>NC_080601.1:8831759-10081759 GCF_027887145.1 Ammospiza caudacuta
CTCTGGATACTAATTTTCCCAGTCACTGCTGTTGTCAAGTCTTTTATCCCAAAAACTAGGTGCAAGATATTTTCAATTGAGAGGGAAGACGTGTGCTAATTTCTTTACAAACAATTTGATAGGTGCCTATTTGAAATGGGTCTTAATGTCTCTACTGACTTTGGGTAGCAGGTTTGTTACCAGGCCCAGACAGTTTGGGTCCTGAAACAGACAAATGGGACAGCACAAGCCTGACCTTCTGAATTTTGGGGGAAATTTCCTATTCAAGGGGGAATATGTGGTAGGGGGTTTGGGAATGCTGTACCTTCCTAGTACCTCAGCCAATGGGGAAAGGAGGAGGGCAAAGTGCAGCTGGAGTTTAGTGCTGAGCCACTTAGATGCTCATGAGTCTATGGGATTCATGAGGGGATCCATCCCAGGGTGACGGAGCTGGCAGATGAGCTTGGGAAGCCGCTCTCCATCATTTACAAACAGCCCTGCCTCGCTGGGGAGGTTCCAGATGTCTGGAAGCTGCCAATGTGACACCCATCCACAAGAAGGGCTGGAAGGAGGATCTGGGAAACTACAGCCTGACCTCAGTACCTGGCAAGGTTATGAAGCAGATCATCCTGAGTGCCCTCACATAGCACCTACAGGATGGCCAGGATTTAGGAGGGGCAGGTCATGGCACCAAACCAGGCCATGCAAAGCCAGTACAGCCCTTAACATGGTTCTTCCCAGCCCCAAGCCCATTCCCTCTGACAGCCTCCTGCTGCAGCAGGGAGAGCAGGCATTAGAGACCAGGCAGCACCTGAGCAGTGCAGGTGAAAACCCCTTCCTTCTCCAAGGGAGCCTGTCTGGCTGTCTCAGAGCCTCCTGGGCCACCTTCTCCCTGAGCCTGTGAACAACCTTGTACCAGGAATGAGAACACCTCATCAGCCTGCACTGGCAACAACAAGCAAACTCTGTCCCTCAGTTCAGTACCTTTGCCACCTGCTCATCGTGGATCCCCCTCCATTCCCAATTTAGAGAAGAGATTGACAGTCCCTAACTCCCAATTCAAGTGTGTCTCCAGACCAGCAAGGCTCTCCTTGCCTTCATTTAAAGGCCTGGATCCCCTCCCCAGTTCAATTCTGGTTCACCCTTCCAATTGATTATCTAGCTGGAGTTTCAGCTCCATTAGATAATCAACTGGAACGACCCCACTATTGACATTTCCCTCTCTCACATCTGATACAGGGAATGAAGCAAACAAGGAGTTTCGATTCCAGGACAGCTAAAACTGCTAAAAAGCACATCTGGACAAGTTCATAACAAATAAATCGTGATACTGATATTAGCTACCTGGATATCTCCTTCTCAGCAAGTCTAAGGGACACCAGTTGCTGGGGGATAAAAGAGCATTTTTACTTCCAGGCTCACAGTAGTCTGACATGCTTTGCCAAGGATCAAGGCTGGTGCTTCCCATACCTAAAATCACTACACACCCTCCTAAATCAGCTGTGGAAACAAGACTAGGAGGGAGAATAGTAAATACAAAGGAAAACGATTGAACACAGTCAAAGAATTAAAAAAAAAAAAGAGAAAAGGATATTATTTCACTGGCATGATTTTAACACCATGGTTTCTCAATGAATGGCAGTAGCAATACTTGAAGGACAATAAAAAGCTTAGTCTGAGGCTTCTTTTTAAATATGAAATATCCTAATATATTATGTATCCAGGAGACTAATCCAGAGCTCAAGCAGTGAGGTTTATTCAAAGACCTAAAATGCACCCAACTCTAAGTTGGAACAAGGCTTCGACAGAAAATGTCTGAATACATAAGCCATGTATTCTTTTCAGAATACTCATTCAGAAAAGCTACTTGATTCAGCGGGATTCTCCTTTCATGCTTTACCATCTGCTTTCTCAAACACTGCTATGTATTCCCATGTTTTAGTTAACATTTCAAACTTTCCTGTTTCCTATCATTTCTGTAAATGGTGGGTACAGAGTCTGATTACAACCCAACTATTCACAGCACAGTGGTACTTATTTACTGAGAATCATGTCTGGGCTTCTATTTTATCCTCCCATTCATTAAAAAGCAAACACTTAAATGGGACGTACCCCATTATTTTTCCTTACATTCCTATTTTCAAAGACAAAGAAGTAGTAAATTCTCTGTTATTTACTGTAAGCATTATACAAACTGACAGGCAGGGAAATGAAGCTGAAAATCAGGAGGCTCTAAGAGCTCCCCCAAAACCCCAGGATGCTGTTTATACACAAGCCTTGCCAGCAGACTCTCCCATGCTGCCTGGCACTGACTGTCCCTGCTATTTCCATACATTACAGAGATGTCACCATTAGCATTCAGGAGCAGGGTTACACACTGTGAAGGCTGTGGAAAAAGAGCCTGCAAGTGTCTGCCTCCTTTTTTAGCATCATGCCCTGTAAAATTGGCTGGAATTAGGCAGTCCATAGGGATCTGGAGTAGCAGCATTTCTATTTTCCCTGATGCACAGGAGTGCTGCCATCCCTCCAGAGCCTTTACATCACAGCTGTACAAAACAGTCACCAAGCCAGCCCAGCTCCCCCTCCTTTCCAAAAGAAAATAGTGAATTCACTTAACTCTACCAGACAGTTTTATAGCCCAAATGAAATGGAGTGGAGTCCAGACAAGCCCATCTTTCCCCACTGCCCCTTGGGGCTCCTTCCAGCAGGTTTTGGAGGCAAAGGAGGAACAACCTGAGGCTGGGTAAAGAGAGGACATGGGGACAAGTTCCCACATCTGTCTCATGCTCTGCATCCTTATCATTCAAGGAACGAAGATTGAAACAAAAATGTTTTCTACAGAGTAGAAAAGAAATTGAGCAATGCCTCATCTGCACTCCACCACGTTTTTTTCTTAATAAAACATCCCTTTTAAATTTAAAGTTAGTGGGAAGAAAGAGGTGCACACAGCCTACTGTGTCTTGGGGAAATAGTTTCCTAAATCACTCTTATGGAGCTCTCAGGTGTCAGGGAAGAAAGGTAAGAAAATTATCATCCAAATATATTTGAAAGTCCATTTTCCAAAATTGTTTTCTTTATTCAGTTTGTTGCTTCCTCCTTCCTGTGTGAATGTCAGTGCACATCACTGAGGGCTCCTGGTAACCTTGGCAACCCTCACATCACCACTGGCACCCAAGCCCAAAATAAATCCCTTTAAAGCCAAGTGTAGCCACTTCCAAAACAAGTCCCAGTGCTGATGTATTTAAGGTCACAGTGCTAAAGGAAAGGACTTCTCACCAGCTGGAGACACTCAGGTGTTCCTGCTCTGCCCAAGCCTGAAAAGCCTCATCTCCTATTTCCCCTTTCCTCAGTGCTGCCAGTGGCTCAGCTTCTGAGCCCACACTGGCCTTGCATGTGCTCATGGGGCAATAAACCATCACTAAACCCACAGCTGACACTAATTTGAGCAATAGAGCTATTGATGACATTTTTTCTTTTGTATAATTAATTAACAGAAGTGACAAACCAATTCAGTTACAGGAAATAATGAACAAGAGATCTCAGATAATTAACCATTAACTCAATGGAAAACTGTTATTCCTTCCACAATGTAAATTGGTTTATAAATTTCATTGCCTAACAGTTCTGCTTTTCATCAGTCCTTGAAAGCAACAGCTTTCAGGGCAAACCCATTAGATGATATATCAAGGCAAAAAAGTCTCACATGATCAATTCATTACCCACACTGTTCCCACAGAGGCATAATTATACAAGAGCTCTGTCACTATTTAGTAAGTGAATTCTGCCTTGAGAGAGGGTTTTTGTGAACAAATTGTTTGTTAGGTGACTGTGAAGTTCTCCAATCCCAGAATACTTTAAATTCTTTTTATCTTCAGCCTGAGTCCAACATAGATATTTTGCAAACACCGGGTTTCAGTTACATAAATTCATATTGTATGGGTTAGAAACTGAAGCGAAGTATTTCTCTCTCTGAGTGAAATTACTGATCCCACCTGTGGGGGACAACCAAGAGGCACAACTTGATTGAGTACTTTGAAAATCCCTCTGGTGAGATCCCAGCAAGCTGTGGCAGATGCTGTTTCCAGAACAAGTCTCTGCTGTGCCACTGTATTCCTTGTGGAGATCCATGCATTTGTTTCCAGTGAAAGGAGAAAATAAAATCAAACAATTTGACAGAGAATAATTAGTGCCTAAAAAGGCCCAGTTTACAGTCTGAGAGAGTAGCCAGAGTATCAGTATCAGAGTATCCCCTCAGAGCCAGGGATGTGCCACACCAGGCACCATAGACTGCAGACAGAAGGCCTAAAGGGGAGCACAAAGCAGGGGAAGAGAAAACTTGGACACCCAACTAAGGAAAGAAACAAACATTTCCTCTTCCTGCTGCTTGAGAGACGTTTTCTTTTCCTGACAGTTCTTGCCCAGTATTTCAGTGACAGCTTGAGTTGGTCCAAGCAAACCCACTTTGCTTTCTTGATCCCCCCTCACTTCAGCAAAGCCACAATCCCACAAAGGTTTAACCAAAGGCACAACACTCCTGTCTGTCTTCTCTTTCAGAAATACACCCAGTGACTAGGAGGAGAAGAGTGACTACTTAAAGTCTGGGAGAAATCTGAAGCAGACTCCCTGGAAAATCCTTTCTGAATGAGCCTCATAATTTATTTTATGCCACCTAATTCTGTAGGAAAGTAAAACTCAACACACTTCTCTTTAAAGGCTCATTTATTTTGTTGTGACAGCAAACCCTCTCATCTGTCAGGAGTGCTGATCTTGCAGCCAAACCGCCTCTCCTTGGGGCTTAGATTTTCCAAGAGCACCAATTTAGTATGCAAATAGATCAACTGATAAAGGGAACCCAAGGCTCTGAACTCTTCTGTCAAAGAAATGGAGCCCTTCTTACCAAATACAGTTGTTATTGAAATTGCAATGACTAAAGCAATCCTGAGCTGACACTGTCACATGGGAGGATACTGATGAGAGATTAAGTCTTGGATCTAATTTGCTCTATTTAAACAGTAATTCAACATCACTGGAGCACAGTAAATGCTTTCCTAACTCATTTATTTAAAAGGGCTTGACCAGGATTGCTAGCTGCTTGTAACCAACTTCAGAGGAACTGAATTTAAAATAGCTTCAAAAGCTACTAGAAACATTTATGGGAGAAATAAAAAGAAGGGATTAGCTAAAACAATCCACTTTGGAATTAAAAGAGTTCAATCAGGATTGATGCTGAGGAATGAATCTTATCTTTTGCAACATCCATTACAGCATATGGCAGAGTGAAGGGGAGTTTAGAACAGGGCAAACCCCAGGAACTGGGCAGGGAATGCTGGCAGTGCTCCTTAGCCAGGGAAAGCTAAAGTAGCTGCTTGGCAGCCAGAGAGTCCCTGGCCAGGAGAAGGCTGGAGCTGGGAGAAAACCAGACTACAGTAAAAACAGGGTTCCCGTGATCCAGGGAACGATTGGCATCTGACCCCAAGGCTTCAGAATGCTGAACACTCATTTTATTAAAACTATACTACATTACAACTATATTAGAGAGAGATACTATACTATAGCAAACCTACTACTAACTGAACAACTCGTGACTGTCTGCAGACCAACAGTCCACACAGCTTGGACCTGATGGGCTAATTAACATAAACCATGTCCACCAGAATCCAATTACCAAATCCCTTCAGGTGAACAATCTTCCCAACACATTCCACATGTGCAAAACACCAGGAGCAGCAAGCAGAGATAAAAATTGTTTTCCCTCTGTGCTTCTCCAGGAAAAAAACTTGAGAGAGAGAATTATGTCTCTCTCTGTTTAGAGAATGTGAATGCCACACCAGACAGACACTATGACTTCAGAGGGAGTAGATTAACTTCAACACAATATTTCCCTCACAGAAAATAAGTTGTTAGTGTCAGGACCAGCCAGAACAGCTCTTCTGCAGAGCTATCACAGAATACATCAAATGCAAGGATTTCTATTATTTCCAATACCCAAAATTGGGGAGGCAGCTGAAAATCAGGGAAACAGGACCCTTAAAACTGACCTGCTAAATATTGGAATGGCTGAGCTGAAAGTTATCCCTGGATGTACCAGGGCATCTTCCAGTGCAGTTCCCCCATAACTCAATTACCAGACACTCTCACTGACACATTTTTCTTCACTGAGCATAACAGGGAAATGATTTTTTAGCATTTCCCCTTCTACATGGACCAAGATACAGAAAAACCTCTTAAGAGAACTGAAACAGTACCTCTGTAGTTCTGTAGCAGTTGAAACAGGCACAAAGGCTTCAACCCACACAGAGTGACACCTTTCCACCTCAGAAGGCTGCAAGTAACTGCCCTGCTTGCTCGTTAGCCCAACCTTTTATCCCCTCATGTTGATGCACTGCACCTGTGTGCCCTCTGCTCCCTGGGTGATTGGTCAGTGCCCCTGGGCTCATTAATGGCTCATTATCTTTAATATCATCCACCTGCTTCTCACAGGTGTAGCCAATTAGGGATGGGGCTCAGCCACAGCCCCACTCCCAGTTACCACAACCTGTGTACTTACAGCATTCCCCTATTGCAGCATTTATGGACTTTCATGAGGAATTCACAGAACTCTTATTTTGTTTAAATTCCTGGAATTGTCTCTTCAGTTCTTTAACATGCATCCCCCTGCACAGTGACCTGGCAGCTTTGAAATAGAGCACATTAGTGGTGTTGATGCTGTTCCCCATGGCCTCAAGGCCAGAGGACAGCTTTCTCCTTTGTACATCAGTTTGCAAAAGAGCTCAAAACACCCAGGTTCAGCCCAGACCCCTCCCAGCCCCACTGCACAGCAACCACTGCTGTGGCACTTAGACATTTTCAACCTTTTCTCTGTTGCAAGTACTTTAAACATGTAAATTGTACTATATTTTTAATAAATGCTATTTTTCTCCTCTATGTTTCTGAGTTTCAGTAATCAAAATTAGTTTGTGCTGAAAAGGACCTTAAAGGTCATCTTATCCCAACTCCCTGCCATGGGCAGGGACACCTCCCACTAGACCAGGTTGTTTCAAGCCCCAGCCAACCTGGACATCTCAACTTGACAATAGCTGGGTTTACCAAGAGCCACTAAAGTAACTGGGTTAAAACACTGGAAAATATGATTTATCTATCTAAAGATGCCTGAGTTAAGGATTAACTGCTTTATAGTTTACAGTGACCACAGGGCAGGAGATCACAGTCAGAGAATCTAGAAATACTCAGATACAGGAACAATCAGTGTTCAAACACTCCTCTGCTCATCTGTCTACAGCAAAAACCCCTGTGAATCCAAATAGGAAATGACAGCCCTGATGGCTGAGATGGTCCTGATGATATTTGACTTGATGAACTCTTCCCCTAATGTGAGTTAAATCCCTTGCAGCTTTTTTCCTTCCAGAAAAAAGGATGGGTGCCTGGGGAGAGGGAGAGAGGGGCAAACAAAAAAAAAAACCAAAACAAACCAACCAACCAAAAAACTCCACACAAAAAATCCTCCAAAACCCCAAACAAACAAAAAACACTAAGAAAATATCCTAGCAACAAAGAGACCAAATCCACACAGTATTCACATCAAAAGACAGATTCAATCAAGACTGAATTTTGACAAATTCATGTCCTATGAGCCTGCTGTCTGCTCCTTCTACATTCAATCCCTCTCCTCTGTCTGCACACAGCCCTGCATTGGTGCAACTCCCTAATTTAGCAGAAACTGCTGAAGGGGGAACATGGCAACCCTTCCATGTGAGGCTGAAATAACAGGGCTGGAGCTGTTTTGTTGTTTCTTTTTTTCTTTTTTAATAGAATAGTTTGCTGGCATCACAGAAACTTAGTATAAATTCAGTGACTTTCAGTCATCATGCTAGGGAAAAAAACAATTTAAACTTTTAAAAGGGACAAGTGTTTGAACACCTTGCATTTGATTAACAGAGACCAAAACCTCCACTGGGATATGACTGGTTCCAGTCCCTAGAACCCAGCTGGAAAGACTTCAGGAGAAGGGGTGAAAAGCCTCATTGCATGGCACTGCCACCTCCTGTGAGCAGGACGTGCAGTGCCATCCTAGCAATCAACAGGGAAACACAGGACACAGCCAGTTCTGTGCTCAACACACCTGGAAAATCCTCAGCTAGGAAAAATTGAACAGCATTGGCTTTTATGGGAAGAGACAAGGAGCAAGTCAGACCACTTTGAAAACAATGAGAATTTAAACCATAAATTATAACAGGAACTTTTTAAAAATAGATAGGCAAGCACCAAAAATGTTTTTTTCAGAGAAACTTACATTTGAAAAGCCTCAGAATCGGTTTAAATAGTCAAGCCTTTCTCATTAGGAGATGTAACCCTATTGCTTTTATTGCTCTAAACAGAATTTGTAAAAAAGTCTTGAATTCTTCCAAATGCTTGGAATAATCCTGCAGTTCAGCCAGTTCTGCAGGACACCAAGGAGTTGTATGCACTGCCATACTCACCCTCATTAGTAACTTCAGTCTTAATTAATAGCCAAAAAGGGAAAGAGTCAGGGAAAATGTCAGAGCTGGCAATAAAATTCTCACCACTATAATCCCAGACATCCCCATTCCAAGCCTCAGAATCCTCATAATGGGCTGATTTGTGAATTTGACTGGCCATTTCCAGAGAGGGTGACTGGCTTACAAAAAGATCTAATTTTTCTTGAAGACATCTTTCTGCTTCAGCCAATTGAGATTTGAAAATTCCATTTTCCCCTCTACGGGAATCTACCTGTATTTCCAATTTCTCTGTCATTTATTTTTTAAAACTGTTTTTTTAGCACATCATTTTTGGATCAAATCACTGCACACACCAGCACCAGGAGCACACCTCTAGGAGCCAGAAAAGCTGTTTCTCCCTCACAGAACAATGTATGAAATAACAGTAACTACAACAAAAGTTATATTATTATAGGTTTTATTGTAGTTATTATTGTTATTACTACTGTTGTTATTATTATTGTTATTATTGATTCACATACCATTTCCTTTGAAGGATATGCATGAATTTCCATACAGCATTCCAAGCTATCAGCATTTAAAGCTGTTATTGATATTCCTGTCTCATGAAAAACCCTTCTTAGCTATGTTTGAAACAACCACATATATTTTTCTTTATGTTTAAGTTTATAAAATAGAACTAATGGGACATGTAAAAACCCAGTATATTGGATAGAAAAGATGTCATGAGAAAGCCAGTCACTGGGGATTTACCTTTTCACAGTTCTGATAAATGAATGGGGTGAATTTTGCAGCTTTTGAAATCTGATTTTTGGTTTGGCGGGTTTTTGGGGTTTTTTTGGTTTTGTTTTTTTTTTTTTTTCTTTTGCTATCATAACAGCAGAGAAAGATCCTTGCAGAACTAGACTCCATTCCAAAACTGTGTATTAAAATAATACAATATGAATTTTAAACATTTGCATGCCAGAATGCCTTGCTCCACGGGAAGACAGTATTGTCTTCCCCATTTTGTTGTCATTAGAAGTCGTGATTATTATGCCTATGTCATTAACTACTTTTCAGCTCTGTCTCTGGTTAATTGTTTGCTCCACAGCAATCTTCTTCTCATTCATGCATTGTTTATGAGGCTTTTAAGCAGCTTCTTGTTTATTGAGATCTGATTTACTTGATGATCCTCTCATCCATTGTTGAAATGGAGCAATATTCCTCCTGACTGTTCCCAGGCTCTGCCCATTAACTATGGCTGCACTATTGCCTCTTTGAGATCTATCTTCTGTCAAGCTATTAGTTTACAAAGATTTGTTTGCTGCAAATCACCCATCACAGATTTACAGCATTTTCTCTGAAATATATAGATGGCAGAGTGCTTGTAGAGGGCTAAGAGCACATGAAACCGAAAGCAAATTAAGACCAGAATTAAAAGCATTGCTGTTTATGATACATGTGTTGGCCTCAATTTGGCTGATGACTTAAAGAAATCACATAGATGGACAGATGTAAAATCAGTGCTGGATGAAATTGATGTTTTGAGGGCAATCCCATGAGCAATAAAAGCCAGTTTAAGTTCAGCCATAGCAGAACATTAAAAAACATCATTATACTGGCATCCAAGTTCATAATTTCCTACCTGCTAGCTATTGGTAACTAAAGCTGTCTCCAACCAACTTGCATTTTACAGGAGATCTTGAAATCAAATCTTCAGTTAGACTCACAGTAGAATTAAAGCATCACATTGATTTAAGACCTACTTCTCTGCTGAGGTAAAACAAATGCATTTCCCAAAACAAAGAATTTGCAGACTCATTCTGGACTGACAAAAATGTTTACAGGTAGTTGCTGGTTTCTGTAGCTGTGCATCTTGTTGAGCTCGTTTCTAATCTCATTCAGGCTGGCAGGATGTAATATGTATATTTGTAATATATATATTTATCTATATTTACTCATGGTCTGCCCAAGGGGCAGGAGCTTTTGAAAGACTGGCCAAGTTTGGAACCCAAAACTCCTTACTCTGTGCAGGACACTGAACTTCCACACAAAGAAACTTCTCACTTACCCTGGGGTCTGTGGACACCCCTGTCCAAGGTGATCTCACAGGCCTGTGGGATTTACAAGCATTTCCCTCTAAAAGAAACAGTGACAGCAAATTACTGGTTTGGTGGCTGTGCACTGTAAGCACACACATAGGTAATGCTATAACAAACCTCTGCACTGCCCTAGGATCTGCAAAACTCTTGTGCAACCAGAGAAGTGTCCATCATGGTCCCAGGATCAGGGAAAAGTTTATCAGTGATGGATGTGGGAAAACAGGAAGAAACAGCTGAAGAAGGAAATATTTTGTTGTCCAATTCACTGAGTACATAGCAGGCAGCTTATGCTGCTCCTTTTTGTAAGGTTTAATGGAGTGATGCCGCCCATTTTGAACATTATAAATATCAGTGGCAAAGGGTTGATCTTTCTTTACCAAAAACACTATAAAAGTCCCTGTTTTATATGGTGCAGAAAAACTGGGAAGATCTCTTATTGCAAACCTGGAGAGATGCAAGATTCCCCAGCACTCAGAGGGAAGGAACTTAGTAAAGGGAAAAGAGCTTCTCCTTTTTAAACACCAACAGCCACGGGAATGGTTCCTGATGGACATGCCCAGAGGCAAGGGAGCCTCTTACCCCACATACAGTAATGCCATCAGCAGTCCCCAGCCACAGGGTCACTGCAAAGCCTGATGACACAAATTTGCTTTCTCCAGGTTTTTCCAGGCCTGCCTGGAGCATTATTTCAGTTCCTTTAGCTGTAACAGCAATTTTTTAAATGACTAAGTAGCTTTTTATGCTTTGCTTGCATTGTATAATCGTGTGGTGCAACCATAACTTTGAAATGGGCAGTGCTAGTGAGCAGTTCTGCTGTGCACAAGGAGCATTAACAGTGCCAGCCTAACGATGTGGCACAGAGAAACAGGAGCAGGAATTGTGCTGAGACCAGGAAAACCAGAGCAAGGATGCAGAGCAGACAGAAATGAACAAGATGATAAATGTGGCCTTAAACCTGGGATGCAGGATAATACAGGAGACCCAGGAGAGCTGCACACCAATGGCCAGGTGCCAAGAGCTGAAGGGGATCAAAGAAGAAAAATTTGGTTTAGGGGAAGTGATGAAGATTTGCTCAAGGACTGTGCAGGCAGTTTGGGGCAGCACAAAGTTACCTGAGCTCTGGGCTGGAGCCAGCTGCCCTCCCTGGGCTGAGGTGACCTGCACAGGCACAGGCTGCTGGAGCTTTGCTTTGGAGACTGATACACAAGGTCACCTCTTCCCCCAGCCTACTGCTTCCCTGCTTTCCCTGTTTATGAACACAGAAACCCTCACTCTGTGATCAAATGACTGCCACAACACCTGGCCATTGTGTGTTACCACTGGAATATGCAGGTGCCAGCACACAGGGAAGGTGGCTCCTGTTTTCTGTTTGAAGGTTGAGCTCTCCATGTCTTTGCCTGGGGCACTGGGACACACCCAGCTCACCCTGCCTGGGATTGCTAACATGATTTCCAATTAATACCCTCTGGAGAGTTGTTTCACATGGGACACCCAACATGGCAACACTTTTTAGCTGGAAAATGCTGCTCCAGGGAGCCTCAAAGGTTCCTTTTTTCAGACATTCTCTCCCAATTGTCTCTGGAGATAACACCCAGCAACAGCTCTTGGCATCTTGGTATGCAAAGAATCTAAACATCCCATTTTCTTCCATTTCCAACACTTTTCAGAAGTGTATTGAAGCTGAAAAATATAATCAAGCTATCTTCTCTCACTAATAGCTTTTCTGGACCACTGAGTCTACCCAATCCTGCTGACTTCTTTGTGTAAGAATTCACCTCAGGGCAGACAAACTGATGATTCCAGGGACTCTTGCTAGCAAAAAATCTGCCCCAAAAAGGAGAGAGAAAGTTATGCTTCTGCAAGCCTTTTCTATTACTTAATCTTTGTTCTGAGAAGGCAATGATGACATGAAAGAATTATGTAGTATTCCAAAAAAATCTGTCAAAACTAATTTTTAGCTGAAACTTAACTTGCCTTTACTTTCAAATACTAATTTCCTCCAAATACTAAATGCTCTCACTAAAAACATAAAACTCTTATGAAATATAAAACATTTTGAATATTTTACCAAAAAAGAGACATATTTGTGTTTGTGTCCTTCTGTAACCTATGAGTAAATGGGTCCTTTTCTCCTAGAAAAGACTTGCATATGAAGTTCTCCAGAGCAAGCATGAAATTATTCAAACCATTTGAGAAGAACCTGTACTGCCATGACCTTTTTCATTTTCTCAGCCTTGATTGTGGATGCACAGCCCCCAGCATCCTTTCCCTGCCTCTCAGAAACCCTGTGGTGCTCAGCTCCCTGGCCTACAGCAAAAAGAACTCCCCAAACCCCAAGGAGTTGCCTTTTCTTACTGCCTAAGCCTCTTCCTCCTGCCCATCTCACTCTTGTTGTAATTCACCTCCTGCATCTCCTTCTGCAGAAATGCCAGCAGTGTCATCTCTCAAAGGACTGTAGAGGCAGCTGTTCTTCTGTTCTTTCTTTTTTGGTACTTATTCTGGCCATGATCCCTTCTTGCCTGTATTTCCTGACTGTGTCTGTTAGATACCCAGCTCCCTCTGACCCAGCAACAACACATCCTATTGGTCTCCTGCACACTAAAACCTGGAGCTCCAAAGATCTCAGCTTCCTAATTTTGCTGTTGTCATTAACTGGGACCATAACCCCCTAAAAAGGAAGTTTTACAAAGCAGAAATCAGCCATGAGGAGAAGTGAGAGGACAAACGTCAACACTTAAATGAGTATTAGGAAGTGATTAACTTCATTGTGTGCTAATAAAAGAAAGATCCTGCACCCCATAAAACAGAATCCATACCCTGAGGACTCCTTAGGAGCCTTGCCAGATGTGAATCTGTAATTACCTTGCAGAACAACACTCAAACTGATTTTATTTAAAATATAACCAGAGCAATATCAGACTGGTAAAAGAAGTGTATTACTTCTGCAAAAGATGCTATGAAGTCCTGTGTCCCTTTTCTGGTGTGTGCTTTAGAAAAAAAATAATACTAATAATTTTTAAAAGCATGTAAAACACTGCAAACTTTGGAAATCATCACACTGAAACTTCTGAGAAGGTCAAGCTGTTTGACTTATTCAAGAACAATCAGAGATTACTTGATTATGGTTTACAACAGGTTTGAAACACATTATGACAGATTCCATGGGAAAATAACTTCAGATTAGGTACCTTTCCAGTCAAAAATAGCAGAAAAAGTTGAAACTGTGGGAGGCTGAAACTACCTGTAATCAGGATGAAATTTTCTTAATGAGGATTAAAAATAAACACTAGAAAAACCACCTTATGTAAGTGGTTTGATTTTTAGAGGATTCAAGACAGGATTCATTGTCCATATTATGAGACAGAGTTTTAATGCAGCAGCCACATGAAAATACCTAACCTACTTAAAATCATTATAGAGAGGACCCATCTTTAGCCTACCTGGTGGCAGGGCAGCAGCAGCACACAAACCTCAGCTTTCCAGCCAGGCAGACATGCGCAGATGTGCAGGTATGGATTTACCACCCAGTTGTTCCTTTTGTCCACCGGCTCCTGATGCCTGGGCTGCCTTCCCAAACTTTGTCTGTGCTAAAGGTGCCAAAAAGAGCCCTGATAGGAACTCCCCTCAGACAGGTGCTTAGTTCTGACAGCTTTCCTTGGGGGGGGGGGGGGTCAGGCAAATCCAAATCAGGTGGACAATATCACAGGAACATAGAGAGTTTGGGTTGGAAGGGACCTTAAACACATCCAGTCCCTCTGCTCTGCCATGGGCAGGGACACCTTCAGCATCCCAGGTTGCTCCAAGCCCCAGTGTCCAGCCTGGCCTTGGGCACTGCCAGGGATCCAGGGGCAGCCACAGCTGCTCTGGGCACCCTGTGCCAGGGCCTGCCCACCCTGCCAGGGAACAATTCCTACTGCCCAATATCCCATCCAGCCCTGCCCTTTGGCAGTGGGAGCCATTCCCTGTGTCCTGTCCCTCCATCCCTTGTCCCCAGTCCCTCTCCAGCTCTCCTGGAGCCCCTTCAGGCCCTGGCAGGGGCTCTGAGCTCTCCCTGGAGCCTTCTCCTCCCCAGGTGAGCACCCCCAGCTCTCCCAGCCTGGCTCCAGAGGGGCTCCAGCCCTTGAGGCATCTCCATGACCTCCTCTGGACTCACTCCAACAGCTCCAGATCCTCCTGTGCTGGGGCCCCAGGGCAGGTGGGATCTCACCTGACTGGAATACAGGGGCAGAATGCCCTCTCAACCTGCTGCTTACAATGTAGGATCAGCCCAGGATGCAGTTCTCTTTGTGAGCTGCAAGCACATCCATTCACCCTTCCCTATCCTGGACCACATTTTCTTGTGCTTTCCATATCTGGTTTGAAATTCTTGGTATTCTCAATGTTTCTCTACTGCCCATTAACCTGTATCACTTTGGATTGTAAGTTTTAATGGCTGCAGTTTGAGCAAATGGTTTGATTTTCATCTTGCTGCTGTAAGGGGATAAGAGAACATCAGCAATTTCTCTGGGCAGACTTTCCCAAGCTGAGGAAATGCTGTGACATGCTGTGGACTATTAATTCTTCAGACAATAAAGAGGATATTATGTCTAGTCTGCTAAGCTACATGTATTCCTGTGTCCAGGGGAGTCCTGTATTTCCAACAGCCTCTCCCAGTCCAGCACACAGACTGCTCCTTCCTTCTCCCAGTCTGTTCCAGTGCTGGCAGGGTGTGAAGCATTGCTCATGGGCAGAACCTCTGCTTGCACAATCCCCTGAAGAAACATTCCCAGGCACGTTCCCAATCCAGATTAATGAATGGTCTCACCATCCTGGAGAAATGCTAAAGCTCCTGATTCCTTGCAAACTTTCTCTCTAGGCTTGTTACCCAGAATTTTACTGGAACAGAGCTCAGCATATGTTCTGCCTACGAGGTTTTTGACCAGAACTGATATTTCAAATAGTTGTTATCTGTAACATGCTATCTGCACGGTCTTCACTGTCCACAGCACGTTATCTACTCCCTCAGCAGATAGATTTATTTTACATAAGGAATTTATGTAAGGTCTATATAAGCAGACTCAAATTCATATTTATACTCTTTGGAGCACCTTTGCCATTAATATTTCACCTAACAGAAATTCAATTTTCTGCAAAGAAACCAAATCCAAGGTTACCCTAACACTCAGATATGGTTTAAGCTAATTATTGGAGCTCAACATTCACACAGGGTAAATGCACCCATTGAAACAAAATTCTGCCAATTCACTGCAGCTGAACATCTGCCTATTTATTCAAACAAATGCTAGAGATATCTTTCCAATGTGTCTAAAACTTAGGGAGAGGAGTAAACTAAGGATTAAATGTGGCTGCAAAACCTGACAATGAGATGCTATCCATGATCCCTCATTAAAACTGCTGGAGAGCAAACCTCTGACTTTGAGTTCCAAGAACCCCTGGAGAGAAAATAAGCTTCCCAAGTCAGCCAGAGAAGGATAACTTTTGTTCTTAGGGTATAATAGGAGATATAATATCATTATTAGTGTTGTACAAAGATAAAGGAATAAATGTATATTGAGAATTATAGAAGCAATAGAAATGCTCAAGTGTGAAAGATTTTAAGGATGGTCTTTGGCTCAGGGGTTTTACCTGACACAGATCAGTCCCAAACTACTTTTCTCTGGCAACAGGAGAAAAGACCTGGATGTTCTTCTAAGTTAAAGCATTTTTGTATGTGTGAAGGTGGGGGGTTGTGTATAAAGCTGATATTTCAGCTTTATTTCAGTTTCAAATATGATTCATCAACTTAGTATTTTTCCACTTTGCCCTTATCTACTGATGACACCTTTAGAAGACCAGATTAGATTCTGGCTACACATTCAGTACCACAAAATCCATAACATCCTTTAGGATTTCCTACAGTTACTTAACCACTGAACATAGTGATTCTGAACACACAAGTTCCCATCCAGTTTGGATTTGCTACAGCAAAAACTCCTTATCTCAGTTGATAAAGTACATTGAATAAGATGGCTGAACACATACAAATCTTCCATAAAATATCCCTGCAAATCTTTTTTTAAAGATTTTTTTTTGCAAAAGTAAAAATAGGAGATATATCACTGACAGCTCTGAAACAAGAAACAGAATGTCCAAAAAAGTGAAATAACCTTGCAAACAAAATTTCAAGCAGAAATAATTCTTAACTGTAGGGCTGAACGATTTCCATAGGGTGAATGTTAAAAGACCTGTGGAGTTCAAATGCATAACCAGAAGTGCCCACAGAAGGCAAAAAAATTAAGTTAGTGTTCTAGAGAAAACTGTGGAGAAATAAGAAAAACCACTGCTCCAAGCTGTAGAATCATCAGCAAGGATGATCTATGGTTTGAGCTTTGCTGCCAATGGAGGAAAAGGCTGAGGGAGGATGCTTTGCCTAAGTTTGTAATCCAGTTATAGCACAAAGAGGGAAAGTGGGCTTCAGGGATTGCTTCCTCCTAGAATAAATCAATCAGAGGAAATACAATAAATACAATGTCAAACTTGTAGCTGTAACAGGTAGAGAGTTGCTGAAAATGACAGAAATGAGGAGCTGGATGCCAGTTGCAGTTTTAGTTTGAAATTGTATCTGCTGAAGTGTCTGGAGCCAATTTAAACAAAAAGGCAGAAGGGGCTGGGTTCTGAGGGTGCCCCACCACAGCTTGGCTGTGCTCAGCACACAAACACAGGCTCTGAGCCAAGCCAAGGGGGACACCTGAAAAGGTGAAGCACAAGCCCTGCCCTGAGGCTTGCTTGGGGGCCTGTCTGGCCCCACTGCACACAGGCAGAGCTGCTCAGACACCCAGAGCAGCCCTGCATGGAAGGAAGAAGGCTGATGTGCCCTGGAAGCATGAGGCCCAGCATTTTTTGTGATATTCAAAAGCAAAAAGCAGGACTTCATTCCCAGTACATCATGAGAAGGGCAGAGTCAGGCCTCCAGGGATGTGTCTGAACTCTGCCTGTTCGTGGCAGGAGAATCCCCAAAGACCTCAGCAGCCACAGCCCCAAGCACAAGGCAGAAAAGACAGAGAAGGACAGGTAAAAACTTCCCTAAAATCTGGCACTACAGGGAGTGCTCTGCTCCAGGGCACCCAGCAAAGCTTCAGTGGTGCTTGGGAATGAGAGGTGGGTCAATGCCCCATTCTGCTCCTGGCCAGCAGAGCAGCTCTCCTGCTACAGCACAGCTGTGCCAGGAAACCCTGAGCCACAGAAATGCCATCAAGGTTCTTTACATATATCTGCAAAGCATCATGTGCCTGATGGATGAACTTACTCTGCCATTTCAGCTACCCTGAAGGTAAGCTGCTAAATAATTTAATCTTGTGGAAACAACAGGAAAAAACCCTGAAAATCAAGAGCATTCTTAGTGACATAAACTTCTGTAAAGGACACTTAGAAGCTACAAGCAAATTTATTGTCTAAACTAAAGTATCATACACCTGTAGATGGAAGCAGCTGCTGGATTTACCAGGTTTTGAAAACATCAGTTTTATAAGGCAGCACAGCACTACTCTGTATGCTTACCTTCCCCTGTTCCATGACCTCTCTTCTAATCTCATGGCAAACAGCTCAAAGGAGTTTACTTTCCTAATGCTCTACTTGTTCTCCCTTGATTCCTAATCCAAAAATTTTAGCAGCCAAACAAGTTTAAACAATCGAATTTACAATGATGAACTTGCTTCACTTCTTCTTAGGAAAATCTGTTGCTGTGATAAAATTTTACTCCTGGTTAAGATCACAGCAACACTGGTTTTGTTTAGAGTTGTCAGACACTATTTTCATGTATTACTCAATGTTACTACACGATAAGCTCAAAAGTTTTGTATATGATCAGATATTTTCCTTTCTTTCCCCTCCCCAGCACAAATTATCAGTAATTTTCAGATGTTTAAGTAACAGAAGCATTGAGCAAGTGTAAAGTTGTCTGGGAACTGAGAGTTCAGTGCAACATAATGTGGGTAATAATTGGCTTTATGGAGGTGGAAAAACAAGCTTATTGTTAAGGGATTTTAATGTTGGCACATACTTGGCATGCAAATAGAAATTAATGCACATTGTTAATTTGTCTGCCTCACCAATTGCTCCATGTTATTAAATCTTTCCCATTAAACAGACTCTGGCAGGCTTCTGAAAGTACTTCCATCCAAGGAAATTGTTATTAGATGGGTATTCTTGAGAAGGTTCCAGCAACATCTCAGCAACATTGGCAGTTCCAGAATATTTATGAGCACGTAACAACTCAGTGCTGGATGCAGCTCCAGGTGCAATTAACATCCTCAGAACAGAAATTAAAATTGCAAAAGGTACCACTGCATTGCTCAAGTGAAACCAGAACACATACAAGTATTTCTGAAAATTCCCTTTTTCCTTCAGACACTCCTCTCCATGAAAGAACTTCAGTGACCAGGAGGTAGAGTGACTTTATAGTTATAAAATATCATCATATTTCAGAGTCATGGTCCTGCACATCACAGAGGTGATATCAAATGGAGCTTCTGGAATGCCACGCCAGCACTGCAGGGACACTGTCCTGGCTCCAGGGGCAAGGAATGGCTTTTCCTGCTGCAGGTACATTCAGCACCATGGACAGGGCTGTGTGCATGGGCTGGAAGGAGACGGGAATGTTTGTGTTTGGGGAAACACTGCAATGGCAACTTGTCCCTTAGATCTGTGTCAAAACCAAGTGCTGAAGGCATGAATCTCTCTGATTGCTTGCTACAAAAGTGGATATAACTCTATAGCTCATGCATGTGCTATACACACACACAGCTCCAGGATTGCTCCTGGTGGGAAGGAAATGTCCCCGTGCAGGACATGGACAGAGGGGTGGGGAGGGCAGAGAGATGGCAGAGTTGGGCCTGCTGAGCCTGAGGAGCAGCAGGAGGAGAGGACACTGTCCCAACTCCATTAGGGGACAGGCTGCAGGAATGAGCAGCTCTCCATGCCCAGGACAGATGGCGCACAAGCAGGAAAAGGCCATGGGTATAGTATAGCTGCACAAAAATATATAGATGCAAGGCAAAAGAAATAAAATAGCTACAAAATTTCTAACATTAAGAACAGCAGAATTCCTTTTGCCCAAAGGCAGTGGGAGGGAAGGAATAACTCTTTTGATCACTGATTTTATCTCCTCTTTTTTTGACCACCACACTGTGCAGCTGCTGAGAACTGAGCAGCAAGCCCCAGCCAGAGTGCCCATGAGTCCTGGGCACCATATGATTAACAACATCAGTATTATTTAGCCAAAATGACATGACAAAAATGCTTATGCTAGCTCTGTATAATCTTGTGTAGTTATCTGCAAGAAAGTTTCTTAAAATTATATCTTTCCCAACTGACATGAATAGAGGCTTGTTTGTAGGCTATTTTAGGGGAAAACCCTCCCAGCAACTCAGCCACCCTGCGCCCTGGCTGGTTGGGAAATGTGCCATCAGATCCAGGAGTGATGGCTAAAAATATCATCAGGTCACTTCCTAATTTTGGCCTATAAAAGCTGGACCAACTTTAAGGGTGAATTTGGAGATCTCACGTGTGAGTGGACAGACTGTGCAAGATTTTTCCAATTGCTGGGAAGGGTTCTCCAGGTCCTTGCTGCAAAATGGGGCTCCCCAGAGAACACAGACTCTGGATCATGGTGGAGTGTTTGGGCAATTGGTGATGTATTTTTTCAATCACTATTCTTTCCTTTCTCTCATAGAGCAACGATTAGGTGCATTCCCTTGCTTACTTTTGCTTGTTGCTAAAGCCAAGCACGTAGTTTTATTCAATGTATCATTTTAGTTTTGAGTTGCCTTTATATTCACAGCAAAATAAGACCATTCTTTCCATTGGTGTCTGTGTTCTCTAAATCACCCCCATCAACTGGCAGAACAGGTTGTTTGGGTTTTGCTTGATGATGGCTTTTTCTGCTCTCTTCCCTGGATTTAAAAGGTCACCTCAGACACACTGTGCCCCAATGTTTTCCCAGTTCTCCTTAGGTTTGGTTTTGTTACTACTTTTTAAAACAACATTTAATTATCTGACCACAAGCCCCGAGTTCAATGACTAGACACCTGGCAATCCTTTCCATACATATTTTTCTATGAGTCCACAAAATTATTACAGATGTTAAGATTCTAAAAGTCAAATAAAGAAATCAGTTCTCAGTATCTGATGAGAAGGGTTTGTGTGGTTATTGCCTTTGCTCAGCACTGCAGCTGATTCATGACTATTTATTCAGACTGTGAGATGTTTTATGAAATTAGCTATATCTTTGTGTTATCATGCAAACCTTTTCATTTGTATACAAAGCATCTCCAAAACATCTTTCATTAGTTCCTCACAGCCCATTATTTCCTGCATGATTAATGACAGTTACATAAATATGGTGTTTTTCCCCAAACAGACGTGCTTTACTTTGCTCTCTTACTATCAAAAGACTATTGGCTTTAAAGCAGCCCTTTAATGCAATCACACAAAGGTGATATTCAGTATGCTTTCCCATAATTGTTAAATGTTATGAATCTGAGGAAGGGCTGTAAAGGCTATACTAAGCCAATTTTCATAGGAAATGACAAATGGCAAAAAACAAAATACAAGGAAAAAAAGGCAAAAGCTGTGATAGACAATGAGTGACAGGAGCAGCTTCTTCCTAGACTATATTCTGTCCATTTGTTTTCTTACACATGTCAAAGGACTAGTGGAAGGAGAAGCAGTTTTGCCCAATCACCAAAAGTACTTCTCCAAAATTAAAGCCCTTTTTAAAGAAAAAAAAAGAATTTTAATATTCAGATTTCACATATTGCTAGCTCCAAGTTATGAATCAAGAATCCTGTTTCAAGACCACACCACCTCTCAGGAAAATCCTCTGTTAGTAAGGTCCAGAGAAGTCCCTGGAACGACATGGCTCTGAAGGAAAGGAAAACTAAAATTATCTACACCTCTCAAGCTGTTGCTTCCTAACCCAGACAGCTCAGGCAAGTGACAGATGTAAATCCAGCACACTCTTGCAGCTACAGTACCAATTTCAATGTATAGCTCTGTACTAGCAGAGTTTACAGGTGAAAAGATAACCAGTAACACTTCATGCCCTGGATAAAAATAGAAAATAATGTGGAAAAAACCACAGAATAACTATGAAAAAAAATAAACATTTCAGAATTAAAGACATGTAAAAGAGATGTTTTATAACTGATGTCATCCATTCAAATCCCTACAACTTGGCTGATACTTTCAGTCAAAGTCATCATCCTAACATCATCCTTCATCATCCTAACAAAATAAAACACCATTCACTACTCTGGGAACAAGTCACTCTCTCAGTGGATAAGAGTTATAACTAATATTTCATAATTTTATATAGAAGCCCACAGAAAATGAGAGTAGTGGGTCAGTGTTGAGGGGTTGAAGGCTGCTTTCTTTTTGAGGACTGGAGACTCACAAGGATTTTCAGCTGTTTTCCTTTCACATGATTTGCCTTTAGCTTCCCAGGGCAGGTTTGTAAAGGACACAGCTAATTAGGAACGTCAGAGACTTCTTGAAATTGCCTCTTGACTTCAGTCAATAAGGACCTATTATTTACAGAATTTTCTGTTCTTTTTCAGCCACCAAGAACTTTGCTCTAATTTCACTTCTCATCTACAACAAAGCTACTGGGACTGAGCTTCAGGATGGGAAATAAAAGGACATAAGTTACAAATATTGTGCTTATTGATAAGCATGAAAAAAAAATAAAGTAGCAGCATGATTTACAATTCTGTATTTTATATATAAAATACCTACGAAATATCTTCTTGCTTTGTTTTTTCCTGCAGGACAAGGAAAAAGTATAGCATAATAGATAATATAATATATAATATTTTAAATAGATGGTATATTATATGATATGAATTGAAATAGATGGTATCATATATAATATAAAAACTATAAACAACTGAAGAGAGCCCAGGGGACCACAGCAAATTTACAGGTGAATAGTAAAATTTTCCAAAGGTAAAATTAACCCTTCACTTGCAGCGACCAGCAGAAAAAATACTTCTCTTTTTATTTAGGAAATCGAGTGAGTTCTGCACTAAGTCCTTGATCTGTCCCATGGGATGAAAAATCCCCAGCCTTGACCAAGGCATTAATCCAATGTGGAGAAAGGTGGGCTGGAACCAGGGGGCAGAGCTGGCACCTCCCTGGCTGGAGGAGGAGCTGGCACAGAAGGGAACTCTGAGGGAAGCACTGGTTTGTGCCGAGGCTTTGGAAAGGGTCAGGTGTAATCACAAGGCAGCCCAAGAAACAAAGGAATAGAAGAAGAAAGAAGAAATTTCATGAAGAAAACACATCCTGAGCATGAGCTGAATAAGCCAGCCCTGTGCTAACACCTGCCTTCTGCCCTGCCAAATTTGACAGAAAAGCAACATCAACATTGCCATTCACCTGCTTATTTTATCATGTTCTTTCAGGAATTCCCTCTTGCTCTCTTTGTAGGAGTTATTAGGGTCCATGATGTGCAAAATTCTCCAGCCTGGCCTAAAATTGTCCTCTGGCACCCTTTCTTACTGCTGGAATTTGCTAGGTTTTTGGATTTTTTTAGCTCAAGCATCAGAGTCTGTCATATCCCATTTACTTTGCCTTTCATGCACAGACACAGAGCCCCAGACAGCTGGGGGCTCTTTGGGAGAGATCTCCTCTGACAGGAAAAGCTCCAGGCAGAGCACTGAAATTCTCCTTAAAAATACAAAACAAGAGAGAAACAGAGATTCATTTCCTCTAGGAAATGTCAGGCTGCAGAATTTCTTTGACTGTATTTACAACACATGAATGGAAATAACCACGTTCAACACTGTTTTCACTTTGTAGGAGATGAGCTAAATAAAACCACAGAAGCCTTAATTTGGGCACTAAAATGCAAATTTCAGCACATCTCTTTTACGATATTTTCACCATCTCAGGGGATTATCTGCCTCCTCTTTGGGCCTCTGGCAGGTTTTGAGATGTCAGTGTGGAAGCAGCACATCATGAATCCCTCCCTAGGGCACAGACTCACTCCAACCTTATGCTGCCAAGAAAGATGTTTGGAAATTTATATTTCAAGTACTAAAAATTGGTTCATTCCTAGGAGATAAAGCTTAGTTATTTGGTGACTAGTTTTGAAATTACCTACAGAAACTGTAAGTAAGAAAAGACATTAACTTTTCAGACTCATGGGTGAGGAAAAAGAAAAACAAACTAAAATCCAAGCCAAAAATGCTGGCAAAGGACACAATAATGCATGAACCACTTACAAAGCCATGTGCCCACAATGTCTGATGCCAGACTACCACAGGGAATTAATTTAGCCAAGTCTGACAAAGAGCTAACATTTACCATGTCAAGTTCTATTCATATGATATTTACCAATATAAAAATTAATTACAAGTTGTCAAATTATCCTACATTTCCAGCAGTAAATCCTTCCTCCACAGTTAATGGCTCTAAGTAAAAAAGTGCACATGTTCAACCAGAGATGCTCCTGAGACTGACTTCCTACTGGATTATTGCTCCAGAACTCTTCATCTGTGCTTCCATTCCACTGGCAGCATTCTCCTAGTGCACAATGCTATTAAAAATAATGGTTTAGAGCATCAATAATATATTAAAGGTGGCCTCCTCAACATGACTGTGGTGACAGCATAATGAAATCCATCATTCTTCGAACATTTGCAGACATGCTTCTTACAGTTAATGATGTGGCACAACTCCATCATCAACAAATGAGGGAAAGAGAAGTTGAAAGCAAAGAGAAAAACAAAGAGAAAGCAAAAAGAAAAGCTTGAAACTGAGCCCCGGAAAAGTGCAAAGGATTCTAAAGTGTAGGGGCTGCTTAACTCCATACCCATACCCAAGCAGGGAGCAGGCTGCTGAACAGGAGATCCAGGTTTGCCATGGTAGACACCCAGCCCAGAAGTTTGGCCTCAATCCTCACTTTAAAATCTATTTGATAGCTTAACAGTATCTAAGGATCTGCATCATGGAGAGCAGAGGACTTACCTCCCTGAGCTCCCTAAGTTCCACCATCCTAAAATGAACCAGTAAGACTGAGTCACATACTTGGGCTTCCTAAATTGTCAACGGACTGAAACAGGAGCCTCCAGAAAAACACATTGTATTTCTGAGCCCTATAAAGGTGGAATTACTGACTAGAATATTACACCCTCTGATACAAAGAGATCTCTCAGTATCATCAGAGAATCATTAATGTGTTATTTTATGACTAATAAACACCCATTTCCCATCTATGCACACTAATTGAAAACTTTAATTGACATTTCAAAGCCTACAGTTCCTTCACTTCACACTGTGAGTAGAACTACAGCTGCATACACAAAATGGGCATTTTCCTAAATCTGTTAATTAAGTAATGATTGCACAGAGTAAATGCTTATTCCCACTAAACTACATGACGCTTTTTCACTTTCTCTTCTGGTAATATTTATAATGTTATTTTTATTAAGTCAATTGACAGAATATTGACTTCTCTTCACTCTGCTATCCTTAAACTTCTCTGTACTCCAGCTTCCCCTCCCAAAAGGCAGCTCCTCCAGGGAGCACTGTGTGTGTGTGTCCCCTCCTGAGCACTCTGTGTGTCCCCTCCTGGAGCACTGGCCTCATCAGCCCCACAGCAGAAGCAGTGGACCCCCAGGCATGCTGCAAGGAAGGAATCACACTATGGAAATTGGCAGTGGGCATCACCCACACCAAGAGGAAAAGTCCTTGTCCTGCTAACAGAGCCAGGAATGAAACAAATCAAAGGACCAGCCTAATTCAATACTGATTCTCACAGAATCCTGCAAGTAATGTAATTTCTGTTCTAATTCTTTTTCTATTCTGATTTCAGAGTCTCCATTCAGGTAGCAATAAAGAAAACTTCTAAGATCTGTTTATTTTCAACAGATAACAAAACTTGTTCTTCATTAACTTCTACAGTCTGATGTCACAGACATCTTTTATGAAAAATCCTTTCCTTAGGATTTTTTCTCCTGAGAATCTGAGAGGCCTCAGGAACAAAATGTCAACATTTATTATCTGCTGCTGTGGCCCATGTTGGTTTCTAATTAATGGCCAATCACAGTCAGCTGGCTCTGACTCTCTGTCCGAGCCACAAGCCTTTGTTATTCATTCTTTCTTATTCTATTCTTAGCCAGCCTTCTGATTAAATCCTTTCTTCTATTCTTTTAGAATAGTTTTAATATAATATATATCATAAAATAATAAATCAGCCTTCTGAAACATGGAGTCAGATCCTCATCTCTTCCCTCATCCTAGGACCCCTGTGAACACTGTCACAAGTCTGATAATCAGGTGCCTCCAATTTTGGCATCACAACAGCAACTGAATTCCCTCTTTTTACAAAATTCAAATTAAGAAACCGCTACTTTTAGGTCATCTAAAATTGCAAATTATTTTTGAATTTTTCATAAAAGGAGCTTCCTGCAAATATATACTAGGTGGAGCTAGTAGTAGTCAATGACACAGCTGGATTAAAATGCTCAAAAACCTTTTTGAAATTACTAAACATGTTAATGATTCATGTCAGGGTATCTGAAATGTTTTGTGTCTGGTATTGTTGGAGATTTGACTGGCACTAGATTCATACATATGCAAGAATGAGGAAATCTCAAATATTCCTCAGTGAAAACATTAGTGGAATAAAGAGCTATGGTTAAAGAGTCCTTTATTGATAGTAAAAGGAAATGTAAGTCTGGTGCAGATACAATCCTCAGGTAAAACATAGATTTCACTGTTCCAAAGAGACCACCTCCTCTTTTTTATCAAGCTGTAGCAGTGTTACAAATTCCTTACACCTTGCACATGACTATTTTAATGGTCAGAGTTTCATGTCAGTATTCTATTCATAGATCTCAATATTCCAAAAGCAACAGAGATTGCATTGCATAAATTTAGCTTTGCACCACAGTAAGGATCTGATAGCACTGTTTAGTCACATTTACTTGAACTAATTTAACCAGGATTTCCAGGGTTGTGTTTAAGCACCAGAAATCATCTTGGACAGACTGTATGAAGAGGATTAGCACTGCAGCACTTCAGAGAGCATGTCCTTTGGAAGAAGACATAGGCAAGAGAGAAATACTGTTCTAAAACTTTAAAAAACAATAGGCATGGGACCAAAATTTACAATTTGCTATCTTTCTTAGGTCCAAAGAATGAGATATTAGATTGCTCTTTACTTCTTCCAATTCTGAGAGCAGACCTGTGAGCTGTGTGGTTTTATCCAAGCACCTGATGTTCAGCTGTATGTGACTTACAGTGAAAAAAGAGCCATTAGCTTCAAATATAGTTTGTTCTTCTTGAGAGTTTCAGCTGAGAACTCCAACAATACAAAAGATAACTGCATGATGATGACTTGGTAGCTCCAATATATCTTTTTATGGCAGAATATCAAACAATAATTTAAAATTCAAGAGTGTATTCAGACCCATTTTAATTTCAAGATAGATCTCATAAAATTTTGTCAGCATAAGGGCAGAGAGAAGATGTAGCTCAGCCACTTTTCCCACACAAATAACACAATTGCCTTTTCTCTTTTTGTTGTCTGTAACAGCAGAAATTGTGTATAAAACAGAAAAATACAATCCTGGCTCTGGACTCCTGGAAAAGCTGAAACTGCTGAGCCAGTCTGTGCCCAGCCATTGTGGTGGAGCTCCCCAGGGACACTCCATACATGTGTGATTTCCACCAGTAAATCCCAGGGCTCAGCCTGCTGCCTCCTCCAGAAAACATAAAGCAAGGCCACATCCTCATGCTCTAAGTTCACACACTAGTTTTAACAGATAAGCATATAAGGAACAATAAAAAACTTGCCAAGGGAAAATTCTGGAAGAAGAGTCAATAAAACCAATAGCAAAACTAGTTTGCAAACATGACTGGCTTGAATGACTACAAAAAAAATATTATAGGACCTACTTGTATAAAACAATTAAGTTGAGATGCATGTGGATCACTGTTTAAAAATGTGGACAGTGATTCTGGCTGTGGATATTTAGAACTTACAGCTAGAACTTACAGCATGCTGTGCAGCCACAAGGTCCTTTCCCTCAAATAACACCCTTACCTGTAATATTCACTGGGATCTCCTAAAGAGCCAGAATAAATACAAACAGGTACATTTCCTGAAATAAATCTTATTACATCTGTACTGCTGAAGTTTTGCAGAGATCAGTCACAAGAGAGCTGCCAAGCAGAAGAGTGCCTGGCTGCCCAGTTCTAACTGAATTATTTTTAGAAATACCTCCCTCTTTGAAGGGCTGCAAATTGTATTCAAGTTCTCATAGGAAGAGGATTTCTTTGAAAGTCTCCTGAATTCGTGAATTTCTGGAGAACCAGAATTAAGGAAGAACTCCTCTCTTTCTGAGTTGTTTTTTCTCTCAGGATAGTATGAGATTATGAATAGTAACAGGAGGAAGTGAAAAATAAATGTGATATTTCAAATTTTCAAAGACAGGTTCAATTTTCATTTTCTCTGTGGATTTACACCACAATTTTCATGAGTCAAATTTCATTTAACTTACTAAGAGGGTTATAGTATATCACATGGTATTCCCTTGCAATATCAAGTTACAAATTAGTCCTTCCATTACTTCCCTGTCCTATTTCTGACTGTGTATTCAAAGCATCTGTGGTGTCCTACATCAAAACAGAGCCAAAATTGCATCTGACAGAACCCAGCAGTTTGTGAAAGAAAGGCAAACTCTAACACCAAAGATCCCAAGATGATGGGCAGAATCATTGTTGTAGCTTTAATGCCGCATTTAAAAGTATTTCATCTTCTAAATTTTCCTACTCTGTAAAGAAACCAATTCAATTTACATTCTGCTTTAAAATAATTATTTCATCACTAATTAACAACTTACAAATGTCTACTGACTTGCTAAGCAATTTGTCATAGTCTCCATAACAATCTACTCACAATATTTTGTCTTTCCTTGAGATCCACATCTACTCCCAGCTTATTGCTCCTTCTCTGAGCTGTCAATTTGTTCAGTCACATGTCCTTCCAAAACACTTTTCCTTCAGTCATTTCCCTATCCAGAAACATGCTGCAAGGAAGCAGCAGGAAGCTGCAGGAAAATTAAATTGTTAAAACAATTGTTAAATCTTAAACTGTTAAAACAATGCAGCTTTAGACAGCTGAAGAACAAGTGCAATAAAATAAACAGCTATTATATAAATTTGCTGGGAGTCTTTACATTTTCTGAGCACTGCATGCATGGAGCCATCACAAATGAAGATTAATCCTATGATTTTTGGGATCACCTGAGCCTCCAGTCTGCTCCTGCAGTTTTTCTCTCCAGTTGGCTGGAAGAGCCCCTTGGGTGAAAATCTCTGTTTATCACCACAGAAAATGGAGAGCTTGAGAACAGAAAAAATACCCAGTAAGGACAAAGGAGGAACAAGGAAAGCAGGTGATGATTGTGTGCTCCTCAGGCCACATTGCCACAGGTCCTGTGCCAGCTGGGCTCCATCTCAAGTGTCCCCATCTCAAGACAATTGCACACACACAGAGCTTTCCACAAGGAGAGAAACCTTGCCTGCATTTAGGGCCTCAAGCAATCACCACACATTTTTCAGTGGGCAGAAAGAAAAATCTCTGCAACTCAAAGTCAATGGCAGGGACTTTCAGCTTGGCCTGGCCTGATCCTATAACCTTGGAGAGGAACTGCAGTAGCCTGACACTGTCTGCTGGCACTGCCTTGTGCACTGATAGGGATTTTTTTCAGCAGGTGGAATTCTAAGTGAATGTTGAGAGGAGAAGGAGAAAATTCTCAAAGTTTTTTTAGAAGCTTGGGATGCTACAAGACTCTGGGTAATTTTGAGAGGAATAAAATTTGTCCTTCAGGGCTATTTTTACGAAATCTAAGGGGAAAATACAGTAAGAGTACCTGATGATAAGAAAAATGTTGCTTCAGTATTGCAAGATACATATAACACACCTCATCTTACATCAGGCAAAGGAATTTTAAGGAGAATGTAACGGGAATGATTCCCAGCTCATCATAGTGTGACCATCCCTAAGAATGCCTGTTTGTTTCAAGAATGTCATAGCGTTAGGATGTCATGATTCATCTAAAACTGCAGCTCTTGCTCCACATTTGCTGCCAGTCTGAATGTTTCCCCAGTCCCTGTGTTGTTAGGTCATTTCTGTTAAAGCAGGTTTCTAATTTACAAGGCCAATGCTATACCTGGGACACTAAATAGGCCAATCAAACAGAAAAATTGCCTGGAAAATGCCAGTGAGTTTTGAACAGGATTCCTTCCCTTTGCTTGAACTGCATTTTCTGATAAACATTTTCCACAAGAGCACACAGAGCTGTGCATCATCACAATAATTATACCAGAAAAAGGGCACATGGTGAACACAGGAACATACTGGACACTCTATGGAACAATACAGAAAAGCAGATTTTTTTTTTTCCCCCACATATAAAGAAAATATTTCTGATGAAATAATATGAAAGGAAAATTGTTGTGGGGCTTTCACATCAGGGAGGACTACAGTGCTGAAAGACAGCAATTGGTAACTGGGGGAGTTGAAAGCAGGATGTTTGTTTGTCACAATTTTTCTTCCCAAACAAAAAGTTGCGCTTTCAAAAAGCTGATTTTGAAAAGCTCTGTACAGATGGCTGCTTAGCCATTAAAAAAACACCTATTCCCTATTTCCTGATAGACAGAGCTTCTCTGACACCCCACTGGGCCCTTCCCAAACCCACTGTTTGATTTTTCTTCCTGGCAGGCACTTTTACCACACATTTGAGTGGTTCTGTTATTCTGGACTTTCTACTCAAAACTTGTCTTTCCTTCTGAAAGAGCCAATGAACCCAAACTCATTCTTCCACTGGTAATCTGCTGCTGATGTGAGCTTGCTGTGCACCACTCCTTTCCCTCTGGGCCATTTGTATCCACTTCCTCAGGGTGAAATTAACTGATAAGCCATTTCAGAATTGGGTCACTTAAATCTCACTAAGTTATCATAATGCAGGTCTAAATTCCACTTGGGTTTTCTCCTTAGATGCCCAAACTGGCAGTTTCAGACACACAAGGATCAGAGTTACCTCTGATCCACAGGGGAAGTCAATGGGGGCTCTGTCTCCACATTTCATGATTGCTTAATCCAATGTGAAGTTGTTTTCAGTGGGAAACAAAATGATTTCATGTTTCAAAAGCCAAGAACTTGCCTGGAAAGGATTTGTATCCATTTGCCTCTTCCTCCTTCCATTTGTGTTACCATATGATCTTCACTCATTTGCCTTCCTGGGCAGTTTTCCACGTGCAGCCTGCAGGACCTTAAGCATTATAAAATCCTGAAAACTATTTCAGAAATTTGTACATTTATAAATATTTCAATCTAGATTGCTTGTAAGATCCATAGGAAAAGCCCTCTTTCCTCACCTTGCACTTGGCCCAGATGAACATGCTGCAATCAGTCAACTGCTCTTCAAGGTTTGAAATGTTTGAATTTTCATCCCTTTAACACAGAGGTATATCCAACCTTATACCCACACTTATAGTTCAAAATTGTTTCACTATTGAACCATATTGTCTATTTTGCTCGTTCCCTCCAAATTTTCATTTCTCCACTACTTGCAAAGCTTCTGTGCCCTAGTAAACTGGCATTTACATGAAAGTAATAAAGGATCAGTTGAATAAAATATTTTAGACAGCATTAGGAATTAGATAATAATTTTTTCCCCAAAAAATCAGAAACCGTCACTTCCTCAAAGTGCAATTTCACACATTTTAAAAATATTTTCTCTATAAGAGAATCCAAGAACTTGGCTGTGCTGCAGAGCCTTTTGTTACTACTTTATAACAGGTTGTCTGGGTTTCCAAGCACTTTTTTAGTTTGTTAATAGCTGTTTGGGCATAGGGCTTTATTGATTTATAAAGTCACAGCCATTTTTCCTGTCTCTGATGTTTACAACAGAGAGGTGGAAAACAATGCTGGCTTTGCAGAAACAGCACAAGCTTAGAGCAGCTGAGGTAAGATATTATTCTCTGGGAAGGAACAAGGGAAAGAAGGAAACCTGTTTCAGGGAAAAACAACTGCATAGGTTAGGGAACCCATGAGGATACTTCAGTCAATATTTATCTCTCAGATCAATAAAACTTGATGTTCATTTCAGTGAAATCAATACCTGCTTAATTTAAGTGTTGTTGTTCCTTAGCTCCATCTACTTCTCCCTGTTTCCAAGATCTCTTCTCAGTGCTTAAGATTTCAGACTTGATCATCCAACCTGATTTTTGCATTTCCAGAATTTTCATCATGGGCTCAAAACAACAAGAAAACAAAACAACCCAACAAAACAAAAAAAAAAAACCACAGACAAAAAACCTCAACTTAACTAAACTAAACTAAAAGTTATTCCCTTCACTGAGCACTGGATACAAATAGATCTTTTTTTCCCTAAATCTCAATCTTTTTCTAAGCCAGGGGAAAGGTAAGGGGGCCTGAGAAAGAGGTTGTCCAGCCAAAAGCAGAGGCAAGAGGATTAACAAAGATGTTGGCATCCTTGCTAGCATGTCACATGTGCTGAAAAAAGGTGTTTTATCTGCTAATGTTCCTCCTAATACCTGCCTTCTTGTGTGGAGACTGTCCTTAGCCAGATTGATTTTCTAAGCTGGCACAGTGTTGTTAGAGGTATCCATGCCCAGACTGAATCCTAAAGATCCTGATCTCCAGCACAGCTATTAAAGGTCCAGCACTGAGCATCAGAAACTCTGGCTGCTTTTTCAGGTCATGATTTCTGCACTGCGCTGCAAGGAAATTCCGGCTGAATCCTTAAAGGACTCTGCAGCAGCACAGCATGTGGCAGGCACATAGAGGTTATTATTTCTGCTGGAGCAGATGTTTCCCTTGTTCCTGTTTAGGTGCAGGGCAGGGCTTCCTCCAGCCATCAGAGGTGTGATTCAAAGGCTGCTCCAGGGAGTGGCAACCCAGAGCAGGCAAACAGGAGCATGACCCAGCACTTTGTGCAGGCATCCTCCTGCTAGTGGTGTTTTTATTTCATTTAGCTTGATTTTGGATGGAGGTTTCTTTTTTTTTTTTTTTTCCCCACAATGGTCTCTAAATGATCAAGAGCTATAGCTAGTAAAAGTGTACCAAGCCAAACAGAAGTCTCCAAGGAGGACATGTCTGTCCAGACCCCTTCCTGCAAGGAGTGTTTGAGCCTCTCAGTAGTACCAGGGAAAGGTGCCAAAGATGCCTGTGTGTGGTGAGAACAGGTGAATGGTCTCCTCTGTCTGGTGGCTGAGCTTAAGGAGGAAGGAGAAAGACTAAGGAGTATTAGAGGAAGTGAACGGGAAATGGACTGGTGGAGTTTCACCCTTCCATCCCTGAGGGAAGCCCACCAGGCATCAGAGGACTCCCATGCCCCCTGCCATCAGGCTGAAGGAGGAGGCCTTGTTGATGAAGGGAGTGGAAATGGGTGCCTCCTTGGGGAGGAAAGAAAAATTCCTCCCGACCCCCATCACCCACCCAGGTGCCACTTCAGAATAGGTGTGAGGCCCTGGACCTAAAGGGTCAGCCAGGTGACACAGAAGAAAATCACCTGCCCAGTGAGCCTCCCAACTACACTCATCTGTGAGACAGATCACCCCTTCTGACGCTGGAGCACATCCAGAGGAGGCAACGAGGCTGGAGAGGGGCTGGGAACACAAAGCCTGTGAGGAACCCCTGAGGGAGCTGGGGGTGCTCAGCCTGGAGAAAAGGAGACTCAGGGGTGACCTTGTCACTCTGTACAGCTCCTGAAAGGTGGCTGTGCTCAGGTGAGAGTCGGTCTCTCTCCAACTGACAGAACAAGAAGAAATAGTGTTAAGCTGTGCCAGGGGACATTTAGGCTAGATATTAGAAAGAAATTCTTCACTGAAAGAGTGATTGGGCACTGGAATCATCTGCCCAGGGAGGTGGTGGAGTCACCATCCCTGGGCATGTTTAAAAAATGACTAGACAGGGCACTCAGTGCCATGGTTTAGTTGATGAGGAGGCCATAGGTTGGATTTGATAATCTTAAAGGTTTTTTCCAACCTATGATGAATTAGAGCATCAATTACCAACACTTGATAAATGAATTCATCATTTTTCCTCCCCTCCATGGCTGGACCTGGGGGCTTTGTTAACCCCTCACACCACAAAGTTCATTTCATCCTTTAACCTTCATCTCTTCTTTTCCTTTTGCACAAAATTGCAGCAACCTATTTTCAGGTTTGCTAAACCCAAGGATGTTTTGGCTGCCAAGCTGCATCAAGAGGAAAGAAAGTAAGTGCTTTCATTTGGTCTTATCACAGAACTGATAATAACATCATTGTACATGCAAAGAACTCCAGGCTTGTTTATCAGCAACAACAGAATGACACATGCAAATATACATATGAAAGGCCCAAATATCTCCAGCTCTGATAGTTCAGTCAAGAATATTATATCCCCAAAATGCAAACAGAATTATTTATTCACATCAACTGTACTAATGCCTCTTGGTAATTTTCTGTTTTCCTACAACAAGCCTTGCCAGGTTCAATCTTTGGTTTTTGGGGAAACAATCTGAGAAGGAAAGATTTGCTTTCTAAATAATTTTCAGCCTTGATAATGAAAAGCTTCATGCCACCTAGAATTATTTTCTATTTGTTGTGTTTTGAACCTTCTGCACAATTAAATGTTAAATATAATTCAAACCCTAAAATCATCATATCCACTGCTAAAATAAAAGTTAGAATTAACTTGTCTGGTATCCAAATCATGGTTCAAAAGACTGGTTGAGTATGGTATCTCTGAAATGCACTGTCTTGTAACCAAAGGTTTGGTTTGCTTTGTTTTCAAGTTCCTCATTTCACCCACATTTCTTGCCCTGCCCGTTTTTATTTCCATTTCCATTTGGCAATACCTCCCCCTCATAGTAAGTTATGTGTGCGCTACCTAATATTTTACAGCATTCTGCTAACAGATTATAATTTAATACTTTACCCTATAGCAGATCAGGTTATTGTTCACATGCCAGAATAAATAGTAACCTGTGTACTGTCGAGAACTCAATTGCATCTGGATTTTTCATGTGGGTATTTCACATCTCCATTTACATTCCCATTACCTTTTCTGTTGTGAGCCCTTGCACCAGCCATCCTGGGGATGGATTTGGATACACTCAGATCATGAGGAGAACCCTGGAGCAGTGGGGCTATCATTACAGAAAAGTACATTTGCAGTTTTAAGTGACATGGAAATAAAAATTATAATCCAGATTTTAATATTTTATTGACCAACATTACCCATTCAGCCCTGCCCCAAACTCCACCCCTTGTGCTTTCCAAGGACACCATCAGACCCTAATGGGGGCAATGTTCTGTGCTGGGGCCATGGCCCCACACACTCCCTAGTCCTCCCAGCAGGACATGCCCAGCCCCACAGCATCCTTCCTTTTGGGGACACATAAGGAAAGGAGGGGGCCAGGAGTGTCCCAGAACAGACAAGATCAATACTGTGACAATAAACCCTGCCCCAGAGTATGGAGAACACCCTCCCTGTCCCATGGTGAAAACACAAAAAGAGGAGATGATTCATTCCAGCAGACTGAAGTTGCCTCAGGAGGGCCACAGGTGCCTCCCCAGCCTCAGCACGTCTGGTCTGTGCCCTTTACATTTCTGAGACACCCACATAAGGCTGGAATTCGTGACACAGGCACTTCAGGACACCCACACTCCCTGGAATAACACCAGACTTTACCCATCATCACTCCCTCAGGTGTGATTCATCCATGTGGGAGGACTGCTTACCCTGCCAGGAGAGATGACAAGTTCCTGAATGAGTTTCTGCACAACTCAGTGCCTGGGGCAGGAGCTCTGGTCCTCCCTGGGAGCAGAGAAGGCACTGCAGCCTTCACCAGGGGTTGAGGATGATGAGCAGCATGCTTGGCAGTTTGTCTCCAGGCAAGAGAGCCCAGCTGATAGTGATCCCTGTTGGACACAAGAATGCATTAAATGAGAGGAGCCTGGCAATGAGGGCACCTCTAGAGAGGGACAAACCCCCTCTCCAGCCAGGCTGCATAAATCACTGCCTGGGTGTGCCTGACCCTTTTTTCTATCTGTAAAGGAAGCCAATAAAATAACCTTGGCATTAGAGGCTTGACTTTTAGTTAGCTGCTGTGAGGTGAGCCAAATCTGGGACAGACTGTCCAAATGGCAAGCAGTTCATTATTCATGCACCAAGAAGGTGATGCCAGGGTTGCAAAGTGTGAAGTTTACACAGCACAGAGCTGGACTGCTTCCAGGATAGTGTTTTATCTCATTTTGCTCTCGCTGCCAGTGTTATTCTTCTGCCTTTCACCCACATCCTTCCTAGTAGAACCATTTAATTGAATGATTGGCAGAGTATGGCTCCACAGGACATGATGAGAGGGTATCAGCTTTGCTGCCAAAAAGGATGCCCCCTCCTTCCCAGTCTCTCCTCCTGCCTGCTTGCTGCTGCCTTCTGTTGGCTCTAGCTCAGAGCAAAGCTCTGCCTGGATGCACTAACATGATGGAAAACAACAATCAGGCAAAAGAGGGAAAAAAGCCACAAATAACTTTCTCATATGTCAGTGAACTGGCTCATGGCAGGGTGAAAGGGGCACAATGCAGGGGACAATAGCCAGGGGGAAGAGAGAGGCACAGGGCAGGACACAGCTCCTCTCTCTCCCTGGGAACTTTGAGGTGAGCTGTGCTGCCTTTGCTGTGCCCAAAGTGCCCAACCAGCTAGCCCCTAATTAGCACCTGGCTGATCACTGTGTAGTTAATAGGTCTGGCTGGGAAGGCTAAGAGCAGCAATGTCCTGGCTGTACCAGGCCAGGAGTCTGTCATGGGTAAGCCAAGGCTCACAGCCCTGCTCCTGCCATGCAAACAAACTCCTATAAAATTCCCAGCCAGCACTCACAGCTCCTTCTGCACAGGAATGTGTCATTAAACCCTCAGACAAGAGGGATTCAAGCCGTGGCTCAAGGTGATCTGTAAAATTGTAAGAGGTCAGAAACTGAGTTCAGCTCCTTTGGGTACTAGAGTAGCAGCTTAGTGAAAAACATAGCTTTTCTCTCGAGAGGGCTGTTGTGAACAACTCTGTGTTCATGTTTCTTTCAGTGTAGGATTGGGCTTTCTTCAGGAAACACGAATACATATGGGACTGATCTGACACAACCCAAAATTTTTCTGTAGATTTCTGAGGTAATTATTTTCCTTTCCATAACTTTCTATTCTTTCCTCCCTGCAATGTTTGTGAACACTTTTGCTTTTCCTCACTCAATTAATGATACCTTTTACTTTTTGTGTTCTTTTTTATTTCTCCCTGCTGAACACGAGAACACAAGGAGGTTTGTAGCTATATGCTACGACATTATTTGTTAATGGCAAGCTATCCCTCACCAATTACTTTGCTGGGATTTTACTACCTTGTCATTATTTTATCTACAACAATCTGCTGCAGTTTTTGGCCAGGAAAAAAAAAAAAAAACAAACCTATAGCTATGCACTGGAGCTCCAACTACAGAAATGCAGAGCTATTCCCAACCAGCACACTGCCATTTCTTCCCACAGCATTTTGCCTCCAGTCACCACTTGAGGACATCACTGGGAGAGCAATAGCAGGCAAATTTCAGCCCTGGAGACTGAGATATGCTATTTTAGGTTGCATTATTTTGAGTAATGCTTGCCAAGGGCACTGAAGAGCATGTCAACTTAATTATGAAAGACAGGTCATTGATACAACTCGTAACAAATAAATCAGTGAAGAGAGCATAGCATTCAGAAGAGCAGTATTTATCACTGCACAAAAACACACCATTATTAAGGACAATGACAGCATGAATTTTGGAAGGCCACTGAGAACACCCTGTCCTGGTGTTTCTATCACTCACTGTCTCAATCATTCCCTCCTGCTATTCTCCCTTCTCTCTCATGCAAGGGTACCCAGTTTTGCACTACAAAACATCCTGAGCACCAGCATCCCTTCTGCAGGACATTCTTTTGGGATGCACTGACCTGTGTGCTTATCCTCACTACTTCTGAAGGTTCAAACACAAGAAGAAACTTCACCACAACAAAATTTTGGGGTTATATTCCTGAAGTCCCATCTGTTGTCCTGGGTCTTCTTTTTAGGGCAGCAGCCCATTTGCTGGCCTGAGGCTAGACCCACTTCCAAAGCCTACTCCCAGCTCCAAGAAACCCTCTAATCCCTCAGCTGTATTTTCCTGTCTCTCCTTACACCCATTTCCTCCTCTAGCTCCTCCATCCCACTTCAGATGCCTCCATCAAACCCCACTTAAAGGCCTATCAACAATAACAAGAAGCATAAACATGTGACCTTCCACAGAAATCTCCCAGAAAGATGTTAAATATTGTGAATGTCCCTCAATGAAAGCAAAAGATGAAAACAAGGAAAATTCTCTGCTTTCAGCACTCTAATTGTACAGAGCAGCCAGCCTTCAGTGTGCTTCAGTGCTGAAACTGCCCCACCCTGCTCACTGAACTGCTGGGGCTGCTGCTCCATCTACTAAAATTGCCTTAATCCCACTGAAGTCCCATGCCCCAAACACAGCTGAGCTGCTCCTTCAAATTCTTCTGGCAATTAGGCTGTAAACACTTCAATCAAAGGAGGAATTCCCTTTGAATTTATCTAGTCAATGACAATTTCCATATTCAAAAGAGGAAAACATTGGAAGCATATGGGGGTTTTTTTCCCACATAGAGGGAAGAGACAGAAAAGAAGCCCCAGTTGCCTCCTGCAAGGACTCCAAGTCCTAGATTGGTGGTCTGTCTTTCACATATTAAACACACTACCTGTTCCCACGAGTGCTAGTTTGAAAGCAAACCAGTGAGACATTCCAAGTCTGAGCTACAACTTAATAGCAAAATTAAAATAGAGGCAGAAAACACTGGCTTAAATTGACAGAGTCAGGATACAACCTGATATCCTGTTGGTCAGGGTGGTAGTAGCAGTCCCATTAAATGGCGGCTGCAGTCCTGTTGAAGTGATAGATGTGGTTCTGTTGAAGCAGAGATCCTGTAGAAGGGTCTGGTCTCCTCTGAAGGTCCAGTGGTGGTGGTAGTGTGGCTCTTGTCCTGTGGGAATCCAGTAGGTAAAGCTGCACAAGGTGTTCCAAACCTCAGATTCTATCCAAAAAGGAATGCTTGGCTCCTCCTCCTGGGCACAGCATCTCACAATGGGATGATGTAACTTATGACTCACGCAGTGAGACTCCATGGCCCATTAACAGAAGATATCCCCCACAAGGGGAGTTACCAGGGATGTGCCACGGAAGAGATAAAGAACACTGCCCCACCTGCTTTTAGGACCTTATCAAGATGGTGATAGAATAAATACTTTGGTTATATCTTGCATTGTAACGTAGGACACCATGCTGTATCCATGTGGAGCCATGCTGTGAAGGGATCCTACCCTGCTGCTGCTCCCACAGCTGTGAGCACAACAGGAGCTCTTGCTTTGAGCCCTGAGCAGCAGCACAGATTGCAGATGTCAGAGAAAGTCATGTGGGAGCTTCTGCTGGGATGTGCTCAGAGGTAACGCCAGTACAGATGGACAGAGAATTTGTCACAGTGGTCATCCTTCTGGGGTTATTTTGCCTCTCCCTCCAGTTTATCTTTGATTGGGTCTTGATGATCCTTAACTCCTTTCAGCCTTGCTTTATCATTTTTACTGAACTTTTTTTCAAAAATTATGTTCAAATTCTGAAGAGCAGCTACCTACATTAGCACACTGTGGGTCAACTGTTCTGGTGCTGTAAAGCACCATCCACCACTTGATACTAGCTGAATTCTACCCTGTTATTTTAAAGGATAAAACCAAAATAAAAGCACAGAGGATCATTTCATTAGGATAATTAAAATAGAAATACAGCATACAGGCAAAAGCAAATCTGCTCAAGATACTAAACTCTTCATGACTGCATCAAAATGCAACAACTTAGGAAGTTTAAGGATTTTCCCTACATTTTTTCTTGCTCTGCAAAAATGCAATATTCTGTTATGAAACACTTGACATACAATTGAATACACCCAAATTTAAAAGCAATATCCTGAGGGGCACAGCTTGTCCTTTTCAAGCAGCCTGCTATTTTTGGGTACCCCTGAGATGCAAGTGAGCAGAAGCCAGGTGCAGTGCAGGACAATTCAAATTTGAGCACACTGCAATAACTCCCTGCTCACAGAGGCTCCTGGGCTGTGTTCAGTGCAGCTGTGGCAGTGAGGGATCCCCCAGAAGGTGGCTGTGATGCTGCCTGTGGTGGCATCAGGTAGAAGATAATGTAAAAAAAGACAAGTTTTTGTCTACGTTTCAGATAGGGTATATAGCTGAAAGCTGCAGCCTGGTGACATGGCACTGGCTCTGTCTTCTTTTACACAGGTACCTCTTCTATTTCTCAGGTGAAGCTGCTCCTGCTTCTGACCCAGAGAGGAAACAAATATCTTCAATGATTTTGTTCCTGTTTTCAAAGGTCTGCAAGCAAATCCTTTCTGCAGTACTCAAAATAGAATTTAAGTTTCTCAGGAAAACTTATCCTAGCTGGGACTGGAATAATGTAAGAAGTCAGTTCTGGCTGAAAGCTCTTGGGTTAATTGAAAATGCTGGTTGTCCTACAGTCAGTGATCCACAGATGTCAAGGCCCTGATTTGCAGCCTTCTTAGGAAAAGTGGGCTTTTCTCAAAGACTTCAATATTGAAATCTATAATTACATGCTTATTTAGAATCAAATTATTGAAAGCTCAACCTCCTTTTGAAGGGTGGAAGCTTCTCCTTGAAAGAGATAACCATGTGTTTCCCTACACTTTTGATGTTGAAAACCATTCCAGAAAAATTCCAGGCAAAACTGGAAGTACAGCACTATGAAATTGCCCTCAAATAAGCATTTATACAGCTGCATATTCATTCTGACCATTTTGCTTCCTGAAATTCACACTTGTGCCCTGTCATATGAGATTTTCAGAATGTTCCCTGCAGATTTCACCAGTCTAGAAGACTCACTTACCTGCCAGGAGTTCTGAAAATCAAGAGGCAGCGATGAATGAATTGCCTTCATGGTGTCTTGATAATTGGATTCTGCAGGTGCACCTAAATTAAATAAAGCAAGGAGACCAAAAAAAATGTGAACAAGTGAACAAAAAGGTCTGCAAGTTCTGCAGGGTTTGGACAACTCCTTTTAAAGTTAAGTTTTTCCATATAGTGCCAAAGTGGAGTTAAGGATCTTTGCACCACTGTGTCAAATTCAAATGTGTGTGAGCTAAGAGAGGGGCTGGGTTGCTCAGTACTACCAGGAGCCAGTGCAGCACTGGAGGCCCCTGGAGAGGCAAATCAGCTCCCCCAGCAGTGCTCAGAGTGCCAGCAGCAGGGCTCCTTCTATATGGCTGTAATCATTACTCTGCTGTACTTCCCATGAGCTCGGGGTTGAGCTGCCACAATGGCCAGGCAGGGCTGGGCTAGGAGCCAAGTTACCCAAAACAGAGAGAATCTGACTCAGTCCCCTCCAGCACAAGGACATGGGTTGTCATAGAGGTGACACAGTCAGTCAGAGCTGGCTTTGTGCCAGGCAGCACCAGGCTCTTGGCAGGATGGTCTCATTACCCTGCAGAGCAAGGAGCTCCCACAAGTGCTGCCTAGGAAATGCCAAGGGAAGTGGAGGGCTCTGTACTCTGCTTTAGGCATGTTAGCAGTCCCCTGCTTCAGATATTTCGGGTTGGTTGAACATCTCTCACCAAAGTCACAAACTGCTGAAAAACTCAGAGAGATGACCAATGTACAGCCCAATGGCTCAGGTGTGCCCCAAAGCAAAAAGGGGCACATACACACAGAGGGAAAAGTTTAAATCAGGACATAGCTAGGTAAATGCAACCCCAAACACACAAAGTTTCTCATGGGAATAGACCACTAATTCCCCTTTCCAGGCTGAGTGTTTGACCACAAAACCCAGCCATGTTTTTCATATATCAGGCTGGTGACCACATCTTGCTGCCCACAGAGATGTTCCCCTACCAAGGTGGAAATCCCTGACTTAAAGCCTTTCACTGCAGCTCTACACACACAAGCTCCATGCCAGCCTTAAAACAGACGTAGCTCTGCTGCTGCCAAACAGGAAAGTCTTCCTTCCACTGCTCACCCACTTCTCAGTGACACCTAAGAACTTTAGGACATAAATTGTACCCTATATGAGGAACTTAAGGACATTTAAATACATGGATAGAATCCAGCAGCAAGAACTGATCAGAGATAAGGCACTGAAATGAACTATTTCTTTTCATTGGTTACTTTTTTCTTATCTGAAATTATTCCATAGAGGCAAATACACTCTTCAGATGTGGTTCCATCCCATGGCTCAGGACCTGCATGCAAACACTGCAATATGCATGACTGCTTTTTAAAACTACTCCCCATAAAAATAACTTCTGTGTGCTTACCTATTTCCCTTTGTTCCCTGGGTAGGCTGATAGCTCTTACTGAGTGTTAACATCCATAATGCTGATAATGAGTTTATCTAAATATATGATAATAGCTGTAGTAGTACCAGCAATGCCATTGGTAGCAATTCATTGTTTGCAAGAAAATTTAAGGCAACTGTGGCACATTCCTGCTTGGAACAAACGTGGCAATCAGCAGTTTTCACTTAGATCAGTGTAGAAAATAGATGTTGAAACGTGTTGTCATGTTGCTTTGCAGTCTCAAACAAAACTGTATTTCATTTCTCTTAAAATTCAACTGTTGAGGATCACAAATTCTTTCCAAATGAAGGATTTTTGCTTTGCTTTCCTAAACAGCAATTTAAGAAAATTGGCCACCATGAATTTTATCTTTCTTATATTGGCACAAGCCCCAGTCAAAAATGAGACATTCCCATACTCTATGAGAATTAAAAGGAATAGTCCCCAGCTCTCAGGAGTTTAAGGAAATGCATTTATGCCCTTTTATTCAGAAATATCAGAACTGTTACCTGGTCACTTCCTCAGGCTCCAGAATCAGGAACAGGTGATTCAGGACCAGCTTTAGCTCAACCAGCAGATTCACAGCTGGGAAAATGGCTTTCATACACAGACTAATCAAATTCCCATCAAAGTCAGTCTCTAACCATTAATCAGGAGCTGGCACCATGCTCTGGATCTGGACTTTGGGAAGGATAAATACCAGATTCTCTAACTTTAAAAGTTTATACATTTAAAGCCTAACAAGCAGAGATGCTGAAAACCAAACTTGGTGTACTGCAGGAAATTAAGCCCTAATAACAGCCCACAAAAAGCATCAATGCTAGAAGTGTTTCTATGCAATGTTTTAATTCAAATTAATTGCTATTTTGGACTGAAGGGACATTTTTGAATAACTTATTTCTCACATCAAAAAACCTACAACTATTTTTTCATTAAATGCTGATATAATTTTGGCAACCAGTTTACAACCTAGAACAATTAAGGGTTTCTATAAAAATGATATTTAAGGTAGTATCTTGTTCAATTACATAACTTACTTGTACTTGGATTACAAAAGAACTAAGAAAATTGAAAAAAAAGAAAGAGGATCACTTGCAATATGTAGTCCACAGCTTCCCTTCCCAAGCATGAATGAGGGTAAAAGGCTTGTGTTATGGGGGTGCAGATATCACCCTATATCATGTTGACTCTTAACCCAAAAGTTATGAGACTTAAAACAATCAATTACATTGTCCCATCAGGCATTTTATGGCACACTCATTTCAGGCAGGAATTTTGTCTCAGCAACCAGAACTTAATTCCTACTTCTGAGCCAAATTCCATCTACTTCTGGAAGCACAGAAATAGCAGTAAAGCTGGCTAGGAAATAAATCTCATGAAAGCTTTGTTCTGCTTTTCTTCAGTTTCCCTAAGAAACACCAGGGAGGAATTTTAAACTGAGTGTACTTGGACTCCTGCACTTGTTCAGTGCCACCCTTCTCATGCACTCCTGGCCAGTGCTCACCTCAACATTTTCATATGTAGTTGACTAAAGGTTCACTCTTTACTGGGAATCTAAGGAAGGAATAATAATTCTTGTAAAGCACAGTTAGATTTTAGTGAAAAGCAAAATCCTGCTCAAACAGTGGAGATGAAAGTATCACCCTGTATCCAGAAAAAAAACCAACTGCATTTCACTCTGGTAAAGAAAACAGAGGGAGGGGAGCCATGTGCTGGCAAGTGCACAAACTGGGGTGTTTTATTGCAGAGATTTAGTCAGGAAACACCAAGCACCAAAAGATGGCTGCAAGGCACAGCTAACCTCAATGATTCCCAAGAAACTTTACCAAACTTGACAAGCTGCATCATGTAGAGAAGCACAGAGGCATTTCTGTGAAGCACACAGGGGTACTGCCAGCCAGTGTGTTGATCTGTATGGACAAACAAACAACAGCTTGGATCTTTATGGCAAAGGAAAACACAATCAAATTCCAATTTACATAAAATCTGTAGAAAATGGTGAAATCAGATTTGTATAAACACACAGATGATATTTTATATACATGTAGCCCTGCTTAGACACACATCTCTCTTTGTACACACACACACACTTCATTCCACAGATTAACTTTTCTTGGATTTCTCATAGTGTAGATCCTGTCTTGCATTGTGACAACAACAGACAGCTAGGCAAAATGATGCGTCAGGAGTTTGTTCCCTGGCTATGGAAATGAAACCATGAAATATCACACTTTCATATGAGACTGAGGCCTTAAATTTTGCGAGTTCTGAACTGCAACACCCAAGTTGGCAAACACAAAACCACAGAGACATTCAACTGTTGGTATGCCCCCAGTGTGAGGAGGAGCAACAGTTTCTATAGAGCTTTGTGCTTTCCCAAACAACCTTTCAAGATGAGCTTTTCCCATCCATCCAGCCTTGCTTCATTGTTCTCTTTTCCAGCCCCCATCCTGCCAGTTCCTGCAGCTTTTCCATGGACTACAGCTCCCTCCTGCCCCAGGGGTCCCATGATAGCTCATCTTTCTTCATTAACTCTGCACAACTGTCAGCGTCATTCCCATTGGGAACTGAACATAATCTATGCAGTTATGATTTAATTCTGTTTTCACTACACTTCTTGACATTACAGGAGTCCCTCAGGTTCATTTGTGAGAGCAGAACAAAGCCAATCACTGAGTGCACAAAAGTATTTGTTTCATAGGATTCTCCAGGATTTAAGCTGCTGAATGCCAGCTGTGCTTGCCAGTCTCAAACAGGATACCATGCTGAATTGTTGTGCCACAGGAAGAGCTGGTGAACCACAAGCACATCCCAGGCATGAGGCAGACAGCTCCTCTTTGGGGTTCCCACACCAGCCACTAGCATGGATGTGCAGGAAAGCTCCAAAACCCTGTCCCAGCCCCAGCAAGCACAATTCTCCCAATAATGCACCAAACCTTCCATCCTTGCTATCTTCCAGCGACATCTGTGCCCAGATCAGGGAGGTGGCTACAGAAAATTTTTGAAATATTTTCATTTGGCCTTAAACTGAGATGAAAGACTGAAGGGCTTCCTAGCCATTTCTGTACTGCTAAGGAGCACTGGAGGATTTGAGGGTTGGAGGTTGGTTTTGTATGGAACTGTCTCATAATCTGTGAATTCTTAGAGCTTTTTGGAAAAGGAATTGCAACTAAGATCATCTACACAGAAAGATTCCTTTGCATTCCACTCCCAGTGTTAGACTTTAGAAATCACTGGAATTAGCAATGTGGCTGTCTTCCTTCTGAAGCAATGGAAAACAGTTACAATAACACATTTATTAATTCCCAACATAGCATTGCTAATCCTGTTCAATTTTACTGCACTATGGCAGAACTGCAGTAAATAAGTGTAAGAATACACTATACAGTGTTTTATTTGCCATAAAATTGAAAAAAAATTACTGGGTCAAAAACAACCAATCAACTTTATAAACCATTTCATTACTGATTAATAGAGACCTTCTCTAATGTGACACCATTTGATTAAGCATTAACCCTCTCTCTGGGGATACCCCAATGCCAGCTTGCAGGTAGCAGTATTTTAAATAATCTGACAAATTGTCTATGCAGCAATACTAATGAGATGTCAAAGATGGATTTATTTTGCATTCACTGTGCAAGTGCTGGATTGAATGGCAATTACTTAATGTAATAATAGCTGGTTGTTTCTGTTAGTATTTTGACTTGCTCATTGTGTTGCAGATATCCATTCTCATTTTCCAGTTCTCTGTAATAGTGATCAGTAAATGAAAACAGTAGAGCCATTCCTACTTCCCTCCTCTTTGAATTTGATGTCCTCTAAAGGACATCCAGGATGCTGTAGAACATGCTATTCAAATCCCACTAGTTATGGAAAAAAATTGAAAAAAAACATAAGCAAAGATTTTCAAAAAATTAAAAAACCAAAACCACAGAATAACAGAAGAAACTAGGCTGGAAAAAACTTTGAGATCATCAAGTCCAACCTATAGCCTATCTTTATCACCTAAACCATGGCACTAAGTGCTTCATCAATTGTTTTTTTAAATGCCTCCAGGAACAGTGACACCACCACCTCCCTGGGCAGATGACTCCAGTGCCCAATCACTCTTTCAGTGAACAATTTTTTTATCTAGCCTAAATCTCCCCTGACACAGCTTAAGACTGTGTCCTCTCATTCTGTCAATTGTTGCCTGGAGAAGAGGCCAAGCCCCACCTGAGCACAGCCACCTTTCAGGAGCTGTACAGAGTGACAAGGTCACCCCTGAGTCTCCTTTTCTCCAGGCTGAGCACCCCCAGCTCCCTCAGGGGTTCCTCACAGGCTTTGTGTTCCCAGCCCCTCTCCAGCCTCGTTGCCTCCTCTGGATGTGCTCCAGCGTCAGAAGGGGTGATCTGTCTCACAGATGAGTGTAGTTGGGAGGCTCACTGGGCAGGTGATTTTCTTCTGTGTCACCTGGCTGACCCTTTAGGTCCAGGGCCTCACACCTATTCTGAAGTGGCACCTGGGTGGGTGATGGGAGTCGGGAGGAATTTTTCTTTCCTCCCCAAGGAGGCACCCATTTCCACTCCCCTTCATCAACAAGGCCTCCTCCTTCAGCCTGATGGCAGGGGGCATGGGAGTCCTCTGATGCCTGGTGGGCTTCCCTCAGGGATGGAAGGGTGAAACTCCACCAGTCCATTTCCCGTTCACTTTCTCTAATACTCCTTAGTCTTTCTCCTTCCTCCTTAAGCTCAGCCACCAGACAGAGGAGACCATTCACCTGTTCTCACCACACACAGGCATCTTTGGCACTGTTGAAGGAACAAGAGAACAAAATACTGCAGCAGTCCAACACAGGGGAGATGAGGGACTGATGCCTGTGCTGTGCCATTTCCTGCATCCTGAGCAGGACAAGGAAGAAGAGGAGAAGAGACAACACCTTAAGGTTCTCTCCTGTCCCATGTAGGTGCACTTCCCCTGCCAAAAAGCACCCATGGAGTCAGGCTGGGAAGTTCAGTGTGGGCAGAAGCTAATGCCAAGGAAAGGGGTTTATTTCCTGGCAGCTCTAACATACAAGAGGCTCGCATGAAATCTGTTCCTGTCTGGATTATTTGCAGCCCAGATTAGACTTGGCTGTCTTCCATCTAATACAAAGTTTCTAAATAATTTGTTGTAAGACAAAGTAATTTCATAGCCTGCAGTGCTGCATCAAACCTTTGCAAATCTGAATCAGCAGTTGAGGGAAACTGTTATCAGAACCAAGGCAGTACATATCTAATTATCAGAAAATGCTTCATGTAAGAACATTTTCTCCTATACCACAGATTTCCAAGTATCTATTTTTAATTTATTTATATAAACAGGGGTTAACATTTTTCATTACCAAAACAATTGTTGATACTGATAGTCAGATTATTTCAAAGATGGCTTCATAAATAATCACCATCAACACTTTGAATAATTCCACTGAATAGAAACCTCATCCTTCATGAATTCCTAGAATTTAATTAAGATGTGAGTGGTAGGATAAGTCCAATGTTCATTGGAAGCGGTACAATGCAAACAATGCAAGTGAATGGCTTGGTCTTTCAAAGAAAAATTAAGACAGAATATATTTCAAAACAACAAAAAACCTCTGGAATTTGGAGAAGAGCGATTTAAGGAACACCAGCTGGAATGCCTCTGGCTAGGGCAAAGCCATGGCCCTACCAGAGAGATTTCCAACAAACTGCAGTGCATGTGCTAATGTATATTATTATACAAGAATTAAATACATACCATTTCTACCTGGTAAGAGGTAGGAGAGTAGACTGCCACCGGGAAATTTCTTGCCCAGAAAAAGGAATTTGATCATGCAAACTATTAACAAACCAGGAAGGAAAGCACAGCACCTTTCCCAGTCAGCTTGTTGACTACAGGTTTGCCAAGGAAACTAAAATAAAGGATTTCCATTGCAGAGAATATCCATCTTTGTAACCTGTCACTTGTGGCAGTCCAAGAAACAAAGACCGATCTTCCATGTGCAGTATAATTAGAAAAAAAGAGCAGTAAAGGCAAAAGTAAGGGGTCATTTATTAATATAATTGTCTAAAAGAGGATTTCCAGGCATAAAATGCTAGGCTGTGCATTTTGAAATGTTTACTTTCAGAAGTAATTTTCACTCTTAACACAACCTCTAGTGATACAAGAAAAAGACAGGAATGTAGATATTGATCTGTTTTCTGGGGAGCTTTTATCAGAAGCCTCCAAGGAAAGGAAGTTTCTGTTCACTTCTGCTGCAGAACTTCACCACCAAGTTTTATATCTGCACAGATTGTGCAATTGGCATTTAAAAAGTTACCTGAAAATGTCTTTCAAACAGAAGAAACCAAACTGTTGTGCTTTGAACTCACCTTAATTTCATAACCAGATAAGCAATAACTAGCTGCCCATAAATAATGAAAGGTAACAACAGTGTTAATGCTACTGGGAATAAACTTTTGGGAGCATTCACACAGGGAGCAGTGAAAATCCATTTAAAGGTTGGCACAAAAATCAAAAGAAAATATTAGAGTTACTGCTAAGCTTTCATTCTGCCTCGAGTTGTAAGGAACAGCTCTTTCCTTAGTAAAGAGTTAGCATTTAAAACAGCTGAAGAAAATACAGTAAAATAAGGTTGCCAAATCTGACATGTTTTACCCTCTGTGCCTACCAACAAATGAAAAATGTAACAATACTAAATACAGTTCTTTTATGAGGTCTTTCAGTATCAAGACACATTAAGGTATCAAAAGAAGGTGGGGTATTTTTTAGCTAAATACCTGGCAACCTTCTGGCAGCATTTCCTGTCACTAGTGATGTGACACCATGCTCTGAGATCCCACTGAAGCTCCTTACAGCACTGCTGAGGAACCAATGCCCCAGCACTGAATGGCACCATGTCATTTCCAGGGAACAAGAGCACATTAAAGTAAAGGAGAGATTGCAGGCCTTCATTCTTCATGATACAGACAATCTGGGCATGCTGATACAGAAAACAAACTACCTATCAAGTGTGGTATTAAATATAAAGGATGTTCTGACTGTAGACAATGATTAGGTTTAGAATTCCTGAAGGTCCTGCATTTTAAGAGCCTTCCAACCACCCAAATTAATCAAATTACTAACTTCATTAACATAAATATGCTAATCAGAAACAGCACTTCTTAAAAAGACAAAAAGATGAGAAATTACAGAAGATAAAGACTTTCTCTTGCTGCGATCAACTAAAATCAGCAGCACTACAAAATTATATCTATAAATTAAGGCAACTTTAGCTTAGTGAGAAAACAATAAGATAAAGGATCTGCCAAACAGTGACCCACGTGTGTGAACTCTTGTTCACACTTCAATTCCTGCCTGCAGATGCAGAACCATTGTGGGGAGAGGCAAGGTTGAACACAGATAAATGCTTTCCATGATGGGCCATGTATTCATGTATTATTGACTTCTAGGAAATAGAGATATCCTAAAGAACCAATTTCCTTTGTGTCCATATTTACAACCATTGGAATTTTAAGCAGGGTCTCGTTTATCAGGTTGTCTCACAGCAATGTTGCTAATTTACTTGCTGTACTACCTAGGTGACAGTGTCACGGAAATCTTTCTAGCACATCACATGGAAGCACCATTTTTTTCCTGGAGAGAGTTTTGAATTTCCCTTCACCCTGAGAGCTGGGGTGCTGCATGAGGTACAGAGCTCTGCAGCCTCACACCCCACTCAAGGGCTGGGAGGCCAGAGGTTAGGGGTAGCTCTGGCAGGCACAGCCAGCTCCCAAGGAGCCAAGTTCTGGCAAAGAGTTATTTGAGAAATGACCGTGAGGCGGGGCTTCTTCCTCCTTTCCCTCTTTTGGCCCAGGAGCTGCATTGGCATTCACATATTGTGCAGATTTTCTCTGAATAGATGTATCAGATTTGCAGCAGAGCCACAATGGTGTGATGTTTCTGCATCATTGGTACCTGTGGTATTTAATGCTGAGACAATGTCATCTGAAAAGGCACATTTCCCTGAAATGGAAACTCATACTTGATATGTTAAACAGAACTTTTTAATTGGCTGTAGCCTGGTGCTGCTGCACTTGTTTAGTTTAACATCTCCATTGTACTACCCCACAAAGAGGCCTCATTGAGAGGCAGAACAGGCCTTGCTTCCAAGGCTGAGCAGCCAGCAGCTAAGCAGGATATTCTGGAAATATGTAATGACACCTAGAAAAATAGGGATATTTTATCAGCCAGTGCCTATCTAATTCAAGGACAGAGATCAATATCAAGCTACTGCTGCCTCATCCATCTTCTGACTAAGCTGTTTTACCACCACATTCCCCCTTTCTCTCTTTCAGAAAGATTTAAACTTTATTTTTAGTCCTTACTACATTTTGCACCAAGAGGAAAACTTATTAGTTTATTAATAATGACATTATTGCTTTTTCAAACTTGGTTTACTAGTTACATTGTAGGATGCGAACAAACACCCTTCCCTGCATGGCAATCCTGGCAGCCAAGTACCTCTGATCCTCTGAAGGGGAAAGGGAAGCTTGCTGCAAACAGGACACAGCTGAGGTGCCTCGGGGTAAACCCCCGTGCTGTGCTTTAGTGACTGAACAGAGGAACTCATTCCAGGAAAGCAGCCACAGTCAGCTCCATTCTGTAGCAGTAGGTGCAGAGTGGCACCTTTGAACCCCCAAACTGGTAAAAGACTTCCACAGGCTGCAAAGGAGAACTTAGATGTTTCCTTCCATCTCACCCCAGGCTCAGATCTTGGCATTCTGCACTACTGCACAGAGTCTTTGGTGGAGATTTATCTCCTGCCTCACCCAGCAGATTGGGCAGCTTCTCCATTCTCATCTAACCCCTGCTTTCTGCCCATTATCCTCATGGAAAGGTTGAGCGGGGAGAAGGGAACAGGTGCTCTCTATTCAGTATATGGAGAAGGAAAAAGTAACATCTTCTGTGGAGGCAGCTGGATCAATATAAAGCCTCCCTGAGAGCCCAAGCAATAAGGCTAAAAGAGTTAATTCCCTTGGATTTTGTTTGATGCACTTTGGCTGGTTCTTACCCATAATGATAAGCAGAAGCATGGAGAAAGCACAAAAAAACCTGGAGTAAAAGCAAAGACAGGGAAGAAAGAAAACTCACTGCTAGTGCAAAGAGGCTGAAAATTCTGAACAAATCAGCCAATTTCTAAATTACTATGGTTGTTCTGCTCAGAGAGCATTACACTGCATCAAAGATACACAGGACTAGGTTATTGATTTCCTTTTCACAGAAACACCAACACCTGAAACATTAAGTTTTTACTCCCAAAGAGTACATTCTCTCTTTTTATAGATACATATCTATAAAGAAAACACACACATTATAGACATACACAGAGAGATTATATAGCAGGCTTGCAAACCCAGGACTGCAAAGGCAGAACTTGTGCACCTTTAGGAAACCTTCATGGGATTTGATGTCTGCTCTGCTTGTCTTACTCCCAGAGGGAGTCCACACACCCACTCAGTAGAAGACCAATCCTATTTTTACCCTTCACTTCCCTATACACTGCTACATCAATAGACAATGGCTACACATAGCAATTAAAAACCCTCAAAAGTTAACCCTTTGTCATGACATATAGTCCCTGAATCTTCCCATCTTCTTTAGTGTGCTTCCAAGATTCCCATCAATGGCATCTCCACTATCCTCTTCCTACAGCAAGATTCTACAGGCTTCCTTAATTTTGCTGTCTCTTTCTCCAGATGAAGAAGGGAAAGCATGCACTTCCAAACTTTAGCATTATTGTCAACCTATTTCTTGTTTCACCTGAGTTATAAATAGCTTGTACAGATCCAAGCACATCAATTTTGTCTTAGTTGGTTACACATGAATCAAGCTCAATCAGGTCTCTCCTACTGAACTTCAAAGTATTGATTGGTCTATTTTGTTATAAGCAAAAGTACCACAGATCTGGTAAAAGTTGCTGCAGGTATTATTCATAATAATTCATTCTATTATTTCTACCATTATATTTCAAACAACTTTGCATTGCTGCTTCTTGTTGAGAAAAGCAGGCAAGTTGTTCTATTAACTGAAAACGCCATCTCTAGCTCATGCTTAACCTGAAACTCTGTGTTATTTATTGGACATTTAGCTCAAGTAAATGAGTACAAAAAGTGCTTTACAGAACCTTACTGCCACATGTGAAAGATAATAGTGAAATCCCCATTGCTTTCAAGTGGAATTAACCACTATTCAAATAATTTATGTCAAAAGGTACCATTTGTAAGGTACAGTAAAATGTAACAGACAAAATTAGTCAGCAACCTGCAGATCTAAAAATGCAGTAAACTGAAAGCCAATCACAGCAGAAATTGGAAAACAATTTCACAAAGTCTTGCTCAGGAAGCAGTATTTTAGAATTCGGCCTCATTGCCAAGGAGTCACTATCACCTGCCTTTACCTTCAATAGCTGCAGTTCTAGTTCACTCTGAGAGCAGGTAACATGTAACACCAGCTATGGCTGCTACTCTTTCCTCACCTTCCTGCCTGCCTTCAGAGCAGACCCCCCTCAAATCCAGAGGCTTAGGAAAAGCCTTCTGGATGAAACACATCTCTTGACACTACACAGACAGGAAATCTAAGTGCTGGTCTTGGAAATGAACAAAATCTTCGAAGAAAAGAGAACTATTGGAGCAACCAAGTCTTGGGATCTCAATGGCTGTTTAAGATGGCAGTAAGTAGTGTCAGCTGTATGGAAAAGTGGGAAAAGTACCTGGGGGTTACAGGGACCTCCTTCCAGCTCCCAAAATAGAAGACTTAAGGATCTGATTGACAAGCAACCAACCTTGGGGGCATATGGTGAAGAATGGGGAAGGGAAGGGAGAAAGCAGCAGAACCAGCTGAGAGCAGGCACAGAGGGCAGCTCTACTGGATTTCCTCAGATCCCAGGTTAAGCCATGAATTCTTCAATTATGGAAGATATTCCTATATATGCAAGATTGAGTGAAAAAGTGGAGATCAGATCTGGAAGAAACCTTCTGGAGGAAACCTTCCTGCCACAGAGGAATCTCAAGGACAGCAGAAGGGATTTATCCCAGAGCCACTCACCAGCCAGGCTGCCAGTGCATGCACTCAAAGGAGGCAGTAGAACTCGAGAGGTGTGGGATGAAAGATCAAAGAGGCAAAATGCAGTTCTCAAGATCCAAAAGGACCATTAATGCAGCTTTTGAAAGTAGGGCTGCATGTGTCCTGCTGGGGTAATCACAGGATAGACATGGGGCAGGCTGGCAACAGCCTCAGCTCCTCCTGATCCTGAAGGAGAAGCAGCTCTGGGAGTCCATAGTTCTGCCAGCTGAGTCTGGAGAAGGCAAGGAGAAAAGGCAGCACCCAGTTGTGAACCTGGCTGCCTGCTTGTCCCAGGAGAAATCCTCTTCCATACCCTGCAGAGGCTGGAGCACAACACGAGGGATCCAGTCACAGCCCCATGTTTGAGGGCTGTGACTGAAGGTGTCTTCAGAGTTTGCTGACAGAGCAAAAGAGGAAGGGAAGAGGACATGGGGGAAAAAAGTATAGAAAAAGAGGAGGGAACAGAAAGTGGTCCAGAATGGTCAACATTGCTTTGAAAATCCTAAAATAGAAATTTGAAGGTCTCAAACACTCTGCATTTCTTCAATTTTTTGCAATATACCAAAAGAGAGCACACTGGCCTGGTTTGGCTGATTTATACTTTCTTGCTTTATTACAATTTTGAAATTTTTAATCTCTACCCTATAAGGTAGAAATATAAGATAGAAAACATGCTCTCATTTAGACACATGACATTTTATCCAGTAAACTGATCATGGGGTCCAAGTATAATTTTCCAATCACTTATTTTCTTCATGTCTAATTTTCCCAGTGCAACTTATTATTATCACTGACTCATGATAATGGAGCAGCTAGATGGCAGAGTGTGGCTAATTCCCTTTTATACTTGTTGAGAAAATGGTATTTTCTTTCCTTGAGGCTTGACTTTTCCTTCCCTCACACCCACACAGAGACAGGTTGGTCTGCAATGAAGGAGTCCAGTCTCTCTTCTGCAAATGAACTATAAATCCACAGTCCAAACCCAATGGAGCAGCTTGCTAAATCCCACAGCTCCTAACTGGGCCACACTCCCAGCTTTTGAAGGCAACAGGAACTTTCCTAAATGAAGCCAGATCTTTGCCCAAGTGCTTATTGATAATTCAGGGAAGCAATCAGGTTATTGGAACTCGCTGCTCTGTGCCAAGGCAGTGAGCCTGGAAGCTGTGGGGCAGGGGCTGAGGGTCCATGTGGAGCAGTCCCCCTGTCTGGCTGTTTGCTGATTTCCTCACTGGTAATTCATGGCTATCATCTGTTTCCTGAACTCATTTGCAGGCACCAGCTGTCAATGGGAGTTTTACATTTAGCCTTAGGAAACAAATGCATCTGGACAACAGATTTCTTACAGCTTTCTCTGGCAGCCATCATAACACTTTTAGGGGATGAAAAATTATATCCAATTAGCCTCTCAGTATGCAATTCTTTCAAACATTTCACCTTGCAGGATTTTCCATTTTTCCCCCCAGTTCACTTCATGCAATCAGAGAGATTCTCTACCCTTATAACCCCATTTACCAGCATTTCACCTTAGGCTGACAGTTTTCAAATCAAATTCACAAGGCAAGGGCTGACACCAGAACCAAATGACACACAGTTATCTCAGAGCTGCTCAAAGTTTCCCAAAATATCCAATTACCCTTCCTGTGTAACAGACCACAAAGGTTTATTCTGATGTTCACTAGAGCTGCCAGGAAACAGTTGCTCAGGAGCCACTGATGTTTATGGGTCTGCACCAGCTCACACGCATGGATGGGGTTCCCTGTTAGAGCAGAGGGATGTCACTAAAGAAACGTGCAGCCCTCGAGGCCACAGGCATCTCAGAAATGTCCTGTTCTCAAGTGTTAAAGAGACCTCGTGCAGGAAAACTCCATGTTCCACTGATGTCCCCCCAGGTGTTCTCAAAGTCAAGCTGATCCTACCTTCCAGGTGCCAACATGGCTTAACACCTTCATCTTGAAGATAAAAAATAAGCAAAAGCACCCCAAATCACAGCCAGCATAACCTGCTGATCACAGGCAGCACCAGAGCTCTGCAGTGCTGAGCCAGTGCCCATCAACCTGTCCTTGGACCCTGTTCCAACATAAAATTAAAGATTTCATAGGAATAAGACATCAGAGAACGTTTATAAAACCAAGCAGTGCTTGCTAATGGTATTTTTGTGCAGCCACATTTTCTGCAGGGTGAGAAGCAGATTTTATAGTGCTCTGATGGAGCCATCATCAGGAACAGAGCTTCATCCTTCCAGCTGGATTTTCTGACACATTCCAGATGCAATTACAGCACTGATAACCCAGATGATGATCTGGGTACATCAAAAGAATGCCCTGACTTTTTAAACCAAGCAAAGCTATAACTCCTCTTGCTCCAACTCTGTTCCAATATGTCTGACAATGTTAGGCCAACGCCCCAAATCCTAAGATTTCCCTCAGACACACATCTATCTACCAACACACTCACTGCCCATTGTTAGGAATGTCCCTTGCAGAGCTCAGACACTGCAAAGCTTAGTGCTCATGTCCTGAACTTGACCTGTCCAAGCTGCCACCTGGACTTGTTCTTTGAGAGAAAATGATCCTTTCCTACATGAGATTAAATTAGGGGGCTTGGCTTTTTCATTAGCTTTAAAATTAAGTGATAAGCAGTGTAGCATCTCCCCTTCTTCATCCTTTTAGCAATCAGAGCACATACAAACAAAAGCAACAGCTTTGTGCATCTGAATCACTTTTATCTCCTGGCAAAGAAGCTTTGGCCCTCCAGGTCCAAACTGTATTTTTCTGTGTTGGCTTACAATGGCCATAACCGTGTAAATTCCAGTAGCACTCCCATGCTACAGAGGAAGGACACAAAGGAAGGCAGTCTCTTCCCCGGTTCCAGCTGTGCATTAAGGGTAACCCCACAGTGCTGATCTGACAGGGCATCCACACAATGTCCATGCAGCCCCTGGATCTGCCAAGGATGAGTTACAAGCCATACTGTGCATGTGAGGTGAGCCATGTGCCCACTGAGAGGCATTTTGATAACTTTGCTTTTTCCTTAAGGCTCCAGATGCTTTGTGTTGCTCTAAGCAGGCTACAATGTCCATGTTTTTTAAATTAAAGAGAGATATTGAGAACAGCAAAATCTGAGATCTGGAAAATCATGATGTGAAAAGAGATGCTGAAGGAACTAGGGTTGCCTAGACTAATGAACACCCAGGCAAGATCTTATAGAAATTAAAATAAACTTTAGAAAGACAAAACTTTACTGAAGGTAGGACAAGAAGGAATAGTTTTGAAGTGGGACATGGGGAAATTTCAGGTGTTAGGAAAATAAAACAAATTAACAAGATAGATAGCGAAGCTCTGGAAAAGACTTGTTAGAGACTGTTATTGGAGACAGAGCACCCAAGACAAGCACCAGCTGTGGGTGGGGGAAGCTGCCTGGGCAGCTCAGCTTTTATGGTATCCACACTTCTCTTATGAAAGGAGAAACTGATGAGAGGAGGCAAATAAAAAGTTCATCAGAGCACATACAATGCAAACTATGGGGGTGTTACTGTAGAGATGCAAACATGCTTAAAAATGTTATAAGTTAACTTTGCTGTACTGGAATTTGGATGCAAATGACAGTTTGGTATTACATGCATGAGTACAGTTCCTCTATGCCTCCTCTGGGAGCATTTTATCAGCTCTATTATCTTTGCCTTCTGGTTAAGCTGTGTAGGGAGTTAATGTAGGTAATTGAAAAATGAAACTGCTGATAAAAGAAAAATCCAAATATAAACACAATTGTAGTGTCTAACCCATTCTTTTCATTATCTCATCTCTCAGTCTGCTTGACACTTGGGATTCTGCCCCCTGGTACCCTTCACTTGGACAAGGCTCCCCTTTGTTCTGCACTTACTGTTCACTTGTGAGCTGAGGAGTTCATAGCATGCTCACAGTAAGACAAAACAAGATGGGCAGAAGAGCAGGTTGCTCACAAGCTCACTACTGCAAGAACTAGATACTTTTCTGAGCTACCTACCTGTTTACAAATGCAAACCATTGTTGATGTCCACTAGGTACTGAGCAGACTATATATCCAAATCACATCCTTCTCTGAATCTCTGAAGCTTAAATACCTTTTTGAGATTTTATCCTACATGTTTGATTTTAATCCTACCCAAATATCTCTATTTAAGCATACTTTATGCTTTAATTCCATTGACTTAGTTTTCCCTGACCTCTGCAGTGAGGATTTAATGAAGCTCAGGACTAGTCTCTTCTGGTGATCATTCAGGGGTGGCACCTTGGAATACAATCACCCTCACATTACAAGAGTTGCAGTAATGTTTTCAGCACTGTGTGTTAATTTAACTCAAGTGACTTTCACAATGCAATTCCAAACTAACTGAAACAAGGATTATTCCCTGTGCTTGCCTTCATCACTGATTAAGGGAAAACACACTGAATTTTATGTATAGAGAACACTTTCCCCATCCCTGCATTTAACTGCCAGTCATGCTAATCTCAATTACTTCCTCCTGAGGCAAGAATAACACATTGATTACTCCTGCTCAGTTACATCAAAGTATGATGGGTACTGGAACATCCCAAATCTGTGTTCTTTGAGCCAGCACTTAGTGATGCTGCCAGCAAGAACCTCTCGCAGGAAGGAGCCAGTTCCAAAGGGCCCCAACGTGCCAAGTACTTCCACCCCAGCACTTCTAGAGACCCAGGACTTGCTCCAAAAGCTCTCTGACTTGTAAGGACTTGTACAGATGGAGCCTGACAACACCAGGACATCCTTTGTTAGTGCAAGAGCTAAGAACAATTTAGCACTTCTGATGTAAGGAGTTTTTAATAAAATACAAGAGAAGTCATTAACCACATCCATCTTCTGTCAGGAACATGACAGCAACACAAGCCTTTAATTTCACATTCCTTAATTCCTTAGAGAACTTCTTTTCTTTTTCATGAAAGAATACCAGTAAGAATATTTTGATTATGCATCACTGTCCATTGGGAACACAGGGGTGTGTGTGTGTATATATATATATATATATATATATAAATATATCAGCCTGCCTACCTGCATTTTTGTCTCAGCATCCCATCATCAAAGTTGTATTTCCAATTTGAAAAAAAAATTGGAGTTTACTAAATGCATAAAATCATGCTTTGGTAGGGGCATATGTTTTATGTTTAATTACTTTGAACTCCTGATTCAAAACCCTATGGATTCCAATGTGTGTTTAGGAGAAAAAGGGGGATTCAGTCAAGTATTAGAGAAAAATCTTTATGAGCATTGGAGGGACAGAAGAAGGAAGCCTCTGATTTCTTGCCTGCTCCCAGGCAGTTGCTCTAGAGGGTCACTGTGGGCCCCTTCCAAGTGCCACAGCCTGTTCTATCCTTGTTCTGGCTCTGACTCTCAAATCACAGTGAGGGAAACAACATCTCACGTGGAAAGATGACACTTTACTTCAAGCTTCTTTAAAGGCCAGATGCCCTCACCACTTTCTGACGAAGAAAATTCAGAAAGAACTTTAACCCTGGGCTCAGTTTGAACTTGGGGCAAAACAAACCCAGATTTGTAGCTGTTTTTTTCATGGAAAACACTTTTCCTTGAATATTCCCTGAAGTCATTTGCACAGTCTCATACAGTTTTGGCCCTTCTGTTAAAATTAGAGTGGTCCCAAAAGATTCCCAATTCTTACCAGTGTGGATTTCTGGGTTAATGAAGTCCAGGACCCATCTGGAAATAAGTAACCTACATCAGGATGATGTCCTCCTTCTACAAAATTTCTAAATATCAAGTTTGCCTATTATCCTAGGATAATTTCAGACAGCTGTTGCACAAGTACAGAAAGGAGAGTACAAGCATACCAAGTTAAAAAGAAAAAAAGGAAAAAACAGAGAAAAATGGGGTTTCAAGACTGGATTGTGAAGAAGAGAACTGCCAGGGAAAAGAAGGACCCAGCATCCTTGAGGAACCCCTCTGGCCCTGCTTCCCTGCTGAAATCCAGTCCCTTCTGCTGACCTGAGCAACAGGCTGAATGAAATATGAGCTGCTCTCTCTCAACAGGAAAGCTAAAGACGATGATGCAGGCTCAGGTTTTGGCTTTATGAATATTTAAAGGATTCAAATAAAAGATTAAAAATAAAAGAGATTGATTTTAAAATATATCTGGTATTGTACAAGAGCTTTGGTACCTCAGTGATCTTTTTACTGCCTTCTATCAGAGAACACACACAGGGCATTTTCAATTACTTTAATTACGTGTCAGGGTTATTGATGCACTGAACCCTGCCAGACATCCCACAATATTATCTTGAATCACTACTGTTTTCTTATCTGTATCCCAAGGAAAACCATTTTCAGTTATTTTACAGGATGAAAAGAGAATGAAATACAGCTTTTAGATTGAATTTTAAAAGATAAAAAGCTACATTTTCTCACTTGCCATAATAAAATAATTATCACACTGGCATTATTTACCTTTGTAAAACTTTTATAAAATCTTTCTGGCATAGCAGTAGGACTAAAGTTCCTGGAGTTTCTTTAATACCACACAAGGAGACGTTGAATCACAGAAATTAATGTACCAAAGAAAACAACAGTAATACTACCTCTGCTGCTCATCCAGACTATCTGCAGATGACATGGACACAAAAAAATGAGCTGATTAAATTAATTTCCTTCCCCCTTCTCCCTGCAAATCATCAAGACAAGAAAAGGTCCTGAGATGAGGTAATCAGATCAGCGCAGGCCAACCAAACCCACATATTGGTCACTAAAATGCAGATACCTGATTGGCAGAGGGTGCAGTGCTGCTCTGGGGAAGAATCGTGGGCACTGCCCTAATGGCATCCCCAGTCCATGCCCAACAGCCCCTGCATAGGCTGTGAAGTTGGATAGCCACTAAAATGACTTCATCCTGGAGGGACTGCAGAGCTAAGCAGGAACACTGAACCCAACCAGCCTGCAGGTTTCCCTTCAGACTCCTGCAAAGGAAGGACTTACTGGTACAGCACAAGGAAGCAGAGGGAACTGCTGAGGGAATGGCTCAGTTTGACCAAGGGATCAGATACACCCCAGGGAGTGAGCAACAGGAGCCAAAGCAACAGGAGTGTGCTGAGAGAGCAGCAGAGGGCAGGGGATGCTCACACTGCATTTCTGGCTAGCAACCTCAACCAGGGGCTGGCCATGCCCATGCACAGCACATGGACTCAGTCCTCTCCTCCACCAAGGACAGGCAAGACAGAAAACAGGATGGGTTTGGGTAGCAGTGAGTATTTCAATATCTTGATGTCTCATTTTGATAAGTGGCACAGGATTGGCATCTTGTTACAGGTTCAGAGTTAAGCCTGCTCTTATGAAGTCATTATAGGACCAATGTACATTCACTTTTTGCAATAAACTCTTGTCCAGTAAGATGTTTTATCGTTCTTATTGTACAATGCCAAAGGCAAAACCTTTTTTTGACTTCATGTAGAGCTCTGTACAGGATGTCTGTCAATAAATCAAATTACTTCTACATCCTTCCAAGTCTAGCTACCTTCCAGGATCTCACCAGGGGGCAACACCAGCTCAAAAGAGGCAGAATCTACTCCAAGCATAGAGGATTTCTGCATTTCTGCTCTTCTCTTCAGCTGGGAAGCCTGCTCTCTCTAAAACTCAGATAAAAATTTACATTTTACTGGGGAAACACCAAGCAGCTGAATGATACAGCCCTGTGTCTGACACATGGCTGCACAAAAATCCCCCAGTGATGTCTGCCCCTGTAACAGTCAGGATCCAAAATTCTGCCTCATTACCTACTCCTAAATTACTCTGCAGTACTCATCCTATAATGGCCACAAACCATAATTCTGCTCCTAAAAAAAATCTTTCTCTGTTAGGCTCAATACAATGATTACAGTTGTTCCAGTTTACAAGAGACAAAAGAAACAAAAGTCCATGGCTTTCTGTGTGGATCAGCTTAATTACAATTCTCTTGTTTTCATCAGCCTGTCAGCACCAGCAGCCCACAGTTCAGCACAGCCCTCCTGCAGCTGTGCTCCTGCTAGTTGCCAGATACAATTTTTGTGATTGCCTATGTCCAGAGATGTGCTGCATTCCTAGGCATAGAGTTAGGGGTATTTTCCTTTTTTCCAGGCTGTCTTGTTTGTAGTCTGATGAACACCCTTGCCCAGGTAGAGGGGAGAAGCTGGGAAACATTCCAGTCCTGATCACTGGAGAGTATCTAATACCTCAAGAGAAACACTGCAGGCAGTAGTCACAGGGAATCCTGCCTGAGATTACACTCCATCTCCCTCCAGGTCTAGGTTCCCACCTGCAGCAACGTTAAACATGAACAAAGCAACAAGAAAATCATGAAGTGGGAAAAAAAAACACCAAATCCAAAAGCAAGCACACCTCAAAACTCTGCAGCACACCTCTGCTTCAGTGAGTTCAGCTGAAGCAATGAGAATGGTACCTTAACATGCTGCATCATTTCTCAGTGCTGAGTATCACAGCAAAGGAGTGAGGAGAAAACCTGTGGAAATCACATATCCTCTGAACAGAGAGAGACACAGCTCTCCCAGGATTTTCCTGGGAAGTTGTGAGAAAGCTCAAAGACAGAATTAAAACAATTATTATCTCAATCTCTGCACCTGGCAGGCAATCTCTGTTTGTCAAAGATGTTTACAAGAAGGAATTGACTCTTCTTGACCAATAGGTGAGAGAAGATTCCTAAAGGTCAATGAGGTCTTAGGTCCACCATTGTTTCTATAAGAACTGTGGATTTCTAATAATGAAGTGCCTTTTTCATGCCTTCTGAGGATGGAGTCTCTGTACCACCATTTTTGTCCTCAGTACCCCTTCAGTGATAAAATCAAAAAAGAGATGAGGAACAAAATGTTTCTGTGCACCTCTGTATTGGGTCTGCATGGCCAGATTTTGGGGCTACAGGGGTGGCTTCTGTGAGAAGCTGCCAGGAGCCACCCTGGTGTCTGATGAAGCCAACACCAGCTGGCTGCAGGACAGACTTGCCAGTGGCCAAAGCTGAGCCCAGCAGAGATGGCAGTACCACCTCTGGGATAACAGAATTAAGAAAGGAAAAGTTCCTGTACAGGAGCAATAGCAGTCAGCGAGGAGAGGAGTGAGGATATGTGAGAGAACAGCTCTGCAGACACCCCAGGCAGGGCAGGAGGAGATGCTCCAGGCACCAGGGCTGGGGTGCAGCCCATGGTTCAGCAGCTGTGCCCCTGCAGCCCAGGGGGGAGCAGAGATCACCTGCAGCCCAGGGAGGAGACCCCACTGGAGCAGGGGATGCCCACAGGGGGCTGTGACCCCGTGTGAAGCCTGTTCCTGAAGGACTACATCCCAAGGGAGTGACCCGCACTGGAGGAGTCACTGCAGCCCCTGGGAAGGACTCACATTGCAGAAATTCATGGAGAACTGACTCCCCTGGGAGGGACCCTGTGCTGGAGCAGGAGGAGTTGTCCAGCTGAGGAAGAGGAGGTGGCAGAGAAAACACATGGACAGACCTCAGCCCCCATTCCCTGTGCTCCTGCACTGCTGCCAGGAGGAAGCAGAGAAATTGGGAGCGATGCTGGGCCTGAGGAGAAGTGTCTTAGGATGTGAGTTTTTATTTCTCATTATCCTACTCTGATTTCCCCAAGTGAAGATTGTTCTGCCCTGACAGCAGCTGGTGAAGGACCTCTCCCTGCTTTATTCAGACCCACAAATATTTTGCTGTATTTTCTCCCCCCTGCCCAGCTGAGGAGAGCAGCTGAAAGTGGCTTTGGTGGGCACCACAGCTGCCTCAGTGCTCTGAATGATTTCTCATTTTCACATTACAGCAACTCTGCTTCACAGAAGAAAACCCAAAATATTAATTGCAGGACTAATGCATGCCTAACAGTGGGAATTTTCTCATTAACATTTCTTTTTGTTAACAAACAAGTTCTTACCTTTTCTAATGACTTTTTAAGTACCACCAGTGAGGACACTGCCACCATATCCTGAAGCCATCCCAACCCCCAACTGGCTGGTGATCTCACAAGATTTTAGAGGTAGCTCATGTATCCTCAAACAGAATAAGCTTTTGAACACAGCACAGTGTGGGTAAGAAAGATCTCCACGTGTTTGACAATCTTCACCAATCTTTCCCCCTCAACAGCAATATAATTTCCATTTCTCCCAGCAGCAGCATCCTCATTTCATCTATGGAACAGTCATCCCCACCCACACTTTATTAATTGTCAAAATAGAAAAGGATTGTGTGATGCAGCTGCAAAGAAGGTGGAACAGAAGCAGAAATCAGGAGGCAGAGCCATGAACAGAAACTCAGGTCCAGTGTCATTAAACATATGACCTCAAGAAAAAGGCTAGACTGGCTTTCAGTGCTCTGCAGACTTGTTTTGATTCTGGAGTCATACACTTCATTTGCAAAGACATCCTGTAAATAGGTTAAGTCCTGTGAATTTCAGTAAAAAGAGCAGAGAAGGTGGCAGAGACTCAGTTCCATATCACCTAGTTTGCAAGTAAACATCACAACTTTAAAAATAGCTGAATTTGTGTATGTGCCTCTCTTTCCCCACAAAACCACCCAACCAGTATGTCTCTAGTAACACACTGGTGTAATAACGTAAGAATTATTTTCAAAAGATTGGTGTTTTCAGAAGCTTTTGGTCATTTTTTCCTCACAGTTATCAAACCTCAGCATGGTAATCTGAATTCTCCTGGGAGCTATCAACACTTAACTGCAGCTGTAGTTAGCATTTCAGACTGAGCTGGCAAAGTAAGGACCTCTTGATCGTGTTCATTTTCCAATTAAGAAAAAATGATAAGCAGATGTAGGAGAGGGGGAAAAGGAAAACAAACATCAAACCCAAAAAATCCCCTTGAACTAGAAAATGTATACTTTCACTTGGGAGCTTAGGAACTGCACTATGAAAGAAAGGAAGAACAATAAATAGGTAATGGAAAATTAGCAAGGGAAATAATTATGTCAATAAATAAGTACTGACAATTGATTGACACAACAGTAAAGATTCACCAGAGAGACGCAACATAAGAAAGTTGCCTCCAAAGCAAACAAACATCAGCACTGTGTGATAGAAAGTGTATGTAAAATCTTTCCCAAGAGACTACTAAACATGTAAAAAACTGCAAGCTAGTCTGCAAGATGCAGTTTTGTACGTATTTAGCTTTGTTCTAATCAAGTGCAATACTTAACTACAGACTTCAAAATAATAACACACTCCAGGCTTTCTACTCCTCAGATAAAGGCACTTACTGAGCATGAATCTCCATCCCCTCTCATTTGCAGTTACAATAGGCTCAAGCCATAAAGGAGTGACACTCAAAATTTCCAGTCTTCAACTGGAAACCAGAAATCAGTGAGGCAGAGCAAAATCTCACCTGCCTCAGCACCCTGTTCTGACCACAAGAGGATGCCCAGGACAAAGTCAAACTCTCCCAGCCATATGAAGTATCCCAGAATTTGGATTAACTGAGACCAGAATTTTTGCAATTAGGACACAAAACCCAGAACAACACAGGAGAGGGAAAATTCAAACTGTCCATTTTATTTCCTATTTGCAAGACAGGTGATACTAAACACATAAAGAATACTGGGGGGAAAGGACCCTGGTTTGTGTTGTGTTCAGGGCAAATCAAGGGGATGTGCTTATTGCTGCAGCAAACAAAAATGGGTTGCTGGGCTAGCAAGCACCAGTAGCTGCTGATGGCATGGGGCTTGCTGGGGCTCTAGCCTCTGCATTTTTAGAAGTTGTAAAAAGACTGGAATATCAGACTGTCAGACCAGGCTCTGTGAGTCACACCAGACCTGTAAAGCTCATAAGGATCTCAGTCTGGTTTAGGGGCCAGTTTGATGAATATGAGTACAAAGCAGCAAAAAAAAAAAAACTTTTTATGAAGTAAACTTAATGGTACCAAGCTGGCTCTTGCAAAACCTTGCTGCAGTTCTGAGATACTCAGAAAAGCTGAGAACCATAAAAAAGTTCAGCAGCTAGGCCACAGGACCAAAAAAGCTAAAGAATATCCACAATGTCTGATATAGTTTGGTTGTGAGTTTGTAACAAATGATTTTGTGTGATTATGAATCATCACATTCTGTGAAGAAACTTGCCATGAAGCTACCTAAGATAACTTTAAAGTTGTTTTGTGAAAGAAAAGCTCTGAAGCTCAGCTGGTATTTGTTTGGGTGAGGCTGTTTTAGGAAAGAACAGAAATATGGTAACCTGGACAGTAGCAGAGTGAAAGCCAGTTCAGTGGGGCAGGTCATTGCTTAGAGCTACAAAGAACAGCACCAAGATGCCTTCACTGCATCAGTTCAGTCTTTACCTTCATTACAGTTATTTCCACCACTTTGTGCAAATACCATTATTTAGTAAAGATGCAAGGCACAACTCACTCCTGCTGTCAGAGGCCGTGTGCCCCAGCTGGACAACTGCAGGAGCCCCTGGGGCTGCTTTCTGCAGCACTGTCCGTGCTCCTGTCCCTCAGTCTGTTTGTCCCCTCTGCCTGATGGATGGCATGGTCATGTGTTTTATGGTGCCAATAATCCAGGAATCTGCCACAGAAAAAATTTAACTCCCATAGTTAACCTTTTTCTGACAACAGCAGCAGCAATGTATCTGAGGTCAGGCCTCATTTTAGAAGCCAATGCTCCAATGTTGGTGTATGGAGTTTTTGATAACAGATTAAAGGGATTTTTTCCTGTGTTCACATCCTCCTCAGACAGCAGGCTTTGTCTCACTGTTTGAGCAAGCACTGGTAACAATTACAAGCGTTTTTGGAATTACAAATAGTCACTTTGTAGATAAACATGTCCCATAACAGTAGCAAAATATTTCTGGGTAATTTTTTTTCTTCTTCATTTATTTTAATGTACCTTAAAGATACTTTTTAAAACATCAATCTCCAGAATAAATATTTGAACTCCAACTGCCATGTACCTATTTCTTGCTGTTTAAAACAGAAGTTCTAAACCTACTGGCCTTTTTGAATATACATATTGGTTGCCAAAAGGCTATTCTACTAGATATTATCTGTAGATAATCAACCTGCTCTATTATTTCACTTTGTCTGACCATCAGTTTCATTTTGACACCATTTGTTAACCTGGGACATTTGATGCAGGTGCAATGGAGTCCTTTATCATGTATTGGATATTCTTCAGTTGTCTTATGTCCTTTTTATTTTTTTCTGGTCTTATTAGGCATCTACTGCAACTGAATATTTTACCCTGAGGAGCTTCAATTATTTATGAACATGGAATATTTGCTGGTTTTCACAGTATATGGTTTCCATTCACCATCTAAATGACTTTGTACATGAACAGAATAATCTGTACTTAATTTTCCACGTGCTTTTGCAGATCTGTTTAGAGTTCCCAGTTCACCTAATTTCCTTCCTTAATCATAAACTTTAATTGAGTTTTACACATTTTAAGAAAGAAACTAAACTAAGTAAGATGGTTTGAATAATAACCTCTTCCTAAGTCCTCACTAAACTAAATTGAGCTCTCTCATGAAAAATAAAATCTTAGATTAAAAGAGAAAAAAGGGTCACTCTCTAGTGACTTGTAATAAGTCTGTATTCTCTCATCTGATAAACCAGCACCTTGTACCTTCCTCAGCTATGTTGTGGATATGATCCAGTCCCAAAAACCCTGGAGGTCTTTCAAAGTCAGATTTCAAACTACCTGACATGGAGTTGTTCCCATTAATACTGAAAATTATTTTAGCAGGACCACTTACAAGAGTGGGGAATAATAAATTTAAGAAAATAGTTCATAATAACTCATGATCCACTGATCTTTCCCTTGAAATACTGGCAAAATTTCACTGATCTGAATGATGATGCACAAATGATGACTCTAACCTCTGTTTCAAAGTAAGTAAAAAGATTCCAAGAACTATTATCTGTTTTAAACTTCTTGAATGAAGAATGAAATAAGACCAAGAATACAAGTTCTTCCTCAGTGGGAGGAACCATTTGCTTACACAATTAGTAGCACAATTTGCTTACAGTTATGAAGCAAAAACTATAGAAAGGTGGTATCACTACTATATCAGAAGTAGACAAATCCCATTTATCATCACTGCTGATGTCAACACAAGCTAAAGAGTTTAAACCAACCCTTCTCCAGTGACAGGCAGCCCTTGTTTTCCAGTTTCCCAGACTGCACCCCAGCAAGCCTTTCTCCTCCTTGTTTAGAAGGACTAACACCTATGCAACAGCAGGATGATCACCTTTAAAGCACAAGCAGCTGAGGAGGGCAGTGGTAACCCCAGGCAAGCCACAGCCAGTCAGAAATAAATACACACAGGGTAAAAGAGCCAACACACCTCTGCATACAAGTATAAACAACTGCTGTTCATGCCCCAGACCTGGGAGCTTGCAAACCCAAGCCCCCCACATCACATTGATGGGTCTGTGCTCAGTCTAACATACTCAGCAATCCAGCAATGTCAGAAAGAAAAATTGGTTTTCTATTTTACAGACAAATGAACATCCAGAGAAATACCTGTCACTCCCCTAGGTTAAAGAACTGCACTGAATTGTCCCAAATCTCTGTCCAACTTCCACTGAGATTTGAGACGACACCATTGGGAGTACTGCTGGGATCCTACCACCTGGAGATCATTTTGCACAGTTGGTTCTCTTCTCATATACAACATGAGTTTAAAGCATAAGAGAGATCATAAAGGCCTGAAAGGGAATTTACACTCTGCTTCCTTTCCCTTCAACAGCATCATCAGATGATTCACTCAGCAGAGTAACAATACTGCAACTGAGACATGGACTCAGACTGACAGAGAATCTGAATTGCTTATCCAAAGAAACAAGCTGGTTTATACACTTCTCCAAGAGACAGTATTCCCCATATGGGAAGTCTCACTAAGCAACCTGTCACACATTGCCATGTCAGCAGCACTTTCCTCATGTCCCCAAAGGGGTGATCACCTGCTATTCAGGGCTCTGTCAGCTTCCACAGGCTGCTCTCCATAGGGCTCTGCCATGGGGCACCTCCTGCCCCAAAGTCAGGAGGAGACAAACTTCCCTGAGCTGCCATGGAGTTCTGCAGGTGTGTTCCACAGCCTGCAGCTCAATTCTATCCTGTCTTTTCTCACACAGCACCAAACTTTGTTGCCAGCCTTCTCCTGCGTAAACAGAAAACCCAATGAAACCCCACATGTCTAAACCATACCCTCTGTTCACCAATGGTCAAAGCAGCAAAGTCTGTGATTCCACATTTTCCTTTATGAAGCACCACAGCCTCCATGTGGACAGTCCCATAACCAAATCCTTGCTTACTCTACAGAAGATTGACATCTGAAATTCATTTTCTGTACTTTTCTGTAGGAAATAGCAAAAAAAGACATCACCACTATGCACATGAACAGTCATGATCAGGTAGACCAAAAGGTGTAGTTTATCCAGGAAAACACAGGGCCTCTCAGAGGCAGATGTAAATTAAAATGACAGACAGATGTAGTGTCAATGAAATCATGACAGTGATGTGTAGGAAAAGTTACCTCAGCATACACTGGGTTTGAGAAATTCAATTCTTCTTTTCATTCTCATAGTGCTATAAAACAGTGCTGGCTGCTAAAAGAACAACTTAAATATGCATAGCCTCAGTTCAGCTCAGGAGACTGGAACCTGCTCTGCCTTTAAGTATGGGCATTACTAAATACATGAGGGCAGTGTTGGAGCAAATATCAAAATTACCACCTGAGGGGCACAAAGACAGGTGTGGGATCTCAGCACCTCAGGACTGAGGTGCAGAGTGGCCGAGAACACCCTTGGGGGGCTCGGGAGTCCTGGAATGTTGCCAGAAGTGTCTGGTGGCAGGGCTTTGATCCGACACAGGAGACAACACCTGTATGAGGATGGGAGGATTTCACTGGGTGAATGGTGAAGGGATAAGTTAATTAGAGTGTAAGACACAGGGTTTAGGATTTCTGTACAGGGGGGTCTAAAGAAGTAAGATGGAGGAATTGGGGCGTGTCCTGTTCTTCTTCTTCTTCTTCTTGGCCTCCATCTTCTGTGGTGATGGTGGCACTTTGGGATTGGTTATTACTAGAAGTGCACCGGTTAATAAGGGTAGAAGGTATTGGGGAAAAATTATAAATATTGTACATGTAACTTCAGGTATAAAGATAAGTGACTGCCCCAGGGGCTCTCAGTGTGCTCATGGCTGGCTGCTGTGCAGACCTCTGTCGGGCCAAGAGAAAGTCTTTTAGATAAACAATTAATAAACACCGAGACCGAGAAAAGATCTGAAGTCTCTTCTGGTCCTTTGAAGCGCCAGACCGTCCAAGGCCACCCCGGGCCTTTCCAGGCCACCTAAACAGCCGAGAAACCGACAGACAGGAGCCTGCAGGGGACCAACACTCTGAAACTGAAGAGAGCCCTTCCTGGGAAGTGTCCTCAACACACCTGTCCTGCACAGGGAACAAAGATCAGGTGCAAAAGCATTAGCTAAGCACCCAGCAAGCAATTAGCTGGACATTTCTGTCTTTTCCAATATAACCCATGTGGCATGTCTGTTTTTCCTTTCACACTCTTATCTTTGTCTTCATAAACACGTGTATGTTCTGCATTTTGTATATCAACTTTTTTATTTTTACCATAACTGAGCTGGAACACAGATGGTTTTTCAGGTCCCTGATGTATGCGAAACCACTGGGAATGGTAAATTTGAGGCACATGGTCCTACACTATGGACCAGTTCATTTCTCAGGCACAGAACTAGTATGCCTGAGAGGAGATGGTGTCTTTTGGAGTCCAGCAAGAGCTGGGGAAGATCTCTGGGATGTGCCAAATCAGTAGGTGGAACACCCACAATAACCACTTATCATAATTATTATAATCCATACCAATTATCATAACCAATAACAATTATCATAACAAGGCCTTCATTAATCTAACACATCCTAGAAGGAGGGACTGAGAACACAAGAGAAGGAGTTCAGATTGAGTTCACATCAAAAGAGAAGAAATTTGCAATGTGCAAGAAGTGGTTCAAACTGTTGTGACCCTAAACAGCCTCATGCTTCCTTCCTCCATCTGGATGATTCCCTACAGACTGGGAGACCTTATCACTTGGGCAAGGATACCAGAACAGAGAACAACTTTTGTTTCAGTAAGCCACAAAGGTAAAAAATATTCACTACTAAAAAGCTACAGATGGAATCCAATGATGTCTGACTTCTCTTTTATATTGTGAAATATCTAAAAAGACTGACTCAGATACACTCACAGCAAAACATAAATTTTCTGTTATATTATTTTGTGGGCATTAGGGACATAGAACCAAATTTAACCTTTATTTAATTACCCACACAACTGGAATGTTCTATATAAATAGGTATAGCTTAGAAAAAAACTTGTAAATTTATCACTTTGATCCTCAAGCTGCTAATCCCTAGGATGCACTCAACTACTACATGCTCACAAAAATGACACAGGCGTTATTTATATAAAACTGCTGAAACTGCTGCTGTTCAGCAGGCAGATGGATTGAGTCACTGCACTGCAAATCTCAGAGAACAACTGTGTGCAGAATCTGCTCTGTCACAGTTTGTGACTCCCTGAAACTGCTGGAATGGCTGTAAGGCACAAGGAGGATGCCTGCAGGAGATGTCACTGCTCTGGCCACATGAATTCACAGCAGTGCCTGGAGCTCTTTGGTCATGTGCAAGGTGACCAAACAAATGCGCAATGCAACGGGCTAATAATGCACACATGTAATTAATCCTTGTTAAAAATTCATTACACTGATAAAGTTTTGTTCATATACAGGCATGATTTGACAAACAGGGACAGTGGAAGAAGAAAGAACTAAGTTTTGTCAAGCCAGTTCTGCTTCTTTTTCTATAATTTAAGTAGTGAAAAAATTACCTAATGATGATGATGTGTTTGTGAAGGAAGTGTGGCATGAAACATCCCACTGCTGCCCAAACTGCTCATTCTGCTGTCATCTGCCCTGCTAGCTGGCACAGAGAGAGCACTGAGAAAGCTGTCACTGATGCCTCCCTTCAGTCCCAGGAGAGGTGGGACAGACACTCTGACAAGCATCATCTCCCAGAACACTGAAACAATTTAGGGCCCAAAGCCCTTGGAGAGATGCTTAGTCAGGCAAAGTTTCAGCTGATATTCTGTTTTCTCTAAATATTTGTCAAGTATGCATGGCTGCATCCTTCATTATCAATAGACAATTAAGCAGATGTAGTCTACTGTAATAGAAGCTTCAATTTATCATGTAATGAGACAGACACTGCAACAGTAATTGTCAACACTGACACTCCTGACTAAAGATTAAAAAAAAAGGATTTTTTTTAATCCTGACTAAGGATTAAAAAAAAAAATTTTGAATTTCTGATGAGATTGTACTGATCAGGCCATAAACACTCTCTTCTGCTAGCTATTCTACCACAGGTAAAAAAAAACAGCAATTGAGAACTGATAAATCATAGTTGTTTTTTTTTAATATGTGTCTAGTCAACAGAAGAAAAAACATCTCCTGAATAACCGTGACTCCTTGAGTGTTTCTGAGATCTCTGACTTGCTGAGATTTCTGTCAAACCTGTCATTTTCAGTAAAACAGTTCTGGGAGCAAATGACTCAGGACTACTCTATTAAATTACCTCTCCATGCTGGAATAAAATACTAGCTCATATACAGCACCAAGTTGTTTAACCGTCTTAGTTCTATAACCACAAAAACAAAACAAAAAGGTTTTAAAAAGGCCTTTCTAAAACCAAAACACTTGAAGGCTAGAGAAATGTTATTATGCATGAAAAGCATGCTGCACTTAAAGCAGAGACACTTTACTGTCCTGAAAAAGCACCAGCTCAATCACCAAACAGATCAAAAGCAGCCATTAGCTCAAAGTAATGGGCTGCTTCTATAAAATTGTCACACATCAGTGATTTTGCCATTCCCACATCTCCACTCTTGAACACTCAGCAGTGACCCAATGATCCACCAGGACAGCTGAAGAATGGATTATTGTTTGTATATAAAATATAGCAACCGTGGCCACAGTGCACAAAAAAGTGATTTAAAAATCTTTCATTTGGTCAGCAGCAAACTTCTTCTTTGGGGTGTAAGTGGTGCCCATAGCTTTCTGTAATCTTCCCAGAACAGTGTTGCCTTTTCTCACAAATGAAATTGTGTATTGGTAAACTAAAGGATTTGTCATTCTCCAGTGTTTCATTTCCATGAACCTCAGAGAAAAGTTCCAGTCAAGCTTCTTATCAACCAGCTGCAGAAATCTTACAGCTTTATTTTAAAACTCTGGGCTGTCCTGGGCCCAAAAGTTTGTTGCAACAAGCCAAGATTACTGTTCATTATAATAAGGGCCAGCAATCAACTGGCCAAGAACAGGAACCTAAGTACATGGGGGGTTAAATTATTACCCACAAAGCAAGGGAGAGGTTCTTCATACAGATGGAGATGAAAGGGTCGTTGAAGGTGAGTGGGGAGAACATTCAGCTGTTTTCTCCTGTGCTGTGGGCAGCTGGTCAAGTGAACAGAGAGGTGTCCAAGGACAGCACATTAACCATTGCAACAGGCACAAACCCAGTAGGGCAGAGAGTAAAAGTTACACAAGGTGGATAGATATTGCCACAGTGCCACTGGCCATGGAAAGAACACACATTACATTTCTAATATTTTCATGTGCCATTTAAGAGTGAAAGGCAAAAAAAAAAAAAAAAAATTGCACGGTGGGCGCAAAAACTGGAAAAGTTTCTTTGCAAAGAAAACTGAGATTGTTAATTCAGTGACACATGTCCAGTCCACATACCTGCCCCAGAACTGCTGCAGCACCATACTCATTGAAAATGAATCTTCCAGAACATCATGCAATTTTGCATGTCATTATCTCCAAGGAAATTTGAATTTATTCAATAAATTCAAATGTTCCTGTCTCCATAATGTTGGCCATATCTGAAAGCCGTTGCTACTTTGCCCTGAATAGAATTATTGAGGCACTTGGCTGCCATCCATCAACAACTGAAATTATTCTGATTTGGTAGATTTTTTTCCCCCAGTTTAGCAGAGATTATTGAAAAAGCTCAGTTCTCTCAGCCTGCTATTGAAATTGCAAGCCACAGTCATTTTTTTCTACATCTACCAGTCCCAGCTGTCTGGGGTTTGAATTACAGACTATCCAAATCCTCATTACACTGCCAGCCTTGCAGAGGCACCAAGAGCTCAGTGTTCATGAGGTGGGCCATGAGCCATTTTACACATATTAAACACACACAATTGCTCCCCTGAAGGAAGCTCCTGTGGAAAGCTGCTGGTACTTCTACTGCTGCTCTTGTTCTTAGCATCTCACTCTTCTACTCTTTTACCACATCACAAAATTAAATACAAGGTTCAAAGCATGTGTGACAACTTTCTGAGGTTTCCGTTATCTCTCTTGTTCAATAATTTGTCTTCCAGTTCAATAATTTTTTTTCACTTGCCTGTAGGATGCTTGACTTAATTTGTTCCTAAAGACTCCAGTCTTTCTTACTGTATAGAATTAATCTTTGTGGTATTGAATGCCTTTCTTTTTTCAGCAAAAACAAAAAACTCCTCTGCTTAATGACTTCCATTAGGTCTTTGATTAATATAAAAATAATAACCAAAAGAAACTGATGCTGGAAAAAAAAAACAAAAATTCTCCATTTCAAGTCAAAGAGCATGTAAAAACTTTGATACAAAATGTTTTTATGCCTGATTTCTATCCAAGAAAGTAAATTAATTACTTTCATACTATTACCTGATGCAGATTGAACTATGAAAAGCTAATGCCACCACAGGCAAGTGGACGGACAGGGCAGGAAAAAACTCTGCAGCAGCCCCACAGCTGCAGGTGCACAAACTGAACTAGAGAGTACCTTCATGAAGCAAAGGCAACAAAGATTTAAGCTATTTTTTGTCTGCCTCTAGATGCTCACAGAACTCCTACAATAACACATATTTTTCTTTAGTTTTTAGATCTTGTGGCTTTTATTTTTGCAGTTTTAAAAGTCTAAGTTTAACAGCTTACTGAACTATTAACGTGCTATGCAAGTGAGCATTCAAAATGAACAGGCCTGACAGAAACTACAAGCTCTGCTGTCAACTGCTCACTGTTGTCCTTCTTAAGTGTTCTCATGAGAATTGACTCTTCCCTCATCCTCTGTAATTAGCTCTGCCTGGTTTGGATGCCAGCAAATGCAAGACAAACATCAGAGGAGCTAGAAATTCAGAATGTGGCAGCTCAGCATTGTCAATTAATCATCTTCCTCCTATGAGAGCACTGTAGGAAAACCTCCACTCACTCGAGGTTTTCATGTGCTGGTGAGGTTTAATCACATGTGCTCCTGCCTCCATAGAGTGCTGGAAGAACAGCCTCAGGGATGTGAATAACCATCTCTTTTATAGTGTATTTCAGACTGCAAGCCAGTCAAACTGTAATGTTGTTGTCAAACAACAACAGTGAGTTGCCAGTATGTACAAGTGACTCTTGGCAACTCACCATATCTTCAATTCCTCTTAAAATACACTCAGTGCTGTCAAAATTACCTATTAGTCAAGGCCAAGGAACACCTCTTCCAATGTCACCTGCATCCGCAGCAAACGCAAGCACATAGCAGTAAAATTAGCAGCTCTCTTGAGACCTGCATTTTGCAGGTGAGCATTTTGCTCACTAGAGACCAGACATTTGGGAATAAACATAGAAATAAAGAGTAAATTTAATTAAGGTCAAGTAAGAATCTGCACATCAAGAAAGATGAAAAAGTTGAGGCATAGCTGAAACTTTCTAAGAAAAAGCTTCATAAAAAGGAGTTGAACTAAAGAAACAGTTAAAATTTTGAATCAGAAAAGGGTAATGCCATGACTGTGGGTTCCTTTGTTACAGAAATTAGATGTTCTTTAAAAACTTGACACCAGACAGCAGTTCTGCACAGTTTGTGACTTGGGACTGAATGTCTTCTGGCAAGGAGCAAATGCAAAACTTTTCATTCTCTCTAGCCTATATGAAAGAGGTATTTTCCCTCTTTAAGGTGGGACTCGATCAAAAGAAATTGTGCCTGCAGGAGAGTGAGGAGCTGCAGTGAGTGGATTTCAGGCAGGCAGCTATTCCCATCACGTCAGGCTCCACAGGGGCTGCTCCCAGAACTGCAGTGTCAACACAAAAGGACAACGAGATCATAAACTTAATTAAGAATGCCTGTGTGCTTCTTATGTGTGTTCTCTGATAGCACCTTGCCTGTTCCAAAGGGATGAACATGGTCACTTGCCTCTGATAAAGAGCAGGAGTAACCTGTGAGCAAACTGCTAAGTGTTTGCAAACACAGATCATCTCCTTAGTGGCCTCATGCCAGCTGCACACTTCTTTTCCTCCTCTAGCAGGAGACACCTCAATGGGCTGCAAATGCAATACATGAAAGAACGCAGTATAATAAACATATTTTCTGTAAAATTCTCATGATGAAGGACTACCTACATTTCTGTGTCTTCCTCTGGTTTACACTGTGGTGTCATTTCAATCATGTCGCAGTGCAGACTCCCAGTAAAGGCATTCAGTGGGAAGTGTAGGAAAAGCAACTGTAATTCCATGTACAGAGAACAACCACTGCTGAGGGAACATTCCAGGCAGCACCACAACTGCAGAGAAGGGAGGAGTCAGAATAGGGGAGGTTTTAACTATTTCTGTAGTGTACATTGAGAGGAAGCCGCACCATTTTTTTTTTTTTTTACCTCACAATAAAGACAGGCAACCTTTCAATTGTTTTTCCCAAAGTTGGCAGAGAAAACAAAAATTAATCTATTTCTAGAAAATACTCATACAGTTACTGTGGTCTAAAATCTATTTAGCATTAAGAAATGATAATTCAAGAAAATGTCACTAATCATTATACTAATGGGAGATCAAAATGTGGACACAAGGTCCTACAGCATTTTACTTCAAGGAAACACAGAAACCCTAATGATGCAACTTGCACCTCCATTTTAACTTTGCTATAGGTATAATTTAATTTTATCTTATTTAATTTAGAAAATAAGGAAACAATTTCTGGAGGTTACTATCATGGATGAGAATATGGGTTTTACTGGCCTGCCCAAAAGTAAACTAAAAGGCAGCTATATCCTAATTAACAAGACTTGGCTTTAATAAATAGCTCTCTCTGAGCTCCAGTTACTCCATTCAATCTCCCATAATAAAAAAAAGAATATAAAAAACCCAACAGTATTTTTATGCTGTCTCAATACAAAATTAGCTCTCTGGGAGACTCCTCAGTAGTTTATAATTTCATCTTTTCAGGATTCTTCTATTACCTTTCGAAGAAAAACACAGGATATTTCCTCTCAATTAAAAGTAGATCTCTTCATATTTTAGCTGAGCAATTTTGGCTTATTGCTAAGGGCTAAAAAAGCTGGAATCCCAATGTTCCAACTAGCCTTGGAGCAGCTGTAAACCCTCACCAGTAGAGAACTGTGACTGAGCAGGGACACAGCAGCATCACAGATTAGAGTGGCCTGGCTGGCATTAGTCCTAAAGACAGAAACATTTTCTGTGGCTTCAAGCATAGTTAGGAATTAGAGGAGCAGATCACAGGGCTGCTATTCATTTCCACAGACTCACAGAACAGCTGGGGTTGGAAGGGACCTCTGGAGACCATCCAGTCCCACTCCCCTGCCAGGGCAGGGTCATCTAGAGCAGGTGACACAGGAACATATCCAGGTGCGTTGGAAATGTTTTTAGTTTTGCAACTTAAAGAGGGTTAATAAACACTGTGAAGTTTTGCTCTTTTATTAATGAATTGGAAATGAAGCAGATCTCCAGAGGAAATCAATTTTACTCAATATCAGAACAAAACACCCCTGCAAATATTTAAAGTTACTGAGAGCTGCTCAGTTTACTTCTACAGCTTCTGCCCAGAGCCCTCCTTCCATCCTGTTTTTCACTGCTTTCAGGACTCAGATGAATACAACAAAATTAGAACTGCTGAATGCTACTTCAGACCTCTTGGGGTGATAGGAACCATACCCAGAATCTGTGTCATTCATGTGACATCTGGTGAGATGTTGCCACCTTCTCACAAGAAAAAGCAGTGATTTCATCCTGAGGCTGCAAGAGCACAAGTCAGTAGTTTCACAGCACCCTATACAAATAACCCAAAGAAAATATATTTAATATTCAGAAATCAGAATGATTGCCTTCCAGAAAGACACTTCTTCGACCTCACTACAAATTATATCTTTTTATACAAAAGGAGAAATAGAGAGAGATACTGGCTATTATTTTTAAACTTGAGAGTAGCATGGCAATAAAAATTCAAAATTATTTTGCTCTCATGAAAATTAGGACAATGATTTTTCTTGCAAGAGAAACTTCCAAATATGTGTGGAAAATCAGGTAAATTTCTACCACACCTTTTTGTGTCATGTGTGAAATACATTTTAGAAGTTTAAGTTTTTGCACTTTGTCCTGTAAAGCCATCAAATTTTCATAGGCCATTAGGTGTCACAAATGAAAATTGTACAAAACTAGAAATGGGTTCTTTTCTCCAACAAATATGAGTTAAGGCCATCCAAATCCTTCCAGATCTAGAAAGACTTGGTGAATTTCCAGCTCTCTATAGCTAGAAAGTCATTCTGCTGGAAGGGCTGGATGTCTCTGGGTTTCCTTTAGGCCACTCTCCAAAGCCTGGGGACAGGAGGAGCACAGCACTTGTTGAGTTATCCAAAGATCACAGGCTGCAGCACTTGTTGAGTTATCCAAAGATCTCAGCAAGGTCTTCAGCAAAGGGAAAAATAAATAACTAGCACCTCGATGTTACTAAAAAGATCAAAGGGAAGAGCACATAAAATGACTTCTACATGCCTTAATACAACATTTCAATCTGCAAAATGCCTCACACCTCTTCAGACTTCAGCCCTACATCATCTCCCTTGAAGCCTGTGTTCAGTTACTTTCCAAATGTATTTTCTCCCAGCTTTCATTTGTCCTGAATGTAATTGATGGTGTATCCAGCAATTCCTCTCACACACCACAAATAAAAAGCTTCTTGCCATGGAATGTCAGCTTGTAAGACTTCAAGTCTAGTTTGACTTGAAAAATCTTGCAAAAGCTGTTTCTCTTGTTCAGAAATGTTAACACTAACTTGGATTGCACTTGTGTATGCTTTCACACATCACTGAAAGATTAAGAGGGAGTATCCATAACCTCATTAATTTGACTCAGCTAAGGAGGCACCAGGCACTCCCTCTCTCTTTGTCTGTAGCAGTAGCAAGAACGTTGATAAAAATTTTCACATGGAAAACTCTGACATGGTTGTTGTGTGCTTCAGCAATATTTAACATTTTCTCTCTGAAACACAAATTACTGTTCTGTGCTGGCTAACCACAGACTTGAAAGTTCTCTCACACAGACAAAAAATAAGTGTCCTATTTTCTTCCTTTGACACAGAAGTTCCCAGCACTACTGTAAACTGAAAAGGTCACAAGAGTGACCTGTATATATTTATCCCTCCAAGTCTCTCATTCTTCTTGCATATCATTTATTCTTTGAGATATGAGCAACACAGCTCTCTGTTTTAAGGCCAAGAAGCCACTGCCACAACTTACTTTCAGTACATGGAAGAGAGCACCTGGACTGTCCCATTCCTGTCTCTGTGGCCTTGGGAGCAGACAAACTCCTGGCTTGGGAAACAGCCACAGCTCATTTTCTGCTAAGGCACCCCCAAAACTCCTCAGAGTACAGCATGGGTAGCAAATGTGTTGATGTTTCTGTACCAGTCAGGCAGTCTGGGCAGCAAGGTGTCACAGAAACACAACACAAAACATTTCTCTCCCTCCTTTCTGCCCCACAAGTCCTTCCAAGGGCTTCCATGCCAGAAAGGGATTATCCTGAACAGCCTCTCAGGGCATGTGAGATATTCCCAGCCAATCCCACTAGCAAGCTCTGAGCACTGCCAGGTATCCCTCAACCCCCTGGTCACATGAGGTACCAATAGACAGTACTTTAAAAGTATGCTTAAAATCAAGTCCCTAAATTACAAAATCCAATTCATTTGGGTACTACTAAGCAGAAGGCATGAAAAAAATCCAGCACAACAACAAACCCCCCACCACATCAAACTCAGTATATTGAGTTTTAGCTTTAGCTTGTTTTGACTTCCTTGCATTCCATGATCTCCCCTATGAACTCTGATTCTCACCCATTTAAAAAACCTCAGATGACATTTTGAAGGAATGAAGCTGCTCTGCAGCTGCTGAGCCTTCACCTTCCAGATACCAGGGGCAGGTGAGCATGGAGGGCCACACACCACAGCTGGTTCTGAGGGCTTCCAGAGTGAGAATCACCAACCAAACAGGAAGCTGGAGAATGCTGGAAGATAATCAGATCACACGTAGAGCTCTCCAGGAGAGCCTCAGAAGGTAGTGACTTCAAAAAGTCTGTGGAAAAGAGAGATGTTTTTCCTCATGAATATAATGCAGGACTTGAAGAGCCAGACATCTGTCACTGTGATATGTGATTGGTCTCCAAACGGTCTAGCTGACAAAACCACATCCATTAAAATACATCCTAAATAAAAAGAGACACAACAGTACATTATTCCTAAGGCTGCTATGTGCCACACAGATTTACAATGAGGATTTGATACAGTCCCAGGCATACCTGTGACTCACCATCAGAAATCAGAACAATGGGGATCAGGCTACTGTATCAGAAGGATTCAGAAAAACATTGCCTATTTCACATTCTCCTGATATTGTATTGTCAGAATTTCTTCTGAAGAATGCATTTTAGTTTCCCATTACAGATAATTGGAATTGTTTTGTCTCAATGCAATGCCCAGTCAAATGAAACACTGAAGAGCATGATTAAAACTGAAATCAAAATATCTAATAGGTTTTCCTGTCACTGCTCATGAACAAACTCTGCATTCACTCTTTTCTAATTCACTGTCATTACACATGCAACATGAAAATAGCTCAGGCAATGCTAGTTCATACTTGTTATTTGGTACAGCATGCCCAACAGTGACAGAGGTAACAATAAAAGGAATTGACTAATAAAAATTACAAAAAATATATGAATGACAATGTCACCACCCCCATACTGTGCTTCTCCAAAGCAGCATGTCTCCCTGAAAAGAAATAAGCACAACTCAAATATTATTTAAGCCAGTCCAGTGAGATTTCATCTGGCTTGATTTATCCAAAGCACACCTGTCCCTCCCCATGAGCCTCTTCCCTGCAAGATCACATTTCACTCTTCTCTCTAAAAAAGTGCTCCAAGGATAACAACATGCAATTCCTCACCTCCACAGACACAGGCAAGGGAACTAATTCCTGTAGTTTGATTCCACATATGGTTTGGCCATAAGGTATTCTTACCTAATTTGTTCCACCAGTCATGGAACATTTACAGTATCAGACTGTCTTCTGTGTCTGTCTTTTATTAAAAACCCACTGAGGCATAAGAAATGTTCATGTGTACAGCAAATGCTAAACCAGGGCAAAACGAGAAGAAGCAATGCTGCCAACTTCAAAAAATAAAGGAAAACATGAAAAACAAATCACATTCTACCAACTACTCCTCTCATTTTTCTTCTTAAATAGAAAACATTACTTATGAGCAACAGAGTTTTGGCTTTAACTACGGTCAAAACAAACTCAATCCCAAGTACAGCATTTCATTCACTGATGCAGGAGATTTCTCTAGGAGAGCTACATGAAGAAATTCCAAGACTCAGGGCACACCTGGAAGTTCAGATGAAAGAAATTTAAGGGAATTATGTGAGATGCTCCCCATCCCAACATTACAGGTTACTATGGGTGTGCCTGAGCACTGTTTATTTTAGGGCCACTCTGCTCCACTCTGGAGCTGTAGCCCTTTTGCTCAGCTCTAGGAGTTAAAAGATGAGGATGAGACAAAGAACAGTGAACCTGAGAATGATCATCTCCTGGAACATTACATGAGCCCTACAGCCTCTCAGTCCTTCTGTACATCTTATTTTGAGATCATCCCTTCATCACGTTAAATGAAATCATACCCTCTACACACCCATTAAATACCATTAAAGCAGTAACAGTTTGGTCACTGAATGACAGCCATGCTTTTGTCACGAGCTCTGTCAAATCCTGGCTGCACTGACCCGATGAGCTTCTGAACCCATCACATCAATACACAGGAAAGACCTGCACAAACCTGTGTCCTGATAGTGCACACCAAGACAAAACTTTCCAACAGTCCCAATATTTTTCCACAGAGGACTCAGAGAGCCCTTGAGTTCATTTCCTAGGGCCTGGACTACTATAATCCCTCTTTGCCAGAGCAGGAATGTACTGTCCAAGCACCACCTCCTACTCACTTAAAATTCTTTCAAGCAGTAAGCTAAACTAAAGCACTGTTTTTATTGGACATGAGGTTATTATCAAGATCTGACAATACTGATAATACTGACTGACTTACAATATACCTCCATCTCTCAGCCTAGCCATGCTTTGCAATACCTGATGACTTCTTTCTGAAGTTCTGAAGAAAAAGTACTTTCACTGTGACTGAAGAAGAAAATTTAGTAATGCTGAGACTTTCTTCATACGACTGACTTGATTTTGGGTATACAAAAGGAGAAGCACACACTTTCTAGTTCCAGAACAATGTTAAGTGGCAGTTAACAAGTCAGTATTAAGAGGGGACGTCCATCACCACTCTAATTAGGTCAGAAAAAATGTAACATATTTTCTCCCTTCTGTAAAAAGAATGGTAGTGAGCTTCTTCACAACTGTTTTGGGTTTTTTTCCCTAGAATCAGTGGTAAAGCAAGATTTTCTTGTAAGTAGCCCTCATAATAACAACTTTCCTACAACAGAATAAACAATGAGCAATTACCAAAATAAGAATTAACACTTCCATGGAGCAGCAAGGAAACACACAGTGCTGATACCAGCAGAGTCAAGAGAATAAAATAAAGTGCTAAAGAATATCTTCTACTAAATAGAAGATTTTGTAGAACTGAGGAAATACTGACATTTGGAATTCAGAGTTATTTAGCGTTTTCCAAAACAAAGGCATTCAATAAACTACTGTGTAGTATAAACACTGCATTCAAAGGTAAGATGAACTCAAAGTTAGGTCTCAGATGCATTGGCCAGACCCTGGGGTAGAGGGGAGAATAAGTGACAACATCCCCTCCAAACAAGAAGAACAGAAATTTGTACAAGACCTTGTGACTGAATCCCTGTTGTTGCTACTGGTATTTATAAAGCTCCTAAAAATAAGATAAATATCAAAAGCCAAGCTGAAGCAAATAAACTGAGTTCAGACTGTCCCTAAATCTACATGAGTTGCTACAGAACCTCTCTAGTTTGAAATCCTCTGCCTCAGCTAATGTTCTGAAGCAGACCACAAATGTCTCTTACTACTTACTCCCTCATATTTTGGAGTCCCAATGTGTCAGAGTCACACCAAGGTGAGGTTTGCAGGCGGATAATGCAGCAGCTTGGAGAAACAGAGACCACTGCTGCTTCTAGCAGGATCCAGCTTTATTACACACACTCCAGTATGGAGATGTTTCTGCTATGGGAAAGTTTAGGGAAGGTGCAGAAGGAAAGACAAAGCAGCCACACCACCAAGCACCCATAGAGCACAGGTTTCTGCCCTTACCATTCTTTCACCCAAAAATACCACCTCCCAGTTCTGGGTGGTAAAGGAAAACAGTCACATATGGTGTTTATGGCTAGAGTCAATCCTTTGGTATGCACCTTTCCCAAGAGAACAGAGAGCCTCTATCAAAGTCTAGATAAATGTGACAGACCACTGCTTGTACACAGAGCTCTTACCAAGGTTGGGATGGCTGCAGGAGGCTGTTCTCTAAATTAGACAAGTGATATAATTTGAAGGCCCACAGAGGCTTTTGGACACAGAAGACCTTTATAAATTGGGGACTGGAACACTGGTTTTGTAAGCTGTTCATGCATTCCTAACTGTAAAATACCTGCATTTCTAGAGAATTCACAGATGCCCAGTCTATGATTCAAGTCTGGCATTCTGATTCTTAAGAAGGTCTGCACTCACTTTCAGTAATCAGTATGGCCCAGCACTGCCAAATGTTCTGCACCACAAATTTCTTGTCTTTAAATCTCTCAAGCCTGACCAAGTAACAGCTCTCTCTGGGCCTAAGATCACTGCCATACACCCTGAGTGGTACAGGGTGTTTGAAGCTAAATTCCACAAATTTGTGTTCAGAAACACTGGAAGCAAACTGACAATCCTCCCTCTCCTCACAATGGCACTCTGCTAGCAGAAATGCTTATCTTTTGACTTCCAAATTAGTAAAACCAGGACTCTGTGCCCAACCAGAAAAATTCAGCCAAGAAAATACCCAGGTTGTTATTTTAAAGAGAAAGTCAGTAAGTCAGTGTCAGTGTGAGTTAGATGTAGGAAATAATAGTCAGTACAAAAAGACAAGAGTTTAAAAAGACAGCTTTCACTTACACTTTCTGCACATTTTTAAACTACCCAGCTGAGAAGAAGTCAGTAGGGTGAAGGGAGGCTTTTTTGTTGTCTATGTCAAATGTCTTGAACAAGATATTGAATCTTGGCCTCTACACCCAATAATTACTATAAAATCTGTTATTAAGAAGCATTAGTGGACTCATGTTTTTAAGTCGCCAAGATGCAATACAGGTAAGGGGTCATGTTGGCCATAACGCAAAGAAATACTGAAAATTTTGGCAATAATTTTTTTCCACACTTTTAGCTCATTTAATGCACTGGACAACTGGTGAAAAAAATGGGTTCAGCTTAGACAGATGTGCTATTTATTCCAGTATCAGCATGCTCAGCAGATTTCATGTGAAAGCTGCAGGAAATACTTTGGTTAGACAAAGTGACCTAGGTGTCCATAGTGTTGCTTTAACAATAGTAGATATGTTTATTTTGTACTGTTTACCTTTGTCATTGTAACATAAGACTTTGAAACAAGGTGAAATTGAAATAGCATTTCTGAGGAATGATGAACTGCAGATGAAACCCACAGTGTGAAATGGGGAGAGGAGCATTCAGTATATCCTTGATGATCGCTGCAAGTACCAAAGAATGAAAGAAGAAATGTTCAAAGTATAAACAGATATACCTTTGCATAGGGTATCTTTTTACTCCTATGATGAATCATTCTGTGTACAGTCCAGCTGGACAGCCTGCTCTCCAGTTATATAATCAGAACTCAGAGATGAGTCAGATAATAATTAATGGCCTCAACTAATACTGCATCACTTAAGGGCAGGGGAGGGCAGGGACGGGGGGCATTTATGTGTAAGCATGTAGGTCATTGTTTAATTTTTTACTTTTTAGGAAAAGTATGGGAAATATTGGGTGAGCAAATGTAAATGAGGTACACTGACTCATAAATTAGTATCAATGCCCCAGATTCTGAAAACATATAATGGTGTCTGCAGCACATCTATACATGGTATGTATCTCTATAAAGGGATAAAATTCTCTTCACTTTTTCTAGGTCAAATTCTGATAGGAAATTCATGTCTCATTTCAATGTGTGCTGGTTTTAGAAATTCAAGGTTTTTCTTGTGTCCATGTACAAATATATTCTGAAATGTCAGGACATGAGGCAGTATTAACCCTGCCCTAATACATTCTGGTCTCTGCTTGAACAGTCTTGGTGAGCTACCCAGCATTCACTCATTTCATAAATGCTTTGATAACTTCTGGAAGGAAACAGCATTGAATTCCAATTGCACAAAGATACCACTGAGGGTAACAACAAATATTTTTGTTGCCTGCTACAAACATACAAAACAATGAATATACCAGTTCTGCTATTTATTTACAAGAGAATAGGGAGAGTAGTTTGAAGCAACAGACAATAAACAACTGCTATCTATGCTAAAAAACGTTATGGAAAGTGAAGGAGAAAGAGTCAAAGTCACATTTTGTATTGCAGCTAACAAGAAAGGTTCAGGTCCTTTATTATGAATGGAGAGGATTTCACAATAAGTATTAAAAGCAGTATAAAATACAATCCTCTGACAGACACCAAAATTATTTCTGTGTGTTCCTAGCAAATCTTTTTAACTGTTCCAAAGAAGGAAGGCTCCTGATGACTTTGAAAGAGTGGTTAGTACCAGGCACAGCAGAAAAGCATTTTTTTTTCTCTCCAAATGAAGGACATTTTCAAGGAACAGAACTCATTGTTCTATCACTGAACAACAATGCACCTGTCTTTTATAAACATCATCATCAACCTGTTTTAGCTTTCAGTCACACACAGCATTTATACAAAGGTTATGCAAAACACACAGGAATATTGTGGGGACCCATCTCAAACGCCACAAAATCCTTCTATTCACATAGACAAGAAAGTCAGGTTTTGCATGAGGCCATACAAGCTTGCCTTACAAGAACACAGTTGTTTTGTTTGGGAATATGAGGGAGGATCAGCAGTGGAAGACTGCCACCCTGAAACAAGACAAAACAAAACAGAACAAAATCCCCAAAAATTATATGGGATAATAAAACATCCCCAAAACATAGTTCCACACAGACAAAATGCAGGATCAAAATGTTTCCCACAAATAGCCCAGGCAGAGTTTAACACAAAAATTCATCATGATTACATCAGTAATAGGGAGGAATTACTGTTGACCAGCACCTGATGGTCCTGGGCTGTGGTGACACACAGGAAGTGTGTGTCTAACCCCAGGTATTAAAGGGCATCTGGTCCCCTTTTCCCTTAGGCTTTTAAAACTACCTGCAAGGAATGACATCTCCTCCAACAGTCCCAAAAGACAGCAGTATCTCTAGTCTGTCTTGCCAGCATTGAACACCTACTAGTTCATCTTGCCAACATTGACATCTAGTCAGCGTGCTGTATTCTTGAAAAATCTCTCTCAATTGCACTGTCTGTAACATTATTTCTGCTATTTCTCTCCCTATTTGTGTTATTCAGTCATGCATATGCAGTCACCCTCATGTGTTAGTCATCTTGGCTATCCCTCATCACTGTTACCAAAACACAAGGCATCTTGATTATTTCTCTAGTTTTTATCAGAATGCAGCCATTACTTCTGACTGGATCTGCCCGTCGTGTTTTCCTCAGTGCTCCACAATAGACAGTTTTCCATTTGTTTTCTAAGTGACCTTGGCCTTTGGAAGCACTTTGCAAATCTAGCACTGATGGTAGCTGTTCCCTTAGACTTGATCAATGTAGTCTGGTGGGGCTCAGAGTGCAAACCTTTCATTTCAAGCCCATTAATCAACATTCATGATCATTTACTCTTCTTATACAATGACCCTTAACACTCTCCTAGACACTGTTCTTGGTATTATCTCCTTTCTCTATGATTTTTTGAGTCTGTGTTCTTCTATAGCTTTGTTGCACACTTCTGCATTTCAGCTTTAACTAGCCTATTTTCCCACTGTGCAAGCCTCCATTACTTCACCCTGATAAAAGCCTGGTGTTTTTTCACTTTCAGTCAAGCTCTGAAGACACCTCAGTTCCACTGCACCGAACAAGGGAGTTTTTTGCATGAGTTTTGTATTTGGTTTTGTTTTCTAAACCAACTCCCTAAATTTTCTCTTTATTTTTGTGGTCAAGTGTTGCAGGCCTCCTTCAATTCCAGAGCAAACATCTTTAACTCATGGTTTTCTCAAGCCTGAGAAATTGACAGTTCTCCCATTCCACAGAATGCAACACTGTTCATTTTCTTCTCAATTTTTTTTTGTTGCTCCTTGTACTGTTAGAACCACTCTTATAAAGATGAATTTCCTCTTCTTCCAGTCATGAATTGTTTATTCTAATGTCATATACACTTGGTTCTAGCTCCTGTTTTATCTTGGCCACAGCAATTTTATTTACCCAATGGGAAGTTGTGCCTTTGCATATCCTTCCTGTTTCCTTTTATACAAGGCAACTACAGGTTCACCAAGTCAGCACAGGCAGTTCTTCACCATTCCTTCTAAATTCATTCTGCTGTGTTCTATTCACACATCACTTTGGCAGCTCTGGGACTGATATTCCCCCAGGCAGCACCATAAGCCAGTGGTGCAGCACTCCCCATTCAGCTTTGAAGGGCAAAAGCAGCATTTCCCTAGGCCCTGGCAATGACTGCTGCGCCAGAACCGGGCAGCTGCTGGGCAGTATCCAGATTTAAGAGAATAATAATGACCATAATAACAAGAATGACCATCACTGGCCTTCCCTGGCACCCTGTCTCTAAGGACCAAACAGCTGTAGGACTGAGCTGTGCCAAAAGGAAAAGACCCTCATTTCCAGCCGGAGCATGGTGATTATGGCCCAGGCACAGCACAGAACAAATCACACACTACTCACCTTTGTGCACAGCACCTACACACATAACACAAGAGATACTGCAAGCCCAGGTGAAGCACATTTTCAACACATTATGACACCATCCTTGTAACACATCTCCACTTCCATAAAGAGTTAAACTTTATTGTTCAAAGGTAAAGTAACAGCTAGTCTAACACTTGCAGAAAGATATAGTAGCTAGGTCTTTTTTATGTTTCCTGATCTTATTAAGTTTTATTATCAGAGTATGATAAAGTTTGCAAACCAGTAATTTTGGTGATCTACAATAAGTAATGAAATGACAAGAAAATCATGTTAAAACAACATTATAAGGGAGAGTCATTCTTAACTGCAGAGCGTGGGAAGCTGCCAGTAAAACTCCCATTAGCAGTAAATACAGAAGCTTGAAAAAACATTCCTATATATTTGCCAAAATAGATTCAGTGAGGTTTCCATGCATTACGAAGGAGGATCATAGGACTCCAAGTTATTTTTATCTCTTCCCTGAGCTTACCTGCTGGTTTCTTGCTTTAAATATTCCAATGCCATGAACAAATACTCTATTTTAAATTTCACACAGCATGTAAATAAACCTGTGTACACTTCCAGTTGCAGCAGAGGGACGTGTCCTGTGTCAGATCATTAAGATTGCTTTACCAGGCTGACTGGTGAGTAGTTTTAGAAGCTGAAGTTTATAAGTTCCTCAACTGAGGTGCACAGAGATTTCACTGTTCTAAGCACAATGACAGGAAATCCCCAGGTCCAGGCAGGAGGGTGAAAGATGCCATGTGTGGGTTCTTCCAGGTGGGAAGCAATGACTCAGGTGTGGGTTCTTCCAGGTGGGAAGGAATGACTCAGGGGCTCTTCCACTGTCTCACAATGATTCATAGGGTCCTTAATTGCAATTCAGGACTTGTCATAGCATTTCCATGGAAAGTCCCGAGCACAGCAGAATTGGGGGAGCAGTATCCAGCTGTTCATTCCCAGAGAAGGGAGGGCCTTGGGGTGACCTCACAGGGACCTTGGGAGGGGCCAGGCACAGAACCAGCAATGGAATCCAGCTGTATTTATTCACTTGAAGACTACGAATCCCCTTCGCTCTCCCTGCTTTGATATTATCATCATTTTGACATCACATGAAATTAGAAAAATTTGGGATCTCTAAGTGCCTCATTCCAAGAAATTTGCCAATTCCTTCATTCTCCTCAGTCAATTTTGATAACCTCTTGAAGCAGCACACTGCAACAACGATTTTCCAGCATGCTTCTGCTTTCCTTTCTTTTAATGTACAGCCACACTTAAGAGGTATATTCGGCTTCACTTCATAAAGAACAAACTTCACCTCTGCTGGAAGCCAGAGCAGCTATAGCAATTAAATCCCAGTTTCAAGTGAGACTTCTGAGGCTTTGGCTGTGTGCTCTCCTCTCTAAGACCAGTGACTTTCCTACTAAATTAATTTCCTGATAAATACCTCATCAGTGACAATCATTTCAGATCTTACTCCCAACAAGGATTTTTACTGACAACAGAAGATGACCAAAAAAGTCCCTAAGCATCATAACAAGCCATCTGTCACTGTTTGCTCTTTCAGACAATTAGTTGTCATGTAACACTCACTCTCATTTTCAGCATTTCATTCTACAAAAAAAAAAAAATCTGACAGTCCTTCCATTTTATTCATGGGCAAACAAGGTCAATATTTTCTGAAGACAAAAACTAACTTGACTATTTTGTTTTTTTATATTATACATTGACACATGTCTTTCAGTCTAATACCTAGGGCTTGTGTCATACTTAGAGCCAAAAACCCCCTGATTAGCTGCAACGTCCTGAGGCCTCAGAATGAATAATGTGAAAATGAGTTTTGTTTTGAATTTTAAAAAGTAGTTTGAAAACAAAGGATGGATTTAATTAAAATGCAAAGTCTTGTCCAAAATTCCTCCTAGTCCTTATTGCCAGCCTACCTTATGCATATCAATTCTTGAAAAATTAACTCCCCTTCCGTAGCAACATTCCAGGGAAAAATATTTAGTGAATTAAAAGGATGGCATACAGACAAATTTCTGGAAATTAATTTCATTATCTACAAAGCTAAATTTTCAGATTTTCCTCTGAGTTTGCCAGCTTTGTCTGTACCCATGTGCAAACAAAGCTGTAGTTACAGAAGCCACCAAAGCCTGCACAAACACAGCCCATGTTTACCAATGTTACATTATTTATGCAATCACATGCTACTTACTCAAGATCAGTAGAAATCCTCTTTTATGGAAAATATGGAGCAGTTCCTACCCAGGAGTCCAGGAATCAGGAATTTGTGCTACCTTAATGAATGTAAACATTGCTCATACAACCCACTCCACAATCAGAGCACAACAGACGTAGCTGAAATTGAAGGAACAGGGCTTGCGCCATAAGCAAACTCCAAAAATCACTTCTGTTCTCAGTGTCAGTTCCCAAACAGGAAAGGATATCAATCAGAAACTTATATATTTTATGACCTTATAGTCCCCTTTACTGTCCATCCCACGTCACAAAGATGACTTTGGTTTTGGGTTGGTTTTTTTGCAAGAAGCCAAATACAACTTAAACTGAAGTCTTACATCCTTTAAAAACAGTCTTCATTTAGCTGCTTCCAGTACCACAAAATCTGTAGCAACGCAATGCAACCACTACACAATTAATGAATTACAGTTTACACCTTTCCTCCATTTTTAATTAGGCCACTTCAGTTTCAAGTTAACCAATTTTTTAAATCTTTTATCCAGCTCAGTGAGAAATGCTTGGACTACTGACTATCTTCTCCTATTTTTTTAATAGTCATTTGAAAGAGAAGACTTAGTCAAAAACTAAAGAACAAGTAAGGTTGTTCTGCAGTCCTGTTGGATTTTCCGAGACATTTTTTAAAATGTGACAACCAGAATAAGGAACAAAGTAAGGTTTTTCTTCATACAAAATTCAGCATGCTAAAGAGGAATTAAATAAAGATGTGAACATGACAGACACTGCATCCCACTGTAATCTCTTAAATGATGAAGGGAGTGTCAGTCACTTTAATCTTACAGCATCTTTCCTACACATCTGACTGTTTCCTACAGAAACAAGTACAATTACAAGTCATACAATGCCACCCATGTCATCTAAATCTGCGAGATATTTATGCCTTAAGAAAAGCAAATTTTTATCTTGTTTGAATGCTTGTTTGATGGTGAATGTTATCACCATCATGGAAGTCTGTGGCAAAAAGCAGTGCTGGGATTGCCAGGGAGGAAGAGTCGTCACATCTGCTACACAGTCCCAAGGCAGAGCTTCATCAGCATCCCCAGCATGCAAACATCCCCAATCCCCAAAGAACAACAGCAGCACTTCAACCTACTGCCTCTCAGAGCCAAGGTGATAAATCAAGGATATTTCAACAAGATGGGGAAATGTGGAAAAAGAGAGTAAAAGCAGAAATAAAGCAGAAAAAAAGACCTCTCCTACTATTCTCTATTGACTCAGACCATTTTGTTTTACTCGTTCTCTGTTGGGTTAACCAGCACAAAGGTCAAATACAGCTTTGGGAATTAGTATTTTTAGCTGGAGAGAAAACATCCTCAATTGTGAAATCAGAAGGTAAAACCAGCAAGGAAAGTAAATGGGCATGAACCCAGAAACCAACATAGACCTCTTAGGAAGCACCTGTAAATCCTCCTCAGTATAATGGCATATTCTCCCCTCAATCAATTAATCAAACTCATCTCTGCCATCCTTCATTTCTCTGCACCTTTTATGGAATATATTTTGATGGGAGTTCTCACTTTTCCATGCTGCAAGAGAATCCCACGCTCACAAAGTACTGGGAGGGGGCTGAGAAGAAAAAAAGGAAAAATACTGGGAATGAAAGGTCATTTTCAGGAACCAGAAAGGCTGGAACAAGCATGAACCAAATCACTTTGAAAGAACAGCAGGCTTGGGCTGCACTTCTTGCTGCTCCAAAACAGGAGGTCTAGAGAAAAGAAGTATTTCAAAGGCTGCTCTCAAACAGGCTGGCTCTTGGTGGGTCATACAGCAACTGGCAGGAGCCATTTCACTGAGCCAGAGCAAAGGCTACAAACTTGAGGGAGGAGCAGTTCTGTACAAGCTTCTGTACTGAAAAAATTAATTGAAAAGGAGTTAAGTACTCATTTTCTGCAATGTGACTTTGCAAAACAATAAACAGTGGAAAGAAGAATAGCAAGTTGTAAAATGAAAAGCCATGTTTTTTTACTGTTGACAAAAAACAAGTTTTGTGGGACAGCCATACACACTAGATCACTTAAAACTCACCTTTAAAAGCCTTAATGAGTTAATTAAATTCTCCTTGTGCTGCAATAAAGCTTAGAAGCTCTGTGTAACAATGAGTGTGTAGCTTGGTTAGAAAAGCACAGCTCCTAGAGGAAAGAGCAGCACATGTCACTGAAACAGTGGAACTCTTAAAATGCCCATTCATTTCACTATCATTTCACTGGGAGAACTCTCCAAGCTACTCATGCCATTTTAATTTTCATACTTACACATTTTTAAAAAAGGGGGAAAAACCCATCAAAAACTCAGCACACCCCTCCCCTCACACAGAGTCAACACTTGTGGCCTTATTTGTGAGGAAAGCTGTTCTTCATGTTTCCACAGAATTTACCAAGTGTCCACTTGTAGATAACATAACAGTCACATAAATGGCAGATCATCTGACAGTACAAGGGAAGATTTTTCTTTGTATCCAACTGCACTAAGATGTGGTGTGGTAAGGCAACATTGATCTTGTTTCCATTCCATTTATCTTGGGCAGTTTGTAATTCATATGGGCTCCTGAAGATCCTTTAATAAAAGGAGGAACTCTGCACACAAGAAAGGAAAACCTGCACAACACAGCTGAGACTTGAGTGAAAAGAGAGGAAACCCTGATACAGAACATCTGCTGCTTTTTTCAAATATTTTCAGTTAAAAAAGCAAGTTTTATGGTCTGGAATTTAGATAGTTTTTATCTCCGCACTTTTTAAATAAATGCTCTTCAAGAGATGGTTTGTGACCATGACTGTGCACAGCAGCAAGCTGTTCCTGGGGGTCAATTGGGACAGAAGAATTTGGTTTATCCCGTGCCTGCACTTGATCAGCTTTGAAATCCTTTAGTGGAGCACCAGCTCCCTAGACACAGAGCTGCCTGCCTCACATCATATGCAAGATTCTGGCAATTTCTCCACACCATGGTTCAGTTCAGCAAAACATGGCAAAGATGCAATAACTAAAGCTTAGGACAACTGAAAACCACTCCCAAAAGCTCAGAGCCTTCAGAGAACAGAGCCTTCAACTACTTCATCAGCATTTTGCAGACAGGATAATTTTGCAGGATTTTAAGACTCTAATATGCAATGGATTCTTTGGCCTCCCAAAATGGCTACAAAACCAAGTTAAGGAAATTTAGATAAATCACAAATAAATCAGCCAAACTGCTGCTCACAAAACACTGACAAATACAAGTTATTGCCATTTCATCATGGTTCCAGTCACTACACCAACATGAGTTTAGAACTCAGTAAGCCATGATTCCACAGCTGCTGCCTCTCTGCAACATGGACTCAGAAATGAAATTGCACAGCTGTCACTGAAGCCTGTGGCAAATACCCTTTAGTTTCTGAGTGCCTGTGGTGTCACCCTTACAATGCTTCTTTCCACAGGACTGGAAAACTCAGGAATGGGAGCTTCAGCTGCAGCTCTGCCACACAAGAGTTTATCTCATCCAGACCTTCAGAAAATCTCATTAAAGGCTTCAAAAAAAATTTGCTTGTTGAAGTTCTCAAAATATCAGGAGTAATGTCTGTACATGTATTTCTTTAATTTCAGGTGACTGCGATTATAGCATCACTTACATTGCTCAGAATGAATTATTCAGTCAAGCTGTACATTTGCATTGAAGTTTTTTACCCTAGTAACATATTGCAGGAAGCTCTGTATATTTAAAAAGAGACTCCATCTTTTTAAAAATGCAAAACTCCCAATCTGCCCACCTCCAAAAGAGCAGTCCTGCACCTGTGTTTCACAAATTAGGATCTGCAGAGTTTTCTGCATGAGATTTAAGGCAATATTTCAGTATTTCAGTTAAAAGAACATCCCAATATGACACCAACTTTCCCTTTTTTTAATATAACCCAAGCACTTGGGTTTTAGGGGTCATTTACTGGACTCTTGTGGTTATTCAGAGAACATGGGAGGAGAAACGGCTAAGAGACTCTATCTTCACTAGCTGTAATCAGAACACAAAGAAAGAAAAATCCCAAACAAGTTCAACCTCAGCTCTAAGGGAAGAGTTTTTCCTTGGTATGTAACAGCTTAATTTAGCAGACAAATAAATTCAGTTCAAGGTATATTTTGTTTCCTTTGTATTTTAGCATCAGCTGCTTGAAGGGAAAGATACTTAAGCTCCCTGCTGCATGAATGCTTCTGTTGTATAAATAATTAACCTCTTTGCATTATCAGTCACAGTATAAAATATCTGATATTCAAACCCACAGGGCTCACAATTTAGCATTTTAAATTAGAGTTCTGCCTCAAAGACTCACAACAACCTCTTCCATTCCACTTTTCATGTCTTTCACAGTTGATGAAGGTTGTGGATGAGATCTAAAAAAATAAATCCCCTCCTCCCTACCTCTGACAACTTTGCAGAGAAAACCTGCTTTCATAGTCTTGCCTTGCTACAGCCATGTTTATGCATGCCTGGTCACATGAACATCATTCATTCTCCTTTGAAATAACTTTCACTCCTTTAGCAGGAAACAGTCCAGTTTCATGCAGGATGAGCAAAAAGAAGGGATCAGCTTTCATTTGCTACCAGCAGTTTACCAGGTGGGACAATTCCCTGAGCACTAGATCTCATTTACCAGGACAGATTGTTTTGTTGGGAAGCTTTTAAATTCTCTTCTTTTTACTGTACCTTGCTGGGAACTATATTGTAGCAATAAAAGCATGCTAAAAACTAAGTATCAGGTGAACACACTAATATTCCAGAGAGCAGTACACCTACAATAGGACTGCATCCCTGTATGTGAGACCTTCTTGCACCCCACAGAGAACAAAAACTGAAGTTTGGCAATAGCCAAGAACAACAATCCTGCAACTTCTCAGAAAAAGTTCCCAGATATGGGTGTGATTGCCAAGTGTGCAAATAGCACTACATTCTTGGCTATAAGATGTAGCCAGTCTTCATTTCAATTGCTTTTTAGCTCCACTTTAATGCAGTCTTCTCACCTTCAAGGCCCTATGTAACACAAGCTTTCTCAATTCATATAGCTAAAGAGTTTAAAGTTTGCTTACCAGCATAGGTTTTGATCTCAATTTCTTTTCCCCCACCCCCTCATTCATTCTCCTTATTAATCATCTTCCCTTTCAGAGGGAGGGGGGAGAGAACAAAAAGGAAGAGAAATTCCAGTTTTCATGCTTTGCAAATATGCCAAAATGCAGAAGTTACATTAAAATCCTGTATCTTTGGGATGAGAACAGGTGAAAGCAAAGCTGGAGGAACCGCCTGAGTAAGGTTTGCTTTCTGGCTGTGTTATAGTTCACCCAGTGCTGTAACCACCTGGTCAGGTTTCTAAAAGATGTGAATAAAAAGCTTGAACAGCATTTCAGTTGTTGCAACCACAGCTCATGCTGAATGACCCAGCCAGACCCAAGTGAAAGATGGCTGTCTAAAGCTGCTTTGCTTTATCAATCTATCCCCTGTTAAAGCTAAAACTCATTTCCTGCTTTGCCTGTTAATTTCAGTCTCTGTAAAGATATTCTTGAGCTCAGTGGTTCCATTATTCATCCTTCAGAACCTGGACAAAGTGCTACCCTGTACTGCCTTCAAGCTGCAGGGAATTTCTCACACACAGACAAAAGAGAGAGGTGAACTCCAGGAACTGGACTGCAGACCAGGATGGCAGGAATGGTGTGGATGCTGCAGGGTACTCACATGGCTGTAAAGCACTTGGAAATTATTTCACCTATTACTGTGACAAACACAAAAATATTAAAGATAGCTAGTAGAAAAGAGCTAAGCAACAAAGAATAAGGAAGAACAGGAAAGCTTACAGATGAGTTACAATATTTGATACAGCAGAACACTCCATTTAGCAACACAAAGCTCATAAACAATAAAAACAAGAGATTTGCTGAAGACTTAAGTAGTGGAGATGGAAGCAGAAACTGTCTGGATCTCCATTCCTTTAAATAAAAGGAGTCTGGAACTACATCCCTTTGATCCCTAATTTTTAAACTATGAACCCTTGCCCTAAAGAATTAATTTACTGACAAGATAATGTTATAATGCCTAACTGGAGGGGAGGGTTTTCCACCTGGGATTCTGTCAAAGAGGAGAAATACATGGACTGCTACAAAGCAGCAGGGATGGATGGATATTCATATCCATCCCCTTTTCCTCCTCTTTGTAGAGCTGCACTTAGCTAAAAGGGATAACAAACATTTATTTCATCACTAAACTTCAGAAGCACTTGCTTTATTATTTTATAATTTGCATGTTGTCAGCATTTTGACTGGCAGCTTCTATGCATTTTATTGCTGTCATTGCATAAACAACACATAGGGATTGATTTTGTATACAGCATCCATCTTCCCTCATTAGACCCACAGCTGTCCCTGTATTACGGCATCATTGCCCACCTTTCAAAAATAAAATATTTAATACTTTTATTTTTCTGTTTATATCCCAACAATTACAAACCAAATGTCTCAATAAATCCCTTTTGTTTTTTTATCAATATGCAGTGGCAACAAGCAAACACTGGGTTTGTACCCAGATGCCCTTACTCAGAAGGCAACAGCTGGCAAAAGTAGAATTCCATAAAAGTTTTGCTGAAGTCAGTATACAAATCCAAGATCCACCCTCTCTCCTCCTCTCCAGCTGGAGCCTACCCCATCCAGAGCTGCTTCTGGACATGCCAACAGCCCATTGTGTCCCATTCACAGTAAGAGCAACGTGCTTCACACCAGACCTGCAATAACCTCCTGCCCACAACTGGAATTCCCAGCAAAAAGGGAGAGGACAAAGAGCCCTGAGCTCAACTTGGAAAGGCAAGATAATGGAACAGTAAAAAAGAAATTATTGTGTCATAATTTCGTCCTCTACAGAGTTACTTAGCCACTTAGAAGCATTAAAGGGAGGCGCAAAAATAATGAGAATGTGATAAGAGAGGAGCAATATTGAAAAAAAATAAAAAATAAAAACACAATAAAACCCACCAAAAATAAAACCAAATAAACCCTAATACATTTTTTATATAAAATGCAATGTATTTACAGTCATAAAAATTTAATTATTACTATACAAAAGCAATGTACAGCCTTATTTAGAAAATCAGAGTAGAAAATGCACAAGCATTTGCTGTTGGCTGCTAAGGAAGGACTACTTGTTCCACCCCCACCTCTGGCTTAAGTGGACTCAACAGAAACCATTTGAAAAGCTCTTCTGGTGCTGCAAATCAGCCTAGGCAGCTTCTGACATAAACCTGGGGGGGCCCCAAAGAAGTTTTGGGTGAGAGGTACCAAGAAAAAACTGTCATCAACAGGGGCCCAAAAGACAAGAGGAAGCCCACAGACTCTTCCTATGGAGAAGAGTGAGGTTCTATCAAATCCAAACAACATTTTCCAGCATTTTTACACCCTGCCCTTTGAAAAACTCCAAAAGCTATAAAATGGAGACTAAAGTCTTTGGGAAGAGCTGGCTGAGACTCCCAACCAATGCAAACCCCCACTGAAGGCACATGTTCCTAGAAACTTTTGGTAAGAGTAATCCAAATTCAATTTATTAGTAAATTCTTTAATTCATCCAGCATTACTGGCAATATTTCCCAGTATAGACAACAGTATTTATGCTAAAGGAAAGCTATATATATAATGTGACAATTATGTTTACTTGTTAATTTTTATTGGTTTGGTAAAATAAGTGCTTCTAATAGTTTTCCATTTTTGGCATGTCTGTGATTTTACAGTCTGCCTTAATGAACCAAAATAAAAATCTATGCAATATTATGAATGTAGCAAGCGACCATCTGCTTTGCCTTAATTACCAAAAAATTTTAATACATCTGTACAAGCCTCTTTTGAATACCAATATTCTCATTTCTCTGTGAAAAGAGAAAACAAAATTACTATGAAAAAACAGGCCAGATAAGGCAATTCTGTCCAATAATACAAGGTATAGATGAAGTCCAACTGTCCTTTTTCTCATAAAAGTTGCAAGAAAACAAGTAACTGTACCATGAAAACAAGTTTTATATACTGTCACATTCAAATTAATTTCACTACATGTCCTCAAATTAAAAGTTGTGGGTCATTGATTGTATGAATACATTTATATAAAACTATAGATATATATGAATGAATAATTTTATATATGTATGAAGACATATGTATAAAACTATATTTGTGACCCCAGTCAAGCTGAACTCTAACCCTCTTGCTCACTGAAGACATCAACATTCAGAATTTTGCAACATTATATTTTCTCTCTAGGTGTCTTTCATGCTCATAATAAATCATAAGTACTTAGCTGTATTCCTACAAATTGATTTTCACAACCAGGCCAACCAAAACACATAAGATAAAAGAATATTTTAAATATTCAACTATTTAATAAGAAAATTAACCAAAGCAGAAAATTTCAGCATACAAACCTCAAATTTTAAAAAGCAGCTTTCCCAAAGGAGAGAAGCCTACAAGAGTACTCAAAGCAAACAGGAAGAAAAAAATCACAGCTTTAACAACATGTTTTACAAATCCAAAAACTATTTTGAGGCATTTTGAAACACAGAAATTACACATATTGGGACATCACCAAACACAGCAGAAAGCCCATTGAAACCACATTCTAGGTCAGTTCTCAATCAGTACCTTTAAGACAGTACCATTTGCATTAATTCTAAGGAAACAATGCTTTAAACAATGAAAGGCATATAAATAAAATAACACACGTGAGAAGACTGCACAATACAAAATGTTAGAGAAGAAGAAAATGTTGCAATGCAAAAAATAAACAGAACACAGAAAATGTCTAGATTATCTAGACTGCCTAGAATATGGGCATGAGAGTCAGCACAACTACATTCTTATCCAAGTACCAAAACAGGCATCAAAAGCCAACCTAAGCAAAATGTGTACTTTCATCATCCAAAATACCCTCATGTCACAGCACATGTTGCAGTTGAGACAGCCATGCAGAGAAATACAATCTGTTCTTCACTTAATAAGTTATTTCCCATTATATCCCCAGTGGTTTACCTGTAGTCCAGGTATCAAAACCAGTGTGGTGCAGAGCAGGCAGCCTCTCCTCGCTCTCTCAATGCTGGGCTCTGTCTCTGGCTGTACCTCACCTTAGAGCCCAGTCCTGCGTCACGCTGAGGTCACCACGTGGCACAGCAAACACTTCAGTTGAGATAGCCATGATACACAGACACCTTAGCACTTCAGGAGGCTTCAAGCATCTGCCCTTCTTTTTCTTTAGCCCAACCTTGTACATTCTCCATCTTACATGCATTGCACCTGTGTGCCCTCTGCTCCCTTTGGTCAGTGCCCCTGGGCACTCCCTGGCTCATTATCTTCAACGCTGCTCACCTGCTGCTCACAGCTGTGGCCCATTGGGGATCAGGCTCAGCCCCACTCCCAATTACCACAAACTCTGTGCCTACACCCACGAGAGTTTTAACACAAAAAATACACCTATATGCCCACCATACCCCTTAAATATGGTTCTTCCCTTAATTATAAACTAATTAAGACAGTCAACATAGAATGACCAGAAAAAAATTTTAAAGCTCTGAATTGGAAACAAAGGACAAGGAAGGGAACGAAAAGAAACCAACAGAGAAACATTTTACTGGCAGATACAGTAAAATGTTAATGCAGTATTTATCTTAGCTAGTTTAGGGTTGTGTTATGGAAGACCTTCAAACAAAGACAAGAAAGGTTAGATTGTCATTTGAAAGAAAGTCAGTGACAGAACCTTGACTCTTCTGTTCCATTCACCTTTCCAGCTGAATGAAAGAGAGCAAATTTCATTCCGTTTGCATTAAAAACACAGAGTCAAACCTAGACAAGAGGACAAGAGGAGACAAAGGGACTTTTTGTCTGAATGGATAAATCTCTGGGAAGTCAGTAAGACTTAGAAACAACTGGAACATGCTAAATAATTGCCTAATGTTATTCTTGAGATAAGGAAGGGGAAAAGGAGGAGACTCAGACTCAATTTTAACTACGTGAAGTTCAGCATAATAACTGAGTATTTAGAAAATCCAAGGTATCTTCTCAAATACAAGCAAATGGCAAAGAAGTAATTTATGCAGATAAAACTACCTAGGAAGGGGATGAAGCAGCAGATGGCCAAAATGTCACCTTGAAAACCAGTGACAGAATGGGAAGAGTAGAATTGTCTGCTACAATTGTCTACAAGATTAGTTCTTTATACATAATGGAATCACAGAGGTCATGTCCAACTTCAATTAGACAGCAAAGGGTAAATCAGAAATCAACAATAATTGCATGGAAGATATAAAGAAAGAGCATCGTAGTCAGGCTGCAAAATTCCTAAAATCTTGGCATGTCAGACTCCAGAAGCCTAGAGCTGTCTGAAACTTCTGACAGAACTACACAGGCCATCAATTAAAGACAGCAAAGCATACCTATTATTATAAGCATTATAGTATAGAAAAATAGAGGCAGAATTTTTGCATTCTATCTCCTTTTGATAAGGTCTTTTAAACCTGTACTTAAATACTAGCTTTATTAAAGTAGTTGTCCTGGCCCCTGCATAGCACTGCTAAACTTAAAAGGATAAGAAAGCTTATTTAAACACTCTGAAGGGCATTACCATTGGACGTTAGGATTTTCCTTTCATTTTTCCTTTTTCTCTCAGGGAATTTTCTCCCATCTGTTGCCTAGGAGAAAATAACAACTGGTACTTAAGAGAGAAAAAAGAAGTGGCCAAGGTGGAGGGGTGGGTGCACTCCCATAGCTGAGGGGCTTTCTTTTGGAAGGGCAGCGATACCATTGGATTTTGGCTGGGGCATGAGGGGCTGGGCTCAGCTCCCCCCTCTCACTTTCTTTTGGGATCACGGGGCAGACAGGCTGCAGTCACTGTGGGGAGAATTCGCCACCACTGCAGAGTTCCATCTCCTGCTGTCCTCTCCTACCATGAGTGAGGCCTTGCTCGTAAGAGCGGCCATTGCACCGAGACCTCATTGACACCCGACCTCTCTAGAAATGACCCTCGCCATCTACTGAGGAGCCTCAGGGGGAAACCCAGGACCTCAAGCCCATCTGAGGGAGCCTCTCCTGGCTGTGTTCAGAAGCCAGCAGGCCGCTGCCCAACCCCACCATTTTCCTGCCATTGTTCCAGGTTTTTTCCACTACCCTGTGACCCCACACCCCGTCCCTGCCAGAACGGCCCTTGGCTCCTGCTACAGCTGCCAAGTTTCTGCTACATTTTGTTAGCCCACGTGTGCTCACCTTTGCTGTGCCAGCTGCTCCAAGGTCCCTGCTACAGCTCATTTCTCCATCCGGAGGGGAACCAGGACTGACGGGCCCCAGTGAGTTCCCAAAGGAAGCCCCTTCTCCATCCCTCCCGGCCGCCATCACCGCGTGAGGGGAGCGCGGCTGAGCTCGCGCCACAGCGCCCCTGCTGGCCGTGCCTGGAACTGCAGCGCAGGGAGAGAGGCCGGGGCTGGGTTTGTGCTCCGGCTGCTGCTGCTGCTGCCGGGCTTTGTTTGCCTTTTTATACACACACACACCAGCAAAGAACTGTCATTCCTTCTCCCACAGCTTGGCCTGACAGCCCCTTCAATTCAAAGTTACATTAATTCAAAGCTAAGGGGCTCATACTTTCCATTCCAAGGGAGGTTCCCTCCTTCCTTGGTAGATACTTGTCACTGACATATTTTATGAAAAATCCTTTTGCTAGGACTTTTTCTCCTGAGAAGCTGGGAGGCCTCAGAAAGGAAATGTAAACAATGATTATCTGCTGCTGTGGAATGCAACAGGTGGATCTGTGATTGGTCTCGTGTGGTTGTTTTTCATTAATGGCCAATCACAGTCCAGTTTTCTTGGACTCTCTGGTCAGTCACAAGATTTTATTATCATTCCATTCTTTTCTATTCCTTGCTAGCCTTCTGCTGAAATCCTCTCTTCTATTCTTTTAGTATAGTTTTAATATATCCCTTTGTTTTAATATAATATACATATCATAAAATAATAAATCAGCCTTCTGAAACATGGAGTCCAGATTCTCATCTCTTCCCTCATCCTGGGACCTCTGTGAACACCACCATAGATACCTGTCTCTCAAAACAAAATAATTAGCACGACTCAATAATGAGTCTTTACTGCATTCTTATTTAGAAAGGGGAATTTAAATTAGTTATAACATCTGCTGTCACAAAATCTACCCAAATAGAAATTTCTACAGTCAGAGCCTGATTTTCACATTTCAGATAAAACTGCCCTACTGGGAGCCCCTGGCATCACTGTTCCAGGACGTAAGGAGAAGTCAAGAGCCCAAAGCATCCATGGTCTGCTCCTTTGCTCCACAGCCTTTATTTCTTACAAAGTAGCCAAGACTTACTCTGTTCTCTCAGGCCTTCACAGGGGACCTGGCTCACTGTGAGAGCAGAAAGCTGATCCAAAAGATGTGCTGAGAAGCAGATGTTACCAGCACATGGGGAGGGCTCTCAGAGGGGCATCTGCTGAGCATCCCTGCAGCCAGATAAATCTGCAGGGAATTAGTTCAGCATTTTGTATGAACTTTTGAAAGTTACCTGCCCTTTTTTAATCCATCTGGAGTATCAACTCAGTGAATTAAAAGAACAAACTCAGGCCTTGTTTCCAGAGGCAAGAGGGTAGGATAAAAACCTACTCTCAGTGAAGGAGGACAGATGAAAGAAGAATCAAGTTCTTTCAACACTTTTTTTTTTTAATCCCCAAGCAGCCCCCCAGGATTCTCAGCAGTTGCTTTGAAGGTCCGAAGCTGTGCCATGAGACCACTGCACTGCTGGGTTTTTTCCCGTCTTTGTGAAGTGTCCAATCCCTGTTGAGAGCTACTCCAACAAGAGGAAGACTGAATGGAAAAATTCCATTCATGAATGGAAAAATTCCATGGCTCTGGATAGCTCACCCACCTTTTCAGAGCCAGAGACAATGTTACTGAGTACAAGGCTATTAATGCAAGCTGAATGGCCTCTAAGTACTGCCCATCAGGCAGTCAGATGGTACAGACCCTGACAGACTGACAGCCACTCACAAGAACTCCAGTAGAGAGTACAAAGGGACGACAGGAGTTACTTATGCAGATATGTTACAGAAGCTTTTCCTTTCTGTAGATCACTGCTATGAGATAAAACTAAGACCTGCCAGTGGATGATCAGTGATTGTCTAAATGACAAATAAGAAATTTTTTTTAAATGAAAAAGAAGAAAAAGGAAGATTAAAAAATATTTTCAAAAAGCAAGAAATGGGAAAACAGGAAAACAAAGTAGGTTGGTCTGAATGAAGCCTTACATAGCAAAACTAGAAAGTTTCCTTCAGGTTGCACAAGCATCATATCATTGGTAACCAAACCCACCAGTCCAACCCTAACACAACCTGTTTGTTCCTAATTCTGTAGCTAATGTCTACTGGTGCTGGCAGGTGACTTGTTATATTGCTGGATTATATCCCACTGCTCAAAATTCAATGATGCACAAAGATCACTAATGGATTTGCAAGGCTAACTTTCTGAATTGTACTTAGATCAATGATGGATCTCATTTCCTCAATTAAAAGGGTGAGATTTTTCCAATAATAAGTCACCATTTGGTAAACTGATCAGTATTATTTGGGCATGACCTGGCATGCTTACTGCAGTGGAAAAAAAGGGAAAAACAAACAAATGAAAAGGAGCAACTGCTCCCGAAACTATTAAAGACTATTAAGAACAAAGCCTGAAAGGTAGATGCTGAGATGAGAGGGAGTTAATGAATTCTTATCTTCTGGCTGCAAGAAGGAAAAAAAACAAAGGCAGCTACAGAAATAGAACAAGAACACAGCAGCTCTCATCTTCCAGAATTACAGGCTAATAGCATGACCACAGCTAGCCAGAGGGTACCATTAAAACTAGAAAGCTCACACTAAAAGATTAGTCTTTAATTTACTCTCTAGTCTTTTTAATGTCTTCTACAAGTTGTTTTGGGTTTGTTGTTTTTTGTTTGTTTTTTTTTTTAATTATGAATTGCAGGGGGCTTTTACAGAATTCTGGTACTGCAACATGCAGTGCAGCCTGTTCCCCAACCAGCTAGACGGGATTTTGTACTGTGCTAAACCTTCTCCATAGTTTCCTTTGGGACTTCTGCATACAAGCAGCATCCTGTTTAGGGATTCCCTTCTGCTGAAGCAACAGTAGAAGCACATCAGTAGCATATCACTATTTGAACAGAGCTGTTGCTCCTGCCTAGGTCTCCTGATAAGAGGAAAACCTGTCCACAGAACAGCAAGCCCCACATTGAACCAGCAGAAGAGGCGGCTCTGGAGTGACCTAACTGCAGCCTTCCAATAGCAAAGAGGCTCCAAGAGAGCTGGAGAGGAACTGCTCACAAGGACATGGAGTGACAGAGCAAGGGGCAACGGCTTTAAACTGAAAGAGACTGAGTTTAAATTGGATATTAGGAAGAAATCCTTCCCAGTGAGGGTGGTGAGGCCCTGGCACAGGGTGCCCGGAGGAGCTGTGACTGCCCCTGGATCCCTGGAAGTGTGCAAGGCCAAGATGGTCACGGCTTGGAGCAACCTGACCATGGAAGCCCTGACTATGTCAGGGGCTGGGACAGAACGATCTCTAAGGTTCGTTCCAATCCAAATCACTCTCTGATTTTCCTGCACTAAATTCACCCAATTGCCTATATAGTTATTGTGATGTTTGATACAGGGTCTTCAACAATTTTATTTCAGTGCCATTGGAAACTCAACTATCAAAGTTTGCCTTCAAGTGGTAAGTGACCTTAAAACCATATCCTATCTCAAAAATACTTTTCCCTGGAAAAATATGCATGCAAAAATCATTAGTGTTGACTTCAAACCAACAGACAAAGGTCAACAGATTTTGTACTGTGAACATTTAGTCCACTCAGGTTGAGATGGGATGCCTGACACTGTTGAAACATAATGAATGCTTATGACCTAAGTCATCCCTGCCCTTTTCTTAGGAGAAGGGAAGTCACTTGGTTGTGACCCACCTGGAAAGCTTTTTCAGTGTAATGATACAGCACTTCCACCACTTGATTCTTTCTGCTTATTTACATCCCCATCAGAGAAACGAGATGGAAAATACTCATTAAATGCAGATGGGGGACACAACAACAGACTCAAACTGTGTCCCTATTGCCAAAAAGTTATTTTGCTTGTGAAAAAGAATCTATCCAGTGCTCCTCAAGAATACAGTTTAGTCTAGCTTTTTATCATTTGCAGCTTTGCCACTTGCCATTTTTCTGTCTCCCAGGCTTTTCCCTTATCTCACACTGAATGGTTGTATCTGCACCTTGCTTTCTCAGCAAGGACAGTGCATACACAGAAATCACTTCAGCAGCTTCAGAACCACCCCAAATTCATGTTATTCAAGAACAATCCCACCAAGGCATCTGTATTGAAAGGTATACTTTGACTTAGCAGTTCATTTGGCTCCAAGAATTCCTGGATGCCTGCTCTAATTTTTCAAAAGCCCAGATTCTTTGGGGAACACTGGACCTTTGATCCTGGTTACCAGTGTTCAGGACATCACCTTCATCTCCTGCAAGCCTCTGGTGCTGCCACTCCATCCTGGCATGCTGAGTTCTCTCATGAGGTTAAAAGGCTAAGCAAAGATCTTTAGGTTAAAAGGCTAAGCAAAGATCTTTCTGGAAGCCAGTACAGGCTTTGAACTAGCACACAATCTAAAGTCAGTATTTCCTGTTATCACATCATGGGCCAAAGAGATTACCTGCATTAGATTGTTTTCAAAAAACATAGGAAGTTTTTTTATCAGATACTGTTCTCTCTCCCTCTTTTAAAAAAATAGGATCTTCAGTTTTAGCGTACAATAAATGTTAAGTTCTGTTTACTTCTAAGCCTACAGCAGCAACACCTTCAGCCAGAGCAGTGCCTGCCACCACCCTCAGCACCTCAAACAAGCTGAGATCCCTTTGGGAGAAGTGTTCCTGTAGGAACACAGTGAATGAGACAGGCTGATCACCAAACAACATGAGAAAACAAGCAGTGCTAGAAAGAGCACAACCAACAGAAACGTAGGGACATGCACTGCTAGATCTCTCAAGAGCCATTATACCAGCTGAACTTCTGTACCAAAAAATCCTTCTAAGGGGTTCAAAGCAGCTTCAACAAATTTTACAACAGCAACTGAGAGTGAACACACACCTGTGCAAACCACCTTCCTAACTCCAATTCTGTCCTGCCCACTCTGGGTATCTGCTGTGCAGCCATCTCCAGCACAGAATCTGCCAGTACTGAGTCAGCTTGGCCACATCTTCCAAGTCCCACACACAATGTATACTTTATAACTTAGTGCTCTGTTTCTCCTTTGCCTCCAGGTACTCAACTCATAACTACAGTTTCCTCACACCTTGTTTATTGTTAATTATGTAGCTTAACCTCACATAAGGATATTGATGGGAGTCTAGCAGACTAAAATTAGTTGGTACAAACACAGACCTATTGTTCAATAGGTGGTAAAAAACATTTTTTCTGCAACGATGGAGGCACAGGCACTTGCACTATCATGACAGTCTGTTCACATAAAACATGATGGGGGAAAAAGTGAAATCTAGACTCAAATCTCCTGCAGATCCCAGAGATGTGACAGCTCTTTTCCACTGAGCTAAGACACTTGCTCCAATTCTCTGCATTCCTTCCATACTAATAAATAACCCTTAGAAACAGAAATCCATGGCTGATGGAAATATAACAAATCTGCTTCAAGAAGGACACTGAAATGTTTAAAGCATGAAATCCAATCTCCGCTTTTCAGGAACAGTCATGAAAAAAGGATGTTTTTATTGCAAACATACTGGGCAAAACATTACCCAGTATGGCTTAACCCAAAGTAAAGTGATTGCTCCAAGTCACATGTATGAGTTTCACTCTCCCACATCCTAGGCACATGTAATGATAAATAAATTAAAAAAGAAGAAGAAGAAAAAAAAGACTTTCCTGACTAGTTCTATACAGCAGAGTACTTAGGATTGTGCATGTGTCCTGGAGTAATCCAGAATGTTATATTGTATTCCACAGTTACTGTGCCCAAAAATCGTTCCTGCATCTTTCATACCCTGCAGTGGGAACCTTGTGTGCAGGGATGCTACCGTGGGCATTTTTAAAATCACTCTGCCCAGACAGCTTCCTCCTTTTCACCGTGTGGTGTTTGCTTCACAGGCTGTTGGTCCTTGCTTGGGCAAAGGTTCTTACTTTCTTCCATTTTTTTGGTCCTTTTTTCTTTTTTGGGGTTTTTCCTTGCTTTGGAGAGGCTGCAGTCAGCAGGTCTGAGCTGCCCTGGGTGCCTGCAGGTCACTGCAGGAGGCCCTGCTCCAGCGAGCCAGCCCAGATTGAGAGCTCTCTCTCTCTTTGGGGGCAGCTTTGGGTTTGCACCTGTAGCCATTCATAAAAACTGCATTTCATAATTAGAAACTGCTTCAAAGTGAACTGCACAAACTCTGCTGGCAGCAAAAAAAAAGGAAGCAAGGTCCTGGGGACAGGACACCCCATGCCAGTGCCAACAGCCCAGTCCCATCTCTGTCCTGTGCTCCCAGGGGGTTGAAATTTAGCACTTTGGTATCTCAAAGTTGTTTACTTTTTTCCCCCTGCCTGTTGGTGCTCTGTTTGTTAATAAACTGTTATTTTTTTCACTTAAATCTACTTATATCTCCTTCCTTATTAGCTGGGATTAGTTGGAATCAAGGGGGAGGAAACCCATTTCAGAGTGCCCACCTCTTTAAATTGTCTCAAACCAAGACACACAAACTCTCTTGCTTTCCATTTGAAAGACAGTATTCCCAGGATATATGCTGATAAGGAAATAATGTTGCACAGACACATTTTCTAGGGAAAGAAAAACAAAATAATGTACAGTAGAGCTTTCTGGTATTACTGTAGGGAATAGATTAACAGGGTGAAGACTAAAATATTTCATCTCCCTGGAGTTTTAACTTCAAACTGAAGCCAGACACAAACCAATCTTTCATCTTGAAAGTGGATCAATTGCATCTCCTGCTGTTTGCCAATGTGGAATTTCCACCTAGACAATAAAGGTGAAGCCTGTTCCATTCCCTGTGGTTGTTAAAGAACTTTAGTCCAGTGGCTATGAGATACATCTGCCCAGCTCATTTCCTGCCTCTGCTGACAAGTCGTGCCAGCACAGGGGAGACAAGGGGTTTGTGCACAACTAAAAGGGTATTTTGCTCACCCATAATATATTTGTAAAACAGACTGCAGGAAAGCCTGCTGTGCTACCAACCATGGCAAGTGACAAGAGAAGCATTTGTCACCAGTAATGCCCACGTGGTATCCTTGCAGAAATACCATGGAATTCACTTAGAATGGAACTGAGAACACTAAATTCTGCTGTGCTCCCGCTTCATTATTCAGTACACTACTAAGCATTCTGCACCAGGCAACGTTTCTAGATTGATTTAAGATACAGCCACAAGCAATAATCAAGTTATGAGGGTGTAAAACATAAGAGAATGACAGCAATGCCTGCACTGAGAGGGAAAATAATTATGCCCTCAAGGCCAAACTAAGGTGGAAAGTGCCTTGAGGCATGGAGTCACATAACTCTCAATATTTACCTCAAAAGCCTGTACCCCTCCTCAGGGTGAAAGAATGTTTAATTACTACCAGCTTTAATTACTACTAGCTTTCATTACATGCAAATATTATGTTCATCTTTTTAAAAACCATCTTGAATTCACTTGTATCACTAAGTAGCCCTAAGAGCTCTTAAATCAAGGAGCAGCAAGTACTCTTGTAGGAGAGCAACTAAACCCAAAGTCCTACAGCAGACAGACTTTCTTTACAAAGGCAAAACCAAATATTTTGAGTTACCTCCCCCTTTTTATCCTTAGTCATCCCCCCACACCCAAAGCATAAAACCCTCATGATTAACAATTTCCCAGTAATTATAGACAAGAGCAAATGATTTTATCTGATGAGCAGAAAATAAAAGCCTTGTTTGATTTTCCCTAATATCCAGCTGGATGCTTTGGAACAATCCTAGAAAAACCATGATTTCACTGTACTACACAGAAGCTCAATTTCAGAGTTAGATTGGTAAAATTAAGACATCAAGTCTGGATTATCACATAAGGAAATCTGATTTGAAACACAGCTCTTTAAAGAAATGTTCTTTTGCATTTCATAATGTCTTATCAAAGCATAAATATACTGTGAGAGTAGTCATACATCCCAAATTACGTATTTAGCTGCATGAAACAAATGCTAGAATTCATAGAGCAGCTTTTCCTTTCTCCCTGCCAATAAATCAACACAGGTGGCTGAGGTGCAATTGAAAACTTAGATGTGTTACAAACCTTACTGTCTAGAAGGAAAGCTAAATGCTGTGTATCGAAGAAGAAATTTCTCTGAGGGAGAAAGATTTTTTTAGCTGATGCTTTTCTAACCATCTGCATGACTGAGTCAGCTATTGTTGTTACACAGCTCCCAATGAAAATGGACAACTGCTTTATAAAAGCCCTCAGAAAAGGTCAGGCTTGTAACTGAGAGCACAGACCAAGACTGGCATCATCTCTCCTGTGATACCCAGTTCTCGTTAGCTCCAATCACAGGTAACAAATGTGGAATTCAGCTCCCTACCTCCTCCATTCACAAAATTCAAGGAGCATTTCAAGGGAAATTCTGGGAGATGAAAGGCATGGAATAAGTATATTCAGTCATTGTGAAAAAAGTGGCAAGGTAAAGGAGGAGAGGGAGGATGGCAGCAGGAAGACTGCATCTCCAACATCAGTCTGTGGGGAGGAGAACAGTGAGAGAACTTTTATCCTTCCTTCTAAGTTGTTAGGAAGTAGAAACAAATGAACTCGCCATACTGGCTTGAAGATAATAATGTGCCATTAAGGATATAGAGGATGAATGCAGCCTGGAGCTTCCTCAAAGTCTCATTAGCCCACAAATGCTTGCAGGAAGGTCTGAGCAGAATGGTATCTCAAAAAGAGCTGCTGCTTCTTCAGGGAATCTGTCAGATGAACTCTGTTAGCTTTTCAGCATCAGTTTAAGAAGGTATAAGGGAAAAGAAGTTCTACCATGCAAGCAGTGCCATCAAGATAAGACCATCTGTCCTGGGGTGATGTCACTTGTTTAGGCAGCCTTGGTCAAGTGAAACTGGGAGCAAACTAAAAATATTCAAAACCTAATGACTATCCTCAGTCAGCCAAAAACTGTACAAGTAGGTAACATGCAGTAGTGGCAGCATGCCCAGGCAGCAGGGACAAGGTTATGGTCCCCAGGTGCTTGCCAACATCTGGCAGAGTGCTAAGGGAACACATGCTTCCCATTACTCCAGCAGACAGAGGATACAACAGAGAGCATCCTGCTCCCAGAACTTGAGCACAAAGCACTTATGAGCCTTGTGCTGTCAGGGCTTCAAGGCAGAGGGGGGAAAACACTTCTTCTTAACACCTCTCTTTAGCTGCTGTATTTAAATGTATTCCAGCTGACTACAAACTACAGCAGCATTTGAAACATAATTTCTTCTTTGTTTCTACACACCTTATTATGCCTATTTTTTCCTACATGCATTAGAATCTGAATCAGATAAAATGCAGGACACTAACTTCAGCATTAGCAGCCAAATACATGCCTGTTCCTCTGACATCCCTTTGTGACTGAATTTACTGAGAAATTAGGATGACTTTGTAGAATCAATTCTAGGACTTGAACATAAAGAAACACGCTCATAACAGCTTGTTCCCTTCTTAGCTGCATCTACTGCCACTTCCAGCAGCCAGCATTCCCAGAAATGCTGATGGAAAGTGCACTGATGTTTGGAACAGATACCACCCACACCTCCTGCATTGGATCAGAAAAAATAAAGAGAATCAAATCTATAGAGACACAAAGACATAGATGTCTAAACACCTCACCTCACAGATGCACAGACTACAAATCTGTATCCAAGAAGACAGAAAATATTACAGCCACACACAGGAGACAAGCCAGAGTTAACAAGCACTCCAATGCTCCCAAGACATGCAGTGATGAAAGCCTTGACTTGGTTCTACACTCCACAACTTAGATGTCTCTCTTCACAGTTGACTGAAAAGAGTAAAGAACTGCAAAGATTCATTTTATACCATTTTAGTTTACAAAATTACTCAACTCTTGAGCAGAGTACATTTCATTAACAGTTTTCAGGTATCCGATAAAAAGAATCCTTGCTAAAATTAGAGCTGCCACATGACAATGTAGGGCTCTGTGATAAGGAGGAGAACTTAAATGAGGAGAGAGGATGGCAATGAAGAACAGACGTGAAATGTGACCAAAAATGTGAAATAAAGGAAGCTCACACAGGCACAAAGTCCTGGTGTCCAATCATTTTTTCTCCTGGTAATTACTGCTTGGCAAGTGCCAGTCACATACGCAGTCCCTGGTTTAGTAGGTACTGTTTCAGTTTTCAACAGTGTTACTTTAAAAACCAATATATACCATACACAGGAAAACAACTGTTTCCTCAAATAGCCTCTTTCCCTCAAGACATCAATTTTGCATTAGTTACACAAAAATTTTTTATTCCTTCACTGCAGGTACACTATAACCACCACCTGCCAAATTCTACAGTTCTTGTCTGTTAATAGCACCAGCTTTCCTTATGTTAAATTACCTGGACAAAAGAAAGAATCCAAAGAGCTCCATGCAGCAATGAATGGAAGGTACATGCCTCATGAAACTGCTGGAACAGCTTGCAGCCCTCAGAGCTTGCAGAAACTTCAGCCACATCTGAAGATTCAAGCTGAAAATAAAGCATATTGACATCTCCCAGAATATTCACAGACTATCTGGCCTCAGATCTGTTTACCCTGCTTTAAAAAGTACACTAAGATAAAGCTCTTCAAAGTCCATACTGATCCCCTGATTTCATGTGTCTCTGTTGTGGAAGCTCTACTTTCCTGGCTGTGATCTATCAGCTAGTTTCAGAACTGCCACCACCTATGTCACAAAAAATAAAAAGGTTTCTAAAAGAGCATTGTTATTGTGTTATTGAGGAAAAGGCTGGCATTGGTGTTCAGGGGCCTGTGGCCCTGAGTGGCCAAGCGCCTCTGAAATTCCACATTGTGCAGGATGCCTCCCAAACCCAAGCTGCCACCTGGGCCAACTCAGGCTGCTTTGAGAGTGCCAAGTGCCTCCTGCAAACTGACACCAGGAACCTAGCCTGGTGAGTTTTTATCCCAGGGAAAAGGCTGGAATTGGTGTTCAGTGGCCTGGGGCACTGAGCGGCTGACTGCCTGCTGCAATTCCCCAGGGCACATGATGCCTCCCAGACCCAACAGTATTCAACAAAACAAGATTAATTCAGCAGTCTAATTTGCATATTTAATTAGGATTATATGATGCCCTGGTGATTTGTGCCTGGAAAAAAAACTTTTGGCTTTGGCCACATGTGCTGACCATCTGACCTTCACCCTGATGAAGTTTCTTCTCTTCCTTTCCCACCAACCAGTTCCAGTCTCTCTAGCCCTCAGTACCTGCAATGCTTCTACTCCAGTCGATGGCATTTAGTGCCATTATTCTGTTTGTGAGCAGGCACTGGCAGCATCTCCTGTCTCCTCTCAAACAGCTTTCCCAGTGAGCACAGCAGCACACCAGCACCTCTGGGTGTGCTGGGAAGTGCCGCACTTGCCTTTGCACCTTCCTCGTGCCTGCAGTGCCTCACACCAGGCTGGCTGACAGCACCTTGCCATTCAGAATGTGATACAATTCTGCCTGCAAAAAACATAATAAAGCTCACTGTGAATTTAAAGTGGTCGCTTCTGTCAACCACAAACGAAATGGAAATGGAATTCAGTATTCCCCTACATAATGATATCCATATGCTAATGGCAAAAGATTATGTCTTGTTTAAGATTTATCAAAGTAAACTCAATGCATTTCATAAGCATCTCAGTGCTGCCTATCCAAAGTGGTGTGCTCTGCCAAATATGCACTGTATCAAATAAAAGCTCCTAGTAGTGAATATACTTGAGGCATTTACCAAAAATAACACATTTTTTGAACCTCACTGATTCAAACCAACTTAGCATTTCACCTTGTAGTTTAAGTAAAGCAATATAAGTTCTCTGATGACATTTTAATTATCTTCAAAACTGATAAAAAACAGAGGATCAATTTACAAGGGCAATAAAAGTAGGTAAAAACCACATTTATATTTTAAGTCTTGTAATGATAGCAAAATTTTCCCAGCACACTGACATAGACAGTGATAAAAAAATTTACAGAGCTGAGTGGTACTAGGGCTGCTTCTGATAAATAAATGCCATATCATATTTGCATTCAAGGCTGAAATAGATTCTGAATATCATGAATACACAGACATTTTTTCCTGGTACAGATTTACTGGGAAACATACAGGTAAGCCACTGAAGTACAGCCCCTCTCCAGTAGCAATACATGGCTCCCCTCCTTCCCTCCTCTTCATCACAACACAGCTACACTCATGGCTCCCCTCCTTCCCTCCTCTTCATCACAACACAGTTACACTCTGTAAGTTAACTGAAAATAAGGCAAAATTATATCTTTGCACTTTTACTTTGTGGTTATGATTTTTAGATTTATAATTTACTTTCCCAGTACATGCACTCAACAAGATCTGTCTCTGCTCTTAAGTACAAAACTAATTTAAACTCTAACAAATTACAGATCTTTCTGAAGTCAGACTGGGCCTAAGGCTTAGTTTAGCTCAGGTACTTGAACTTAGGTGTTCACGTGCACTCCACGTCTTTAGGGCCTCGCTGTAACCCCCAGTCAGTGCAGTCAGAGACCATCTAAACATGACAAGTCTGTCAGAGTGGCCTCCAGCTGCCCCTCTGCTGTACCCAGCAACCTTTTAGGTGCCCCTGAGCCTCCAGCTGAAGTCAGCTGGAATCAGCCTCCCGTAAAAGCCACAGGTCCTCCCTGAATGGCCCATAGCTGCCAGGTGTATGCAGATGTTGTGGATCCTGCAGGGCATCCCAGGCAGCACCAAACAGCTGTGCTGACACAACCAAACCCCCCTTTGGCATCTGTTTAAGATGAGCCCACCTGCTTTTTAGATCTGCTCTCTCTAATGGGAGCTGAGACACTTGAGTCCCAAGCAGACACTTACTGTGACATCTGTGGTGTTCCTGGGTTCAGTCCCTTGAGTCAGCATGGAGAGAGGTCCTGATGCATCCCTGAGAAGTGGAACAGCACCAGCCAAACCCAAACTTCTTTGTTCAGACTCCTGGGTGAGCTGCCTGCAAACCAGAATAATGCTTTTTCTTGAAGTTCAAAATGCATTTTCTGCAGTCTCATTTTCTGAACAGGTTGAAACAGATGACAATATCCCCCTTGGCTACTGCCCTCAAAAATGAGATCATCCTCAGAGACATGGCACTGCCATTTTCAGAACAAGTGCTGATTAAAGGGTGAGAGCGTGAGCCACAGAACAAAACAGGTTTTCCAGCACACAGCCGTAGGCAACTACAACTATTTGAGGCTTCATTTAGAGCAGAATGGAGAGGGCAACTTTTGTAAGCTGTTAGTATATCCAGCAGTGATAATTAAAGCTGATTAATGCTCACCAGTCAGCAGCAGCAAAGAAAAGGCAGTTTTGCAAGGCTGCCACATCCAGGAGGCATGAACATCTCAAACAACAGCTGGGGCCCGGCACAGCAAAACTCTTTGCAACACCTCAAGCAAATGGTAGAGCATCTCCTGAAAAAGTGTTTTGTACACTGCAAGTTGGATAATGAGACAACCACATCCTTGTAAATTAATTTTTAATAGGTGTCTCTTATTAGCAAAATGCTGCACAGCCAAATTCTGCTTTCCAAACACAGATCAGCTTCTGCTTTTCCCTTTACCTGCAATTTCTCCCTCTGCCTTACATAGAAAATAAAGCAAAATGGGCCCCTTTCTTTCTTGTGTATTCACCCTAGAATGCAGCACAGTGCACCTGTTTCTAGTCTTGCATTTTATTTTCTGGTGTTAGGAAACTCAGTCTTTCATATTCATTACTGAAAGAATTATACTTGAGAAGGCCAAAAAAAGTTATTTCCTTCCCATATTAGTCCCATATTTGGGAAGGACATCCTAACATGTGCATGTGTGAACCCAAAGGCTTCTGGTGCCTCAAAATCACAAATGACAATTACTTCTGCATTTCTGCTGTGGTTAAAGAGGCAGAACTCAAAGTCCCCTTGGATACATACCTTGACAAAACCAGGTGAACTCTTTCTGCCTAAAATTCCCTGGGATAGTGAAGCAGGCTAGAAACTCATAGCTAAACACTTCTTTCTGCACCTGGGCTAATTCTTTACTGAAGTATGGCTTAGAGTTCTCTTCTCAAGAGACTCAAAGTAGTATTCCACAAAATTAAATCTCCATTTCCTATGCAATATGCTAAAGAATAACAGTTCCCAGTCAGTTTGCCAGACAGAAAAATGTTTTAACTTTTTTTTCCTTGGATTTATAGCCCTTTCAGTATTTGCTGCATGGAGGAATACTGCAAATAGCATTTCTAATACTACACTGAACAAAATGACCAGACTCCATCTACTCTGGAGTTTTCTTTGCTGGCTTCCCATCTTTCCCTACTCTGGTGCAGTTTATATATAGGATTGAAATTTTTTCATAGAGATACAACAAATAAATAAATCTCCTCCATCCCTGGGCATTCTCTACAGGGAACAGTTACTGCTCTTTTAGGTGCCACAGTAGGTCCATAAAACTCCTGCAGTAGCCTGGACATTGTCATTATAGAGGTCAGCTCTGGAAAGCAGATCTGGCAAAGCTTTGCCTTTCACCCCAGGTAGGGACACACAGATTTGACTCTCACAGTCAGCACACACTTGAGACCTCTGCTGATCAGCCCATAAGACTGTTTCCAGGAGACATTTCTATAGCATCACAGTGTGATCTCCTCAGTTCTTAGAGGATGCTTGGACTGGCTACCCAGGCTGTCTGCCCACAAGAACACTCCATGGAGGTTGATGGGAAATAAAAGTTTGAGTCTGTCTGGTTATTGCAGTATCATGTTTGGTTCTTGAGGCTCAGAGGCTCTTCTGGATCAGTATGTTTGCCTGTGCCAAAAGCACTTAAATTCCTGCCCATGTGGGCTTAGCTGTATCAACTACAGAAAAAAACTTAGTTTAAAAAGACAGAATTTTAAAAAGTCTTAAGAAAACCCAAGCAGTGAACTACTCTGACTGAAGACAGTGAATCCCTTGCTGAGATGCACAAATAATAGACAGGTATGTGTCCCTGCTCACAAAGCCCAATAGGGCTTGTGATGAGTCCTACCTCCCACACAGGTATTTCTGCTGCAATTCCATCTCAGAGGCACTGTTCCTTTTCTCTCCTTCCCTACCACACTATGTGTTTTAGTCCATCACAGGGCTCCCTGAGTAATAAGCCTGGTGCTCTCTCTGCCTTCTCTCTAGTGCACTTTGCTATGGAAATCCCAATATTTGTGTTTTCTCATGTATTTAACAAGATATCTTAGCTGCTTTAATTGAAACTATCAAGCATCACAGCTCAAGCATGGAAACTCTGGAATGCTTAATTTGAAGTCAGCAGTTACCAAGCCTTCTATCTCAGCTGCCATTTGGGGGCTTTATCTTTAAAAAAAATGTGTGTTTTGGCAAAACTCACCAGAGCATAGCAGAAAGCAAGAGCTTTATGGGTAATCTAATTCAAAGAACATTACCTATAGATTATAACCATATATCCAGTGCCATCCCACTGAGACTGCACAGACTTACTGCATTGCTAGAGAACAGAGAAGGTGCAGATTCCCAACTGCTTCAGTAAGCAGGATCAATGTTTAAATAAGTGAGTTGAACAACTGCATTGTCACCCTTCTGAATGAATTTTTCATCCATCTGAATAAGCCTCAAGCTTTATTCAGAATTGTTGTATGTATATTAATGCATACATATAGATGCTGAAGAGCTGACAGCAGAGAACATGAGCAATTTAGTGGAAGGGCACAGTGCCAATTTGACAGCTTCACTAATTTTAAATGTATTTCAGGAATTAGGGGTTAATCCCACAGGACTAGGAGTCAGACAGAAATATTGTGATGCTGAAGACATTATTAAGGGCAATTTGGTCAGAATTATTCTTTAAAAACATGGCTAAAGAAAACAACAGGCCACAGAGTGCTCCAAGAACTGAGAAAGGTTGGGAAATTCCCTGTTGGTAGCAATGAGACCATGCAGCCATTTGCTGTGAGCAGCAGTGAAACTGCCAACCTAAAAACATCCACAGGCTACAAATAACACAGCCAGCCACAAGTTTCAGTAAGAGCAAGTAGCCATAGTGCCTGGTATTGACTTGCTTTGTGTCATTCTACTTGCATTTGTGAGTGTGATTTCTGTGTCATTTCCCTTTGGACAGCCACATGCTGCAAGAGGAAAGCTGTATTGCAATCTTCTGGATAGAGTTTTAAAAGATGGACATTTTTGCTTAAGTCATTTATCTAAGAAAGTGGCTCAAGAAGTGCAATGTGACTGAAGCATAGTTGCACCTAGAGACTCAGCAGCCAGGCAAGGCTTTCCCAGTTCAACCAGTGCCTTTCAAATTTTGAGACTGGAAATGCTTACAATGGAACAGTCTCTCCTGCAGCACAGGGCTGGGTATTCAGCTGTTGACCACCCCTTATCTACTGCAAATAATCATCAGCCTGGACTGAGTCAGGCTGCCACCAACGCCAGGAGTCAGAGAGAAAATGAGATGCAGAGACTGCTTTCACACACTGCCAGAACTAAAGAATTTTGCCCAATTGTGAACCTACTGATTGCTGAGGAATCCTGGCAAAAACTGACCCTGAAAATATGAGAGTTGGGTGGCCAAATCCACCAGCCCGTCCTGAAGTCTGAGCTGGGCTCACATGGCACCCACCCTGGGATGTCTGTGGCTCAATCAGCCCTTCTGCAGGGACAAGGAGTCACTGCAGAACATGTGTCACAGACTGAACGGGCAACTGGCTGCAGCACACAGGTCTGGTTTTAGACTCTGTCTAAAAATAGATGCAGAGAAGAAGAGAGATGCAGAAAGAATAAAACAAGCTCTCCTCTCCCCTGCAGACTCACTGGGGAAGCTGGAGCAACATTCTCTCAAAGAGAAGCCTTCAATCTCAAATGCCCACTTACATCAACAGAGTGTCTTCTGGAGCATAGAGGTAACAGCGTTCACTTCTTAAAGCAGTAAAAAATGATATAACATGACACCTCAGTGTCCAAATACATGCTGATCCATGAATGCTAAATCAGTAACTCTAGGCAAAAAGGGAATGGGTTTTTATAGGCATATTTCTGCAACTACAGTTACACACAATCCATTCTGAAAAATATTAAGATGTTTTGCCTAAATTCAGTTGTTCAGTGAAGACAGACTCTGTGTATGGGGAAGAGGAACAGCACCAATTTACATTTTCTACTCAGTTCAAGTACAGGACTCTGCATAAATTCTGCAAGTCCTTTGCCATCGTACTAAATGAATCTCTAATATGGATCAGTACAACATACAGTACATCAAATTCTTTAAGATTAGGAGTAGCTCGTTGAAGGGTTTGGCACAACAAGCACAGTAAGGTGAGTTATTACTACTATAATCTAGTGTAAACTGAAAAGAGACAAAAAAGTTAATTTTAAAAATGTCAGGTTATAAACAAGAAATACTACTGTTATTAAACATAAAACTGTAATAGAGAGGTTTGAGCAAGGAAGGGTTTAACACTCTGACATTTTCGCCAAATGAGGTACAAGGAGAGAGCCCAAATTCAAAAGTTCCAAGTCTTGAGTAATGTATGCCAATACAGAAACCATAGGTGCAGTGTCTTTGGGAGCATCACAGCTATCCACCAAGAGCACCACAAAACCTGCACTCAAACAAAGTGACATGTTCATTCCTATTTCCACAGCCTCAGCTCCTGCAGAGAGGTTGGGTAGTTTCTATCACAGACTATGGCTACATTAAGAAAAGAGATTAAAAAAATAAAAGATGAGGCCATGTGCAAAAACAATCTCCAAACTAAAGAAGCCTAGGAAGTTTCTGGGGCCTCTGTTGTAAAAAATTTGGTGAGAAAAGTAAGTCCTTTCAAGCTCATCCATCTCTGGACTCCAGCATTCAGATAATGGCACAGGACAGAAAGCCCAAACAGTTCAGCAGTCCTCTGCTGCCTGCTCCAGGTCTCCTCTGGATTGCTGTGTGCCAACATCAATCTTTTCCAGGATGAGTTGCCCATAATCATACAAACCCAGAAAAGTGAGTTTGTTTATATGGAAGCACTGTCACAACCCATGGCATATGCACAAACACTTGTTTAACACTTACATAACCCAGCTGAGGGCAGGCAGAGATAACATAAAGCCCTCTCTTCTCACCAGCTGCCCTCATTTCCAGAGCTGCCAACACACCCAGGACTTGGAGAAGCAGTGATACCTCTGTTGGCATAACTTCTTGTTCAGTTGTCAATATATTTGCATTGTACCTAAGATCAGAGGTGTTTTCTGCCTTCATAACTTCCCAAATCTACTTCAAGCCTTGTTGTAGCATTTTATTATCACACATACACAGGATTGTGAGTCATTGCTGCTCATGAATGGAAAAGGATTTCTGAAAAAAAAAAAAATTAAAAGTGTTCCTCTCTCATTGCTATATTCTTATATTCTTCTAAAGAAAAATCTACTGTAGAACATGCAAAAAATAATAGCCTGCCTCTGCCAAGATGGAACTGTAAGAAAATACATATTTCTCTCATGCTTTCAATTTTTAAATTGTATATACACAATAAAATAGTGCTCTTCTGGTTATTACTCACCTGATGGGACCACAGATAGCTTGAACTCTAGTCAGGTCTAAAGAAATCATACATTCATAACGATTGTTCAGTGTCTCAGTAGGAAAATAATTAAGAGAAGAGAGAGAACAAGAGTGAGAGAGGTGGGAGGGGAAGAAGGAAGCCTTCTTTACAGTTCTCATTGCAGGTGCTGTGGCCCTGAGCACTCTACCTTAACCTTAGTCCTGGTCACATCCCACAGGGCAGGAGCAGGCAGGACACATGATTCTTGACTGACTTTCTACCTTCATTATTCCTCTAAAGCTTTTCTCAATGTTTTTCTCAAATTATCTTCATCATTTCATTATTATCAGATCATCCTCCTCTCCTTTTTTCTGTAGCTTCTTATTTTTAATCCAGAAACTTGAGGGGTTTGTACCCACTATTTTTAATATGGAGAGAACAAGATTTTTACTTTTTTCCTGGCAGTTGTAGCACCCAGCATGGTTAGAAGCAAGGTATCCAGCCAGTTACCCTGCTCTAGACATCAGACATGTAACAGAAAGGATGACTGAAGGTGATCTCAGGTTTCTCTTCCTTTCTGTTTTGAAACTGCTAGGAGTTGAAATCTCATTCAGATGGGCCAGTGCAGATGGCTGAAGTCGTGATGATGTAGAGCTGCCAGTCCTGGAAAGTTCTAGAGCTGAGAAGCACAATGGCCTGCTCATGCTTTCCTGAAGGGGCAGGTGGGAGGCTCTGCTTCCTTAGGGTGGGCAGCAGGAAGGGAGGACACGGGCTTTGTTGAGAAAGAACAAAACACAAACTGAAGTGAGAAAAATTGTGATCTGATCAGGTATTAGAAATTATGGTTCTGCACAGATTGCTCCAATTGTGTCAAAGTGCCCAGACAGGCTGAGGGATCCCCATGCTTGGGAAATGCTCCAAACTCAACAAGACATGGCCATCAACTGTTTAATCTAATGCTAAAGTCAGCCCTGACTGACAAGATAGCTACCCAAGTTTCCCTCCAACCTAATTATTCCATGATTCTGCCTCCAAATTTTATGGTGTCCCCATAAACATGATGCACAACAGTAATAAAGTCAGACTTACATGATTTGAAAAGGACATGTACAACAATATAAAGGGTCAATCATGTACCTGGCCTGACAATTTTATTACTACAATGGGTCATTATTAGAATGGGACATTTTAGCACACCTAAGATATTTCAAGGTAAAAAGACAATTACAGGACCAGGTGCATTATGAATGCAATAATTACATGCCACAGTTGCATTTCACCAAAAGGAAAAGACAATAATATGCCATAAGCCATGATGACATGTAAAACTTTCTTCTGAATTTCAATAAGTCTTGTAACACAATATTACAGGAAGGCTTTTGTTTCCCCTAATCCACTGTCACAAAATTTGATTCTACCTAGTGAGTGCACCAATACAGAAAATATCACCTTTATTTGTCTGGAATGAGAAGAGGCTTTTTGCAATCTTTTTCTTACTGATAATCACCTGAATGTCTACACACCTTAGGCAACTAACTGCCCATTTGGAAAACCATTTATTACTCTCCCAACCTGTTACACACAGTTAATCTTCTTTACAGCACTTTCAAGGTGAAAAAAACGAGAAGTTTGGAAGTAGATGAAGAACAAACCCAGAATTCACATGAAGATCCTTTGTATGACTATCTCCAAAATCTGACCTTCTCAGAAGAGTCCACTCCTCCTACTGTCCCTTGCCCATGACTGAGAAGTCTTTTTCTCCTGGCTCTGCATTATCACAATGTGATTTATCCTAAACCAGGAACCGCAGCTGCTTGCCACAAAAGGGAAGAAAACTTTTGCAGCCTCCTGACAAGTTTTCCAGAGTCAACAGCAGCTTCCTGTCACACAGCCATGCACAGTAGTGTTCTGCACTGCTGGACATGAGGGGTGAATCAAAGGGAGAGAGTCCACTGGGGCACACACCCCCAGGGTTTTCTCTCGCGAGGTTTTAGGGGTGCAGCCTCCCTTTTATCCTGAACTCCCAGCTGCACGTTGCCCTTTTCCTTTCCCCATCAGCTGAGGTACCAGGAAGATACAGCCTTCCCAAACCACCTATTGATATCCCCCCCTTGAACCTGTCACTTTACCCCGAAGTTCAGAAACTCTGGCTTCTGCAGACCCTTGCTGGTTTGAGGCCCCAAGCTGTCTGGCCCAGTAAGGAACCCAGACCCCAAAGTCAGCAGAAACACTGAGACCCATTTCAAAGATGTTAACACCCATCACATTGTTTGTAAAGACACCAGCACACATCTTTCCTCCCAGATCTTACTGTAAAGGGGATGGAGGATCTCACATGTATTTAGAACTGCAGCAATTCTGTATTAAAATAATTACATGCATTTTTTTCTCCAAGCAACAGTGTGTATATGTTAACCAAGAAGCATCGGATATGAAACACCAGTGAAAGGAAAAGAAGCCATCATCTTATCTTTTTTTACTAAATTCAGCAGATTCAATTAAGTATACCTAATTTGCAGTGCTTTATCTGGGGCATAACTGCACAAATAGATGAGGTAGCATGACCTTTATTTGGGATTCTTTTTTCTGTGCTAGCAAAGCACAACAGTCATAAACCCAGCTGAAGCATCAGTGGCTGCTTTATGCTGCCCAAGTGATAAAAGCCACTTAGAGCTTATCAGTCAATATGCACCTCCATTTATCAGAGGATAATTTATTAGAGTTGCACATAAGTGACTGGAAATCAAAAATCTTTAGCTTGTTTCCTCCTGCATATCAGCTTCCCCACTTAAAACTATTTTATTTGCATGTTGTTGAAAGTTTATTTATCATTTTATATCCATCTGAGAAACTTTGAAAAATCCTTGAGGGGAAACTGCAGTAAACTGGATATATTTGTTCAAGCTGGAACATTATCTTTTACTGTGCAAAGATTTTTATTCTGTATTAACTTTGAACATGACCTTTGGTTTATGCTCCAGTCACCACAGTGAAATTAGACTGTAAGACTGTGATCTCACCTTGAAAAAGGGAAAATCAGTCCATTAACTATTACTCCAAAAGGGCTCAAAAATACACAGGGTTCAAATGTAAAGACACTGTAAAAGACAACTCTTCCACCATAAGGGCAAGTAAAAATACTTTGCTGCCAGTGTTTGGTTAAAGCATAACTTTAGCATTGCTAACATGGAAAAACAGAATAGCTGGGACAGGAATTGCTTGGATCCCAGTTAAGAAATTTGACTGAAGAAAGTAAATTTATTTTACTCAGCATATTGTGACAGTTTGGGATGCACATTACATCCTGGACTGATAAATACAAAAGTCCACTTTTGCCACTTGCCATTGCATGGCTTTTCCTGCCACCTTGCCACACTGGCTGTGTCCCAACAGCTGAACTCTCACCACCCCAAGCAGCAAGGTCACATCACTCTGTTGGCTGGGACCACTCCCTGGGCCAGCCCAACTCAAGGGACAAAACCCAAGGGAGAGTCCTTGCCAAAATTATCATAGCACAGACAGCTGTGGGTTCTGGCACTGCTTATTTTCCTGCATGATTCAGCTCTGAGGAAAGAAAAACACTGGAGATGAAGATGATTTGACCAGTCACCTTCATCATGAGGACAGTGGTAGTTCCATAAAAAATTATGGATGAGGATGTAATAGAAAGAGCTTGTGCAGAGAAATCAGGAACTTCGACTTGAAAAAGGCAAACTTTAAAAAATAGTAAATGAGTACAACAAAACCAGCCCAGACTAAAGTCTTCTCTGATACTCCTTCAGCCTCCTTCCTTCACAAAACTTTGAATATCAGGGGCAAAAATTGAACAGGTTATCTGACAGTATTGAAAACAGGTGATGTCTTGAACAGTCAGGAATGTGCTTCTTTTGAAGCAAGGAAACACTGCACAGGTAGTGAACAAGAGATTAGTGCTCCTGCCAGCTTTACATCAAGTATTCCTCGTATTCCACTGTTTCAATGACATCAGAAAGTAACAAACATAAAAATGTGTGGATTCTGCAAATTTTGTATTTTTCTCTACTTTTTCCCTCAAGATCAAGGCTTTGATATTAAAAAAAAAAAAAATCTTGTGTTTATATATATTTACATTACAAAGATCCTTCACAGTAAAAAGTATTGCCCTTTCTTTAACTTAGTCATATATACCTGCCTGGAGGAAAAAAATAATAAAATAAATGGAGGTGTGTGTATTCCTTCCCTCTACTCACATCAAAGATGTCTTAATTTCAAAGATCAGCAGAGACTTTGCAAAGGATGTCATGACAAATCTCAGATTAATCTTTTAGAAGGTCACCTTCATTATATAAAATGATATAATTTTTACCAGAGAAGAGAAAGATAAAGACCAATCAACACAGTTGCCTCTGAAAAAGTCTAGTCAAACCATTTATCTGACATTTAGGCATATTAACATATTAACATAATTAATACCACATTCCTGCATCTAGCATAAAATGCCTTTAGTTCTTTATTTCTTAGAGACCTACAGGGGAGAAAAAATTAGTTGGGCTTAAGAAAAGCCTTTACAAACACTACATACAGGTTATAAACTTACCTGGGCATAGGTAGATCCATTTGGTCTCTACATCACTTTAGACAGTATGTTGATCATGTATTACTAAAAAAAAAAAAAAAAAGAAAAAGAGCTGATTATCATGACAAAAATCAAGGGGAGAAAGGACATATTCCTCCCTTGAAAATCTTGGTTGTTAATAAGTGATTCTAAAAAAAAACAAGCAGGAACATGCAGTTTGCTGACTATGCTTATGCAGGGGTTGGACCTGAAGGACATGATGCCCTTCACGGGGACCCGGACAAGAAAGATCAAGAGAGACTTTTTACAAGAGCATGTAATGACAGGACATTGGGGTCCTAAACTGAAAGGAGGTAGGTTTGGATGGGATATTTGGAAGAAACTCTTCCCTGTGAGGGTGGTGAGGCCCTGGCACAGGGTGCCCAGAGAAGCAGTGGCTGCCCCACCCCTGGAAGTGTCTCAGGCCAGGTTGGGTGAGGCTTGGAGCAACCTGGGATAGTGGAAGGCGTCCCTGCCCTTGGCAGGGGTCTTTAAGGTCCCTTCCAACTCAAACTATTCTGGAATTCTAGGTTCCCATGTTTTTAGCCCACACTTTAAGAAGCATTATTAATCTTGGATATTGATGGAATTATGACATTTGCCTCCATTTCTTCTCCTAAATGTCTTGAAATTTGCAGTCATATGCAAATATACACACTATTCAGATCTTCCATCTTGGAATTAAATGCAGATTTGCAAGGTTCAGGCAAGCAGCACCCAGCTCTGAAGTCCCCCACCAGTAGCTGAGTGGAGCAACACACTGCCAGGCAATATGTGTTGTTCCCGCCAAGGAATGGAGTTTCAGAGCTGTGTAGCCCAAATGCCCAGCCCTGACCCAGCTTGCTGTTTCCATCCACTTGGGAAACTCATACTGCAAGAAGCACACCTAAGCAATATGATTTTGTTCAGCTTGTTTCCAGAAAGCCTCTTGTTCTGCTTCTGAATATGGTTCAGATACATCTTCTTATGCTCTATTACAACAGCAGGAATTCTCCCCTTTCCCTGAAATAATACAGCCAGGTTGCCCATCATGGGTTAGCTACATGAACATGCCTTTGAGAAAAAAAACATCCTCACCAAACCCAGGTGTCAGAACCCAACCAAAACCACAGGTGGAGCTCTATTATTTATTTCTGACTATGTTGTAATGACATTAATTTCTTTTCAGCTCTAATTGTTGGTGACTCCGTAGTGAGACACTGCTCTGGGTGCTCCAGCTGAATTTCCAAGACTTTTTCCACAAACTGACCCCCCACACTTTGGCAGGTCAGATCTGAGGGCTATTAATGGTCTTACCAGATATTTGATTCTGAGATAACCACAAGCAGGAATGAAAGAGGATGGTATAAAGTCACTTCAAGTCATACGTGGTGCTCTATAATTGTGTGTGACACAGAGTTACACCATTTCACTTATTTCCTCATACTGTGCTACAGAAGCCACCTCAATAACAGGAAAAGCAGTATTAAAAGGGTAGAACAGGAGTGAGTCATTCCCAGTTTTCACACTTAGAAACCTAGGAAATGGGAGAAGGGAGGCAGACACAATCAATGAATATTCAAATTGCCTGAGCACAAGATTTTGGCAGCAAGTCAGTACAACACCTAAAGTTTCACCTTATGTTCATCCCTTTTGGGGAAACAGTTTGAAGCTCAGATCAAACTCCTTCCCCCTGTCTTCTACCAGACTTTTTCCCTGGAAACTTTACCCTAGTATATTACAGACATAATACTGTGGGACATTGGAAGGTGAAAAAGTTATATAGAAATAATGCTCAAAAAATATATCTATTTCCTTGGTACGTGCATTCTCTATTGACAACACTAAGGACACAAAATTTTCAGCGCATCTTTCCCAGTTTCCCTGCAAAATTCTCACCTTCTCATAAAAACAAAACAGAACTGCTGCACTTCTTTCCCTATATGCTGGGCACAGATAGCTTTAAATAGCTTGGGATTGATTACTGGATTGAATCACCTAAAAAAGCTGAGGCTGTGAGCTCAGCCCTCAGTAGCATGCAAGGCTGAGTAACATACAGCTCACCTCAGTTTAGAAGGAAAGGCAGACGAAGATTAACCAAGGATTGGGTGATAGCACAAGCAATTCTGTAGGAAGTTCTATAACATGGGCCTGTTATTTTCTGGATTGTAAGGGCATCTTCTGGAGGACATCTGATTGCTGTCCAAAGCCCTGTATCTTTCATTCTTTGAAAATGATGTAATTGCAGTCAAATATCACACACATTTTGCTTTTACAATACAACAAAGCAAAACTGATGTGTATTGATCTGTCCACAAAGCCACAAGCCTCAAAGTAGAACTCTTCATACAGCGAGATTTCTCTTCTGATTGTGTTGCTCTACCTATGTCACAGATACAATATTTTAGTCATTCAATGGCATTAGCAGTAAGTTTGCTGATATGGATCCCTGTGTTTATGTTGCTAATATAGGACTGAGATTCAGCAATTTTATACTGAAGACATTTGCACTTGTTTCACTGTTGAATGCCAGTGGAATTATATGTCTCTTATCTAAGTAGATGTCTGACTATTAGGTCAAGAAACAGATTTTTCCTAGAATTTTAAATCATTTACCCATTAAAGTACTTTCTTCTCCTTTTGAAAACCTTGGGAAAAGTCCCCAAATGTGTATGTGTGTAAGCATCTTCTCAGCGATACACTGAACAGCTCATGGCTAAAACTAGTTGTAAAACAGGTGCAAAAATCCAGGAGAGAAATTATATCAGGTGGCTTGTTTTGTTACTACAAGGAGAGACAGGAATCCCTGGAGCAGCAGACATGCAGAAGGACAGAAAAGCTTTTCAGACATTATGGGAATGGCATTTCATCCTTGGTTTTGGCAAGTTTTTGTAGGGACACTCCATAGCTTTGGGGGTTTGAGGACAGTCAAGTGCATGGGAAGACCGAGAAGGCTTTGAGGGCTTCAGGGTGAGGCAGAACACCTCTCATTGTGCCAAGAGAGGGGTGAGCCACCAGCCCTGCCAGGCGACCTGAGGTGGCAGAGGAGAAAGAAAGAGGACAGGGCGAAGAGATTATGAGGTTCCAGCCCACCTGGAGCCCCTGCAGCTGGACCAGGGTTCAGCTTTCATCTGTGATTAGGGATGGTCTGGCCCCATAAGAGCACACAACAGACCAGGAGCTGGGATGCCATACAGGAAAAGTAATGGTGAAAAGCAGAGTGAGTGGGAACATACCTGGGGTTGTTTCATGTTTCATTTCAGGACTGGCTCTTGCAGACACAGACCTCAAGATCCAGAGCCTTTGAAGATGATTCTTCTCACCTCAAAGAGCCACAGACTTCTTCCTGTTGAAAATGAAACAACCCGAATGAACCATAGGCAGTTTCATCTTCTAAGATTTTCTATGTAGTGGACTGGCCATGGCCAGCTGCCAGTCACCCACCCAGCCATCTTCTCCCTCCCTCTCCTAAGCAAGATGGAGAGAAAATAACCAGGAAAATTTTGTACGTGGAGATTGAGACAAGGGAAACCATTTACCAATCCCTGTCATGGGCAAAACTGATTCCAGTTGTGGAAAATCAGATCAATTCAGTGCCAGTTAGAATAGAGTTGGATAGTGAGAAACAAAAACAAAAATTAACACCCACCTCCTGCTTCTTCTCTGGTGCAGCATCACACCTTCACTCCTGACTCTTCTCACCATCGAGTAGCACAGGGAGTGGGGAAATGCAGGCGACAGTCCCTAACACCCCCACTCTGCCATTCCTTCCTCCTCACACCTTTCCTTGCTCCACTATGGCCCTGGCACCTGGAGTGGGTCACCATGCATATCTTAACTATATCCATGGCTTGCATATCATAATAACAGGATCATTGAAGGCACAGGTCTAATCTGTGTGCTGCATCTGTTCATTCTTCTGCCTGCTATTTCATCAAATGATGCAGTGAATTACCTTTAAGTTCAAGACTTGCCTTTTTAATTGAACTCAAAAATTGCATTACTCTGCATATATGCTATCCCTAACAAGAAAGCTGGCATGGTTTTTCTTCCCTTTTAAAAGGCAAAGCTACCCACCTAAAAATAGCTGCTGCCCTTTAGCCCAAGTTTTATGTGTATGTTTTTCATATTACCATTTCAGGCTTTTAGCCTCAGTACTGATATTCCAGTAATTAGGTACAAACTGACATGCAAATTGCCAGTAGCAGGTTCCCCTCAGTTATCTCATTTATAGCATGATAAAAATTTTACTTCCATGAAAGAAAGTCAAAGGCAATGATGGAGAAACAGCTTGCAATGCACTGAGCAGTTGCTGACAGACAACACAGCTCTCTGGCTGTGCAGACCATGACGGCTGCTGGCACTCCAGGATATTCCGTGCCCAGATGTCCATCAGCATTGTCAAAATGCAGCCTGGGGGTTCCTCACTGACTGAACTCTTTCCCTGCCTTGTGCTACCCTGCATCCCGTTTCCAAAGGGCCAAAGCAAAAAACCAAACTTCTCTCTCATGTCACTGATGTATTTTTTCTGGTTCATGAACCCTCAAATCTCTAGATCCTGCACCACAGCAAGGTTTCATGTCTCCAGGGCTCTGTCCCACATTGCCATCACAGCTTCCACCCTGCCAGTGCTCAGATCATTGACAATTTTGATACTCACACCAGATATCCCTGTGCTGAACCCCCTGTGCTTTGGACTGACACAGGAGTTAAGAAAAAAGAGAGCACATCATCACCCAAAGCACAAGCTTTTACAACCCTTTTAATTCTCTGAGCTGCATGACATATTATGCAATCACCATGGAAAAACCACAGTTGTCTGTGTTAGATGACTGAATGAAAAACACCTTTAGTGACAACAGATGTCCACATTCTGTTTGGTGCTTTCAGTCTGATGTTGTTAAATATACCTTTTAAAGAGTGACATTTATTTTTGTTGTCCAAAAGGTGACAATACCCTCCAGGCTGCTACATGTCTGCTGAAAATTGGGCCACAGTACCTTGCTAGTAGGAATAATTTTATACCAGCACACCTTTGATTTTAGCAAGAATGAAAGCTCCACACAGACTGTGCATCTGTCCTCACGTGGAAATAGGGTGTTGTCTCCAGGAAGCTGGGCTGGCAGTGAATTAGCTCTTCCTTCTCCCAAGAGTTGACAAGACATGTGTAAGTGAGAATAAGAAATTCTGGAAATGTGACCATTGACCACCAAAACACCTAAAAAGGACTCATTTTCCTTTCAGGTCACATTTACAACGAGTCTGTGTAGCTGCTGTAGCAATTACCACACACAAAAGACCAGTCCAAGCAAAGGGGTAGAGATAATGCAGAGTCCAGCAAAAGGAGCCCTGGGAAAACCTGGACTGTGGCAGAGACATCCCCATGACTTCTGCAAAGATAGCTCTGTTTGTAATGTCTGGGGGTTTTCCTATCACATAAACACACACATTACCTATCACTTGGGAGGTTCTATTTGTTAATTTCCCAAACTCCTTTGAGATCCTGATGTTTGATCAGCACCATTTTGATTGTTGATACTGAATGATGAAACTGGAAATAAAAAAAGTCTCTGAGTGTGCAGCAGGAAAATTAAGTATTACCCTCTGAGTGAGCATGGTGTGACTAATAACAGTGTCAGCAATCTGTTGCTCTCCAAGACTAGTGCTGTATACTGAAAACAGCCCTTCTGTACTGATAACTCTCAGAAAGGATTGTAATAACATCCTTTCAACCAGTTTTCCGTCTCTGTAGATATTTCATTGTGCTCCTAACTTCAATATCACCTTCGTTTTAATAGCAAGGCTTTGCATTGTAATGTCCCCAGTGCTCTAGCAGGGCCTAAAAACACCCTGCTGGTAGCAGAAACAAAGTTTGAGAGTTGTTCCTCAAACAATTCTTTCAGAGGAAATTCCTTCAGAGGAGGGAACTCTTAAGTATATATATACCTTTGATATAGAAATTTCTTTAGGTGTGAAATCTATTACCTTGGTTGCCAGCAGGGGGGACTTTCTTTGCCCTTATCAAATTAAAAGTGTAAATTTCAGTTGAAAGGTGAGGGGGGGTGGGATGTTCTCTTGTTTTGATCTTTTTAAATCAAAGTGAATTGGAGCTCATTAACTTCATGAGCTTGCACGTGCTGATTAAAATGGACCCAACTCTAACGTATGTGCTAGGCAGCTGGCATTGTTCTAGGAAGAAAAAAGGAACAACAGAGCAGAGCACTGACGTGTACTCCATTTATTTTAAATAACTTGTGTCTGAATGCCAGTGGTCTCAAGGGCATGAGGGTTCCCAAAAAAGCTAGGAACTGCTTTGCCCAGCCATGCAGCGTATTGCAAGAGGTGGTACTGCTGGTCAGCAGCTGCACCAGCCCAAACCCAGCTCTGATACCACTTTAAGTAGACTTAACCAACTCCTAATACACTTTCCCATGGTTTCTCCTGTCAGCTACCATGTCATATATATATACATATTCCATTTCATATTACTGTGCTTTCACCATTAGCTGCTTGACCTGTAGTCTAAGCACATGTAAATATACCAGCCAGACCAGTACTAGCACTACAGTTAATGCTCTACATCCTAACTAGGCTTTATATTATGTCCTGCTCCCTTGATCCCCCCCTCAGACTGCCATCAGCCCTCAGAGAAATTGTGACCCCTCTGCTCCTCCCCGAGCCACTCACTCAGGTTCCCTAATACCTTGGCTGCATGCTGATAATGATGCCAGATTCATCAGGCATCCTTAGAATTCCTTCATAAGGCATCCCTATAATTGTCAATAAGAGCCTCAACAAAGATTCTTCCATACAACAACTAAATTTTGGAACCAGGAGTTTCCATAGGAGGATGAATAAACCTCCTAAATAAACAAGAACAAGGTGATTCCTATTGGCTTCCTGTAGAAAAGGCTTTTTTATCCTTCAGCCCAGCTGAGCAGAAGTACCTGTGGTTTTTATCTTCCCTGCTGCAGCACTGTACAGGGATTTGAAAGCCTTTCTGCATGAAGCAGTGAGGCAAACACCTATCAGAGGAGGCCAAGCAATTAGGCCAGGGCAGCCATTCAATGGACCCTGTAGCCAATGAGGTGAAGTGAAAATTAACAGTTCCCAAACTGTGCCAGACTGCTACAGATGAGTTTGGTACTGGGAGCATTTGTTTGGAGCTGTTTTAACTAATTGTCATAATAACAAGAGCAACCTTGGTAAACATCACCTCCTTGACACAAAACCCAACAATGGATATGTAGTCAGGCTGAGGAATGGCAAACCTTGTCAGCAGAAACAATTCAAACAAGGATGGAAGAGAAAATAACACATTCAGGAAGTCAGTGTCAGAATTTCCATACCTGCAGGACTCATCATTCATAGCAGACAGTGCACTTACTGCCTGTCACTCAAGGCCTAAACACAACCCCAGGAGAAGCTGATGGGTTTCACCTGGGCTGAGAGCAGTCCCATGTCTACACAGAGAAGCAGCAGGGTTATGGCTCACATCTGGCACCTGCACCCATGGCCAGCTGACACAAGTGCCTGATCACTCCTGTGGGATCCCAGCACTGCATTACCACCAGTCTATTGCCCAGGTGCATCTAGTTTCCCAATGGAACTGTGTTCCTCAAAATACTCATCACTTACCAGTGAAAATCCCATCTGCAAGCCAGCACTGGCACAATGCTGGCCAGTTTATTGCATGGCACAGCTGGATCATTCCACACACACTTCAAAGGCAAATGGGAAGTTAGCTGGTAAACCTGGGAGAGACAGAGGGAACTGAGGGGAGGGCAGCAGAAAGTCATCTGGGTTTAAAGCACATACCACATCTCTGCTGCTTCTCTGATTTTTTTCTATAAAATCCTTTTTTTATTCATGCAGGTGAGCAAGTCTGGGTGGGTGTGCCTCTTCTCCAGATTAATGTCCAGAATGACCTTGAAATAAAGGATACCAATTCACATCTAGATTTTTTTTTTATTGCCTCCACCAAAGGCCCTTGCTTATTTTTCCTTGTTACACAAATTGGCCACTCAGCACATACACAACTTTGCTCCTGAAGAGCCAGCCTGCTTTTCTGGCCAAGTAAAATCACAGCCACAAGCAAAGCAGTCAAAGCTTGGCTGCCATGGGAGGCCCAGGATGAGGCTATGCCTATGACCCTGCCCTGGGGCCAATTATTACAGGGTAGTAGGGTTAAGAGAAGAAGAATGTGGGGTTTTTCTTTCCCACAAAAAGAGCTCAGAGTTCACTGATTGATCAGAAAACGAACCCAGCCTCCATCCCAAGCTTGTACAATTTCCAGGGCAACCACTGGGAACAATGCCCAGCCCAAAAGCAAAGGGCTTGATCCCTTGCTGCTATAAACATGCTCTTTGGAAAGTTCTTTCCATATACACCCCCCAAAACCTCTTTTTTTCAGATTCTTTCTGGTATCTGATAGCTTGCATATCACCCAGGCTGATGTTTGCCTTCCAGACATGAGTGGTCCTGTGGCTCGCTCCCTGCGTTACGTCTTCATTAGTACTTGGCAAGAGCAGCTTCAGCAGTGGGAATGTCTGTCATCATGAAAGAAGATATTCTCATTAAAAAATAAAATAAATCCATATTCCCCAACTCTTTCTGGTGCTTTATTTCCTTTCAGCTGTGCTGGTAAGCCCAAATATTTCCAATAACCAAGTAGTTTGAATAACATTAACAAACTTAACAACTCAGTAGTAAACACAAGCAACTCTCTTTAAAAGAACCAGCCTAAATTTCAGCAGTTTTAGTGAATCTTATAGGATCCATAAACACATTTTTAATATAAGATAGGAGATATCTTGTTCTTTTTTTCTTCCTGTTCCATTTATTCCCTTATCTTTATTTAGTTGAGTGTTTTTTAGCTTCCCTCAGCTATCCTTTCTTTGTCTTTTGAATTGTTCACCTCAAACAAAGAATAAGGGGATAATGTTAAATACAATCTGATATACCAGAAATTATAAAAAAAATCCATATATCAAAATTCCCTCCCCTCCATTTGCTCTCATACCATCACCACCCAACTATAATAGCATAACAATAGATACTAACAGCCTACAATGCTGGGCTTCAACCAGAATTTAACCTGAGAGTTCTCTATTAATGTGGATAGAATTAAGTCAGTTTTTGTCACATCCTGTTCCACTTTACAGCAGGAATAATCAGCCATTGCCACAGAAGCTTTCAAAAAAAAGACTCAAATGAACAGAAATTGGTAAGATAAAAGAGCCAGTATAAAAATCATATTCTTCTCATTAATGTTATGCATTTTTATTTCCCAGGAATCAAAACAGCATACTTTGTGTGTATTCAGAAATCACAGTCATATTCTGAAATGTTTAATTTACAAGCAAATTAGAATCAGGACCCTACTGGTTGCAGATATTCCCTTTCAGTCATAAACTGGCCTTTAAACCTATGTAAAAGGATAATATAATGGCAACAATATTATTACTGGTGCTGTAAAAGTTTAGCTTTGAAAAGCCATAGAGATTTTATTCAGTGAACAGGAATCATGACACAGAAGAGAAAAAAAAAAAAAAAACATTACAACAAGAAAAATCTGGACCTCCAGAGCAGCAAATTTGAAACTGCCTCATTTTAGAATAAACATAACCAAAAAAGATTTTTAGAATTATGCTACTTTCTACTCTGTGAATCATCCAGCTGATGAGGTTTGTGTATCACCCTCATCCTTCCAGAGGAAATGTTGATACATTTTTCTATTTGGACTTCTAATCTCTTATGTTAGCCTGATATATTCCAATGATGCAGTGCTAAAAATGGTTTCACAGAAGTGGCAGATAAGGAAGAAACAATTTGGCAACATAGGGCTTTGTTATCCAAAGCCTGATGAAGTGAAAGGAGGAACTCCATAATGCACTTAAACTGCAACAGCTCTGTCTGCTACAAGCCTTGCAAAACAACTCCCTGGGGAATGATTTTAAAGCAAGTTTCACCAGAGCACTGGGCTATACAAGAGCTGCAGCTCATGTGAACAGAGGTATAATATTTTGTTTCAATTATCAGTGTAACAAATAAAAATGTTATTCGATTGAAAAACACATGTCCTGAAACCAAACCAAAAGAGAAAGGTGCTTTTTCTAATGCTTCATGTTATGTTTAAGCGAGTAGAAGGTACTGAAAAAGAAAATAAGTATTTTCTTATTGCCTGTCTCTGGCTCAAGAGGCCTAAGTAAATCAGCTCTAAAGATATCTTAAATGCAGTCTATTAGAAAGAGGTATATTTTCATGGTCAAGCCCTTTCCATGGAAACAAAGGGCATCTAATATCATGTTCAAGCCTTTTCATCTGTGACAGACTAAACTCTTTTGACCAGCCTCTATTTCACTAAGCAGAACAATCCCTTCTTTTAGTTCCCTTCTTGCAGTGTTCCTACGTGTAGCAATAAAACATTACAACATCATTACATTGTCCATGGGTGTGAGTACAGCAGCAATATTAGCACAGTGCTGACCTGCAGAGAGGCCACAGCGCTTTCATCATACTGCAAGAATATAATAAGAAATAGTTTGGGAAGTGCATGAAAATGTCACAGCAATGTCATTAAGTGCTTTTTGCAGGCTGATGGGAAAACAATTTGAATGCTATTTGTGGAGAGATTCTTATTACAAGATACTCACATTGGAAACTAGCTTAGCAAAATGATCTTGTGTGGTCACAGAATTTTCACACCTATGCAGTCACTAAGCACAGCCCTCATTTCTACCCTCCTTGGTGGTGTTCAGCTTTCACTGAAGTGTGAGATGCCGCAAAGATGATCTCAATCAAGTATCTGCAATTAGATCCTTGTCCCAGTATCAATCCAAAAGTGAATTGGCAACAGACAGTTTATCACACAGCTGGAGGAGGAAACCTTGTCCTTGAGGTGATGGATAAAGATACTGTAAATTAAACTGGCAGCACAAGGGAGAGTTACAGCCTCCAAAACAGGCTTGTCACACTATTCATGCAGGGTTTGGGGACAGAACATTTTTTAAAATAGTTAAAACTCATGTGCTTGGGCTTCAGGCAGGGCACTGACAAGTAAAAAGCCCCACTAGAAAACTCCAAATAGGTCAAAGACACTGCTCCTCTGGGAGATGAGGCTCCCAAACACAGCCAGGTCCTGTTTTGCTGGTGCCATGGACAGCCCTGTTGGATGGGGAGCTGCAGAAATGCCTGTGTGCTGGGAAGAGCATGGCCATGCAGCTTGTCCTGGTCCCCAGTGTCCTCTGCACCCACAGGGGCTGCTGAGCTGCCACCTTGGCACTGCTTTTGGCTTGAAAAAGTCAACATGTGTGCAAAGATAAATTCACCTGCACAGAGAAATCCTTATATGTAAGGACAAAAGAGATGTGGAAGGAATCCAACAAGCCTCTCTCCCAAAAGCTCTGTGATGGCCATAAAGGACCCTTCATGCCCGCCTGACAGATGTTCCCTGTTCTCTGCCCTTTGTGCTCTAATGCATTTTCTCTTAATACCCTTAAGTATACCTTAAGACTTGGTGCTATAAATGTTCTTAACTAGTTTAAATCCTTCAATAATTTCACTTAATTGTGCTCCAGGCAAAAAAAATAATTTTAAAAAAATCAATTTTTCAGTCTTTCCCTGTATAGAAATTCTGTTGTCCTGGATATTCACTTCATAATTCTTTTTTTACCAGCTTTTTTTTTTTAATTTAGTGAGATAACCAAACTTTGACCCTGTGCTCCAAACAAACTCAAAAAGCACTTCATATAGTATTAACACAACTCCTTGGAGAGGGCAGTTTTCCCTTCTTGACCCAAACCATTATCTTTAAACACATTTGCTGCTGCTTATGCAGCAGACCAAGGAGTTAAATGTTACCTAGTTTGATTGCCATGACAATGACAGGATTTGACTTTTATGACTTTGAGGTACCCCCATGCTTGCAAATATTAATTGCATACTTATGTTCACTCAGAACATGAACTTTGAAGGCAGGGGGTTTCTGTGAATGGCGGCAAGTATTTTATGTTCCAGTTTATTTGCAGCATGTTGGTTTCCATGTAAAAAAACCTAGTTATGTTATTGACATCAATAACTGCAATGCCAGGCTTGAACTTCCATTCTGCTCCTTTCCATATACGTAGTGAGTTATGATTAGAGACTTTTTTCCCTCTTCCTCAAACAATACACAATAATGGAACAGCAAACTCCTCTGCAATCCCGTGCTTAGGACAGAAAATTAATTTACTTCTAAAATAATTAAGGGCTCTGCTTTAAAACCCATCTTCAGGCCAGAACAATCACTGCATTTCATCTTATCTGAAAGATGGAGGACTTTGATTGAAATTAACTATTCCCATTAAAAACATTCAAAATGCAGAATGGTGGAATTGCAGCACACAATTCAGAGGGTGGTATCACACTAACTCAGTTATACAGGGAGGCTGGTGCTTCCTGGGAATAAATAATCTATTCTCTCAATCTCTCCTCATTCTCCAGGAAAACAGAGATTTTCTTCACTAAAATGTTCCCATACAGGTGATGAGTATCAGTTCATGTCATCATTTCCTTTCCTGAATAATTTCATAGCTCACTGATCTGACCCTCTCTTAATCTTTCCATTTTTATTTTTTTTCAATTTAAAGATAACTACTCCACTACTATTGATTTATTAGGATTTTATCTACAGCTAACTATGACTCATTTCAATAACATGTTTTTCAAGCTCACACAAATTATTGATCAGCATACACATTCTTTACATCCCTTGCCTGAGAATCACACACTACATTAACTCATTAATGATTCCTACAAAAGATGGATAATAATATGATAAATCATTTTAACTGCTGCAAAACTTGCACATGCAACTCTTAACCTTGTTCTGCCTGATACAATGCAGGGACCGCACAAACACAGGTCACTGTGCTAATTCTATTGTGTTCACTTCAGAACAGGGCAATAAATAGCCTAATTGGACAAAAGGCTCCTGGTGACACCTTTTTTTGATGCAGGCCAGGATTTGCAAGGGTCAAGTTCACCTTTTCCAAGTGGATGTGCCTTTTCCTATCAGGTCCCAGTTTGTCCCAAGCAGTACCTCTCAGCTTGTGTATTCCTGCTCTGAATATTTACAAGATCACATATTGGCTGTCATCTCATCTAACCAAATTACCAGCCTCAAGATTTAATAGAGGAAGATCAAGGATTGCATATTTGCAATGGGGATCCTTCAGAACATGAGGCTGATATTTTTCTCTAGTTCATCAAAACTTCTGCTGCACTGGGGACTCTTTATATGAATCTTAAAAAATCTATTTGTATGAAAGTGAATGAACTTCAAATAAGCAAAAGGAAATAAAATACCATATGGCAAATTCAGATTCATGGGATTGCAATCCTGCTTAATAAATCTTCCCTTACTCACATTTTTGATAAAAGTATTGTATCCTACAGGGATTTTAATTTTATATCTCAAAAGGAGGTTAGCATATTAGATTTTACTGTATACAGATTAAATGAGGACTTTTGAAAATTCTCAAACTTATCTGCTCAGCTAAATAAATTTTCTGACTTTGCACTTGGGGTAATTGTAATAGAGCTTTTGATCCCTGGGTAGATGGAGGCAATAGTCCTATAAATCACAGATTTTCAACATCTTCAAAGACTATAAAATGTTTATGAGAGAGCATGGTTTTAGAGACATCTGGTGGTTATATAATCCTAAGGAGAGAAACCAACCGTGAAAGTATTAAACATACTTTTTCAACAAAAGTATCCTGTAAAGACAAAAAGACATGAGCTTATTCACTGTCTCTGCAAACTGCAGCAGATAATTTCACACAAGACCCAGCCTTGTTTATGGCAACTTGACAGCTTTGGTCACATTAGAACAAAAGAGAAAAAAGATTTTTCAAGGTAAACGAATGTATATGTCTTTCAGCAGCATTAAAAGTTAGCACAGCTTAGTCAGAGAATAACAGGGGCAGGAGATTGGATACTGAATATTTTAAATCCTCCTGCTAGACAAAAATCATTATCTCTGCCAGCACCTTGTTAGCTTGGCTTTTTCTAACTCCTGGTGTGCTTTTATTTTGGTTTTTTTTGAAACTTCACTAAATTTCCAGCATATTTTTTACTGAACTGCTTGCCTAAAGCTAGAAGCTAGAAATATAAACTCAGAAATTAAGTCACATTCTTAACTTCTTAGGTTTAAACCACAAGGACAGGTACCATAAATAAAACAGCCATACTTATTTTCTATGCATTAATAATATACATTATTATCAGAAGAGTGATTTATGAGGACTTAGAATTCAAGTTCTTATTAAAAGTATTTGGTGCTGTATTTGAACCTCCTCCTTATTTCCACAGATCCACTGTCATACAAAACACAGAGCTACTTGTTTGGAGACATCAAATCAAATGCTGCTCTCAGACACTTACAAAAAATTCAAAAGAACAAATCCACTCCAGGAAAAAAAAGTCTCTTCAAATTTAGGGGAAAAAAAATTATTTGGCCTCATCTTCTGCACCTAACACATAAGAGACATGACTGCAAGAGAAGAGAAAAATCCTCCCAGGCCCACTCTATAATATGAATTTGGAGAGTTCTAAAGCCAAAGAAATATTGAAAATTCCCATTTCTGCTGTCTGGAAGGAGGATTGCTCCTCTCTGGTTTCGGTTAAGAGGGAGGCCCTGTGCTTCCAGTCCCTTTGGGGTTCCCAGCCCTTTGACAACTTTCCCAACTGCTTTAGGGGCATCTGTTTCCTCAGCCCAAGTACTGACCCCTCAGTCTGAACTGCCTCCCTGCTCACAGCAGTGCTGGCACCTTTTCCAAACTCCTTTCTTTCCCTTGCTTAGAGTAGAGCACAGCAAACTTCAGTGAGAGCTAAAACTGGCCTCACACAAACGTACTTGTTCTCAAAGGCAAACACCTCTGCAGTGGTTTGTGCTGATCAGAACACAACACCCTCAGACAAGACCCTCAGCAAGGCCTCAGAGGAACAAAGCAAAGAGCCATCAGAAATTTGCTGGCAGTGTTACTTTCCCAAATCACAGGTGGTGTCAACATCTCTGGGAGCAACGCAATAATTCCGCATCATAAACTTCTATACAGTGTAAGCAACACTGACAAACTACACTCACCTGTTTATTTTCAGTCAAGGAAGAAATTGGTTTGAAAAGTCTAAAGTATACTTTATTTTACTTTTATCAATCTGAGCATGAGCCAACATAAATTCTGATGCTAAGGAGGAGTTTCTTATGCACATTTTTGCATCCTGATCATTCAAAAGCAGTTCTCTCCTTAAAGTTTTAACTTTGAATATAATTTACATGCAATGAGCTGCATTAGTCTTTCATTATATTTGAGATTATACATGTACATAATTCAGGATATTTAAAGTCATGGTTGCTGTAAAAACCATAATTATATTTCTTGTTAAATCATTAAAGTTAACATCATTTACGAAATCATAGGATATTATGCAGGAGTAGGAACACTGCAGTGTAAAGCCATTTTACACATTGAGTTCTATCCATGCACAAATACCTCAGGAAATGCAAAATTAGGGCATCTCCAAGGGCTGTAAGGAGCTCCAGTTTCATCTCAGTCATCAGCTGGTCAATTATGTCTATTACTTTAGAGCCACAATTTTCTTTCATTGAAATGTCCTGTGAAGCCAGTTGATAGGTGAGTCCATTTCAAGTTCCAGTTGGACTGGGTTTTTTGGCTTTGCTCAAGTTAGGGCAGTGCCCACAACCTCCAAAATTGGATGCAAACCAGATGGAGGAAAAACATACTGCTATTTCTTCATCTCTTACTTTGATCTCATGCAGGACTTCCCCCTCCCCTCTCAAACACACCACCATGCTCTGGAAAGCTGATGGACATCAGGAGCTCCAGTCTCCCACTCCAGAACAGGGGACAGGGATGTTTTGGAATGGCTTGAAAACAAAGATCAGCTCAGGTACATCCTTGTGGGAACCCCCGCATGGGATGAGGCTCTGGGAACAGCTGTGAGCACTGCAAGCACTCTCATAAGCCAGATGTTCTTATCACAGCTTGCATCCCCAGCTCATGATGAGAGAGAGTTTTGTGTCATGTCCCCACACACCCAGGAGTGGGACATGTGCTGCTCTTGACACACTGCTGGAGGACACAATCCCTGTTTGTGGATCTGCTTTTACTTACTGAAGCCCAGCATGGCACAGTGAAAAACAAATGCCTTTCAAACAGATATTCTATCACCTCTTATAAAATAAGGAGCTACTTTCCAAACAGGGAACAGCTGTAGGCTAATTTCTGGATCCTTGTCAATCACATGAAAACCTTCTAAATTAATCATGTCTGATGTTCCAAGCCATAACAGAATTAGCATTCAAGTGAACAGCACGTAAAGCATTACTTACATTGTCATCGTTTGTCAGACAAATCCTTCCCCTCTCATTTTCTTATGATATTGCACAATTATTGAAATGTCATGTAATATAAAACTTGCTGGGAAAATTTTAATATTTTTAGAACTCCCATATTAAAACATGCTACTAGGCCATCACTATCAAGATTTGTGAGTCTCCTCTTTTGAAAGCTAGAAGTTATTTCAGCATCAGCATTGGGTTTATGTACTTCATTATACTGTCATTTTCCTCATAATTTCATAGACTCGCAACTGTATTTAAAAGGCATTTCTACAGGGAATAATTTCGGTCTGCATTGACTAAAATACAAATGAAAGAAGGTACACAAGGCATGAAAAACCAGCCAGTGCAGCAATGCAGTTCAGATTCCCTCCTTGAGACCCTGGGCAGAGGAGCAAAGGCCTTAAAAACAGCCCCTTCAGAGGCTGGCAGCTTGGGAGACAATGTACAGTCCTCCTAGGGAGAAAAGAGTAAAAAAGGAGGATGAAAAGCAGAATGCTATTTCTTCTTCATTTGTGCAGCTGAAGGACAGGGAGTCAGAGGACTTGCACTTTATCAGACCCACCAGAACTAATCCCAGCTCAGGAGATCACACAGCCCTCTCACAGCTGCTTGATGCATCACATTCCCTCTCTCTCTGCTCTTGTAGCTCACCCAGTGATACAGCCAGGCCCTTCTGCTGTTTGCCTCTCTTCCTCCTCTGCCTGAAGTGTTTGCACACACAAACGGGGGGGGAGTTTGTGACCTGAGTTAACCAAATAGTTCTACCACTGCTTTAGTTAAGTGGTGTCTTTCAGCACCCAATCCTTTCCACGTTCTGCCACCTGTTCTCACAGGATCCCAGTAAACAGCACTGAGAGTTTTTCAGCCTTTATCTGCTTTTCTCCATTGAATTACTAGTTTCTTGTTTCAGACACCAAGACCTCAGAGCCACAAAACCGCTTTTTGCCCCATCTTTTACAGCACTGTGCATGTGGTCTCCACCCAGAGCTCGTAGGTACTACACATCACAAGCTACAAGAAGTAATCCTAAATTGATGATACAAACCTGGTCCCCTCACTTCTTTCTGGAACAGAATTTCAAGCCTATTTCTCGCAAAGAACCCTTATGCCACCCCAGCATGTATAAGTTGCCTATCACCCTGCTGTGCTATTGCCATCCCATCTTTCAAGGACCAGGACTAAAGAAAAAGTTATCAATAAGCCACAAATGCACAAAAGTGGTTGTGCCCAGTTAACACCAGTTAACTCTTCACCTTGTGTGTCTTATGTACTGAGAAAGGTTAGAGTCAATACATGGATTGGCCTTTAACTCTGTCTTTTAAGAACTTTCAGCTTTAAGTTCTTTGCAGCTCCTCAGCCCTTTGTGCAGAGGTTTTCATGAGACCTGCAACACCATGGAAGTTTTCTACATCAGCCTTCTGGGCAAAGGCTGAGTATTTGGTAGGGACCCTCACCACTTTCCTGGGATTGCCACTCGAGTGTAGATCAGAAGGCAAATACTTAGTGGGATGAATTTGGAAGTTAAGAACAGAAAGACATGAAATAAAAGCCAAAACAGGTCAACCATGGAGAGCAAAGCTAACTCCTGTAAGTGAGGTGTGCACCATTCATGTGCAAGGATTACAGCACTCAGCTTTGCCCTCCTGCTTAACAAACTCCCTCTAAAATATGTACGTGTGAACAGGATGCTACATTTGTCTTAACTCAAAAACCTCTAAACCTCTGTCCCTCCTTCACTAAGAACAGAATAATCATTGTGAACCGACACAACCATCTTCCCCAAAGGCAGATCACCTCTTGCTGCTTGGTGATAACAGAGGAACTTCAGCTTGCTCCTACTATTTACTGTAAAATCACTCAAGTTTTACTGGAACACAAAGCTATTAAGGTTATCATGATACTCAAATGTCTTGGGTGTTTGCACCAGTTAAGATTCCACTGAGTCTTTCAGACACATCTATCTGATGTACCATCTATCTTCTTTCTACTGTCACCACTAACTATTTCTGATTGATTAACTTTCTTTATTGAATTACCATTACACTAAATAAATAAGAATAATTAGCCTAACACCAAATTATAGTTTGAATATGAATCTGTAACAATCATAAAACAAACTCAGAGGTAACGCACTATTATAGAGAATTTAGGAGCAATTGGTTGTTAACTGTCATTCAGATTTCTGCAGTCTGAGCTCCTTATACTGACTTGGGAATGCACGTGGCCAAGATGGACCTTCTGACTTAATATACCATTGTAATTTTATTTTTTAAATAGCCATTTAAAAACTTAAAGTCATGTAAAATTCATAAAAATTTGAAATTTCACTGCAAATTTGAAATCATTTATCAATGTTCAGTACCTAATCTTAGTATCTAGTACTTTGCTAACATTTTCAAAAGTTCATAAAATTGAGCCCAACAAGAAGAGAAAGCACTTAATTTTGTGCATCATACTAACGATACTACTAACAGTCTCACCAGGTGTTTTCAGAACTTACATGTAAATTAACATAGTGTGTAAAAGTTGTCCTAAATAAATAAAGAATAAGAATTAAGAAGCTCATCCAAAGGTCGCTAGAGAAAGATCAACTTCAGTCATATTTTATCCTAGTTCATAAATTAATTCCAGGACTTTGCTTTATACAAGGTACTGATTTATAAACTGTAGAACAACAAACATGGGAGAATGAAGCATGTCCCTGAAGATCTGAAGGTGATAATTCCTGCTGTAGAGGTCCATGTCTTTATTAAGATTAGGGGTTTTCATAGATACTGTCCTTCCATCAATACTGCCAGCTAAAGCTTCTGAGTTGAAAGCAGATATCAAAGGTTACCATGCCTATTTCTGATACAAATATGCCTACCTCATCTTCATAAAAAACAGAGTAACAGATTTCCAGCACTCCTTCCACATGACAGGGATGGAACAAGAAGCTTTGTTGCCATTCAGTTATGGCATCTTCTCTTTCCCCTCCGAATATGTTTAAAAAATCAAAGGGAGAAAGTGGGAGATTGTACACTTGTCTTTGATTCACCTTAAATTATAGTCCTGGCTTCTGAGGGAGGACTCCTGCCATAATAGGTAGCAATTTCATCCTGTCATTATGTGCCAGTTCTAACTAAGTTTCGTGCTTTTAGAAACCTCTCTTCCTGCCCCTTGCATGCACAGCCCTCAGCTGGGTGTTCTCTGAATAAGCCAGAACCACGCAGGTGAGAAGCACATTCAAGTCTATTAGTTAAACATCCCCCTCTTTAATCACAGCTCTGCTCTGTTTTACTGTACAGTTGCTTATTAATGTTGCTTTGGTGATGGCAAAATTACCCTAAAAGATTCAGCTAATGATAAAATTAATCCTTTAAATATTTGTCTCTTTGATATATATATATCAGTTTTATTTAAATTTGTACAAAGGTGTCCTGATTTTTCTTTTGTTGATGTTGCTCCCACACTTCTTACATTCTTGTGGGCTGAAAAAGAGTATACAGGGGAAATTACACCAAACTAATTTTACAAATGTAACACATAAAGGAGAGGCCTACAAAGCTGTCTTTCCTCTTGTGTAATTGCTAATTGTGGCACATGAATTTAGCTCTTTACTACTGGGGGATGTAACTCAAAAAGATAAAGCATGTCATGCAGGTAATTTCTTTTTATCTTTTGCAAATCAAGTGAGTTTTCCTAATCCATCATGCCATATTTAATAACCCAAAGAGAGAAAAAAAAATAATTTACCAATGTATTTCAGCAACAGTTTTTCATGGCTTGCCACTGGAGGAAGAGGACCCAAACCAGATTATCCTGATGTTATCTCTATATGAGGAACCACATCTCTGTCAATAGTTCCACCAGACACAGGCTGCAGATTTCTGTGTTCATCATCTTTTTAAATATCAGGGAACCTTGACTGGTTTAGATGGGTATTGTGCTTTGGGAATGGTGCCCCTCGATTCAGTCTCCTACCAAGACTCTTCAAACCTCCCTCCACTCTCCCTTCCCCACCTTCCCCTCCCCAACCCTTGTGGTGGCTGGAGAGGGGAACTGGATCCACCAAAGGTAAAAAACAGAGAACAACTTACTGGAAACAGCAGTATCATACAAAAACAGTAACAGCAACAATTATAGAGTGTCCAAGAAAGAAAATATTCACACAGATTCTGACAACAAACACCTGACCTCGCCCTACACCAGGTTTTCTAGACCAGGAGGAATCCCTTCTCCTTAGAACACACTACCTTTCCCCTGCCAATGACATGAGGTGGTAGAGAATAACCTTCAGGTGCTGGCCATGCCCCTTCTGGCTACTGCAAAAAATTAACCCTGGTCTGGCTGGAACCAGAATAGATGGGTCTGCAGGGAACCGCCCCCACAGCAGCAGCACACTTCAGATTTACTTAAAAGCATCACAGAGAAAGTAGTCTGCAAATTCCAACAATGCCTGACCAGAGCTGCAAAAAAAGCAGCAGAAAACTCAGAAAGATACAATCTGCTTCTGAATTGGTTCATCATACCAAATACCTTTTTCTTCTGTCAAGCAATTTTTCACCACCATACTGGAAGCCCAGTCAGTATTCACAGAGTGAGAGCCACATCACACTCTCCCCAAAACTGCTGGACTGGGTAATGCAGCAGAAGCAAAACAGGAATGTCTGCCCGGTAACAATTACTGGTAGAATTTCTCTCCCCTCAACATGCATTTTCCACTACCCTTTTCTGCCCACACTGGTAAAGTGACCATGTTCGGGTTTTCCACGCTAGTGAAGAACAATTTTGGGTGCAGCACAGAAAACAGCCTTATTTGCCCATACAGACTTCACTCCACCCCAGCACAGCCATCTCTAACTTCTGGTCCTAGCCTAAGTTCTAAGAACCAACCCAGTTCTTTGTGCAGTCTAAGAAAGACATACCCATGATTAGTGTTGATGATTCATTTTGTCTCACCCAGCAAACTTACAATGGGATAAACTCACCCTGGAGTTATTTCTTCCACCCCCAACAGCAACATTTCTGAACTTCCAACATGGTAATGAGGGCCATAAAAATATTTTTGAGGCATTTACTAATAGCCTGTATTGTGATAAGCAAACCAGGAAAGGAAGGAACATTAAATTTTTTCAATTTACATGTAGTTACCCAATGCATTTTCTTAAAAAAATCACCACAAAAGGCCCATTCTGATCACACTCTTACACGTGCTCTTATATTAGTTGCATAACATATCTCAACTGTCATTCATCACTGAACAATAACTTACCTTTCTCCTGTTTCACTTTCTCACTCCTGAGCACCACCTCTGAACCCAGCTTTCTGAAAGTAAAGAAATCCAGGTTGGTGAGGCTGGAGCACATTTCCCATAACACTTTTTCCCTCTGGATTCTTGGTGGCACACCAGCTGCATAAAATTTTATAAAGCAAACCTGGATTGGGTTTGAATCATGTCCTCTTCTTCTCTGGCTAGAAAAAAAATGTGCCCCCACTTTGTTTTGTTTTTCTGCTTAAATATGTCATCACAGAGGTGTTATCATCATTGGTAACTGGCCCAGCTTTGGCCAGCAGCCTGTCCATCTTCAGAGCCATCAAGGATTGGCTCTGCTGGATGTGGTGGAAGCTTCCAGCAGCTTCTCACAGGAGCCACCTCTGTGGCCCCTCTGCTACTGAAAACCAGGCCAGGCAAAACCAACACATCTGGTGATTCATTCCTGTGCACAAACCCCAGGGAATTCAGAACTATGATTTCTATAAATAACCTATTTCATACCTCTTGTATTCTGAATTGCTGATTACTCAGTATTGGCATTAGGCTTTTATATTTCTGCAATGACACTAACCTACAATAACATGGAAAAAAGTTTTACCTTTCAGCCAGACCTTGCTCTCAGATAGGCAAGCATAAATCTGGGGTAAGTCAATTGTTCTTGTGTTTTCCCATGAGTTACACTAATGTAGCATACAACTGGCTCCAGACCACTGAGTTAAATTGCTTTACAAGGCAATACTTTAATGTTAATATTCTTTAAATTAATATAAACGTGTCTTTCAGTTATATTTTACATAAGACCAATTTCCAATGCATTATTTCAATTACCTTCTTTTATAGATTCAAGTAGACTTCTAGCAGTGCCAGAAAACCAACTGGCAAAACTCTTAGGAAGACCAAACTCTAAGGGCACACATTAATATTTTTAAGCTGTGATTTGCATTATGAAAATATAATTACTAAAATGCCCCAGGCTTGGGCAAAATTATGTTCTCTATATGAGATTATTGGTTTTTCATGCACATTTCTCTCAGGGTGTAACCTGCATGTACTGTACCACATCCTGTTCATCCCAAAATCAGTATGGCTGAGTGCCTTAGCTTCAATGGAATAAAATGTGGCCTATGTTCCCTGTTGACAGAAAGAAATTCTACTTCTTGCTTTTTTTTTATGCAACATAATCCCAACCTCCTACACACTGACAAGCAAGAAGGATAAACATCCATTTGGTTTAAAGCCACCACATAGTGTAGAACAAATTCTTTGTCCCTCTAGTGCACTCACAGCACATCTGCACTTGCCGTGTGTGTGAGGGGGCAGGACTGACAGCAGCAAAATCATCAACCCACCTCCAGCAGCACAAGGTGAGGATACTTGGAGCTGGTTATGCTTTTATCCCTCAGCATAATCTGCTAGAGAGAGACTCCAGTGGCACATATGGAGGGGGAAGAGCCTGGGGACAAAGTTTTGTTGTGTAAGGTTTCCCCCACCCCATTCTCCACAGGTAGAATGCAAAGATTATCACAGTTCACAGGATACAACCCATGAGTTTCACAGACTTAGACCCCACTCACAGTGCAGCCCTCTGCTTCAAAGATTTAATCCCTCAGTTATCTCCTTTTACACATATTCAGAAATTGCTATACTGAATTAAGTAACTCTAGAGATGTCAGAGACAAAGAGATTGCAATATTAGAAGATGGTGGTACATTTCCATCTTTGTTTTGGGCACCAAGCTGTAAGAGTGGCTACCTCTCCTGAGAAAGCAGAGAACATCCAGCCTTCCTCTCCAGCCAAGAAACATTCAGCCTTAGCATTTGTCCTGTGACTACAAATTAAATGGTTCCATCTGGCTGTCAAAGCTGAAGCAGTGCTCAGCCAAAATGCCATTGATGGTTTTTCATAGCTAAATTATCCTTTAAACATTACCTATGCTTCAGTTGTACATAAAAATAGCAGGGCAGCAACTAAGGTGGGAGAATATGAAGTGTAATATAATTTTAAAAGGGGCTATATCTTCAAGTAAAGTAGCACCAAGATCTGTCTGAATTTGGTGTCTTATAAAGCAGAAAAGGACAGATTGTTTCACAGCATTCATCCAGTACTCTTCAACAGCATCTACATTCTCAGAAAAAGAAACAACCATTGTTTCCAAAGATGACACTCTTTCCTTATGCCCATATTAAATATTCATTTTTCCTCTCTAAACAAACATTCTGTTACTGAGAAGAAAGAAAGAAAGAAGAAACAATCCACAAAAGACCAAGCCCTTTATCCATCCAGCCAGGTACCAAAGCTCTGGCTTGGTCCCATGAGTTCATCCTGAGTGGGAAATGCTCCCCTGTACTTGCTCCCACTGAACCTGGCCCGACTCACAGGGCTACAATAACCCTGCACTACAAGCCTGAAGGAAGGGATTCTCTGCCATGCAGATTATCTCTCCTCTTCACCCCTGAGATGCAAATATACAAAAACCAATTCACCTGATGTAAACCAAACTGAGTGATGGTTTTTACTGACCTTTTCTCTCCTTCTGGGCTTTGTGCAGTAGCATACACAAAGTTAATTTTTCACCTAACTGCTGCAAAAATATTATTTCAAAACCTAATATTGCCTTTTTGCTCAAGCAAACCTCATGCTGAAATGAAGATTTTTTTACTTTATTAATGTTTATATAAGAGCTAAGAAAATTATTTTTTAATTTACTCTGTAAAGCAAATAAATGAACAGTGAACATTAAACTACTACATGGGTTTAGATATTCCAAATCCCAAACAGCTCCACTTTAATAGATGTGTATTTTTCATCTGTATAACAAATGTTTCTAAATATACCCAAAGAAAAGAAAGAATATTTACCTTTTTAATACTAAATATTTTGCAGTCATATAGATGGAAACAATTTAAAATGGGTATATTTCTGGGCAAAGAAAAGATCTCCATTACAAGGCTGAAACACAGGTTTGATTGCAAAACCCTACCATGTTTTGCATCCTGAAAGCCAAATAAAAACCAGCTGACCCCAGAGCATTGAGATGAACTGTAAATAGTACAGTGAACAATCAAATGCAAAATATTATTTCAAATCTTGTACAGTGGTTCATACCCATTCTATTTATATGCTGAAATACTTGAAAATTATATCAGCTGAAACTTCTGCCTCCATCCCAAGGCCCCACATTTATCATTTTTAAAAATATTATTTGAAGGCTGTTCATTTCAAAGCATCACTGATTGTGATTTTTCTCATCATCCCTTAAAATCCTCCTCATGTAGCCAACATTTACCCATTTCCTGCACACTCTGCTAACAGAGCAATGGGCACAATCTGGCAAAGAGGATGGGAGAACTGCAGGTGGGACCTACAGGAACCTCCCCAGAGCCCTGTGCACTCCACAGGACAGGCAGCACAACTCCCAGAGACCAGGGTGCCTTTTTTAGACAGCTGAACTATGTCTTTCACATCATCTAAAGGGAGAAAAATAATGTTTATTCTTTGCCATATAAATTACATATTAATATCTTTTTACTTAGGTAAATTTTAATAGATAATTTTAACCATATTTCCTCTAATAGTAAAAGTGAAGCCAGATTATTTGATAGTTTCATAGTGTTTGTACTGCTTTTTCAATACCAAAAATTATTGTTGTATACAGAGCAAAGATCAATATCACTATAATAACTACACTGTGAAAGACTGACTCCCCACCTCTTTAATCTATGTATCACCTGTAAAAGACTCTTCACCCAAACCCCATGGAGAATTTTTGTTTTTATCTTATAATTTCTTCTTTTTACTTAATTTTTGTCAATTGCTTTCTCAGAAACATTGTAGCTAATACAAGATTGTTGATGGGGAACTGAAGCCTAGAACTCCATGGCTCAAGACCTCATAATTTGAGCAATTTGAGCAGATCTTGACCATTTGAGCAATATACCAGTCTTCATATTCTACACAAAAAAAAAAAAAAGCAGTAGCTTCATGCAGGTTTTTATGTGTAAATGACAAATTGCAAATCTATTGCAAATAAAGGCTGTCAAAAGGGGCACTTTTCTGTTGTTGCCTTTTATTTGAGCCAGTGCACTTGAAAAGGTCTAATCACATTTGCCCAGGACAGCACATATATTGGGAAGGATAAACAACTCCCTGAGGAAAGAAGAACAGTGACCAGGACCAGCCCTGGCTCTGGGGCTATTTTCTCTATTTTGCAATGTTTTGTTGGGTTTCTTTTAAATAACATTTCACACACTTAAACATGCACAGCCAATTATACTCAATTTATCTATTCCTCCACTACAGATTTCTAAACAGGCTGTGTTCATCCCTTCAGCTTTGTTAATATATCATTTTGGCTGTATGAAGATGCCTGACAAAATAAAGAAGATTCATGAGTCTGATTACCAGCATTTATAATATGCAGGATCAAGGTGTCAAAAGCACAAACTACCTCTCCAAAAGAGAGAGCTGGCAAACTATCACCATAGCACACCACTACAGCAATGACAGAGACAAAACAAAGGAGCAGTACATTTAACACTCCTGCTTTGTGAGCCCCTATTTTAGTATTACATTACTAATCTTTGCCCTTGAAGCTGCAGGTAGGGGAACTCTAAGAAAACAGGCTAAGAGATATGGGGAAGCTGAGCCTGGAGAAGAGAAGGCTCTGTGGGGTTCCTCAAGGGGCTCCAAAAGAGCTGGAGAGGGATCACAGGCAAGGCATGGAGGGACAGGACAAGGGGAATGGCTTCCCACTGCCAGAGGGCAGGGTTAGATGAAATACTGGGAAGGAATTCTTCTGTGTGAGGGTGATAGGGCCCTGGCACAGGGTGCCCAGAGCAGCTGTGGCTGCCCCTGGATCCCTGGCAGTGTCCAAGGCCAGGCTGGACAGGGCTGGGAGCAGCCTGGGACAGTGGAAGGTGTCCTTGCTCATGACATGGTGTGGAACAATGTGGTCCTTAAGGTCTCATCCAACCCAAACCATTCTATGATTCCATAACACAAACTAGGTTATTCCTTGTTTCCCTTGAGACAGTTCAGTTACATCGATCCTACTTTCAAACAATTTGTATGGACCTTGAACACTGCACTACTGTGAAGGTACTGGACTACCATGGAAAATATGTCCTTGCAGAAATATTCCCCATGAGCTTTGTAGGAAATGGCACAGCCACGCATCCTCCCTAGCATCACAGCACTTGTCCCACCTGTACAAGCACCATCCTGTCACCAGTGTGGGCGCTGGCCCATTTTGCAGGTTGTAAGCAGGTAACTGAACCTCCTGGTCTCCAGGATGCAAGTTCACTGTTTGATGGTTTGTGGTCGGTAAAGTAAAAATGAGTTTCCACCTTGAAACTGAGCACTAATAACCCATAAACAAGCTGTAATGCTGAGAGTGGAATAGCTTGTCAGGAGGGATACATCTTTTTCTACTCTGGTAGGAACACATAGAGCATGGAAGAACATATCAAGCTTCACAACCTGCAGTAGGAAGTGCAGTTTGTCTCCAAGCAGACAGTGCCGACTTGCCAAACACACCAAAAACGCAGAGGGCAGCCCCTCTGTGAGGCACTGGCTTAGGAATGGCACTCCCCAGTTCAGGGCTCCTGCTGAGGCTCCCTGAGCCACACTGCTGCTCACTCTGGGCATGAGGTGGATGCTATGGAATAAGGGGTGGACAACATCCAGCAGCTGAAGAACACAAACTGTGCATACTGCACCACTGCAGCCAGACACAGACCACACAGCCTCTCCCCACTGGCTCCTGACTCTACTGTGTCCCACTCACCTGGAAGCAGAAGAAACTGGAACCATCCTCCCTTACAACCATCAAGGCTAATTCTCTTACAGGGAGTAACGTTTGTGGGCGGACCTTGCTGGCATTTGATGTTTTGGAATACAGCAGTGTGGCATAACCTGCCTCAGTGCTGCCCTTTTCAGGAGCTGCCCCACAGAAAGCAAGAACTGCTGCTTTTTGTGCCCTATTGCTTTTAAAGCTCCTAATTTCACACCACCACGTGGGTTCTGAACACATTGCAGAATCTCCTTACACAGAATTCCTGTTCTCAGGGCTTATATTTTTAATACAAGATTGATATGCACAATCCTTTTTCTAATGAGCAGTGATAAATAATCCCAATTAGATACCTAATATGAGAGTATTTGCCCTTCACTTATAATTGCCTTTTCCACTCATAAAGAGAGAAGTTTTTGTCTCACTTATATATTTACTTATAATTTTCCCTCCCATGTTAACATTTCCACTGCCATTTGACATTTCATTCTCAGGATTTTCTCTTCCAATTATTTTTTATTGGCTGTGATTTTGTGTCTTTTATTAGAGGTGCAGAGGGCCATCTGCCAGAAATTCAACCCCTGCTGCAGAAGCCTTTTGTCAACAGCTTCATCTAGACAGCTGAGCACTTTGGGTTGGTTAAGACCATTATTTTTATTCAAACTGAGAACCACTAGTATTTCCTCATTATTTGCACTCAAATACTCTTTATCTGTTTCCACATTTTGTTCAGTTGCTTACAGTCCCCCCCCGACTTGCAGTGTTAATGGTTACACAGTTGTTCCCTCTAATTGAGCCGTGACCCATTCACTTCCCAGATTATTTTTACTCTTCACTAGTTCAGGTTAATTTGCAGTCCCTTTTGCAGCCAGCAAAGCTGCATTGCTTGTATTATTCCAAGCAGCAGACTCTTGTTCTGAGACTGCATACCACCTCCCTTAACTCCATTACCCAGCTCTTTTCCCCATTCTAGCACTGTCTTTGGTGTTAGCAAGGTGCTAAATCTTACTTGTTTGGCTATTCAGGTGACTTCAACTGGGCATTGTCACTTCCCTACACAGTAAATGCTTATCATTCCTCAATAATAATTTGTAAAAAATACTCAGCAAAGCAATAACTTTTCAGCTACTGTTTTCATCTCTACATCTGTTTCTTTCCTCTTGCCAGTTCTTGGGGTAAAGAGAAAGATTTTTGTCTTACTTTCCTTTCCACAGCCGTTTGTGTAGGAAAAACTTTAGGTCTCTACAAGAAGATTTTCTAAAATACCTTATCAAAGCAGCTCTTTGAATGAATTTGGAAAACTCAAACTATTCTTTCTATCAAGTACTTTGGGAGTAGTTTGGGCAGGATTATAATTGATGCATATCATTAAGGTCACTGGAGGCTAAAAAGGAAATGGAATAAATGTTTTTGGTCCTTCTCTTCTGATGACTGTCCCTGAATCTGCACTATGCTGTCCTGCTCTGCACAGCCTGGGCAGATCACGAGCAGCAAGACTTTGTTACCATACAGGGCTTCAGGCCAACAGCAACAAAGCTCAGATCCTCCACTAGCAAAATGCTAATCCCTGGAATTATTGCTTTTCTATTTTGTGATCCCAGCCCTAGACTTCTCTGATTCATTCCAGACCTGCTTCTTGAGGCTCCCCAAACAGCAGATGCTGTTGGCTTCCCATTGCCTCTACAAAAGGGGCAGGCAAAGAGACTGGCTGCTGTAATTGCCTTAACCAGCCCTATGCCAGCTTGAAACCAGGCCAGTGCTGAAGAAGGGCAAAACACTTGAGTTATCTGCAGGGCTGCCACAACCCTGAATCAGAAGACTTCAGGTCAAAAAAGGCAGTTCCACTAATCTGCAATTTCCAGGCCAGAGTTTTGTATTTCAAAGAGCAATTGGAGACTTGGCTTGACTCTGATCTCATCAGCATCTTGCACCAGAGCCAAAAGCCCCAGGAGTCAGAGCTGTGGCTCAGCACAGGCCCTGAACATGGGGAGCTGGGACTTGTTGGCATGAGATCCAGCTGAGCCAACGGGAAACCAAGTCCTCCAGCAGCCCAGCTGGCTCCTGGAGGAGCACCAGCACAGCAAACATCTCCTTTCCCATGAGCAGTCCCATTTTCCAGCAGCATTCACAGCCTATCCTCTCCCTCCATCTGGAAAGAGGGTTCCAAACTCACAAGAGATTTGCTCCTCAGAAAAGCGTCTGCTGGGTTCCAGCACTCTCACAGTATTGTCACTAAGGCCAGACTTCACTGTCTTAATTCTCCTCCAATCTTACCCTTAAATATACTGCAATCTTTCTCAGTCATGTTCCTGCAGACTATCTTCCTAAATTAACATGTCATATGTACAGTTTTCAATTTAGCATTTCTTGATTCCATTCACATCATTCCTCAGGAATTTTCTGTGACAGCAGTATTTGAGCTGTATATTAAAAGTGGATTAATGCTTTAAAGACAGAGCAGCTCCTCTTAGGTTCCTATGCACTATTGCCATAGGATTTGACTGACTGCATTTAAAAAAGAGATTGAAATTAATTTTCTTTTCATAATTTTGTACTGAACAAGTGAGAATAACCTCCAGGAAACGACTAACATAATGGTTATCTTTTTTAAGTTTTCAAGAGTTTTAAGCATTAGTAATGGGATGCCTTAGTAAAAAGGAAGTTACACTTTGTAACAAAATGGACTATAATTGCCTTGGGTGGCTATGAACTTTCAGAAGTTTTGGAAATCCATCTTGACTACTGCATGTCTGTAGAGAGTGACACAAGCCTGATTGGTAAAACCTGTGGTATGATCTTAATCAGCAGTACATTGGTTTATACTTCATTTCAGTCATAGGTGAGTTTGCACAGACCCCTGGCTTCAGGCTGGATGACCTCTGTGATTCTGTGAACCAAACAGCATTGGACCTTCAACCAAAATTCAGAGGGATCAGATCAGTAAGACTGCAGATGTTTGGCAGCTTCTAGTGACTACCTGCCATGTGCTTCAGTAGCTGTTGGATTTAGTTTTGGACTAACCAGGATGAAGGGCAGCAGTATTATAGGATATTTTTGTTCCAGTTTTCCCATCACTCTCTCTTGCAAGCTGAGTTAACTGTAGTTTAAGCTGACACCTTCCACCTAGAGGAGGTTTTTAGACTTTCAGTGGTTTTACACAATTTTGAAAGCAGAATGTTGCAATGTCACAGATCTCTGGAGAGCTCCAGGGCAGGAAAAAGATGTTAATACTGGTTCTAGATCTGGCAAAGCTTGAAGCTGTAATGAGGTTATGTCAGATGAAAAAAGTCATTCAAAATAATCTTTTCTATGACCATAACTGCTGTTGTGAAAATTAAATAATAAATCATTCTCTGAGAGGAAGCAATTTTACAAAACAGTTTTAGATCTGAACTCTGACAACCATAATGTTCTTTTTGCACACCTTTCACGACACATTTTAGTACAATGACACTTCATATAAAGAACAGAAAAATTAGGCATTTCACATGTGCTGGTTTCAATCCAGAAGAATTCAGCATGGTTGCTAAGACTTTAAAATAAATTAACTTCTCTATTTCAGCTAAGTACAAAATTAGAAACACTTTGCATTGTAATATTACCTCTGTGCACTTGCTGGAAAATGAAAATCCATGGAAAATGGAACTGGATAGTTTAAAATGTACCCAATTAAATACAAATAGCCTGACTAGCAACCAGGACCCCAAAGCACTACCTCATTGGCAGCTATTGGAACTGAGCATTTCACAAATGCTCTTGTTTACATATCAGTACATTATTAATAAACTTGGCCTGCAGCTCCCATACTTCATTATGGGACACTGAACAAAAGAGAGCACCAAACCTTAGCATGGCCATATGTCCCATGGCAAATGACCAATAGGTGGGGATTTTTCCTAATCTATTTCCATATAGGTCACCAAGTTCTGAAAGAATTGAGCAAACAGCATCTGTAAGCAGAGGTGAATTGCTACACTTTATTTTATCAGTGATGACACACCTGAGCAACTTTCCAATACTGTGATATGGAAGAAAAGACTGAGAATTCAGCATCCCAAACCAGCTGTGGTAGGCAGCCATGGTGGGGAAGAACATGGCTAATCTCGTTAAAGAGACAACAGAATTTATGCCCAATTAGATGGGCTAGATGGCTTCATCCGAAGTTTTAACATACACATTAAAAGGAAATGTAAAGTTCAGTGCAGTCCTCAGAGCCTGGAGCCAGCAAAGGGTGAAGAGAGACCTTTAAATGTCACTGGAGCAGAAAGTTGTTTTGCAACCAGTCCTGCTAGAAAAAACATGTTTAAATCTATATGGAGCAGAAACTACTTCTATTCTGATAAGATGCAGCCTTCCTCTGCTTAAAGGAACAATTGAGATAAGAAATTAACCCTGTCAAGAGTCTTGAAGACTCAAAAAGTTGAGAGTAGTTATAAAGTGGGGATAACCCATCAGGAGGAAAAGAGGCAATCATTAAGGCCAATGTCTTTATTGCCTGTGTCCAGGGAATAATGCTGAGCTGAACTGGGAAATGCAAACTATCTCCTCTGATGCAGGTTGCCAATGGGAACAACAAACACATTTAGGGGGATTTTTGTTAATTTCTTCATGTTCTAGATGTTAACCTCCCATGCATGTATTCTCAGGCTGTAAGACCAGCTGCTTGACCAGGATCAACATCTCAAGGGAGCTGAAAAGAGCTTTTTGAACTGATCTTTATCTTCAGGCAGAGTGGGGAAATGCCATTCTAATTAAGTGACCCTTTTTTGCACAGAAATTCTCAGTAAGGACGGAGAGAAATTCTAAGGAGGAACAAGGGGCAAGTGAGGCAGGACTGTGTGGGTGCAGGAAGAAAAGCTGGCCAGAGAGCAGAATTTGCTGTGATTCCAAAAGCCAGCAAGGTGACTGAACCCACAACTGGAAGCAGTGACTGACCTGCACATGGATCAGAGGAGAGTTGGGTGTTAAACCTTCACTTTTTTATTTCATATAATCTCATGGTAAAAACCTACTTACACTAGTGGGTAAATTAATTTTTTTTTCCTTAAGTTAAAGAGACCTTCGAGTCTTCTCTGAATGCCTAGCAGTAACATGTAAGTACATCTGCCTCAAAATTTGGCCACAAGGGACCTGCTAAAAAACCACAACAAATTATGCATTGGGCACCCATAATCTTACATTCCTTGTCCTCAGCTACAACAGTTTCAGGACATTTCATTTAATAAGCAGACATTTTATGTTCCACTTAAGTCTCTAACTCATAGGTATTATTCTGCCATGAGTATAGAAACATTTATATAAACATTATAAAACTGTCACATCACCTCTTCTTTTACCTCAAACATTTAAAAAGTTTATGGGGTTTAGTTTCCTACATATTAGAAGTAGAGTTAAAGATTTACTGCAATTATAGTCTCTGATATTGGCTAATAGTCCTGAGCCAGTTTGATAGGGTAACTAATATGCACAAAATTTGAGTTACATTACAGGAAAAAAATTACACTCCACACATGGAGAGTCATAATTCGGAAAATAAAGCAGAAGTGTATGTAGAGAAAGCAGGAGAGAAAATCAGAAAATTACTTTGTTGCAGCTATCAGAGACAAAAGGAGTGATGAGATTACCTCACATGCTTTTTGCATACAGTGCCTTACAGAGCTGTAATTAAAAAAAACCTGCAATTTTCCACAGTTTTATAAAACAGCTGCCATTGCCTCAAGTAGCCTAGTGAAATAACCCAAAGTAGAAAACATCCACAAAACAGGCATGCTGGGACAAACATGGAACCATGCATTTAACATGTGCTGTCACAGATTTATCCATCCATGGGAGTGTGCAAGCACACACATGCATGTTTGCACCCTTGGATATAGGTGAACTGAGCAAAGGATTTGGGCATTACTATTGATCCATGCCCTTTCTCTCTCTGACATACACAGGCCACACTCACACCTAAGGTCTGGTGGGTTTGCTCCACTCCAGTGACACAAAGCCATTGCAAACCTTGTTCAGCTGTGCAGCAAATTTGGATTCACTGCACATCTGAATCTCCAAAGCATGGAAAAGCATCTGAAGGCTACCACTAAGCCTGGCCTTGTGTTTCCCATAAAAGCAGTACGTGCACCAGAGATGATCTATCTGCAGTGTATGTTGTATTCCTGCCATCACTTTCTCTCCCAGACCACCTCAGTAAAATGCCTTTACATTCTCCTAACAATATTTTACTCATCATACCAAAAAAAAAAAAAAAATTGTTGGTTTAGCTTAATCTAGAAATCTTACAGCTTCTGACAAATAATATTTTTTAACTGATAAACAAATCCATGACTGTGATTCCTCAGTGAAATATCCTGGCATACTAACTGTCAGATCTTCAATTATTAAAATTATATTATGAGTCCAAGCAGAGTTCTCTTGGGGAAACTTGCTTCTTCAGTAAGAACCAAAGAGCAACTGCTAAAGCTGAGTTGTACTTGTGATTTTCAGTTAATATATTTCACCTGAATTTCACTATTTGTGATACTTCAGTCCAGCTGAAACCAGAAGAAAAAAAAAAATGTTTCATTATTTAGGAAGTGAATAGCTCAATATCTCATGCCATTTCCCCTTCCATTGCTCTAGCCAATTCCATGTGCATGTGCTCTGAAAGTGCAGCAGAGGACTCACACTGGTGCCGAGTGCTGCATAAACAGGAGTAGAGCAAGGTGCCCAGGTCCTGCAGTGCCAGCACCAGTCCCCAGAGGCACAGAGCCCAGAGACACCCAGCACTGGCAGCTTCCCTTATGGCCCTGAAGGCCATCCTGCCACGGCAGCTGGCAGGGCTGAAGCACGGACCAGGATGATGGGATCGATTCTGGAGCACGGCCCACCAGTAATCAAAACTTTTGTGCAGCAGCGTGAACACATTTTGCTGCTGTATTATTTCAAAGACTTTTTTGATAGATTTTTCTCTTGAGGTCCTTTTAATAGATAGGTTTATTGAATGAAAACTTTCTCCTACTCCCTGTGATGATCAACCATGTTCAGGGAGAGTACTAGATAAAATATAACACACCAGGAAGAGAGAATAACAGGAGCTTTGAATGAGGGCTACCACATAATATGTCTTATCTAGATATAAATATTTCATGTTGAAGGTGTGAAGTATTTTCAGTAAAACCACTTCAATGCTTTTTTTAAGAGAATTAAACTACCACTTCTATTCATTTCACTACTGAGCTGTAGTTGCCCAGCCCTGCTTCGTATTTAGCTCCTATAAAATATTTACACAGTCAAGACTCCTCCCACTTTTTAAGAAATTAAACCACTTAAAATGTAATCAGCCTCAACTGCTTTATACTCAAGACTAAAAACAAAAGTAAGAATATGGTAAGATATATTTATCCACAGCAGCTTACAGGACTGGAATAATTTCTAAAAGGGACCAAGCCCTTTTAATAGAGTGTTTCATGGTCAGAACAGAAGAGGATGTTCAGTGACAGTGTCAATATCCCATTTGCTGCAGAAATACAAAGAAAGGAGAAAAATAGGGAGAGCCAAATGGCAGAGTGATCTCCAAATCTAAAGTAAAAGTCCTTGAAAAGGCACAAAGTGCAACTTATTTTTATCTTTTCTTAACAAGTCATTGACACACCTTCAAGTAGAGTGTGCATTATAAGAAGAAAGAAGGGTGTCAAGAACTTAAGAGAATAATGGAGACTAGGCCTACAGGATAGATGGAGAATACCTGGAAAAAATCTTGCTTTGCATTACAAGTAATTACAGAAGTTTTTGGGAGTATTGCAATCTTGTCTTCTAAGTCAATCAGGCATCTGCCTGGAAATTATAACCCAAGGAGTCACTTTCCATGTAAGAAAATGAGCTGTGCATGCAGCCTTGCAAGGATAACCTTCTCCAGGGGAGATATTTGGAAAAATGTCTTAAATTTTTGTAAGGAAGGGCTGTCAAGCACTGGAATAGAATACCAGGGTGATGGCAGGGGTGGAGTCACCATCCCTAGAAGTGTTCAAAAACGTGTGAATGTGGCACATAGAATGTGGCATGTGGGAACATGGTTTAGTGGTGAACACAGTAGAGCTGGTTAACAGTTGCACTCAATGACCATAAAGGTATTTTCCAACCTTACTGATTCTATAATTCTATTATATTGGCACTATGAACTAAGAATGCCCCCAACCAGGTCAGAGGCTCATTGCTTCTCTACTTGTTTCCTCCTCACCTAGAGAAGCAGGTTACTATTAGTAATAGCACTGACGAATCATTCAAATACTTTTGTTTATAACTTCATGATGCATTGTTTTAGCACAGTGGCAATACTCAATATTTCATTTAACACTGTTAGATCTTGAAGATTTGCATTGGTATTTAGCCATGTGACATACTGTGCTTCCTAATATCTATTGTGTTCATTCAGCATCTTTGTCTAGTCACCAAAAAAATCTCTGAATAAATCATCTTCCCAGCTCTCTGTGAGCCAGAGAGCAGAGCTCCCCTCCAGGTCAGGTGGCTCCAAATCAGCATTTTTGAAATAATGACTCCTCCAATTAAAAAGGTGCCTTGAAGTGATGGATATATGCTATAGCAGAAGTCAGAAGAATAAAAGAGATTTCCTGCAATGAAAGCCCTTACTTTTGGCTACTGTAGGAAAATGAAAACCAGTAAAGGCAAAGTAGGAAGAAGAGACTCATGACTCTTCTGGATTTGCTTCAAGTGTATATAAAAACCTATCACATTTGGTTCAGGCTTGCCCTGGATCATTAATAGGGCATCCTCAGTAACTCCCATTCCAGGCAGGACAAATATTTACACATAATATATCTCAGCACAGATAGCTTCTAGATATATATCAGCCATAATACTAACTTAAAAGCAGGTTTCTGTTACTTTATGGCTCAAAATACAATATTTTCTGGAGGAAATAAGAGACTCTGTCTTTGCTTTGGCACTCCGCAGTGGCATTCAGAGACAGAATATACATTTAAATATCCAGGGACAGGCATTACTTTTAGAGACATCAAGCAGCTGGATTCATCGCAGACCAAGCTGAGCCAGGCACAGAACATAAGTCTAGACTCTCATCTATCCTCAACAGACTGAGGAATATCTTCAGGAATAGAAAGGACTTGTAATAACATTCAAGCAGAAAGCATTTAATTCTAAATACATTCTATCACACACATCTGTAATGGTCTTTGTACCCTCCTATTATCACATATACTGAAGCATAAAGCAATCAAGCTAATTATTTTTCGTGCTTGGCATTGTCCTACACTTTACAGTTCTTTTTACAAGAATTGCTTAGAGTTTATAATCACTACTCTGTGTATAATCACAGCTTCTGAAATGTTCCTCCTGTCTGTTCAATCATCTGAAGCTTTACTTCTGTTCTGCCCAACAGCCTTGACCAAATGATCAGCAGTGATTTCCTATCATCCTTGATGAGTTCAAACATATTGATCCCATCACCCTGCAGTCTTTTCTCAGAGATAAATAACTTCAGTGTTGTAAATGTTTTATTAATATTTATGCACCCTCATATCATATGCCATATGCTAATATTCCCTAAGACAACACAATAAAAAAGTAAAAATTTAAATGTATTTTGAGTAACTTTCTTCCCATAAGTTCAGGGTACATTGTAAATGGGAGGTGCACTGCTACAACTCCAGTTATAGTTCAAACCTATGGATCTATCACCCTTTAGTCTGCTCCCTGTATAGGATTACACACTTGAAATTCACAGTTTATACTTCCCAAAGCTCCAGTAAATCCAGAAAGAATGTAGCTCAAATTATCCCCTTGCTATTAATGGTATAATGACAATATGTTCTTTTTATCAGCATGAATCTTACAACCATGAATTATAACACAAATGCAAATTTTCACACAAGTTAATATAACTTTGAAGTGAATACAAAATTCCAGTACATACATTTGGAAACCCCATTATATATAATAATCCCAGTAAGATATTATGGTTGGGACATCACATCATATTGGTACCACAACATACTCTTACATAATTATTTAAGTACAAGCATTGCTGTATTTCCACTGGAATTTAGATTAGTGTCTCATTTATAATACAAGGTCTTTCACTTCAAAGATTTAGTAGATTTTATTTGCTCTAGACTACAGCAGTGGGTACCACACAGCATTCATTCTCCTGTTAATGTTCTGCAATAATTGGTGCGAGCCCAAATAATTGCCAATTTGTTATCTTACAAGTGGATAAAGTTCATCAATCCAATACTGCAAAATACTCCATACAGGAAAAATGATGGCACTAATTGGAATATCTGATCCTCAAATAACATGGGGGTTAAGGGAAAGGAATTTGACAGAAAATCAGAAAGCAGAAAAGCAACTGTTTTAGAAGTCTGGGGAGTATTCCAGATGTAAAAATTTGGTAATTTTGTTCCAGTACTCTGTTTCTAATGACCTGTCCATATTTTCATGGTGTGAGGGCATGAAAAACTTAAAACTGCATGAAGGACAAGATAAAGTTCCTGAAGGTATCCACTAGAGTTGGGCAAGTGTGTTTTTGGTGTCTGACCAGACCTGAGGACACATGAGCAGTTCCTGGACCTCATAGCTACTAGTGCCTCTCCAAAGACACAACCCACTCTTTGCAGAGCCTGTCTGAATGATGTCCTGCTCCAAACCTACCATCAAAGGGCTCTTGAGATGGCATTCTATGATTGGGTTGCTCAGTCCTCACCCCATTTGTTCCGAGTTCAAGCAACAGCACTGCTCTTTGAGAATTTATTTATTCACAACCACATGTGCATCAGATACAGCAGTTTTTTAAAAAAACATTAGTTAAGTTTCATTCCCTGTGTCACAACAGGGACAAACTACTGAAGAAGGAAACTTCAATTGGCAATACCCAATACAAGTAGTTTTGCTTTAATTAAATTAAAATGAAATGTCACTAATATTGGTGGTGAATCATCTGATGTCCTTCCCATTTCCTAACTACAAAAAAGTAAAGTAAGTTTCATGTTGGTATAAATTTCCTCTTTTACCTCAGACCTAAACCTCAAATTTTGAGGAACAAAACCACCTCTTTTCTGTTATTCTAACTTTCATTTCACCTTTCTACAGAGGAGATGATTTACAGCCACAAATCACTAAAATTGCATCTGCCACTGTTACATTTTTCTGCTTCTTCAAAGCTGATTTCAGCATTTTTTGATGTCACAGGGTATAACGTTTTATTGACCAACAAAACATCCTGAAATACATTTCCATCTTCCTCCTATTGATTTTAGTCAAGCATGGCCATCATTTCAAATCAGACATTTTACAGTCAGCCAGAACAATCTGGAACAGACAACAACAGAATTGTTCTATGCACAAGTGGGTGCATGAAGGGCTCAAAAAACCACAAGAAGTGTGGGGGTTTTTTATTCAAAACTCAATAAACAGGGTCTCACCCCCAAAGAATCAGTTCTCCACAGTCTGTCAAAGCACACAGACAAGGTAAAAGACTGGCAAACAATGCCTTAGAGTAGAAGATCTGAGGAGATTGATCCATTTGGATTATCAAATGAAAGGTTACATGGTGGCTTGATCACAGCCTCCTGCCATCTATAAAAATTTGACAGTCCTGGAATCCAGCATGATAAAGCAGACCAGACTGAGAGTAGCTCAACAAACCAGATGCAGAATAAAGGCAAGTTTTTAAGTAACCAGCTGGAATTAGAGGTCATGGGCTGACGTGGATCTTCTGCAACTGGATGGTTTAAAAAAAAGAAATGCATTTTCTCAGTGGCTTTCAAATTGTTCTATTTGTGGAGATCTGAAAAATTTCACAAAACCTTCCTATAAATACTTCAAGGCTACAAATGAAAGCATATCTACTCTTGTGCTCCCTTGCTTTGCAAACTAAATGTAACATTAGGATCTAAAAACAGCACACAGACCACTGGCCTGATTCACTAGCACTTAGTTCAGAGAAGCTCAGTTGGCATAAGAGCCCCCACTATCAATTCCCTAGATCACCCCCATCATCTCCAGTTCTGTGAGAGCTGCTAGGACAGGGGGAGGACACAAAACCATGCCACCAGAGATAATAAATGCTTCAAAGATCCTTTGGAGAAACCAGCAGCTGAAGAGGTACAAAGAAGATGATGCAGCAGGAAAAACCAGCGGAGAATAATGGCTCCAAATGGAATGGCCCCAAACTTGTCAAGTGGCAGTAATATCCATTAAGATGCATGCTTTTAACTTATGCAAATGGTGTTCCCTGCTTGATTTGTACTTCATATGATCTACCCCTCTCACTCCAGCTTTTACTCAATGGTAAAGAATACACCAGGGAAAAATCCTGCATTGAAATTTCTGTCATTTTTGCAAGTGAAACCACAAAGAAAAATATCTGGCATGCTAATCACTTCCAAAGCCTCCTAATTGTTTTCCAATGGAAGCTGATGATGACATGATGGCTCTCTGAAGACCCATATTCAGCAAAACTACTTTCCTATTGTTGCATGCATTAACTATAAGCCTCATGAACAGCCCCATACTCTAGGAAGTATTTTCTACACTACAAGCAAAAGTTTGTAATGTACAAAAAGTGAAGTCTATATCATACAAAGCTCTAGGAATTACATAAACCCACACAAAGCTACATGTAAAAAGGCAAGGCCTGCTGCCTCCTTCAACATGTCCTGCCCAAAACTGCTCAGTCCACATTAATGGGATAGGGCTTGGAACAACTCCACAGGCAACACAATGGTATAAAGACCTGGTAGGGAATACGTGAAGATATTCTGTAACAACTGTGTTCATGTGGAAATCATTTCTGTCTTTAAAAGTTTCCCCAAAACTGTGTAAAACTGTGTAATTTCTCTAACAGACGTAAGAGTTTTGGTTCTTTATACAAACAAATCAAAGCAAGGATCTAAAAGTTGAATACAGGAAGGATTGGCACAGAGCAGTAACAATAAATACCATATTACATTCTTCTTTTAATTGCTGATTGGTATTGATTTAATTGCTTCTGACACCAATGCCATAAGATCTCATTTATTAAGTCAAGATATACCACCAAATTACTCCAAAGATTCATTTTTATTCTGAGCTGCAACTCCTATTAAAACTAATATGTGTAACACTTTTCAAACATTAACCAGCAGAATAAGGCATAGTAAGTACAAGCTACATGACCAAGGTAGAGGGTACAAAAGGTATACATGGAGCAGACAGTTTTTACTTCAGTTTTAAATGTAACCGGTTTGTTCATACAGAGGAGCAGCTCTTTTGAAAGATTCCTGCTGTTCATGCCTTGCAGTCATCAAGCCATAAGAATTCTCAGTGTGACACTAAACAATGAGGGATCTCTTGTTCAATGCATGTCTAACCTCAGCAGTGAACTCTGTCAAATACACACCCCCACAATAGCATGGAATATTTCCTGTGATACCTCTATGGGGCTATTTAAAACCATAGGCCTGATTCAAGAATGGGTCTTTTTTTTTTACCTTGCAGCCTGCACCTGATTTTTGTAGAACAAGCCTTTAACCAGGAATGACAGAGTTTTTTATCTCAAATTGTGTCCAGTTAAATGAGTGATTTATTAAAACTGATTAAAAAGACTTAAAGAATATTTTAAAAACTACTAAATGTCAACACCAAGTCAAATTGTACTAGTTATTTGAAAACAATTATCCTGACATGCAAATAGAATTTTGTGAACATACAGACTCAGGAAAATTATCCTCCACACACAACCAAATACTGAATGATATTCCAAAACTGCCTTTTTGATTTGAGAAAAATTAAGCTATTTAGAAGCAAATAGATTTCTATTTAAATCTCAATTTCATTTTCCAGTGGACTATATTATCAAAGAAATGGCCCACATTAACAATAAAGGAAGCATTTAGAGCAGAGAAGTATTCATAGGGCAATTAGTAATTGCAATGATAGACTCAGTCTAGCAGAAGCAGAGGGAATTTTGTCAAAGGTTAGACACAAGATATTTGATACAGCTGCCTCCTCTGCTGGTGTAGATCCAGGGAAGACTCAAACCCAGCTCCCTGGCTACTTCTGCATTGCGATGGCTCAAAAGGAATGCTGAGGGAGGGGAGAGGAGCCAAATCGGGCAAGAGTGGAATATTTCAGTATCTCCACTACAACTTGAAGCAGGGAGAGGAATGGGCAAACCGGCCTCGAAAAGGAGGCTGCTACAGAAAGAATGTTCAATGAAAAGGCAGTTTTCTCAACACAGAGCATCAAAGAAGTAATGAATGGCTGAGGTCACTTCCAGTGCCTTTAAAAGTAATGAACCCTCATCTCTTAAGTCCCTCACAAACACCCTAAGCCTAGAAACCATTTGTCTATTAGACAAAAGTTGTCTCTTCTCCAAGGGAAAGCAGGCAGCACTTGTGGGGACAATTGGGAACCATCCTCACCAGTGTTTACCTGCTTCCTCAATCAATTGGCATCAATAACATGTGGAGAGCAAGGAATGCTCATAAAGGTGGCAAATGGCCTTTACCCAGAGGTCTCCCCAGAAAGGAAAAAAATTCTATCTAGTTTCAAGAGTGAGCACATACTGACATCAAATGGTGGACAAAATCTTCCTTACCTATTCTCTGTAGGGCATCCCTTGGTTTGGAACACCACTTTCCAACCTGAGCTATTTCCCTGAAGGTAATGGCCATCTACCCAGCATTTTATCCATTCTCCTCTGCTGAAGGCTTCAGCTTGCTCTAATCAGGGGGGAAAAAAAAAACCTAATTAAGGGGTGCATTTCTGTATTTGCCAGGAGAAACATGCTCATTTGTCTGACAGCTGTCATAATTCATAACAACCAGAGTAATGGATAATGTGCATTTTACTCATTTAGATAATGATTAACGCTCATCATTAACAACTCAATGCATTAGTTAGACATGAGAGTGGCCAATCAATCTGACTCAAACTAGGGATAGCAAATTTAGTAGCAGATCAAAGTGAAAGCTTCCAGGAAATCATTTTCCAACACATTTGAATTGCCAGCGTGGGTGCTGAATAGGGGCACCATTCAAGAGGCTCTTAGTTATGTGACAAAGATATAAAGCAAATCAACAAAGCAACTGCTAAAAATGCAGAGGAACATATTGGAACAGTACTCTTTCACATGTAAACCAGAGCAAAATAGTTCTATCTGACATTCTTAAATTCTGAAAGGAAATCAGATCCCAGATTTATATCCAAAAATACAAACTGTGTATCTCTTCTGCAGGTTCTGTGCACCTGCATGAATCCATGCATACACACACGGTACTGGCATAGAGACTCACATATTTCTCACAAAAACAGCCTCATTTCCCAGGACCATTAACACCTTGGGCATTCACTACCACGATCTCCATCCTGTATCAGAAAGGTGTTGCTACTCTTGGTTTTCCACTACTGAGGCTGAATCTGGATTACTGTGTCCTGATTTGGGCTCCCAAGCATAGGAAAGGCATGGATGCACTGGAATGGGTCCGGTGGAGGGTTACTAAGATGATCAAGGGCTGCCATGGCCCCTGAGATGGGTTTGTTTACCCATCCAAAGAGGAAACCCAAGGGTGAATGTTAATGCTGCCAACCACTACATCAGAATAAGTTCACAAAAAGGGTTATCAAACACTGGAACCATAACAAGTTGTGAAATACCCCAACCTTGGGCAGGACTTAGCCAATCTGATCTAACTTGGCAGCTGAAGCAAACCATGAAGCCAGCCATGTGGGAACAACCTCCCCACAAAAGTCATTCTGTGATTCTGTTATCTGGAACACAAGTTAGTGTGATAACACAAGCTGTGATAACTTAACACTTTCTACTACATGGTTCCACGCAGGTGTTGTCCTTTGGGGAAAAAAATAGTCTAATAATAAATTAACAACAACCTGAAAATATGCTAGTTTAGATATAAAAAGTATTAATTTAGATCCCCAAACTCTCCAAAATGAGGAAGAGATGATCAACTAAACCAAAATGAAATGTATCATGCATAAAGTGCTCTCAATGTGTGTTGTAATCTGCAGCACTTACTCTGGTTTTTTGGTGCCTTTCAAATCCATTTTTTTCTCTAATCTTAAACTAAAGCTATGCATAAATATACACTAACATTGCCTCAGAGGTACACCAAAAATAAATTTACACAGAATCCACAGTGAAATAAATTAATCCTTGGCACTATGTCCTGTGTGTAATGACAAAAGGGATGAATACAACCCAAGCACAAGTAATCCCAATGCCAGATGCAGCTCCTTTTCAGAGTCCTCTATTCCCTCATTTTCTTGCCATCTTCCAGCAGTGGGACACCTGGTCAGGCTCCAACTTTCCAATTATTGCATTTTCTCCAGAGCTCCAGCTCTCTCTAACCCATTCCATGGGTTTTCAAGGTGACCCACTATGTTCTGTAGGAGTGGTCTGGCCTTAATCTAAATTTTCACACCAAGTTCAGCCAGCAAATCCTTGCCCACTACTGCATCAGCTCAGCTCTTCCATGTTTCTTATTGCAAAAAAATTTTACATCAAAGACCATTTCAGAGGAAAGGGCTGCAAAACCCAGGATTAACAGTTGGAGCCATCAGTGCATCATGAAGCAATATCTGTGTGATTACCAGACAGATTGCTGCTCCAGGGACAAAATGCTCTCACACTGCAGCCACTACTCTGGCCTTTGATCCATGTGCTGACTCTTTAATCATGAGCACTTCTCAAGATGCAATTGGTAATGCAAACAGTGGCTTAGTTATATGCAGAAAATATTTTCAGCATGATAAGAATGTTCTGTCATGTTCCCAATGTAACAGATGTCCTGTTTAATTGCACTTGAAATGCAAAAATATTTGGAGTTTTGCATAATAATCAAAATAGAAAGTTGTATAATAAACAAAGTAAATGCTGTCTTCAGAGAATCCCAGAATGTTTTGGGTTGAAGGGACCTTACAACTCATCCAGTGCCCACCCCCTGCCACGGGCAGGGACACCTTCCACTATCCCAGGTTGTTCCAAGCCTCACCTAAGCCGGCCTTGGGCACTGCCAGGGATCCAGGAGCAGCCACAGCTGCTCTGGGCACCCTGTGCCAGGGCCTGCCCACCCTCACCTGGGATAACCCTGCCCTCTGGCAGTGGAAGCCATTCCCCCTTGTCTTGGCACTCCAGGCCCTTGTCCAAAGCCCCTCTTCAGCTGTCCTGGAGCCTCTTTAGGCACTGGAAATGGCCCTCCCTGGAGCCTTCTCTTCTCCAGGTAACACCCCTAGCTCTCCCAGCCTGGCTCCAGAGCAGAGGGGCTCCAGCCCTCATCTCCGTGACCTCCTCTTAAACTGCTCCCAGAGTTCTGTTGCAGCACACCTCTCATTAGGGGTAGAAATGAGCCAAGACAGACTCTTGTGAAAAGGGTCAGTGTCACAGACAACATGAAAAGGGTCCCAGTTTATTCTTCTCTACAATTTAGCCATCCTGACTCTGACTACAGCAAGCTCCTGCTGCTGGCTGCCCTGGCAGACTGACTGCAGGTATCTCCTGCTCAACTAAGACTGCATGTATTGGTCTGCACGCTCTGGCTGCAGGCTTTTCACCTTCCTGTAAATCCTCAATCCAGCCACCACCTTATGGCTACTGCCTGGAGCTGTATGTTTCCATCAAGTACTGTCTGTCTTCTGCTTGTGACCAGTGGGTCAAGCAGAGTTTGAGCTGTGCTGGCCTCTTTTACAGAGCATTAGATTCTCATAGGCGCTTGTGAAGGCAGTTCAGCAGCAGACACTGTGAGAAAGCTGCTTCACACCCTACCTTGAAAGGAAACATGCAGCCTTTGCCCCCACCTCCTCCATCTGCAGCCCTCCATGGTAAGCCAGATCCAAAAAACCCCACTAGTTCAAGAACAAAAGCTATTTCAACATATTTCAAGTCTAAAAGTCTCCAGTTTCTCTCTGTTTCTGAAGCACCAAGTAGGGGCCATGAACTCGAACCCTCTGGCCCTTACCATGTTTGACTATTGCTGTGTGAAGAAAAAACAGACCAGCACTGAAACAAGATCTAGATTCCATTTGCTCCAAGAGGGATGCAGCCTGGCCCCGGAGCTTACATTGCATTTATCAGACAAAACTTCCCTGTTTCAGAAATTTCAGTTCCCTTTGCTAGGGCAAGAAAACGTAAATCAGTTTTCTATGTTCTGTAGTAAATAAAAACATACATAGAATTCAGACTCTGAGTGAGGAAGATTTTAAAATTTAGCGTGTCTTCCACTTTTTCTCCTTCTTCTCCAAATGGACTCCTTCTCAAAACTAACTGCATGTACCTGGAATTAAGGCAACCTGAGCTGCTGAATCATACTTCTGATGGATAATACACATTAAAAAGCAGTTAAACAATTGCACACCAAAACCCAGCTTGCTTCCTTATTATATACAGAAAGATGCTGGTAATGTATTTTACCCAATTGCTTTTGTATATCAGAACAGTCTCCAAAACTGGCAAAAAAAACTGTAGCTCATGCACAATTTGCATGCTATACGGGAACTTAAACATATATTCACCACTATTCATCTTTCAGAAATGCAGGTTTATGCAGAAATTATGACAATATTTCTAACTGCAGCAGAGGTTTAATTATGAAGGATTTTAAGAATCATTGGAATATGATTTCATAAAGAAAAACATTTTTTAAATGTTAATGGAAAATTGACTCTTCTTTACTATAACAAAAAATAATGTTAGAGATCGTGAAGAGGCAGAGACCTTGCTTAACTGGCACTGATCTTGTATAAAACCTTAACCCTGGTCTACAGTAATTGAACCCAAAGTCCCTTTAAGCTAGTATTAGAAATTGTGTTTTTATGGGCTCTGACAAAATATGACTTTTTTTTTCCTTCAGTGGTCCTCTGCAGGGAAGTGAAACCAAGATTATCATAATTTTAAACCAATTAAAAGATCAGTCACTTCATGTGATCAGTAACTGTACTCTATTGAGATGGCATTTTCAGCCTCACACAGAGTCATGAATATGAATAAACCTATAACCAAATTATATTTAGTGTAGTAATTATAGGTTTTATTCTACTGGTACACAAATGAAGGGATGAGTTATACAAATCAAGATTGTCAAACAGCATTTTAATGCCTCTGAGCAGCCCCAAGTTGGGTAGGTTACCAAAAAGCTACCTTTACAATTAGAAGAAGGATCACAAGTTGTTTTGCCTTCTCCCTCCTCAAAATGTCAAGACTGCATCAGTTTCAAAAACTATAATTACCTTCCCCCTACCCAAAGTAACAGAATTTTCAAAATAAAATTAGAAAAAAATATCTTTAAAAAAATCAAGCTAATTGGTTCTAAGCTAATTAAATATCTTAGGCTTCTTTGCTTGTTGTAGGAAAAGCACCTAACTCCCAGGCTAATTATACTGCTCCTCACACACACCACAGTGGCAAACATCAGGAAGGTGAGCACTTTCTAATATTGGTGGGCACTGAGATTTGGCAGTCAGGTATGGCCATGAAGCCTGGTCTATGCCAGTGACTACAACTTCAAAAATAACAAGACGCTGGCAGAGTTAGTGAATGTAAAGAAATAAGTATTGAGGCCATACTTTACTAATTAGAAGTAAAACAAGATTTCTCTTATTAAAAGCCCATTTATCAGTTGTCTCTGGGAAAAGAAGAATCTGTCTAAAAGTTATGCTGGCTAATGTTAACTACAAAACAGAACTTGGATGCATGTTGCAAATAAAAATAAATCAAAGTAACAAGCACACCGCAGAAATTATCATCACAACTTATTGAAGTACTGGAGACACTCTTCCTGCAAAATCTGATGAAGACAAAGCCTCAACTCCTAAGACTAGATAAAAGCATAATCTATACCACTGTATTTAAACATTTGAAACAAGAGTGTAAATCTCTGCAGGATCACTACAGAAGGAGCAAAAGCAAACCAAGGTTCAGTTGAAGAAGTAATGTTTTATAGCACCTGCATTCCAATACAGGATAAAGTGAAGTGGATTTGAAACTTATTTCTATTGAATCCAGTACACATTTCAGATAAAAAGTGTTTCAATAACTAACAGAATGAGAACAACATTTGAGAGGTTCTTACCATGACCGTTCCTCTGCATATCAGGTGCCCCAATCTCCACACGGCAAATGAGGCTCCCAAGTGCAATGATCATGCACCAGTGATGACCAAGGCCCTGGAAGACTAGAAATTAGAGTAGAGTAGAACACCACAGAGGTCCCTTCAGCCTTAGAAGTCCAATAGTGTGTGCATGCAGTTACTTTTCTTCTCCACTCATCTTTTGCCATGTGCACAAAACAGTTCATATAGATTGCAAGCAAGCAAAGAAACCAAGAACTTTGAAACAAAACAGGGTTAATTTCTACAGCTTACATGATAATTGCCAAATGAGCACATTTACCCCAGCACCATGGAAGATGTGCATTGCATGAATCAATGACACTGCAGAATAAGGCAATGATGGTGCGAAATAAATACTGCTTAACACCTCTCTTGTATTCTATTCTCCTCAAGAAGCTGTGGCGATCTCCTACACCTTCTGGCTGAACTGTGCTAGAGATGTATCAGTTTCTCTGGACAGGAAATTTCTCACTTACATTGATATAAGAACTTCTCTGGGAGTAGGTCAAGTAGAAGTTACACAGGATTTAATTTGCTGATACACCCTGGGTGAGATGCTACCACCTGGGTTTTGCTAGCACCAGCAATAAAAAACTTACTTCCTGTAGCCTGAAATGCAGTTCAGACTTTCTACTGGAAATTTACAGACCAAACTCTCAACACAGCCTAGTGTTTAGTAATTTACTTTTTAGCATATATTGGGGAAAAAAAAAAAAACAACTTTCCTTTTATTACTTTCTTCAGTATTTCACTTTCCCTCCTGGAAATGCTTTTGCTTTCTGTTCTCATTATACTCTATCACATTGCTGATTTTCTTCCCTTTCATTTTTTCCTTTGGGTTAAAGCAATTAGTAATAAAAGTCACATGAAGGCCAGAAGTAAAGAAGCTGCCCTGCAGCCTAAAGACTGTGCTTGGAAAATCTGTCCTTCAACTGGACAGGTCTGGTGGCCTGGAGAGAAGACGGGAGATGAAAATGAGCAAATCTCTCTGAATCTTCAAAGCCAAAGGAGTCCTGCTGCATTCCAGGCACTGGGAATCAGCGGGGCCATCCCCACAGGAGGGACCCACTGCAGTGATCACTTTGGGGACCTTTCATGGTCTCTTGGAAGCATATTTGCACAGAAGTTCATAATGTCATCTTTTCCCAGGTTTGTGTTAAAACATGAAACCTGCACAAGTCCCAATGCCCTGGGCACTCATTACTTCCCTGCTGCTGACACCAGCTTTCAGAGCTTGCCTGAGCACCCCCCGTCAGAGGGACAAGCAGCTCCAAAGGCCTTCAAAAGCTCCAAGAGAGACTCTGTGCCCATGCTGTGGGTACAGCACACTCACTTCTTGGTCACTGGGATCCAGGTACACAATGCATGCATCCTCTCCAAGCACAGAGATGGTTCTTTGGATTACTTTTCTCCTGGTCATTCATAATTTAGGAGTAGCTACTCACTGCTCTCTGTACAAGTCAGACAGTTTCTGGCTTTGCATTATTTCTGACGGTGTGGCTAATAATTTACATGACATTGCGTCACACAAATATTAAATAACCAATTAGCAGGATTAATAAAATGGAGCTTCCACTTCCCATTTCTGCTCATTAATAGGTACATCAGCCCTGCATTAGGAAACAAGTTATGCATAAAGCACATCTGCTCTAAGTCCTGCTTTAAATTATAGCTGCAGGGTTAATTGAACACCCCAATCTAATCTCTCAGCACTGGCAGTGCATCATGCTGTACTGCATCAGCATTTTCACTTGGGCTTATTATTTTAAACAACTACATTAAAACAGTGGCACCAAAGAGAAAAATGGCATTGGGGGAAAATATTTAAAAATAATGGCCCTGTTGAGATAACCAGAAAGGCCTCTATTTTAACAGGCTCGAGAATAGCATTTTTCACATTTCAGCACATTTCTACCAAGCTACTCCTTTATATTTCCTGAATTCCTAGTCTGTCCTATATCAAGGCCATCCTATACAGCGTATCAAGAACAGAGCAACAAAATCGCTAAGGTCATGATGATATGGAAAAGTTATCTGAATTAGATAGACACTTGAGTCTGTGTGGAAAATCGCTCCATGCAAAGCCAGTGTTCACAAAGAGGAGTCCTGCAACTTTATTCTAATAAAGGGAGAGAGGCCACTGGGGCCCACACCTACAGGGTTTTTGCTCTCAAGGTTTGGGAGGACACAGCCCCTTTTACCCTGAGCTCACTGCTACACTCTGCCCTCCTTCCTTTCCCCATGGGCTGAGGTACTAGGAAGGTACAGCCTTCCCAAACCACCCACCATATATTCCCCCTTAAATATATAATTTCCCCCCAAGTTCAGAAACTCAGGCTTGTGTGGACCCATTTGCTGTTTCAGGATTTAAACTGTCTGGGTTCTGTAACAAAGCTGTGGCTTGAAATTGGTAGAGACATTAAGACTCATTGTTTGTAAAGACATCAGCACACATCTTTCCTATCAAATCCATTTGATGATAACTTTTGAGGACATGCATTTTACATCACATCAACATAGAAATATCTGTTAGTACTTCCTACCCATTACTAAAATCCTGGTGGTTCACAGAATTAATATGAATTTTTTTTCACTGAAAAAAAATCCTACATAAACTCCTATTATATTACCAATATTCTCACAAACCCTTGGGTATTACCAGTTTTGTATTTATTGGTATTCCCACTGATACCTGACTGTTTAATTACGTAGTCATTAGCATGACTAAGTCCAGAAAAAGTCACCTTATTCTACAAGGGTGACATAATTTTAATAAAAGAGCCTTTACTGAAATTCAGCCAAGCCAAATCCAAACCAGCTAAATCAGCCTTTAAGGCCTGTGCATTTTGACATACAAATAAACTGTCTGTCGCACCTTTAATCCATACGTTGCTCTCTCTGTAGCTATTTGTTGCATGGATTGTAAGTGCTGGCAATAGCTCCAGACCTCCCCCAGGCACAGGAGAACAGCCACCTCTTGCACTTAATAAAACCTAACAACAAGGGAGCTATCAGCTGTGTCAGTGTTCTGGGTCTTTTTCAGCAAGGTTCAAAACCAGAGCACTCCTTTCTCACTAAAATGCTGAAAGAAAATGGCTCTAAAGCAACAACACCCACCACAAACACAGACCTTTAGCACCAACAGCCAGCACAAAATATTCACACCTACTGCAAACAAAAGACATACTGACAAAGAGCACAGAAGGATATGTATAGCTACTACAGTCTTAGGGAGTCTCTGTGCAAGCATATTCTCATTTTTCAAGTTTTTTGTTTCAAAACCGGTTGATTTCTTAGCAAATCACTGAATTCTTTTCAATGCAAACTGTGTCTGAATTATAAGTCAATGGACCAAAGAACTTATTCATGGGGAGTGGTTTTGAGAAATCTTAGTGTTAGGCAGCAAAGGTAACTCTTCAAAGTAGGGAAGTGAGGAGGACAAAGCACTCAAACCCTTCTAGTCTCAGTCCCCTCACTAAAATGCCAGATAGGGACAACATCTGACTCACCTTCCAGTGTCTCAGGAACGACACATGTTTAATAACATAGTGAGTAAAAAAGGCAGGAGCCTCCTCTCCGGGCAGGAGCAGGCAGTCAGATTCCAGTGGGAGAATGATGGTGCTTAAGGCAAGCAGAGCAGCTGGAACCAGGAGCCTCAGCTGCTTGCTCACAGGCCCAGCAGTGGCTGCTGCTGCTGTCAGCACGCTGGTCTGCACTGGTAGAGGGTTGGAAACGTGTCATTGACAAGTGGGACTGGAACAGCAAAATTTATCAGATTTCTTTCTGATGTCTAGACAATAGTCAGTGGCAATATTAAAGACGCAATGACCATCACTCACTTTTAATCTGGTCTCTATTCCAGACTCATTTCCTTTAGTGAGCACAACCTCATGGCCAAATGAACTCACCCAGCAAACAAACACAGGGTGTAGAGGTCACCTGGCTCTAAATCTGTATTGAAGGGTTGAAATTTTCTAAGTACTCACAGATACAACTAAGACTGTGGGTAGGCCATTGCTGACACAAGAGGGTAAACTTTAATATGGATTAGAGAGATGGAAATAGCCTGGCACACCAAGAAGGTATTCTGCATACTACCTAGTAATTAATCTATTTAAAATGCAAAAGGAGAATAATTTAAAATGTCAGTTTCAAACTCAAAGAGATGAAACCAACAGTGAGGTCAAATTTGAAACAGAGAAATAAGAAGAAACAGAAAGCCAGCTATTATGGCTCCAGAATGATTTTATAAACATCCTCTATTGAATGAGGCCTTATAAAAATGAACAGAGAAAGATCTCCAACAGAGCCAAACCAGCAGGTAGGATGCAAATACAAGTAAACAAAAAGCAACTGAAGAGTGGCTTGTAGGTATTAAACTTCCAATATTCAAAATTTAATGTAAGTTCTTCATAAAACATGCAAAAAGCAAAAATTAAATATTAGAGTAATAAACTCACGGCAGTTGCCTCACATTGGAGATCTACCTCCCTACGCCCAAAGAAATACAAGCAAACAGTAGCAACAGTAATTCAGTAGCAACAGAAAATCCAGTGAATTTACTAATTATCTTTTTTTTAAGCCTCTACCTTTGTTTTAATCATAAAATCCCAAACTGAAAGTAGGACCATAATATGAGTTCCTCTGATGTCTTCCCTCCCTATGCAAAGACAAGAAAGAAAAACCCCACAGCCCCAGCACACCTGTTTTTAATCATAATAGTGTTTATGGAGGGCAGCATGGAGCTTGGCTCAAAGCTTAGGTCAGGTATAACCTGAGCAACCCGCAACTACAGTTCATGAGTTAGATAGATTTAAGCACTGATTTCAAGACCAAATCCACAAAATACAAATTGAATTACAGCTGTTGGAGGACAATCTGTAAATAAGACATTGCAGAAGTTTGTACACACAGACATTTCATATTTTAAGTGCTGGTTTGAATGCTTATACTGCAATAACTGGGCAGATGCTGTTTTTAAGCCCCTTCTAACAGAAAAAATGCAACAAAATAGGACAAGGACAGTTTGCAGCATGTTTTTCATCATTGATCTTATGGGATGTTGACAGACCAAGTTCTTGTGTGGGATGGGGTTTTTAAGTACAATTGGAGATTGCAATTCTTTATCAATCCTGCATCTGACACACAGTCTCTTTGGCTATACCGAATTGTAAAGGTTTTCAGAAGTTGAAAAATGACTACATTTGCCAACAACATGTTATATTTATCAACTGTGTGTCTTCAGGAAAATAAATTTGCCATGCTGTCAGAAATTGTCTGCTTTGGGAGGTGTGATTAAACTTTAGCCATTGGTGTAGAAATGTAATTCTTTCTTGCAGTTCATTGCTTTCCAGCTCAGAGGTTTATTTATGGAGCAAAGATTATATAAGACCTTAAAACAAATTGTGGGTGTAGCAATTGTTTATAAAACTGTTTATAAAACAACCAAATCTGACTGCATGGATTGAATAAAAATTTGCTTTTGCGTGTAAGCGTGCAATGAAGAATCTTTATCTCACTCACGCCCCAAAGGGAACACATGGCTGGCAAACAGCAAAGGAATTGAACTTCCCTGCTTGCATTTTTGTGAGCAGAAGCTTGCAGTGTGCAGAGGAGTCCATAGACACGCCAGGGCAGCAGACTCCATACAAACATTAGCAAGAGGGAACCCATGGAGACACCAGGGTAAGCACATCTCAGTCTGGGAGAGAAAGGCAGGCTGCAGAGTTCATTGATCTCCACTCATACCTGCTCAATCTGCACAAAGCTTAAGGGCTGGGACTGATTTCAAGTTCAAGGGTGTGACAGGACCTTTCACCCCCCTGACACAGAAGTTTCTCTTTACTGCATAAGGCTAAACTAGGCCAGAATAAGCTTGCCTTGTGGTGAGTTATCCTGGCTGAAAACATCCTTAGCCAGCAATAAACAACTTGCCTCGAATGCATGGGGAAAGATAAGCAAAAATCCATGACTGACAGACACAGCACTTTCACAAACTATAAAAGACCACTAAAATTTTCATAAAATCAGAAATCTCTTACATACTCTCTGAGTATATGGAGAGTTCTCCTTGAAAGTGAAGACGTCCACCTCGAGTTATACTTCCCTGGGATTGAGAGGAAGGAGACTTCCATGCACCACTATCAGTCATTGGTAAGTGACATTGGTTCCTAATCTATACTAGTAGTTCTTTTTCATTTATCCCATGTAGTAAGTAAGCCTGTTAAAGCCTTACATCTGTTTTTCCTTGTGCCTATTCAATAAATAATTCACATTGTAATAGACCTGGATTGGTCATTTATTAAGAACTGGAGAGTGAGAGTGGTTTCAGGGCGCTGGCCGCCTGAATAAAGCTGCTGCCCACTGCCAGAGACCTGAGCAAAGGCAGGGGCTGTCTAAACTCCCTCATCTCATTCATAAAGGGGAACCTTTTTTCAAGAACTGTGAAAAGCAACAAAGACAAGTAGGTTTGAAACCATTTAAGGCTGATCCAGAATGGCTGCTGCTCTTCTGTCTGGCAGAGGGACCTCTGCTAGGCATCACACATTTTGGAGGACCCAGTGTTTCTCTCCTGGTCAGAGGCCAGCCTTGGGAAGAGTGGTATGGAACATGAAGGCTGAACGCCTCTACCAAGGCACAGGGAGCTGCTTTGGTGCCACCTCTGACATTGCATCATGCCCCAATCACCCCATAGCCATCTGCTCAGGCCTTTACAAGTGTTGCTATAAGGATAGCTGAGCACCAGCTGTCACCATGGGGCTTTTCATGCCAGGGATAGAGAGTTTTGCTTTTGAAATATCACACCTTCAAGGTCTTCTACAGATGTTGTCTCTCTCCAGGAAAGTCATTCCAGAGACTCTACTAGGGAGCAGCTCCACTGTCCTCCTCCCCTGTGGAAATACAAGAGTGTATCTTCTAGGTTCTATTGAATGTCATAAGAAATAAAACATTCTCTGCAGATCTAGGGAGTACAGATCCCAGTCCTGATGGCACCAATCTCAAATTGCCAGTGAGTAAAGTATGAAAAGTCTGGCGTTATTAATCTGTCATGCACTGCACGACAGCTCTTGAAGATACTCTACCATAACTCTTTGCCTATCACAACAGCTAATCTTTCATAAGGCTAATACTTCATCACTAACATTTTTGTTAGGCAGAAAAACTAAAAGACTCAGTCCTCTATGTATTACATAATTTCTACCAAGGGATGAAAGCAATGGGATTGTTTTCATTAACCTTTCATTCTTATAAAAGGACAAAAATCGATATCAAATTTATTCAGGCAAGTGAAAAGCAATCTCAAGTGATTTCACAAGAGATTTCACTACCATTGCTTTTTTCCTCCCACAAATTCTTATTAAAAATATTATGATCTGTCCAAATGTAAGACAAATAGAAAAGGCAAGATACTGTCAGCTCCTCAAAGGCACAGGATTAAACTGCCTTTTTACAGCTGGATAACTGTCTTGCTAAAAATATTGTTTTCTTTGGGATCCTAAGCAAGTCTGCACCATCTTACGGACAAACTGTGATTCACTTGTTGCACAATACTAAGCTGATCTCTTTTTTAAAAAATACCTGTGATACAGATTTTTTCTTTTGGCAAATTAAACTATCTTTTTGGTGTACTTTGCCCTTTTGTGCCATGAACAGAGGTTTGAATTACAGGGATTTCTGTGCACTTTCTGACTTTGGTGGTACTGTTAAATATTCCATGACATTTTGCCTTTTAAAGAACTGACTTTGAATTTACAATCAAACGTCTGACAAAAGCAATGATAAAAACTCACAAAGTAATTTGGCAGCAGCTCCATTTTCCACAGAGGACAAAAAATGCTGAAAAATACCAAATATGATTAATAACTGTTTAATCTGTGACTTGACCCCTTTCCATGAATTCTCCACATATCCTTTCAGATCTGCCACAATGCTGTGAGAGGGAGGGAGGGAGCAGGGGCAGCCCCAGCCTGGTGCATCAGGCCCCACTGGTTCCTACAAAGCCCACCAAACTGGACTCTTTTTTTCTTTTTTCTTTTTGTTACAGTAGCCTTAAAAATATCTTTAAAAATAAAATTCTAAATGGCTTCTATCAGTACCATTACTCCATAGGTGTATCTTTACTGCAGCTGTTGACTTTTGAGTAGTTTTGGTCCCTTTGCCCACAGTGGTCCTTTTGGAGAGTTTGAGGTCAGTCATAACTCATTTTCAAAAGTTCAGCATCTAGGCAAACTTGTGAATTATTTTCACTATGCAAAACAGATCTAAGATTACAAAAAGTTGAGCAGAATTTGAATGCCAAACTATCACCCATCAGCAAAGGTGTTTGGAGTAAGATCAGCTCCTGGTGCTGCTTACCCTTATGGAATTGTTTGGGTTAAACATCATCTCTCTACCAGTGGCAGAAATTAGGGGTGCTGAGTCCACCAGGGTGGGTTTCTAAAAGCCTCAGCTGTCCTCTGAGCTCTGCAATCACATTGCACAGGGACATGCACCTCCTCTTCCACTTCCCTGTGGTGGTACAAAATTTTGTGTGTGTTTGCTTTGAGGAGGATAGAAATAACCAGTTTGTTACTTCTTCCATCATGTTTTCCACTGGGCAATGGAGCTTGTGGTGTTGGGAAATGTGCAGGTTTCCCTGGAAATATTAATGGATGGAAAAGCAAACCCAAAATTGCAGCAACGTGCTGAAGGCCTTAATCTGCATTTGGGCATGTTTCAATAAATCTGTGCCCAAAAATGAACAAAAAGACGTCGAGATATACTCGCTTCTCTAAGAAGAAATCTAGACAAAGGCCATTTAAATTCAAGTGAGAAAGCACATAAAAACTCCCAAAAACATCTCCAGGTCTTTGTGAATAATATTACAGGCTACAGGGCAGGCAGTGTATGCAAAGTGCCATCAGGCAACCTTTGGGAATACAGCATGTAAGATAACTGTGACCTTAGAATGTCAGTTATATTGGAGAACCACTGAAATGCTAGCAATGCTGTTTGAACTGCTAAAAAAATTCCCAGAATCAGTAGTTGGATTTATTCACTGTAAATTAATTGTAACACACAAGAAGATGAAAGAAATTATAAGGGACAAAAATTTGCCAGTTGATAGGATCTGATTCTAGTAAATATCTTCTTCCATTAAAAAAAAATTGCTGTATAAATAATGCCATGCTTTTAGGATGCTGTGTAATTCACAATCACCTAAAAGCAGGGAAAAAGTAGATAGCAAGGGAATATTCTGGGAAAAAGCGAAGAGGTTCTTATTTTAATTCTGTTTAAAAAACAACATCAGGACAACAAAAATAAGTATTTGGAGGTGCAGAATGCACTTCAAAGCCTTCTCATTTTCTCTCAGCAAAGTGTGAGTTGGCAGGTGTGAAGGACCTGCCTTTGACAGGCTATCAATCTACAAGGATGACTCTACTGCTAATTAAATTTAGCTAGGTTAATCACAGAAATACAATATTTATATTCTCATTTCGATTATTTATACAGAAATTTCACAGAAACTTATAGCTATTCTCAAAGACTACTTTTATATATATAATTATAAATTTATGCTTTTAAAGTTATGCAAGTGAAAGTTGAAGCCACAACACACAAAAACCCATTTCCTGCATGGAGTCATCAACAGACTCATCAGCAAGAAACTGATTAGCAGAACTGCAAGAAGGGCCAGGGGTTATGTCTTAGTTTAGAGAGACAAGTTTATGAGAAAAACACTTTGGAATGAGTGTTTCCTCTAAAAAGAGTTCCAACAATCCCTTTCTCTCAATAAGAAATTAATACTAGTGGATGAAAGTGAAAAAAAATCAACCATTTACTAACAAATGGGATGCCCATATGGCACCAAAAAAAAAAAAGCTAGATATTGAATTGTCAGACCTTACTTCCCCAAATACATGTACACCACACTGGCACAAAAAAAACCCAAATGCCATGGGAAAAACAAACAAACAAACCAAAAAAAAAAAAAAAAGAAAAATAAAAACCCACACCACACAACCAACACAACAGCCACAACATGGCAGGGAAAAAAAAAAACAACAAACAGCTCTGGCTCCCATCTCAGGGAAGGGAAAAAATCCAAAGTGTTCATGCAGCAGCTCAGGCAAAACAGATGAGAACCTGGTGAATCTCTGGCATGGGTCCCCTCTTCACAGCAGATGAAGCTGGTGGATTTGGTGTCTTCTCTCTTGTTGGCTCAGCTTTTCCAAGGGCTGGGGCTGGGATGGAGCAGTCCCTCACCTTCCAGCTGGTCCCCAGCTGATTCACCTCCTGTCAGTTTTTCAGTTTTTCTCTCTGATCTCAGACCAAAACCGAACTGTTCAACTCAAGGAAAAAAAAAAAAAAAAAAAAAAAACAACACTGAAGGTTTGCTAGGTTTGCTGTCACAGTCTCCAAGGCCAGGGAAAAGGAAAAAACACTTCTTGTCTAAGCTAAGCTAGCTAAGCACAAAAAGGAACCCAGTCCACATGCCGTGCCAGACACCTGGAGAATGAGCTTTTGAAAAAACCCACCAAGGAGCCCCAAAGCTCCCCCAGACCCACCTTAAAACCACAGTAACCATCTCTGGGCACAGAGCAGATGATCAGGGAATAGAAAAACCACCCCCAGACAGATCAGCACCCTAGTACAACTCCCCAGCGGACTTGAAATGGGGATTTCCTGAAGGGGTTATGCATCAGAAAACATTCAAGCCCCTCATTTCCACTCCCAGACTTGCCTCTTGCACATCAGACAGCAATTCTAGAGTCCAAGTTTGCCAAAGCATCAAATGCATGTCAGCTTTTACCAATCATTAGAGACCAATTATGTCTGTGCACTTGGAGTTTGCTGTCAGACATAAGGAATAAGGACTCATATTTAACCTAGCACTGCTTAAGCATAGGGCTAGAAAAGGCACAGATGACCACCACTGAGCCCCTAGCAATGCAGAACAGACATTTGTTGTGCATGAAAGATGTTCATCTGGTTTATCCTCAAAGAACCCCACAGCATTCTTTGGAAGAACTCTCATCAAAAACCTTGGAAGAAGATGGAAGTGCTACATTTTGCCATGCCAATGTATGCTACTGCCTAATTATTTCACCTGTAGCTACCCAGAACCTGCCTCACTGCAGTTTAAACCCCATTTCTCCTCATGCCACACACTCTGACTTACAGGAGTCCGTGGATATTTACAATCTCTGGGAACTAGTCACTAGTGTCCCCAGCCCAGACATATACCTTCTGCATTGTAAGACACAGCCAACCCCAAATTATGTGCAGATCACTAGGTGCTTTCTCACTAGTGGAAATTTTTGTTTGATGAAAGGAGTTTTAAATTCCACTGGGAAATTGCACAGCTTTTAGGGTAGCAATGCTCTTCCTGGTCTGCTGCTAATCAAAGCTTCAAGTCCATCTAGGTACCAGTGCAGATGACTGCCTATTTATGCTGAAATTTTATCATGATAGTTACCCAAAAAAAAAAATAAATCTCATCTGCTACTTTAGGCTGGCTTTGTCTTCAACAGCTCCTCAGCAAGCCTAGCTTCAGGATCAACTGAGCCCAGCTCCTTTTCTGGGCCTATGTCCTGCTGCATTCTCCAAACCTTTACACTTTCACTCTTCCACATATCCTCCAACTAGCTCAGCTGTGCATTTAACTGGCTGGCTTCCATTCTGCTTCATGGTACATTGAATACAGTATAGACATCAGATTTGAGGTCCTCCAGATATTGCTGTGGCTAATTTCAGATTATCCATGCTTTTCAAAAGCTCCTCACTCATATGCAAAACCCTTCCAGTTAACAGCACTGGAGCTGCTGCCATTCCCATCACTGGAGTCTCAGTGCTTCCAAATCAGTTTAAGGATGTAAAAATACTAAACTGACTTCGTGTCCCTTTGCTCACAGCAGCTGAGGTGCAAGGGAGAGGAAAGAAACAGCCCACATTTACTGTGCTCTTTCCAGGCTGACTCCCCAACATTTACAAGAACATCCCTTGTCGTTCCCTGACTCCAAGGGCAGCGTTTAAAACTGTGAATTTCAACAAGTTTTAACAGAACTTTTTGTTTAGATGAAATATGATGCATGTATGCTCCTTTCACCAGAAGGCAGAGCACCAGCATGGCTGATTTATGGCCTCTCTCAATGGAACCAGGGTACAAAGTTGTTCTGCTCTCACTGCAGTCAGTTGAGGACATCAGTGGGCACATGGTCAAATAGAGAGAGCAATTAAACCACTCGTGCACAGAACATAAGCTGGGCTTCTGTCCCTCATCACAAAATGAGTACAGATGGCACCCAGAATTAATCAATTATTCCACCTCCAGCAGTTATCATTACAATTGTTTTTCTTTTTTAACTAACCATTTTGGGGAGAAACAGAACTCCTTAAACATCCCTCATTCTCTGTCCAGAACAAAGGGAGTTTAGCGCTGACACTCTCTGAGGCAGATACAAAAGAAGGCCAAAAAAAAGGATAGCAGGGGACCATGCAATCCTCCTTCAGCTCCATGTGTGTCTCCATTCCTGAACCAGGAATAAGTTGAACCAATGAAGGACATCCAGCTGTATGAAAGCCCTATGAATGCCTCCTCTTGCCAACATTTTGGTCTTGACAAAGCTGTCCAGCATCCAGAAGGAGGTGGGTGAGCACAGGAGCAGTGCTTGGCTGCAGCACAGCCCCCTCACCAACAGAAACTGCCACTCACAAGCCCAGGGAGAAATCAAACTCCCTTCTCTACAGAAGGTCCATGCATAATGTTCCAGAGGATGTGAATTATAAACACCTCTCCTTGGCAATTCACCATCAAACCTTTAAATAACAGAGTAGTCAGGCACATTAATTATGGCTAGGGCCAGTATTTTATCCTCAAGAAATGCCTTTGCAGCAAAGAGAGGTAGGTGGTAGCTATCCAGAAGGAAAAAGGCTGTGGTTTTGCCTTACAACTACTCCCAGAAGAAAGGCCAACTAGACAATTGCACTAAATAGACTCAAAGAACAGAGACTGAGCACTTTACAAACTCCCCTGCATCAAAATGTCATCACTCAGAGGTCCAGGATGGAAGCAAAGAGATGCCAGTCACTGACAGACACTCTTGACTATTGGCTTTCTTATCCCACCAAGGAACTGGGAAGTTTTGGGGATGGCAAAGCTTCCCAAGATTGGGATGCAGTAAGGCATGGCTGGAATTCAGTCCTAAGGGCTCCGTGATCTCTCTTCTGCAAGTTCAGTCTTGTTGCAAAAAAAAAAAAAAAAAGCTAAAACTTACTTAGGATTTAAACACTCTGCCCTCTCCATTTCCCATTCCTTGGATTAAAATTTTCTCTGATTGAAATGAGTTATGAAGAGAGGGATCTTCGTGATGCTTCTCATTTTAAACTGTTGTACAAGTATGTTTGTCTCATATAAATTTAAAGAATATATTGTAGAATTTATTTATAATGTTGATTTATATACATCCTCGGTACACTTTTTATAGGCAAAATTCTTGCAAAAATAAAAATAGAATATAATGACTGAAATGGAGAGAATCTGTGCATTAAATCACCAAGCATAGGCAAAAATATTTTGTCACAAGTAACAAAAAAACACAGATGGGGGAAAAAATCCAAATATTCAGGGAATAAACATATTCTGGAGAAACTACTATGAGAAGCCTACTTAAAAAGGATTTGCAGTACAGTTATGAACAGCATGATCCAACAGCAAAAGACAATGTCAGTAAGTACATCCATAAAGTGCTTCTTACATGGATGAGGAGGATTTCCTTCTTTCAGTGCAATAAGAACAATGCACAGGACACCCAGAGTACAGGCCAGGCCAGCCCTATTCCCAACACAACGCATACCAGAATTTAACCCAGTCTCTAGTCTGAGAGCTAAAAAAATTCCTCTGGGGCTCCCAAATATTCAACAGCTGCAAAAAATGCACTTGTTTATCTGGCAGTATTTTCCATGTCTCTTTCATTTTCTTGTATTGCAGTGTCTGCTCTCCTGGGAAATTAAGGAGTTCATTTTATTAGAAGATAGCCCTCAGCCCTTAATTTACCTCCAATTTATTCATTTTATTAGCTACAACACTGCATCTTTCTTTGCTTTTGAAAAATCCCATTTTCCAATCCAAACATTCTACATTTATCACAACATAATTGCTGATATTTTGGCTATATGGTTTTGGATGGAAAACATTATTTTAAAGATATGCTACAGAATATACCCCAGTGACAGGATTGTATTCTGATTTGCTTTTCTTATAGGCATTAATTGAACTTTCACATAGCATTTTTAATTTTGCAATGACTTGGCTGTCTATCTTCCAGCTAGTGAAGCATAGCTGTCCATCTATCTTACACAGTAAACTTGCTGCAGTCTGATAACACACCTGAATCATCTCCATCTTCAGTCCCAGGCACATTCAACATATTTTATATTTGTAAGCTTATTCTAAAACACACTTTGAAGTTGTCAGTGGTCTAAAGCCAGAAAATCTTTAACCAAAATACCCTTTCTATATAGGCATGTTTCTGACAAATATCCCTTTCTATACAGTCAAATTGCTAAAATGTGCTTTCTAATCCTGAGTATTTTTAATGAAATCTTGTTAAAAAATGAGGAGGCATAGAAATCTATAATAGTCATTCTTTACAAAAATAAAAATCAAAAGAGGTTCCATTCTCCCCCTTGAAGAAGTTTGCCTCTTTTATATCATATAGATTTACACACTGAATATTCAGTATCAGTTACACATTTCTCTCCAGTGCCAGAAACAGATCATTAACTTGCTTTTTTTTCTCTTAAATATGGAGTTAGACAAATTAATTTTCCACTTGCTTTGAACAGGAGAGAAATTCCTGATTAACTCAGAATTCAGGCTTCATGAGGGTTAAGCTTGAAAACTTTTCCAGGCACAATGGCAGCAGCACAACTGATAATTTTTACCATTTACAGATCTTGTACTTGCTCAGCTGAAGGCACCCAGGGCCCCTGAAACGGGCATCCACAAGTGGGGGCACTTAGATGATTTTCCTTATATACCCACAGCATTTTCCCAAAGGAGAGCGTCGTTTCATCTGATCTGAGTTACTGTGAATCAAGCTGTTCTGTTTCCAGAGCAGAGCATTTGCAGCCTGTCAGAAGCAGTGAGTTTCTGCTGGCATATTTTTTTCATCTGACACTCCACTAATCACATTTCAACTCGTTCTGCTCTTCATTCATCAGTTATGTTGGATCTGAACTTCCCCTTACTGTCACTGGGGGGAAAAAAGCAATATACTGCAGCACTAATTCCCTTCCTTTTCATTTAATTTTTGATTTCTGCATCATGAAAATGCTCTGTAAAATTTGCTTAATGTGTTTCATTTAAAACTGCTAATCTATTTTGGTATAAGATCTAAACATTTATATGCCTCTGTTATATTCTCAGCAAGTGGAATATGATTAGCAATTTTTTCTCCAAGGATGGGTGGGCAGCACCTCTCTAGAGCTATTTTATTCTGTATCCCCTTATCCCCAAAGGAATAAGGTTATTCACATGAAAGGAAAGGTTCATCAGCACATCAGTGCCCAGATTTTGACTCTACTGCCTAGTGGTTCACAAGCTCAAAAAAAAACCATTTCCAGCACAGTCTGAGCATTTTCCTGTGGGACTCATTACAAAGAGCAGCTTGGTTCAGTCATCTGCTGGGCTGGCTTCTCCTCCCTCAAAAATAACTTGATATTCACCGGGAATTTTTTGTAATTTTTATTGTATGAAACCTCAAGACCAAAGATCTCACATTAAGGTTGAGTGATATGCTGCTTCTTAGGGACAAAAAGCCAGAACCATTTTCAACTTCTCACACACCACTGACTTTGAACACTGAAGAATGCTTCTTATCACAGAATCCCAGAATTAACTAGTTTGGAAAACACCTGTAAGATCATCTAGTCCAACCTATCCACAGGGACACCAGGGGTTCTGTTATTTCTGACAATAGTAACAGACTTCTGGGGAGGTCCTCGGGGGCTGCTTTGGGGACTTCAAATGCATCAACAAAACTAAAAGTGGAATCTCTCATACCACAACACTAAGAGAGGGGAAATTTAACATTAGAAGGGATAAAAAAATAAAGTAAAAAGCTTAGTAACAGTAGAGGGAAAAAAATAACCAAAACAACCCACATGGTATGCACTGAATGTTCTTTCTAGTTTTCTGCCAGCATGCTTGCAGAGTAGGCTTTGAGGACATTCAGAATTTAAGGGTGCAAACAGGCCTTTAACCTCAACCAAAACCTTAAATACCAGCTCCTCTCCCAGTCTGTTCTTGCTGCCTTTCAGCACAAATCACCTTTAGAACCGTGGCAATAACCTGGGTAGCACCTTAGACCTCTTCCTCCTCCTCCACAGCATCACTTTCCAGTCATAATGGTAACCACAGGCACAGAGACATCCAGCAACATGTCAGTATTTTCCTTCATGACTTATTTGTGCTATTGCCAAGATGCTGCTGTGAAGGTCCCCTCAGTCCTTGGAAACTGCCATCACAGCAACAAGCCAAAGCCAATACACACAAAGGCTAAAGAAAAGGGATTTAAAGTGTTTGCAAGAACCAACCTAGATAGAGTCAGACCACTCTCTGCTCTCCTCTACAATTAATAAATACATTTTAGAGATTCCAAATAAATCTGGAGGTTGTAACACCAGATTTTCTCATCTTTCTCTGCCTCCTTAACACAGCTGACTGCCGAGCTGTGTCACAAGTTCATGTGTGAGATCTTCAGCATCCACCTGCTGCAGAATCCTGGCTAGGCCCAACATGTGGACTGAAACGTTCAAAACAAACTTGTCCGTGCTCTGAAAACCATGGAGAGGTTTTCCTAATGATTTTTATTTGCAAATTGATGGTGTGTGAACAGAACCATGAGGAGCAAAGCCTGCAGTGAGCTCAAGGACATGAGGCAGCCTTTTCTCTCCTGCCTCTGAAACTTAAAGAGCTGACAAGTGAGCGGCACTCAACCCAGCTGCCAAAGATTGAACAAAAAATCTGAAGTAATCCTGCACAGATGTAATACATAATCTGTGATTGCAAACATGAGCTAAGACAAGCCCATGAGCAGACATATTAATCAACCCCACTTCATGGACACAAGTAACACAGAGCAGAACTGACAGATGCATTATAAAAGTGAAGACAACCAGCATTTCTCTGCCTCATGTAGAGATTTTGTTTTCCAGGTCTTCCTTGCCTTAAGTGATGGTAATAAACAAGCAAAAAGTAAGAGATGTTTCTCCAGTGCCTCTTCAAAGATTGAGGTTTCAAAATTAAAGTTTTTAATTGCCTATAACAAAAACTTTAAAATCTGCTTATTTTAGAAAATTAGGTACCCTGCTGAAAGTTATTAATAGAGCTTATAGTTGATATACCAGGTGAGCAAGCAGGCCAACACAGGCCAACCACCAGGCACTAACAAACGTCACTCGCCCTCCTCTGCCACAGCTGGGCAGAGGAGAGAAAAAAATTAACAAAGAGTTCAAGATAAGGACTGGGAGAAAATATTCTTAGGGCCAAACAGGTTCAAATTGAAAGGTATCAAGTAAATCTATTATTAATAGAGTCAGAGGAGGATAATAAGAAATAAAATAAGGCCTTCAAACAGCTTTTCCCCTCAGCCCCTCCCTCCTTCCCACCGACAGCACGGGAGGCAGAGTCTGGGGTTTTGGTCAGTTCATCACTGAGATTTTCTGCTGCTGCTCTGGGAGAGGAGTCCTTCCCTGTGAGACCCTGGGGTCCCTCCCATGGGAGACAGTTCTCAGTGATCTTCTCCAGCATGGATCCACTCTCAGGAGCAGCAGTTCTCCCAACACTGCTGCAATGTGTGTTCCACACATGGGCAGACAGTCCTGCTAAATCTGCTGCGGCGTGGGTCACTGTTCCATGGGGTGCAGCCCCCCAAGGACAGGCTGCTCCAGCCAGGGAGCAGGGGCCTCTCTCTGCACCAGGTCCCACTGGGTCACAGCCTCCTCCAGACATCCACCCACTCTGGTGTGGGCACCTCCTCCATGGGCTGGGGGTGGATCTCCGCATCCCCCATGGATCCCCACAGGCTGCAGAGGAACCTCAGCTCCAGCACCTGCAGCACCTCCTGCCCCTCCTTCTCCACTGACCTTGGTGTCTCCATGCTGTTTCCCTCACATGTTCTCACGTCCTCCTCTTCTCTGACTAAAAGAAAAACTCTATGACTTTGGTTTTATTTTCCTCTTAAATATGTCATCACAGAGGTGTTACCATCATTTGTAACTGGCCCAGCTTTGGCCAGCAGCCTGTCCATCTTCAGAGCCATCAAGGATTGGCTCTGCTGGATGTGGTGGAAGCTTCCAGCAGCTTCTCACAGGAGCCGTCTCTGCTACCGAAAACCAGGCCATGCAAACCCAACACAACAGTGCCAGAATCTTTTCTGTACTCTGTTGTCTTTTGCCATCCTGGCTGCTCCTAGGAGGCTGCTTGTGTCCCTCCATGCTGGTCCTGCTGCCATGGCCCTGCTCCCTCACTGGGCAGCTCTCTGAGGAACTTCCTCAGGCATGACCCATTGCACTCAACACAGACCTCTCCCATCACACTCATGAGCCAGTGCTGGGCTCATAGAGGTGGTAACCCCTTTCCTGTGCATCTCATAACTATTCTGGATATTTCTCCTACTTTTCTTTTTTCTCTCTCTCCTTCCTCTTTTATAAATAATAAAGTTGTATTATAGCTTTGGATCCCAACATTTAGGTTCATTTGTGTTTCTAACCCTAAGGCACACAAGCAAGCGCCAAGTTCCCCCACATATCCTGCAAGAAAGAGAGAACTGTGTCCCTAGAGACAATGGCTTGAGAGCAGACATCCCTGGAGGTAACAGCAGATTATCTTGGCTTTCAGTACCCAAGGATAACCAAGAAAGCCACCCAGGGCAGTTGGTGAAGTTACCCAAGCTGCAGACATCTCAGAGGAACCTGTGATACCACTGAGCCCAAGGCAGTTCAATCTTAGCCTTTTACAGGGCTTTGACTAACCTGTATTTTATAATCTATGTCTCGATTACTGGAGGACAATTTTTTTATTTTTAAACTGTGTCTTGCATAAGCCCCCAGAAAATGAAGATGGCAGGTATTCCCATCTGACCATCTTGCTGTGAAAATTGCCATCTCATGCACCTAGTCCTATTACATCAGCTCATGAATACATCTCCACAAGAATGGCTGCCAAAAACATCTGTCCTTGCATAATTACAGTGCCCAAGTCTAAGAGATTAATTAATGATGACAGAGTTCAAAATGCTGAGTGTGAGCAATGAACAACTTAATGCCATTCTTACTGAAGAAATAATTTTTCAGCCCAAACTAATCCCTGGTTTGTTCAGAAGCATCTCTGCATATATTACAGCAAGTATGTTAGGTGTCAGTTTTTAGTACATTTTCAGAGTTTTTGTTTAGGAAACGACAGGTAGAGTGTGCAGGACATTAGTCCAAGTGTACATGATGAAATACCACTTTTCTCAATTCAATAAAAAAACTAAATCCTGTAACTTAACTTCAGTCATTTTAGAGATGTATATATGTTCTCCTTCATTTTAAGCCATAAATTCTCCATAAATTTCATCATTTGACCTCCTTGTGGAAGATTGTGGCATTTGAACGATAAATGAATAGTTTGTTATGAAACACTGGCTCTCTGCAGAGGTGCTCTGAAACAATACATTCAAGAAAAATTGGATTTGCTAGAAAGACATTCTATTTTCCCTTTTGGGATAAATAACATCTGACATTCAGCATCACTTTCAGTTTAACCAGAGCAAAGAAACCACCTAAACTCTCATTGACAGTCACAAAAAAGCTGTATCTGAAAGGTCAACTACAACAAAAACGGAGAAAAACTTAAAGAAACTTGGACTCTCAAAGTACAGAGTTTAGTTCCTACTGCTGCTGTCCAAGACGTTGCTGGACACTGAACAAGCCATTTTCCTTTCTGTACTGCTGCTCTCCTTCACACAAAGGGACTCATTTTTAAAGACAGTAAAATGATAGATGAAAGGACGAAGTCTCTTCTGAAAGGCAAGTCTCATTTTAAAAAGTACAGAACATTCTGTCCTCAGTATAGCAGTATTTTTCAAAGGGAAGACCTCTATTAATGAGAAAGGGGATTTTGAACTCTTTAGAACTAGAAGCATTTTTTTTGTATTAACAGCAAAAGGTGTCACAAATACACAGCAGTTCATCAGAAAGTTACAAGTAGCCTTATCAGATGCTATCTACAGCAAAAGTTAACCCACCCTTTGTTATTACACTTCTTTCTGTAAATACCATGTTTGATATCCAAACAAAAAAAACAATAAAAAGTTTCAATTGACTTGCCACTTAAGCTGAAAATCAGTCAATAACTTGTTCTGGCAGTGGTGAGATATCCCAAACAAGGTAAATTATCAGCAGCTGAGGAGCCAGGAGCTCAGACAATTCTCACTAACAGATATGCTTGTTAAAAGACTTCTCAGAGAAGCTAAAACCCAAAAAATAAATAAATAAATAAATAAATTTTTTTTAAAAAAATCAAGTTTTAATAGTCCAGGGCAACTGCTGGCCAGTTTGGAATATTCTCAAAATGACCTGAGGTTGTACTGATGGAAAAGTGGACTCCAGTTCAGTAAACTGGCTGCCAGCAACTCAGCACCTTTCATGAGCAAACAAAGGAACAAAACCAAACCCAACCAGGTTAACAATGTCACTGGAGAGCTCATTAGAGCATCTTTACTTTGTCTGTTTTCATGGAGGTAAAAAAACCCCACAAAAATAAACCAACTAACAAAAAATCCTGGTTTATTAATCAATCATTGTTGCTTTGTGGAAAAAGGTCCTGCTTCCAAAACAATCCCCTCCCCAGCCTGTTTCCTTTCCTGTTATTAGCACCACTGGCAGTTGTTATCTACCACATTTAAAATGTGTTCAATTCCTTGTCCTGTAAAATTGCATTAGAAGTTTTTCAGACTTGATCTCACCACACACATCTATGCACTTAACACACTGCAGGCTGTCTTGCCAGTACTGTCAAACAACTAAATGAGAACAAACATTTTCCAATGTTTTGTTTGGAGAAAGTGGAGTTGCCAATATAGCTTATACACAGTTTGCTGCTCCCAAGGCAGCAAACCTCTCCCAAAGTAATATCAAGGTGTTTTTTCCTCAATCTCTCACACAACTTCTCCCAGTTAAATGATACACACATTACTCACACTCCTTTCATCCTCATCTTGGGCTTTTCTTACCCAGACTTACACCTGTCTAATTGTCTCTCCTTCCAATTCAGAATACTTCCCTCCTGTTGTCAGGAGAGACAACAGCCACATCAACCTCCCAACTGCTCTCAGCTGGAACTGAAAAGTCACTTCTTAACTCAATAAAATAAAAGGCGTATGCAATTCTTTTAGCTACGGTGACTTCATTTTTTTTCCTGGAGAAACAAACCTCCAACAAGCACCCTCAGAGAAAACACAAACAGTACATGGTGCCATTCCAATAGGATGGTCTGTTCAGACCCCTACAGAATTAAAAAAATAACATCTTGAATAGAAAAGAATGCACAACCTCAACAGAAAAAAATGAGGTGGGATAAACCAGTGTCATGGTTTAGGAATGGTACTCTCCAATTTAATTTCATTTCTCACTAAAGAAACCCCCACACTGCCCCTCTCCCTCCAATGGGAGGCAAAATAGGTGAAGATCACAGACTGAGATAAGAAAAAACTACTGGAAACAGTGATAAGAAAATGAACAGTGGGAACAACAAAATTAATAACACAAGTGTACAAAAGAGAGAGTGAATCACATGCAAAAATACCCATGACAACAATACCAGATAGTTCCCGTGCCACTTTTTCCTCCACCAGAACCCCTTCTCCTCTGAAGAGAGTCCCTTTCCCCCACCCCAGCAATGACATTAGGTGGTATAGAATGGGTCCTGGCCATGCCCCTCTCAGCCACTGCAAACATTAACCCTGTCTAGGACAAAGCCAGGACAACCAACATAGAATTTAAAGACTTTTTTTATAGCAGCCCATTAATTTTGTTTTAAAGAATTTATTGCTTTCATTAGGCTTCCTCTCCTGATGTGAGAAATTTTCATCAAAACCTCCCCACTATATGGCTCATCATTTTCCATACTTATGCTCAGAGCTGGACCAATGCAATACCTGCCCATGGCAGCAAATCCACTTTTACTCACCAGAATGAACATGTGCTACAATTTGCCAGGGGCTATGCTACCAAGCAGATGGCAAACATATAATTCCACATACCAGCCTCCGTTATTTATTCAGAGATTCCTCAGAAAAATGTCAATTTCTTTCTTCTCACATTTGGAGATTTTTACTATGAGAAAATTCATAGGAGGCCCACAAAAATCCCTTGTTATTCTTGGGAGTTGCCAACACTGGCATGAGGTCAATACATTGGCATAGCAGGAGAAGAAGCAGGAGCCAAGAAAAGCCTGAGCCACCAAGAACATCCTGGCATCCATTTCTGGCAGCTGGGAGAAGCTCATGCATCACAGCTGGATCCCATTTCCATGCACCTACCATCAGTACCAGAGGCTCTGGATTGTTCTTCCCCAAGCACCTCAGTCTGGCTCTGAGTGTCAAGTCAGACTTCAGAGCCCAGGCACTTGCACCAGCTCCTGCAAATAAGGTGTAAGAGAACATGCAGCCCTAACAAGCTCATTGCAAGACTGATCATGTTAAAAGTAATAATTTGGGGCTCTCTCTTGTTAATTCAGAGAGATGCCTCATACTGCTGCACACTGGTAGAAACCCATTTTGGAACTATATTAATCTCATCTTCCCCTTAAGTCAATAAACACAAAGCCAATGACACACAGCATTTCCCACACAATATCTGCTTTAGGAATGGTCTCCTCCTCACACAAAAATGCTGCAGGGACTGTCCAAAGGAGTCTAAAATGGACAGGCAATTCTGCAACAGACACTGCAGACATTCCAAAAGACAGAATATAACATATATATCAAGCATGCTTAGTAAATCAAGGCTGACCGCCTCTTAGGGGGAATTCTGCACTAATGGCACAGAAGGGATGTGCACCTTTGCACAGGCTTTTTCCTTAACACAGGGGTGTGCAAAGGCAGTGTGAGCTGCACCTGCTGATACCATCAACGCACAGACGCGTCAGGGCCAGCACAGGCTGCTCACAACAGCACAACCACACCACAGAGGAGGCAGGAGCAGAGGGAAGAACTACACAAGCCCACAAATTTGGCAGGAAGGCTACAGGGTTGCATTTAGCACTCCAGGAATTCAGAAATTTGGCCCCTTGAGACCAGCAGACTCTGCTGATGCCCAGTACCCATCTACGTCCTGGTGCCAGTGGGACTGACCAAGATCTCCAATCTCAAATGCTTTTGAATCCCATTAATGTCTAATTTGCATTTGTAGGCTGGATGTGTATCCATATAACATATGCATTATGCAAATGAATTCTTCCTACGTACATTTAAGTGAAAATAATTGAATGCAACCAATTCAGTGAAGCAAATGAGATAAAAACATCAATCCTGGGCCGTGTGCTTGGCAAGCATCGCAGGCTTTGGAAGCAAAGCCAGGCTACTGGGCACAAAAACCAAACAAATGCTATTTGTGGGTCACCTGAAAATAATTTCTGGACCAGACAGCAGCTTTAAATTCACTATATCCCCCACATAAATTTGTGTTCATTTCATTGCATAAACTCAAGGGGCAAAAAATAAATATTTTTCCGCTACTTATTCCCATTCACTTATCTGCAGCATACAAATATTAAAACCAGCTACAACAATAAACAGCCAAAGGCTATTTCTTGGCAGAACATGGTTTGCATTTGCATTTGCTGCCAAGGCCAGCAGAATCCCTCATTTGCACTGCCTGTAAGATAGGAGGAAAGTTTCCTTAGTGTGTGCAGGAAGTGACACAGATCGCAGCCCCTCATTTGGAAACGTGACCCCACTGATAGCAGAGGCAGTTTTCAGAGACAGCTCCTCTTCTGTGGGCTGAGATTGTATCACAGATGGGATTGGAGGAGATCAAAAAGCCCTCCCAGTCCATCACCTTGAGCTGATCTGAATGGTAAGGCAACAACAATTAGCCCAGGGGCATATCAGACTTTGATGCTAACACCAACTTCAGAGAAGGCACCTCATGTTGTCTGTTAACTTCACATGTTGATACTTTTCTGCCTCTCAACAAATAAATTTCTCTTATCTCTACAGTTATAAAATAGAACCTTTGCAGTGATTTTCCCTGATCAATTATTCAAGATAAAATTTGCATTATATGAATGACCAGGAAAACACATTTTTTAAATGCTCTACATAACTTTCAGGACTGAGAGCACACATATCTAACTGAGCATCAGCCTCCAGCCATGCTGCAATGCTACACCAGTCTCTCACTTTCACATCATTCCAAGATAACACTTGGGTGCAATTACTGTAGTTTGTACTAGCATGCTACCAATTGCATACAGATCATAATTTCTTTCCCAAGCCAATAAATCAATAAATTACCCAGGAGGCTGAGATTGGTCTCTAATCAGTGCATCCCAAGAGCCATCTGTAAATACAAGAGGACAAAAATACCACGGAAGCATCCTGACTTGTTCCAGGCTTTTAGATGTCTATCCTTAAACCATCTCCTTAAAATGACCTGCCCACTGTGATTTCTTCTGAATGAAATCTTAATTTTTGAATGAAAGCTTAGTTTTTAACAGCAAAACCACAAAGCAGTCAGCAAAGACAAACCAGAAACAAGGTGTATATGCAACCCTTGACCTCTGCAATCCTGTAGCCAGGTGTGTGCTGCCATCCTTGAGCTCAGCTCAAGTGACCTGCTGAGCAGCTTAGAGTCTTCTCAGTCCTCACAGGGTCCTCATGCCATCTCGTGGCTGTGACTGCTGTTCACCACATTCTGCTGCCTCCCAAACTTCCTCAAACACACAGCAATGGGACACAATTATAAACATCAAGAAACAAAATGGAAGGAAGAGCAAATACTGTCAGTCACCAGGAGGATCAATGCTCCAGAACAACAGAAAGCTTTTTATTAACAAGCACTAGAGCTTGTAAAACAAGCTTTGGAAATAAAACATTCCTGTACTTACTTGGTTGGCTCCCCCCCCAACCCTGGGCACTACCTGCAGTTCCATAGGAGGGCCTGTTAGTACACTAAAAGCAGGACATTTGGGGGCAGTCATCACTCTTTACTCAAGAATAACATGTTGACAGAAATTAATGTGGCCCAGACAGTATTTCACAGCCCAGAATAATAAAAAAAAAAAAGTCACTTGGACAGAGGTGTCTGCAGCCATTTCACTGTCATTCACTAAAGGCCAGGCAGGGTCAGACAGGGAACAGACACCTGAGCATGACAGATCACAGCTGCTGCCCCACAGCCAGGGAGCAGAGCAGGACCCACAGGCAGGCCGTGCTCCAGTTCCACAGAACTTGCTCTACTAAAATCTGCAACACAAGAGGGCCAGGACTAGGGCGCCACATGCCTGGCTCACACCTCAGACTCACACAGCTGGCAGCACACAGTGTGCCTCAGAGACTCCACCCAAGGTTTCTGCTGGCACCAAGAACCTTGGCATTCCACACTGGATGTGGCACTGGAAAACTCCTGTGCATGAGCCTTACCCCTGCCAGCTCACACACTGAGCTGTCTCCACAGCTAACATGGGGAGTGGCACCACTGCAGGTATCATTTCTCCTTTTCAGCTAATCAATGGAATAGCTCTTTCTTGGCACTGTTTAAGAGGAGATTTTACTCTGCTTCAGAGGAGCTAGCCATGTTACCAGAATCAAAAGCAGCTTTCAGTTTTCTTGCCTTCATTCCTCTCCTAAAGCCATCCCAAAAAAGCTAAACTACTCTTCTTACACCTTCTTCTGCTGCATCAGTTTTCCCCATAGCCTGCCCAGTTATCTCCAGACCTCTTCTGTGGAGACAGGGCTCAGACAATATTTACTCAGCTTTCACTGAGTAAGAACTCTACATTTCATATATACATGTATGTATTTCTTATAGACATAAATACATTTAATATATACAAATACTCTTTATGCATCAGCTGTATTCCAAGACACTCTACAGTGAACCCCTCTGGAGACTCCTTAGCTAAAGCAGCAACTGTGGATTTATAAATTACATCATTTTCTCTGTCTAGGAAAAGGGCAGATGGAGACTGACCTGACAGGACAAGTGCTGGGAGAAGGCTGTGGGGAAATAGCTCCAGTTCATCTGGTCTGGACTTAGCTGATTTTCAAATCTGTGATGATATACAGACTTGTAACTGTGTTCAATGTCTTAAAATATCAGCAAGGGTAAAACAAAGCCAAAAATGAGGCTACGGGTTTGGCAGACTGTAAAACTTTCATAAGTTTTACAGTTTTTTCCTCATAAAATATTATCTTGTCAAGTGAAAATATTTTCAGAAAACAGCTTTGTAGATGGCTTTTTTCCTTGACTATAAATAATAAAAATGAGGCATCTGGGTGTGTCAAAATGGAGCCAAACACTTAGCCTAATCCCAGCTCTACTTCTTTCAAAGTCCTTGGTGAAATTCCGCTGCTCTCTACCAATACAGAGCATCTCTGTATATCCTGCCTTTTAACAGCCTTTTAACATTTTACTGGGAAGGACTCTCAGCCAAAACAAAAAGGATGCACTGAGTTTGTTTTAGCCTTTTACCCCCTTTATTTATTTAAAATAAGATAAATAAAAATATGAAAAACCATCCACCCTTTTCTCTCAATGACACTAGGACCAAAGAGCTTCAGGAGACAAAGTCCCTGGTGACCCAAGCCCTGTTCTGGCTCCTCTGCTCACCTAGAGAGCAGCTTTTTCCTCATTTCTGTCAGAGAAACCTCACTAAAGATGATAAACCTGCCAAGTTGCAAGGAAGAGAAAGCTCCTGCTTGCATAATCCTTATTACTATGATGAGTCACCTTAAAAATTTCTTTCAAGAGAGCAAATGAACAAGAACAAAATACAGCAGAGAAATTACTGTAGCATAAAACAAACTCTCCCTGGTGGCTGCTATTTGAGAGGAACAACATTTCTGAACAAAACTGTTTCTCTCCCTGATTAGAAAACATATTTTCAAGTATGACTCATATTCTGAGAGGAAAACTTGCTCTCAAAATCTAGTGCACTATAATCTGCAGCCCAGTGTTCCCTCAAGGATTAAGTGTGACATTAATGCCAAAAGATACCTCTGAGGCTCATCTCTGCTAATGTTGCTGCAGTCTGAAGGAAAGCTGCTGTGGCTGGTCCCAAAGTGATTCTTTTTCAATTTCTATAGTGCCATTTGGACCCAGCACTGAAAATGCAGCTTAAACAACCTATCTCCAGTGCAGAACCCTTTGGAAAACCTGGAATTGCAAAGAGGGAAAAAAAGACCACTCACAGCTCCTGCTGCTCAGACTCCTCTTGCTCCAAGACATGGATATGCTTCCCCAATGAGAGCAGCTCTTCCAGGATAAGCCCTCACAGATGCACCCTTAATACACATATACAGGATACAAATAACCCTTGAATTCCTTTGTCAGAGAAAACAGTTTGAAAACACAGACTTTAAGAGCAAACCTATTATCATGACATTCTTAATACACAAAGTAATACTAAGGCACTTCAGACACCTTATAAATTACTCCAGAAGAGACCCTTACTTATTCAGCTTGACCAACAGCAACAAACAGGATCTTTGTTAGCATCCCTCTCCCTTCAGTTTCAGGCAACAACATGTGTTTAGTCAGCTCCAGCCAAACCAAGGCAAGACAAATGTTCAGACACTTCTCCAGGGCTACTCTCAGTGCTCCTCTTTGCATATACCCAAAGAGCTGCACTACCACATGCTTGCACCTAGGCATGCTCAGTTTAAATATTTGCCACCCTTTAAAGCCACTAAATTGTGTGATAGCCAGGTTTTCTAATCAAACTCTTCTGGCCCAACAAAGTTTGTGATGTTTGCTTAAACTTATACTTCCATGCAAATGTGTATTACCATCTAGAAATTTCTGCCTGCTTGCTGTGCTGGAAATCACCAATCTCATCTTTAGCTTTAATTCGGCAAAACACTGCATTCAATATAATAATTTACCCAATTATTAAAATAATGTATAATATAAATTGTGGAAATGCATATGCTATGCTTTGCATTTGTAGAATGCTCTGTAGTTTTGTAGGGCAGCAGAGGGAGAACAAATAATGGGAAATAAATAACTTTATAACCCTCTTCAGTTTGGTTTGGTAGCAATCAGGAAAATATAAACCAGTACATTAAGGTTTGGCTAAGGAAGAATATAAATTCAGACACAATGGCTGTTTGCACTGCTGAAAAGTTGCAATTCTTTTAAATGAAGTGTAACAGCAGTAACTGTGTTTCTCTGAGAGAGCTAAGAGGCAAATGGTGCATGAATCAATAACGATGAGGCTTGTGCACCATTTATCCCTTTGCATGATCCACAGGAAATCCCGTTGCATAATGACATTATTCAGTCCAATTGTAATTGTGCCTGTGAGGCACAGAATAACTGGTCTCATTAGCACTCACCCCATCTTCAAAGGGCAGACACCCACCAAAGGTGATCTGCTAGGCAATCAGCCTAAACTTCCACTAATAATGGGATCACACTCTCTGAAATTACTGGTGCCACAACGGGACTTAATTTTTGCTGTCACAGAACCAATTGCTATAAATATCTTCAAGATTAAAAACATTTTTAAAAGCTTCAAAGCTTTCAGCTGCTATAGAGCTGCTACAGTGAGTACCACCGATATGTCTGCTGACTCCAGAAGTCAGACACTGAATTAGGACACTCAGACACAGGTGCTTTAAACAATCATAAATCCCCGATTTACATGTCTGAGGAAGCTGCAGGTATAGAAGAAAGTTTGCAAAGCAAGTGTTAAAACAGCAGTAAGCAGTGCTCACAGGTTTAACCTCCCGTGGATGAGGTGTTGTGCTGGGGCTCAATAAGCCCATGGCTTGAATGAGTCCTCCCACATTCCCTGAGGGGAGGAGAGTGCTCAGGGCCCTTACACTCCCCAAGCAAAAGACATTGTCCCACAGTCAACCTTCAACAATAAAAACAATGAAAAATTCTGAAGAAGTGTCTACCAAGAAATAATTGTCACTCCAAAGAGACCAGACAGGCCAAATTGCAGGAGACTGAGAAAATGCACATCCCTGGGTGGCTAAATTTTGGCTGAGTTGTGTTTGTAATACACTCTGGTTTACCATAACAAGCACAAGGATGATCATTCTTGTTACACTTCCAGTAGTATGTAAAATAATATTTTGAGAGATGGCCATTACAGAAACTCTAGATTAATCACAGGCTTATAAACAGTCCAAGATCAAAGGTTTGGTGGACTTATTCATGCCAGCACAGCTCCAGTAGTGACTGTCAGTCATAGATTCAACTTTGGCCCAAGGATACTAATTTATAACACCTATAATGCTCAGACAAGATTAAAACTTATACAAAATTAATCCATATATACATAGAGCACCCACCATGTATCAGATGCACTGATGACAGGTACAACATTCAATAGTAACACATCAACCTGACACAAAGCCAACTGAAATCAAGGAAATGAGATCCTCTCAAAATTGACAGGTTTGAAATGACTATAGATAGGCTCCTCTGCTTCTCACTCTTCAGGATGAAACAATGGGTGCTGAGAGCTACTGGTGTGAAAGCACTCAGGGTCCACTCCTCAAAGAAGTAAGCCAGCAGGAACATCAACCTACAGAACAAATTGACGAGACAGCTCTTTCCCCTCTCTAGTTTGTGAGAAGGATCATTCTGCTGAGAAAAGCATGGGATTGGCAGGGGGGAACATTATTTAGTTTTTATCTCATGGGGCCATAGGAGACTCATAGTTTTCAGTCTTATGTATATCCAGTAATTTATTTCTTTTAACAATTCAAAGTCCAAGATATCTAAACTGTCATACAGAGCAAGGTACATATGCAAAGACAAGACTGTTGGATTAATGGAAGCACTCTTGTGAGAAAGCTGGAATGAATTTTGCAGGCAAGAGCAACCCTCCTGCTCTCTTGATTTTGTATATTCTCAACTCATTTTTGACGCAGAAATAAATATAGAGAATAACTCACTTCCTTCAAAAGTAAGACTCTCCTTCCACCAAAGAACTGCAGCACCTGCCAGCAGGAACTAAAAATTTCTGTAATCCAGTAAGTCCACAAGCTACTCTGATCATTATCAGAGGCAGGACATAAGGTTAGGCAGACTTTCAGTCTGAGCCACCACAGTCACCCTTAAGTTATTTTAGTATTCCAAACAGTGGACACTTACATATGTAGGACCTGCCATGAGTACACAAAACACAGCATTGCTCAGGGCAAAAGCTAATGCTGAATCCAATGCTCACTGAGCAGGTATGTGTGCTGCAGACCCAGTGCTGTGCCAATTCCCTTGTGCTGTGAATTGTTACAGCCTATGGCTATGGAGTGCAGCCTCTGCAGTGCAAGCTCCAAGGGCAGCACGTCATTTTTTCAGGTTATCAACCACCCAGCTCAGCTAACAGGTCATTTATATGTGGGTCAGCACACCAAGGCTCAGTGGCTCAGGGCTAAAGACCTGCAAGAAAGATAACATTTTAAATTATTTAAGCCAATGCAGTGGAAGGATTAGAAGCCCCTGACTGGAGAACTTACAAACAGCACATGCCCAACTTTATTTCAGACATGCTACACAAGGCTAATATGAAACAGAACAGAGGGAACACAAAAGTGTAAGGTGCAAACACAAGTAGTTCCAGAGACACACAAAGGAGCACTTTTACCAGCAGAGGTTAGCAAAAACAAGATGCACTTGTCCAATAGAGAAGTAAGAAAAAACTGTTCTGACATAGGGCTCCCCTTCAAACTGACTTCATTTTCACACTAGAGTTCCCACTGACAGATCACCCAAAACTTCCTTTGGAGTGAGAGGTCAAAGAGCCAGAGACAGAAAAGCACTTCCTTACACACTGCTCTTTGCTTACCTATACCACATTGCTCTTCATTTGCTCATCAGGCTGGGCCTAGGTTTTTAAATTAAATTCTTCCTAAACCCCCAGTGTGGGAGTTTGCTATCTTGGGGACAGTTTCCTAAGGTTTTAGGTTCCCAGTTTGCAAGTTCTTTAGCAGGAACAGCATGTAGCCTAGGGATTTGTATGTTTAAAGGGAGTCACAGCTGAAACTGTGAAGTCCTTTCAGTTTAAAATCTTCTATAATCCAGCTTGGGTATTATCCAAGCAGCAATCAGTTCATAAAAAGAAAAAAAACTGGGCAGGGAGGAAGTGGAAAGCAGGCACATGACTTTACCTTAGTGTCAGAAGATCCCCAAAAGCATGTTTAGCATCAAATTTTACTTCATCAGTGTAAAAGCATAATTCCTCACATTGCTGGTGACTCTGGCTCAACTAAGATAAATGACACCTAGGATATTAGCAGCTCCTCTTTTTAAACAGCTTCTGGACAATGGGACACTGAGATGAGACTCTGGCCTACATGTGCACTGACAGAACAGACTATTGCTTGTTTGGGTTTTCACAAAATTTCTCTACCTGCAGATAAATCCTGAGAAAAATCTCTTTCATCTGTAGTTATGTTCAACGAACTTTAGAAAGAAAAATGGTACATAAAACGCTCAGTTACAAGAGTACAAAGTTGGTTAACCAGGGAAATAAAGGAAAAATATTCTGGTAACAGAGAAAATAGAGGAAGGAAAAAACGTGATGTCTTGCCTTTTTCAAACCTACACACACATTCTCATCTGTTATGAATTTAACTGCAAGTTCTTCATAGGAAAACAGTGTTTTCCTATGAAAATCCTGAGCTGGATTTACCCCCTCCACATGGCTAATGAAAATTATTTTGTCACATACAGTCACTGGGGAACCTGGCAAAGGGTCCCTGATTACCAATATCAGTGGAAGTGAGAGAAAACAGAGGCAGACCCTGAATTCTGTCAATTACTTAACAGAATGCAGCAAAGCAAAAACAGTGCTTTTCTTCAGTGGGAAAAAATCTAACATTACACCGCATGATGGCATTTTGTGCTGAAGATGGTATGCATTCCGTTTTCATGATGGGAACATCTGATAAGTATTTAAGGGATTTGAAAAACTCAAAAGAGCTCCTTGAGAAATAGGGTAATATTGTGGTCTTCGGTGTTATAATCAACTGCTGAAATTCAAGCAGCAAAAAAAGAGAAGCATATTGTCAGAGGTATCAGCTCAAATTATTGATTGATCTGCCTGTCTATATTGTAACAAAGCAAGAAGTAAATTAAGTTTCACCTGCTAAATCTGTACCAAAGTGAAGAAGGTGGTGTGGGTTTTTCTTTTTCATAAATATCTGGACAGTGAATGCTAAAAAGAAGTGCTTTTACACCAGAGGACAACTTCCAGAAAATACAGGGAAAAGCCCAACACAGAGTAGACATTTATCTACTTGGAGAGATAATCAGTGCTTTTTGCATTTCAATTCTTGTCTTCATCACCGTGGCTTCCTTTTTCTTTTGTTCCCCACACAGAAAATTTGTACACTGAGCACAGCTGTTCAAGCTGCACAGACACAGGTATTTCTGGTGCCAGGAAATAATGTGCAAATCTACAAGTATAATAAAATTCCCTTTCCCCAGCAGGTGTTTTATTGCTGGTCTGGCTGCAATCCCAAGCTGCCAAGGCCCTCTCAAACTGGCCTTTGGCATTTGCACATTTGGGTTCAGCTTCTGCCCATTCCCCTGAGTGGAGACCCAAGCTGAATTCCCATCTTTACACCTCCAAGTGATCCAAGAGCTCTCATCCCAAACCCTGGCAGCATTCATAACTTTTGCAGCTTATTTAGGACTCTCTAGGTTTGAAAGCCAGGTCCCTGCCAAGGAAGGCAGGAACCTCCTTTGGAATGGAGAATATTAATCCCCTTCCCTCTGAATCATTATAACTCTGAATTTAAATCTACAAGCAATTACAGCTCATAATAACTTGCAAAAGCACATACATTAGAGCAAAAGCCAACTATTACAGAGCTGATTAAAACATCTCCACCCCTCCAAAAGAAACTCTCAGATAAGAGAAATGCAGCCAGATGCCCTCCTCCCCTGAGCTTTTTCACTTTTTCTCTCTCTCATTAGTACCATGTCATTATGCCTCCTTAGAGACAGATGGGACAAAATTCCATGAGAGAGAGAAACAAAAGGACAAATCCTAAACCCCAACAATGACCTACAACAAACCCAAGCAAGAAAAGCAACAGACTTAGAGTCTCTCTTTTCATCCCTCCCACATTTGATTTCTGGAAAAATAATTTATTCTGCAAAGACTATTTGATATAATTAGTTCTTAAACAGAACCATGTTGAGACATTATTAAAAATATATTTCTTTTCCACATGATTCTTGCAACCTTATAGAAATACTAAATCAATTCAGGAAGAAAAGATACAGCAGCACTCAAATAGTACTAGCAGGAAAACAGATTTTAAAGTGCTGATTTTTTTTTTCCATTTATAATTACTTGTACTTTTTGACAGCTGTTCATCAATATTATGGGAGAAAGGTTGGGTTTAGGGGTTTATCTTTAATTTTTTTAGAATCATTTGTTATCCAGTTCCCTTTTTATTTTTAGCACTTGAAGGCTACAGTCAGATAATATACATAAATATTTCCCATCTCAGTAGGTACAGCTATGAACATAACACATACTACGCTCTGGGAAACACAGAAGATTTAAAAGCCCCTGCAGTAATCCTTAGAAGCACAAACCCTGGTTAAGAATGTATCACTGGCATGAAGGTGACATAGCCCAAGGTAACACACCTCTTCTAGAAAACAGAGATAGAATAGAGGGGACCACAGAAATCCTGTCCCAGCTCTTTGCACCGAGTACAGGAACAAACAATAGAGTAAGACTTCTTTTAAGTATAGCTGAAGAAAACACAAGACTATTTTGAATCGATTTTTGTACTACATTCAGAAACTTGCAAATTTTTTTTTTAGTGTGTGTGTTGATAAACTTGTCAAGTAAGTACTAGGACCCAGCTCAAATATTTGACCTAAACCTGCAAATCAGCCCTCTGGATTTCAGTGGATTTTGAGGAAACCACATTGCATACTTTTATATCTACACATTGCCACAAGGAGCAATTAGTAACTTGTCCTAACAATGGCTCTCCATAATGCAGAGCAGACTTCTTTCACAGAGAACATTAAAATCCACTTGAATGCAGGAAACATTATAAGCAACTAGCCAAAGACTGGCACATTTCTTGATGTGGTACTCAGTGGTTCCCAGAGTCCTTTCTAACAGTGTCAGAGAGCTGCTACCTTATATAGGATTTTTCTTCATTTACCCTTGCTATCATAATTAAAGACACAAAAATGCCCTAGTATTCTGAAATTCCTCTCCAATGCACTCTAGATAGATATTGCAGAAACATTATCATAAATATAAAGAAAAAATTGCTGTCAGGGCAGAACTCAAATTTTAAGAAATACCTATAAAAAGTAGTACAGAAACTCAATGCAGTTCAATATATCACATACTAGCAGCTGCTCATAGCTGGCTGGTTGGCCAGACTGCATTCCTGATAGCCCCCAGGCACAAGTCAATACAGAGCTGGCTGGTTGCATCCAAGTACTCTGTATTTATTTTAAAAAATTAAAATAAAAATAAAAATCAGTGTACTTATCTCAGTGAGCACTGCAGACTACATGAACTCCCCAAGGGACCCCTAAACCACCTCACCCAGCGACAGATGGAGACACCTCTTGGACACCTCCAGGGGTGGTGACTCTACCATTTCCCTGGGCAGCCCCTTCCAATGCCTGACAAACAGAGAAAATTGGGTTTTTTAATGTCTAATCTGAATCTCCCCTGTCTCATCTGAGGCCATTTCCTCTGCTGATTCTCTACTGGAGGAGAGACAGCCCCACCTCAGTGCACCCCCCTGTCAGGGAGTTTGGAGAGTGATGAGGAGCCCCCTGAGCCTCCTCTCCTCCAGACACACGGCTCCCTCAGCCACGCACCAGACTTGTTTTCCAGACCCTTCATGAGCTTTGCTGCCCTTCACTGGACACACTGCAGAACCCCAATGTCCTTTTTGAAGTGAGGGGCCCAGAACAGAATGCAGCATTCCAGGTGTGGCCTCAGCAGTGCCCAGTACAGGGGGACAGCCACTGCCCTGCTCCTGCTGGCCACACTATTCCTGATATTCAGGATGCTCTTGGCCTTCTTGGCCCCCTGGGCACACTTGGCCATGCCCAGCTGCTGTTGGCCAGCACCCCCAAGGCAGAAAGAGCCTGCCTCCTGAGCCACTCTTCCCCCAGCCTGGAGCTGCAGGACCTGGCACTTGCTGACCCTCATGCCCTTGTCCTCAGCCCATTGATTGACTCTGCCCAGGTCTCTATGCAGAGCCCCCCTGCCCTGGAGCAGATCCAGACTCCCACCCAGCTTGGTGCTGTCTGTGCACTCAATCCCCATTCCAAATCATCAATAAAGGTGCAAAACAGGATCTGCACCAAAACTGAGCTCTGGGAACACCACTAGTGACCAGGTCTATCTCCACTTTGTTACTTCTATGATGCATGGCAGTATAACAGCACAATACTTCCTCTAACTAGGAAAATACTAGTATGAACTTGGACTGAAGTACAGAACTTGAACCTACTGAGTAGATATTACTTCTGCCAATCAAAAATCACAACATAAGTCTCTAGAAATGCTTTAGTTCTTCATCTAACAAGCTAATCCACCTGTAAAAGAGGGAGTGGGGGAGGATTCTTTTTGATAGATTTCTTGGATGAAAAAAAAAAATGCAAATGCAGCAATATTATATCTGAGAACTGGTTTTTGGTAAAGAAGGGTAAGTGTTCCTACTAAAGGGGGATAGAAAAGAGAGCAGAGAGAGGAAGAAAGAGACAAAGAGAGAAACAGAAGACAGCAACAGAACATCCCTGCTGTACCCCAGGAGCCCTGTGAGTGTCGGCTCTGCAGATGGAGCAGGTGGGCTGTGAGCAGCAATGGGCCTGCACAGCTCTTATGACCAGCCACGTGCCATTTCCAAGTGGCAGGAGAAGGCTCCCCTTTGTTATAGATGAAAATCTGATGATTGGCTCCCAGAATTCAGAGACAAATACCATGTGTACATTGAGAGAAATTTTGTTGATGTACCAGTATATTATTTTAGTTTGTTGTTTGGACACCCTCTGCTCTCCTCAGTCTTTTTCCCCCACCCCATATTGTTGTCACTGGACAGCCTGGGTTGTCAGGGTCACATGGAGGGAGGGTGTGCACATGTGCCCCTTGCCTGGGGCAGGTGGGAGTGGGCAACATCTCACCTCCAATCCAGCTGCAAGAAGGTCTCCAGCAATGGACAGCAAAGAAGAGCTGACTGGGAGATTTTGGGTAAGGCCAGGGTTGGCTGATGCAACCCCCAGGGGTATAAAAGGGGGAGCAGCCATTTTGGGGGTGAGCCTCTGGCAGTCAGCCACACTCCCAGCACTCACTGCTCCTTTTTCCTTATTCAGTCCTTTGTTGAGGTTTAATAAACCTTTGAGATTTGCAAGTGAGCAGTTGTTTCTCACACCATCACCTGCACAACCCCCTAGAATAATTTTTCACCCTATGTATAACACTTGTTGAGGCACAAATAAAAATCAAATTGGTCCATTTCATCAGCTAATGAAAAAAGAGGTAACACTTTGAAACAACTGGTTGCCCAAACTGCAAGGACCTCTTCTGTATACTGCTAAAAACTACTAAACATAGTTTGACTTGTCTTAGCATCTTTAACCTTCAACTACAAAGGCCCTCAAAACATTCTAAAGAATGTTTTACTGCAGCAGGAAGCATAGCATGATTACTACACAATCTCCTGGTCACAGCTATAAATGAAGAAAATCTCATTATTTCTGAACATTAGCCTTCCCAAATGCATTTATAATCAACATTGGAATAGTCTGAGAAATAAGGCCGTGATAATAAAGGCTTTGAGAAATGAGGTAGAAAAATCCCACCATTTCTGGGCTTCCAGATAATGCAAATTATTTGAGTAAAGCTGTATAATGGAACTGCAAGAGAATTCCATTCATGAGGGTAGAATGAAGTATTTCATTATCAAAAAAATAATCTAATCAAGCATTACCTAATTAGGGATCACTTATGGAAGCAGCACTGGCAAAGATTCAGGTGTGTGACCACAGTCACAACAGCAGGAGGGGTGTGAATCCCTCTGTGACACACAGGTGGAGGACCAAAGGCAGTGGGGAGTAATAAGAGCATCTCTTCAATGTTTTCCCTGCATGTATTTGAGTTATTTCTCCAAGACTAACTAAAATTTCTTTCCCCCTCTCCAAACTGCTCTAAACTTCATGGCAAGTTCCTACTCCTGCAGCACAACAAGGCAAAAATATTTTTAGGAAGATCACTACCCCTGCCACACTTAGAAGTTTTATGGGTTGTGTTAATAAGCCAGTTTTTAAAAAAGTAATTTGAAATGCAGGATAAAGCAAGCACTGCAGAAGTGGCTGATGACTGCCCCAGTTCTTTGGACTACCTGGTGGATAAGTGGATTTAATACCACCTGAGTTATAAGTTTCCATAATGCATTTTCAAAGTGTATCTGTCCATGAAGCTTCAAATCATTTTCCAATTTTATGCTAAATAAAAAACACATACAAAAATACTGCAGATAAATCTTCCCTGCCGGTATAATTGAAAAAATGCCACTATGCAAAGATAAGTTTGTACAGAAGTTTCTTTTTAATAAGCTATACATGAAATATTATTTGAAATATTTCAACTGAAATATACTTTTTCCCTTTGGAGGTGTTTTAAAGATCACATAGGTGTAGAGATTGAATAATTTGGCATTGCTTAGCCCCAAGAAAAGGAGATGAAAAAGGAACAAAAGGACAGACTACAAAAAAGGTTGCTGCATAAAGGCAAGGAATAATCTGTTCAGTGTCCTTGTGGGCAGGGACAGAGATAACCCACTTCCACTGGTGCAAAGAAAACCTAAGTCAGGTAAGAAGTGAAACTTTTAAGAATTAAGGCCAGGGCAGTACTGGGGTTAGGCTTCCTGAGCTGCCCTTGAAATATCTGACATGGGAGGTGATGAAGAAGCAGAACAGGGCAAACATTTATCACAGAGGGACTCAGGAGCAGCTGATTCTGGAAAGAAGACAAAAGACAGCATCTATTTTTGCCACTATGGATTTCTCCAGTTGTCTCCAAAACCAGCAATTACCATCACCAAGCAGCAGCACCCTAAGAAAATTCCAGCACACAATACAAATGAAAACATGGAAGGGAGAAAGTTAGCCATTTAAACCTCTCTTGAAAAGCAACTACTAAAGGGACTTATGCCAAGGGTTTTATGCTTTATCCTGTGTGCAATAGTGGAGGAGGGGTTTGACAATGCAGCTCAGATGTGTGATTAACAGCATCACCAGATGGACACAGTTTTGCCCGAGTCTGAGGCAGAGAAACACAAATGTCAGCACATGCACAGGCTGAAAACCCCAGTGTTCCCTGGTTTGACAGCAGAAGCCTCACTAAGAACCTTTGCCAGGCTGGGCAGGGGAGCATCAGCTCAGCAATCTCACTTTTATCAGCTGTCACACACCCAGCACTCATGGAATATGCTGAATTGGAAGGAACTCACAAGGATCACGAGGTCCAACTCCTGGCCCTGCACAGCACCATCCCCAAGAGTCACTTCTGTGATTGAGAGCATTGTCCAAACACTTCTTGATCTCTGCCAGGCTTGGTGCCATGGCCACTTCCTTGGGGAGCCTGTTCCAGCGCCCAAGACCCTCTGAGGGAAGAACCCTTTTCTGACATCCAACCTAAACTCCCCTGACACAGCTCCAGGCCATTCCCTGGAGTCCTGTCACTGTCACCACAGAGCAGAGATCAGTGCCTGCCCCTGCTCTTTCCCTCATGGGGCAACTGTAACTATGAAAACACAAGGAGAACTTGTTTGCCCTTATTAAATTATTCAGAACCATAACTCTATGCAAGAAGAACTATCAGAGGTCTTAAATCTATTAAATAAATGCAGCATACTAGGTTAAGAACTGGACTAGATCTTAAAGGTTTTTTCCAACCTAAATAATTCTATGCTTCTTCCCTGGACCTTCCTTTCTGGTATAGGGAGGAACTTCTTTTCATGACCTGACCCCACTACCACAGATATGAGCCAAGAGAAACACAGACTGTTTCCAGAGTCATCACCACATGGACTGAAGAACGCCTTCTTGACACTGAATTTGCTTAAAAAGTTATCATCTTAATCATCTCATTGAGCTAGTTATACATAAACAAAAAGCTCTTAAACAACATGCAAACCAGATGGTGTCATTGTAAGTGCTGGCAGAAAATACACCTGTTAAATAAGAGAAATAAGTAAAACTTGGGGTTGAATCAGACACTTCTCTCAACCCTCTCTCTCCCTCTTCCCTAACCTGTCCCCCATCTTCTCCCTCCCCTTTCTCTGACTTTTACAGACCTGTTTTCTGCAAATGCTTTCTCAGAGCACATTCATGTCTCACATATTCTTTCATGCCTTGAGCTGCACACCTAAGCTCTTCACCCTTTTCATTTCAGCTAAGTTCTGGAGCCAAACTCCCCCAGACCCAGGGAATCAGGACAGATTATATCCCTTCTACTGACATGCATTTTACTTCCTCATATGCAGAAAAGCACAGGGCTTTCACTGGAGACATAACATCTCCTCATTAAACCACCTGCTACTCCTTGTTCCCACCTCAAGCCAAAGCCTTTTTGCCATGAGAGCACACTCAGTGCCAGCCTGTGCATCAGCAAACATCCTGCCCAAGGGCAGCTGCATGGGGCTGATGTGTTTGGCACATTACTGACTTCAACATAAGGTCAGATACAATGCTACTTAACCACTTTGTGGTGCCAATGCTTTTAGAGGCAGCTCAACTCCTTTTCTGTCTCACTTCTAAATACAGGGTAATAAAATTCTAACTAAACACAGAGTAATAAAATTCTAACTGTAAGCCACTGGAGTGCTTAAAATGATCTCCAAGTTTGCTGTGAATAACACAAACCTCCTATCATTTGAAGAAAAACAAGAATCAGGCTCCTAATTTAGGCCTCTTTTTGTTCCTTTTATATCCACAATAGTATTCAAAAAGCAGGTCAAGTTTAGTAGGTGCCAATGATTATATTAAAACACATTTCATAACCCTGCCTACTATCCTTAAAATATAAGGATAGTATTTTTATTCTATTTCAATACATTATACAACACAAAGAATCAGCACCTGGAATGTCAGCACAATTTAGATATTTGTATCTTATACAGACTGATACTCTTCTGAGTTAGGATTTTGCAGTTTCACATACTCATACCACATATCTATAGGATTGAATCCAGAGGTAGAACTGCTTCCAAATAGTATCCTACTCTTTCTAACCACAACTGGTGAGACACCAAGTCATTTTATCAGCTGCTCACCCTGTAAATGAGATGCAGAGGTTAAGTAGCTTATTGAACTGAAACTCTACAGATGACCTAGTTTACTTGCTCATTAATGACCATTTAAGTACTTTGTTAATCCTTTTCCCCCGTCAGTTAAATAAAAGGCTTTGGTGACAGCAAGGCTTAAATAAATATCTAGTCTGTTTCCTTATGAAGAACTGTACATGCCATTTCACACCCTGCTCACCTCTAAATTTGCTGTTATGGACCTACAATGATTAGGCTGCACATTACAGATTAACAATAGTAGTAGCAAGAAGCTTACAGTAAATAGTTCCTGTGCTTGTTCAGCAGTTTCTTTCTAAATTGTGTATCTGTACTATTTAATCTGAAGACCACAGCAAGCACCTAAAAAAGCTGAGCATACTTATTACATCATTCACCTTATTTAAACAGTCTTGCTTCTCAGCAAGCAAATCACACTTCTGTAACATGTAGAGCTGAGCAGCAGCATACAAAATCCAAAGTGAGCTACTACTTACATACAAAACTACAAAGTGAACTCTGCAAAGTTTTACTGATCCTGAAAAAAAAAACCAACAAGAACTTCATCTTTTCAAGAGCAAAGGCAGAAGTGCAGGGATTATCTCATTGGAGGTTATAGTCACAATGCAACTCGCCTGAAGTGATAATGTATTTTCAATCAACAAAGCTTGAATCTAATATTTATTGATTAAATTTAAATGTTAATTCAAAGACAAAAGAAATGCAACAGCTTTGCATAACACTTTTAGTCTAAAGGCTGTATTTATTTAGACACCTGTTGGGCTTAGACCACATTTGCAATATAGTTCTAGTAAGATTGTTCCAGTCGTTAAAACATCATTATAAACAGCAGTTTACACCATTAATTCTTCTCTTAAATGTAGAATCCATTTTACTACAAGCCAGTTGGAACAAGTGTCCCTGGCACTGCTATTTAAGCTGTTAATGATTCATTATGATGGGTCATTTCAGAAATTATTTTCCAGTAATTTCTTCTCTTTTTTCCCCCCCATGTGAAAAATAGCAAATGCTTTGTACTGTCCAGAGGTGGTAGAACTAATCATCACTGGTGCACTAATTAATCCACTCAAAACACCCAGAACTCCTTCCCTGGGATAGGAGGAACACACCATATCAACAGGACAAACATTTAAAGGATTTTATCAAAAACCGTGTGGCAGAACACTATCCTAAATTCATATTTAGGCACAGTAAGATATTTGACTTGATCTGATTCACTGAGACAGATAAGCAAAACATTTTGATCAAATCCTTACTAAAGAAATCAGGTCAACTGAAATGATTCACAGAACAATTGTATTCTGTATTTCACTCAACTGAGAAGAAATCCCATTGTGGGTTTTTTAAATGTGAGAATCAAAAATAAAATGTTCTTTCATTTCTAAGAATATGAGTAACTATATTTGCCTAAATGAAACATTTTCATTTCAAGGCACATCTTACCTCAAAATTGAAAATTCCAACACTTAGAAAGTAGAAATATTTTTTACTCCATTTAATTCTTACCTTTGTCTATGATTTTCTTCCTTCAATACACCAGTTTATCCACAGCATCCTGCTGATTACACAGGCAGCATAATTCACTTTCTGAAATACAAACTTGAAACCAGTAGAAATCCAAAACCAGTTACTGAGGAGGGGTCGGTGGAAGATCAGGCAATGTCCAACTTTCTACCACCACTGTGTTCCCTTTGAGTTTCTCCTTTTTTGGCTTATCCCTTGGAGCCTAAGTCAAATTTTTAATAAAAATGAGATTGTAAAAGAAAAAATAATAACTTAAATAAAACATTTCTGTTATCCCACATGAGTAACAAGTGTTTTACTAAACTTGAAAGTCTTGGGGAAGTCAATAGATTTCTGCCAAAACAGTTCAACTCTGGAAATCAACCACCCAAACCAAAGTTCTGTTAAGAAAACAAACCACACGAAAAAAAGAAAGTCCCACAATGACAAAACCCAAACAAATTAACAAAATCATTAAAGAAATCAGGAAAATATTGCTGTCTTCTCCTTTCAAAGAAGTTCAAAGGTAGAACATAGGCAAACTTACAATCTCAGAAATAGGTTCTCCTTCAGGGAAATTTTGCAGGAACACAAAGAAACACGATTCTGTGCTTTTGTGTGCCTACACACGCGCAAAAAAGATTTTACAACATTCAGTCTTAAGCAGACAATCTCTCATGTGGATCAGCAGGACCATAAAACCTCCCTAGTCACAGAAGTAATCAGTCATAGGTGGTTTTTTCTCATCACCTAATTTTTTTTAAAAGTGTAGATTATTATTATGTCCAGTCAGACTTGTTTAACATCTCAAAATATTATTTTCCTAAAAAAAAGGCAGAAATAGTTTTCTTCATAGAGAATAACTGTAGGGCACAGTAGTACACCTGTCAGATACAAGTCCTCCAGAGCCCACGTGCTTTCCTATCACATTCCCCATTATAACAGAAATATTGTAAGAACTCAATATCTACTACAGAGCTCTGAGGAGAGACACAGAGGAGCTCAGAGTACGCACTGACCGACCACAGGACTGCTCACACTGAGGACTTGTGGCATCACAGGTACAGGGGAAGGCACAGAACCCAAGCCATCCCTCCAACACAACCTGCAGCATCCATGCCCACATTTCCCTCTTTGGCCCCTTGCAATCCCATCAGTTCCTTGAACACCTTGCAAGTAAGAACCAGGAGGGTCCCACCATAAAGTTAATTTGTACACCAACAGCATACACAGCACACTTTGAGACTAAACTTAAAGCATGCTGTAAATGAATTATATCCCTAAGGAGACCATATGGCATCCTCTTGGCTAATGTTCCCTCAGCACTTCTCTGGAAAAAATGCCTATGGCTCAGGATTGAAAAGAAAACATTGACAAAGTGTCTTCTCTGCACTGAATTAATACTGGGAGGGAAAAAAAATCAAATTTCACCTCCTGCAGTTTTGAATATCAGGTCTGGATAATAGCAAATCTTCTTTTATCAAGCCTGCACAGTCTGAAGGAACAGATATGCTGCTGTCCTTGTTTCCCCTCTACAACTAACCCAGAGCTGCTGGAATGTTGCTGGCAGTGGCAGAGCCCTCAGCATCCTCTTGCCCCACAGCCTCCTCCTTTCCTCCTGTACCATTGCCAAAGCTCCTTCCAGCCTGAGTTGACATTTGGGGATGTCATCGGGGCCCTTTTTCTACTCCGACACCTCTCATCAATGCCACCTTCCTGTTCTCTTCTAAATCACATCTATCTCTAATTTGCCTTTTCAAGACCATTAGCAGCAAAATTGCCAATACAGTGCATTTTGTGTGGGTTGCCTTCCCAAGGGGACACTCATTCATGCTGACTCCATTCCTCCATTATCCAGGCTTCATACATCTGCAACCCATCACCTCATTTGGAGCACATGCAGACAGTCCATATTCTGGGCTCTGCCTTCTTGAAATTCTTCCAATGCATGAATTTCTGTGCCTGCTTGAGTCTGACAGCAGGTCATGGTTGTTATGTGCTCTTTGCTCGTGAGGTTGATTCACCTGTCATGTGGTGTCACACACTAAATTTTTAATTCTCATTTTTAATGCCACCACAGGTTATCACTAGGTGTCATAAAAGTTAACAGGGGTACAAACTTGACCAGCTGTATGCAGCTTCTGAGCCAAGCCCTTCTTTAAGAACTTAGTAACCCTCTTCTGTTAGGCAGCAGCTCCAAGGCTTCACTTTTCAGGCCTTGATTAGCTATTCATTAACATGGCGAAGTCCAAGTCATTCAGCACAAAAATGTCATTTTATCTTATGTATCAAGCTGGGAAGAAATCATTTCCACATTGTGAAGGCTCTTTGAAAACAGCAGCACTGAATAACCATTAAATCACAGCCAACTGAGGCTCTACAGGAAACATTTTTGCACATGAACACAACACTGAAGGATAATGGATCTCCACAGAGCCAGCAAATTCTGCAGAGGTAAGAGATGTTTTACCTAAACAAATAAGAGCTGCCAGAACATCATTTGGAATGAAAAAACAACAGAAAAACCTGTCAATAATGCAGCATGAAGACTCCAGCATTGCAGGGATCCTTGATGTGACACAAAATGCAAAGGCAGGCTGGCATTGCAGCGCTGCACCACTGCAGCACAATGCCATGCCTGTCACGGCATCACAACACAGGACACAGTCCCTGATGCCACAGCACCAAATGCCAGCCTGACCCAGTGGATTGCCACCTCCTGATGAAAGGCTGCACACAGCCCCAGAGGAGCATTCTGTAGAACCACTGGACAAATAATCTCAAAATTTTTCTCTAAGTGAAGGAAACCAACATGTTTTCCTCCCATGCTTCCAGCCAACCTGAGTTCTGATGGCCATAATGCTGCAAGGAGACAACTCCTCCTAGTGAATAGCCAGGAAGAAGAGGAAACTCCCACCATCAAGCTGTTGTTAATGTCTGATGTTAATTAGAGAGAGATATTTTATAATGCAATGTTTGACATCATGAAACAAGAGCCAATGAAAATTGGTTTTAAGGAGAAAACAGTAGATCCCTGCTCATCCTGATACAATTCAGAAAGATGCTAGCTTAGATTGCTGTTTCTCATTTTTACTACTCTGAATTTAATTATGCTAAACAAAACCCATCATCTAACCATTTCCTATTTAAGTCATTTAGAGAAAAACACAAAATGAAGGGGACACATGAACTGACTTCATGAATCAGTACTCTAGACTGACCATTAATAAATTTTTTATCTTAAAAAAAAAGCCCCAAACATTAGTGGCAAGCTTATTTTTTCTACTGTGCTTCCTCAAAAAAAAAAAAAAAAAAAAAAAATCACTTCTGTTATAGTTCAGCATTTCCTCATGAAAAGCAGAGCTGAGAGCTTAAGTTTTCCCTCCTATGCCTGCATTGCCTTATTAACTCACCTCTCTTACCTGTCAGTGAAGAGAAGGGTTAACTTGGCAATTTTCTCTGAGAACTCCTAGTGTCACTCCATGTTCTATTCACTTCCTACAAAGTATACTCCAAGTGTATTCTTTATTCACAATATTTTAGTACTTTTGCAGCTTTGTTACATTTTCTCCCTTGTGTGATGCATCCTCCTTCTCAACACCTTTCTCAGCTAGGAAAGAGATCTAAAGCTGAAGGGAGGGGAGCATTTTGCAAAGAGACTAGAGTGACTGTGGATGTCTTGGAGGGAATTAAATGAAGTTTCTGCAGTGATCAAGAACACCACGCTAGTTACGGTTACCCAGTGCAAAGCAGTTGGATTTTCCCTGATGAGCATTGGCTTTGCTGCAGATTTTTTTGCGCAGTATCTCAGAGTGAGGAGCTGCACAGGGATCCATCCATCTGTGGCGGCAGAAAGAGGGAGCTACAGACCATTGGTTTTCTCTGGGCTTCAGCACTACTGCACAGAGCATTCGGCTTAGATGAATCCAGAAACAGGAACTTGGCAGAAAGCTCCTGAAATTTCCCACAAGAAACAAGGTGTTCGCTGTAAAATCAACGAGGGAATCACTCAAACTTAGAACTCATATGGATTGGCCCCCAGGTGTAAAAAACATGAGCTACTTTCTCTACTAGAAGGTTGGTAGCTCGTTTTGCTTTCCCAAATCTCCCATGAGGACTGGGTCACACTGTGCTAATTGCTGTATAGAAACCTCAGCACAGGAACAGTCCCTCTTCCAAACAAGTCACACTCCTGATTGCCTCAATACCACAGGCAAATATGAGCAGAGCTGGCAGCACAAAGATACAGTGAAACCTGGTGGTTACTCACACCACTCCCATGGGGCTCAATGATTCCACAATATCATCTGGAAAAGCATTAACACTAAAATACATAAAGTGACAAAGTGACACCTTCATTTTAATGAAAGAAATGGCATCTGGATGTCAGAAATCCAGAGTGACCCAGATACTATCTAGGTTTAAGTTGTTACCTAATGTTTTGAGTTTTCAAGGATAAAAAATTCATGACTGCTATATTCTACCGTAGGCAGAAACCTGAAAAGCTCAGGGAAGAATGAAGAACCAGACAAAAACTTCAAGATTTAAAAAAAAGTAGGAAAAGTGGGAAAACATCTCATGCAAACAATCCTTTTACTTCAGCAGTAGAGGATGTTGTTGTGCAGATATCTCTCTCATGGAGCAGGCAACAGACCCACTCAATAACCTTTTAGACAGTAAAGACAGCAGCAGCTGTCTTATTTTTTTAAGCATGGCAAAAATGCAGTTGAGATTGAATGTATCCGCTGTGATGATAGTCCATGCCTCTTGCTTGAAAGACAGAAAAATCAAAAAGCAAAGGGAAGGAGTTTCTGCTTGAGACAAGCTGCTTTCTTACCTGCAGCCTCCTGTCCTGAGGCTGGAAGGTTCAATGCCTAGGCTTAAACCCCTCCAAAAGCTGGACACTGTTCAGCTGCTTTGTGGTAACAAGCTCATAGCAGTGTTTAAAAAAAGTCACCTGAAGGTTTTGGACTTCTTTGATTTCTTTCAAAAGGGAAAAAGAAATAATATTGAGAAGGATGAGGAGGTAGGCAGGCGTTGGAGAATAAAGGGCAGTAGGTCTCAAGCAAGCTCTCTGCAGCTGATTAACCTTACCCAAACACAACCCTGCCAGCCTACATGTGCACACAACAAATGCAAACTTTCTATGAGTATAAAAATGATGTTTTCTGGTACAAGCATGGCTCCTGATGAATGCAGTCACAGTTTCTTGACTTACACTCAGCTTCAGCATATTGGAGGGAGGCTCCCCAACTTCCACCCAAATTCAGTCAGATTTCAGGATATGTTTCAAAAAGTGAAACTCTAATGCAAAGAAAAGTACTCAGTTACTCCATAAGATATTGCAAATAAAACCCACTCAAGCTTTAGACAAGAGGAGACAAATATGCTTATGGAACTGCATTTAGAAATCCTACTGTCCAATGGTCAACTTTTCAAAACAATGGGATTCCCATTCCTTTGGCAATCTCATAGTTTTGCAGTTTGGGTTTTGGGTGAGCTGTCTACAAGGCTGTTAGAAAAGCCATAGTCAATATTCACTTGTTCAAGCTATTACAGCAGTATTTTTCCTTAGAAGGTTACCTAACTTTATGTATCTATCCAAACATTGGACTTACTTCTACCTTTAAGTATTTCATTATAGTTGTCTGTCTTTCAGCAAGAAGTCTGCAAGAACAACAAATGCAGTTCCTGCAACATCATTCTTTTCATCAGCTCACATGAGACACAGACAGCAGCAGCACACTCACAAGCAGCTATAATATGGATCCAGGTTTTAAGGAACAATGCAGGTCTGTCTGCAAGGTTCTGGCTTGTCATTCTTTTTCCTTGTAATTCTTTATTCCTCTAAACACCCAGAGCCACCGCAGCCACTTCACATTCACTACTGCCCACTTCAAAAAGCAAAGGAGACCAATGGGCAGCACCCACAATTTCAAACCCAACAGGTCCCCAGAGGCAGGCAGACACTAAGCACACCAGGAGGCAGACACAGCTTTTTCCTCTCCAGAAGCTTTTACCTCTCCTCAAACACCCAGACTTGCTCAATGCCCCAAGAATTAATGAGATTCTTGAGCACACTTGTACATAGTACAGAGGTGGCTGAGAAGAAATTAATTTGGCCTGTGGCATCCAGAGAAGGAAAACCTTGCACTGTAATATCCTTTCTTTACATGTAAGGCCATGGGGTGAATCTGCCACCTAATGACCCTTTTTATTTGGTTAAAGGCAGCAGATGAGGCAGCCCTGAGGTACTGTTGCTCTCAAACACTCACTCACCACCTCTACTGCATTCCAGCAGGATTTTTTGCCATGGCTCTTGCTATCCAGCAGCTAAAAATCACTAAAAATCACTAGGATTTCCTTGCAGGATTGAGGGATTCTCCACACCTAAACATCTTCTAAAACAATACAAACCTTGGCCAAACACAAAAGCATCTGAATTATACAAGCACCCTTGTAGAAAACAGTATCAGTGAGCTAAACTGACGTATTTCAAAAACTTTAGGAGAACAAAAAAGCCCTTCTAACCTGCCACTCCCAACTTCACTAGAGGGCACAGACCTGTGTCACGGGGAAGACTTTGACCCTTGTGGCTTTGGAAGCAGAGAGAAATTCATTCAGGGAGTGCCATAAACTGAGTAACTATCCCTAGTGTTGGGACTGGGATGTGATATAATGCCTTTCTCAAAACACACAGCTAACAGAGTGCTGTTCAGGAAGTGCTTCCAGTATTTTGTTACTGCTGCTGAGAGACTCAGATTTATAATAAACATTGGTTAGAGGGAACACTGAGTCTGCTTCTCTCACTAAAGAGCCACCCCATAAATCTGGAATGAATCATCTCTCTGCACTTTATGTACAGATGGGATCCCACATTATTACCAAGAGGAATAGTGAATATGTGGAATAGTGAATATGTGGAATAGTGAATATGTGGAATAGTGAATATGTGGAGTGGCTCACTTGGAAAGAGTCAGAATACCAATCCAATTTGTTAAGGAAACCAGTATCTAGTCTACCAGCATGGCAGGTTGGGAAAAGCTTTAAGGAAGTTTCTGGTAAATATATTCCTTACTGTCTTGGTCTGTTTAATACCTTTCAGTTTGTACTTACCAAGGTAACTTTGTGAGGCTATCTGGGGAACACCTGGTGTAAGTGTGCCTTGAGGTCACTTGAGCAATGAGGCAATCCCAAATTATTCTGTTGAACTCTTATTAACCTTTTCCAGCATTCTGTGTCTAATATGTGCCAGTGTAAGGTTTCCTATTCTTTGAGCCAAAAATCCTTTAGGGAGTCCATCTAGAATTCTAGATTTTTTTTTCTCAAATGCTGAATTCTAACTTGCTATCAATAAAATGATGGAAAGTCAGTATTATTACAATAAATGGACACCAGGGAGAGCTCTGGGGGCATTGCAAGGCCACACTCTCCTGTTCCAGAGAGAGACATCTCCAGGGCATCGGCTGCTTCTCCTTAACCTTGCACAGGCTGTCAGTGACTACATTTGCTTAAGAGCACTTAGATATGGAAACAGTTGTGCTCAAAAAAAACCCAAATCCCAGATATTGCCCACAGTTCATCCAATCACTGCTTTCTCCAGACAGAGAGACCCAAAAGACCATCAAAATAGGCTCAAGAGCAGCATTTCTACAGCAAGTAAAGGAAAGCATAGATGCTCTTGCTGCTGCAAAGACATTTCACTGAATCTGGACCATGAGAAGGATGGCAGTGGCTCCCCCAGAAACTCAACAGCAGCTGCAGAGGCATGCAGGAGTACTGTGAGGAAAAAGCAGTGTTCAATGGCCCAGCACAGGCTGCAGGCACAGCAGGTTGGTTTTGGACCCAGCTCCAAGGACAGAGGGACAGCTGTTGTTAAACACTGTGCATTTGCTCTTCTCTAAAAGTGGCTCTCACAAAAAACTTATTTTGTGCTCAGATGACGATGTATTTAAGTGATCAACACACACATTCTTTAGAAATAATTATCATATCATTGATATCATGTGCATTAACATTCACAAGCATCATTTGTGGTGATGCTTGTAAAGCATTCAGAGAACTTTCTAGTGCAGAGGGGCTGCAGAGCAATACCAGTAACTTCCACTATGAAAAGCAACTTGATGCAGACAGTGAAGATATAGCCTTACTGAGAAGTTCAAGTCACAAATCTTAGAACAGTTTCATCTCACAGACTGCTACCCACATTTCCCTGTGGATTAAAAAAGGCAGGACAACAAGGAAAAGCAAGGCCACCACAGGATGCTGTGCAGAGCCTCTCCTTAACACACTGCCACACAGACTGACCCCAGCATAGGAGGGTCAGCCCACAGGGACAGACACAGAGCTGCACTTTGCTGCTAATCAGCCCCACGTGCCCTCACAGCTCCAGCACAGTCAAATCTCTCAGGCTGTTCGTGGGAAGCTGGAAATGAAAACAAATTGCCCAAGAGTTGGGGAACAAAGGTTGTTTTTCTCCCTTGCTCAGAGCTCCAAATACTTGCTTTTAATCCTCCCTCTTGGGCTGGGTTATGTTTCCAGCCACTGTCAGGGACTTCACAGATTTCCATGCTGGCATCCCCAGTTGCCTCACTGCTGATCCCCTTTCTCACTTGTTCCTCACTGTCCAGCCTGACCACCTCAGCTCAGAAACAGCAGCCAAAAAACTCACCAAAAACTGCCCCACCTCAGCACTATTTTTCTGCTTTTACCATTTTTCCTTTTTTTTTTTTTTGCAGTCTCCAGAGGTTTTCCCCACTGACCTTTCTTACTGTTCTCTGATTCAACAGCACACATTTCAAGGCACAAAATCTGCCTAACAAACATGAGCAGAGTCAAGAGCCAAAAATCAGTAGCTTTATTCTGGAAAGAACATTGATATGAGAAACTCCCAGAGTACTGAGACCCTCAGGCTGCATCTCCTAGTGATATTTCTGGCAGTGGCTGTCAGAAAACCTCCTGTACAACAGCTTTAAAATCTCAGGCTCCCACAGTGGGTATGGGCTGGTCACCCATGACCACAAGCTGCTCAGTGAGCATCCTTAGCCTTAGTACAAGAAGCTGTGCTGGTTTTTTCTAGGCCCATTTTCTCCAAGCTGAAGGTAAATACATGTCTTGGTACAACATGAACTTCACAGGGGCTGGGGGATCACTGATGTGCCCAAGTCACACAGTCCTTGCTAAAGCAACACCTTCCATAAGTGTTTGTTCCAGGTAAGGAAATCCCACCTGGCTCACATCACCACCAGGACACGTCTGGCTGCAGGAGATGCCCACACCACGCTGGTTCTGTTCCAAGTAAAACATTGTTTTCAAGTTAAAAATCTCTGCTTCAAGGAACTCAGATTTCATTTTTCTTTTCCTAGCAGCTCACACACTTGCTTCATTCCTTATCCTCCGGTATTTTCTGCTTTTAAGTTACAACAAACCAGCCCTTAAAACTTTTCAAAAGCCACTTTTGATGCAGTAGGTAGTTTTCTTTTATCTATAAACACGAAAGTCTTCAAGCTTAGTTATGTCAGTGTATCACTACAGAGAGGAAGGCTTGAATGTAACAAAGACTCCAACCTTCTTCACTCATATCCAGCAATTAGCAGATGTTAAAAACAGCATCATTTCTGAGTGAGCCTTTCCACACTTACATTCACATGCAGGAATTAATTTGGAAACCAAAACTTAGTACAGCCTCATAGTTCTCCTGGCTGCAGGAACTCTTAGGATGGTGAACCAACCTTTCCTGTTAAACACCACAGCATCAAACCTCTTCCAAATATCTACTGCTGCCCTGAATTCCCTCTCTGGTACAGCAGAATGCTTTTCAAAAAAGGAATTCTTTACATCCAGAGCACTGCTGCCAGCTTAACATAAACAGCACCAAAGAGTGCCAGCTCCATCACATCCTCTACAGCTTCCCTCTGCCTCTTAAAGATTATTTCTATCATAGAAGTGTTTTTCCCAACAGAAATCTCTTCCCAGGTGCTTATTCTCACAAATCCTTCATGGTTTCTTTACATAAAGATGGAAAGCAGGACAGGTGGCAGGGACAGAAGGACCTACTGCCTGATGTCCCAGACAAGCATCATCTTCTCCCCATGTGCAGTCTCTGCTGAGGCTTTTGCACACCATCTCCTGCTCCATGGATCAGCAATACTTGCAGTTCCTATCCCTGATCTATCTTTATCAAACATCAATTTTTATTCCCTTTTCCAGCACACAAACTTTTATAGCCCCCAGTAGGAACAAACTCTCCAGTTTCACTGAACTTGGTGTAAAAGACATTCCTTCCCCCAAACCTGCCAGCTATTTCATGTTACATTCCCAGCTTTTGTATTAGGAGAAATTACGAATGCCTTTCCATCTCATTAAATCAAATGCATATTGTAAAGATTAGTGCCCTTGGTATATAGCAAAAAAAAGAAATTTTCAAAATATCAGTGTGTGGCTTAGATTCCTGTGTATTTGATGAGCTTAAGCTAACTCCCTCTATGCCACTTCCTTTTTTTCCCCCTAAGTTTACATCTCTCCTCCCCACACTGTCCCAGTGCTGCACCTAAGAGAGGCAGCTGGGATCAGAACCCACACAGAACCCAAACACCCAAGGACAGCAACTGCCCAGAGAGGCTACAGTGATTCTGAGGGAAGAAAACAAGACTGAACATTAAACTAGATTTACATTTTAAACTCCATTCTGAAGTCAAACTTTTTGATACAGGTTGAATTTTTACAACAGAATATCCCTGAGAAATAACCACATCTCCACAAGCTCTTCCAATAACAAATTTGAGCTCAGAATTTTTATGTTAACCTATTCAGTATTTCTTAGGGAAAAGCAGCATGAATCACAGAATCCCAGAATGGTTTGGGTTGGAAGGGACCTTGAATACCATCCCATTCCAACTCCCCTGCCATGGGCAGGAACACCTTTAGACCAGGTCAAGACCAAACCCTGACCAATCTGGCCTTGAACACTTGCAGGGATTGGGAAGTGCCTCTATTATCCAGCCCCTGTCACAACATCAGCCACAGTATTTTTTTACTAAGAATTATGAACCAGGAAACATCTGGGATCACCATGAAAATGTACTTTCTGCTTTAGAGAATCTTTAGCAGAAAAATCTTTGTCTTCCTAGCAATTATGCCATCACCTTTTCATGTTAGCTTTCCTGAAGTGTGATAAAAAGCTCTTCATTAAAGCACCTTGCTGGCAGTGGTCCAGTGTTAAGTTTAATAAAGGCAAGCAGCTGAACCAGAGTTTTTAGACCTAGAGGTGAGAAATAGATTTGTAAAGAATTTTTTTAATTTGACAAAGTTCATATAGTCTTGAACATTTGTACATAAACATTGAGATAAAGTGTGTTGACTTAAGAAGGTTATGGAATAGAGATGATGTTGAGGGAGAGATTGAATTAGAAATAAGTTTAAATATGTTTTAAAATACAGCTTTGTTAGAAGATATTTTAGAGCATTAGAACTGTGAAAGATGTAGTAGGACTATGAGGGGAAAAAAAGTAGGTGATTGGTGTTAATAATAATGTGTGGTAAAAGTTAATAGGTTGAAAAACATAAGGTATAACTAGGAAATAGGTTCATTTCTGATGGAATAACATTGAGTTTTATATTTCTTGTGTCTCACTGTTGAGACTAATAATAGAATAAAATATTTTTAAATGCTTCTCAGTTACCCTGTTTTTGTAAAAGTTGAAATAATTAACAAAATGGTGTTTCTGTTGTGAGGAAGCAATAACTCAACTATCTGTTGAGCAGTTGGAAGGCCTCAAAGTCCTTTTTGTTCAGTGCTACTGAGAGGAAGCAGGACCCTGAGGAATTGATTCTGCTGCAAGGGAGAAGCAGAGAGACTCCTGCCTGCATCACTGGCTCAGCTCAGAGAGAGACACCAATATTACCTTATTGCACAGCACCAGGTGGGCTCTGGGGACATCACCAGGCACAAAATACCCAAACAACCCAGAGACCTTTGTAAAAGCCTCAAGGCTCTGATCACCCTAATTCTTATAATGATTCAAAACAAGAAGTAAAGAATTTATCTTGAGTTCAACAGCAGTTTCCAGCTATAGATAATATTTCTGTGTTCACCTTCTAAGATGCAGTTAAACTCAAACCATGCAATGCTTTTACTATAAACAGAAATAATACCAGCACCAGGCCACTCCCTGCATACCAGACTTGGATTAACATATTTAAACAATTCCCAAAACTGTATTCCCAAAATTTCTCTCCCCTTCAGTCCTAACCAGAAACTCTAAAACCTCAAAGAGAACCATGGTACCCTCACTGCTCCCCCTGTTTTTTCAGCCTACAAACACCACTGTTACCCCCACCTCACCCATGGATCTGTCGCCCCCACCTTACAAAGAAATAAGAGAACTCTTTACAAAAGAGAGAGAAATTACTCTATTAGCATTTCAAAAAAGCCATTATCCACCAAAAAAGAAAAAACACATAATTTACAAACTTATTGGTATAGAAATTGAACAAGACACAAACTCTAGTTCAAAAGAAGAGTCTGACCCATCACATCCTGGCCCCATAAATACAAAAGAACCAAATTCAATTCCTCCTACTCCTATCTCAGAAAATAATTCAAAAAGACTAATTAAACTAAGATTAGATGTAATCTCATACAAGACAAAGATTTTAATTCACCATACAGAGAACTCATTATACCAGTTAAATATAAGAATACTATTCCTCAGTAAAAACCTACATCATATTATAATATTAAAGAGTTAACAAAACTAAAGACAACAACTTCAACTCCCCATATTTTAATAATGTAATAAGAAATACATATGATTCTTATTAACCTAACACCTTTAAACTACCATAATATCTCATCCATAATTTTAACAAACTCAAGATATTCTGTCATGTTTAGAATAACAAAAACACCTTAACAAATTAATAGAAAACTATACTGAAAATCCTAATACCCAACTAACAATTAACTAGAGATCCTCCAAATGATAAAGCTAAAAACCAAACTAAATCTCTTTCTAAAACCATAATAAAAGATGTTCAAAATACAACACAAAACTTTTAACTGTACAACATACAAAAGCCCATAAAAACACCTATTCTCTAAAACTAAACCTTACAGTACCCTTTAAAATCACTTCACACAAACAGTTCCAAAACAATATCCTAATAAAAAAACACATCCTCATTTAATTAAAATCCTTTCCTTTTCAAACACAAACAATATAAAAAAGATATTTTAACTACACCAAACCAACTAACAACACCACAGACACTCTCTACTTACAATAAACTAAACACTCCACAACATATTGCAACCATACAAACTAATATACTAAAAAAACTTTAAAATTCCCAAGATTCATTAAAAAATAAAAAAACTATTAAAACTCAAACCAAAATTATTTTTAAAATGTTCAATACTTTATGAGTAAAGGCCATTAAAAACCTATTTTAACTATAAAAAAACTTAGCCATTAAAAAGTTATGAAACACAAAACCAAAAATACCTAATATTTACCCTCAATACAAAAAGAGACATCACACTAATCACTATCACTGTAAACATAAATGAGAAACCTCTATCAATAAACATCAAAAAAACCACACACCACCACATAAAACAAAAACAACTCAATCATAAAAAAAACCAAACAACCCAAACCAAGTACGACTTATAAAATCACCAATCTCCCAAACAACCCCAAATTGTTACCCCCAAAACCACAATATAAACTGACAACTTCCAAATTAACATACTTTTAAAAAAATGTTTATCATTAACTCATACCCACACGAGTAACTAATACTACACAACAAAACCAAAACTTTTTTTCTAAATTTTCAGTTCTTCCAACTATTTTTCCAATCAATTATAACAAAAAACTAATAGTTTCAGCTCTTACTTACTATACTCCAGTAACAATTCAACCAAAACCAGTAATAACTATTTCATTACCAATCAGTAGGGTACCTTTTTACAAATAAAAAGTTCTTTGGTAGTGTTTGAATCACTTTGGAAACTTTCACACCTGCATTTAATGAGCAATTGTGACAAGAGTGCTGTTTTGGCCAATTTACAAGCCCAGATGCAGCTTTTATACAGTAAGAACTAAACAGCCAGTGCATGGTCTGGGGAAATGTCAGAGCACAGGTTATGTTTGAAAATTGGTGACCTAAGATAGTTATTCACCAAGGACAGCAGAGTAAGAGAAAATATAGTTTTGAAGGACAGTGTATTTGTATGTATTTATTCCTGAAAATATGGAACAAGAAAAGGGCATCATGTGCCAAAAGCCAGCAGCAAATAAAACCTGCAAGGGCTGACACAGACACTGGCAAAGCGTTGCTGACATCTAGTGCCACACCACAGCTTGTCAGCATTCAACATGCACCACAGAAGCACCTATTTCCTTCTAATGCAGAAAGAGAGCTCACAGCTATACTCGAGACAACACTAAAATAAAATGTTACTAGTCAGGACTTTCCCCATTTTGGCAAAGACTGGAAGCATCATTTCACAGCCATGCACTACAAAGGAGCTGCAGTACCACCAGTATGTGGAAATCTTGGCTTCTACAAGATGTTGTCTCACCTGACATTGCTGCAGCATAAAAGCAAGCAGCAGCTTGCTCAGAGTGCTGAATCCTAATTTAGCCTCTGCTTGACCTTCCTCTGCAGGTCCCTACAGGAACACAACAGCCAGGAAGGAGGTGACAAAGTGCAGGCAAACCCTGCCAGATCAAAGCCAGGCTTTTATCACAGCATAAGCCACATATCACATCAGAAGGCTTCAAGTGTCTCTTCTTGTTCTTCAGCCCAGCCTTTTATACCCCTCAATGTTCCTGCCTTGCACCTGTGTGCCCTCTCTACCTTTTCTTGATTGATCAGTGCACCTCAGCACTCCATGGGTCATTGCTTTTGTTATAGATAGATATTGTAATATTGGCTTTTCACAAATATTAAAATGGATATTATATGTGTAGTGGTAAAGCAACTTTGTTATGAAGATATAGTTTTTATTTCTGTTGTTAATAAAGCTTAGACATAGTAGTGAAATAGCTGATATAAGTATGCTTGTGTTAAAATGCCTGGATGGGATAACATTCAATGAACATATGAAGAGGACAATTTCAAAGACATTGGCACCCATCCCCTCACCCATGGAATCATTTGTAAAGACATAACCACACTCCTTTCCTGTCACCAGCACAGAGCCAGCGGCCCCAGGGCTGGGAACAGCCCTCATGCAAAAGGAGAGCTCTGCAGCCTCCAGGTCAGCCTCTGCCAGGACTTTTCCAGTGATTTTAGAAAAAAAAAAAAAAAAAAAAAAAAAAAAAAAAAAAAAAACAACAACCACAAAACAACCCACACCTCTCAATACATAGTTAATAAGCATTGCGAAACTTGGCACAGGCAGCTATATGCTAACTTTGGTCAGTTTTGGTTTTTAACATCTCAGGTTTTAAATTTAACCATCCCCTCCCCTAATCACCATCTCTGAAACAGCAGTAGCACTCGAAAGCCATGACAATCCATTAATAAAAATTCACATTCACTGTCTATATTTTCTAAGTTTTATCAATTCCCTTTTTTATCAGTTCCAGAGGAAATTGATACCCAGCACAGAAAACAGAGGTGGTCTCATACACTGATGAAAACCACTAAAGCTTGACCAGCAAAGGCACAGGTGAATACTGCATTCAGAGACCTCAGTAATACATTTGAAGCTTGAAGGTGCAGGACTAAGTAAAACTAGTTCATTTTTTATCACTCAAAAATATAACTACCTTCAAATGGCCAACATGCCACCTCTTGAAAGTTTCATTTTGGCTGAGAGAAAAAAAATAATAAAAAGAAGCAGCTGTGCTGAAACACTGAGCTTACAGCTCCCTCCAGAGTTTCTGCTGCTGGAGTCAACTTGGAAACGCTGCTATATTTTCACCAGGAAGAAGAAAATTTCCCAGCCCTTCCCAGCCACTGTGACAATAAAATTCCCACTGCCCCAGATTTCACTGCTGGGATCAAAGCTCCTACTAACACATGTCAGTCACACATTGCACTAAACATGCACCTCTGGGAAAGTGCTCCAGCTTATTAGTAGTAATTAATAATTAGTCCAAAGAGTATTTACCACAAATCCACTGATAGAAGAGCTCTATTACATGGCCACATCTGGGGAGATAACACCATTATGTATAGATTGGTTTCTCTCTAATAGACATTTATAAAGCCAGCAGATAAGCAGCAGCAAACCTGTCTTGGTCAGGTTTAATGCACTGTCTGCAGTATTTATTGAGGCAGAGCAGATCTCCTTATTGTTAGCAATATCTCAGCTGCTGCCTCCAAAGAAAATAGTTGTAGATCTCCCACTGGGGAGAGAAATTCAGAGAGGTTTCCAGCAGTTGTTGTCTATAAGATTGTTGTCCATTCAGGGACGTTCTCAGCAGCCCACTCAGGAAACCCCCTTTGTCCTCACCTGTTTGTACCCAACACACAGAGTACGTCCAGCACCACGGGAGCTCCACCAAATACTCTTGACAAGCCAAAATTTTAGCCTTATCTAACCAAATCTCCACTTGAACCTGAATGCTGTACAAAGGACTGACAAGTGTTGTCAGTCCTTTGTTGTCATAATTGGAATGCTGATTTTAAAGACATCCCACACCTGAAACACAAATACACAGCATTTTTGAAAGACTCCTGAAGGATGCAGAGCCCAGCTCATGCATCTGAGTGGGGGGAGAAAAAAATTTAAAAAGGAAAAAAAGAAAAAAGATAAATCATCACTAGCAGCAGTGCCAGAAAGTGTAAGAGAACCTGGGAGGCTCCAAGGCCTCCCCACTGTGCTGGCAGGCAGGAAAAATGCAGAAGATACTGTCTGCCCAAACCCTCATTTAGTCTCTGTGTGTAAGAAAGCTGCATGATATATTTCCCATGTTTAGGGTTGCACAAGCCTGAATAGCTGTTAACATGTTTGGAAAGAATGTGCCAGTGGTAGAATTCAAAAGCGTCTCTTGGTGGTGAATTAAGCTCCTGCTGAAAGAAAGACAAGGAAAAAGAAAAAAACCTGAAGCAAGAGAAGAATCTCAAGAGGGTCACTGGAAATGCTGGAACCAGGCAAGTTGAGAGGCACTGAGCCAAAACAGGACCAGAATTTCTGTTACTACACTGTTATGCTGGTGTGCTGCATTGCTATGTAAAACTCCTCGTTTTGTTAGACTTCTTTTATTTCAATGCACTTTTCTTTAAGGGAGAATGCCCAGTTTCCTTTAAATTAATTCCTCCTCTTCAGCCTGCTTCTTTCTTCCTGCCCTTTCTTTAGTTGATTGTCCATTCTGCCTTGGGGTCTATGTAGATATTTTCACTTGAGCAAAGCTAATAAAATTGAGGACTAAAAGCTGAACCTTCCTTTCCTGGTGGCAATAAAATTTTCATTTTAAATACCTCCTGGTTCACTTCTCAGGCTTCCCTGGCTGTCCTGCTGACTGCTCTAACACATAGCACAGCTACCAGGTGAGGTGGAAGCCTTTAAAGCAAAAAAACTCAATAAAAAAGTGAAATCATGGGCATATTCAGGACTTCTGTGTCTTTGCTATTTTCCTAGAGGCACACCAGCCTTTGAAAATCAAACAATTCATCATTTTACCCCTCCAGGCAGAGGTTTAATAGTGTTAACACACTGGTGCTTCTGGTCGTGCCCCAAGCAAGTGGATGTGGAAGCTGAGCTGTGACAAAGCCTGGCTGGTTCAGCCTCCAGCAAGACATCACCATTCTGGGGAGAGACTTGTACCCTCCTTGCTCCAAATGTTGGGCTACCAGTGTTTGAAATGGACCCAAAAAGCTTCCAGGCAGGGTAAGAAGCTGAGAGTTCCAGCTGATTAAATGCCAATGTGTGGTTCCAGTCAGTGGGCTGAATTCTGCAGGAGTGCTGACTGAGGGGAGGTGAAGGGGAAGAGCTGCATCGGACTGTTTTCTTTGTAGCTACTCCTGGTTTCTTTCTTTTTTTGAGAAATAACTTCGCAAAATTAGTACTTGGGCATTTTACCTGTTTGACAGCTTCCCATCTGCTGGCCCAATTTATAGCCACTGAAACTGCTAAAAAATCAAGTTTTTATTACCAGCCACATTGCAGTTTATATAGCTGTGGAAAAATGGGCTGAACTCAGTTCCTCCTTATGCTTTATCAACCAAAAAGTGTGCTCTGACACCAATCCTTTACTGCCATCCAGGGCTACAGGCAATTGGCTGCCCTTCAGACACACTGCACAACACACAGGTGGACTTATCTGCTCTGTTCAAGGTCAAAGAAAGTGGAGAGATGGCCAGAGAAAAATGTGTATATGGCAGGTATAGTTGTTATTCTAGATTCTGTTTGCCCTCAGATCTTATGCTGGTCTAAACCACAAACTACAGTTACATTTAGAGAAGTCTACATTTGGGGATGGCAAGAAGGATGAAAAGTAAAAGCAAAACCAGCAGAGCAGCAAGATAAGGGAAATATCTGATGTTAAAGGTGAGACTTTTAAACAGCTCTCTAGACCCTCCAGTGTTAAGGAAACTTCCCCGTCTGAGCATCCAGGACCACTCTGACACTCACTCTTGCACAACATGAGCTGGACCAAAGCCCCTTCACAGCTGCACCCCACACTCACACTGGGTTCCCCTATGGGCTCAGACCCAGGTTTTCCACGGCAGACACTCAGACATTTGAATTCTTAAATTTAATGTTGGTGCAACTAACCAAATAACAACTCCAGCCAGTTCCTTTGAGGAGAGACCCCAAAAAAGGAACCCTTGGCTTTTATCCTCTCACAATCTGAGGGCAAAACTCTGGGGTCCTCTGCTCCTGCTGTGTCTCCGAGTGTCCCCTGGCAGGGCCACAGGTGCCCAGGCCCCTCATTACACAGAGGGGCAGCAGGGCAGAGCCCCTGGCCCTGGGCTCCCCCAGAGCTCAGCCTGCAGCTCCCCTCAACCTACCTGCACTGAAAGGATCCTGTAACACCCATTCCCCTCCCACAGCCCAGCCTTTCCTCCACACAGAAGAGGAAAAAAACCAAGCCAAACTGATGAAGCCAGGAGAGCAAAAAATTACTCATTTATGTGTCACATAGGTAGGACTGTAACATCTGGCACCTGCCAGGCATCAGGCCCGCTGTGCACAGAGGCAGTGAACACAAACCCAAGAGCTGTGCTAGCAGAGACTCACAGCAGGTCTCTGCACTAAGGAACAGGGGGCTTGCTTGTCACACAGGGCCAAATCTCAACAGCCTCAACTCCCTGCCCACCCTTGTCACAGATAAGACAGCCACAATACAGACTGTCACCACACAATTTCAGAAGGTTTTAAGCATTCCCCCATACACAGTAACCCCTTACCTGATCAGAAGGCTTCAGGTGTCTGTCCATACAGAGTAACACCACTCCACTTCAGAAAGCTGCAAGCAACTGCCCCTTCTGTGCTTCAGCCCAACCTTTTATCCCCTCATGTTGATGCACTGCACCTGTGTGCCCTCTGCTCCCTGTGTGATTGGTCAGTGCCCCTGGGCTCATTAGTGGCTCATTATCTCATATCACCTGTCCTGCACAGCTGCAGCCCATTGGGGATGAGGCTCAGCCCCAGCCCCACTCCCAATGACCACAAACTCTGTGCCCACACATCCTGGATGGGCTGTCCCTGTGTGGGGGCTCTGTGCAGTTCCCCAGCTCCTCCCCACACGGCATTTCCCCAGTCTGAGGCAGTTCTCAGCTGCATCAGCTCCCTGAGATATTTCACTGTGCACTGTTCAAACACACATGTGTGTGTGTGAGAACAGAGACAGTAACCCCAGCCAGGCAACACCCCTGACAAGCGATGTGAGCAGGCAACCAAGGAGTGTGATTCCTTCTTCACTTTAAACCAACAAGGAAATGGGGATTTCTTTACAAGATTCTTCAGTGCATCACCACTATTCATTTTTCAAATCCGCAAAAACCCCAGATCCTCACAATACTGTGGATTTTGAGTTACAGCCTTACCCCATCATTTCTTCCAATTCTGGAGCATGGGAAGGAAGGCTGCACAGAGCCATGGGACAGCACTTAAGACTACTAATGAACACATTTAGAAAGCTTTTTGTAGACAGGCAAGACAACACATTAAAAAAAAAGAAAAAAAATTCCCAACATAATCCCCCCTCCAAACCAAACCAACTTAGAAGTGAAGCACTAAGGCTGTTCCTGCATGCTTTTGGAATTTGGGACCAGATGCTGGATGCAAAAGGACTTGTAATCAACAACATACACAGCCTCTTGTGGTGCTGTTAAGGGTTTTCCAGGATGAGTTTAAAGGATTGTGGAATTTCTTATTTTAGTTTATAGAGATAATTCTTGTATACTCAGCAGGTATTCCCAATAAACAATGGCTGGGACAAAAACATGGTGGTAAAGCAAACCTGGTAAATACAAGGGAAACCCATTACAGAGTGCACAGAAAAAAAGGAGAAATAAAGATGGAAAGAAAGAAGGATTCATCATCAGTGCAGGTAACAGTCAAGTAAATTTTTTCTCAACAATCTTCTTATATTTAAAAGAAACCAACTATACTTGCAAGTCACTTGCAGAAAATTTTAATAATTTGCCAAATATACAGCTATTAGAATGACCCTAAATATCACTAATAATTGAGTTACAAAAGTTGGTAGATAGCACAGTACAATGTTCTATAAAATAAACATGGGTAACATTAACAATACTCCCTGTGGTCCAGGAATGTCAGAAAATAGCACAAAGAAATTACAAACACATACAGATCAGAGGAGATTGAGGGGCAGCTTTAGACACTTGGATCAAAGAAACTGAGACCAGACTAGACACATTCATTCATCAACATAATGAATGTAGAACTTTAAATCTCAAAACCAATTAACAACACAGCATCAGGTGCAATTTCACATGGTTTTAGCTATGTTCCAGTACAGTTCCCAGAGGATTAAAGTGCCTTAGTGCACTGTAGTTTCATTTAGTCAGGTGCAACACACATTGTGTTTGGAAGTTACTTTCTTTTTTAAAAAGTGACCTATGAAATAACTACTTGAACCCATGTCCATAATTCAAACTAAGGTGTTTTAAAGTTTCTTTGTTCTGACTTTGCTACTAAATGTCATGTAACAAAATAAACCCCAAATCCACAAGGCCCATCTCCACTAAACAAGACCAGAGTAAAAGATATTTATTGAAACATGTTTCCTGTGATACAACCCTTAGTTTGCTTATTTTCCCCTTTCAAACATATTTACCCTTTGGATGACAATTTTCCACTGCAGTTTCCATTTCCAGGTTGCTGTGAACATGAAAACCAGCCAGATTTGGCCCGTGGCTATGATGATGATATTTCCCAGATAAGATCCTGCTTTAACCCAGTGAATAAGCACAGCACATTCTCTCTGTGGGACACCTGGGGATCTGCAGCCTTTGGATCCTCCCTGTAGCCATTCCCTGTGCTACTGCAGGGACTCAGTGTCCTGTTCAGGGCTCCTTAGGAACTCTCACTGCTCTCTGCTGTACCACCTCCTCCTTAAACCCAAACCTCACTGAACTGCTGTGAGGGAAGGCAAACTCCACACAGCTCAGCTGTCACTCACCTTGCCCCCAGAACACCCTCTGCAAGTCACAAGTACAGAACTCACTGAAAGCCTCCAATCCAGTCTCCCATCAGATCGTGCTGCCCTCCAGCTCCCCTCCTGCTCTCCCAGGGGACAGAGTATTCCCACAGCATCTGAGGCAGCTCATGGTGGTTTGCAGTAGTGGCACTTCAAGAAGAGTAATGGGGCATGAGCTTTTTAGGAAATACAAATTTCCATCAGTGATGCCATCTGTGCCAAGGGCACTCAGGGGGGGAAATTGCATGTAGGGAAAAGAAACTGAAAGGAAATTAGGAGGATGAACTAATCCTAACTTGAAACAGCAAGTGTGGATGTGAGTCTGCACTCTTCCAGCATCTTCCTACATTTGATTGTGCTTCACATCATGAAGGAGCAAGTCACTCCAACGATTTCAGGCTCACAATGTGAACACTCCTGCACACCCAATGTGGCCAGCACAGGTGATGCTGTTCCTGCAGCACTGCTGCTCTCACACCTGAGGCCATTTTAAACTCTGCCCAATCCAGATCACATCAAGAGCTCTCTGCAGGTGAGGAACTTTTACTGGAGTTCTAGATTTGTAGCATGTTAACATTACTCACAATATTACATGCACTGAAGTATTTTAAGAACATATGCATTCTGTTAATCAAATTAATGGAAAATAGTGGTTTCCTAATCTACTCAAGTACTTTTAAAAGTTCTCCATGAAACTGTGAGATTATGGAAAAGAACATCCTGGTTATACATTACAGTAGAAAAAAACAAAACAGTGCAAGTTTCATCTGAATCACAACTACCAGTAAAGTCTCCAGTTCATAAAACAAATTGATTAAATTATGTGAATTATTTCATAGTGGTATAGTAACTTCCAATGGAATTTATGCAACAAATTTCACCCATATTCAAAAATACATTTGTAAATGCTTTTCATAAAACTTTATACAACTCAAGTTCCCCTTAGGTAATCCCAAGCACAGTCCTCGCTCCACCTAGGCAGAAGCCTGTATTCATTCTCAGAGTCCACGAGTGACAATGCTGTGTGAGTTCTTTCTCTTTGAGAGTCAGCTCTGCTAAACCCAACTCTTATTGCTTAAAACCATCAGTTTCCTCAGCAGGCCTAGCACCCAGCTACACCTCACCAGGCTGGGGCAGCAACCCACTGTTGTATGGACATAAACACCTACAAGCCTTGTAGCCATTCCTGTAAAGATTTCCATGGGATGGTTGCCTGTCCAGAGAGCGAAAGGGGCGTTGCTGACAGGGAGGGAGATCAGTCATTGAGAGTGCATCAGTTCAGTGACCCATTGTCTCCCTCTTCATCTTCTGATTAATTATATATTCTGTTTAATGATTTCTGTGAATACATGTCCAACTGTAACTGAAAACAACCGGCTCAGACACAACCCTAAAATCTGCAAGAACGGAAGTGTGAATATAAGGCCTCTGCAGGCTCAGACTCACAGCTGGTACTATGCCCAAACATCTCCACAGCAAGCTTTATTCACACAATTTCCAATAAAAAATACTGTTACTTCTCAAGCTACATTTTAAATGATCAGAAATACATTCAGAATAACTACTGGTACAAAAACCATGATAAAATTTTTTTATTCAAAATATTCTGACAGGTTGACAATATTCCAGGCATGTTACAAATACTGCCACAGCCAACAAAACAATCAATACTTAGAGAGCATTCAAACACTGAGGACATGTATCTTAAAGCAGAGACAGGAGAGTGCATGGTACTAAGTGCATACTAATCCTTTTCCAATAACTAACTTGAGGAAAATACCTCATTTCTCTGGTACAAAATGGATTAAAACCCAGAAGAGATGAATTAGAGAGGACAAAAATGATGATGTTAAAATGTTTTTGCCCATACTTTCCTGTAAAACCTTGTAGCTTTATCATACAAGGCCACTACCAGTCTGGACTACTCTAGTGTTGACTATTTAAGGGATAGAACAACAAAATCATAACAGAGAAACCAGTGACAAAGCAAACAAAACCACAAACTCTTTCTAGAATATGGCTTAAATTAATTCACAGAGAGTTGGGAATATATTAACTATAAGGTACAAGAGAAATACCAGGTAGGAAAAAAGCTCCTTTTTTCCTGGTACTTTCCCCCTCACACTTCACTGTATTTCACATAAAAATTTTAACACACTGGTCTCACCCTTCCTGCAAGCCCCTTTTTCCATGTTTCTAAAACATCATGTTACTGAAAGGTTGGTGTCATTCTTGAATGCATTGGCCAAACATGAGTTCTAAAGTTTAAACCATGTAATTCTACACATAGTAATACCCTGTTTCTCCCAATTAACCCAAGTTCTCAAATAGCGCTAAAAATTCAGCTTTATTTAAAACAGCATATCTGCTTGAAAAAAGTATGAATCTCTTTGTCATGTAGAAAACAGATGTCCAATGAAGAACTTGTCAAGATGTGAACACAGCTGAGTGCATAGTGCAGAACATCATACAGAGAGAGCAGCAAGGCCACAGGGTCACTAAGTCCACATGAAAAAGATGTATGTTTCCAATGACCAAATCCATTCTAAAACATTTTTGTCCTGGAAATGCTTTAAGCATTAAAATCTTGCTCTAGGGATGGCAGGACTCCTCCATTCCCACTTTTCATAGAGCTCACTGTAACATGCATGGCAGCACAGCCACCTACACAGCATACAGAAGAGACACACCAAAATTGCTTTGGATACATCATCCTGACCTCAAGTATTCCATACAAATGCTGAATTTTTCTTGTGAAAAGGAAGGAAATGGGAGAGCTTTCAAAAGACACAGCTTGCCTGTGTGTCATTAAGGAAACCTGCAGTTTGGAGCCCAGGATGGAGAGCCACAGCTCCTCTGGCACGAGCAGTGGCACAGCTGGTGGCTTCAGGGCTGAAGGATCTCACAGGAGGCTCCTCTGCCTCTATTGCTCGAGGTTCCATCAGTGCTCCCCAGCAGCAGAAGCATCAAACACTCACTGCACAAATGCAAGTGGCTTACAGCCAGCAGAGCTCTGCACGCTCACCCAAAACACTTCTGTCCCCATTGCACTGGTTTGCTTTTTAAAGCAATGTTGTTGGAGAAGGGCCACAAGAACAACAGTGAGACATTTTCCTTAATCACAGCATCAGACACTTCATTAACAGACTGACATAATCTCCTAAACCAAATCAACTCCTGGAACATCTTGCATTTGCCTTCTTTTGCTCCTTCCTAGGAACAAAGAGTTTCTCTGGAAGTTGTGCAGTTTAAGCCTGTTATGGTATTGTACTCCAGCATTTCCTTAGCACCTCAACACAAATTATACGGTAGCTCATCTGTGGTGAACATCAGCTACACACATCCACGAAGGGGGAAGGGCTGAAAGAACAACAATATTGTCCCATGACATGGAAAAGCACTTTGGGATGCACTGGCTTCAGGTGAGACTGCTGACTCAGAATGGGATTTCTCTCCAAGCAGAGTTACTCCAGTTATTCAAATACAGTAAACACAAGGGCAGTACTGAGGACATCAATCCTGCACCTTACAACTTTCAGTCTATTTTCTAAACACCTCTTAATGGAGATGTGGCTCAGTGTCAAGGCTAAATGGGCAAAAATGTCATCTATGCTGAAGTCATTAGAGGAACTAACATAACCCTTGCTTCTGGTAGTCCTTGGACTTAAGCCCACCACATACATTTCATTCTATTAGTTTACCTATCCCGCTTTATCTCAAGCATCTTCATCCTTTCACACTTTCTATGTAACTATCAATATTTTTCCTGAGTGAAATTATAAAAAGTTAAACCCTTCTACCAAAAGTACAAAGACAAATAAAATATAGAACAATACAAACCCAGTTATACAGCATTACAAGTGCAGAAATTCTTCATGTTGTTGCTCTTTATCATTGGCCCCCAATAAAAAACATAGCAAAGAATTTAGTTATCCAAAATATTTTGCAGTACTGTGATGAGATTCTTCAGCCCATAAATATAGCCCTCATCCTTTGTGTTGCTGGGAAACACGTGAGCAAAATCGATCATTCGCACCTCGACCTTTGCGCTTTCCTTGGGCTCTGCTGGCATGTGATAGAAAACTTTTTCCAGTTGGGGTAGAACATTTCCATTCAGGTGCTCCTGTGTGATGCATGTGCTGCTTTTCCACACATTGTCTTGCTCTGAGTCCTCAACTTTTAGCGAGAGCTGGCTGTGGTGCCTCTTGGAGCACGACTTTTTGTGAAGTGCATAAAATTTAGACAAGCCTTTACCTACAGAGGCTTCAATTTTTCCATTCTCTGTAGAATTTATTACATGAATATTATTATTATACTCCAACACATCTCCACCTGACAAGAGGCCTTTGGGTACTCTTCTCTTCTCTGCCAAGGTGACATCACTCAGCCTCACGGTTGTTGCTTGGCATGAGCCCTCATACACAAACAGCAGTGAGCTTGCGTAGAAGTTGAGCTGTGTCTGGCCCTCAAACCACTCCAGAATCTTTTCTACCTTCTGAATGCTGGCAGCTACCACATCTTTTCTCAAGCAGTACCCACTGTGGAAAAACTTGGAGATCCCTGCAAGAAATACACACATATTGGAATTACTTTCACTTCTGAACAGAAAACAGATGAATTTTTTGTCTTTTGGGATGAGAATAGTTCTTATTTGAAGGAATGGACACAATTTAGGGAATTTCTCTTCAGGCAATTACTAACTAAATGCAAAGTGAACCTAGGAACTCTGACACCTTCAGTCACTGCACTGCTGTTACAGCCAACTGCACACAATTTAAGGCTGGCAGGCAGTTCAAACACTACAGGGAACAGCCAAAGACCCATCTGAGGATCTTTGAGGACAAAAAAGGACTCTTAAAACAGGAACACCCAGAATAGTAGTTTTTCCACACAGCTTTATAAATCAGTATTTAAATGAAAAGATCCAAGCACACCCCAATTCCCTTACTTACCATCCTTTACTGTTTCCTTGGTCAAGCTCCTTCCATAGTGCTGGTTTTGTGTCTCATAGCTGTCTGAAGACACATGGTACACCTGAAAGAGGCAAGAAGGGGACTCCCTATGTATTTTGAATCACCAGGATTTCTGCAGAGCAAGAGACACCTCAAAGGCCACAAAACATTTAGCCCTCACAGTTTTTAAGTTTCTTGCAGTGCCCAGCAAAAAAAAAAGTGCTCTCCAAAACTCTCCCTTCATCCCTTGGGCTCCAAGCTACAGCTTTCCTGTGCTAGGGACATCCTGGTGGTGGCAAAAAGCAATGTACCCTTTACAAGGAACTCTTTATGGTTTTGGAAATCACAGCTGAGACCTAAAACTATCAGTCCTATCTGCGTTACTATAGATGTTAAATCAGTGAGACAACAAAGCAAAAATTTCAATGCAATTATTCTGAGTTCTTAAAGTTATAAAACTATTTTAAAACAGAAAAGAAAGAAAAATAAAAAGTAGAAGAAAAGCAAAACAGTAAGAATTACTGTATGTGACCACCAAGGCCCACCTCCCTAAGACACATCTGCCACTGTCAGCACAAATGAGGCTGCACTAAATAAATGGCAGCAGCCAGGCAAAAGCTGGTTCCAGCATCAACAGCAGTACTTCAGCTCTCATCTGAAAGGGAGGCAGCTCACACAGGGACAGTTTTGTCCATATCAGGAATTGTACAAGCTTAAGAACTTAATTCAAAACTGCCTCACATATAGACATATTTTCTCTCACACTGAATTATTTCCATAGCAGAAATGTGCGAGGCAGCAAGGCCCAAGTATAATTTGTTTATGAGAGTGCAGGCAATTTTTATTTGCAGAAATAATGGTGTTACCAAGCAGGCAGTTGTCTCTGGCAGGAAATTGGTGCTTGGCACTTGTTCAGACCACCCATCCCTGAGGCATCCTCCCCATGCACAGCCCTGCCCTCCCTTCCCTGCTGTAAACAGAGAGGATCCCACTGGATGAGTCTGGGCACACTGCTGAGGTGCCTGCTCCTCATCCCTCCTCTGGGGCCTTATTCTTGCTGAAGCCAACCAGTAAAGTCCTCAACACTGAAACAGCAGCAATAAAAAGAAATATTACAGGAATATTAAATTAAAAAAAAAAAATTGAATTCCCTGTTTTCTCTATAGCCCACCACCTCGAAATGTCTCTTCCCCATCCAAACAACAATAAAGTTGATCACACAGATCCCCACCTCCTGTTCTGGGAAGAACACTCTCAAATAGCTTTTATTTTGACAAAAAGATTGATTTTAAGTCTCCAGCCATGAACTGAAGGGGCTGTAAACAGTCCTCATTATTCTAAAAAAATAAAGAGCTGTAATTCTAAATGTTTGAATTCAGCAGCAGAGACACTTCACACTGTTATGATACTTGGAGAAACTGAGGCCTCCATGTCTATGGAATGAAGAAGGCCACAGCAGAGATGAGTTATTCTAAAACTGCATCTGAAAAATGTGATTTTGGGTTCACAAGAACAATAATGTTTCTCCACATAGTTTTGCTGGGTTTTTTTCCAAAGCACATGAAAAAAGTACCAGCATACAACACAGATACTCAAAGATTACTTATGTAAATACTTCAGGCACCAGAGTAACCTTCAAAAACATACCAAAAGTTTCAAAACTTTTTACAGAGCCACAAGTCAAAGGCAGTGAAATAAAGAATAATATTGCTTAGGAAGAGAATCAAGAGTCTGAAGACTAAATTTAAGTTTTCACTAATTGTGCCTTCATTTTAATGATATTAAGTGTTGTCATCCAGCTGGACTAGGGGCAGCTTTCAGCAGACATCAGCACTGCAGCAGTACCCAACCAAATCTTGTTTACCAGAACCTTCCTTATCTCTTCCTGTAGGAGCTGCAGTTTTTCTGACATGGGCACCAGCTCAAACAAGCTGATCAAAATCTGCAAGCTCATTCTGTTTTCCAAAGAAACACTGGAGCAGCACATCAGACCCTGTGTTTCTGAGCTGGGCTTCCCAAGAAGGCACCTCACCTCATAATTTAACAAAACCATTCCCCAGATGTCTTTTTATATAGCTGACAGACAGATGCTGCATTAACAGCACATTTTTAACTATACAAAGCAGTCAGAGACATAGCACCAAGTCCCAGGGCCACAGGATGAGTGTAAGGTATGTGTTTAATTAACTGCCTTGTGCACTCAGAAGGCACTGGGTCACCCAGAGGCTTGGCTGCAGCCAGGGGCACTAAGGGACAGCAGATGTGCATCATCACAAAAACCTCCTCTGACCAGCACCTTGAGAGTTTGCACAGCTGCAGGAAGAGACTGGCTAAACATTCCTGGAAAACCTCACTCAAATACAGCTACATCACACCCCATTCTCAAAGCCAAGCTCAAACAGAAACCATCTCTGACCAGCCCTTGCTCCACCCTCACCCAGCCAAACACAGAGTGGCTGTGCTGGAGGAGCAGGAGGCTAAAATCAACTTCCTGACTGACCTCTTGCTCTACTGTGCTTTTGTGCACATGGCCACCACCCATCATCTGCTATTAACCCTTCCCAAAATGACACTGTGCCTCTGAATCAAGCTTTTCCTGCATCCCTGTTGTTGCAGCTGTCTGTACTGGCCCATTTCTGTCAGAACAACAAGTCAAGCCAGATCTGTAACCTTAACAGCAGCCAAATGATTAGACAGGGAAATCTCATTTCTTGTCCACCTGCGACAGCTTGTTATGTGTTTGCTCTGTATCCACTGGCAGGTCTCCTGAAGGGTGCAGGACAAAGAAAACTCCTTCTATGAGCTGCCACACACTGCCTTCAAGAAACTCCTGCTTCATCAGTCATTTTTATATATTCTTACTATGCAAGATCACAGCTGCTGTCAGTACCCAGCTGCTACCAAAGCTGGAGCCACAAGCTGAAACTGGGGTAAGCAGGTGGCACCCCAACTCACCTAGGCACATCCCAGAGCAGCATCCATCCCCTAGGCACATCCCAGAGCAGCATCCATCCCCCAGCTCTGCAGGGACCCTCCTGTGCCAGGCCAAGACCCACAGCCATGCCTGGGCACCTTCTGCCTGTGCCCTATGACTGTACCAATATAAATACAAGTTTCCTTCATGCTCAAGTAACCCAGGTTTCTCTGCAGGCCCTTCATCCTGCCATGGTGCAAGACTTAAAGAGTTTCAACAAGCCTCATTTTTTCTTTTCAAAAAGAAAGTAAAGCAAGGATTTGAAGAAAAAATAACAAAGGGAGAAATTTTGTTAAAAAACATTCTCTTTTTTGATATGTCTACTTTATAGCAATGCTCTCAAATTACCACTGCTGCTGAGAGCGTGCCCCATTGTCCAAATCCATTTATCTAAATATCTCCTATTTCTTCTCCTATTTATCTAAACATTCCCTAATTTTTACTTTTTTTTAGCTTGATTTGTTGTAGCTAGACCTAGGCCACAGGTGATGACAGTGCACACATCCCTGCTCCCTTGAAAATGCAGCACAAGAAGGCTGCATCCCTGCTCCCTCATTTCCAAGACTATACTTTGATATTTCTCTGCCCATTTTGCTTCTTTACTCCTCTGGACTGTTTTGACTGAGTGCTTCACATGACTAATTTCACCCCCAATGCTCTGACAGTCAATATACAGTTTTAGTCAAGTCCCTACATAAATAAGTTGTAGAATGAAATTAGGCTGAAATTTATCCAGTGGAAAAGCAGACTATTAATCTGCTAAATAAAAGAAACTACAACACTGCAATTAAATCATGAACCATCTTTAAAATAGCTTAATACAGTAATTTTAGACTCCCAGAACTTCAATGAAGCATCTCATTAGAATAAATTTCTTTTATGTAATAAAAGACCACCTGCTCCAGCTTGGAAGATTTTTTTTCAGGGCTTTTGGTTGGTTTCTTTGGCTTAGGGTTTCATTTAATTATTTATTTATTGTTTCATGGATTTTTTTTTGTTTGTTTTCTTTTAGGTTTTGTTTTGCTTTGTCTTCCTGTTCCCTTAAACATCAAAGCTTGAATTAGACTTACAAATGTAAAAAAACCCGTTCTGGTAATTTTTCAGTCTAGAAGAATCTGAACAGTAAATGCAAAATTTAATATTTTTGACTTCCCTCCTAAATCTTGTTACTAGCAGATCAGAGCTTGTGAAAATTACCATGATACTAGAAAGAGTTCATAAAAACCTCATAAAATAGAGTCAATTACAGTCTATTTCTGCAGGAAAATATCCTGCAGAATCATGTGCTGTAGATTAGAAAATTCACTTGTAAAACCAGCTTTGATTATTATACATTACTGCCTGCATGTTCATGGGCACTAACAATAGAAGTCAATGATGGATTATAATGTTAAAATTACATAATCACCAGTTTGTGCTTTAAAAAAGCATTTCAGAAATATTTTGGAGTAAGTGAGATTGCAATCGATGCCTGGAAACAAAAGGAAATCTGCAGGATCTGGGAACTGTGGATTCCAAAGGGCTGTGAATGTGAAATGAGAGCACAGCCCACACATTGTGCTCACACTCAGCAGCAGGCAGAATGCTCTGTATTTAACATTGCCTGTGCTGTGAAGAGATCTCTTACCTGTTTGCATGTGTGCTACTGAAACCATATTGCAATTTGTATTTTTGCCATTGCCACAGTATCTGAGACTTCCAACTTCTTTATAAACTCTAACTACTTCCATAACAAACCATGTCCATTCTGACAGAATCCCAGAATGATCTGGTTTCAAAGCTGCAATCCCCTGCCATGGGCAGGGACATGTTTCACCAAACCAGGCTGCTCCATGTCCTGTCCAACCTGGCCTTGGACACTTCAGGGATCCAGGGTTAAACTTCAGGGATCCAGTGGTTAAAAAAAGGAACTTCTCCACTAGGTACAGAATTGTGCTTTTAAACAATGTTATTAAAATAACTGTGCTTCCTAAATGTGTCTCCATGCATTTATTCTGTCTATTCAATGTGTTAAGCTAAATACAGATCACATGCCAGAAGTGTGTACATAAATTAATGCTGGGCTAGACAGGAGACTCCTATTTTTAAGGACACAACACATATTTTATATATGAACAGATGACTGCTTGTTTACCAGTGCATAAGAAAAAGCTGTTTCAATAGCCTTTTGGGTAAAAATACACTGTAAATAGCTTTTGGGCCAAAACCCCCACCTATAACACTTTTTTGCTTGTATCTCTTCATGACAACTTATACAATGGGTGCTTTAGAAAAAGCTCACCTACAGTCTCTGTTTTTCCTGGCCCTCTCCTTATTGGCCTTGTAAAAATTTACCCCACAAGCCTACCTCCCTGGTAAAAAAACACTGAAAAAAGGAGAGATTAAAACCAAACCTCTGTACTTCTTTGCTACATCATGTTTTGTCCAGTGAACAGGAACAACCTTCATGCAGCCATGAGCTGTTCTGGGCTGTATATAATCTGTGCAGGAGTGTTTTATAATATAGCCAGAATGTTGCAAAAGTAAAGCAAGCACAGAGGACACCCCACAACCAAGAGGCAGAAAGCATGCCTTGTGAATTCAGACTTTACCAAGTGCTGTGTGAGGGCAGGAGAAACCTTTTCAGTTCTCTTTGGAAAACAACTTCCAAGATGTAATTGGGTGCCAAAGGCAAAAATCCAAATCTCATCTAGTTAAACACTGGATGGAAAACTGCACTACTTGGGAGAATCATCATTACACATCCAGTCTGAATTAGGGGATTGAAAAAAATTCTGCAGGACAAAGGCACAAATGAGTGACAATGTCAGAAACAATAGTCACAAGCATGCCACAGAAGCAATCAATCATTCCTTTTGCACTGTCATGAAACATAGGACATGAAGTACATTGTTTTACCAATGAGATAAGAAAGGTCACATAATGACATCAACCAAATCCAAAGCTATAATCTCTAACCTTCCTTTTCCATCCAAACTGTTTGGCTGTTTTTTGATTTAACTCCCACATTCTTGCTCACAGGCTTATGTAATTACTACTCAGGACCACTATAATTTATATAGCAGCTTATCTCAAGGCAGACTGAAGGGCTGGGAGGCTGGGCAGCTCTGCACAAAACATTACAGAGATATTAGAATTATCTGAACAATGGTGCAATCTGGCTGCTGGTGCTATTGAACAGCAAAGGGGAAGCTGATCAAAGTCTCCAGCCATTTATGCTGCACAGCTTGAGGAGCCCTGGATTTGTGTATGAGAAGAACAACAAAAATCCCACATCAAAAAGAAAACTATTCCTGTACCTATCATTGCAGAAAAAACTACTTTTGAATTCCATCAGTGACATCAACACATTTCTCTTACTGAGCCACAAATGTTCTGTACAGCTTTTCTTTACATTGAAGTTTTAGAGTAGCCAATACACACATATTGACTCTTAGTATTTCTAAGAATACTAAGAATTAATAGGGATGTCTCCATGTCCAACTAACCTTCCCCTGACAGCTGCCCCTTGATTGTGTAAATATCAAAAGAAGTTTGCTTCTGATGGAAAAACTTTTAAAATGTAAAACATAAGCAGCTGTTCATGGCTATATGCATCACCTCTGAGAGCTTACTTACTCTTCCTTAGACAGAAAAAATATTTAATATTGTTTTTATTTAAAAGTAGAGTATAAAGATGAAAAATGTGGAGGATACAGCTCATTACTGAATTATCAGAAAGACTGGTTCAGTATACAGATCTCTGATATAAGCCTGAAAGAACATAAACACACAAAAATCTGCTTAATAATTTTAAATATCTGTTGTGGTGGTGAAGAATGAATTGCAACTACATTCAATTTTAAAAACTGAATATTAGCCCATCTCTTGTACACATTTACAGTGCCCAGGTTGCAAATAGCTTGTCCTAATGGACACAGCCAAGTTAAAGAATGGTTTAGGGCAGTGCTTTGGAACTGATTCCACAGCTGATACCAGCACTACCCAGACATTCAGGTGACACTGTATTTATGTACAGCTCAAGAGGATTGCTGTTTGCTAGGAACACCAGTTGCTGTACCTGGTGTGGGACAAGAGGAGAATAAACTAAAAGTGGAGACAAAACAATTCCTTACCCTCATTCCAAGAACCAAAAAGCCAATCTCTTCCATCAGAGGGTACTTGCTGACCTGCTGCTGTATCTTCTCTGCTGAAGCATAGGGATCATAACTTTTCTGACCTATTTTCACATCCATTATGCAGGGCTTGTTAAACTTACGGGTCACATCTTCCAGTTTTAGATATGTATCTGTCAAAAAAACAAAACTTCTGTTAACAGTGGGTCACAGCAAAATAATTACATAGCTTCTGCTGAGCACCTGTGGAGGAACGTGAAGAGTTTAAGGCTTAATATCACATGAATTCAAGAGTCAAATTTGTCTCTGAATGTAGGCTAAGTCATGGTCACTGACATCCACAAATTGTATTGCTATGAAAATATACATGCTTTCTTGTTTAGAAAATTGTATACAATTAACATGCATTAACCTAGCATTCAAATTCCAATTATTGCCCAGATAAAATCCCTGAGTAGCTTTTATTAGGTCACTAACATATCACAAAGAGCATTACTAACCACATACAAATGCAGGTTTGCAGCTGTGTGGCTACTTTTGCAATTCAGTTGGTCTCCTGTGTCATTTTAAAAATGAAGGGAACATTTCAGTCCTGGCCTTCAGGGGCTGAAGTGCAGCTCATTTTGTTTCTTTTTATGCCACTCCCATCTACACTTGTTTCTCATGGACACCTTTTGGGGAAAATGTTCTTGGGATCCTAGGCTGCCTTTCATCCATTTCTAACAGCTCTTTGGCTGGACTAAGAAACCCCAAAAGTACTTGGAGTGCCTGAAGATTTAAAGGAGTATCTAAACCCTGATGGAAACTATCATTACTAGCATGACCCCCACACTCACTATCAGAACTCAACAAGGAAATTGAATCAGTACCCAGCCAGCTCCCAGACAGCTGCACCCACCTCCAGCCCTTGCCAGGACACAGCATAACCAACACAGCCTCAACATTGGCCTCATTCTTCATATGTGCTGTGTAAATCCACCTGTCACCAGGCACAAAATTCAAGTCTGGTTTTCCTTCCAGTACAGCCTACTCCACAAATGTATTTTTTTGGCTTTAATGCAGTTTGAACACAAAAAAACATTGTATTATACACCATTCCTGCAGTATGATCTAAAATGGGATTGAGAGAGAAAGCAAAACTAGTTTAAAGAGGCACAAAGTGCCTCATCTGAAAGCTGTACAGCCAGGTAACAAACCAGTGCCACTCAAGATAAAGGGAACAAGCAACATTTCATTTACACTTAATAAGTAGAAACACTTTCTTAAGGAAAAGAAATAAAAGGGACTTGTACTACTTTAAGTGACTACCACTGATTGTACAGAGCTGTGATCCCAGAGCCTGCAGAGCAGTGACTGCCAAGGGAAAGGTCAGGCTTCCAATATCAAGTCTGCAGCAAACCTACAAACTTATCTTCAATCTACATTTAGGAACAAGGTACACACACACTCTGCTAAGCTCCATCATCTGCAGCAACTCTGATTTTTATCAAGACTACACAAAGCTCATTAGCACTACAGATAGCAGAGTTGGAAGTGCAGTGTTTTGGTTGAACTGTTGCCACAGCTTTCTATGAAGAGGACTCATGATAGTGCACAGCCTTTTCAAGAAGCAAAACAAACAAAACCAAAAGTTTCTCTTCTTTAAACAGTTATTCCTACTGCCTATGTCTGATTGACTGGGGGGGACCTCCCAAAACCCAACCCCACCGTGCACAGTGCTTTTGAATCCTCAAAGCAAATGAGCAATGTGCTGAATTGCTGTCTCTTGGTTAGACCACATATTTTCACATCTTAAGATCACACTGCAAACAGAAAAAAATTATTTGCAATTGAGATGGAATATTAAGTGAACTCCATGACACATTAAACTGTGAGGGAAGGAAAAAGATAGCTCTTGTAGAGATATTTGAGTTAGTGCCAAACAGGAAAGCATGAAGGCAAATCTGAGCTGAGAAACTGCTGGTACTATCACAATCTTGCTTTCAGTTTTTCCTGTAGATATTACACCATGTCTTTGGATACTGTCCTACTACTTCTTTGGAAAACAAGCCTGTCAAGCATAAGCAGAAGACAGTTATTTTAAAGGAGCATGACATCTAGTTTGATGCCCACATATTCAAAGAGATTCCATGGCATCCCTTTGTGTGTTCCACAAGCTCCATTTCCCCAGTGTGAGTTAGAAAAGCCCCCAGAAGAAAATCTAGTTTCTAATACAGCAATATCTATTTTCTCTTGAAGACACAATCTTCCAATTGTTCTACCAAAACCACCCTTTTCTTCCTGACTCCCAATGTTATACAAACACAAATTTTAAGACACTAGATCTTTGTTTCATTTAAATCAGTAACAGGGGATGACAAGCAGAACTTCCCACCATGACACTTGCTGAATTAAGTGCTTTGGGTGGTAAGGCACAGTGATGGGATCCAGGCTCTGGAGAAACAGCAGCAGATTCCGTCTGAATGCTTCCCCAGCCCCAGAGTATCCATCTTTCTTCCACACCCACAAAGTGCTTCTTCCTTTGATCACCTGGCTGCACATGACCATGGAACCAGCCCACTCCTCCACCACAACCTCACCCAGAGCAGGAGCAATGGGCAATTCCCATCAGGCCCAGCTAGTCAGGAAACCTCTGCTGTTCAAACAGCCACACCCCATCTTCCTGGTGAGGAAGACTCCAGAGATCTAATCCAGCCACCAGACTGCAAACTGGAACCAGTTGTTAGAGGGAATGGCAGTGGGTTCTAAAACAAGTCAAAAAAAACCCCACAGAGCTCACAACTGCCAAAAATTCATCTCCAGAAATGTTTTCCAGGAGGTTTGGATGAAGAGATAAAATTAGAACAGTACCATTTGGTGCAGTAGGTGGTGACCAGACACCGAAGTATTTTGGCAGATATTCCCGCAGCTCCAGCAGAATTCTGTCGCAACAGTCGGAGTCATAAACCTGAAATAAAATAGGGAGGCTTGCAGAGATCATTTTAAACATTCATTTCTGCTGCTGGGGGAATGAACAAGCAGCTGCATGGCACTTGGCAGCTGGCTGGGGCCAAACCATGACAACTTCCAATTGTCCCATAATTATATTTTCTTACAGTATTTGTTTTCTTAAGTCTAAGATATTTACATTACATTTTAAAAACATACAAGATGAAGATGATAATTATCCCAGTCCAACATAAATGAGTGGCATCCTTTCTTTCAAATTTTAAAGTGCAATTGATGCATCAACCCTAAGCACAATTTATGGTTCAACTTGAATAAAAATCTAAACTGTGATTGTTAACTTTAAAGCTTAACTTTTGAAAAAGGTGTTCTCACATTTGCATTCAAGACTGTGTAGGATTACTGTATTGTATTATAGATCCAAATCTTTCTAATTTCTATCAGGTAAAGTATAGAAGCTCAGACTAGACAGCATTTTCTCATCTTCCTCAAGACAATTCATGTAGAGACTATGCACATTTCAAATATATTTCTTTTCATTTGCTTTTAATGCTTTCAGCATTTTTTTCAACTTCTGTAGGAAAAACAGTAACAGTTTGGAAACAGCAGCTTGTTTGTATTTCTGAAGGAACAACTCTGCAGGTTAAATGAAGCTTTGGATACTATCTGTTATGGAATTGCATGACTGTTACCAGTTTGCAGCATGCTAAGAGGTTTCAAAACCATTCCCTTGCCCAGATTCCCCCATCCCACCCAGTGATGTAGTTGCAGACATAGGGGATTGCCTCTATCATGCTTCCACAAGCTTTGTAGACTGAAAGATCCATATCTACACCAGTTACAATGACTGTCCCAGCATTTAGGAGCCATCTCACCCCACTCCCCACAGAGATGTCCCAGCTCTGCTGCCATCAGAGTGGTGTCGTTCCCTCAGCCCTACCATGGCCACCCAGCAACACCCAGGGTGCTGCACAGTGACCTGCCATGCTCAGGGTTCTGCTGGCACTGCAGGGCAGCCAGAGCCCACTGCAAAGCTGGCAGCAAGGCAAAACAAATATCAGGTGCTAACAGCTCTGCAGACTTGGCTCAGCTCACTGTCAGGCCACGTTTAACCACTCTGGGGGATATCTGCCAATAGCAGCTACAAAGGGAGGTAATGCAAAATACAAACCTGGAGTGTGATGTTAATGCAGCTAGAGAGAAAAAAAAATGGATCTGAAGTCCACAGGCTATTTTAGAGCATGGAGGCAAGCCTTGGCTCTGCTCACCAGTGCCAGGAACTCGACACAGCACCTCATACAGCAGCACTGTTAAAATTAGTTATGGGAGTTTGTCCTAAATTGAGGCTTCATTGCAAAAATCTCAAACTAGGTGAACTCAAATCACCAGTGTGCTTCTAACAGAGGGACTTCTCCACAGCTGAAGCAGGGCTCCCCTGGCCTTGCACCAGGCATAGTTCTGACACCCTGTCAGTGGGCAGTGATCAAGAGCATGATACACCCATGCTGACTGTGCGCTAAGGGATGGAATTTGACCCATTCCTTGAACCAACTCATGGTATAGGCCCCATTTGAAAGAGACTAAGGCAAAGGGGCTGAATCCTGAAAGCTCAAAGTAGACAAATATGTGCACAGTGTATTGCAAAACTCTGGGGTACACCCAACACCACACCCTCTGCCACTACTGTTGCTATCTTAAGTACAGAGAAGTTGCTGGGTGTGTGCCTTTAAGTCACAGTGTCACATCACAGGGCACTGACCTCTCTTCACATGCCATGGTTTGACAAGCTGGCATGGCCACTGAGGACAACACATAATTGTATGTCTAAGTCCAGTTTCCCTCCATTTTAGCATAAGCTGGTATGCAGGTACATTGATAAGATAAAAAACCTTGCTTGCCCCTGTGATCAGTGTATTTATACAACATTTCCTCACTGAGCCTCAGGGGTGCCAGCAGAGGACAGTGTGCTTTCTCCAGCAGACTGCAATGTAGCTTGATCTTACTTGTTTAATGAAGAAAAGAAGGGTGGAAGAGAGGGGAAGATGAGCAGCAGGCAGAATCTGAGGCACAGCCTTGATCAGGCACAGACCTGATCCCTGCTCCCTCTGATAACAGCTCAGACAGCTCTGCAGGCAGCACTTTCCGGGCCAGCACTCCAGGCACTGACTGCTGACTGTTGTACACAAGTAGTACAAACCCAATTTTTGTTTACTGTGGTAGCTTATGATCATAGCACCTTACATCCAAGGTAGGGCACTCCACTGCACTAAAGGGGCACTAATGCTCTTTTCTCAGATGAGTTTGAGGAGATCTGAGAGGTAGAAACCATCATATCTTTTACATGGGAGCAAGTACATGTAAACAGGTCAGGACCGAGAGGAGCAATGGAAACCAAAGTACAACAGACAACAAGGAGAAACACTGAATGCAACTGAAAAAATAGGCAAACATAATAACTCATTTACTTAATTTATTAGCAAAAGATTCTGAGAAAGTGGAATGTCAGGAGACACTTTGGTTTTTTTAAGAGAGACAGGAGCCTTGACTTACTTTTTAAAGTAAGTCAACATTAGGCCATTAAACTTTGCAACTTAGCAAGTAATTCTGAGTATGTTCCTGTGTATTTCAAATAGCAGGATACAACAAAGATACTCAGATAATTTATAATGGGATGTAAGAGCCCAAAGTTGAGACCAAATGGGGAAAAGAGCTCCAGAAGCAGTATCTTCCAAGGAGTCTATTCCTCAATAACCGGATATAAAACATTTTAAATGGAGACAGAACTCCCAATAATGCATTTTCCAGTATCACTACTTTGACATAACAGAACTAACTGCATTACTTCTGTCTCTCAAGAAGTTATCTTGCTCTCAAGAACCAGCAAGAAACTCCCCTCATAACTGACATAACATTTACAAGGCACTTATTTGACCTTAATACAGACCTCAATCTTAGCCTGTAATGTATTCACATGTCAAACAAGAATAAGCACTCAATTAATAAAGATCAGAAGAAGTCATTTGGTGTGGGCAAAGCAACAAAACCAGACATTTCAGGAATTATGCTCATTCCTATGCAGGACAGAAACACTTCTGTTCATCAGAACTGGGCCTCATGAGCAGAACACATGTCATGGGCATTTGTTCTTATTTCATACAACCTGGCAGCAAGCCACAAAATACCAAATATAAATGCAAACATGATAAAACCATCCCTAAAGCTACAGGAAATGCACCTCATGCCCCAAAAGGTATTGCTACCAATACTGCTGGAAGATTCCTGAAAAATACAGGTTATCACTCACCTCAGGAAACCCTTAATAAATAACCCATTAGATTTTTACTTACACCAGCAATATTCCAATTTTACTTCAAGAAACAGAACTTTTTTTTTTTTTTAATGTAACAGTGGAGGTCCATCTCTCCAGCCAACACTGACAAATACAACCAATTTCTGTGTGAGCATATATAACATTATCCAATAAATCAAGAAATGCAAAACAACTCTATGCCAGCTCAGCCTGGGGAGTTATCCCCTTTACATATCACAGGCTACATTCCTCCAATTGCACAGACTGAAAATGTCCCCAGAAAAGCAAGTAAATAGGATGCTGACATCTGGAGAGCTCACAGCATGACCATTACAAATTACAGCCACTAACTCACAGGAGGAACATGCTCCAGATATGTTCTGTGGCAGATACTCTAACAGACACCATGAAGTCATAATTTCCAGTCATGCAGGACTTTTAATTCTGAGGCTTATTTACCATCCCTAAGTTTTTTATCCAAAGTACACTCTGGGGTTTCCTGTAACAGATTAAGCTGCTTTTAATGCAAACAGGGGCTGCTCAGGACAATGGGAATGTTCTTTCCCTTATTTAAAACACAACATTTAGAGTTTTTTTCTAAAGAGTAGCTAATTAGGTAAATGATAGAAGGAGGGTAAAACAAGTGTTGAAATTTCAACAGGAAACTAACTGTAGCAGTACAGACCTGTCTTGAAATGTCCTTATGAAAAAATATCACTTGGACAGAAAAGTAATCCATAGAGAACCTTCTAAAGTACATTCAAGGGCTAGTTTAATAGAATTTGTATTTTAAAGCTGTATTTGAGTAGGAAACTTGAAGTGTCAGAGCAGGCATATCAGTCTGAAGCATCACCTTTCTTTGCTGTCAGTGACCATAAACTGTCCCTAAAGGCAGCAGCACTACAGCCTGCAGAGTCTCACATTACACAGCCAGCTGCCAACATCAGGCAGAGAATTCACTGCCCACCCTGGGATTTGAGACTTTTTTGAGCACCTAAGTCATGCACTTAAATTAGCAAATGCAAGATTTACAGATGCTAGGGCAACCTCAATGCCTTCTTCCATTGGGTATGTATTATATCCCAGACTTTCATTACCTGAGCACACACTGCATTTCCCTCCAGACTCTTACATCAGCCAGTTACACCAGGCAATGGCAAGGGTCAAAAAATTGAGATTGAAACAGCAGCTGTGATTTTAGCAATTCGTATCTGCTTGGTTCTACAACTCAAACAGCCCTGGGCTTTTCCTGAAGTGGTACCATCATGGTTTGAGCTGTGTCACAGAACCCGTTTCCACAAAAATGACTGTCATTGAGCCAGCTCTGCTTGCATTCAAAATCTCATACCACAAGAACTTCAGAAGTTAAATATCTGTGAATGATGTTACACCAAATACTACCATAGCAAATTGCTTAATTTACTATCTAATATGCAGCCATATTAATGAAATTGCAATCACTTCCACTGAAAACACACAGGGAGCACTCCCTGCCAGCTCATGGTGAGTTTTTCAACAACCATCATCCCCAAGTCCTTCTCCCAGGGCTGCTCCCAGTCCCTTCTCCCAGGGCTGCTCCCAGTCCCTCTCCTCCCAAGCTGTTGCTGTGTCTGGGAATGCAGGGCAGGACCCTGCACTTCCTTTGCTGAGCCCCTTGAGTTTCCCCTTTCCCACTTCTCAAGCCTGTCAGGGTTCCCCAGGATGGCCTCCCTTCCCTCAAGTACATCATCAGTGACAACATTACAAGCCTGTCTGGGTTCTTTTTAAATCTGGAAACTAGAATTCTTTTTGGAGACTGAACTTATTCTGTTTTTCTTTCAAGTAGGCAACCTACACTTTCCTCATTCTGTCAGTTCACCAACCATATCTTACTTTTAAATGAACTTATAATGAGAAAGTATTTTCTGTCTAACACTAACATGTATTAGTAAGTTGATCCATATTCTAAAACATTCATAATTAAAGTCTGAACAGTATTTGATCCAAGCTGAAAAAGCACTTGCATGACCCTCCAGCAGAGCAGGAGCACTTTGCTGGGTCTTAATTCAATTTAACATACTGTGCACTTTACAACTATGCATTTTCACTTTATTTCCAACCAGATCTACTCTTGGTAAGGAATAATCCTCAAAATCAAGTTGCTGAGAGAACTGGATTTTTTTCCTGCTTATTTGCATAGACTACAGACTATTCAGTCTGTTCCCAACTCCACCCAGTAGTTCCATAATTGCATCAAATTGCAATAATGGCCTTTTACTGTCTCCCTTTTTAAAGGGTTTCCTAGATTGATTAAAGTGGGTTGTAGTTGATTCTGTGATACACAATCCTCAAAGAGCATGGGAAACAGACACTCACCAGATCCTCCTAGGTTCACTTTCTACTGTGTGGTGTGTTTCTTCCAAACTGGTTTTTGCTGCAGAGTACAAGAACCACAAAAATCTGCCATATTTTCCAAGTCCTACTGGCCAGTCATTTAATAGTACAAAAAAAAAAAAAAAAAATTCATAGAGAAGTAGTAGGAGCTCAGCAGATTCTTACAGCTACACTTCATCTTTCATCTCTGTTAGACAACTCCTAATGTGAAACAAGATCTGAATTCCAGCTGCCAGTATTTCACAATTTTATCAAAAAACCATTTTCTTCTCATTAGTTAAGAATTACTATGTGTCCTTGCTTTTATTACCATTACCCAGGGTCATGGTTAAGAGGCAACTTCACATGCTGGTTTGCTCATTTCCCCAGCAAAAGAGGATCCCTTCTAGACAATTCCTGAGCAGAGGAGTGATGCTGAGGGCAGGAATGAACTGCATCAGAACATGCTCACTGTGTTTGCCAACAGGTAATGTGGACACTTCAGCACCAGTATCTCCTGTGGCAGATCCAGATGTACCAGAATGAGGCACAGCCAAAGATCCTTTTGAGCTACAGCTCCCAATGCAGCAGCAATGAAAGGCATGGGCAAGGCATTACTTCCAAAATAAGATGTTAAGAAAAGCAGGCATCCTGTATTTATGTCCATACAAGACTGCAAATCAAAACCTCAGCCAGAGACATGATCACAGGATAAGGATATTTTAGTACACAACAGCAGCACAATGGCCATCATCCACTCCTTTTTCAGCCAAGGATTATCATCTAAATCAAGAGTACAAAAGCACTTGACTGAGCTTACAAAATAGGAGAACTTATCCTGAAACAAGACGTACTGTGCCTCCCCAGCCCCTTTCCTTTCCTGTCAGTAGCACAGAACAGTTTATGGAACACAGGCTGCCTTATCATGATTTATGCTACATAGGCTTCAAGGGAGCTGAGCCTTATGACTCAGTTCTTGCAATTCTGTGCAAATTCAGGCCAAAACCCATCTTTCAGACAGCTGCCTTCATTTTATGCCATTTGGGGGGGTGGGGAATCACCACAACTCTTCTGCACTGCCTGAACCTGTTAGAATACTAATTAAAATTAGTAAGAAAATAAGCAAGCATTGAGCAGGAATGAAAATACATAGCCCAGGAGCTGCAGCAGGTTATTGAGAACAAAATAAATAAAGCAGTAAGGAAAAGACTACTGCTGATGGTCCAAATGGGCACAATTCCTGAACATTTCTTCTCTTTAACCCCAGAAGCACAAGAACTGTGGTTTCAGAAATATTAACATAACTGGGTTTCACTAACACATTATCCCCTGGGTACAAACTCAAAGACTGACTGGTAAAAAAGACAGCAGAAGTTGCACAAACAGTATCCACCCTGCCTGGTATCAGGCTGTAAAATGAGCTAGTGAGTTATGAGAGAAAGCAAAACAAACACAGGTCATTACCCTATGGAAACTGCATTTCAATGCATCCAAAGGAAACTTCAGAATAACTGTGCAGCAACCACAAAACCATTCCTTCCTAGCTTTCAAGTGCCTAACTCTCACCTAACCATTGTAAATCTCTTTCACATGTTGGAGCTATTTGTGTCTCCTATATCCTGGCTTTGTTTGTAGGACACATAACAAGAGCGAAAAACATTTTCTGCTATCTCCACTGGTAATAACTTCCTTGCATTCAATGTCAGCAGGACTCAAACCCTGAACTGCTAGAGCAGTTAACAGAGCCATCACTAACTGGGCAGGGTGGAAGATTTGTTAACCACAAGAGCCAAGTGATTAGCTGAATTATCTTTTCACAATGCTGTGCAGTTAATCATCTCCCTTGGTTCACAAGCATTGGCCAGAGGTAGGAGTTACCAGAGCTGAGCTGGGAGAACCCTGTCCACCTTTTCAATCCAACTTCCCAAAATCACCCTTGCACCTGGGACAGAACTCTCTGAGAATTTGGGTACAGCTTGCATTACAACAGCCTTGGAAACCTTATACCATTGCAGCAATGAAATTTGGAGCTATGACATGGCAACACTACTAGAACCAGCTGTGACAATTCTGAGGTACAGCCAACAGGGAAAAAGAAAAAGAAAAACGTACCCACTGGAAGTTGCCCAAGCTGCAGGAGCTTTCCCAGGACAGTTTTCAGCAGGTAGCAGGAGGAGGGAAAGTGTACTACACATCCCCCAAGTGTCACACAGTCACCACAGGCAAACTGAAGGGCAATACTAATAAAACTTTACAGGAACATTTATTGATCTGTTAAGCATAAAATCCCAGTTTATTAGCTGTTCCACTAACAAAGTTTAAACTTCAGTAGGCCATGCTCAGAAAAGTGACACACAGTAACAGGTTTACAGCAGCACTGAGTGAAAGCCAAGATCAGAAGTCAGAGTAGCCATTTCCAAACAGGTCACAACCTTCTCTTGCTCCACTGAACATTAACAAACACTCCATCTCTTCATGCTTAACACACAGCTTGTAAGAAACCACAGTCACAAAGACAACAACTCTAAATTCTCTCTTCCTCGGTTTTCATAGAATAACAGAATGCTTTGGGTTGGAAAGGACCTCTTGTTCCATCCCCCTGCCATGGGCAGGAACACCTTCCACTGTCCCAGGGTGCTCCAAGCCCTGTCCAACACGGCCTTGGGCACTGCCAGGGATCCAGGGGCAGCCCCAGCTGCTCTGGACACCCTGTGCCAGGGCCTGCCCACCCTGCCAGGGAACAATTCCTAATGCCCAATATCCCATCCAGCCCTGCCCTCTGGCACTGGGAAGCCATTCCCCCTCGTCCTGTTCCTCAAGGTCCTTGTCCAGATTCCCTCTCCAGGCTCTATTGGTCGAAGTGGAAGAGGCTCTAAGCTCTCCCCAGAGCCTTTTCTTCTCCAGGCTGAACAACCCCAATTCCCCCAGCCTTTCCTCACAGCAGAGGTGTTCCAGCCCTCCCATCACCTTGGAGGCCTCCTCTGGACTCACTCAAAGAGCTCCATGTCCCTCCTGTGCTGGGGACCCCAGAGCTGGAGGCAGCTCTGCAGATGGGGTCTCACCCATCCCCAGCATCCCCTCCCTTTTAGTGCCCACAAAAGCAGCTGTCCTGTTTGAGGCTTGACATTCCAGCATCCTCCCTCTCCTACAGGACAACAGTTTGTGCAATGCTGCATTCCTGACATGACAAACTGAGGAAAGCCCCGTGCTGGAGAGCCCTGAAATGCAAAGGCAGAGCTGTACTAGCACAGTGCAATGGGGCACAGCCTGCTGGGGCTGGGACAGGAGCCCCACACCCAGCTGAGCACTGGGTTATCTCACACAGTAACTTTTTCAAAGCACACTATCCTCACATTTTTCAACTCACCTGGTGCAACAGATCACTGCAGGAGTGCTGATAGGTTTCCTCCTTCTGTCAACACCGCTGAACTAAATCAGAGCATTTCAGCAAGGATAAATGAGCCCTGGCATAAATCAGGCTGAAGCCAAATCCCAAAACACACTGAGGAGCAGGCCCCTGCTGTGCATTTCTCAGCATGCTTGCTTAGGCAGCCTACCATGAACTCACACTGCCTTTTACCAATTTAGTCTCTAACTGGAAAGGCTACATTTTCAAACGACACTATTTCCCTGCTCCCACATCCCTGTGTATTGCTGCCTCCCAAAACCCCTTTAAAAGAAGTCCTTTGGAGCACCTCCACCTACACAGAGCATTGCCATTACACAGAAACAACTGATCAGCAGTGCAGATAGCCCTTAAATAAACAGCACCCTTATGCCTCAATTAGTTTCATTCCCTTGTTGCTCATACCTATTGAAAACAAAGTATTTTGGAGCTATTCAAGGTTAAAAAAATGGTATTTTTCTCACACAGATAAGGGTACCAGAATACCAAGCAAAACACTCCATGGCTGTACAGGCAATGTTTGTAAGGAGTTTATGCCCTCAGGTACTGCAGGGATGTTAGCAGAAACAAAATTAAAAGGTTATTATTTTGATTACATAATTACTCAGATTTACAGAACTCAACAGCAAGTGGACATTACAGCTAGAAAGTCACACTCCAACGAGAAGTTAAGCAGTGCACAGTAAGCTATTAACAAACCAGTTAAGCTATTAACAAACAGCTCATTGTTTTACTATGTTTTATCATAGAAGGTATTCATGATAATCTTATCATGCTGGTTTTCCCCTCCCTAAACACAGGGCAAGCCCCTTCCCTAGCAAAAGAGAATGAGACAGTGCTCTAGTAGATAAAAGTTTAATTGGTGAAATCATCTCTTACAAAAAAAGACCTCTATTTTTTTTTTTTTTTGACTGCTAAAGGTAAACCACTGAATGAAGAAAACAGACAGGTAACCTGACAGCAGCCTGAGTAGGTATTACTTCAGCAATTTTCCAGATTTGACAGAGACCTGTGAAATTCTTCCAAACTTCAGCTGCCACCTGCTTCTGAGCAAGTTTTGGATCACTGACCAGTATTTTGCAGTACATGTCTTCCTCAAGTTTCCATTCCAAAACAGAATCCCAGTTTGTTTTGGCTCTACTGGTAAGTACTTAGCACCATGCTCAACAGAAAATAAGCCATCAATAACAAGGGAAGAAACATCTGATTCACTGACAGACTTCTACCTCTGTCATGTTCAATTATCAGGCTGCAAGCAAATCCAACAGTTTCAGAAAAGGAGAATTTTTTGGTCAAAACAGAAGGTAATATCCACCTGGTACCACAATAAATATATCAGAGTTCCAGTCAAACTTGTCCCTTAATGCCTCATTATCATCTATCACGACACATTCCCTGCAGCTGCCAAGTGCTAGGGCTCACTGAAATACCATTTCCTGCTCCTTGGAAGAACTTCTGCTTCAGATCTGCCATAGCTGCTCTGCAGCTGACTCATCAGCTGAAACTGAGACATGCTCCACTTCTTGCTACCATAAACCACAGAGCTTCCCAGTTACTTCCCATGAGGAGGTGTGCTGGTCCAGAAGGGAAGATTCCCTCCTTGTTTCTCACTAATTTTCATTCATGCTAGAATAAGGTGGGATGCAAAGGGAGCAATAACATACCCACAGACAAAACAGTTCTAAGCACATATTGAAAAAAAACAGGAGCAGAAATTAAAAAAAAAAAAGTCACAATTAATCCATATATGCTGTTGGACAAACATCTGCTTTGATCTTACCAACCAACCTGCTGTTTTGCCCTCACAAAGGGAGAGCTTGGGACTCATCAGGCTTATTTCACTTGTTTCATTTCTGCACTGTTTCTCACCATCTCCTGTACATGGCCACCTTTTAAACAACTCCTTGTCTCAAGAAGCAGTGAAATTATCCTTCCCTCCATCTCTGGAGGCTCATCAGCCTTCTCCAAGGTGATAATATCTCTGATTACAGCCCACAAGATGGGCTGAACTCAGCCACCAAAGCAGGGCAGTCTTGCTGTTGCTCCCTTTGCTTGTCAGCTTAGTCCCCTAAACTGCCAGAACACTACCAAAAAAAAGGAAGTTTTGCCATCTTTTAAATAGTGAACTTCATATATGAACTTTATATATGAACTTCAAATATGAACTTTCAAATTAGTTCATAAATGTCCAAAAAGCACCATCATGGTACAAGGTAAATGGCAGGAATGGGAAGAAAGGCATTTATTTCCCTTTTGGCAACAATGAGCTATTGGATCAGCTCAAGCTGCTCATAGAACTGTACCCTAGCCTGAACCTCCCAACCCAGAGCAATTATCATCCTATATGATAATATCTAGTGCTCAGATGTCTAAACCCACATCCCACAGCTCTTGCCTGAGAGTAAACATGATTGCAGGTAATCACTGAAGAGCAACAAATCCCCAAGACCTTTCTCCTGTAATTTCACCACCACAACACACATGGACGTGCTCTCCTTCCCTCCTCCCACTAAAAAGCCTCCTAATGCACACACAACTAAACATGTCTACATCTTTCCCTTTCTCTGTTATTTTATGGCTTATAACAACAACAACAAAAAAAAAAAAAACTGTGCTTGAAGCAGCCCAGCAAAGCCTTAGGAGACAGAACAGAAGCTTACTCTGCAAGTTACCAGCATTGATATCTAGTTCTCCACAGCCAATAACAAGCACACTAAAACAGACACCCCCTCTCCAAGACTCTCCCCAGGTGTTGCTCACAGCTTGTCACATCAGTCTAAGCTTAAAGAGGCAAAATTATCAAGTCTCTGATGTGAAGAGTTCATGTGCAAGCAATGCCTGAACTTACCCCCCTCACCTGCAGGCTCTAGGCAGGGACAGCATGCTACTGCCTTTGCCTGAGGATTTCACAGCACAGAAGGTAGCCTGGTGCCTAAAGGAGTTTGTTCAAGCTTCCTCCTTCTACTCAGGTTACCAGTCAGGCTGGATGGCATATTTCTTAACCTCATCTCAATTAGAGTCACAGAGAAACTCAGAAAAATATTTACGTTTAACTGGCTCCTAGTAACTCAAGACTGCTGTCCTGTCCCATCATGAGAATTATCAAATGTTGCCAGTATGCAAACACACTGTTCACTTAAAGCACTTTGCTTTGTTTAGTGAGACATTTTCATGAAATCTGCAAGGTCTTTTGGTAACTTAAATAAATACCCTTTTAGGGAAAAAGAAACCTACCAACCAAATCCAAACCAAACACCACAACCAGCAGAGGGTCTCAAGACTCCTCTTGCACCAAGCATGAAGATTGTAATAGCTTTTTGTACCTAATAAGCCATGGAGAGGCATGGCATATCAACCTGACACACAAAAACCACACGACAGACTGCCACAGGCAGGTAGCACAGAGCAGGCTCTACAAACTGGTCACAGGAAAGCAACAGCTTTCCTGGTGTGCACTTGTTAAAGTTACCGATAAAGCAAACTGAAGATATGCAACAGGGAAAATACAACTGAAGTTAAAACAACTTGAGAGGTTTGATATTTATTGACTTTTTAAAGGAGCTGAGTTTTAATACAGTGAACAGAGCAATACTTCTAGCAGTAAACCAGGTTAGGAAGAAGCATACAACATGCTAAATTTAGATGTAAGCACTTTTGAGAGACTTAGCTATATGAGAAAGTTGGGATCAAACATACAACCCTTTAAACATAGACAGGAGATAAGGCTTTTCAATAAAATCTTAGATGCTGTCAAAGTCTGCTGTCCTATGAACAACCAAACAAGCTTAAATCCTGTGAGTGCAGTAGGTCTGGCATGCAAGGAGCAGAGAGTTCTAGAGAGCACACAGCATGGCAGGGGATTTAGGCTGCACTTTCCCAACTGCAATGATAAGGATTTCCTTCTGCAGGAAGCACAGCCCCCATTTCAGCCTCCCCCACACTGAGGGACCCTCACCTTGTTGTAGAACTCCTGCTCCCTGGGCCCACGGGGTGGTGGCTGCAGCTGCTTCAGGACAGTTCCATCTGGATGCTGCAGTATGCCTACAAGAGAAGCATTTCCTTCAGGGCTTAGTTTTAACAGGTACAGCTTTCTTTTTGCCTTTTTTTTCCCCCCAGAAATAGTGATTTCACCATCAAGGACAGCCTATTGAAAAGCTGCACTGTTTCCACTGCACACATAGTAGAGACAAAATTATCAGAATTATCAGCTCCAACACATAACCCTTAGCAGAGGTTTGCTTGCATTCCTCTTATTTCTACTCACTGAATAATTTCCTGGGTGTAGTTCTGCCCAAGGCCAACACAGTACTGGGATTTGACATTAAAATTTCCACCCCCAAAAACCCCATCATTAACTAAAAGAGATTACACAGACACTCCCTTTTTAAATAATTCATAAATTGTTTTCCAACAATGCCAAGACTTTAAAGGAGTAGCACATTTAATGCATTTCCCACTACTAGAGCAGAAATAAATGTCCTGTGGATGTACAGCTACACTAGTGGCACAGACAGAGTATGTCTTTACTACAAGAAGTAGCATCCCTGCAGCACTCCAAGCTATCAGATGTATTTGTATGACTCCTAATTACAGTACAGAATTTCATTTCAGCCAGGCAACACCTCCATCAAGCCTACACAAAAAACCCTCCAAAATGCCCTCATGAAACAGCCTTATGACTCTCCAGTCACCAGTATTTCTGAAGAAATGCAGCTGAGTATCTGAGGATGCTCAAGACATGGATGTAGGCAAGAATGGAGAGAAGTAACTGCATCCCTCTGAAATGTGGGCTGTGTTGCACCATTAGGTTCAACACAAAACTAAAAATCCACTGCTGGAAATGAATTTTTCTCCTAGGATATTAATTTCTAGCATTTCAGACAGTAATTTATTTTGCTTAGAAGAATAGAAAAAATGTCAACTGTATCCACAACAGGTTCTATTTTCAACTGAGAAAATGTGAGAAAACAGAAGAATGAGCCTGGAGCTTTGCATCCCAAAGAGAGTTTGCAGTTATAACAGCAATTGTGTTTTTCACTCCTCAAAAACCATTATCTATGAATGGCTCTGCTGTGCAGTCCTGGAAACTAAACAAAGTTTTTAGAGACCAAGATGTTTACTTTAAAACTACCACCAGACTTAGAATAGTTGTTTCATTAGTTTGCTATGCCAAAGATTTGCTTTTAAAATTTGCATTATACAGCTCTCAAATCATGTTTCTTGCCTAAAGTTGGATTTTATACACTTTCCAAAACTAGAAAAATATTGCCACACTTGTGCAGGGTACCACAACACAAGGGGAGCTTGTGTTCTCCCTCCCTGTGCCCTTCTGCATGTGCTGGAAACCACTCTGCAAAGTGCACCCAGTACTTCAATGGCACATGTTCCACATGGGAATTGTTAACAATCACATTAAAATCAAATAGGTTAAACATTACAATGGGTTTTATAACACATGCTCCTCAAAAATCTGCATTTTGCCTTTGATAAGCAAACAATCTACAAGGCAGAAAGATCAGGCAAAGACTCCTGGAAGCAGAATCCATACACTATTGGGTTTACATATTATTTGAAGAGTTGAATATAAACTGACATCCAAAGTTCCCTCATTCTCTGCATTCTAGAACACTTACTGAATTATTCTGTCACTAAGACTGGGGCAGGCCTGAAAACCAGAACCATGTTTCAACATTCACCACAAAGAGGTAAAATCCATAACCTTCCTTCCCTCTGATCTACAAGAAGCACAGATCACCACCACCTGCAGATCATACCAGCAGATGGATGCTGGCCATGGGTTTGTTGTAGGCTTCCTGGGATTTTTTCAGCACAGACAGGCAATAAGACTGTTTTAACATATGAAAAAGCAAATTAACAGAACTCTGCTGAAAATAAAACCCTGAAATATCTCACAAACGTTTCTCCCTGGCTGGGGATGCAAAGCTTGCTGCCACTCTGAAATGAGCAGCAAGTCACTTTGAGGGACACCAACCCCTTTAGGTACAGAACCCCACCACCAGCATTTTGCAGGCACCACACTCAGGCAGGTGCAGGGGGCTCTACAGGTGCCATATCCCACCAGGTGCTGTCTCTCTCTGCCTGCCTAGGGAATTAAGCTACAACCCAAAGTCATTACTTTACTCACTACACATGATTTATCTGGGAAGCACTACTGCACACAGCATTCAACAAAAGGGCACTCACAATGCACAGCAGCCTAACGTCTACACATGCAGGCAGAGAGGCTCTGAGAGGCCTTTCTCTGCAAGGCAGTGACAGGGAACAAAGGGGGAAAGAAAGGTTATTCAGGAGAAATTTTACTGTGTACTTTTACTAAAAAAAGTAAAAGTTCAAAATACTTTGGATACCTTCAAATCCTCTGTCTGTTTGTATGTGGGAATAGAAGGGAAAATCAAGTTATAAAAATGAGAGCTGTGAGTACCAGAACAGCTTTGCTCTTCAATATAAAACAGTTTCCAAGATGAGAACATCAACCATGGAGGTGCCTCTGCAGAAAAGTCTTGGGCTTGCCCATGAGATGTAGTGGAGCAAGCTTTACCTAACCCACTGCAGTGGCACCCAAAACACAGATGATCACCTGTGCTGTCTGACCTCACTGCAGTAAGACTGATGAGCCAAAGGTGAAGCTCTCCCTGACTGAGGCTTTTTTTTGTCTGATCCCACCTCATGCTATGATGCATGAAGAGGGAACACACACACCTTCAAGGACCCAATGCACCTCTACCTACATTTTACTGCACTGGCTGCAATGGCGCAAGAATTACTTTTCTGTGGAGATTATCAGCAGCAAGACATGCCATGGAAACAGCCTGCAGATAAGACAAACTCACAGCACCCTTACTGCTATAATTCCAGTCACTGATGATCTAAAAGGTTGTGAAGTTCAGCCCTTGGCAGGGGCAGAGAATAATGTTTTTTGTTGAGATTATCTACAGCAAGGCACACCGTGGATGCAGGCCCTAGATAAGACAAACTCCCAGTGCCATTAGTGCTGTAATTGCATTCACTGATAGCTGACAGGGTTCTGTAGCTCAGCCCTGGCCTATTCAGCAGGGGCAGTTCCTACAGCCAGGGTCCAAAGGCAATATGCCAGCAGGTGCCCATTATAGCTCCTCTCAGAGAGCACAGTGCAAACTGAATGGATGCACACTTTCCATCTGGCCGAGAGGCAGGACTTACCCCAAATGCAATGTCCTGGAAAGGCGAGAAATGCCATTTGGCAACATTAACTTGGCCACTTGCTTTGGCACTGCCCACTGCCTATGCTAAGAGGCCCCTCCATCAGAAGGGCCAACACCTTACTCCTCACCATGGAGCTAAAACAGAAATTTAGAGCTGGGGGAGGCATACTTTATCCTCATGTCTTGGTATTATTAGATCACTTCCTAGCCATTGGCTCCAATTTATCGTCAAATAAACAAGCAAATAACTATAGCTTAGCAATAATTTGCTGAAGTTTCTGGTGGCCACAGGTTCAGGTGGTCCCGTTAGATAAGCCACGTTTCTGACATCTGTTCTGAGAAAAGCAGCATGCTGTCACTTCAATCCCCACTTTTAAAAAAGTGATAAAATGAAGCTGAACGGCACAAGTCCTTCGGTTTAAGGGTGCCCGATAACCACCACGACCTGACAGACTAACGTCATTTAGGAAAAGCACCAGGAGAATGAAATTCAGCAGGGGTTTCACCGCTCCGTCCGCGGCCCGTGTGTAGCGGGGAGCTCACCGGCCGCCCCTCCGGCCTTCCCGGGCCGGCTCCGGTTCCCCGGCGCTGCTCCAGGCCCAGCCCCGGCCTCCCGCGCTGCTGCGGCCCCTCGGGCGGGCAGGTGCGCCCCGAGCCCGGCGGCGGAGCTCGGCAAGGGCCGGTCCTGCGCTCGGCCCCCGGCGCCGCTCCCGCCGGCACCGACCCTTGCCCCGGCAGCCACAGAGCTGCCCCTGCGCCGCCGGGCTGTGAGGGAACGCGAAGCCAAACGCGCCGGTCGCAGCCGGTCTGGGAGAATTCAGCTAAACGGAGGGGAGGGTGGGGGTGGGAAGAGCTCCCTCGCGGGTGTCCCGCCAGGCCCGCCGCCCCCTCCCCGCGCCCGTCGCCGCTCACCGCCTTTATCCTTGCCGTACATGTGCCCGGCCACTTGGTGCGACAGCGGCACGCATCCGTTCAGTGCCCGCCGCCGGCCGCCCCCCGCCGCCGCGGGGCCCGGGGAGGCGCCGGGCACCGGCTGGGCCGCGGCCTCGGCCTCCTCCGACTCGCCGCGCCCGCCGCCCGCGCAGCACCCGCGCCCGCCCTCGGGGCGCCCCGCCGGCCGCGGGGGCTCCGTGGCCATGTCCCGGCGCTGGGGGGCTGCCGGCGGCGGGCGGGGGATGGCCGCGCTCTGCCGGCGGCGGCTGCGGCCGGGCCTCAGCGGGCCCTGCGAACCAGGACGCGGGCGGCGAGGGCCCGCGACTCCATCACCCCGCACCGCGCCGTCCGCCCACCCCGCGCTAGGGCTGGGGCAGCGGCGGCTACCGCCGCCGCCCCGCCCCGGGCGTGGCTCCGCCTCCGCCGCCCGGCCCGGCCCGGCCCGGCCCGCAGCGGGACCGCCGCTGTGCTGACGATGACGGTGGCCCTGGTGGCGCCGCGTGGGGCGCGGCCCCGGCAGGAGGCCCGGGCGGGCAGCGCCGGTTCAGCGGACGGTGGAGAAGGGAGCGGGGCCCGGCGCAACCGGCCGAGCGGCCCCGAGGCGCAGGGCGGCCGGGCAGCCCCAGCCGCGGGCACCCCGGCCCTGGCTCCCCGCGAGAGCCGGCAGAACCGAGCGCTGGCGGGCAGAGGGCGTTCCCTCCGCTGGTTCTCGGTAACCTGAAATACCCCCGACTCCTCTTCGTTTTTAAATAAATCTACCGTCACGCCGGGGTTTGTTCCATTTCTTCTGCAGCAGATCGGAGTGACTGCAGGGAGATCCAGGGGAGGGGTGCAGTGTAAACCTTGACAGCTGACAAGGAGCCCTTAAAGCAGCCTAAACCAGATCCTTTCCACACGCTCTATGTGCTGGTTGTGCATTATAGATGAGTGCACCTGGCCCAACACCAGATTAAACTGGATAACAGATTAATCTCTAAATTGAATTTTACCTCCCCATGATCAGAGGAAGGTGTGTATGCCCCTGCGTTCACTCTCAGGACCCCAAAGCTTGGCTAGGAGACTTCATTAACACTTCACTAGGGCTCATATTACCTCTATTTAGCAGCCTGTAATTACTGCCTTTTCTTTTTGCTGTTTCTATCCCTTATAAAATGAGCAGATTTCTGTGAATACTAATCTGTACTTTCGCTATCATATCTGCCAGTATCAGGTTCTGTTTAGCATTAACAGGACACAGAAACAGAAAAAAAGGCCAGAGACAGGTAAATTAATTTTAGCAGATATAGGTTGTTTTCCCAGGTTTTATAAAATGGCCTGATGCATATTCCAGAATTGGCATTAACATCAGAGAAACCTCGATATGACGAGCTTGGCTATTTCCCACCTCTTCCTCATCCCATAGCTGGGAGATGTGGAGATGTGGCAGGGGCTTGGGAGAAGTGGCAATTTAAGGAATATACTGGGGACGTCAAAGTATCAAAAGAGCAGGAAGGTCACAGGGAAAATTAAAATTTGCAGAGTGAGAGAAAAGAGCAAAACATAAATCTGTTGAAACTGAGTTTCTTAGTTCATTGTTCATGGAAGAGTTTGTTTTACACACTTAATTGGCTAAGGTGGTGCAGAGAGGGGTTACAACTCAGGAAGATCCTTCCGGAAGTAACAAGACTGGGCAGAAAACATTTCTTCCTCCTGAATATCCCCTTCTCATCAGTCATTACTGTACAGCCCTAAAGATCAAGAGCCAGATGGGTGCAAAAGTCAGCTCCTATCTTCAGATACCCAATGATGAATTTTCTCAGGGAGGTGCTGGCACAGGAAATACCACAGATTGGCCAACCCTTGCACAAGAACTAGTGAGGTGTACAGTGAAAAAATGCACAAGTGTGTCTGTCTGGCAGAGAGAAGGCTCCCAGTCTTGACAACAGTAGCTGCAACAAAGTTTGGATGCTAACCTGAGCCTTGCAGAAAGGTATTTCCCTCTGCAAAGATGTGAGGCACTTCAGCTAATCTGGATCTAAACACTGAGAGAAAAACAGAGATGGCATTTCAAAGCTGTCTAAGTGCCCATCTAACACGGCAATCTGCCTGAAGTCAAAATCTCAGTGGAAGAAAGAATGGGATTAAAAGGCAAAAAACCCTGGAATTTAAAGATTATTCAAGCACCTAGTCCTCAGTGGAGCTGCTAGATACTCTTGCAGCTAACAGAAGTGTGCCTGGAGGGCATTAAAAGAAATACAAAAGCATGAGTAATTGGAATAAGTAAACACTGACTCTTTCCTTTTCCCTGACATTTGCTTTAGTCAGATTTATGCATACAGAAATCAAGTGACATGAGACTATCCTCCACTCACTCATTCCACCCTCACACTTCAGCACATGGAGCTCACTAATCTTTCTGGGAACTTCTCCTAAAATGAAACAAGTGAAACAGAGAATAGCAGAAATGACAAATAATTCCTTTCTCCACAGTGTGATCCTGTAAGAGATTGCACTGAAAACTGAACCTACCAGCAAGATTCCCAAGGAAATTTCTCATCTCCAGGCTGTGTGACTGCACTCCAAGAGAAAGCAGAAAAGCCTGTGAACAGCTTCTAAAGGAGGGGTATTTGTTTGAGAATCTCCTCCAATTCTCCTGACAAAAGGCATTTGGCAAAATTATACTTAATTCTGGATCACTCTTTCCCAGTCTTGCTGAAGATCACTCTTCCCTCAGTCAGCCTGATGACAATGTACAGACTAACAATGCCTAGAAAACACCAGGACTGTGTTTGTGCTGTGCAAGGATGTGTCATGGGCAGATTGCACAGCTGCCCTGAACTGAGTGAGGATTACAAAAGTATCCCCTTGTGCTGAAATGAAGGCCTTTTTCAGACACAAAAGCGAGTTAATAACTAACCACAAGACGCACAGTAGTTTAGAACAGGAAATGAGCTCCTGTTTAAGTGGAAGTGCAGCAGGACATTAGGTAAACAGAGAAGTGGGGCTGGGTCTTTGCCAAAATATCAGTCCTCTAGAAGTGTGCTAACAGCAAACTCTGCTGGACTTTTCCTCCACATGGTTCACAGCCACCTCTTCCATACCTCACCAAAACTACTGCTCTTTTGCCAGAGCACTGCTTTCTGCAAGGTCTGTGTGAGACAAGGATCTGCTGCCCACAGAGCCACTTCCTGCATCAGGCTGCTGCGTGCGCATAGCTCCTGCCAGCCCAAGAGATTGCAACAGAGCCAGCCAGGACCAGACATGTGGGCTGAGAGCAAATGTCCATCACCCAAACCAGGTATGTGCTGGGCAGACAGAAACATCTGCAGTGGGGCTCCTGCAGGCAGGGAGGGCTGTCCCACTCACACAACACAAGGCAGACACCTTACAGCAGCAGGAACTTGTAGCAGAATTGCAGCTCTTTTTTCTTGCCATTTCAAAGCAGAAGTGTTGCTGTACTGTGACCTCTTAAAATCACTCAGGGTGTCTGATCCTTTGTTAAATTCACAGAAGTTCTGTCCTGTCTTGATCTTGTTAAGTGAAGGAAAATCTAAACATACCCTTATCTGCTACAGCTGTAAAATTCAAGGGTGCCATCCTGCTTTCTTTCCCAGCTACGGCCTTGTCACTTAGGCATCATGTTCCACAATGATTAATATTTTACTGGGGAAATGGATGCAAACTCTGTGACACTGCTCTCCTCCCTGGCAACTGGTCCATTTGGGTTTTCTAGAATGAAAACAAAGGGATGCTGTCAAAAGCCAACCTACACTCACTGTGATAATGTGGTACATTTAAAAAAATTACTGCAAGGTTCATGGCAGTTGTGTATCTTCTGCATCACCTATTCTACAATCAGAACTGCAGCTGTGAATTTTGGGAGGTCTGTTCTGTATTAGAAAGATACAAGGACTAGAAAAATGAGAAGCTAATTTCAACAGTTCTTCTTCAGAATCCTTGGATTTTATTTTCTCCTTGGTTATCAATTAGGAAACCAAGCCAAGTATTTGAAGGAAAAGTTTGGTTTTGAACTGAGAGTAGATGAAGGCTGGGAGGCAAATGAAAGGGCTTTGTGGTGGAGAGGAGGCAGCAGTGTTTGCTGAGACTGGTTTTATTCAACATCTTCATTCACAACCTGCAGAAAGGAGAGTGCACAAAATCCCCAGGTCTACAGGTAATCCTGACCTCCTTAGGGCAGTCAATGCCATGCCAGTGACAACATCCTGCAGGATCTCACAAAACTGAACAAAAGGCACACTGCTGGCACAGGAGTTTCAGTATAGATAAATGCAGGGTAACACATGTAGAGGAAAATAATCCAAACCAAAGCTCTTTGATGCTGATGATGGAACTGGCCATCACGGCCCAGGAAGGAGGCCTGAAGTTGCTGTTAAGAGTTGCCTGAGATTGCCAGCCCAGTGCGCATCTGCAGCCAAAAAATGCCAACAAAACTTTTGGGAAGCAGCAGGAAGTGTTAAAGGAAAGACAAGAGGTGTCATTTTTTTGCTCTGTGTAGCCTCAGCATGACATACACTGAGTCCAACTTCCATGCCTGGTGTCTCACAGAGAATAGGAACATACCATTAACTATCAGTGTGAAAGATTAAACCATGATTTGTGGAGAGCCTAAATAGCTGAAGCATGCTTTAGCTGCCTCCCGTCCTAGAAAACAGCAATGACAGATATGTGTGCTTTGACATCCTGAGAAAGCAGCTGAGCTTCTACCTGAAACTTTAGACCAAAGTCTTTGGTACCATCTCCTGATCTCATGGCTTACATGCAGATACAGATCCTCCTTTTGTCTTTCTAAACAGGGACTTCTTCCAAGCACAGTGTTTTATCACTATCAGGGGTTGCTCAGGGTTTATGAATGCATGATGGCATTTGGATTTTACCAGTCACATCCTAATGCTTTAGGATAAGCCCAGAACTTGATTTAAGGTGATTAACATGCCAAGAGGTTTATTTAAAATGCCTTTTTGTCTTTCCCTAGAGGTGACTTAAATTGCCTCCACCTGCAGTAAAATTAAACACTTATTTATTGGTTAAACCCCCTGGCATTAAAAAAGTCTGTTCTATGAAGTGGCATTCTACTGCCAAAATCTGCAAAACAACAGCCACAACCCTTAAAAAGTAATTTAACCTGCACAGCTGTTAGAGCCAAGACTGAGATTGAAAGAACACACTGTTTGAAAAGAGCATCAAATTTGATAATTACTGCAGTGGAAGTCTGTGCTGGCCATTGTTTGGGTACCCAAATCTTGAGCAAGAGCCCTGGCAGTGAACAGACAGTGCATCTTGAACATGTCTTACCCATGTATGGTGATATTTTCCAGCTGTAGAGAAGTATTTGAGAAAAGTTATGCAGTGTGGCCTTATCATTCATTTTGCTGCCTGCTGCCAGCTAGCTTGACTGAACAGAACACCGCAGTTACTGAGCAGACCCTTGGAATACCCTAATTTTTGAATGATTTACACATTAAAGATGTCATCTCTGGGATGCTTAGGAAGCTTTTTTGCATAGGCTGCTCAAGAAGAGAAGGCACTTTTTTCTTTGTGTAAGTCTGCCACACATACAAAAACAGCAGAAGAAAATCAGTCTGCATGACAAAAAAGGATACAGAGCAGGGTGGATTAAGGGCAGTGCAATGTCAAATAGGAAGGAGGGATGGTTGAGTCTTCAGTGGGAAAAGTATAAGAGACATGATCTGTCTGTGCTTATGTGAGACCTGTGCAACTTCTATATATTGAAGGAAACAGAAGTTGCTTGAGAAGCCAGGAAAATCCTTTCTTACTTCTCCAGCCTGCATATGGGAAAGGTGGATCCTCCTTAGCTAGTCCTGTAAACCTACTGTGATTTTACTGACTTCTGGGGGCATACACTAAATTCTCCTTCTATTTATTACAACTGCACAGCTAATTAAACAGCTTACAAAGTGGGGTGTGGAGGAACAGGAAACTGCTAAGGGGACCCACTGCACTGGTGTGTGTTGCTTTCTGTCCAGCAGGACTTCACAAACAGATGAGGAGGAAAAACCCCAGTAAGAGATGTCTGCTCAAACACATAACCCTTCAACTCTGAGAAGCATGGGTTTGGCTAACAGAACCACCACTTTGTACTTTTAATGCTTAGCTCTATTAGGGTATATAATGAAATGCAACATACCATTGTGTCCTTTGATTGATCCCTTTTTGCTCCCATGTAGCACTGTTATATGATGGTCAATCTTCTCTAGCTTATGCTCTCCTCCCATCCACCACACCTTTTTTCTTCTTTTTCCTCTTCTTCTCTTCACAAATTTGTTTATTTTTATGTTATTTAGTTTTTATTTAGCTGCTCTCTGCATTAGCCTCAGCATTAGGCAGCTTGGAAATTGTCCTGCCAAGAAATGCACTACACACCCCGGCAGCTATAGAAAAAAAGCATCAGAGAACTTCAAGCAGCAGGTCCAGGTACCCATTCTAAATTAATCATGGCTCTAGGAAAATCATTATGACAGTGCAAAACAAAGAAGCCACTCATCAATGCAGGAAAATCACAGCAGAGAAGCCTGGATACAGAGAGCAATTGGGGGAATAGGAATCTGACACTGCTGGACTGAGTATGTGTGAGCGCAGATCTGTGTGAAATGTTCTGTCTGGGCTGAAACAGTGATGGGGAACATCAATAAACTCAGCTTCCTGGCACTGGTGTTGGGCATCCTCTCTCTGCCCACAGGCAAAGGGGAGGTTGTTCTTGTCCACCTAATCCAGTCAGGGCTCAGTGTGGGTTTTGTCAACCTTGAACCTTCAGGAGTTGAAACAAAAGATTTAGCACGAGACTTCCATGTCCAGGGTGGCTAAGGAGAAGCCAGCTGACGAGGTTCCTCTGCAAAACCAATGTTTAGTTTCATGCCTACATTCTTATCCTTCCTGCTATTATAAAATGTTCTTCCGTTTCTTGGATGTCAGCAGCTGTGATACAACAGTGACTCATGTTTCCATGGCTTTAGTTGCATTACAATGAAAGGAAAATCCACCTCTAACTGGTGCACAATTGCACAGGGTAAGTTTTACAGACCCCCAACAGCACCTGAACAAGGCCCAAACAGCATCAATATGGTCATTTTAGCAGGTTTGCTGTCAGGGAACTGGCAGTACAACTTCTGGACTCAAAGTGCATGAGGCTGTGGGCATGAAATGCTGCATAGTTGCTAACATATTTATGCAGCACTTCCAGCTGCCTGGGCTCAGCCAGCCAGCACTGCTGCTGAAACCCCTTAAATCCATGGCTGTGGAGAAAGTCCCTGGACCAGTGCTCATGGAGGCACCACTGCACAGTGGGTTGATTTGGCACAGACTGGCTTTCTGGTAGCAGGGGAGAGCCACAGAAGTGGTTTCTGTGAGAAGCTGCTAGCAACATTCACCATGTCCAACAGAGCCAATCTCTGATGGCTCTGAAACTGGAAATGCTGCTGGCCCAGTTAGAGAGGTTTCAATGTCTCTGTGATGACCTATTTAAGAAAACCAAAACAGCACATGGACAGTTTTTTTTTCCAGGGACAGCGAAGCACCACCACCAGGGCCATCCCAGCACAGTGTACAACGATGTGCTGCAGCCACTGCCATGTCAGCATGGCCTGCAGTGAGCCCTGCCCGCCTGGCCACCCCCAGCCGGCCACGGCGCAGGCAGGAGGGCAGGGGTGGCAGAAGGGCAAGGGTGGCAGAGGGCCAGGGATGGCAGGAGGAGGATACAGGTGGTTGTGGCCTCTCCTTCCCAGCCCTGCCTGACCAGAGGCACTGAACAGCCCCAGCGCTGGCACTGCCCGCTCAGCGCTGTGGGGCCGACAGCAGAAACATGGTGAGCAACTGTCCAGCATGGAACCCAGACATCACCATGGAACATCAACTTCTCAGTGCTGTGGGATCCTGCAAGAATGCTTGAATTGGTGGAATTTTGGCAACAGTACAGGCAAAAGTTTTTCTTCTAGTCAGGGAAGAGGAGGAAGTGAGGACATGTGAGGGAGATAACATGGTGGCATCAAGGTCAGTGGAAAAAGGGAGAGGAGGTCTCTAAGCAGAGTCCAGATGGCTCTGCAGGCCATGGTGAGGACTGTGGTGAAGCAGCTGCACCCCTGCAGCCCATGAAGTCCATGGGGGATGCAGAGATCCACTCCCAGCCTGTGGGAGAAGTGCTCACACTGGAACAGGTGGATGCCAGAGAAAGCTGTAATCTAGTGGGAGACCTGACTGGAGAGAGAGGGTCCTTGCTTCCCACCTAGAGCAGCCTGTTCTTAGAGGACTGCACCCCATGGACAAGTGACCCACATCACAGCAGTTCTGGGATGACTGTTTGCCCGTGGGATGGACCCATGCTGCAGCAGTTTTGGCAAGACTGCTGCTCATGAGATCAGAGCCACACTAGAGAAAGTCACAGAGAACTGTCTCCCATGGGAGGGACCCCACAGCAGAGCAGAGGAAATGCTTCTCTCCCTGAGCAAACAGAGGATGTCCAGTGACAAACTGACCAAAACCCCCATGGCCTGTCTCCCTCTACTGTCAATGGGAAGGAGGGAGGGGCTGGAAAAAAAAAAAAGATGTTTTAAAGGCTTATTTTACTTCTTATTATCCTCCTCTGACTCTATTAATCATAAATTTACTTTATACCTTGAAATTTCAACCTGTTTTGCCCTTGGAGTGTTTTCTCCCAGTCCTCATCTCAACACATGAGCCCTTCATTAATTTTTTTCCCTCTCCTCTGCCCAGCTGAGAGCAAGAGAGGGTGAGTGAATGGCTTTTGTGGATGGCTGGCATTTGGCCAGGGTCAAACCACGACACGTGGCCTCTGTTTCCATCCAGTGGAGAGCACAGCTGCAGTGCTGGCTGCTGGCTACTGCCCCCTGAGCCTGCAGACTGAGTGCTCCAGTGAAACCTGCAGGAAATACCTGTAACTGACAGCCTCTCCTTCAAGGATCCTGACTGTAGAAGCACTCAAATACCTGACATTCACACTATTGCAATGAGTCACACTCAATTACTCAAGAATCAGTACTTTAATTGCCTGACCTTCCCAACAAACACTTGCAAGCTGAAAATAACGAGAAGCAGAAATAGTTTTACTCTGTGGCAGGGATTTTTCTCTGCTTTAATTTTTGAAGGCTTTCTATTAGGAATGTCAATCTGAGGTCAAAATTGCACATTTGAATCATGTGGTTAAATTTATGGTTAAATCTGGTAGAAATGTAACCAATGCACTTCATACTCTAGAGGTTATTTGCAGAAAGCCCTAAAGAACAAGACTGAGGAAAACACTGGAACAGTCAAGCACACTGGCCATTAGAATGTAGTGCCTATTATGGTACCTTAGTACCTTTTATGGTACTAAGAGAAAAAATGAAGTGTTCTCTGTGATGCTCATCGAGACTGCTTGGTTAAGTTTGTTTCCTCAAATCCAAGACTCTTCTCATCATCACATTTGAACAGCTTGCATAAATAAGGTACAGTACAAGAATTGTATGTGCCTCTAATTAAGATCTGAACACTCAAACCAACATTTGGAAATGCAACACTTGTCCAAAACAAAAGTCACCAGGATGTAAATCAACAGAGACTGTGCTTCTCAGGAATAAAACTTCCCACAGGGCCCATTTCCCTGACGCCCAAACTGCCGGAAATCTTTTATTGGCAAACTCCACAAAATAGTTTAATGACTCAGGAGACTTATCTGAAACCTCAGGACTTCATTTCTCAGACCATTAACACTGAATTTCTATTCCTCAGGAGCAGCCAGGCTTTGATGTTGACAGGAAAAGGAGTCTCAGAAGGAAAATCCACTCCACACACAGGTTCATGACTACAGCAGCACTGTACAGCTCTACTGAAAGAAAGAGCATAGCCATGAGAACACAGACTTTACAACCTTGAGATTAAGATGAGCTCAAATGTGTATTTGACAAAAATACAGAAATATCCACTGTCATATTCTAATAATACAGAAGTTACTTTGCTTTGGATAAAATGTATTTGATAATTTAAGGTTAAAACAACTTTCCATATGTATTAGCACTCAGCAAAGTAAAAAATACCAAGTCTTTACACTCAGACAGAACAGACAAACTAACATATTTGACTGCAACTTCTTTCAGGTCAAGAGGTCTCTTGGACAGTAGTGCCCTGACTCTGACACTCCACCTTTCTCTACCTGTGCCTCCTTCTTTACATTCTGGGCTTCTGCCCAAATCCACACCAGCTGGCCAAGACCTCAGCCTCTGAAAGCCTCACACAGAAACTATGCAAAACATCTTCAGTTTTAACGTGTTGTACTAACCACCCCTAAAAAAATAAAGCAAACAGAACTCTCCTGCCCTGATCATCTGAAGAATCCTTAAGGGTCCAGGCTAAAATGTCAGCTTCCTAACAAGGCCTTTGATGTAGCCCTGAGGTAGTTTCTGTCCGAGGACATTCAGAGCTCAATCTTATGCAGGCCACAGTTCCGCTCGTGGACCGGGCAGTACAGAACTGCCCCCTGCTGCCCCACTCTTTGGGTTTTGCTTTGTACTTACATGCATGTTAACAAATCAAAGCTATTTAAGGAAACCAACGGGACAGCCACTAATGCAACCATGCCAAACAAGACAAGTGCCATGGGTAAGGAGGGTAAGACCTCTCCTCTGTCTCATCCTTCCCTCCCTTCTTGTTTCTATCTGTTTTCAAAGTCTTTCTTCGTCCATGCCAGGGTTTTTTGGTAAAATCAGCTGAACCACATTAGCAGCCCAGGGAGGCAGGAGTTAAGACACATAGAGCCTAAGGCCACATATTAAGAAAAAGGTATGCCTCCTCCCTTCTCAGTGGGAAAAGCTTTCCAGAACCAGCCAGTGCAATGGTGAAGCAGAGGTGATAACAGGTGGGGGTTTTAGTTTTTCTTTTAGCTTCTGGAATTAATCAGCAGAGCCACCCCACAGAAGCATCCTGTGGTCTGGGGAAGTTGGCTTCACTGAAAGAATGCAAGTGAAACTAAGGCTTTCTCTAACAGCAATAGCAACCCTGCCACCTCCACTGCCCACCACTCCTGGAGCACTTTGTGTCATTTCATTCATCTATTAAGAAATCTCTAGAGACTATTTCCCTAATCCTACTCTAAATACAGGTCTGCAGTTTGGATAGTGTTTTCTGGATACCAAATAGAAGTAGTATCAAGTTTCAATGCTGCAGTAAATCAAAGGTAAAGTTGCCCTCTAGCCCCATCTTTCAGCCTTTTCTGTTGTCTGTTCATAGCTAGCAATTTGAATTTGTTCTTTTACAGAAGCCATAGAGCACTGTAGTGTAATAGACAAATGTGACACCTGCAGAAAATGCAGCACAATCAGAGATAAAGATGGCACTGTGATTTCTTCCCTGCCACTGCCTTTTACATGGCTATCTATCCACCTCTTAACCTCTCCAGGATTTTATTATCTACCTTTCCATACACATGTAGCTGAAAATAATTTAATACCTATTTCCTGATGAAGTACATTCTGTGCCTCATTTTAGTTTCACACTAGTGAGAGGGTACACACATTTTACAGGACAAAAAATTTAAACCATAACTACTTAATAAATTATGCATTGTAGTGATTGAAAGACAACAAGTACCAGAGAAAATATACATGCTGAAGCCTGATGTATATACTAAATGGGAAGTCTTCAGTGATATGACAAAGAATTTGTGGATTTTTCCCCCCCAATTACAAGAGAACAGAGGATTTGTCAGACATTGATTCTGGAGCTTCTAGTGTTCACTCTACGCCTCCTTCCTCTTGATGATCAGAGGCCCAACGTTGTCGCCAGTTTCCTCGTTGTGCTTTGTGTGAGAACCATCACACAGTGGGAACTGAAAAAAAAAAAGAATAAACACACCTGAGGTACATCCAGGGTCAGAACTGAGAACCTAGGCTGAAAGTTTATGAGCCATCTTCTCATTAAATCCACTGAAGCCACAGACCACAACTTTTGTGCCAGCATCTCAGGTCTCGCTGAGGTTTGGCTGAATGCTGCTTTATCCTTGTTAGTGCACAGCAGACAGGAGGCTTGCTCTAAAGCAGCAGCCACAAGCTCCACTCTTTGGTGTTCCTGCCTCAGGTGAGCAGGAGAAACCACAGCCTGAGCAGACCCTCAGCTGTGACCTACCTGGAGTACCTTACTCCCAACCTTGCCCCAAGCTTCCTCAGTGCTGCCCTTAAGAGCCACATCAGTTCCAAGTCATTTGAAGAAATATTTGTTCCATTAAAAAACCCCAAACAAACCCCACCCTAGAACAGGCTGGTCAGAGTAAGAATTACAGGGACTCCTTTAGCCAGCTCTAACTGCCCAGCTCCCAGAGAAGTGACAAGAAGAAGCTCCTGGGAAGCTCTTAGCACATGGAAGAGCTGAAAGACATCCTGTGAGGCAGTAAGAGTGAGGCTGGATCCCATCACTTCTCAAGGATGCATTTTCAGGGCGACACCCCCTCTGCCCAGGAAACTGGAGATGATCACAGAAATCACACACTGGTATTTTGCATTCAGGTACAATTTGTTTGCTCAGAAGTAATAGGGCTGAAAGTTAATAGGGCATTACTCAGCTGTTGCCTCTGCAACACTTCCATCCTCCTGCAGTACCACCACAGTCAGTACTCAATGCCCCACTGAGCTCAGTGTTCCTGCTCCAGTCACAGCCTTTGAAAAACATGAATACCCCACCACCCATGTTTCATTAGGATAAAAGATTTCAAAGTACTGCAAAAAAGCAATACAATGAAACAATATACAGAGCTTTAAAAATAACACCACCTTGTCTGCAGGATAGTATTGGGAAGGAAGGAAAGAGATGAGGTGTAGGGGTTTCTTCTGGCTTTTCAGAGTAATGAAATGTCAAAACCTAAGCTAAAAATGGCATACACTATTTCTGAATAAAGAAACTTTGGATTCAGAGAATGCTCATAATAAGCTGATTCATGGAGAAATCTTCTCATTCCATCAGTCATTTGTGACTCAATGAAAAAGCAGAGACAGACACTTGGACAAAATATCAGCAAACAGGAATTAATGTTACTGGGGCATTAAGCAGCTTTCAGCAGATGTTCCTGGGCCAGTTGTTTTCCCACTTAACACCACAACCCACTCGTCTTCACAGATGCAATGACACAGCTTCCATCAGACACTAACATCTCACAAGCTCCAAGGAGGCAGCCCAAAGTCCAGCTACAACATCATCACTTCAAGTTTCCAAGCAACAAAAATGGTGGGATTGCTGGGTTCAGACAGCATGGAGACATCTTTAACAGCTGCCAACAGTGACTGCTCTGCATTCATTCTGCTGCTCAGCTGCTCTCACAACACTGGCTGCCAGGGGCTGCTACACTGGACTTGAGCTTCTCAGGGACAAACACCAAACCAAACATCCCTCTCCCAGAGCTCTCACTTGGTCACCTCAAACGCCAGACCCTGCAGAGAAGGATACTGGGCCTGACACAACGTGTTCATCCCTGATTAAAAATAAAGCAGGCTAACAGCAATAGTGGTCACAGCTCAAACCCCAGGGGAACTGTACAGTGATCTGGACAGCTCAGCTGATTTCCCTTGACACTGAACATGTTTGGATTCTCTATCTCTATTTCTGCTGACAGCCTGCAGCAGTATTCCTCAGCCCACAACCTGGGGGCTAATACTTCTCTGGGAGACACAGGAGCTGCATGTCATTGTAAAAAGACAGCAAATTAAATTTCCCACTCCCCCAACTCACACCTAAAAATGAAGACAAGTAAGAAAACAAGTGTTCTAACTTTAATTACAGTTTAAACTCTTGTCTCTGTGTTGATACGTTTGAGCACTGGGTTTTTTCACTAAACTGGACAAGTATGAAGTGCCTGCAGAGCACAACACTGAGTAGAAAAGGGTCATTTAAAGAACCAGCCATTTATTATTAACAGATAATTACATGCCAAGACAAACTTATTTCAATATACCATGTTTGTGTAATGTATGTGTTTTAAAAAACCAAAGACACTGGCCAGCACAAAAGCCTTTTAAGTACACTTTTTCAGAAAAAGAACCCAAACAAAAAGAAGTGCTCTTTTTTCAAGAGTTACTCTAAAATATTCTGGTGTAGTCCAACTTTGTTATCCCATATAGAGGAGGAGCACCATGTGGGGTCAGGTGTAAGTGCATCACACCACCAGTGCAACAGAAACATCCTGGGGTTCCTAATGCTACTGCTTCTAGCAACAGCCCCATGCCTCAGGTGAGCCTGATCTCAGGAGAATTGCACAGAGTGACACAAAAGGACATTTCTTCCAGCCTTTAGATGCACATATTTCACAAAAACATGGCAGGTATTTAATGCATTTGAAGTAACTGTAATTCCCTGCATTGAAAGCACACACATTCCACATTCTGACACCATATAATTAAAAATTTAAACAGTTTGAGAACTGTAAAAGCCAGGTAAGGCTAGCTGACAACTTCCAGCTATGACAAGCATGTAAGAATGATGTACTTTATTACTGTTGCACAATAACAAATAGGAGAAGCACACAAACCCTATTAAAGGTTGTGCAACCCAGGCTGCAAGGTCAGCCCATGAAGGCAAGAGGAAGGCAACTAAGCTGGAAACTACAGGCTTTGAGGTGGAACACGTTGACTAAAATACTTATCATTAAACAGCAATAATAGGAAACAAATACCTTCCAAAATTTCCACTGACCCCCTAAAAGCCTTCACAAGACCTTTCAGATCAGAATTCTAAGAAGGCACTCATTACAGCTTCATCAACTGTGTTTCTAACTCAGTAGGGCAATGATGTTCCAAAACTGTCAATATCCCTTAAACATATGCCAAAACATACTTCTAAAGGTTCTTATTTCGCACCAAAAGAAGGGTAACATCAAACGACAGCAAACAATTGGCAGGAGCTGCAGTGCAGCCAGCAGAATCAGACACCATCTTCCATTTCTGTTTAGAAGACTGACTAGGAAGCAGAAAGCACAAACACCAGGGTTCAAGTAGGGTTTCTTCAGTTCAGACTCCAGACAGAATAAAGACAAGGCCACCTCCACAAGACTTTCAGCACCAAATCAAAATGCTGTTTATTCCTTAGCAGTGTTACACTGTAAAACCCAATTCAGTACAAATGTGTAAGCTCCTGAGTTACCTGCAAGGTGATGAAGTCAGATCTGAAAGAGCAAGAGCCCAAAGTTACAGCACCTGGAAATTGCTGAGTTTGGCCTGATGAGAACAATGTCTCAGACTTGAGAAGCTGAGTGTTCACCTCCTTGGAGGAAAAACAGCTAAATTTCAAGGCAGTTGTCTGGCTCTGAAGGTCTGTATTATTTCAAATTCCACACACAGGCACCTCCTAAAAAAGCTTTTAAATGTGCACCAGTGGTAAATGGACAGGATTAACCATGCAATCTGCTTTCTCTCATTACAGATCCCAGAAGTACCTTTATCTATAAAGTATATACATGTCAGGTGTCACACACCCCTAAGATCAGATTTAAATCTGAGGTACTGTTATTGAGAGGAAAGGTTATCACTAGGTTAAGGCAATTGAAGCAACCCAAATTCAAATGCAAGCAAGCTGGACCAATATTTAGGCCAGACTTTTAACTGCTCAAAAACAGAAGCTCAAAATTGCTCAAAAATAGAAGCTTAAAGCATGCCACTGTGATTGCACTGGCACACACCATGTACTACTAGCAAGGACTTTCTGACTTCAACTTTCTCCAAAAAGAGATGTTTAAGATGCTCACAGACTGTGGTTCCTGAGCTCCTACTGCCAACAGGCCAAAGGCTTTGGATAATTCTCAGTATCAGCACAGGCAGTACACAAAATGGCATCTGTCACTCATGGTCATGCTCCAGACAATTGCTGTCTTTTCAGGATATCTTCTTCAGAGCTAGAGGAACATTCTGTCCACTATTAGCACTGATCTGCAGGCTTTACTCTGAGCATCAGAACAAATGTGCATCATTCTATAGGTTAGAATATTGCTACATATCTGTGCAGAACCACTGAGGTGAAAAGAGCTTAGCTTGCTCTAAATAAAGCAGTTTTAAAATAGTTTTGCTGAAAGGTTTAATAATTTATCAACAATGAACATGAACAACACTGGAACCATTCCCTCTTCTCTTACCTGCTTGGACCTCCAACAACGACAGTACACAGCCTTGTCTCCCAGATCTTCCATATCAAAGGCATGGACTACCTTGGGGTTATCCTTCTGGATATTGGGGTTCACCATTGCTTTGGAGGCTTTGTCTTTACAAAGAATTGCTTTGTAAGCTAGATATCCAAGAGCAGCTGCTCCAGCAGCTATGGAGGCTGCAGCAACCCATTCAGCTAGAATAAAAGAAGAAAAAACAAGAGACAGTCAGGTTTTGACCACAACATTCTATTAAAACTACTCAGCAGTAAATGTTTTCATGCTTGCAGCAACACCTCTTTACTTTCCAACAGATCTTTTTATTCTGTAATAGAAACTCTCTACCTTAAAAGAGTATTTTCCTTTGACAGTCACCTAGTCAAAATGCTCTTTTCTACTGATCAAAGTTCTACTTCACCCCAATCCTTTCTACACAAGGGTGAGAATTAACCTGGCAGAGTTTTCATGGTTTGGTTTTGTTTTTAACTTAGACAGGTCTGTACTTAGCAAACCCTGATATTACCATCAGTAGTACATTATTTCAAAGTTCAGCATATTAAACTAGGTGTAGCAGCAAAAAACTTGTGTTTGTTTCAGTTGCAAGAAAGTCACTGAAGAAGAACTAGTGCTAACTAGGTTTCAACCCCAAAAAGGCATGGACACTGAATAGCTGTTAATAAAATCCATCTTGTAACTAAAAAAACTAAAAGCAGTTGCTTGGCAATGGGGAAATTATTAAATATACTACCACCTGTAAGAAAAGCCATCTTAGATTAAAACCCTACCACAGTATAGAAGAAAGAACAAGGATCCAAAAAGATTCTATTTAGGAATCACAGCACATGTTTATTTTAACTAGATTAAATCCTGCATCTCTGCAAGATAACTTTCATTTAAAAAAATCCTCTTACCACAACTCATCCTCACATTTCCTCCCTTTATCGGGAAAATTTTTGCAGTCTGTCTTTGCACAATGTCCATTCCTGCAAGAGGTTTTCCTACTTTTTTGTGGCTCTACTGTTTTCTCTCTGCTTCATGAAAATAAGCTGGACTTTGCTCAAAGGTTGAGGTTGCAGCACCAGGTCCGTTGTTTCCTCTCACAGTAACAAGTGGCTGCTCTCTCTTTGCTTTCTATCCAGCACTCCTACATGTACTGCAACTTCTGTTTACAGACAAATAAACAGCAATTTCACTTTTAGCACTTCATTTACAGAGCTTCATAAAATTAGAACTGTCTCCTGTGCTTTTGTGTTTTAATTGGATTTGTAAGATGCCAAGTTAGGTGGCATCTGTGGATCAAGAGACATCAATATGTCCAAGTCTAGGAAAAAACAAAAACCTTTATTAGTTCTTGCTACTTTCCATGATGTGATTTGCTGTATTTCCACTGACAGCTTGGACTAAAACTATCAAGGTTTTCTGTCCCTATCCCACAAATTTTCCTAAAATCTCTATCAAGCCCTCTCCTCAGCTAAAACACTGACAGGCATCAAACTGATCCAGAGGTGTCTGGCTGCAGCAATATGTGGAATCAGACAGGTCTGTGCAGTGTCTGCAGCCCTGTGAGAGCTGGGAATGCAGGCACTCTTTCAGAGTCTCACTGAAGGAGTAAAAGATGCAGAGATCCTTCAGAGTCCATTTTCTTAGTAAATGACACAGAAGAGACCAACATACACTGAGACCTCCCCTGCTAATGAGTGACAAACCCTTCCTGTAACAGTAAGGTGATATTAAGATACAGAAAATCATCTTTAACATGGAAGAATTCAGGGCAGGCATGTCTCCCTGCTCCCCAACTCCTTAAAACAATAAAAGCCTCAGAGACCAGGTTGTGAATGCTGTGTTTTATATCCATTTATATTCAGTGAGTTTTCATCCTTTATTCCCCAGAGTAATGCGTTAACTTTGATAAAGAAGTGAGGAAATTAAAATTTAAAAATGATTCTATGAAAATCCGCTTTAATTTAGCACAACAGCCTAAATGAATCAAAAGAACAAGACAGCAGCTCTCCCAAGAAAACCCACTGCAGCACCTGTACCCTGGGGTGTGGCTGGGAGGAGCTCAGCAAGCTCAGGGACCTGCTGGCTCTGACAACTTGGAGGTGACCCCAATGAAATGCCAAGTGCAGCTCCAGCAGCAAAGGCAGATGTAGGGCTGCTCACTGTGTGGCTTTTGGGGCAGCAGCAATTGCAAGGACTGCCCAAGCTGCTACCAGTGCACTGCCCATGGTCCAAACCTGCACCTACATCTTCAATAAGTGACAAGGGCACAGGGGGACCATATATCTCGTGAAACCCAAAGGGAAAGAGTGACTTTAATGAAGTCCACAGGTGGCTCCTCTAACTGAAGCACTATTTAAGGTACTGCACCTTAAGGAAGATGATCTTTACTTGTGCCTATCCAAAAGTCCAAGACAACTTAGCAAATAAGAAGAGGAAAAAAACTAACATTTCTGTGACAAGAGAAGTCTGTACTAAAATTCAGCAGCACATTCAGAAGAGCTTTTCTGCACATCTGCAGCCAGCCCAGATCCCTCTGACACCCCTGGGGCCATCCCCCATAACCGTGCACATCAGCTCCAGTTCAGCAAGCAGAGATCACAAACTAAATTGTCATCTCATCTCGCAGCGATCCTCGGCCTCTTCTCCCAAGGACCAGAGTCATCCTTCACACACAGGCAAGTTTTATTAATATCAATAGCTTATACAAGCTTATTAATAGCTTGGATACATATCAATAACCTATATGGATACATATCAACAGCTTCAGGTATTTTTTCTTACAATAGAAGAATGTCTTTTCTACTGTATTACCTTTTTTCAGGCAGTGGCTTCACTGGAGCCACTTCGCTTTTCCCCTTTTGGGATGGAAAATTTTATCAACCAATAATGCGTTAAATCAAAACATTTAAAGCAGTCTTATTCTTTAAATTCCAGAATTGCCTTGATAAATATAATTAAAAATTAGAAGAAATATTTTAATTTATTCAATAGACTCTCTGGTAAATCATCCTACAGGGTTTCAGAGGCAGAAAGTTTTGTCTTGTTTCACACACATCTGGAAAAGCTGGAAAATCCATTTAATCTTTCTAACTAAGTTAACCATAAAATGCATGTGGAAGAAGAACCCTTTTATTTTTAAATACTCTGAACTGTTTCAAAAGACCTCTGGTGCCAATTCAACAGTCTGCTGCCAAACTCCTAAGGTCATGCATGAGGCATCTGTTAACAGAGTGACACTGATGTGGAGTGTCAAGGGGTTTTTATTTCTTCTTAAAATAAAAAGCAGTAGGAACAACTTTTGAGGTTTTATTAAAGAACTCCCAATTCTGGTATAATACCAAACCACAGTGTTACAAGACAAGACAAAACAGGTCTGTGTAACATGGCAGAAAAAAATGGTTTTTTGTTTAAGCACTAAACAATAGAAAAAATTTCAGCTACAACTCCAGAAAAAATAAAAAACAAAGGAGAGAAGAGACAGCAAGAGAGATAGAAAAAAGGAAATAAATTCAAAGAATGGAGCCCCAGGAGAGCAGGCAATGCACAAAAGTAAACAAAAAAATCAGAGATGAGAATGGCAATAAGACACTGACAGGGATTTATTCTCTTCTGTATTCTTCGGACATATCCTGATGAAAGAGATTTAGATCAAAGTTTCTCCTCTCTTCTTTCTCTAAACATCTAGAACATTGCTCTGGATGTTTCCAGATCTGCACTACAGAGGGAGTTTCTGGATCTGCTAGAGAGCTCTGAGATGCTTTATCCACAGGAAAGCACATTTGCCAACTGCTCTGAGAAGAGGACTAAGAAAGTGAAGTGGTCTTGCCTCCACCATGATCCTTCTTAAGAACCCAGACCAATTTATATTCTAGCAGCTACCAACAATATGGGGGAAGGCTTCACCCCGACAAAGTTAGTCCAAGTTACCTCTGCTGCTTAGAAAATAGTTATGTTATTCAGAAGTCACAGAGTAATAACACCTGACATGAAAAACTGTATTTTATGTCTCCAGAAGTGCTTGTAACTTTCAAGCACTTCTGTCCTCATTTTGTTTGCAATGAGGAGATTATTATTGTGCAAGAGCTGTTCATGACAGACTAGTAGTGCCACTGCCCACAATAAAAGCCAATGATGGAGAAACACATGATACTCACTTACTGAAGAGTCATCCAAAATAACTGGGCACACAAAAAGCCTAACACTAAAAGTCAAGCAGTCAAAGCCAACAAAATCACTTCTACCACTCCACAGCATCCACAAAAAATGAGATTATGACTGGCACGTTTAATTTAACTGAAAATGTATGGTAAAGGACACCTGAGGGGAAAAGATTGCTGGATTTCAGCAATAAGCAGTAAAAGGCACGGCACCATGATCAGGTCTGTGGTTGGTGTGGGGTCACACCTGCAAACGTGCACACCTCTCAGACCAAAAGCATGAGCTGTGCTACTCACTGCCCTGCAAAGGGCACACATGCACAGAGGCAATTAACTCCCCTAACTGCCAGCACAAATTAAATCTCACAAAAATACTGTAAATTTCTGGGGTCTAGTTTTCCGTAGAGAATAAATGATTTTCAATACTCATTAGCCTGAGACACATGCCAGCTGGAGGAAGAACTGTAACCTGCTAGTCACAAAGCACTGATCAAGTTTAATCTCTTCAGAAATCACAAAAACCTAATGCTGTCACCTCCCAAACAAAGCACCCTCCCGACTAGTGCCATCAGCTGCTCTTCTGTTAAATAATGAGGATATTTGCAGTTTGGTTAGGAGCATATTCTTCTCCCATCTCCACGAAGACTTTCTGCTTAATTCGCAGTGTCTAGGAACTGTTCTAATTCTTGCAAGATTATAAATGACAGCAAGCTGCCGTTGGGAACACAACCTGGATGCAAACTATTACCAAGTGATCCTCAGTGATTTGATTATTTTAATAAGCCTTCCACCACTATAACCCATTTTAGACCAATGTCTTTGCCACTATCCTCTGTATCAGCAGCTTCCATCCTCCCTCAGCCCTCAACAAAAGAACCCCAAACCATCTGCCCGCTAAATCAAGGACATAAACCACGAGCAGCTTTGCAAGTGGAAAACCAGTCATGCACGTAAAGCTCATTTTTTAGAGAAAATTAGGTGATTAATCTTTCTAGTCTATTCTATCCTCCACCCGGCCCAACTATTTCATCCTGTCTGGTTGTGCAACAGCATTTAAAACACACAGCGCTACCTCAGGCGCGGTTCAGGTCAATCATTACACAGCGCAAATGTCACCGTTACCTCTACTGTTCAGTAGCGGGCATTGAGAGCCAGACAGAACCTCTGACATTTACAGGTTTTCGGGAAATTTTCACTCAAACAGGTGGAACAACAGAAATAAACAGCGATGTCTGAAACGGGCCTCACTAGTCCTCACTACAGATAAAACCCGGCGGGCGGCCGAGCCCGCTGCGAGGGCCGGAGCAGCCTCAAGGGCCCGGCGCGGAGCTCGGCGGCTCCGGGCCCTCACACGGCGGCGGGGTGGGACTGGGGGAAGCGGGACCCCACAGCGCATTCTCCCCTCGCTGACCGCAGCAGGGTTTTACTGACGAGAGGATCCCACGGCCGCTTCCAGACGCACCGCACGCCGCGGGCCCGGCGGCGGGCAGCCCGCCATCTTGTCCCGGGGGTCCGACGGGGCACGGGGCGCCAGGAGCAGCCGCCCCCCGAGCGGCGCCCCCCGTCCCGTCCTGCCCGGCCGGCCGCCGTCCCGGGCCCCCGGCCCTGCCCCGCCCCTCCGCTCAGCTCACACCTCCGGCTCCCGGCCAGCCATACCCCGCACGGTGCAGTTCTGTCCCGGCCCCATCGCTCCTGCTGCCGCTCCGCACCGCGCACGCGCCGCTGCCCAAGATGGCCGCGGGGCCGCCCCTTAAAGGCCGCCCGGCAGCGCGGGGGGCCGGGGCTCCGGTGGAGGTGACGGGATGTGCGGGACGGCGCTGGGGGCTGGAGGAGGGAGGAACGGATCAGCGCTGTCGCTCCCCTGACGACAGGCACGGGGCTCTCAGGGAGGCCTCTGCAGCTGTAAAATGGGTGTTGGGCGCTGCTGTGCAGACACTGGCTCTTCTTGCTTCTGTTTGTGGTACTGTCGGTGCCCAGCAGCTCTGCAAAACTGATCTGTCAGGGCAGATCGCTGTGTGAGCGCTCTCCTGTGTAGTTGTGGAAAGATGAAGCTGAAAAGTGATGTCCAGCGAGTGACAGCCGCCTCGAACCTCATAAACTTGAGTATTGATATGAGAATTACTATACAATAAAAAGTATTATCCAAGTTCTATACCTGATTAAGGACTCGTTACTCTGGGAGCTCGTTTATGGTTGGACCTAATAAGAAAGATGTGTGTTTAAGTCTTTACAAAATACTTCCATGGGTGAGGGTATGGGTGTTAACGTTGTTGAAAGGCGTCTTAATGTCTCTACCAACTTCAAGCCACAGGTCTGTTACAGAACCCAGACAGTCTGACTCTGAAACAAATGGGTAGGCACAAGCCCGAGTTTCTGAACTTTGGGGGGAAATTACATATACGAGGGAGGAATATGTGCTAGGCTGTTCGGGAAGGCTGTACCTTCCTAGCATCTCAGCCCATGGGGAAAGGAAGAGGTGGAGCCAGGACTTCAGGGTAAAAGGGGCTGTCTCTTCCAAACCTTGACACAGAAAACCCTATGGGTGTGTGTGCCCCAGTGGACTCCACGTGATTTTTCTGCACTGACTCGATCTTAGAGGTCTCTTTCAACTTTAATGATTCTATGACCTGTTCAACAGACTTTTCAACCCCCACGCCTACTGCTTCTCTCACACACCATCATGAATGTGACACACCTTTTCCTGTATGCAGTTCTGAAGCTTCACACGGTCACTTTCCTCTTCCTCACCCCCGTGCTCACTAGACACTGACACTCGCAGTCCCTCACTCGGCCCCGCACACCCTGAGGGGCCCGGCCCGGCCGAGACTTCCGCAGCCGCGCGGACTACGCTTCCCGGCGAGCCCCGCGCGCGGCTCCGCATGCGCAGGAGGACACAAAGGGCACGGAGATTGCGCCCCCGCCCCTCCCGCTTCCACGGCGCGCGCTCCCGCCGCCCGCCCCGCCCCGGCCGCGCTCCCGCCCCGCGCTCCCGCCGCCTGCTTCGCGCTTCCGCCGCGCGTTCCCATGGCGCTGAAGCGGATACAAAAAGTGAGTGGGGCCGAGCCGTGGGAGGGGGCGGAAAGGTTCCCCTGCCCTCGGGTAGTGGCCGGGGCTGTCCCCTTGTTGCCGGGGTTGAGGCGGCGGCCGGAGCGGGCTCAGCAGAGGTGTCGCGGCAGTCGCTGCCGCGCGCCTTCTCTGCCAGGGCTCGTCCTTGCCTCGCCGGCAGCCGGGGAAGCAGAGGGGGTGTGGGACGGGCAAGGGGGGCTCTCGCCGGCGGCCACACGGGTTCGGGACTCTGCCTCCTGGAAGGCCCCGCAGCCCCAGTCGGTGCTTTAGGGCGCCGTTCGCGGAGCAGCCGCGGTGCTCCGGGCGGTGCGGGAGCGGGGAAAGCCGCGGTGCTATGGGGAGCCTTCAGCCGGGCGCAGGGACAGCATCGGTCTCTGCCCTTGTGCTCGGCTGCTCCGCGCCGTGCTCGGGGCAGGGTTAAGAAGTGTTGTCAGCATAGTTCTTGGTGTGACCTTTGAGCGTATCCCAGTTGTGGTGTTTTGGGCCGGTGTGTGTAAATGGCCTGGTTCGAGTTGTGAATTGCCGGTTTCCTTTTGTTTGGCGAGGCTGAGCCGGTCGCTGTACCGTACGGACCGGCTGTCGCACCGGCGGGGAGCGGAGGTTCGGGCTTTGGCCGCGGAACAGAAGCCGCCGTGTTTGGTTGCTGTTGCTGTGCTATGTTTAGGGCGGCATCAGAGCTATCCTGGTTACGTGACGATGTGATTATTTCTCGTGCAGGATTCCCTTTTGCTGTCGGAAGCCATTGGTATTGCAGAAATAGGATTCTGTAGTGACCGATTAACCCCACAGTAGACAGATTTGGGATACCCTACAGTAGATACCAACTTTGGATGGATTTCTACCAGAAAGTGCATACTGCTTACCGGTCTATTACTGCAAGGCTTATACCTTTACACACAGTGCAATTACAGGACAATTTTGTTCCTTCATATCACATGTTTGTCATGAATGTTCCATTCGACCAATATATCAAATTACCACAGTGGTTTTCTTCAGCAATAGCTTTGTCTTGCTTCTGCATATTATACAAATGGTTTGCCTCTTGTTGCCACTTCAATTTCGCACATATTCTTCAACATTTCTTTACCCTAGTTTCAAGAAAAGGATCTTGAATACCATCTCTTTGCAATTCTTGTCCAGCTTCTTTCTGCTGAGATAAACAGACAAAGGGGAGAGTCAGGTAATCTAGTATTTTTGAGATGTAGTGATGGTTTGGGGCTTTCCAAATAAGTCCTGCTAGAATAGAATTAGCCTTCATACTTTTATCATGTTCCCTGTGTAACTTTCTTTCTGCTTTAGAGATGTTCATACATATTGGAAAGCCACAATTCTCTTTAATGTGGCATTTAAGAACTTTTGATAGATGTGAAATTATGGTTAGACTTTTTATCTAAGTATCTTTCATTCTGTTAGCCTTATTAAATTCTGTTTCTGCTCTTTCAAAATAAAGTGATGCTTTCCAACCTGATGACTGTGAGGTGCTATGAGATTTCCTGGTTTTACAATAACTTCTGCCTGAAACATGAAGAGATATTGGGTAAGGACCTCCAAAAGAGTTGAGATTAAATTCAGAACTAGTTACCCCTTGCTTCTAGTTTGCTGCAGAAATGACTACTGCTGGCTTTCTTTTTTTTTCCATTAACTACCCTCATCACTCTGTTCTGCCTTTCCAGGAGAAGAAAAAATTTTGCTAGAGGGATTTGGCTAGCAGTCTGTCTCTGAAGAAGTAGAAGAGGAAAGGGAATGGCAAGGAAATAAGTTTGTTTCAAATGGAAAGTTAAAATGAAGTGGAGAAGTTTGAAAAGACAAATTGTTTTGATGTAATTCATAAAATTTTCCCCAAAAATCATTGAGATGGAAGTTTAGTGGTAGATGAAATGTATTTGTATGTTGGTATGTTTATCTTGATTACTTTCCTGGTGTTTCAGACCGGCTGTGAAGGTTGATAGTTGTGTTGTATCTGAAGAATAGGAAGGGATAAGATCTGAAGCAGAGGAAGTGCTGTGGTTTCAGAGTGCCTAGAGGAATTCTTTGGACAACAAAACACTGTCAGCAAACACAGTGGCATTGCCTGGGAGCTCATCAGTCTAGACATACTGTCTGGAGTTAAACTTCTGTGGGTTTAGGGTGCTTCAGAATTGTGCTTAAACGAAGCTAAGGGATTTTGGTGTCAAGCTTGAGTGTTTGTTCACAGTAATTTTGATAATTTGAGCATTCAGTGTGACAACACCTCTGAAGAAAGCAAAGCTATAATATGTCAACCTGTCAGTAAGCATATTTTTTGTCATCCTGGTTGGGACTCTGATTTCTAAGTAATATTGCCCCATGTATCATTGCATCCTGCCTTTGGCTGACTGTCTTCAAGGGGCTTCTCAAAGGAGGACAGCATGTGGAATTCCAAGACTGTACCCTAGTCACAGAAAAACAGACTGTGCTTGGGAGCTTTCTTAAAAGTGGCAGCTGAGTAAGCAGTGAAGAAGCTGCTCACTGCACTTGGAGGTATCTGATCCTGGTGCTGCAGGTGGAGGAACAGTGAGGACATGCAGCCCTGCTCTGCAGGCACAGCTGTCAGCAGTGTCCATGACAGACTCAGAGTTCCTCAGAGAGTTTGGGGCTGGAGGATTCTTACTCATCACAAGCTGAGGATCCTGTGTTCGTTTGCCTTGTGAGTGCTTTGCTTCACCATTGTATGAGAGAGGCACTGAGTTTCTACACTGTCAAAAAAGTTCAGTTACTCTGTCTGTGATGTTCCTTGGGGCAGTGAAAGAGCAACACATCTTTGTGGGCAGTGTAACTTCCAGATGTTGCAAATGATCAAAGCGAAATAAATAGTGTAGGTTTTTTAGTTGAGAAGAAATATTATGCAAAGGAGCCTTTATCCTTGCCACCTCTGGAAAAGTGAGATACCATGACTTTTGTGAAAGGTGGAAAGTAATTCAGGCTGTCAGGTTCTGTAGGTCTCAGTTCTCCCCATCTGTCTTATGCAGAACCATTTTCCTGGGGTTCCTGTTCCAAATTCTTTGTTCACATATCTAATTTGCAGAGTTTGCCATCCTGGTAGTTCCATATTGCAGCTGAGATTGTTTGCATCCTAAGTCCTGTACCTGTTTTAATCACCAGTCCTGTACCTGGGTGCTCCCCCAGTGTTAGTGGGAGGTTGATGTGCTTGTTAATGCTCAGCTGTCTTGTACATACTTTTGTTCAGGACTTCAACAGATTTTAGGAGACATTTTGAAACCAAGAAGGAGGAGATAGATTTGAACACTGCTTTAAAAATAGCTGTTGTTTTTACCTTATTGATACAGAAATGCTTGGTTGGTTTTCTCCTCCAACTCAGTAGGAATAGAAGCATTCATTCAAACACGGAATGGTTTCAATGAGCAATGAAATATGTCTCTGTGGCTCAGTATGTGTTTCATATATGCATGGGCTAACAGGACATACTAACTTAAATTTATGTTGAAAATAACTTTTGTTACTGTAAATTGACTCAAATAAAAATTATTGATATTTGTGGTTTAGAGTTTGACTTTAAACCTGCAGCCTTTAGATGGTAATTGACATAACAAGGAAACTTTTTTGGCTCTAACATAAAATGTTGCATTTACTTTCAAGTCCTCAGCTGAGATACTACATATTTTACAATATTTTTTTTGCATTAGAACAATGTATGGAAATAGAATATTTATTACTGACTAATCATTATAGCAATAAGTCTTATTATACATATGTGCTTTATATTTACCAAATTTGTGAAGAACCAGAGAATTCTTTAATTAGTCTTAGGTATGATCACTGTGGAGTTTTATGACAAATGGTTCCAAGCAGCAGTGTATGCATAGAATTGGTAGGAAATAAATCTGTGGTCTACAGTGCATTTTGTGCAAGAAATTAAGAACACAACTGACAAATATAAATCTATATTTTAAATAATAGTGTGGAGAAAGGTTGTGGTTTTGTGGTGTATGGAGAATGAAAATAGCTTTTAGTGATGCTGTCTGCAGTTTATTTTGGTCTTCAGATAATCTGCAGTCTTTTTTTCTGAATTTTTTTAGACTGAAAAAAGACATGTTTAGGACTTCTATGCTGAGAACATTAATTTCCTTATCACCAAAATATCTTTTACAATGTTATTCCAATAGCTTTTTGGGAGAAAAACCTGGATGCTAATCAAGCATGTAAGTGTTAAATTGGCCTTGCAGTCTTCAACTTCATACTTTTATGAAATATGTCCTGTATTATTCATTGACCATGGGCATTAGTCTGCACATTCAGAAATGTCTCCAATGTTTATAACTTACCACAGACTGTTTTTTTACAGCTGTTAAACTTGAATTTTTTCTTCATGCTATCTACAGGGCTGTTCAGGAGTGTGTGTGTTGCAAGTGAATATAATTTGGAGGCTTTGCCCATCTCCAGTAGTATGTTAACCATTAGTATTCTATTCTACCCTGAAATGTTTTGTATGAGAGGATTAGAGGATTTATTCCTACACTGTCCCCAGCTGAGGTATTTTTCTCTGTGCACGTTTATCCTGGCATGTGTTGGAGCTCTTGAGAGGTACTTTCATGCTGTCACATTCCCCAGTGTTTGAAATAACTCATCCTTCTGATGCATCTCTTGCAGACAGAATCTTGGGTTTGTGTATTCTCATGAAAGATGTTGCACCAGTGTACACTGTAATTTATAGTGGTGACTTTCTCTTTTGAAATGAATCTGCTTTGAGCTATAGATCCTGTTTGTCAGCATATGTGCATCTTGCACTTTCTGTACCAGTGACTAAAAGTATTCGTGCAGACCCTTGAAGTGACCAGACCTGCCTCATGCAGCTGCATGGTAATAATCCATAAAGCTTGGACAAAGCTGCTTAACTTAAAATTAACTTTAAACTACAGGGCAGTCTCTGGTGTTGACTGTAGTGCCTCACATGCTTGTGCTTCTTGATGAGGTTTCAGCATGTTAAACTTTGAGAATCTTCAGCCTTGTCCCTTAAAGCCAAGTTTTGGCCTTCTAAAGAGCATCTGTGCTTTGTATAAAGAATTCTTGTGTTCTCATTCTTTCATGAATATTTACAGTTATGAAGAAGTTTTTCTACATGTATTTAGAGGATCTTCATTTCTGTTCTGCAGTGTTCAATTCTGGGCCCTGGCAGGTCAGTCTGATTCAGGGACATCTGAGTATCTCCTTGCCTCATTTCTAAAGGTGTAGGAAAGCTTGAACCTAAATCTTAGAGCTCTGCAGATAATGTTGCTTTGAACCTAAAGCTTAAACAGCCTAATCAACAATGTAAATCTGAGTAGTTCTTCCTTTTTATCACAGCTTGATCTGAATTTCTGTATATAAAGATTCAAACTGTTCATACTGTTGGATCATGTTACCACTTGTATTTTTAAACCACACTAGCTTCACATATGGATGCTAAATGCAGCTTGAATTTGCTCTACTGATTTTGAAGTTTGCTTCACATATGGATGCAAAATGCAGCTTGAATTTGCTCTGCTGATTTTGAGGTTTGATCTGGCTTTATGTTTTTTAGGTGCAGAAGCTCTCAGAATGTATTTGTGAACATTGCTCTCATTTGCTGAAGTTGATTGAAGAGAACCTTTTCCTCATTGTTGTTAGGAAATATTAATTACAAGAGTTTATAGTTGTGGGTCTCATCAATGTAAGATGAAAAATATTTGCTGGTTTTTTCTAATCATGAACAGATGTCAGTGCCTTTTTGCCTGAACAAATTGAAGTGTATACCCAAGGAGCATTCCCCAGTTCTGTTAATTCTTAAGTACATGTGTATATATGAAAGAAAACAAATTTGTGTGGTTTGGGGGTATGTAAAGATCTTGATGAACACATGTAGCAACAAAAGCACTATTACGGACCTGTGACCCTGAGTGGTTACCTGGTAGTTCCTATATTCATATGGAATGTTTGCGTATACTGCAGAGACTTTCTGAAAAGTTTAAGCTATGTATTTTTCCACTTACTGCCTTGAATTTAGTAGTCAATAAAGACTGTTGCAAAATGCATGATTGTTAGTGTGAGTTCTCTGTTTTTGGTGCTGTAGTGCAGCTGTTTGGTTTTGGTTGGGTTGTTTTAGTGTGTGTACAAGAATTAATTTTCTCCTGTTAGGTTAGATCTTGAGTTGCAAGTTGGAGAAAACAGTGCCTGTACCAGCTCTGCTGCTGGTCATGTTTGGGGACTGCTGGAAACTTGAGATTTGTTGACTCCCTGTGTGTACTGGCAGTGCCTTTGCATAAATAGCTGGTTCTCTGAATCATTCCTTAATGAAATCTGAATCCTCTGATTAAAATAGGAACTGCATTTCTAAAGTGCCTTTATTAGTTAAAGTCTAGCCCAGAGTGTCCTTTCTGGATCAGCATACAGTGTCACCAACAGAATAAAGTGCACACAAGTAATGCCAGTTGCCAACCTGTGCTATTTCAGTATAGGAAAAAGTGTCTTCTTGTTTGAAATCACAAGATTGTGAGAAGTCACTTCAAAGCAGTAGTAAGAAATGGTGCAGTGCTTTTCTTTGATTTCAGGGCCAAGAGTGGATCTATAAGTCTGGCTAAATTTAGGTGTTGGGTCCATGGTAAATTGAGTTGAAATATTTACTGGATGTCATAAGTTGAAAAATACATCACAGCAGTTGAGAAATGCAGATTTTTAACCCTTCAAATTATATGTAAGGCCTGATCACACTAAGTACACCAGTTCTACACTTGAGTTAAACTTAGCTCTAATTTAAACCTTGATTTTGTAAGTAGTTACCTTGACTAATGTATTTTGAGTGGAAATGTTTCTGGTGTTACTCCTTAAGGTAAACTCACAGACCTGCTTATGTCTATTGCTGACTTAAATGTGTGTGTTTTGAATAAGGAATTGAGTTACTTACAAACACACACCTTTTAACTTATTTCAAAGGAAGTACTTGCATGTAGTCATTAAAGTTCCTATAGCACAGTTTCTATCAGCCTAGAACTGTAAAAGCTTTTCTTAGTACAGTGATAGTTCAGACATCAAAAGGGAATATATTGAATTAAATGAGGAAGATGAACTAACATTGCTGCCTGTCTTGTTTGAAATAGTGATGATAAATCAGATAAAAAACAGTGCTGGCTTTGTGAAATCACATAATTTTAAATTATTTGGGACTGTGTGGACTCCAGCAAGAGAAATAAATCAGTTGACCACCAAAAGCTCCTCTGAGTGTTTAAGTTTCAACTTGGGAGTTTTTAATTAGTCAATCAAAAAAAAAAAAGCAAGCATGCAGGGAATTGAATCAAGGTAAATAAGGTGTAGGGCTAATATTTTTTTCTTTAGTTTCCACTTTAGTTAGGACCCTTTATATTATGTTCATACATCATCTCCAGGCAGGCTGCAAACATTTTATGAGCCAGTTTAGCTCAGCTGATGTCTGCAGACTCAGAACAATACAGAAACTTTTGTAAAATCAAAAGCTAAGGGAATGATCAGATTAGCACCCAACTAAATTAAACTGTGAGTTTACAGACTAATCAAGAAATCTTTCTTCTTTATTTTGTCTCCTTCAAGTATATTGAACTTCCTGTGAACTTGGTTACAACTCTTAAATTCTTTCAGATATTAATTTCTAGCACAGTGTTAGCTGCAGGCCGTCTGGCAAAAAAGCATTTTCAGTTTCAATGAACATTTCAAGTTGACTGTTTTATCAAAATACCACAAAAATGCCCATGGATTTAATAAAATTTGTTTGTGTTCCCACTTTTGAAGGGATGCTCCCAAGTGGTATGGATTTTCATGTCTTTGAAATATTTCTGTGTTTCTTGCAGGAGCTAAGTGATCTGCAGCGAGATCCCCCAGCCCACTGTTCTGCTGGCCCTGTTGGAGATGACTGTAAGCTCTTCCTAGAACATGCAGTACATTTCAGTTCTGGAAAGGCTCAGGAAATCTCTAATTGTTGTATCTGTTTTTGCCTTTCAGTGTTTCACTGGCAAGCAACTATTATGGGACCTGTAAGTATAAGAATCATGCCCCTTAAAATGTAATACCTTGCTTCTCTTTTTGCGACAAAAGGATTCATTTGGGTTTCTGTGAACACAGCAGCCACTTTCAGCTGGGCTGTGAATAGTTAAAACTTTAGGGTGACATTGGTGTTCTTATTAGTGTGGTACCAGGTGCTTTCTGTAACTCCTCAAAAATCCCTCTTCTTCATGAAGTTAGAGGTGTTTAATTAGTCAGCTGTGGTGTCTGAGTTGGTGATATGGAGCTTGCTTTTCATAGATGATCAACCTGGAAGATTCATCCATCTGAAAGGAGGAAGAGTGGGTGCATTCTAATACTGAAGTTGCTAACTGTAAACAAGAGTGGAGTTGCAGAGGGCTTTTAGATGGAGCTTATTTTATTTGATAGTGTACAACCCAGATGTAAACTTGTGCTCATGTTGTCTAACAAAAGGCATGTGCACAGATTTGTGCAGGTCACAAAAATGTTGGGTGTTTTAAAACTCCCTGATATCATCATGATGAAGTGAATTCTGTTGGAAAATCCCACTCTTTGCATCAGCAAAGAGAAACCACTTGTTAGGGTAAGTGTGTTTGTAGCTGAAGAATGGAGGAAGATCAGAGCAGCTGTGGTCTTGCACAGAGACAGGGTTTGGAGGACCTGCTGTGGTTTCTGTGCTCCCTTCAGTGCAGTGAAGCCATGGAGCTCCCTGTCTTTTCTCCCCACAAGGGCAATGCTCTGTAATTGTGCTGTGCTGCTGCAGTAGAAGCCACACTTGAGAGGGTTCAGTTCTCTCTGTGCCTTCCCAGTTCATGGCCCATAGTGGGTTATGTACTGGGGAAAAATGGATTTTCTTTAGAAGAAGGGAAGCTCCAAAAGAGCTGAAATACATTAATCTGTTTTATCTGTTTTGTTTTTTTCTCAGCCTGATAGTGCATATCAAGGGGGAGTATTTTTTCTCACAGTACACTTTCCAACAGATTATCCTTTCAAACCACCAAAGGTAAGTCTTTTCTTTTAAGGAAATAAAGTTTTTAGCTCAAAGTTTATTCTTTGAGGCTTAATTTTGGAAGTTAAACCAGAAAGATGAGCCATAGTATACATGTTCTTCATGGATGGTGATAAGACTGTCAAAAAATTGTGCTGGCAGATCTGATACGACTGGAAAGGAAGGGATGATGTTAAGGATTCCAAATGTAATAACCCTAATCTGATATTATTTGTTTTTAATTTGTTTTTTATTACAGATTGCTTTTACAACAAAAATATATCACCCAAACATAAACAGTAATGGGAGTATTTGTCTTGATATCTTGAGATCACAATGGTCACCAGCTCTGACTGTTTCTAAAGGTAAACTCACTGATTTAATGCATGTGTGAAGCTGCATACATTGCCATGGCACTTTTTTGTGTATTAAAGGTAAACAGTGGGAACAAACTTATCCTGCATGTTTTAGAAGAGGCAAATTCCATTGGAGTTCTTGTTATGATCCAAGATCTTGTGCAGTTTATTGGGAGTTCATTGCAAAAAAAATGCATGCACAAAGAAATATTCTAAACCAAGTTAGGTAAGATAATAATGTACATTTAGCCTGAAATGTGATAGCTGACTGTGCATGCTGAATGGAGGAGAAACTGATGAGCAGGGCTTGAAAATCACAACTTGGGACTAAATGTGAAACCCTGATGCTGAGGTCGTGTGAGCTTACATGATTGCCTGTTGATGACTCTTCAGGCTGCCTGAGCATCCTTGTGTGGACTAAGGTCTTAATTACACTTTTTTAAAAAATGAGATCATTTATTCTGGTTTGCATTCCTTTGTAAGATGAATATTTCAAAATGTAGCTCCTTTCACAGTCATCAGTAAAAGTTTTATTAAAATATTCTCATCCTAGTTAAGCTTTCTCAAAACTTGCACCCTGTAGATTTCTGGAACACTGAGTTAACAGTTTAGCAGTTCTTTTGCTGCAGGCATTTGTGTCACTTAAAAAGCTGCTTAAAATGTGGGTGCTGTTGTTTCTTCTCACCCATCTTCACATTGCTAAGGCACACTTAGTCATATTACAGAAATCCCTCATGTGACTCAAAAGGTCAAGAGGCCATATCACATCTCCTGTGCTTGGGAGCTCTCTGAGCTGTGTGCCAGTGTCACTGCACTGGGTGTACAAGCACAGAACAAATTGTGGGGCTTTGTCCAATGGAAATTGCCCTGTGCACGTCCAGTTGCTGTACCTTGGATAAACAACTTCTCTTGTTTACAGGCCTGTGCAGTAACCTCACAAGCCATATATAATCTAAGTCTAATATTCTGTTTCCTCAGCTGATTGCTAAAGACATCAATTACTCTTATGTGTAATTGGTATCATTTTGTTCCACATAAATTAGTTGTTTTATAGCTATGCAAAAATTGTCTTGCTTCTAGTTATTAAGCAAATGAAAATTGGCACTTAGGTTTAACAGCTGGCATCTACAACTGAAAACCTGTAAAATTTTTAGATCTTTAGCATTTTCCTATCTCTTTACTTGCTGAGCACTTCTTTGGTAATAAAGTGGAGCAGGTCTCATGTTCAGATATTATGTATTTCATAAACTGGAAATTAGCTCAGTGATTCATGGAAGTTTCTCCTTTCTAGTCTTTGTTTGACTGAATCAAAAGTTTACAGCATACTATAGCACCTCTGACCATCTGTGTGACCATGTATTCTAACCTGACTTTCTGATATTACTGGCACTTAAAATAAGTTAGTGTTGAAGTGGCTGAACTTTCTACTCCTGAAAATAGGTGTGGGCTCTTGGCTAACAAGATAAAACAGGGAGGAAAAAAGGTATTCTATAGTTGATTCTTATGGCAGCATGAAGTCCCCTTTCACAACATATTTAGAATTATTTAACTGTGTACTCTTGTATGCATATTAGTTCTGACCATAAAACCAGAAATTGCCTGAAAAGTATGGCTTGAAAATGTTAGGCAAAAAAATCAAACCTCCTTGGTTCAATACCAGGAAATTAATATGAAATTAGAAGTGAATGCCTGTATTTAATGCTGATCAAGTATTTCCCAAAATGGAAGTCACACTTGGGTAAAATGATTTTATGATTGAGAGAATAATTGTCAGCACAGAAGTGGAAAAGGATATGCACAAACAGAGTACTGCATGGCAATGTAATATTAATAATTAGTTACCTTAGCTGCAGGTGGAAAGCTTAGTTTGAGCAGTATCTACATGTAGCTGTAGTCTGTAGTTGGGTAATGTTCCTAAGCTAGGATGTGGGGGAGAGATCATTACAAAAGGTTCAGGTTCATGGCTGCAAATTCCCTGGCCTTGTATCAGGTGTTTATTTAAGCCCTAGAAAAAATGATGCTGTATAAACATTTCTGGACAGAGCTGTTAAATGACAGCTTGATACTAATATGCATTCTTTTCCTATACCCTCCTATCACATCCTTCAGTATACTGGAATATGTTAAAGAATTGTAGAAATAAAGCAAACTAACTTTTTTAATCTAGTGTCTCTTTTATTTAGTTTTATTGTCCATATGCTCCTTACTTTGTGATCCTAATCCAGATGATCCTTTAGTACCAGATATTGCACAGATCTACAAGTCAGACAAGGAAAAGTGAGTATAACATACATAACTGTGTGTGTGGTACTTGCAGATGGCTGGCTGCTGTGCACCTTCAGTATTTACTTTAGCAATTCTATTTTCTTAGATTTCCACAGGATTAGCTCTTTAAATATTGGGAATAGCCATGGCAAGTAGAAAACTGTAGGCATACACAGCTGTTGGCAACTAATTTTTTTATACTTAATTACATGAAACCTTCATGCTTCTGTGTAACAGATTTATTGCATGAAAAATTACTTTGCCAAATATGAGTTGTCACTACTGCAATCCTCTGGTTGTAAAACCTGCGCAGAAGAATTTTTGAGCTTCTGTTTAACTGACTGACTTATTTGGTACCTATTTTCCAGTGTTGAGCCATTGCAGACTTCCTGCACTGCATGCCGTGGCTCAGCACGTCACAGATTCAGGCAGATTTGAGAATTGCTTTTACCTCAAGCAGTAGGCAGCAGAGGAGTGATGCAGAAGTTGCATGGACATCTGTGCTCTAGTACTTCTCTGCCCAGACTAAGAATGATTAAAATGGCCTTTTTCTCTCAGTTCAATGTCTGGAATAGTCAAATCATGTAACTTCTGAAGTGCCTGACTGCTGTAGCTCATTCTGCAAAGGAGATAGTATTCAGGTTGAGGAGGTTGTGCATCAGCTTCTCCCCATTTGTGGCTCAACTTTTTTTCCACCTACTTATTAGTGATTTCTGTTGTGCCTCCTGTTTGTGAAGGAAGTGAATGAGGGATGGTTTTCCATCTCCAAATCTCTAAATTTATTCATTGCTAGGGAAAGTGAGAAAATACAGAGTCTTAACTGTAGTTTTATCTTCTTATCATGAAGAAATATTTTTTTTGTTTTATCTTGGATTTAGGAAATGAAAGATATGGCTGGTTACCCCTGAGCATTTATCTATGAGTATTTTGTTTTAAGTTAAAATCCAAGGACTTATGTGATAACATATTCTCAAGAAGAAAACCAATTAGTAAATGGGTTGATATACTGATCTTAAGAGTTAAAAACTTGTCAGTATTTTTCTCTGGTTGACTCAAGAAAGTGAATCCAGTCTCAAGAGTAGAATGTAGCAAATGTAAAGACCAGAGTGGAAGCTATCAACTCTCTAAGGACATTTACCCTTGGGATTATGGAATTATAAGATAATCAGTTTGGGAAAAGACCCAAGACTTAAAACCCAGCAAAAAATGCTTTTCAGAAAACTTTCTTTTCAAGTTCTGAAATGCAGCTGGCAGTGCAGAACGGAGGATAAAATCCCAGTTAATTATACTGAATTTTGTGGAACTAAAATGTGTAAACTTTGTCAGACTCTTATAAGCATATGCCTTTAGGAGTAATTGACAACAAATTCCTGTTAAGGTGCAAATAAGGGAACCAGTTATGAAATACAAATGAAGGATGCACAATTTAATGCAAACTTGTGAAGCTGAGTTTGAGTCTGACAGCTCTGGTAGATAACTTTAGAAACTGAATGTGTAGTGGGTGTGTGCTTTGTGGCTTTTAGACTGTTTTAGTGTTCTTTGACTGCTCAGAGGTGCAAAGCTCAGTACCAGCTGTATTAAGTAAGTCCATGGCCATTGTCAGTGTATCACTAACAGCTCTTCACTGTAATGCCTTCTTTCTGCACGTACAGATACAACAGACATGCAAGAGAATGGACTCAGAAATATGCAATGTAAACTTTTGAAGACATTTTCATATACCACAGAGTACTGTAAATTCTAGTTTTTTTCAAAATTAGAAGGAAATGGAGCACAGTTTATGGTTTCAATGTGACACTCCTTGAATTTTTTTTCACCCAAGTAAGTGTGTTTCTGGAGCAAGAGAGAACAAACTTCCAAAAATAACCTTATGACTTTGGTAAGAATATTTATCCTCTTTGTATGCTTTGCAGAAGACATTTATTATAGTTTTTAAGAGTTGGACACCTACATCTTCAGACTACAAGATCTATAATTCAGTTGTAAATCAATGAAATTATTTTTGCTGGAAAAAGTAGCTGTTTTCATGTGATGAATACTGTATGTGTCATTGAAGTATGTTGTCTGTTTCATAAGTGTGTTCAAGTTTCTTTTTGTTAGTTCTCTTATATAATTTGTATTTTTTTACTGTATAGACTGTTTTATTTACAATGTAAGTCATTTCAGTTTAGACTTGCTTGTGCACAGTATTGACAAGATACAACTGCTAATAAAAAATAATTGGAGTATCTCACCCATTAAATATTCTGAAGACTGACTGCAGACTTCTTAAAACCTACAATGATCTTTGCACTGTAAATCTTTGTATGCTGATTATGGAGAAACACTTGGTTTTGATTCTGTTGCATACTTGACTTAATTTTATTGCAATGTGAACTAATTGCACTGGTATGTAGAAAGATATGTAACTATTTTGTTGCTATTCACAACTGATTTGTGACGTGTGGGCAACATAATACTATCACAGACCTTTTACAAATCCAGATGTAGCCTTTTCCATATAAATAAAATACATTTTCTACTTTCCTTGGCTATATTTTTTTTTATCTTAACTCATGCATATCCTTAAAGTATTTGTTCCACCATTCTAACAGAACTGCCAGTAGTGTTTGTGTGTCTTGTAGGCAGAATGTCCAATAAAGCCTTGCATCATGTACCACTCAGAACTGGGCTCTAAGTTATTTTGTATGCTAGTTCTAGCCTAGTGGATTTAGCCCATTGTTGGATAGAGGATTTCAAAGAGACTCATGCCATGCCACACCAATATTCACCTATGGAGGAGATAATCACAGGGGTCTGTTAAGGGTGGTGTATTTGCAATATCAGAATGTTACAGTAAACTCACACTTGTCTCCTCACACTTGAAAGTAACTTTTCCATTAACTTCAGTTGCTTCAGTCTATGCATCTGGAAAACCAATAGTGCTGAGAGGGGTAATCTGTTCTTAAAACATAGATCAAAAGCAAAAAACCTTTTCATTTCCTACCTTTCATTCTTCTTGGTTACTTGAAAATAAAAAAAGATGACAAAATGTTTTTCTCTGTATCTTGCACATGAAAGAAAAATTACTTTCAATTGGGAAATTTGTCATAAAACATATTTTTTAACATGACAGATATATTTGATTTGGGTTTTTTATTGTTGTTTTTTATTTGAATATGCATCAACTGGAATGTGGGGTATGGGAGGCAAGCATGCACAGTAGGAGCTTTTATTCCTACCAGTGAAATATTAACTTTGTGTTTCCTGATTTACTCACCTTAAGTTGGTCACACATGGGAAAATGTCATTTCTGTGCTAGTTTTATCTGTGATGTAATGATGACATTTGAAACAGCAGCTTGATTGAGATTGGTTCCAATGATCTTAAAATATCCCTGTTTTGCAAGCTGAATAAATGGATTTGGTTTTGTTCCTGAGTGCTTCATTATATTTGAACTAAGGTAATGTAGCTAGGAAGGCAAAGATATCATTTATACTTCTTGCTCAAATGATTGTAGAAAACTGACCATCAGAATGTGTTCAGTTTTTATTTTTTCTAGGTAAAAGAGCAATCTCTTTGTACTAGAAGTTACGTGCATTTTTGGAGTATCTGTACAGAACTGTGTGAAATCAGAAGTTTGACTTGGTTTATCAGTTTGTGTTAGGGATGGTTTGAAAACATTTATACTTTACCTGGTAATGTTTCTGCTTTGTGCCGTGCATTAGTGACTTTCCACCACAGTATGAAACCAGCAGGAGGACTGAAAACCAACCAACAACCATGTGTAGGACATATTAACCATATGTAAATATTAAAAAAGGGATTTGTCTTATGATCATGCTGGTTTAGATGTGTGAAGCTAAGTCTTAGATTGTTATGCTGCTCCTAGCAGTTCAGCCTTTCTGCTTTTGAAATTATCAGAATGAAATGATAAATACATTATTTAAAACTCAGTCATGCTGCGAAGTGGCTGGGTTCAATCTGTGGAGGGAAACACTTCCACTCCTCGGTTAATGCTTTTGATACAAATTCTATTTCCAGGGCTGGGAAGTTTACTTTATTCTGTGCTGTTTACTACGATGGGAAAAGGAAAAAAAAAAGAAAAAAGAACTGGTCGGAGCAGAGGCTGCTGCTGTTTCAGACACAGCAGCTCGCCATAGCGAAGGAACCAGTGGGGTTTGTTTTGGCCCCAGCTCAAGAACAGAACGAGTTACTTGGTTCCCAGTTAGTTTCTGATCTCCATTACCATTCTGCTGTACCTGCTCCTGAGGGCGCCCACAGCGAACCCGCCGCCCGCGGTGCGGAACCTTCGGGGCCGCGGGGTCACCTCGCGGCGGTGTCACCTCGTGCCGGTGTCACCTCGTGCCGGTGTCACCTCGTGCCGGTGTCACCTCGCGGCGGTGTCACCTCGTGCCGGTGTCACCTCGCGGCGGTGTCACCTCGTGCCGGTGTCACCTTGTGGCAGCGTCACCCCGTGCCGCCGTCACCGTGTGGGGCCGCCCCGGCCCCGCCCCTCACGCCGCCGTCCCAGGGTGCCGCGCGCTGGCGCGCATGCGCGGCGGGCCGGCATGGCGGCGGCAGCGGCCTTGCTGGGCCGGGCCACGGGCCTGGGCCTGGGCCTGGGCCTGGTCGCGGCCGCGGGCGGGCGGCGGCTCCTCCGCTGCGGGGCGGGAGCGGCGCTGCGAGAGCGGGGCACCGGCACCCTCCTCGGCGCTGCCGTCCTGTGCCGGCCCGGTGGCGTGGCGGAGCGCTGCCTGTCGCGGGGGACCAGCTCGAATCCGCGCCCGAAGCGGCCGCTCACCGCCTATTTTCGTTTCGTGATGGACAACCGGCCGGCCTTCAAGGAAAAGAACCCAGGTACGAGCTGGAGGGGCGGCGGGCCCGCGCTTGGCGCTGGTGGGAGCCGGGGCTCCGCTACCGCCGCCCCCGAGCGGGTGAGCCGGAGCAGCCCGAGCAGCTTTAGCCCGTCCCCAAAGTTGTTATTTCTTTGCAAACCCGAGCTTTTGGAACGAGCTGAAGTCCTGGTCTCAAACACCCCGCCCGTGTGTTTATCCGAGCCACTCCCCGGGTCAACCCGGCGCGGTCATGCTCCTTGCCTGCACGTGCTTCATAAGTCAAAATAATGAACATGAGTATGTAACTTTAAAAATACTCAGTGAAATACCTCGCCTAGGTAATACATTGTAAAAATGATTTATGGTTCTGAATTATTTTTTGGACTCTATGTATTTGAAGTATACTTTTTGCTGATATGAGCTGTTTGTGATTTTATTTTGAGGCTTAGTAATTGAAAAATTGCAGGTACTAGGTTGCATCACTGTATATACAAGAAGAACTTAAAGTATTTAGAGGAAAATTATTTCCTGTGAATATGTTTGATGTACCATCAAAAACTTCACTTACAGGCAATGCAGTGACTTGCTAGAGAGCTCCAGAATAGAAAGATAAGCTGGTTTTGAAATACTGTTGAAGGTTAAAATGTTTAAGTAACTCTGTTCATATTGGGCAAATCCTGAGGAAGATTTAAGTAAGGAAAACCATTTGATGCCCTGTTTAGCTCACCAGTTCAAGAGTTCACACTCTCATGTAGAACTGGAAATTTTACTTTTGGTTTCTTCCCTCCTCTCCCCTCCAAATTCAGATTATCTTGCATTGTACAGAAAATTACCCAGCTCAAAAGACAAAAAATGTGAAATTGTTGTAGAGTAACAGTTGCTGCCTTGAAATGGTGCTTCAGTTTATTACTTCATGTTGTGTTCCAGGTGAGCAGTGGCTCTTTCCCATCCCCCAAATATTGCAGTGCCCTTTAACTGCCACAGTGAGTTAGTTTTATGAAATAAAAAAGCATTTGTACAGGAAGATGATACCTGTGACAGCTTTCCTTGGGAAAAGTTGAAGGAGCTTACTAAAGATACAATGTTGATCTTGGTTTCTGGGCTTTCTCTTTTAACCTACAGAGGCCAGCAACACAGAACTGGTTAAAAAATTGGCAAGTGCATGGAAGGAGTTACCAGCATCACAGAAACAGGTAAGGTTCTATTTCCCTGAGAACTTTGAACTCTACAGGTGGTGGAATTTTATTTGTTGGTGTCTTGTGTTTTTTTTATTCGGTCTGGTGGGGTTGGTTGGTTGGTTGGTTGGTTGGTTGGTTGGTTTTTAAAGAGCTTGAAAAAGCACCTGTGTACAAAGGTCCACTGTCCCTGGTGGCCAATAGCAGGTGCCACTTGGAGCTGGCTGGCCTTGGCTCCATCAGGCTCCTCACAGGAGCCATCCCTGTGCCCCCCTGGCCACCAGAATCTGCCCATGCAAACACAATACTGGAGGATACTTTGCTACTTGTACATGACCTTGGCTTTAAGAGTTTGAATCTGTTGCCAGAGAAATGACACAGCTCTCACTCCATGTGGCTGTGGGGCTGCAAACCAATTCTTTTTCCTTTTTGAATGGCAATATTGTATGACATGTACAATGCAAGTTTTTTTAAGTTGTTCTGATCTCATGTATATGGCAGGTGAAACCTCACTTATTTCTGATGAAAGGACCAAACTTCTTTTGTTTCATGTCAATTTCTTTAAGAGTCATCAAATTAAGTCATAAGTAATGAAGTTTTCTCTGAGTGGCAATTTCAAGGGATAACATAAAGCAACTCTAGGACTTGCTGCTGGATTTAAATGCCATTTATAGCAAAGTAATGATTGTTCTTCCTTGACTGCAGTTAGCAGTCAGGAACTAAATTCCATTTCCTAAAGGAGATATTTAGTAGACCTGAGTTGCTCCCATATCCCTTTGGACTTCTCACTCTGTGTACCTTTCCCTTCTGTGAAATTTGGGACAGGGAATCAAACATGAAAATCTGATGTTCTGGTGTAAATTGTTCAGTCTGTAATTTTTCTACTAATAGGTTAGAAGTGTTAGCTTGTCTAATGATCATGTTCTTCTGACTGAAAGCATCTAGCTGAAGTTTAAGGCTGCTGGTGGTTTGTGCTGCAGGTTTATGAGGAAGCAAGGAAGACAGACTGGAAGAGATATGGGGAGCAGCTGGCTGCTTACAAAGCACAGCTGACCCCAGCCCAGGCTGCAGCTCTGAAAGAGGAAAGGAGAAAACAGCTGGCAAGGAGAAGATCAATCAGGGCAAAAAGAGTAAGTATTTTGAAGTTCAGCTTTCTTTTCCCTCAAGGAGTCTGAACCCTGTTTGTCTAGTATACAAAGCAGAGTTGAAGCATGTTTTACAAAGACAAAAGCAATTCAGAATAGAAAAAAACACAAAACATACATAAACCCCCCCAAAATGCCATGGACTGAAATAATTCCTGGTGTCAGCAGCTAGTTTAGTGGCTTTGCCATGCTTGAAGAGCACAGAACTAGCAGGGATCTTTGTGCTTAGAGGTAGCTTCTCTATGCTTTTTTTCTCCCTATTTCCAGAGCTACCAGAGAAGGGATAGGCACTAAAAGACATTTGGACCAGCAGCACTTTCTTCAGGTGGGAAGACATCCAGAAATGGCTTTTCACAAAGACTGTTACCTCATTAGGCCCTACAAGGTAGCAGCTGTTTGAAGTAGCCTTTTTTCCTTGCTTTTTTGGGCTCTGCCACTGTGTAGCTCTGCTGTGACATCTGTTTGTGTCCTTTACTAGCATATTTATAGGCACCACCTTCCCTCTTCCTTTTGGCTGGTTTATGTATAAATCCTTAGAGACAGAACCATCTGCAACAGTACAATATTGTGGTTTGTCTGGAAAGGTCAAAGGGGTTATGTATTGCTTATTTATTTCTGTGAATTAAACTGTGACATTGCCCTAATTGGCAAAAGCACAAGAAGTTTGGTTTAAAAGACCCCTTCTTAAATGGAATTTGTAATCTTCATGATTTTGCTGATGATTTTTAGAGGATGGCACCACAAGGAATTCAGTTGGCATATCTAATACCTAAGCAAATGTTAACTTAGAGCACCTAGGCTCCAGTGGGAATGTCAGGACTGGAGAAAACAGAAGTGTAATTGCATCTCTAACTTGCTGTACTTCATTCTGTAGCCATCATCCCTGTAGGCAGAGCATTCTGATAACAGAAACACAGCTCTCTTTCACCTTGTCACCTCCCACAGATCAGTGTGTGCCCTCTTCTCTGCACACAGGCAGCATTTCACTCCAGGAACTGGAGCCTTACTGAAGAATAATAGAAAATCTGTCATCATGACTTGCTTGCAGAATTGAATTTAGTAGCACTCTGGTTTCTGGAAGACTTAGCTGAAATAAGAATCAGTTTTAAATGCTTTTTCAACAACTTGTTGAAAACTCAAGTTGTTAGCTTTTTGTAGTTTAACATTAGTCTTGAAAAGCACTAAGAGCATCTTGACATACAGTTCTGTTTACAGAATTAAACACCAAAGAAAGACTTTGTGTTTGATTTTTGCATAAAATATAAAGATAAATACTGAGTTTAGTTTTGGAACAAATGCATGCTTGGTAGATGGAATAACTTCTCTTGTTGTTTTTAAAGGAATTGAATCTGCTTGGAAAACCTAAAAGAGCTCGTAGCGGCTTTAACATCTTCTTGTCAGAAAATTTTCAAGAAAGTGAGGGAAATTCACCTGTGGTAAGCCAGGAAAGATTCTTTTTCTAAAATATATCCATTGTATTCAGAAAAATCTAGTTTAGATTCTGTCATTTTCAGAGATACTATTCAGTAGTTCACTATCTGGGTGCTGCATTGCTTAGGTTATTTTTTTTTAAGCTGTGGCCATCTGGCTGTACTGCTAGCATGGCCTGTATAAAAAATGCTGTAAGGGTATACAGACTTAGAACATTTTTGTGCTGTTTTTTCCACCTCAATGTTACAGACTTTATCTGTTCCTTTTGTAAGGAGAGAATTATTCTTTCCTTTGTTTTGATGTAGAAATAGAGTTTTTCCAAGAGCTGTGGTGGTGTGCTCCTGTTCTGGCAGTTTGTTGTACCTCCTATAGTTCAGCTGGTGTCATGGAAACACAAGAGTTCCTCAGCAAACCCACAAGTTCTGCACTGAGCTGTTCTGTGGGGTGGTTTAAGTTACACTGGTGGATTCTAGCAGTGGAGGTGCTGCAGACCCACCCTGTGTGCCTCATGTGCTTCTTACCCTACACATTTAGTCAGTGAGTCAGGATGGTGGATGTGGTTTGTTCCTCAGTTTTCTATGTACTAGGAGGTTTCTCCAGTCAGCTGAGGCCTGCACTGTAACTGTGGCTCAGATGATGCCCAGAAGCTTGATTTGAACTCTGTAGTTTATTATTTATTTAGATTAAAAGGGTAAATAAGGGGAAGCAAGCTTTTGGGCTTTTTTGCATTGGTTTATGCTTGACTTTCACTCATGCAGTGTTCATCTGGAGCTCTCTGAAGTCAGTCTACTCATGTATTGCATGTTCTGTATCCCCTAGGCAAAGCTGAAGAAACTGTTTGATACATGGAAAAAAATGTCTGCTGCCCAAAAGCAGGTATGTCAGAGGATTTGGATGAGGCTCTGATCTCATCAAAATTAAAAACTTGAGTCAAAATTTATATATTCATACAAAATCCTGAACTCAGTTGCTCAAATTATAATACTGAGCAAAATACTCCAGGATCTTTATGCATCTTGAAAAAGATTGTCATTACCTCTATTCCAGTAGTGACCATTTAATTCATAGTGTTGTTGAAATGTGAGTCAGTGGGATAGGATGGAAGTTTGGTGTGCCTTAAAGTGGATGTTAAGTAACACCTAGAAAAGAAGGTGGAATAATATGCAACAATTTGATTTTTTTATAATCATCTATAATATCTTCATATATATATATATTTAATATCTCTATATATAATATAAACACCAGCATAAGAATTTGCTGCTCATGGAAAGACTTCTTACAGGGGAAAGTAACAGAAACTCACAAGTGCTGTGCACAGGGTAATTTATTAACTTTGGTTGTCTGGGAGATCATGTTCTGCCAGTTTTCTGAGTGTAGTGAACTATGAACCTGTAGATGAGCAAATAAGAAGTGGAGGGGTGCTTTACTGAAATCCAAACTAAACCTTGAAATAACTCCACAGCAGTATCTATTCCTGTGCCTCACTTAGTCTAGCTGTCTCAAACTAGTGCTCAAATAAAAAAGCCTTCACTGTTAGTAGTAGTACTGAATAAATTTATTCTTTGGGAATGGCCAGCTGCTGACATAACTGCAATTTAGTGCTAAAGCTTTGTATTTTTCTGCAAGTTTGATTTTTTTGGTTATTTTTTTCAACTAGCTGGGGTAGGAAACAAATACCTGGGCTGTTCACTGCACAGGTGTTGTTCTAAGTCACCTTTGTGTGTGGCATTTTTCCAGAAAAAGCCCCTTCTGTAACTTCTTGGTACCTTCTTTTCTTTCAGCCATACTTGCAGCTTGCTCAGGATGATAAGGTTCGGTATGAGAATGAAATGAAATCATGGGAAGCAAAAATGATTGAGCTGGGACGTGAAGACCTGGTGCGTTCCAGAAGGCAAAGGTTGAAAAAGAAACCAGCTGAAACTGCAAAGCAAACTGAAACAGCCAAAGCCAAAGCTTCCTCAAGTGGAAAAAAGGCAAAATTAAAAAAATCTGAAGAATAGAAAATCCCCTTTGGTTGTCTTATTTCTGTCCTGCTGTGTTAATGCTGCAGTCAGCATTAGCACTGAATGTGGAAAGCCCATGAAGGGCCTTGGGGAAGGTGATCAGGTAAGAGAGGAGTTACTGTCTCCCAGAACTGACTGAAATAATCACTGCAGGTGTAGCCTGAACTGTAGAATAGCAATTAACTAATCAAGCTGTGAATTCTGATAGCCACTGACAGCAGCAGTGCTCTCCAGTAACGGTTGATAATATCCAGCTTTTATAAGGTATTTTTTAATGAAAAATAAAAAATACTTTTTTTGCTAATGAAAGAAAGGATATTCTGCAATGTTACCATCTAAATTCTGTAAATAAGAGCTGCAATCTGAGTTAACACTGCTGTGTTGTATTCCCTCCATGTTACTGCTAGTGAGATGTTCTACATTTCATCAGGCACAAGAAATATAAAATGCTAGCTTTTATTTTATGCATCTGTCTTTTTGTACTTGTTGATCTGTGTATGCCACTTCTGTTGCATTTAAAAACCATGTGAGTTTTGTATGAACGTACCTTTATCGATTTTGATTTGTATTTGATTTTCTGGTTTTGTTTGGATACATACACACATTTTTGTCTTGCTGTTGTCACATTTGGGACAACCTAGAAGGAAAAGAAGTATGTGAACTGTTTGGACTTTCAGTTTTGGTGTAATAAATACAGGTATTTTGAAGAAGTGGTTGGTTTCTTTTTTGGGGTTTCTCTATCTTAGTTAAAGTCCCATAGGTATTTTGAGGAATTTATTTTTAGAATGCAGGCCAACTTTTTCAGTGTTTGGTGGAGCTCATCTGTTCTGAGTGACCCACAGAGTAATCATGGAACTCCAGAAAGGGTTGGGTTGGAAGGGACCCTCAGGATCACATGGTTCCCACATCCCTCCCAGAGGAAGTGATGCCACTCACTGAATCAGGTTGCTCAGGGCCCCATGGAGCCTGACCCTGGACACTGTCCCCTAAAAAGGGGCATTTTCCTCAAACCCTTTGTGTCTGATCAGTCTGTCATTGCCCTGGGCTTGACTGCAGAGATAAATTGGAAGCAATTAGAGACAAGCTCTGAGTGCCAGTGCAAACCAGTTGGAGATAATCATTCAGTGCTCAAAGAATCAGAATAGCCTGAGTTGAAGGACCCAGCAGGATCATGAAGTCTAACTCCTGGCCCTGTAGAGGACACCCCAGGAATCCCCCCTGTGCCTGACTGTTGTCCAAACACTTCTTGAATACCAACAGGCTTGGTACTGTGACCACTGCCCTGGGAGCCTGTTCAGTGCCTGAGCAGCCTTTGGGGTAAGGACCTTTTCCTGATACCTGACCTAATCCTGCCTGAGAGCTCCAGCCAGTCCCTAGAGTGTTGTTACTGGTCACAAGAGTGAGCAAATCAGTACCTGCCCCTCAAGAGGATATTGGTCACCTCAATGAGGTCTCCCCTTCAATCTCCAGTTTTCCAGGCAGAACAAACCAAGTGACCCAGATGTGCTGATGCTCAGGCCTCAGCCAGAGCTGACTTCCAAGATGAAACCTGGGCATTATGTGACTGACACCATCAGTATTATTTACCTAAAAATAGATGGCTGAGACACTTCTGCCTGCTGTTTCACACCAAACTGGCTGCTTTAGAAAACTTCATCTAACCTTGTGTAGTTATCTGCAAGAAATGTATCATTTTAAGAAAATCTGCACAACTGACATGAATAGGCCTGCTTGTAGGATATTTTATCTGGCCAAGCCCTGGGCCCTGCTGGAAGAGAAGTGTGCCATCAGACCAGGTGTTTCTGCTGAGCTTTTTGTCCTGGGACCTTCAGTGTGTGAGAAGTCCCTGGTGCCGTTCTGTTTGAATCTTGACTCTGGGAGACTCAAGGCTTAGGATGGTACCTGGAGCTGAGAAGGAAAGTGCTGATAGCAGGGTGTGACCTGGTAAATCGATGGCTGAAATAGAAGTTGTAAGGAGCAAGAGCTTTTTCTGCTATTGTGTGAGGGGCAGGGCTCCAGGCAGTGAGGGGCAGGGCTCCATGTGTGAGGGGCGGGGCTCCATGTGTGAGGGGCAGGGTTCCATGTGTGAGGGGCGGGGCTCCATGTGTGAGGGGCAGGGCTCCATGTGTGAGGGGCGGGGCTCCAAGCAGTGAGGGGCAGGGCTCCATGTGTGAGGGGCAGGGCTCCAAGCAGTGAGGGGCAGGGCTCCATGTGTGAGGGGCGGGGCTCCATGTGTGAGGGGCAGGGCTCCATGTGTGAGGGGCGGGGCTCCAAGCAGTGAGGGGCAGGGCTCCATGTGTGAGGGGCAGGGCTCCAAGCAGTGAGGGGCAGGGCTCCAAGCAGTGAGGGGCAGGGCTCCATGTGTGAGGGGCAGGGCTCCAAGCAGTGAGGGGCAGGGCTCCATGTGTGAGGGGCAGGGCTCCATGTGTGAGGGGCAGGGGTCCATGTGTGAGGGGCGGGGCTCCATGTGTGAGGGGCAGGGCTCCAGGCAGTTAGGGGCAGGGCTCCAGGCAGTTTGGGGCAGGGCTCCATGTGTGAGAGGGAGGGCTCCATGTGGATGGGGCTGGGCTCCATGTGTGAGGGTCAGGGCTCCAACCAGTGAGGGGCGGGGCTCCAGCCAGTGAGGGGCGGGGCTCCATGCGTGAGGGTCAGGGCTCCCTGTGTGAGGGGCAGGGTTCCAGGCCGTGAGGGGCTTTCTCAGTGAGCTCTGGTTCTGCTAGATGTTTTTCTAGGTTGTGGCCAGACTCAGAGTGCAAAAAGCTTTGTCAGTGCAGAGGAGTTTGTGCTGCTCTTTGAGTGTGGTGCAAAGAAGGGTGTGCTCTTGGAAGGGGCGGATTTGTGACATCTTTTTGACCTGACACAGCTGATGTGAGAGCAGGGGCGTTTCCAGCTTGGCTCTGCCCGGGGGTGGTGTGGAGCAGGGCTCGGTCCGTGTCCTTCCTTTGCTACTCGGCAGCGCCACCGTGCTTTTGTCCTCCGTTGAGGAAGGTAGTTGTGCTTCGGTAGTGGATTAAGGGGTTCAAGTACCCTAGAGATGTGGAGAAGCTTGAGAGAGGGGTGTGTTTTGTGAGGATGAGTGTTTGGGCTAGTTTTGAGATTTCCAGGGCTAAAGCAATGCCTGGGGCTGTCACAACCAAGGCAGTTATTTGAATGGAGAGTGGGATGGTTGTTGGAGGGGGTTTTGTAGGGATGATAAATTAAGTGATGAGGAATCCTGCCAGGATGCTTCCTAGAGCATCTGATGGGTGGTTCTGATGGGCCCTGACAGCGCCCAGACAAAGCCAAGTTCTGTTCTAGTCCAGCCCTGCTCCAGTGGGAGCACTTCAGGGGAGAGCTCCTGGAGACAGAATGTGATCTGTGGGAAAGGAAGAGGAATTGTTTCATTGTGGCTTTTCACTTCATAGGCTGCAGAACAAAAGGCAATTCCAGCATGGCCTCTTCCTTTTAGAACCCTTTCTGTGCTCAACACCTAACACAAACCCATCAAACTCCCTGGAGATAGGCGCTTTCCCTCTGGCACTCTAACTCTCACAGCAGCTAACATCCAGCAACTACTCCCAAATAAAAGGTTCCAGAGCAAAAAGCCATTTCTGGCCTTCACAGCCCCTCTGCAGTCTGTAAACCAGACAAATCACACTAATGATCCATATTGCTCAAAAACACATACAGCATCTTCACATTCTCAACGTGGCTGAGTCCATCATTAGAGCTAAGCAATTCCATCTGCAGCCCAGACAGAGTGGTGTGCCAGGAAAGAATACATTTGCTGACTTTCCCTCTACCCTGTAAAGCCTGATTTCCAGTGCAATCACTTTCACACAGCTTCAACATAGTCCACAGTCCAAGCAGCTGTATCTCACAAAGAAAAAAGTGTCAGGACAGAAGAAAGTTCCTAAGGCAGCCATTTCTTCCAGCACCATTTAATTTGCACACAGCATATTTGGAATACTCACTTTCCTTCTAGTATATATGAAGTGGCTCATTTTTACCTCTCGTGGTTGGGCTGCAAATGCAGAGCAGCTGCCCTGTCAAACTGGACAAGTAAAAGCCAAGTTGGGCTGCACCTTCCCCTATGTAAATCACATAAACACCCTGCTTCCCTTTCTTTGCTGAATCCACCATCGTGTTCTCTGCATGTTGACTCCTAGAGCTGAGTGCAATTGTTTCCACAGAGGGCTGGAAGAGGAACAGGGAGCAGCACAAGCAGCTCTTGTTGAACTTGCTCCTCCCGACTGCTCACATAAGCAGGGCAAGTGTGTGGCAGCCACACTCCTCCTGCAGCCTGGAACTCACAAGCACAGTGCTTGTGGGGCTTCATTCACTGCCTTTTTTATCACATTTCCATTCCCCAGAGGTGAATATTTGTCAACTATTTCCCCCTGCTGCAGCTTTTATATGAGCCATAAAATAAGGAAAGGAATATTTTGAACTGAACATTTATTTTCTCTGGCACTCTTAACAGAGATATCCATCCTACAATCTAACTTAACTTTCATTACTTTGAAGGATCTCAGTATTTTTAGTATTTGGGGAAGTAATTCTACTTCATCAGAAACAGAACACCATAGAGGAAAATAGATAATGCACAACTTTATGATGCCCTCAGGCTTTGTATTCTGTGACTACAGGAAGAGAGGTGGGTTTTTTAGTGTAGCCTTTAACAGAACTTCTATCAAGAGCAGATCTATCTAAAAAAACTAAATCAGAAGAGCTTTGTTCAATCTGTGCTGCATGCCAGACATTCCTTGTATGCCTGTGCAGGCAGCCTACAACACTAATTCTTTTATTTCTTCTGCAGCTTTAAGTACTCATCAGGAACATATGAGGTGTGTAACTTTTTAGTTTAAAAGAACATTCTCTAATAAAACACAAGCCAGACAAAGCTAGCACTTAATTCCTTACATACAGAAGGAGTTTATAATCATTGTTATGATAGTGCCAGTGTAGGAATTCAAAACAGGAGCACCCAGCACTAGGAAGAGGCACAAGGAACCTCAAAAGCAGAACATGCTAAAAAGGTAATTCCAAGTGCTTGCATTTATTTCCCTTTGCATGCATCTCATGGAAAGAAACTCTAAAATCCCCCTAGGATGACTTCCCGAAGTTCTGGAGTGCTGAAGCCCTGTCTTGGCAAGAGGCAGTGCTACTGGCAGATGCTCCAGCTCACAGCCTCTGGGAGGCTTTCCTTCCCTTCCCCAAGCAGATTTGTAATCAAATTTGCTTGGGCAGCTGTCACACAGCTGGTCACCACAGCTGTAACAGCACTTAGAAACACAAACTTGTCTTTTGGGTAACCCTGACTTTCTGCTTCATTTAGCATTCCTTTAACACTCATGCACAATATCATTTTAATCTTGTTTGGTTCACAAACCCATAAAGAAAAATGTCATCCTCATTTTTGCCACTCACTCAAACCATGACAAGAAAAAGTAACTTAATTACTGCGTAGTTTTTCTTATCATAGAATGGATGTGAACCACTTACAAAGGAGGAGGAAGAAGAGGACTCCTGGCATTTCCTTGAGACAGTGTTCTCATTTAACAAGACCCTTTGTTTGCAAATGCAGCTGGAAAACAAAACACCAGGACAGTAACCCACTCCTGAAGATGCTTAGGTAAAGTGGCCTCCCTACCCCCTGAACAAAAAGGAAAATATTTTTTATTTGGACTACATAGTTAGGTAATGTGTGCAATACTGTGCTCCAGTAGAGACAGCCATAGCAAAACCAGTTTTTTTCACCTCCCACTAATACTCCCTGGCCTCTGTGCTGCTCAGCACACTGACACCAACCAGTTTCAGTGCTGCTCCACTCCCAGAGAAATGCTCATACAGGTCACTGACAGAGCGAGTAGGGTGAGTAGGGTGGCCCAGGGGCAGGCAGGAAAGAGATGTTTTCCGTGTAGAATACTTAAGAAAAACCTTTTAACAATCTTACCTGAGATATACACTGGTTTCCTCCCCAGTTTATCTGACAAAGGGCCAAATGTGATATTTCCAATGAGCATTCCAGCAAAAACCAAGGGATGATGCAAGGCTTAATCTCTAGGCTTCTTGTTCAATTAGGTACCATTATTAAAAAAAAAGAAAACAATCCTTATTAAAAGTATGCCCTTCCCCCAGTAATAAAAACTATCAAAATTATTCTCTTATCATTTCCCACTTCTTGTTTTATGTCCCATTAAAGTTTTATTCAAAGTTTGATAGGTAAGCCAACAGTAGTGATATTCTTTCCTCCATAAGAGATTCTAACATGTTTCAGCCAGGAAATTTCATTATAATTAATTAAAATTGTTCCATGTGGTAAGCAACATTAGCTGCCCCCAAATCCCAAGCTTTGCCAAGGCAGCTTATCTTGGACTGTTAAAACAAGGACCTGTGAAAAGCAGAGCTATTTCACCACTAAACCAGCACACTTATTTCAATGAGTAGGTACTAAGATTTCTTCACTAAGAAGTTCAATGCACAATCACTACTGCAGTACTTCGAGAGTTAACACTGTGCTTTCTGAACAATAAGTGATCCCTGGTGCCTTCCCTCACCACACACATGTTGAACTCTTGAAGAGAACCAGAAAGGGATTACAGCAAAATGTCTTGGTGCATAAAAATGCTCAGAACTAGTTATGGGCTACCCACTGGTATTTCGGTATCTTATCATGCACATGCATTTATAATAAAAGCTACAAATAAATTATAAGTTTCTTGATAAAATGTATTTTCTACCTCATCCAAAATCTAAACAGAGGCAGCACAACCACAAGTCAAAGAGAAGAAAATTAACTGAGAGTGGATTAAAAATACTATTTCCCAACAGGGCAAGGTACACAGACAGCTTGTACAGTGATTAGTTCCTGAAGCAGAACATAAGAACCACTGGGGAGTTTTTTTAAGAACACTCCCTGCAAAATCAGAACAGAACTGAGTAAAGTTCCATTAAGTTTAATCTCCATCAACAAAATAAAGGAAATAAACTCTACAGAAGCAGCCCTTGCAGGGCAGAACAAGAGAAAAGATTGCTTTCACAAACTGGTACTTTTGCTGCTCAGTGGCTGCATGTCTGTGCTTTAGCAAGTCTGATACAGTGATCTGTGAAGAACATAACTTGTAAAAGAATGCAGCTATCTACTTTATTTGCACAAAGGGAGCTTGTTAAAAATTCTTCAAAATTAACTGTAACTCGCCAACAAAGATGTTGCCAAGGAGAGAGGGGGCTGCCAAGAGAGGAGGTTGGTCCAGGCAGGACTTTGGGGGATGCAGCCACATCTCTGCAGCAAACTAGCACTCCAAGGGGAGCTGCAAGAGACAGCCCAGAGAAAAGCAGAACAGCTTGGCAGTTGTTCCATCATGGTTTGAACAAGGGAGCAGCTTTCCTTCTTCCATGGCCTCTATTTTAAGAGAACCATTGTTTTACATCAAGATTTAATCTAGACTGGATAATTTCAGGCCTCTACCAAAGGTTTATTTTGCTCAGTAGCCTTCCCCAAAGGCCAGGAGATTGTCCTGCCAATTCAATGATCAATCTGAACTACTATAAATGCTCTCTTGACCCAGGGGCTTGCAGAGTAACACCTAAAAGCTCCACATCCTGTGAACAGCACAAGAAACTCCCTTCAAGTTAGCAAGAACAGAGACATAAACCATCATTAATTAAACCTGGCAAAAATGGGTTTGACCAAAGCACAGTGAGTGGCTGCTGGTACAGTTCCCTCAACACTAACACACATGGTTATGGCTGCATTTTGCCTAGCATTACATTTGTTTACAATCACACTAACTTTATACAGGGTTTTAGACTTGCTTTGGGGCTTTTTAAAAAAGTCTTCCTCCTCAGCCATACAAAGAAATTCTGTTGTTTAAGGCAGTAAGGTAGGATGATTTCCCCTCAGTTTTCTTAGTTCATTTTCACTAAAATGAGTAGAAAGATTGACCGGGGTGGTGCAGCTCCCTGAGGAAGCAGTGAGTGCCACACAACATAGTGAGTGTTGTACACAGGGAAAGATGTGAGGGTCAAAGGGCTGCTTACCTTGGAACTGCTGCAGCCTGAAAAAAAAGAACTTTCTAAATAGTTTCTTAGCTTCCCCATCCATGTAGCCACTGCACATTAGCAGACGGCAGTGAAATCCTACATTTTGAATTCCTTGTAGTCCCTGCTCCAGCTGCTTTCATAATTCCTATCCTAATGCAAACAGAGCAATCTGCTGCTGAAGTTTGGCAAAGGCAGGCAGACACAAGACAGGCTCCCATTCTGTTCCTGAATACATCTACAGAAAGGAGGAAAATAATTTTGGAAGTCTATTGATTTCACAATATGTATTAGATTTCCCATCATATTCCACCATTTGTTTTCCCATACTAGTGGGGAAAATACACAATGTCTCAGAACTTTAAAAACCCCCAAAACCAAAAAACCAAACAACAAAACTCCCCAAAAGACCTGTCACCATTGCTGCTGCTGAATATTTAACATTTTAACCCAAGATACACATACCAGCACTAGTTTTGAATACTCAGATTATTCCCTGAGAGGGTCTTACCAGCGTCATATTAAAAAGCAGGAAGGCAGCTTTTAGCCCACATTCAAGAGTGCTCTCACTACCTGCTAAATGTCAGCTGAAGAAATAAAGGAAAAGAAGTCAGCATTGCTTTCTGACATCCACAATTTCTTGGTAGGGTGCTTGTACTGCATGAACTTTTCTGACATCAGAAACTGAATCACTGCAAGTTCCCCTAAGAGTCAGTCTGTGCTTCTGGGATGGATTTTCACAATGCTTAAAAATTATTTCTTGCTATGGTCTTTCAAATCTTTCTCCTCAATATCAAGAAATTCTTTTATTTGAGGAAGTAAGCCAGGAAACTTGCAAACAAGGCCCAGAAAATGTGGTTACTGAGGATTTTGCTTGGGTTTTGGTAGGGGTGTTAACAGATGACTCAAAAGGAGGTTTGAAAAAGGAAAGGGCCAAATTCATCTATGCATCTCCTCCCCTGGATTACCAGAAGAACTCTGACTAGGGAATGCAAAACAAAATCAGTTTGATGTCCAGCAGTTCCCCAGCAAGTTACACTCTTTTGGGACACTGAGCATCTCAATTTTGATTTACTCTGAACCATACATCTAATCAAACCAGGTGACACCACAGCATGTTCAAGTTGCCTTTAGCAGGGTACATCTCATTTCAGCCTAAATTAGCTTCAGACTTCATGGCAGAACCTCAAGGGCAGTTTAGTCATACTTTGAAGAGTTTTTCAAGTTTCTCCAAAGTTCAGCTACATTGTTTTTGGTGCTTGAACCATTACAATAAGTAACAGAACACAGATTACACAGTGACTAGTTTGTTAATAGTAATTCAGGTAATAAAATATCCACTGCATCTTGCTCAAAGCAGCATTTATTAAAGTCAGCATCAAGATAAGTCAATGCATAATGAAGTTTCCATCCTACAAATATGTAAACAAGTTGACAGCAAGTTATTATTACAATATAAAAATTAAAGCTTACATTGCATTTTTTTAAAGCTACTATCTTCAGTCCAAATGTATATTCTCTGGTTTGTAGCATTTAAAAATACAAGTTCTTGAAAAATGTTAAAGTATTGCCTTTGCACATACATTTTTGTAGAAAAAGTACTTAAAAATACCAACTTCCCATTAATAAAAGCAAATTAATAACACCAAAAATAAAACACATTTTTGTCATGAACAGCACATTGAATGTGTCCAGCATTTTCTTCACCATTCTCTTTTACCAAGTTATCTTCTATTTTAAAATTCATTATACTTTGCAAAATGTCTGTTGGATGTTATTCACTTACTTTCACACACCAAAGGAATTAGCAATATTGGCAATTACATTGCAATCAAAGTCCAGCCTAAGCTCACTTGCAGCTGAGGCCACCAATGTAATCCTCATCTCAGACTGGGTATTTTAACAAGCACAGCAGGCTCTTGCTAAGAAAGCTGAGTCAGTTCAGACATATTTTGGAAAGCCTTGAAACCTTGATATGATTTAAACAGAAAAACATATTCTCTTTTAAAGCACTTTTAAACCCCAAGTCTTTGTTTGACTACAGTCAAATTAGCAGTCCTGATGGTGGCAGTCAGTCAGTTCTCAGGAAACACTTTGTTCAGAAGATTAGATAATTTGACATCAACTACATTTTACATTCCAAATCCAAAAAGAATGTTAAACATTGATTTTTAACATTTTTTTCAAGAATTTTTCTGGCAAGAGCTAGACAGATGACTTGTGCAGTTGCTAAGGCAAAAAATGTTTGAAAATTCCCTGTAACCAAAGTTAAAAGACTTTTAGTATTTTAGAAAGTTAAAACCAAAGTTAAGAGACTTTTAGTAGTGTTTCAAAACCTAAGTAAACTAAACTCAACAAGGAGAGAGAACTATGTATCACTGGGATAAAAGCTGATCATGCCACTGTGCCCTGACAAGCACCACCTAACAATGAACAGTAAGAAGAAAAAATGAAGATAATCCAGTGAACCAGTTTGAGGATGAATTCAAAGATCAAAATCACACTGGCAAGAAAATATTTGTATAGTTGGCTATTAGACTGAAGAAAACAGCTAGGAAAATATTGAAGGTTTGATCATGTAAGACAGTTACCTGAAAGAAAAGAAGCACATTTATATGCAAACAGTAATGAATATGAATAATACTGCCAGCTTTCCTAATTCCATGCAAGTTCCAGGAAAAGGAGGATTTATTTAGCCTTTATCACTACTGAGTTAGTAAGTTAAGTCTGCCAGAAGTTGCAGCCTCAGGTACATAGAGACACATAGAGCAACTTCCTGACAGGAGTGTGGTAGAGCCTGAAACACTTCAATGATCTCTAGCCCTAGAAATGTGTTAAAAACATAAAACAACCCCCAAAACAGGATCTACATGAACCTGTACAGGAATTGTAATTCTGATAAAAATGGCTTACTCTACTCCTTCATGCAGGATTATGATTTGTACAAAGATGATAATTTTTTTGCCATGCTTGCTGGTAAAATAAGCATGATTAGTTACAGCAAAATGTGTCAGCAAGTTTTCAACTCCACAGTAAGAGTTAGAGATTCCATCCCAGGCCCAGGTCAGTCTACTATTCAGAGAGGGGTGAGATGCAAATACAAGAGCTTAGGGTTCCTTAGTGTCTTACACACAGACAAACCTCAGGGAAACAGAGGAGAAGCACAAACATTCCTGGGGCAGAAGTCCCACACTCCAGGGGAGGTTGCTTTTGTGATCACTCCTTGCCCGCAGCTCCTTAGAAAAGCTGGATAACAAGGTACAGGTTTGGTTAGGGGATGGGATTTTAACACTCTACTCATTTGGGAGAGAGCAGCCTTCCTGTCTTCTTGTTCCTGTGTTTCTGAGTGAAGTTTTACAGGTTTTAGCTTTTAATCACACATGGCCTGCTGGGACTTCTCCCTAAAGCACTGAGGTTCCTCAGAGATGCTGAAGTGCTGTTGTACTTGAGCACAGCTTTGCACAGGGCTTGCAGACACTTCCCACAGCCAGGGAGGAACAACACCAACACAGACCAGCTGCATTTGTAGCCACAGAACTCAAGCCATGGCTGAAGCATACAGAAAACTACTCTGAATGCTGCAGACCAGCAGTGAATTGCTATGGCTGTAACAGAAGAAGAACTGCCCAAGCCTCAGGAATATATTTAAAATCTCTGCTGGAGACTTGCAGATGACTGTCAATACCTGGGGAAAGGCCTAAGGATTAAAGTCAGAGATCCCAGGATAAGAGGAATCCATGCCATTTCCTCTTTGAGGGAAGTAACAAGGTCTGCCCCAAAGATACATAATAAAATACTATCTGCAAAAAGTGGTGGCTTCTCCCTGAATCCACAGTAGAAATATAGTCACACAGCAAACTAAAGTCAGCCTAATTCTCAGAACTGCAGAAAATAGTACCAAAGGTGACCTAAAAAAAGTAATTTTGACAAGTCACTGCATATTGAAAGACATTTCAAAATTAATCTCTGTGCAGATATGCCATGGGATTCTAGGTTATAAAATGACTGACTAAATCAACTAGACTTTTAGAAGAAAAGCTATTTATATGCAAATATTTTAGTAATAACTTCAGCAATAAAAGAAAGTACTACATAGGCCATTTTAGAATCCACATATGGTATGAAATATACACTCCTACATGTTCTGAAGTACATATATATATAAATATATTTGTTCTTAAAGCAATGTAGAGCAAAACTAAACCAGGGCCTGACTAAGCTCATACATACCTTGATGGCAGCACGACTTTAACACACAGCTCATGGGCTGATCAGATCCCTGAGGCAGATCACTGGAATTGCTACAAGTTCTACTTACCACAATTTTAACCAAAAACTGATTTAAATCATGTTACATCTCTTTAGATGGAGGAAGACAGACACAAACAAAACAACCCCACAAACAAAAAAAACCCCAAACCCCCCAAAAAAAACACACACAGAGACAAAACCCACACAGCCCTATTATACATAGAAAGGCACCTGATAATATTGTTAGTAGCAAATATCTACAGCATCCTAAGTGTACTTAAGGAATCAAGATAAATTTTAAAAAGATCATAAAATACAAGAATTGCTGGCATTCAAAATGTCACTCTAACCTATCTAGCAAGTCACTAAAATTACATGTGCAGTTGTAAATCATTAAGAGTGTGCAAAACTACAGAGTTTTGCATAAAGTGCTATATGTACCCCCAGTTTGCTAAGCTTGGCAATATGATGCAAGATGATGATGTTAAGGATGTATCCAACCTACCTCACCTTTCCTTTTTCTTTCCCACCATCATCCACTGTCCTTTCAACTGTACATTTAAAAATTACACAAAGGCCTTTTCAGGAATTGTAGTTCAGAAAAATATTTCAAGTATATCTATCTTTCAATGTAAACTTGGGGACAGTATGGTTCAATTCTCACAAGCTCTAGATACTTAAACCTTCTGCTAATTTAACTGGAGTTGCAATTATTTCTATCTGTCCAATAGCTCTGGAAAAGAGTATTTCCCATTCCTCATTTAACTCCTATTTAAGGAGTGCTGAAATTCATGCTGTAGCTTGTCCAGACTTAAATCTAAACAATTCTAGAAAAACAGAGTAATACTTGATCTGATCACTTGGGTTCACAAAAACAAGTCCTACTATATCTGTTCATACAGACTCATTTTAGGAATTGTACACAGATCTTTAACACTTGAATTCAAGTTACTATAGTACAGCAGTTTCTCTGGCAGGCATTGTGCAGTACACTTAAAAGTATACAGCAGGTCTCTTCTTTACTCTGTATTTCAGTGATCCATATCGTATCTGGGGGGAAAAATAAAATTATAACAAAGAGTTGAGTCACACCAAGCAGAACTATGATTCAACTGCCCACTAATTTTATTTTGCAAATGTCTTTCAGTGTGCTTTGGACACCCCAGTTTCACTAAGAGAATCTGCCTATGATTAAATAACAAAGTTTCAACAGAATTGGGCAAGAAGAATAAGTATCATCTGTTTTCCTGGAATGACCCAAAAGCTTCTATGAGATTTCACAGAGATTTATCCTGAAGTATCTTTAAATTTTGTGATGCATGCACATATAAAGTGCATTGAATGCAAACTAGGATCTTCTCTTTGTACATCATAGAGAGTCAGGCCATGTGTCTACGGGAACTAAAAAATTCTGAATATTCTTTATTAAACAGGAGGTGTTTAAGTGTACACAACATGGAAATTATAATATTGCTATCCATAACCGTTCCAAGGTGAGCAGCTCCTGAAACTGGGCTCAGTGGTGTCAGAATTAGCATTGCAAGCACAGAGTGTGTTTCATCTCCTCTCCCCTGCTCCTTGCTTAGTTCATTTCATTCATGGATTTCCCCTAAACACTCCAAACTACAAAAGCTCCAAGCCTAGATATTATCATCACATACTTCCTTCCCCATTTAGCATTCCAGAACCCAGTTATTGCTGACAACTTCTCCAGGATTAAAAATCAATGTCTGCACTATGAAAAATGCCAATATAGGCTGAAGAAACAAACTCCATTAACCAGGATTATACTTGCCTCTTTACGGCCTTTAATCGTTTTCACCGATTTCATACTCTGAGTTCTTCGAAGGCCTCTCTGAGCACACATTTCATCCTCTGAATGTGTCCCTTCCATCTCTTCATCTGTTTTATCATCTGCAGGATTTTTTTCCAGTGGAGTTTTATAACCTTTAAAAAATAATTTTAAAAAAGTAGCTGTAACTTTTTGATTTCTAGGAGAGCCGTGATTTTCATCTTTACCACACATGATTTACCCTTTTAAATGATGTGCTCATTTCAAAACAGAAACATCAACTCTGCCACAAGTTTGGTGCTTCTAATCCTGCCACATGGTTCCACAGGTGTGAAATGCAGTGATTCTTCATTAATCAAAACTGGAACCACAAGTCTGCTGACATCTTCTGCTTTACACTAAACTGCAAAAGCCTTAGTGGTCATCTTAACAAGTACTCAAGATTTTTGGATATAATCCCCATGAGAGGGAGGTTACACTTACATAAACCTTTAAAGGTCCCTTTAACACAAACCATTCCATGACTTTCATTCATAGGATCCCTCTTCATACTCTCATCCTCCTGCATTTTTAACACCAAAGCTCCTTTCAGATCAGTAACACACCCAAGTACTGTTAAGGGTTGTTAACATCCTGCAAAACCAGGACCAAGATTATTACCTGAGACTCTCACTAGAGGGCACAAACTGCTTAAAAACTCACCCTGAAAAGCTCCTTGGGGTCCAACAGCCCCGAATCCCCATCACAGACCTATCACAAATCTCCCAAATCCACTCTGGTTCCTTCTTCTGCAAAACTCTCTTTTTATCCCAGAATCTACAGGCTGTAACACTCAGGAACACCTTTTGGACTCCAAACCAAACTGTATTAATGACCTATGTACATTTCATCTTAAGCCAATGTTTTATTTAGGCTTAGCTAATTTTTTTCCTCAGTGTTTTTTCCCTAGAACTTAGAATCACCTAATCTATTCCACAGCTACTTGAGGCAGACATTCTGCTGTTCTCTTCTGCCATTTCAGAGGTAACACATCTCTGCTTCCAGTATAGTTTCAATTCATCCTTTTCAACACAAAAGATTTCAATCACATCTGTTTCTCTGTTTCAGGCTAGCAGTGTTGGCAGTGACACCAATACTTCTTATCTCTGTTTGTAACATGTGATGCATCAGCATCCCATCAGAGCATTCCCTTTTTCACTGCCAGCTCAGCACCACCCTATGATCCATGTCCTGCAATTTGCAGAGAACTCCCAGCTCAGACCACAAAAAATAAGATTTTGCTAAGCACAGCAGAATATTGCTACACAGTGTTCCTAAATCTATGTGCACTTTTGATCTTTTTTAAGTTCATAATGCTGCAGAAAATTCAAAGTAAACATGAGAGGTGTATGTTAGATATCAGACCAGGAGCAGAAACAATTAATTAAATTCAACTAGCTGTAAGAAAGCTTTTTGACATTTAAGATTGAATCTTACAGTCAGTGATTATTTATATAGTATAAATTGAAGCATTAAAAAAAATTTAGAGCATTTTCAAGCTATTTCAGCTAGGTAGGTAATGCTGTCTGAGTGAGGAACAGACCCTGCAAACAGCTGCAGTGACACCATCTCTAGTGCAGCTCTTCATGAATTCTTGGCTTTCTCTGCAGCCAGCAGCTCCAGTTCACACTGCCCTGCACAGGATACCTTCTGGAAACAATGTGCAATTCAGCTTAGCTCCCTTCAGCTGGCCATCTATTCCTTACAAACTTCATGGGCTACCACATATCCATGGAATCCCTTGGACCCCACAAACACTACTCCTCCCCAAAACAGAGGGATAAGAAGGAAGGACAGGCTTAGGTGAAAAGAAATAGCCCAGATCTACTTCTTTTGTGGGAAATATCAGCTCCTTGACATCATAGCCTTGCCATTTAAAAAGGTGTAGTTACCAGGCTTCCAGCAAAACCTTCCTTCAAACATGACAAGCTCAAGAGCAAAGTGATGATGACAATAACAGCACATGTAATATAATAATGAAACAATAGTATCTCTGAACAAAACCATATATTGGTGACCACACATCATCTTTTATCAGCCCATTATGAAAACTTGATGCCTTTATTATTCCTATCACCATAAGCAATTTTACATTTTGATCTATTACTACAAGCCTGGTGAATTAATTTCTATTAATTTTCTCTTCTATTTACTCAACTTCCATATGTTCTCACGTTTAACTTCTTGTACATTTGTCACAGAAACTCCACTTAATCACATAACATTTGACTTCCAATTAGGTTTTATTTTGGTAATAAATTCTTGTTGCCAATTGGCAAGGACAGGAGCAATGAATACAGTATGATTACACTGAGAGTGGCTGTGAGAAGAAAGTAATTCAGGAAGGATTTCTTAACTGTCGTAATTTACTTTGCTTGAGTGTATTCTGTTTAAGTGTATTGGAATTCTTTGAGGCCTTTTCCATTTAGAAATTGGGTGAATGTGTTTCTGCTATTCCCCTTTTGCTTTGGGAGAATTGTTCTTTTAGGTAGGGAAGAAAAAAAGATACATACCTGAAGATTCACTTGTAGAGGCTCTGGTTTTCTTCTTAGCTTCTGGCAACGTCTGATAAGCTCTCTGTCCAACAGGCTCATCTCCTTGTATAGTAGTCAAATCATGCATACTGAAACTTCTCAGTTTCTCAGTTATTGCACCTTGGCTCTGAAATACAACAACAATATCTTTGGAATCCAGGCAGAGGTTTAACTTTGCTGCTCAGCTTGGGTTAAGATGTATAAGCCCATGCTTCCTTGCTGCACAACAAAACCCATTGAACAGACACATGCACTTGCTTTACACTTTTAAAAGTATTGCTTTTACCCACATTGCTCCTAGATGACAAAGTTACACAAGCTGGCAGCTTAATTACAAGTGCTGCATTTCAACCCTTTCATCTGAGCAAATAAAGGCTGAGGGTAAGTGTTTAAAAGAAACACACATCAGAAATGTTCACTTCAAACATGGCAGTTCAAGGTAGCATGACAGTAACACTTCCACTTTAAAGAGTATGGTTGAAGATAGTTTTCTGCCATTATATATTCCACAAATTTGAATAAGGTTAAGGAGAAAAGTGTTAAAAATACACTCTGTAACATTAACTCAAATAACTGAGAAACAGGCAGCAAAACTGGCAGCACTATAAAAGCAGCTCCAGTTGACAGAAACTTGAAACCACAAACCAAAGAGGTCCTGCCTGGACTCCAGGCTAGCAGTCCTCCTACTAATACAGCTTTACTGACAAAATACCAACCCCAAATCTAACCCCACACAGGAGAATAGTTAATCACACATCAAGTATCACACATCTCCAACTCTCTTCCCTTTTTTTCCAGATGGAACATATGGAAGTTTCCCTGTTGGAAAGAAAGGTCATCCAGCAGCTCTTTCATCTTACATCAGATGATGTTATTATTAAAGCATTAAAGATTAATTTATTGCATAAGCAACTAAAAGAATAAGACCACAAGAACAAGTACTCAAAGTCACGTTAAAATAACATTTAATTCTTCCATCTCTGGCATAAGGCAAAAAATAACCATTTCAGGGAAAGGTTGACAAGCCCGTGCATGAATTCCACTTCAAGCAAGTGTTAAAGACTTGGTTTCATTCTTACAAATGAAGCTTTTAAGTAAAATTCTTCATTTGACCAGCTTGCTAGCTAGCAGGAGCAGAAACCTGGGTACAATTCCATTCACCTTTCTCTGCAACAGCACCAGCAGAAGGCAATTCTGGCACTGCTGGCCACAGCCATTTGCTCCCACTCTCATGACAACTGTTTTTGCAGTTGGTAGACCAGCACACTGAATTAGTCCACGTCAAAAATAGCCATGTAAAGTGAACAGACAGTTGAATTAAAGTTCCTGAAGTTTGTGTGGGTACCAAAAGGCAGGGGGAAAAGTGCCTGAAACCTAATATTAATTTTCTGATGACTAGTTATTAGTAGAGCATATAAAATTAAGACAGTGGACAGTATTCTACTCAAGCACAACAAACCTATGATAATTCTTACCCAATCATTGTCACCAAACAACAAAGAAAAGGTTTCTTGTGAGAGAAGCCTTAACTTTTCTATCTCTTCCTACATACTTGTAGGATGACTCAGTTCTCACAAACTGAAGTACAGCTTGCCTTTGAGTTAAAGTGCACTACAAACACTGCACAGTGTCTGTATTAAAAATTGTAAAAATCCCAAAGTCAAATTTATTCCCCAAAATGGCTCATTTGAGGCAGGTCTCCTAAAGTCTCTCTTAAGGCAGGAAAAATCCTGCCCTTCCACTACTGCACTGAAAAGCATTTCAAGTAAACTACATCAGGAACCAGCTATGCCTGAGAACTTTATGAGGACATGGAGAAGAGAACTGCAGAAAGAACTGCTTCTTTTGACAAGTAACAGCTTACAGTAAATATATTACTCTGCTATAAGATACAAGAGTGTTCATCAGACTGTGTCCAATGCTTTAAGAGGTTGAACAGGACTCAAGTCTCAGTCACTGAACACTGAAATATTTTACTGAATATGTAAAATGGACCTAGCTGGTTCTCAGCAGAATCCATACAAATTCAGTACAATTCCACTCACCAAGAGTGAACAGACTCAAAACAGTGACAGAAGCTGGTTTTGGCCAGCAGCAAAGTATAGAAAGACACACTTGTTTAACAGCTGCCCAGCAAGTTCATTCATCATGTGATATACTACAAAAAGACATTTGGAAATTGTATAGAATAATGCAATAAGGATTATAACAACTAACATATTAAGAATTCACATTACAAGCCTACATTTCTTATTCCACTGTGGACAGAGGACTATATCCAAGCTAGGAACATTCAGCCCTATTTTCCAGTGCAGCTTTTGGATACAAAATTTTGTTTTTCAAAGGAGGAAAAAAAAGTCAAGTATGTGCCATAAAATAACACTGTGCCCCTAACCAAACTGCATGGTTCATCTGGAGCTCCTGTGGAGCACTGCCTCACTCAGGGAGCACAGCAGGGATTTATACAAAGGGCCCTTCATTCCAAAACTACTTGCCAAGATGGAAAGTTTTACTCAAGTTACACACAGAAAACATTGAGAAGTTTGAAGGGATATATACACAAATAAAGATGCAGCACACATGCCTGGGAGTCACAGTAGAATGGGAGCTGTGCTGTGCTGGACAGTCCCCATCACACATGGCACCAATCCTATGCAGCTACTCCCTAGAGGGCCACCAGTCCCTGTCCCACACCTGGAACATCCAGTCTAGCCAAATCAAGATTGATTTCTACTTGAACTCCACTGCATGGACACTGAAGGACAAATTTCAAGGTGTTCTGTGGGAGTGTGCATAGCACTGTGCTCACACTGCATTTAAGACTTCAGAAGATTCTTCCACCCCCATGCCCAAAAACAGCAGTTAATTGCTTTCTGCTGAAACAAAGCATTCTGTGTAGATCTGGATTACTATCAGCTCAGGATGAAAGTCTGGCTGAAAAATATTAAATTCCTTCCTACTGCAGGAAATGTGAGAGTAACATTCCCATTTAGAATAATAATGCTTTAAGAGCTTTACTATTTTGTTTGAAAGGTCAAAGAGTTACAGCTTGAAAGCAACATGTTTGCCTTAAAAGCAGAGCAATTCAGGCGTAGGTGGAGCTGAAGAGGATCTCCTGCCTCCATTCCCATGCCCTGGATGTGGCAGCAGCCATCACCTCTCCCCAGATACTGCTCAGGAGAAGGTGGCAGAGCAGTTATCACTGGTGGCCCATCACATCACCAGTCTCTGCCAGTAAGGAAGGAATACACCAGGCTGCACTCAGCCCAGAGGCTGGGAACTAAATTGCAGCCCAAAAGATTGAGACACATACATTTACAATTAGAGTGCCAGGGATAAAGAAAATAAATCACATAACTTCAGCACTAAAATTTCTAAGTAGGCAAACACTGAAGAGAGATGAACTGTCAAGTCTGTGTGTTGTCTTAAACAAAATGCAAGTCCTAAAGAATGACTTTTCTTCATTATTCAATAGCATTTCCTAAAACATACTAAACATGTTTTAGAGTCCACACACATTAGCAGTAACCAATGTGAGACACCAATTAAAGTCATAATATCTTTCTAAATCAATTATTTGAAATAAATACAGCCCATTTAAGGGTCTCCTTTCAAGACTACTCAGCCTCTAGTAAGCTATTAGTCTCATCAGCTGACCCTCATATATGAAATGCCATTTTCCATTCTGTTATTGAGCATGTACTTTTATGGAAGTGGCTGTAAACAAACCCCACACTGTGAGCCTCAGGGACTCTGCTGTTCAATGGCACTTGCAGCCCTCAGGGGGCAGGATCACTGACTGGAGCTTCCTGCCTGCCTTGGACAGGTTCCCAATGCATGCAGCACCCACATTCTCAGCTGTTCTCTCCCTGATCCCATCCAAGCTGACAGGGAATGACTCCTGCTCCCTCTGAGCCTGCCCAGGGACTGCTGTCCCGTGAATGACCCCTGCAGCACGCCAGGCAGCCCAGCAGGGAGGAGGATGACAGCACTGCTGCTCCCCAGAGAGATCCTGGCTGTGTGCCACAGCTGGCTGCAGCACAGCTCCTTCCTCTGCCGTGCCCTGAGTGGGGATAAGGGGAAGGGTGAGCAAGGCCAGGAGAAAATCACTCCAGCAGCAAAAAGGCAGCAGACTCAGGATGACCAGAAGGCATTCAGGAAACACAGCCCTGTGACAGTGTTCACAGGGGTCTTAGGATGAGGGAAGACATGAGGATTTGACTCCATGTTTTAGAAGGCTTGAATTATTTTATTATATATATTACATTAGAACTACACTAAAAGAAGAGAAGAAAGGATTTCATCATAGAAAAAGAATGATAACAAAGGCTTGTGACTGACCAGGACAGTCCAGACAGCCAGACTGTGATTGGCCATTAATTAGAAACAACCACATGAGACCAATCACAGATGCACCTGTTGCATTCCACAGCAGCAGATAATCATTGTTTACATTTTGTTCCTGAGGCCTCTCAGCTCCTCAGGAGAAAAAATCCTAAGGAAAGGATTTTTCATAGAACATGTCTGTGACACAGCCCTCAAAACATATTATCACCATCACTTTACAAATGAACACTGTTGTGTGACCTCATAAAGAGGAACAGAGTATTTCACAGCTTAAGTAGCAGTTCCCCTGCTCAGAGTGATAAGGACACCAGGTTTCACTAGTAGCTCAAGAAATCTGAATTCATGGGTTGGCTGACATTGAAACATAGAGGTAACCATCATCTCAGAAGACCTGAAAAGCAGATGCATCACTGGAATTTAAATGTTGTGGATATAATTTCCCCAAATCCATAAACTACTGAGCCTATTAAGGCATCTTGTTTCTGATTCTTTTACTAATAAAAATTTCCTTCAGTATAAAGAAAAAATTTAACACAGACGGACTATCTTTCATCTCTAAATCTCCAGAAATCAGGATTTTACAAATATTTGTTTTCTGACATGCTAATTTAACACCATTATTTTGCCAATGTATGGTATTTAGGAGGTTTTGAAACACTACATTTTATATGAACAGTGGCTAACTACTACCAGCTAAAAATATCAATATGAGAATGCAAGCTATAAGCCACTACTCCTGCCAAACACATTTCAATTTAACTATAGGGGAGCAGGTTTAAATCTAAGTCAAATTTCAGCAGACTGACCTGGCTGGCTGCTCCAACCTCCCTAACAGAGCCAACAATGGTAATCCCCTATTCCTGTGACAACCCTTGAAGAAAATCACTCTCTCCCACATTTGATATTCCAAATATTTCAGCAAGTGTCCAATCCATTTTAACATCCTCCTAAAGTCAGCAAAAGCAGTTTTCTTGGACACTTTAATGTCTTTTGACATAGATTTAACCTTGCACACATGTTTAGCGTTTCCCCCTCTCCTAATTTGAGATCTGCTATGTCAGAATAAGCATGTGTGCTCTATTAAAAAAAAGAATAGTGATGAAAGTGTGCCCTCTTTCCCATCAAGACTGATCTCACTACTACAGTTCTGTTGCTGAAATCCTATAGCATGCTCCACCAGCTCCTGGTGAAGGGATAATCTTTTCACCTGCTGGAGGCAGCAGTCAACTCCTGAAAAACAGGGAACAAAATCAAGAACACATGCATTGAGTCCATTTGCCTGCATGGAGCAGGCACACTCAGCATTTTGGAATGACAAACCCAAGAGGCTTAACGTGCCAAAATAAAGATTTTCTTCAGTGAGTCTCCTCTTTCATGCTGTTAAAAAATCATGCCTATTTTAGGTCTATGGTATTGTGGTGGTTGTTTTTCCCTAGCATCTGATCTGCACTGAACTAATTCTGTACAAATATTCATGAGCATGTTTAACAAGTTTTAACAAATGGAGCAGGCATCTTGCCAGTCACAGCTGAATAGCAATGAAATCTAAACAGACACTTCAGAAAAAGTTATTCATTATTTCAGAAGAAAGTGGGAGGAGATACTGGTGTTACTTATTTTACAATATTTCTGCTACATCCTAAAAATTAACAAGGAAATATCCAACCACAGCCAAACAAAAGGGGCACACACAAAGCATAAGAATCCTTACAGGTGCTTATTGTAATAAATGTGTAATACAAAGAATTTGCATTTTAGCATTTAGCAATTAAACTTTTTCTCCCAGTAGAGCACTTTGAGTGTTTGTTTGTTGGGTTTATTTGGTTTATTTAAATAACCTATTTTCACTCTGAATACTTTCATTCCTTTGGAGGTGCACTTATTACATTCTAAATTATTTCATGTCTCAAGGCAATATTAAGAATTTGAATAACAAAAAACCCCTACAGTGATCAAATTTAATCACTTTCTCAGTATTTCGGGCTCATTATGACCATACTTAAAAATAAAAAGTCATAATGTTACCACCCACACATATCTTTAAAAAGAGAGAAAATGAACAAACAAGATATGCATGACTACTTTTCCAAAGCTTTTTGAGGCAGCATGTGAAAATGTAATTTTTAGGAATGTCTTTTATTTATAATGCAGGAAGTTCACATAGAAGCCCAGACATGTAAGCTAAATGCCAGCTGTACATACTCAACTCTGACAGCCAGGGATCTCTAGACTGTCTTCTGTTATCTACTGACAGTGCTCAGGGTTTCAGTGCTGTTACTATGAGCACAATGGCTCCATTTATTCCCAGGAAGAAATTAATCCTGATTGCCTTAAACCTGTGATTTCCCTTGGACATACACCTTTTTCTTTTCTTTTTTTTTTTTTTTTTTTGTTTTTGTTTTGTTTTGTTTTGTTTTTTGTTTAAATTACTATTAGGTAGGATACACATTGTCTGGAGTATATTCCTTTCAGTGGTGCACAAATTGCTTAGAATCTGACATATAAGTTTGTATTTTGTTTTCCTACACCCAGAGCTCTCTGAAATACTGAAGGTGATGAGTTTTGTAGGAAAAACAACAGATCACTCCATAATTTAATGGAAAACAATGACAAAGCAAGTGTATGCTAAACACCAATAGGCAGGCTTATGTTTAGTATATTAATATAATAATTCACCCAACAAGTTGCAAACAGGTTAATTGTGTCAAGAGAATTTTTAACCATGGTAGTAGTCTTTCATGCCTTAATTCATATGTGGCATTACCTCAGGTTGATTGGAGAAAAACAGCAGAAAAGCCAGAAATCCTTTCAAAAGTTTGTTTATCAACAAGAAAGCACAACAGACGGAGAAAAGAAACAATGGTCACCTTTATTAAAAGCCTGCACAGAAAACTGAATGGTACCTTTTGAATTAGAGTTAACTGATCTGATCATCCAAGAAATAACTACAAGCCATCTTCAACAAACCAACACACACAGTGTGAAGAGGAGAGGGCTGCAAGCCTTTAATTGTGTCCCAGGTTTTCAGTACACTTGCAGAATTTACCTTTTTTATGTAAGATGATAGATCCTCAGTACAATTGCACTGTTCTATATCAAACTCAAAAGCAATTAATGCAAGCAGAAACTCACCTTTACAGCTGCTGTCACTGCAGCAGTTGCTGCCAAATTCAACCCTTGCCTTCCAAAATTCACCATGGTCTCATAGCCTCTTTCTTTGGCTTGGACTATGTACTCATCAATCTCCTAAAAGAAAAACATACTTAAATTTTAGAAGGCTGTTCATAAGAGAGTAAGATTACTCCACAGTATTATTATTTTTCCATCAGTAAAGGAAGACAGAAGAAGTATTTAAGAAAATATTTAATGGGATTTATCTTTGTATTCAGATGTTTCCTTCATTACAATTTTCTCATGTAAAAAAAAGATTATATGTGGTCAAACAAGAAGATAAAGCAGATCACTTTTGTACAGCTCAGAAACATTGCAACAAGTTCCTTACAGAGAGTGACTTTAACTGGTTGGACAGAAGCTTTTCAAGAAATAACCTTATCTAACACAAGCTCCCTGGAAAGGTAGAGCCGACTTACAAAGAGCTTCCAAAGGCACAGCTTCGAAATATTTAAGTACCAAGGACAATACAGGCATGGCATTTATCTCAAGCTCGGGTAAATGCCTGGAGTTGAAGACAAAAGTCTGCAAGGTGCTTCCCAACAGCTTGGAGACTACAGCGAATTATCTCCTCACCTTACAAAGTTGCAAATTGTTCCTAGCACAACCCTCAGAAGGTCAAGATGACCTTACTGTTCCTATCAGTGGCAATCTTGTCAGCTACTTGCTTTGCCTCATAAAGGCCAAGTCTAGCCTTATGAACTGACCTTTAGAAATGCTGTTTTCTGTAGTGTGGGGCTTCTCAGTGCTTGTCTCCACACCTTGGCTAATTGCTCTTTCCACACATCCAAACTGATGCTGAAAAAGAGCTAAAGCAGAGCTGTGTCCCTGTCATACTTTGACAAAGCTAACCATCTTGTAGCTATTTTTATGTTTGGGTATTTACTGCTGCAGACTGGTCTACCCTTCAAACTCAGTAACAAGTCTCTCCTCTTATCTTAGTTTGCAAACCAAAAAAAGTCATTGATGTCAATCATCCTGAGAAGTGTTATTACTAGTTTATGCTAGGAAAAAATGTTAACATCAACAGCTTTTAGTAAAGCTGTGTTCATGCTTCTGGGCAGGGAGTACTGTACATGTGCTTGCAGCACTACTGCAAGCATTGCTACTTTTACAAGGGGGTATTAGTTGTTGGCTTTTTTGGGTTTGCACTGAAGGTACTTGAGACAGCAATTTGTGTTTGGACCTAAGTGTTTATTATTTCTTATTAGAAAAACAGTTTCATTATCATGAGTTTGGCAGCTTTTCATTAGAAGGCACAAATTGGTCAACAATTTTTTGTTACAAGGTATTTTAAGACTACACAATTAAGAATTGACACTTAGATTATTTTGTCTTTTAACTCAGTAGCTGATCCTAAAGAGCTGGATTTGGCCTAATTACAAATGCTACTCAAACCTATGAAGGGAAGGAAGAAGCATGAAGAAGAAACCCAGGATGACATCCTGTGCCTTCCATCTTGCTTCCATCCACAACATACTAAAAATCCCAAAACCTAAATTTCTCACTAAGTGATACACCTACACTATGTTTATAATTTATTTCACACTTTTGTGGGTTCTAGTTTATCTTGAAGTCCAGGAAACCTTCTCCATGAATGAGGGTCAAAGACAGTGCTCCCCTGGGGGTCAGGGCACACCAGAGCAGACAGAAATATTCCTGGTGCCCTGGGTTTCCACAGAAATTCAAGGTGCATCATTTCCATTCAACTGGGCTGCTCAGAGTGCCTCAAGCAGAGCAGGGAACACCAAACTCTCATGGCAATGGAGGCAGGACCTTGTCTGCTCAGACCAGTTAAACAGAAGCACAGACAGGGACAGTCATGTGCACTTGCCTCTGCTAGTGCAAATTGGTGCTGCCAGGCAAGACAGTAACAAGCTGCTCTGCTTTGTAGTGTATCTAGCAACAGCTTTTATTTCAGCATATGGTGTTTCCATATTAGGCATTAAAAATCTGAGAAGTAATTTCTTACCCTTTCTTTAGAAGAAAGAAGTGGGTGGAGGAATTTTCTGTAGATTAAACTTGCCCCTCTAGTATATGGGGAAAGGAGCCAGATGACAAAAGCTATCTTCAGTTCATAGTACAGTGGAAACCTACAGACAAGTTAAAGGTTGCACAAAATCAACAACTGCTGTAGGAAAATGCTCAGTAATTAATCATTATGAAGATATTTTTAAAAAACCACAATTATATTAGCATATAGGATCCTTCAAATAGAAGTAGTTACACTAGACAAAAATTAAATGAGTTCTGGATTTATGGACTACTGTCATTTAAGAAATGACAACAGATAATATACTTGCTTTTTATTATACATTCCTGCCATCCTTTTAAGAGTTCCATTCCCCTGTTCAGCTTCTGCAGGGAAGCTGGAAATGTTGCAGTCCCTAATTCAAGTGACAGTGTACAGCAAACTTAAAAACAGCTGCTGTTCATCTATGCACCAAGATATTTTCCTGTAAAAACAGCTACTCAACAAGCACAACTTCTTTACACAAAATAAATCAGTACAAATTAAAAAACATCAGAAACAAACAGTTTCCTCTAGAGTTGATAAAAAGCAGGGTCTTACCAAGAGACTGTTAGGTCAGTTATTGTTTCAGTCACTGTATAAAGAGCAAACACAATCCAGTACATCATCCAGCGAACCTGGAAATCAAAACACCATCTTCACTGAGAGCTTGGATTTCACCTTTACACATAACATACTGAACACTGTACAGTTTGTTTAAAGTTGTCAAAGCAAGATATTCAACAGTAGTTTGTTTTATAACAGTTAAGAGACTCTCTCATTTTTCTTGAGCATTTGCTCAATTTTGGTTGCCTAAGCTGATTTCATCTGTCAGAATAAATACTACAGAAATAGTTCCCATGCATTTATCTTCCCTAAGCTATCAGATGCCAAATGCAATGTATTTCCAAAATGGGTCACTGCAAACCACCACTAGTTATTTGTACAAACTGAACATCCACATGTTCTTTAAATTCCTAGAAAAAAAAACAAAACCCTGCAACAACAACAAAAAAAAAACCATTAAAAAAACAAAAAAAAAAAAACCCAAACAAACCAAACCAGCAAAGAATAAAACAAAACCACCAAAATTCTTAGAGCCTAGTTTGAGCCCTAAATTCATGGTGCTGTCTTTCAAAGGGAGGATATATATACACACACACCTCCCCACAGAGGATGTGGCTCAGATTTAATCTTCACTTTTAAAACAATCTTTTTTGAAGTGGATTTAAATAACTACTCAAAACCTAATGATACACTGCTGCCTATTTCATGGATGTGCATTATAGTTTAAAACCACTTCCTCTGTCAGAACCTGAGACCCATTTATCTTAAATGCTTTTCAGTGTTTCAGTCTGAAAAGAAACTCAGTCATGTGATAACATTCTTCACTTCAGTCTCTCAGAGGATTTAGATATTTTAGGCTTGAATAAACGAAGACAAATGTCCACAGCAGCTGAAGTCATTACTGACAGGCCATGTGACATTTAGACTGGTGACCCTTCCATGAACCTGAGTCAACACCTGAATAAAACAAAACTTAATCCAACCTTGCTCCATCAGCTTCAGCATAATTCAACGCAATTTTTAAGATGCCATGCAAGACTGTATTTTTCCCCAAAATGATTTATCCAGTCTGCACTTTGTTTAATCAACACCTTTTTACTCAATCAAGAACAACAGTGGAAGTGGGATTTCTCCTGGGCTGCTAGGAACAGTATAAAAAGCCCTGCAGAAGGGCACATGAGATGTGCCAGGAGTCCTGCTGAGGACTGGGCAAAGACTCAATAAAACAAATCATATTCTAGTACAACTCATGCAGTAGGCACCACAAGTATCCTTGACAAATGAACCTGAGTGACTTAGAGGGGTTTTCATACCAGGAAAAAAGAAAAAAAGGACATTAAAAATGGCAGGTCAGATTTCACACTACCCAGAATACTGTCATCTACTTCAAGTTACAGAAGCTTTGACTGAGTTTTATTTTTCATGTTAAAAGAGTGATTACACATTTGTTTCATTGAGGGTTTTTTTTCATAGCATCCAAGCATTAAGCTCATATTTGTTGGCTCTGTCTGAAACACATTCTTTCAGGTCAGGATTTTGAAGCCAGGATTTAAAAGGCTGGTCTGTTCAGACCTATCAACTACATTTCAGATTTCAAGTACTTTGGTGCAACACAGTGGAAAAAAGGTCTCAAATATCTTAGTCAACTCCACTAAACCAGGGTAATTACAAGAACAAATCTCCTCAAAGGCACAGATTCTAATTTTTAGCACTGAATTCCATAAGTCTTTTAAATTACCAAAGTCAGCTCAACACTTTATCCCTCAGAAATAATCTTTGATTAATTTGCTGCATCATGACCTATACAACAAGTCAGGATGTCTATTCTTTTTGTTTGGTTGGTTTTTAGTGGTGGAAGTAGTGGCTGAGTAAAATATTTTACTGTTAAAAAGCTCAAAGTTGAGCTACACAGATGGCTCCTGAGCCACACAAAACCCTGGAAAGGAAGTTGTGCATGATGTGAGTGGCAGCAAACCTGTGCCATTTGCAAAGCTGCATTTAAATCTAAACCCTTTACTGACAAAGAAATGACCCAGCTGGGAAAATGACAGCCATGGATCATCCCCAAGACCTATCAGGACAGTCAGCCCAGGCAGCCATGGAGTGATAATTCACTGATGAATCATTGTCATGCCCTGCTAATGAAAATGTCACTGAGATGGTTCTTATTCATCCTGGTCCCATGAATATTTTCTATGTGACTGCAAGTTCTGGGACTGCTCAAAGACCACAGGTTCACACTAAAAGAACTGAAAAAATATAATTTCAGGCCCTACTAGCAGGGACCCTGTGTAAGGATGCCCAGACAGGTCATGGCTAACTGGACAACTGAGGTGAGAAAAATATCTCAGCATTCTAAAATATTGCTTCTCTTTTGCTAGAAAACATAGTGCAAGAGGCAATGGTGACCTCTTAAAGTGATTTCCTTTATTTAGGTTGGAAACTGCTATGCCCTACTTAGTCTGTGGACCTGTTTTGAAGGAGCAGGGAGGAAAAGCAGATTATAAATTCCTTGCATTATGGACTTCCCTGACAGAGTAATACAAGAATGAGACAGAGAAAATTCTCCTCTTAGTTTTGGTGATTTTTTCCTCCCATGAGTTCAACTCTGGCAGGCACCAGCTCTATCTCACAAATGAGCTCCCATCAGCTTGTACACAGAAATCAGAAGTACAAATATGATGTCCTCTGAGGCCTTGACAGGGTGATAAGGCTAAATTAAGACACTCAAGGGGAGAAACAACAGCTACCAACTACAGTGTACAGTTACCAACTACCAATTACAGTTTACAACTACAACCAGGTACAAAGTGGAGACATCACACATCAGACAAGGGCCCTGGGTCACATCTCTGGCTGCTGAGTTCAGAGTAACTGCTGGCCCTGACCCCACCCTGAGGAGTTATGGCCAGGATTCAGGACAGGTTACCTGCTGAAATCAAGCCAGGCTGTCTCTTAAAACAGGGAAGTAGCACAGTGACTAAAGGTCCTTGTGACTGCAACTGGTTAACATTCCCATGATTATCTCATTGCTCACACTGACAAGTCAATAATTTAATAGCTTAATTAAAAACTGAAGTAACTATAATTGTGTTTTTCTCAATCTTTCTCTTCTGTCTGTTCTGCTTCTTTCCTCCACACCATCTTTTCCTTCCTTGGTTACATTTTTTCTCCTCTTTTAGGAAAAATAGATTAAGAACTAACCTTTTTTTAGGTAGATTCTGAGTCCCCTACTGAGCTCCATACAACGATATTAAGCTGCTGCTGCTCTTCTAGAGGTCACTATGAATCAGTTTGTCAATACTTACACTTAAGGTGTTGGCAGAATTAGCAAACTTGCATTCTACCCCCTGCCTAAAAGTGCATTATTTCTTTGCTGAATTAGAAACCAAGACTTGAAGGTTTACATTAAAAATACTCTTAAAAAAATCACACTACAGCTTAGTGTGTTGAACATGTTTCAGCATAAAACCATGTAAAGTAGGAGATATGTTAACTTTAGCCCTGCAAACAAAATCAGAGGATTACCACTAGGGTCACACAAGTGTTGTATTTAACAGTAAGACAGTCAATTCAAGCTTTCACATGATTTATTACACAATGAAAATGTCACACATCTATATCAGCAGAGGTGTGTAATTAAACAATTAAAAGGAATGAGACTTACATACTCCTTCACATTTTTTGTCTTCACAGCTTTGTATGAGTAGTATGCAGGGTACAGCATCCCAAACACCAGCCTATTGGAAAACAGAGAGAGCCTTCAGGATTTTGTATATATGACAAAACAGTGTACTGTATGACAAAACAGTGACAATACATCATTAGAACAATTCAGCCAACTTAACAGAAAAAATCCTGCTCTCTAGCATTAAAATAAAAATCAGTGTTATATGTTCCTCAGAGGAAGTTTCATGATAGGCAAAACTAGAACAACATGAACAGAAAAGGGTGGATGCCCTAAAGACAAAAAACTGTTTTGTAAGACTGTTTCTAATAGATAATGTAAAACCAGTTGTTCTGGTTCTTTTACAAGTCAAACCAGTCCTGCAGCCTGTCCACACCAGAAGAGTGCTGGCAGTGCTATCACACTTGAAAAGCCTCTGAACCTATCAGTAGTTAATCACAATCATCTACTTTTATCAGATTATCAGAAGTTCCCTTCCAAAAGAATTTTAAGACAACACTGACAACATTTCATCTCCTTCTGCTAGAACTATGCAACAGCAATATTTAGAAATGGAGGAAAAGTGGGAATTCATTCAATTGATTTTTGTCCCTGTGGAAAACTCTGTTCAGTAGCACACCAGCTCTAATGTCTCTCACCTTCCCTTGCTCTGGCTGAAATTATAATTATTAAGTATCAGAGATAAGAAAAGCCTTTGCTCATCCTTTAACCCATAAAATAGCCTTTTTAAGGGTGGAAAAGGTTTATTCAAAGAGAAGATACAGAAGAGGTTCCTGAACATCATAACCACCAACGGATGACATGCATAATAACCCAAACAGTTACTGGTTACCTGTGCACCTCCCCATAATTGTAAAAACAGCACTCCAAAGTTATTTAAATAACTATTAGTAGCCTGCTCATGTAAGTATCTTGCAATGAAGCAGATGAAAGGGAAACAGCTTGAGTCTTTCACTTCACAGATTTTTCAGCTACATTTTTCCACTCACTCTGTCATGTAGCATCACTTCTATAAAGAAAAAACCCCAATGTATTTCTAAACTTCAACAGCAATTTATCCTCTGAACATATCACTCTTGAACTGCTATAAACATGAAATGGGACAAAACAGAATTTTAAGAACACTTCTTCAGAAACAACTGATCTTAAGCAGAAATCTAAATACAGCAAGACTATCATAAAACTAAAGATGACCTCAAGTTCGATAAAAACACTAACATAAGAAACACAAGAAAGGCAGCTAGTTTTTCCCATAGATTTTTCTAGAAAAATCTTTTACTCAATATTAGTCAAATCAGGACTTTAAAAATACTTATTTGAGTAACCACTTTTTCTTTTAAAGAATTTTTATGGAAATCACTTTAAAACAGAGTGCAGTGGTTAAAAGGACAATATATCATTATTATATTATTCTATAATATGATTATTTTATTATATATACACTAATAAATAACAATTTAGTATCGTTTCCAATACTGCTGTAAAATGGAAGTGTTAGAAAAACTTCTGTTTGTTCACTAGAAGTGGGTAGGTAGATAGGATGAAAACAAAACATAGGAACCAGTACCATCAAGTTTTTATCTCCTTACAGCCAGAGCTGACATTGAATTGAGGAATGATGCTGCTGCCAACTCTGGCACCATCTTCTTCACATAGGAGAAGTCCTCTGACTTCAGTTAAACCTACCAGGCAATTTTGCAGGCCAAAAGCCAACTTGTCACCAGTGAGTGTAGCTGAAGGCCAGCAAACTCCCTTTTACCTTGCATCTCTGCATGCTGGATCAGTCCAGGGCAGCAGAGATCACTGCAGCTGAGTGGGGCAGCACCAGCCAGAAAGGAACAGCAGGGAGCCTGGGCACACAGATGGCTACAAAAACCCCACACATTCCAGTCCTTTTCCTCCCTGCATCCACACCTCCCAAGAGCTCAAAGCTGTCAGCAACACCCACTGCTGCATATTAGATGCCCATCCATCCTCTGATATTTCTACAGAAACCATACAACTACTTTGAGGATGTTCCCAATCATTCTATGGCTTTTCAAATTTAAAAACTCGAGTGTTATTTTTCCAAGTGTGGTTTGGATTTCACACTGAGCATCAGCACACTGCACCAATGGAGCAGACAAAAAACAAAGGCAGTGTCCACAGATGGGAACAGATTTCAGCTGAGTGTGATGTCATTTACTTTATATTATTAGTAGATACATGGATAATCCTGCTTACCAATGTCATTTCAGAGCCAGTTGGAAGCCCAGCTATTTCAGGTTTTTAGCTGGACTCAGGAGCTGCCATAACATTCCCTTTTTGGTACAGCCACCTCCTCTACAGACATTTTGCTCAGGTAAAGAGAAATGTTTCTCAAATATATTAGGAGACAAAAACACAAAGAAAGAAGTATCAAAGAGCCTTTAAATCTGAATTAATAAATTTTCATATCCATATAGCTGTATTTTTAAAAGACCCAACCTACTGCCTTTATTACCACATAATGTATGGTCTTACAGTTTTAATAGCTTTAAAGTGAATAATTGCTTGAAAGGCTCATTTATGAAGCAAAGCAACAGAGTTTGCATCTGACAGACAACTAAAACATCAGTCATCTGTACACATGTTGCTCTGGCACTGAACATATTTCACATGGATAGCAACAACTCTAAAGCCACAGTTAAAAAAATTAAAAATAAAACAAAGACACAAATAAAAGCCTCTCAAAAGTACTACTTGCATCCAGACTCCTCAAACACTAAGCCATTAACATTAACAACAATGCATTTAAGGGTTCAGTCTGTTCACATTGCCAAAGTATTGTCCAAAGCATGAAATAGTGTTTGGCACTTTATTCTTTCATTCCTCCAAATGCAAAAAGGGAACACTCTCTGTTCCTTACCTAACAGTTAAAGCAATCCAGCAAACTCTTTTAGTATGAGATGCTTTGGAGACAGCCCTATTCACTAAATTCCCTTTCCTTAAAAATTTTGTAGTAGTGATGACACCCATTGGTCCAATCAAAGGCTGAGGATCTCCACAGATTGATAAAGAGCCAGACACTGTGTGCATCTCCAGTAGGAATATGCACCTACACCCTCGAATGGCAGGCTGCAGAATAAAAGAATCCTCCATGCCACAAAAAAACCATGGACCTGATAAACTGCCTTGCTTTGCTGACCATGCCAGTTCCCCTTCTCAGTACCAGGTGTTTCCCAGCTACAATAGGAGTGGTTTCCATCCCTGTCATAAACATACACAAGTTTTTCTAAGAGCTGCTCAGACAACATGGAAATACCAGAAGTAGTGTAGATGACACTGTTTTACCACCACCAGACCTAATTTCTGCACAGGTAGTACAATTTCACTTGTGGATGAACTATAATTGCTATTCCACATATGGTTAGCAAGTTTAGCCTAAGCAACATTTCACTTGAAAGCAAGTTTGCTAATGAAAACTAAAGAGCAGAATAAAAACCTAAAGAACAATGCTTGAATCTTTGGCTGGCTGTTCTTGGCTGTAAAAAAGGCAAACAGAGCCATATGCCTCACCAATGGCATTTCAGTCAGCACTGGAAAAGCAGAAGCATTTTTGCTTAGACTGTTTACTGCCCATAAACTTCCAAGCCACTCCTATCAAAGATCAGGAATTTGGGCTTTGCTCTCCTTTTGTTTTGGCTACCAAGTGATGAGGCTCCAGTTATGGATTGAGTTTTGCCTGCTATGCACCTCTGGGGCACTCTCAAGCTCAAAATAAGGCACAAGGAGCACATGGAAGAATCCTATTCAGGGGGAAAAGCCCAAAACCCTGCATGTGTTGGGTTAACCCAACACCAGGTGGACACCAAAGCCATTTTGTCACTCCCCCCCTCAGATGGGCAGGGGAGAGAAAATACAACAAAAAGGTCAAAGGCTGTGGGGAGAGATAAGGACAGAGATCACTCACATGTTACTGTCATGGGCAATTGTCAACCAGGTTTGGGTAATTTGACTGTTAATCTATTATCAATCAAATCAGAGTAGGAAAATGAGAAATAAGAGTAAAACCTTGACACACAAACCCAATACACTCAAACCATGCCTTACCCCTCCCCCTGAGTGTTTCACAGCTAGGCAGTGACTTCTAGACTAAGCCAGCTACCAGCTACAGTTCACATGTCCTGACAAACAAAAGCTTGCCCTGGCATTTTTGTCCTGAATGTTTCTGAAAAGCACTACACTAAACAAAGTCATTCTGTCCAGCACCTGACAGAATTTAGCTCCACTTTGCTATTCAGATACACAACACTAACCACAAAATCTACAGTAAAACACCAGTAACTACAAAAACTACACTTGGAACAAAATGCTAGTCTGCTACAGGACAGAGGAGCATGAGGATCAGCTCCTGAACCCCCCAAGAAATTGTATCCCACTTTTTTTCCAACCCCCCTGGCTTTGGGCAAGGAGCAGGGAAAATCATGTAAATCCTATTAAAAGAACATGTCTGCCAACAGTAGTGAACTTGAAATCCAGCAACTCCTTTAGCAGACTGCAGTTACCAAAATGCAGGAATGCAATCAGAAACAGGTCTGTTAAAATCTTCACGGCATTCTTATGAGCAGAATATAAAAGCCAGAGAACAAAAATGCCTTAATAGTTAAAGAATATCCCCAGAAGCACTGACAGAGTTGAATAAAGCACATTCTTGAGCAGAGCAAGGCAGCTATTAACTTTCCAACTTAGAAAGCTGGAATTCTCCAAAGCAACTGCCAGATCCTTCCAAAGCACAGCAAAACCAATAGTAAGGCAATTACTCAAGCAGTCAGAAACCACCCTAGAATTTTAACAGGAAAAGTGACATCCCTACTGATTCCTCCAAAATGTGGGACTTTTCTATGTCAGGAACTTTTATTTAATGGGTCCCAAGTATAACAATTGCAAGCAGTCTGAAAGGAGACAATTAAGCCTTTTTTCCAATGCAGACCTCTAGGCTCCATTACAAGCACCCTATCTACTCATGTTTATGGACTAATTATTGATCTACCCCAAATTATCTGGCACCTTTTGCCAGATAACTCTTCAAGTTGTCTCAACATGGAGATATCTCTGTCTGAACCTTGAAAGAAGTCTAAAAAGAGCACAAAAAAAAAAAAAAAACCAGAAAAAATTCTCTTCTGTAAGGGATGTTCTGCAGTGGAGTGTGTGTGCAAGTGCTGATGTACTTATGGGATCACAGGGGCCTGTGGCAGTCTGGAACAAGGGACAGCTAAAAAACAACTCCTGAAGCAAAATCCAGGCTGCCCTCTCTAATGAGTCAGCCTGGAAACTCTTCCACGTGGTCAAGTTGCATCAGTGCTTTAACACAGTTCTCCCAGTCACCCTTTCACGAGTTGACAGGGCATTACTGGTACACTAAACCTGTGAATCCACCCACCTCCTGCACAGCACAGAAGTACTTGGGGAGAAGCTATTTGCCTATCATCCTAACTCCAAGAATCTTCATCTGTACCTGGAGAGAGTGCCCAAAATTTGTGTCCACAAGTGAGCAGTGTTTCTTGTGCTGCTGGATAGCCCAGGTATATTTTAACAGAAGGGCATAAGTCTGGAGATAGCAACATCATAAATAACCAACAAAAAAACCCAAACATAAATCCTGCTCAAAACACAGTCAAAAGGCCCAACAAATCCAGCTGTACAGAAAATTCCAAAAAGCTAATACTGGAAGGCAAATAAAAATTGTTATAAAACCCTTAGTCACTTGTCAGCAGGCTGACCTATTCACCTCCTGCTTTATGATCCATGTTTTACTCGTGCTGTAGGAGCGTCCTGCCCATCCCATCCCAGCATTCCTTCCTGTTTACAGCCTCCCAGGTGAGCTCACACCTGCCAGCACTCACACCAGGAACTGCAACCACACCTTCTGCAGCACTGCCTCGAGATAAAGAGCAAACACTGAATGCCTTCAAACACAGAACAACCCTTGGAAGAGAACTTCAATCTCCCACCTAGCTCCCACCTCAAACTCAATAGCAAAAGTTCATCCCTGATAGAGAAGTATTCATTTTCAAAGCTGCTCACACTCAAATCTCAAGTCACCTATTTCCTTCAAACACATGAAATTATCTCTGATTTCTGTGTTGCTAGACTTCTTACCACTGGAAGCACAGTGTTTGTGGCCCCATGTCAGCCAGGAGCACAACTGAACACTGAGAAATAGCCAACAATTAGGAACAATTGCAGGGACTCCTCAGACAGCTCTTAAGACAGCCTTGCACATGACTTTGATCAAAGAAAAAGATGTGTCCTTGCACTGAACTGTGCTTTTCTTCTAATGATCAGCAAGGACTGACAGCTGGATTAAGGATGTCAGAAGAAAAACTGACTGGTTTGCTATTTTTCATGTTTTCAAAAACATCAAACCAAGCCTAGTTTTCAGGAGATAATTTCTGTTTTCATTTAGTATACGCATGAATAAACTTATTTCATAAAGCAGGTGAACAAGATAAAAAAATTGCAGTCTTAATTGTAAGTTTCAAGATGAAAGCTGATACCTACATGCATGTTCGAAGAAACTGTCATATCAAGAGTTTACATAATAAAGGTAATTGACAGATGACAGAAAAACACACGAGCTTCCTTGCTTTGGAAAAAGTTCTTTACACTCACTGCTCCTGGAGGTACTACAACCTACACATGCAGTTTTCATGAGCAACGTGATCCTCTCCATTCAGGAGCTTCTGAGAGCTCCTAAAAGACAAGGGTAATTTAACGCAGATGATGTGCTGAACAAGATTAACAGGAACATTACAGATCTAGAATGAGGTGTTTCATTTTGTTATGAGGTTTAAAGTTACAAATACACTTGGTAGCTTCTTGGCTTCCATAAATTTCATTTTAAAAACTACCGGCTCTCTTATTTACACTACTTAGTTTTGTGCCTAGTGTCTTCAAAATCATGTTGGAAGCTTCTACAAATTTTTAGGCCTTTATTTCTGTGTAAGAACATGACATCCTTCATATCAAGGAGACTCCAGAATACACCTTAGAACACCTTCCATTGCAATCTATATGGTATATTGGAAAATTGTTCATTACAGTAACTTCAGTGACTTGTGTCAAGCCAGCAGCCACTTCTCAAAGCTTCCTCTGCTCTGTGCCACAGCAAATTTTGAAACAAGGAAAATTAGATGGATGTTTGAAGAACCAAAGCCAGCACAAAAAAAAACAAAGACTCATCTTGGCACTGCCAAGTCCTGCACGTTTTTAAACATGTTTAACAGTCTTCAGTTAAAGCCTCAGTTCCTGGAAGCCTCAGAGGTCTCAGTCCAGGTGAATGACCAGGTAAAATCAGATTTGCATACAAAGATAATATTTTATCCAGCACAAAACTGGAAGAGCAGCAGTAATGCAGCACAGCAGAAGAGCAGCAATACTAATTAAGTTCTTCAGGTGACAGAAAACTAAAAGAAACTTTGCCAAAAACACATGGGCACCACATGCCTAGAATAAAAGTCAAAAAGCCCAGCAGAATCCATTCCCATTACAGAAACCGTACTTAATTTTTAAAGCAGCCTCACTCATTTAAGGTATGCAAGTCCCAAGACAAGATTACTGCCAATTAAAACACTGAGTTATCTCTTTCACTGCTGTGGGAAGAAAAAAAATTTGGTTGCCCAAAAGCATCCAAGGCCAGCTTTTTATTTATGAAAGGTAATTTGGGCATATTTACCCTGAGTTACATTACCTTCAATCAAGCTATAGAAGTCACAATGGGAAGCCAATGTACAGACATACCATAGAGCTAAGTCTCAACTGCAGGAGATGGGGACAAATTCTTTGCAATAAAGTGTTTTATTTTCTCTATTGTCTCAGCAGCTGCCTAAGGAGAAAGTTTCCTGATGGACCCAATGCTTGAACTGTAGGTTCAGGAAATCAGTACTTTAATATTATCTTCAATATTAGAGGAAACTGAGTTCAGATTCTCTCAAGGCTCTGAAGTCATGTCCATTCTCAACTATTTTTCAAATCTAAAGCTTTATTCAGCTTTGACAAGTGGCTTCAAATCTCACTGCTCCACTGAGTTCCTCTTCCAGGCTTGGCCATCACTTATGGCCTAGGCTTATTCCCTCTAACACCTCCAAATGCCATAGTCCAAAAATGATTTCCACTTCCACCTTTTCAGCTTTGGTTTTCACTCTACATCAAGTTTGCTAGAGACTGGAGCTAATTTCACAAGTTAAAATCCAGTTATTGTTTGCTGCTCTAAGAGTATCTTTATTTTTGGAAATATTAATCAACATCAAAATAACTGGCTATAGGAAACTAACATTTAAAATAGGAGTGGTCCCAAATAAAAGTTGTTTCTGCTTATTCCAAGGGAAAGCACATTTTATTTTTGAGCTGTCTGTTAGTGTAAGGCAAACCACACTGCATGTAACCACCCATTCATATGGGTTGCATTTAAAAGAAAAAAGTGTCCATGCTGCCATAGGTCACACTGTGTGGAATATTCATCTGTCTGGGTGGCTCCAGAGAGAAAAGTGAGGTTCATAACCCAAAGGCTCAGAAAGGTCCTACTTAATCATTACAGATTCTTGAACCCAAGGGTGTCATCAGACACCAGCCTCAACGACCTGCCCCTCCCAAAAATGCTACAGAAATACCACAATCTGAGCAAAGAGGTAAGTGAAGCCATATAACACCAACTTGTGAAGTAAAAGTAAGCATGCCTTATCTCTACCCCAGGCAGCTGCTGGTTTGGTTTTTAATCATCCAAAGTTACACACATTTTAATTTTTTGCCCTAAGTTCCTTGATTTTCAAACAATTCTGTTAATCTTATAACCCAGAAATGAACTTCTGGAGCCTCTCAGAGCATTCAAAGAACAAACCTTTCCACTGGACACAGGAAAAGGTTTCTATGAACTTTGGATTTGGCAGATGCTGTAGAGGCAGCATCTGGAGTTGTCATTGCCAGTAATGTGTTTCCTCAATTATACCTGGTACAGAGAGAACTCCGAGGATTCTGTTGGACACCAAGTTCAGGCTGACAAGCAGAATCTCCACCAGCCTTATTCATGCAGTTCTATTAGTAACAAAAATACAATGCTGAAAGATCTTAATTTCCTCCCTTTTGAACCCAAATAATTTATGGGTTTTTTTAGACTCATGCATTAATTAGTTTGAGGGTTTGCTCTCAAAAACAAATAAAGCACATTATGCTGATTAACAAAAAAAATTAATTTCTGAGAGAAGAATTCTGTTAACACAATTATGTTTCACTGGTTATATGCAAATGGGCTAAGTTACCAGAAGATACAAAAGAAATGCGTGCCTTTTCAGAAACGTTATTTTCCAAATGCAAATGTAAGATAATTTGCCCGATTCATATTATCCTCTTTATACAAATGTAAATTTCATTTTGTCTCCACCATTCAAGGGTAACTTTTAGACAAGAAAAACTAGCCCTCAAAGTTCTGTAAGTAGAATAGTAAAACAAACATTGCTTACCTTGCAACTACAGGAAATTAATGACTGCCAAAGCAGCCATGTAAAACATATATTTTATGTTTCTGTGGATATAGTGTCTTCCAAGTGAACCATAAGCTGTTCACAGATGAAAATATTGAAGAGGTCAGCTTCTAAAACATTCTAATACTAAATACACTGCAACTGAGTAATCCTAGATGTGCTTTTAGACATCTATAAAGGCAGTGATACGTTCTAGAAAAAAATCCTAATCTGGGAAAAAAATATTAGCAGGCAGAAGTGAATAATGACAGCACAAAGCCAAATAATAATTCTTTGGGAGTTTTATATTAGTTTAAAGTAATGTTACCATACTTAAAAACTAATCAGGATATCTTTAAGCTAGTGACCATCTTCCTGACTCTCCACAGTTGTGATCAATGAGTTACAAAACAGGGTGGGGGGAGGAAATAACAAAAACAGACAGTGGTAGGAAGGCACAAGCACAAACTGTTTTCTGATTTTCCCCTTGAGCACTGGAAGTTCCAACAGCTTTAACACAAGGTACAGCATTATGTCAGGCTTCTCATATCAGGAAAAACTCTGCTTGGGAAATCCTTGCACTCAAAGCCAGGTTGCAGGCTTTTGAAACGAACTGCACCTAGTTTTCAACATCAAACACAAGTTCCAACTGTCTTTGGGATGCATGAGTAATGTTCCAAAGATGATAAACATAGGGCAAACATTCATCTAGTTGAACCCACCTCCATGTTGATGCTTGCAGACTGCTAGGAAACACAAGAGAAACACAAGTAACGCCCTTTTATTTTGTCAGTGATAAACTGAGCAGCAAAGAACAGAGATAGCTGACAAGAAGCTCAGTGCAGAGATAGCCTCTGTGGGGTGTTTTATTTCCCTCACACAAAAACCATCTTGTCAGGTTGGTTGTTCTGTGCCACTGAGGCCAGTTGTGTTTGAAGTCATCCTGGTCAGCAAAAAATTTGCAATCCCCTTCCCTGCCTAGACCCTGCACAGCTCCTCTCATTTGTCCTGAAGCAAACTGTCATGGTCTAGTCTGGCAGGTCCTGCCAACAGAGGGATTGTGCTGTTGGCAGATGGAATATTTTCTTCTGTATAAACCTAGTACTTACACAGGTTTCAAAATGTTGGAATTTCAAAAGCAGAATAAAAGGGACCTAAAAAAAGCTTAGGGAAAACTCCTTTGCACATGGAGCACTGGAACACAGGACTTTGCCAGACACGTTTTACACACATTTAGAAGATGATTTCTATCAAATATTAAAATTATTGAGCCAAAGCAACTTTTTTTTAAACAAATCAGAATTTGGCTCAGGATCTTCCTCAGCCTTGCCCAAGCATATAGGGAGCTGCCTCTATGTCCAAACCCAGGAAAGACAAAACTTTCTGTCCAGGCTGCAGAAGTGCTCAACAGCCTACAACGTGCTGGCTCAAAGCAGACATTGCTTTGTGGAACACTGCAGGAGTGGAGGTTGTTTGTTTTCATTAGAAACACCCTTTTGTGCCAGATCATGCAGTTCTTGGTATTTCTTTATCTACAATCAGAAGACACACATGTGGGGCTCAGCACATTTTGTAACACAGAACATGCCAAGAGCATGAAGTAAGAATGTCAGACTCCACGGGACACCTCTAGACGTGCTCCATCTGTTCTGGGGAAGCTTCAGTCCAGCTCGCCTGCCACAGGCACACTGAGCCTGCTCTGCACTCCCACCACCCTGTAAACATGGCAGAGGAAAGAGCAGCTAGGCTGCAGAGCAAATGTTGATTTAAGGCAAGGTGTGCCAGACAAGCAGTAGGGACACTTCTTTCTTACAAGTTGGCAGAGACAGAAATTTTGCATTGTATTAACTCAAGAAGTGTTACAAGTCACATGCAAGTGAGCAGAAACTTCTCATTGTATATATTAGGATTACCTCACTGAGAAGCTGAACTGTTGGAGAGAAGAGTTCTGATGATTTCACTGCTTAATTATGTAAATGATTTTAAACTTTCACACAGTCAGGACAATACACTTAATCCCTAGACTTGCATATGCTCACAGATTTCAACCCATGAAACTGAAAACCCTTTAAAAATCTGACACCTTGTTTGATTAGAACAGCTGCACTGTTATTACTGGAACTAGATTCATAAGAAGAAAGAATAAGCAGCAATGTGAAAGCAAAGAATGCAGTTTCAGAGCACACTTTAACCATACCCTAAAGCCTAAAATAATGCTGGTTTTGTCCTGCAACCTTTCATTCTCAACACACCACTTACCTAGCAACTACACAACAGCAGTGTGAGCTGGTGCAGTTCATTGCAACTAACAAAATATTAACTTCTATCAAGACTAATTTTCATTCCAGTTGACAGAACAATCAGACACACACAGTGGTCAGTTTGGATCATGTGGAAAGTGAATGAGGAGAGGATGAAGGACAGGATAGCCCCTCCCAGCAAAGGGGCAGTGACATCTCTAGCATGAAATGCCAAGGATAACTGATCAGAGCCACTGATTCATTCCAGTTCTGAGATGAGACAGATGCTGCAGCACATCTCACGCTGTGACAGCAGCTCCTTTTCCCCACAGGTGCAGCAGCAATTTATAGGCCTTTAAACCAAAGAAAACTGTCAGAAATTCAGCATCCCACAGCAGCCAACATCCTTCACACTTCAGCTGCAACCACTGTGCCAGAGAGCAGGCTACAAACAGTCAGAAACTCTCCCACAAAGGCCTCCTCTGCCTTGAAGATCAGGCTATGAAGCTATAGCTGTTCCTTTTACACACAGGGTGTTATTGTTACCTGATTCCACCCCACGAGCTGGGATGACTTCAAAACATGTGACAGCATGTTGATCAGTACACAAGAGGGTAAATATTATTGCAGTTTATGCTTTTATTAAAAAAAAAAAATTGTATTCCACGAACAAGACACGATCTAGGTTTCCAGCCAAAGCATACAGAGTTACATAAAACATGATCCACATGCTAAGCCAGGTATTAGACAACAATTCAATCAACACAGAAGCTATGGCTGCAGCCACCCCTTCTCAGATTTACAGTAATTCTGGGGGCAGCTGGACATCTGGAAATGTCAAACAACAACAGAAGCATTAAAAGTAGAGTAAGATAATGCCTTAGAAACTACCATTAAAGAAACAGCTCCATTGTGTAAAGCAGCAAAAGCTGAAAGAGACCAATACTACTGCCTAGCTTCAGGTCACCTCCTGTGTCCCCCCACACAGTCTTTGTCCAGCTTAAAGCAATTAGTTATAATCTAACATCAGATTCAAAGAATATTTGCAAGGCTCCAAACTTGGGGTGGGGAAGAGAGACATTATAAATACAAGCAAACAGAAAGCTAACTACTAGTACCCAAACAAATCCATCCTTCTGTGGAGCACTGCAACTTTTCCTTCCAACATTGATGGATACCGACCTACTTAACTGGAAACAAACCACGTACTTAAACATGAAGGGAGAACGTGCTGCAAAGCAACACAGATGGGGGAACTTTCATTTTTAAGTGAGGAGGGAAAGAAGCTAACAGATTACAGCAGACAGTCTGCTTTAACAGATTGCAAGAACAAAATGGCCATCTACTTGGTATTTAGGATGCTTTCACATCTCTGCTTGGCACAAGAGGATGGTCTGATCTCATCCATACCAGGCTGTGACTGACAAGTATTCAGTGTGTTTACTATTAAATACTGTCTCAGCAACTGATGTGTACACGAGCACTCAGACCTCACAAATGAGAAGAATGAGCAATCCAAGTGGATGAAAAGTCAGGCACAAGCTCTGTTTGAAGTTAACAAGATGGGCACTCCCAAATTTAAAAAATTATTTCCACCATCAAAAACCGAGAACATGATGTGCCACACTGACATGTTTTCTGAGATTCTGAATGAAATAATTTATCTTATTGTTAGTTTTGTTATGTGAAAAAAAAAGGAAAAACCCTGCAGTAAATATTCCAAAAATTGTTGCAACAGCCAGTGTGTTTTAGAAATAACAAGCTATACTTACTGCAACAGCACCCAATTGATATGCAATTTGAAAATGGAAAGATGTTTTAATTGTGCACTTCAAGTCTTCTGCTTCTTGACATAAAGATATGCAATTAGTACAAAGTATTTCACAAGTTTAAATACTTAAGAATAATAGCATTGATAGAGCAAAGGGAAAAGACTTCATTAAAACAAAGTTCTGCTAAAGATTCTTATGTGGAACAGTGAATTTGAACCACTCCCTGTTTCCTGTGCATGACTCCTCAAGACAATTCACATGCAATTAAGAATCCAAATTCCCTACTAGCTCCATTCCCTAGTTCCTTAAAGTGTTCACCAAAGTATTTTAGTGGAGTTAATGAATTCCAAATTGCAAACTCCCAAACTGAATCAGAAGGCAGTTTGCTTGGGACACACATGTCAGGACAAGTCCACCACGTCAGAAATCAGCAGAGGGCACGGCGACTCACCTATAAATTAATATTTTGCTGCTCTTTTGGCCCTGAAACACAGGAGGTCAGTCAGGAGTGAAGAACTCTGCCACAGACAGACAAACTGCTGCTCCTTTCCATCACCAGTCAGGATGACAGGCTGCTGGGGACTTGTGCACCAGGAAGTCACCAGAGCAGAATCCAAATGCTACATAACAAAGAGCCTCAGGTCCTCACAGCTACACAGTATTTAAAAATCTCTTTCTTATGGCTTCTATGGGAAGGCTAGGACACACCTTCCAAACTACAAACACGCAATTCAGAGACTCAAAGTGACTGAAATAGGTACATCTGGGAAGAGACCAGAGGAAAACAGATCAAAAAAGGAAGATAATGGACACTGAGAAAACAGGACAAGAGCATTCTCAAGACTATTGAAACTGATGACCTCTCATGTCATACCACATCTACTTCTGTGCTACTTCTCACCTTCTGTTTCCACAAGAATTTTGCTTTATTAGCAAAGTTAAACGACAATCTATCTCAAAGCTGTCCAAGTTCTCATTAAACACTTCCACCTTCCTGAGAAATTAAACACTGGCAAACTATTTAAATCCCACATCTAGGAAACAAGGACACAAGAAGGTGGAAAGGATTTATAAATAATATTCAGGACTCCCTTTTTAGCAAAAATAATTAGGGCACACAGATCAGTGACCAATGGCAACAAGGAAAACTAACTCCACAGAACTGCACAGTACATTATCTTTTACTGCCTTTTGCAATAAATCTGTGGAGAACAGAAGCTGTTCTCTTCATTCCCTGTGCTATAGGGTTAGGCTCATGGAGATTTTAACTTATGTAAATACAACCCTTGGGAATTCAGGGGGGAAAACCCAACCACCTACAGAAGAACCTGGTCATCAGAAATGAAGGTACTCGGCATTGCTGCCATCTCCCCTGAAACCAACACAGTCTAAGTAGTTAAAATAAGAATTCTCCGGCTGGTGCTGTTATGTAACAAAGCAGAAACAGGTTGAGCAGCTCCATCTGATGTACAGAAAGCTGGAGTATGCCTCTTGCCTATAGCACCGTGTAAAGCCTGTGGGAAGACCACACTGCCAAAGTGCACCAACAGCAATTCCTCCCACAGACTCTCCTCCAAACCTCTCTCGTCCCTTGCCAATTCTGGAACGTGATGTTCTACTTTGCAAGCTGCAATTATGTGACAAGTCTCGGGGACGGCAGGAAGAGGGAGAAAGACTGCTACTTATCGAGGTGGTTGGGCTGCCGCAGGAAAATATACGCGGCAGTATGAGAAAGCAGGAGAAAACTTGACAAAGTTTTCAGATGAAATTACACCAGACAGCTTAAGGGGGATATCTTTCACCAACAAAACAGGACAATCCTATTATGCCCTGCTGTGGGTCACACACTCCTGCTACACACTTTATGCTAATTCGGATGTTTGTTGGACTGCTTTGTGAGAGGATTCATTTCGTTTGCCTGGCAAAAGCTCACTCACAGCAAATCTCAACTCAAAGGACCCAATAAGCACCGGGGACCTCAAAGTCACTATCCTTGCCATCCAGCAAGGAGCATGAGGAAGATTCTGCTACCCAAATATTACTCAGACTTTATGAGGGACTTTATGACATTCAAATGAACTCAATAACTCATCAGTTTCAGGAAGGAACAGTACAATGCCTATGAAAAAAATTCAGAGGTGTCACTGCAGTTTACTCTTTCTCAAATAGAACTTACACAACAGATAAAATGAAGCTTCTCGCCCTAACGAAGTTTGTCTCTTTGGCTTTCAAAAACTCGAGTTTATGAGGTGCAGAACACAATAACTGCCAACCTATCTCTTCAGCTGATAAGCTACACTCAGCACAGACCGCCATCTCACACTCGCAAGCACTCTTCTAGTCCTCTCAACTCTGCTAGAAGTTAAAAAGTAAAAGTTACGAGATTTTATAGGTTACTCTGGATCAATTTACAAGCAACGGTTGCAATCTGTGCGCGCCAGGCACAAGCAGCGCGAGTTGGCTGGCTCCGCAGCCCCGGGAAACGTGCACTAAGAGCAGGAGATCCACATTATGGGTAACCACAATCCCGGTGCGGGTCCTGCGGAGTTTCTGGGAGCACAAGGACTCTCAGGGACACGGACCCCCAAGGGGAGCGGGGAGCGCTGAGCACCCGCCTCTGGAGGCTGGGGGAAGCAGAAAAGGGACTCAGCCCCCCGCCCGCCGCTCATCGGCACCATCTCAGCCCCGGGAAATAAGGCGCCTCCCGCAGCCCCAGCCCGGCACTCACACGACCGCTCGGGAGATCATCCAGGACACCATCGCGGCGGCGGCGGCAGCGACGCGTCCCCTCAGCCGGCCGGGCCGCAATGGCCGCGCCCCGCCCCGCCCGCCTCATTGGCTCGGGAGCTGCGCGCCTGCGCCCTGAGGCCGCGCGGGCGGGGCGGGAGCGGAGCGGGGCCCGTGGGGAGGGCTCGGCGCGGCGTGAGGGGAGCGGGACGGCGGCTGGGAAAGGTGTGTGTCTGCTCCTGCCTCTTCATCCAGCACCTGTCTGAGCAGCCATCCTAGACCCCGACATGGATACAGCCTTTGCAAAGCACCTGGAAGAGAGAGGAACAGATAGGAGTCGTTAAGATTGCAGTAAGGCACTTTCTCCCCTTCTCACCGCCCCTATTTGAAACACAGTGACCAACTCTAGCAATAAGAGGGGTGCGATGCTCACCCCTTGCCTTGGTCTTTGCCCGTGTGCTCGCAATGCTGTAGGATGTTCGGTAAGCCAAAACATCCGTGTGGTTTATTGAAGTCACCTCAGGCTGGCCTGCTGCCCCGGAGCGTGCCGAGGCACTCGTGTGCTGGAGGGGTGGGTAAGGCCACTGTGTCACCCAGGGACAGTGGTGGGGGACAGCGGGTGGGTCAGGCCGCTGTGGCACCCCGGGACAGCTGTGCAGCCCAGCCGTAAGCACAGTGTGGTGCCAGCCCGCCCCTGGAGCACTAGGAGAAGGTGTTCCTCCTCTGTGCTCTCCCACAGGCACTCAGAACCAAATAGTGTTTAAGGTCACCTCCTTAGGTGGGCCACACAGACTGCTACATGCAGTTAATCCAAAACTGCAGATAACCAGATAGATACACATGAAAGGATTAGTGCTTGTCTGCCTTGTTACTTTTGTTTCTTCCCTTACCCATCTTTTTTACCAGCTGCCGTCCAAGGCCTGAGAGCAAGCAAGATGATCCGCAGTGTAACCCAGTCCAGGTACTCTTGCCAAAGTCGTGGTCTGGCAGGCTGAGACATGCAGGAGAAGCTGATTGCTTCCTGATACCTTAGTTAATCCATCTCTGCATATTAGTTTTACACTTCCTGCAGAACTGTTTGCGCACATAAAACAACAATATTTTCCTGAAACTGACTGCTTTATCTTTTCTCAGAAGACTAGGTTGTATGAAGTCCTGCCCAAGCCACCGCTGAAAACATTCCATTTTACTCTTCTGATTTCAACGAGTGTAACAGAGCAATAGCCAAAGTGATGGATGTCGATGCTACTGAACATGCCACTCAGAGCTAAGGTAGGGAAAGAGCAGATCACAGTTTCAGCACCACTCCTGTTGCCTCTCACAGTAAATGACATGCCAAAGTCATTGTGACAATCCCTAGAAGAAATGAATACTTTAACACATCTTTAAGTGCAGATTATAGAGTTTCTCTGCCTGCCATACAGAAAAAAGAAATAGCTTAATCTGTGTAAGCTATTGTTTTATTCAGATGAGAGGTGCCAGGTAAATGCAGGATGGTTTCTGTTCCACCAGAATTCCTCACCTCCTCCCACCACTAAAACCCAGCCACGGCCATCTTCACTCACCTACAGCCTTCAAACACACCACAGACAGCCTAAAAGAGGGAAAGAAAGAGGGTAAATAAACAATTGTGGAACATTTCAACAGTGTTTGAAAACTGTTCTTATAGTTGTATACTGTGAAATTTGAAGCCTGAAACAAGAAAGCAGACAATGTAAAAAGCAATTATTTTTAACCATGCAGAAATTCTTGGATACAGTGATACTGCCCCATCTTAGGTGTGTCCTCACACTGACCTTTGTAGGGGGTTACTGATGCAGGAAGAGGTAGCGAGGAATTTGTTTGTGAACAATTTAAAGTACACCACTCATCAATCTTATTTTTGCAACAGGCCTAACCTGAAAGCATTCTTCCTTTCATTCAATGAAAGCAGAAATCCAAACCACTGCTTCTGTGCCCTTTGAATAACAAACCCCTCCAGTGGTGGACTGGGCAGAGGAAACTCACTCAGCAGAGCATTTGTAACATAAATTACCTGGCAGAGATTACATTTTAGGCTCCAGTTCTGTAAACTCCTGCTGCCTGCCTGACGCTCCACTGAGGTTTGTAGCATTCCAGTCCATTTAGAGCAAACAAAGATGAGAGCTCTAGTTCACAGCATGTGAAATTAAGTACACAATACATTTCTTTACTGCAAGCAATTATGTTTGGTACTAGCTCAGAGAACCATTCCAGGAAAAGACTTATACTCTTCTTTACTGTCTCAGATTGTATATACAATAATTCCATAGCTGCATAATTTATTTTATATGGAATATGTTTATACAAAATAAAAAGTGGTTTTCCTCTAAGAGACATTTATTTTTCTTGTGTTTGTTACCATGGTGATACTGTCTCTGTTAGAAAGCTAAATTTACATTTAAAGAGACATTTTTTAAAAGGGTAAAGGCAGATGGTTCCTAAGAGTAATTTATCTTGCTCAGAAGATTACAATTTATTTCACAGAATGTTTTGAGACTAAATTCAGTGCAACAAGCTGGGTGGTGGTTGCTGAGCCCTCAGCAGACAGGCACAGGGATGCCCCATGAACTTCCCTGTATTCCAGCTCACACATAATGCTAATCCATGCTCCTGCATGGCAGAAACACAGGGAGCAGCACAGCAATTAAATCCATGCCATGTACTTAGTCAAACCTGGCATGTCTTACTCATCTGTCTATTTCTGTCTAAGGAGGAGACTTACAGGTATCTCATTATGGGATATTTTTAACGCCCCTTCCAAAAGCCACTTAATATAGTTAAAAGTTGCTTTAAATAGTTTTTACAGTGGTTGGAAAATCATTTGTAAAGGCCACCTACCTTCTTTGATATAATACAATGTATGTATACAAACATCAATGTTGAGCTTTCACCTCTTTTACAGGTAAACAAACATTTCAACTACATTGCAGCTGTGCAATCAGTGGATGAGCAACATTTAGGAAGCCACAAGCTACTCTGTGACAGAGGGATTCAGTTCCCTGCAGTACAAGGATATGCTCCACAAAGACAACACCAGTTGCATCACATAGGTTAAAAATACAGATAGGTTGATCGCAGGGATGGGTTTTTCATAGCTTCACTCTTTTATATTCATCTATTCTAGCTGAGCCTCAAATCTAAAATATTTTGAAAAAAAAGATTTCTTTCAGTCCTGAATCATACCACATACGTTGGTAATTTTGGGACCAGAACACAGATTATGAGAGTTTATCTGTTAAAACAGCAATACAGAATGGGTGAAAATTACTATTTCTTACACTGCTCTAATGATGTTATTACCATAACTGATTATTAATTAATATGGTTGAAATGTAGAGTTTATGATACCTTCAAGTATTTAACTCTTCATCTACCTTTCCTATGCATGAGGCAACAGCAAAGGTAAGCTCTAATCTCTAAATAAAAAGCCCTTCTACCCTAATGGGCTTTAATTTGAAAGTGAATGTTGGGCAATGCTATGGATGTTTTAGGAAATCAAAGCAGCTGAAGCTTTTCCTCACATCTATTTCAGCCTCCCAGCACAGCATCTTGCTGAGGAACATGGCAAAGCCAGTTGGTGTCTAATATTGGTGTCTTAAGTTTTTTTTATTACAGCATGCAGACTGAATGCTAACAGGCCATAAGCTTATTTCTTTCAGGAATGTTTGTGTGAAATTTATTAACATTCCAAATTAGGAATGTAAAGCACCCAATTTAACAAAAAAGCAACGTTTCAAATGTATGTTTCTACCTTTTTCATTTGGTTTAACCACTATTGTTTTCAGTTTTATTACAGTTTGACATGCCTATTAAAGCTCTTGCTTCAATATGAATAAGTAGAAACCTTGGGTTTTGAATAATCTCTTTCCCTCATGTTTACAGATATGCCTGCAAGTGCAAAACCTGAAAACACACAAACTGCAACATGTTTTAAAATTCATGGTTTAAGGCATTTTTTGATGGCAGTTTCCTGATTTTCAGGGCCCTGAGAATTACAGTTAGTACTGAATTTTAAGCAAAATAGAATTTGGAATTAAAAAGGCATCTACCTAGAGTTGTAGGATGACTGCACCAAGTAGTAGAGGGGAATCCTTGCAAGCAGAGGAGTTAGCAAATGCAGCAGGCCCAGAGACTTGTTTTTCAAAACTATGAAAGAATGATGTCTAGCACTGTTAATTCCATGAGTTGTAGGTCAGGAAAAGCAGATAAGGCTGAGACAGAACTGAAAGCAATTCAGAACAGCCTTATCAATATAAAGGCAAAGCATTTTCATCACTCCAGCCTGTTTTGACTGCATCAGTCAATTCAGACAGAATCCAATTAATCTTATAAATACAAATATTAAAAGGGTACTCTGCTTACTATTTTAAAGAAAACTTACCATGCTGTGAAAAGGTTTATCATGCAACTGCTGATTTGTTTTATCAATTTTTAATGGGTTGCAATGGGTTAAGTGCCTCCCGTTCTTTCTTACCAGAAACATAAAAGCAAACCCATTAGGATTTTTTTTTCTGAAGGGAAATGTGATCTGAAGCGGAAGGGGAAAGTTCAGAACAGCTCCATCTGAGACTTGCTCCTGGCAGCACTTGTGTGTCCATCCTACCTTATTGCTTCCATTTGCAGTTGAAAGCATTTAAAATGTGGCCCCCACAAGGGCAAGCTGAGGCAACAGAGGAGCTCATTTCCAGCCCAGGAGGCCCTCACAAAGTGCTGTACCTGTCACTTTCCTGCTGCTGTGTTGATAAGCTATAGGCAGAAATGTCTGACATGTAAGATAGAAATGTCTGACGTGTTGCATGTGGACCTTCAAACATTACCCTGTAGCTAAGTGTAACCATACCAGTACATCCCACTAGGGCAGTCCAGCAGAGAGGTTTGTATTGTTATTTCTCCCATGTTCCCATTGTGTCTAGGAGTGACATTAAAGCTGTTGAACTGTTCAAAAGCTGCACCTGAATGTTTCAGTAAATATACACCTCCCTCATGAGAGCAGACCCATTTTAAATGGTGAGCTACACATAATCTGGCATCTGATGATGCACTCTTTGGGATTTGAAATCTGTATAGAGAGACAGACACCAAAGCCATATTATTCCTTCCTGTCTGGGCAGTATCATCTCAGCTATATTCCATCACTACTTGTGATGCCTCACATTTAATAATTATAGCAATCTGCTGGAGATTGTTTCTAAATACACCTTCTGCTTTTGATGTTTGTGATCCCTGTGGAAAGCTTACGTTATTTTATAGTCTGCTGACTAAGCTCATGTGCACACCAGCTGCATTTTATCAGGGAACAATGACTGCTTTTTGAACTGACTGATGGATTTTACTTAAAATGAAGAGGAGCTATACCTTCTTCAGCAACACTTGGAATGGTGTTCAGCACCATTTCTATTTGCAGAATGTCAGTCTCTCCAGATAAACAGTGCTTGTTCAACATGGCCACAAGCCCAAAACATAGCTTAGAAACAGAAAGGACCCAAAGTTTTTCTGCTGCATAAGGAAAAAAGATCACCCCCTGTCATTTGGAGAGATGTCTTGTCCTACCTGTTCCTAAAGCCTTTCAACAGCAATTACACACCTTTTCTTAACTATGCTTACTAGTCCTTCATTATCCTACTGGGAAGCTTTTCCTTGTATCAAAGTTAAGCTGAGTCAAGGAGTATTCAGCAGTTACCCTGCCTCCCCCAAGTATGGCAGGAAAAATGTTAATTTCCTTTGCAGCACCCTAAAAAACTCAACCGAATACTTATGTATCAAATCTTCCTTGGAATAAAGAATTCCTTATGGGATATTTTCTAGTCCTTTTGATTCCTTTTTTAATCAAACTTTCTTGAAATGCAGAGCCCAGACCCATACACAGAGCTTGACAGGAGAGTGATCAGCACCAAGAGCTGAAGGACTACCTGGTACATTATCCAGCAACTCAAAAGGCTGCCAGCAAAGGACACCAGGCTATCAGGTTTCCCTTTTCTTGTTTCCCACACTCTCAGGGCAGCACAGCATGATCAGCTGGGACAGATACTCAGGGGAACCTCTGCTGTGAGGCAAGATGGCAATTCCTATGTGCAGCCCCAAGTCAGCCTTTAGCCAGCTGACCCCAATCTGCCTTGCTTTCTCATTCCAAGACAGGTCTGCTCAAAACTGCTAACCAATAAATGCATTTAAGGAAGCTGTTTTGTTAAACAATATTCTGATTTGTTTTTCCTTGGAGCTATGTTTTCTGCCTTCTCATTACTTGGGTTCTTTTTTCCCCCCAAGTGTTATCTCTCTGCATTCTCCCCTGAACTGGGGAAAAGGTCTCTCTAGACTTGAAAACTGGAAGGGAATATCAAATCATTTCATCCAACTTAAACCCTAGACACAGAATCATTAATTCATGTGTTGTGTCAGATAACCTTTGTTTCCTAGAAGCAGTGCTGCCGGCAAAGGATATTGATTTGAAGGCATCAGAACATCAATTCTTTTTTTTAATTTTCACCAGTAATTTTTTTTTCCTCTTGAAAACACTAGGCCCCTACTTTGAAACTTTGAATTTACCTTTAGTTTCCAGTTTAGGTTCCTGCTATGCTTTAAGTGATAGATTAGACGTCTTTCTCACTCATTAGGTCTCCACAAGGATTAATGCATGCATAAGTCACATTTCAGTCTCTTGAAAAATTAAACAGCAAGTTTCTTGGAATTTTTTTTTTTGTCCCTAAATTCTTTATGGTAGATTCCTAGCTCTAAGCCCAAATTTGTCCAGTATTTTCATATGCTGAACTTAGTAACCACATTTCTGTTAACTTCACAAACTTTCTGTTTGAATGGCATAAGATAATAAATCTGCCACCCTCTTTTTTCTTTTGTTCTCATTAACAGAGAAAATGTTCTTGGGTGCTCATATTCAATTCTTTGTCCTCTGATCCAGGCACCTGCCTTGCGTGCTGCTTCTCAAACTCCTGGCTACCAGTCTGAATGTTTTGTTGATGTCTGTTCTTGGAGGGCTCACCTAACACAAAAAAAACCTTGCTAACAGAGCCCAGGTCATTAAACACCCCCACTAAGACGCTGTTGTCCCTTACTGGAAGTTAAGAGAGTTAGCATAAGATTTGCCAAGATTCTTCAAAGAAAGGGGATGGACCCCAAAGGCATGGCTGGATAGGAGCACCCATGTCTCCTCACTCCTGCAAGCACAACAAGGACAACTCCTGCTGTGCCACCGGACTGCCCTCCCTTCCTCCCCACCTCTGAAAAAGCCTCCCAGTCTTGTCCTGAGGTGCAAAATCAAAGCATGTTTCTGTAATGATATATCACAATCATATAGAGGGTGCAGCAGATCAACAGCAAAACAGGATCAACAGCCCTTATACAGTCTCTAACTTTCAATTTGCAAAGCTTCTAGAGGCAGCATTCATGTCCACCCTGCAAGAAACAAGTCCTTGCTTCTTGCTATACAGAGTGACTCAAGTCAGCACTGAAGAAAATAAAGATTACCTAGAAAAAAAAAGTTGGCACTTGGGCTTGTTTTCTTGTTCAACATAGCCAAAACCAGCAGATACACACAGAAAAACATCTCTTACAGAAATTTCTACAAAACATCTCTACACAGAAATTTGTTTCTGCCTAAAAGATTTTTTCCCATTTTCTGTGGCAAGGAAGTCACCCTTGAGTCTTCTTCTCTGTTATTTGAGTAGAACATTGCCAGCCAACAGAATACATTTCTATGTAGTCTTCTGTAGTACTCTAAGGACACAAGTGCAAGCTGTTTAATACATTAGCAATAATTGTCAAAGGTTTGAAGCCTCTCTGGGGAGCAGCAGGAGTTTTGCACATGGATTTTTACACTGCCAGAAATCCCTAGCAGTGTGTGTTACTATCCACTCAGAAGGCAGCCTGAAAAGTCTCTCATACTCAAAACTCTGCCACCTTTGCTTTCCAACTAGCCTTTTAGTTCTGAGCAAAGTTGACTCTGAGAAAGGGAGCACAGACAGTCTTTCAGCCTGTCTAGACATTGTGGATGCTGAATGTTTAATAGCCTGGTAGAGCATAGTTGGATTAGAGCAGTAGAAAGTGATGAAGGCAGGAAAAACAATAGGCAGAACTTCTGGTTTAACAGGCATAAATGCACCATGTCTGTAGATGCTCTGAGCTGGTAGCCTGCAGGTGGCTAGGAAAAAATCTTGATGTCAAACACATTCTGTCTAGACAAATCAGAGCTTCACCTTTTTTGCATACCCCTTGGCTCCCAGAATTCACTAGAAATAAATGTTGGACATCAAAATCTACACAAAAGGCAATCTCCAGCAAGCCAAAAATGACAACCAGTAGCTGGTTTGTTTTGGCTTCCTTTCACACAGTATAAACATACAGACACAGTTCTTCCACATACTCTTTTTTCATCCTCTCACACATTTTGGTAAATAATCTATCAAGATAAATGAAACCTGAATTTAAAAAACCCTGACAAAACTAAAGTGCAACCTAAAATTCAGGACCTTCAGCAGCTCATCTCTGGAGTACTTAGGACCACAAATTACACAAATGATGGATGCTCCTCCTTAAATGAGCACTAATTGTGGATAGCTGAATTAAAAATAAAGTCACCTTTATGGTTTTGAGTGGCTTTAATGTTTATGGTTGACCTACTGGGTTCATAAGCATAAAACAAGTACTCAAGTTTCACCAGTATGGAGCAAGTCTTGTAGCTTATGCAAACGCTGGAAGGAGGACATGAATACCTTCCCTCACTTTATTTCCCTGCAGATGAGCTGCATCACAACTGTGAGCACCACTAAATCTCTCTTGCATCAATTAATTCAGTCATCAATTGGTTCAGGAGTTATCAAACCTGTGCTTTCAGACCTCTTTTTTGTCTCAAGAAAGTTAACTTAAGCAACATGAAACACAAGTGGTAAATTGCTGGGTTGTAACTTAGAGGGCTCAAAGCAGTTATGATGTAAGAAAATCGGAGTCAACACAAGGCTCTGAGGTGGTGCTTATTGCAACCATTTCCTTGAACTTCCATTTCATCTTTCCATCAACATTCATTGCAAACAAGAAAGACACTGGATTTGCATTGCATTTGGTCATATGAGAGTCACAAATTACAGATTTAATAAGAGTCATTTAAGGCCTCCTCCTGGGAAGGGAACATCTCTCCCCAGCCCAGCCATGCAGGCTGGCTCATCACCTGCCTTGGACCTTGACCTTTCTGAATCATGTCAATGCTGAGTGCAGTCAAGTCTGCTTCAGGTAAATAGCCACTGGGATTACAGAGCCATCAGACATGGCTTGATGGCCTTTTCTGAGGCCCATGTTAATGCAGTGCTTCTAAACACAGGCCAGACCATGCTGGGGAATATTCTGCATAATATATTCTCATGATTACAGTTGCAACTTGTTTTGTAATTTGGGGTCATCTTTTTAAGGTATGGTCAAATAATGAATATTTACAGGTAGCTACTGCTGCAACTTAGTAATGCCAAAACAAAGTTCTAGGAGCATCATTTTGATCAAAAGTGAAAAGATGAAAGGGAGGAGGGATATAGAGCACCAAGAGAAGAAGATATATCTTCAGTTACTTTAATTTCACCTTTAATTTACTTTAAGTTACTTTAATTTTGCCTCACTTAAGCTACTTCTGATATTTAAGATACGTATTTTGGTTTCATATTCTGAAAGTAGGATCAGTATCTAAACATAGAAAGGGTGGCACAGTCCTCCTGCTGGTACCCAGTAGGTTCTTGGTTTAGGACCCAACAGCAAGAGCAAGCCCATCCTCAGAACACTCACTGAAAGGAGGCAGGTCTTCTGCAGACCTGTACAGTGCATGCACAGTGCATGGAAACACCTGTACATACTTTACTAAAATGTCTTCAGCAGGTCTTGTATTTTGAGTATTTTTTAATATTAAAAATTTGCACATGCTAAAGTAATTGTTCCTTTGGATTCCTGCATATCATACTACAAAATAGTATGGGACAGGACCAGATAAGTTCCTGTATAGATAAAAATTCAAAAATAGTAATTTCTCTGAGTAGAAGTTTCAGGTTCAAAAGTCATATGCAACAGGAAAATAATGATACAAAATGTGGTTGAGCATCAGTCACCCTGGGAACAACAGCAATGCACATACCTGCAACTACTGAGGACTAAGCACATCTTTCTCCACTAATCCTTTCCAAAGCTGTTTTTCCCCATACAGTCATGTTTACTGTCAGTGGTGCTTCAGCTACAGAGTTCATGCTTTTCTAAGTTTTACCTGCAATTGGGACTTACCTCAATGAGAAAAACATCTCCCTGGTTGGTACACTAGAGTAGCTGGTGCTTGCATTCGGAGTTTATTTACTGAAGACAAACATTTTCTGTTGGCTGAACTTCAGACAACTGGGCAAGAGGAACCAGTTTCTGCTTCCACCTTTTCCAGTAGGCACTGCAGGAGCAACAGCAAGGATACAAATGTAGGAAGCAGGTCCCAACACTTCTGGAATGGGAATCTGTGGAAGGTAACTTAGGGAGAGATTTGGATTCCTTTGGTGCCACAAAAATCAATAACAAGTGTAATACACATTTAATACTAATCAGGGTGTTATTTATACAAATAGCTGGAATTTATATAAAATAAATAGCTACCATTTATACAAATGGTTGCTGAAACCTTTTTTCAAAGGCAAAACAGAGGAGCCACCTTTTTGCAGTGGTGCCCAGGGAAAGGGCAAGAGGCAATGAGCACAGGCTGAAATACAGGAAATTCCATTTGAACTTAAGAAAATACTTTTTCCACTATGATAGATTGCACAGAGAGACTCAAGTCTCCAGCCTTGAGGAAATATTTAAAGCTTGGCTGGACTTAGCCCCAAGGAGCCTGCTGTAGGTGGCCCTGCTCTGAGCAGGGAGGGGTCAGGGCAGACAATGTCCAGAGGTTCCTTTCAGCCTCAGCCAGTTCATGACTCCAGGACAACCTTCTCATTCAGTTAAGTGACACAGCAACAGCCAAACAATCTACTGCTCTTAAAGCCAAGAAGACATGCAAGTCCCCTCTCATCTCTATGCTTATGTAGGTTTGTGCCTTTTCAGATTGTCATTATAAGAGGTGATGTTTCATTACAGTTCTGGCAGTAAGGGCAGACTTAAATCAATTGCCTTTATAGGGTCAATTTCAAATGTCGCCTGAACAAATGTGACAGACAGACCCTGGAACACTTCTAATGAGAACAGGAAATTAATCAAAGAAGTTACTGGCTGAGTACAAAATTTGTGATAGCTTTAATTGGGATAACAGTGCCAGGAAAAATACAAAAGTACCACTGCTTGATCAGCACAGAATCAGTAACATAATTTGTTTACACCCTGTGCCAGACAACACTATGAAATATAAAGACCTAACCCTTACCAAAGAGATAAATATTGTTAAATAATAGCTATTACTAATTGCAGAACACAGCTGACACTAATTTGTTATCCTTTCCTGATACAAAAACTCAACAAGACAGGCAGCTGGAATACAGGAAAGAAACCTGTGTGTCAGTTCTAAGCCAATTGGCAGACAATTTGCTGGCAGGAAGAAAGAACAAGCATGGCATAAAAATATTCACCAGACAAATTTGTTAAAAGAGTGCTTACCATGTGGTATGCATTGTTACTGTTTTAGACAAAACTGGCAAACAATTATACTTGGTGAGATAAAGATATAGGGGAAATACTGCAATTGCATTAAGAAAATGCAAAGGAATTTGGATAGCAGAGTAGTAAATGAGGCTGAGAAAAGATGTTATGGAAATCTCAAAAAGTAACTATTTTTTTTCTTATGCCCTTAAGAGCTTTTTTCCTACCTCATTTTCAGAAAGGCCCAACCATCTTCCTATTAAGATCTTCTCTTCCCCAGACAAGCATAAGGAATGTTGTCATATTCCCCATCTAGTACACTTTAGTGGTAGCTGAAATCAGCTGTTTCTTACTTCAGCTTTAGACCTTTTCTAAAGCTGAAACATTGTCATATTCCCCATCTAGTACACTTCAATGGTAGCTGAAATCAGCTTTTCTTACCTCAGCTTTAGACCTTTCCTAAAGCCCAAAGTCTCCCATTTGTTTCTTATTGTGCATATTGTAGAGCAGCATTGAAAACCATTTCCTTACCACAACCATCACCTGTTTTAGTTATATGAGGATAAGCAATACCAGCATCCAAGCAAATTCAGTCCAAAGGTGCTGTTAACAGGAGCTCCTGCTTTTGAAGGGGGCACCACCCCAACACAAATCATAGAGAAGCTAGAGCTTCAGAAGGGAGGAAGCTTCCTGCACTGCAGCGCCAGTACAACTCTTAATAGTTTTTTTTTAAAAATACATCATAAGCTTTAAAATAAATATTAAGAAATTTATGTACGGAACAGTAATAAGATCAGACAAGTTCTATTCCAAGTACTTCAGTGCAGTATTTGTGGGGTGCTGTGGAGACCTTTAACAACTCAGGAGGCAGAAAACTCCAGCCAGATATAGTTGTACGTTTTCCTTTCTTTTATCTTTGCTACACAATATCCTAGTGATCTTCAGTGAGGATAAGAACTCAACCCACCTCCCAGTTAATTCAAAGAAGATCTGTGAATTTACTTCGGTGTTGAATATACCCTGCTCTTTTTATCAGTAACAGTATCTACTCATGAAATGAGCTACTTAAACACCTTTCATCCAACACAGATATTCCTCTACAATACTCTGGGAAACTTTAGTACATCTTAAAACTGAGATACAAGTCTGACATAGAAGCAATAACTGCCTTAACATGGCTGTTTGTGATCTCAGGGATTTTCTTTTTAGTACTACCCATCTGCTAACCTTCAAAAGCCACTAATTGTAAAAGCACAGAGATACCAAGAGCCAAGCACTTAACATTAGGTAAAAAATACACACAAGATAATGCACAAAGCTGCTGCCCCAGGAGCCCATGTGAGAGAAGCGCACACTTCCACACACACACCTATCCTTCCAGTTGATAATACCCCAACAGCAGAAAAAGCCTTACTGACTGACCTTTATGCAGCTTAGGTGTGAGTGGGGAGGAAGCACCACTAGAAGCAAAGGTGCATGGGAAGGTGATTAACTAATTTAAAGGGTGATTGGGTTCAGGTTTTCCGTGTGAGTGATTGATAACAGAAAAGAGCATTGTAGCTGGGAGCAGCCTAAGGTAAGCCAGGCCTTTTCAGGAGTACCATCAGCAGTGCTGAGGCTGCTCAGGTTCTGAGTAAGCTCGGTCTCTTCTGGTGTTTTGTTCTGTAGGTGGATCCCCTCAGCTAAATAAAACTTTGTTCTCAGTTCTTGTTCTGCTTTCTGGGCATTATAGTGTATGCTGAGGGAGAGCTGTTATGGGCTGACTGATATGCCTAAAGCTCAGTCTGATTCTTGAGAAGAACCAAGCCTCAGGCTGGCATCAGCAGCAAGATGAAAAGCAGGAAAGAAACTTGAGTGGAAATTTAATATTGCCAGAAGGCCACAAAAATATCATACCAGTGCTGCTGTGCATCATCCTTGCTCTTAATGCTTGCACCTGGGTTGAGTGACCAGTAGAAATGGCATCTTCCATCTGTGCTTTGAAGAAACTGAGAACGTTTTTCTCCAAACAAATTCAAACAAGTTGTTTTAGATGGAGACATTATCTGATAAGGCCAAAGCAGGGCCATGCAGTTTCACCTTAGGAATTAAATCCTTAAGTATTCAAGGAAAGGTGGAGACTGAAAGCCTTGTGATCTGTTCCCCCACCCTCTGCATTTTACCTCTACAGGATGTAAACCCATCAGCAGGAGGAGGGTCTGTTTGTCCTACACCAAGGTGTAGTGCTGGTCTAATGGTGATTTACCCTCAGGCTGCATTTAAAAAGCGCTTGAAGGTGATGCCATCCCCAGCAGGAGGGAGTCGGCCAACCCCGGGGCAGGGTCAAGGGGTGAGCACATCCCAGCAGCTCCAGGTCTGAGCAGAACCCACCTCTGCAACCTCATCGGGCTCAGTGTGTATTTAAATCAGATGTGGGGTTCCCAGGAGTTCTGTTTGCTGCCTCAAGTGTAAGGCAGTGGTTAAGGAGGCCAGGGGTTGTACAGGGATAGATTGATATCTTAAGATGTCAGCAAGCTTCTGAGGAAGAGAATGTATTGAAGGCTGTGTTTATTCAAAATGTTCAACCTTTTTTTTTGGTGCCATCTCATTAGCTGGAACAGAAGGAAATGCTGGAATAGGAATATGTTGTGTTCATCTGTTCTAGGCTATAAATTGACTGTGAAACATCACATGGAGGCTCAGTAGAGCTCCTTGCTGTTGTCAGTATTGATGGAGTGGCACCCTGTGAAAGACAATGTTTTCTTTTGCAGATATGGTTGGAATGATTCACAAATGCAGTTAACTTAAATCTTCCTCCTTTGTGTGCTGTAGCAACAGCTGGAATGGTATTAAAGAAGTCCTGAGGATGAAACCTGGACACGGTGGGGTGCTCTATTCACCTCCAGTGTAAATATAGCAGAAAATTTGCAGCTTTTTTACAACTGTGAAAGCCAAGAGACAGGAAAATATTAGGAGTGGTCAGTTGACAGACCCAGATGGAGAGTGACTGTAGACAGCTGGAGATGCAATAGATCACCACACAGGATGTTAGTGGTAGAGCTGGGGAGGTAATGCCACAAACCACAACTTTTACTCTCTTTCACTTTTGTGCCTCCAGGTGTTCAATGCAGCCTTTGCATCTACATTAAATAGCTGTCTTTAAAGAATCACACCTTCTCACTGATTCTATGTCCCATTCAGTGTTCAAGGACTTCCTCACAACTCAAATAACTGTGCTTTCAAGGAGGATGTGTTAAGAAAAGCCCATGGACTCTCTGTAGAAGACACTTGGAAATCAAAAATTGGCTTTGTATCAGAAATAACTGATGTTTGATGAAGAATTTGTTTTCTCTTGGCTATGAATTTTAAAGTTACAAAACTCTTAAACCAGCCTGTTAAATGTAGATGCTTAATTTTCTGCTGCGGAACACTGGAAAACATTAAATGTGGCTTTCCAAATTTCCAAGGAATTATAAATTCAGAAGAAACTGGTGGTCCTAAGGAAAGGTAAGATAGATCTAGAAGTATATAGCACATATTTGAGAAAGAATTAGTTCAGTATTAATTCTGCTTAAGAGCTGTGACACTGACAAGTCATTTCGTCTTTTTCTCTCCATTTTTCTTCCTGTAAAATGGAAATAATAATTTCTAAATATGTCATTTATCTGTATGGAGAAGGTGCAATTACTACTAGTACAGTCTGTGCTTCATTTCAACCAAGAAGTTAGAAAAAAGCTCTCAGTAAATATCTTGATTTTGCACCTAACCAATGTGTGTACTTTCAGGGAAAAAGAGGTAAGTTTGTCCACAGTCAATTTCCCAAGAGAAGCTCTTCTTCCCTGGGGCTCAGCCTAGAGCTCTTTTGCTTTATTCTTTGGTGGACTTCTCCAGCCTGAAGGTGTCAGCTCTATTTTGTTGTTGCCTATGGGTATCTGGCTCTGGGTGTTGCTCCTGAGCTCCAGGAGGATGATTCCTCTGGTCTTTTCAGAGTAATCTACAAGAAGAGGCTTCCTTACACCACTTTTTTCAGAAGATACATCAATTCATAACATCCCTAATCCTTTAAATCCTGTGAATTTTGACTTTTCAGTTCAAATATTCCTTAATATTTATCAATCAAATAAGGGAGGTGTTGCTTTGAAAGGGGAGTTAATGTATTGGTTTGATGCTTGCAAAGGCTTCTGAAAAAGGAAGAAATCCTACTGGAGTGTGATAGGGCACAGACTGTTTAAAAAGTTCATGTCTAAGCTATTTTCAGGCCTTGGCCCACAGCACCATGACTTTGTTTTGTTGAAGACACAGGTTCTGAGTTGATTTCTAGTTGATTTACTCATATCCTGAGCATTTAGTGCTCTCCTAATTTCTTCACAGAGAAACAAAGACAGAAGGAAGCAGCAAAGATGAAATGGGTAAGCAAAGAGAGACCAAGAAAATAAGTTGCTGGAGGTGGAAAATGTCCAGCAATCTGTGGGTCTTGTATGCTGATCCACCTGAACATAGTAATTTTGACCTTCCTGAAGCACCTATGGGTTAAAAAAGCTGCTCCAAGATGAATAAATGAAAGAAGAGCTGAGGTGTGGGTTGCTGGGGAGTGGAGCTGCCCTGCAATATGTCAAGGCTTTCCCTGGTCCTGCTCAGTGGTGTTGTGGGGAACAGGGCAAACCCTGCCCATCTCACCTGGCATCTGGGAACTGAGAGCTAACCATGGGAATTGCCACCTAAATGTCAATGGTATTTGATCTTACTGATATTTTCAGGTGATTAACAACTATAAAATGGTTCTGCATTGAACAATAGCCTTCTGTGAATTCTAATCTATACTAAAACATTATTCTAGTGTCAGCGCCTTGAAATGAATTTTTGGAACAAATTAAAAATATTTGATTCTTAACAGTTTGTTATTCTGTGATAAATTCACAAGTTCAGTCTATTAGAGGCATGTAAATTGGCATTTTGGGGTATATTTTGTTTTATTGCACATTAATGTCATTTAATTGTAGAGTTCAATAATATCTGAAATTACTCTTTGATTAAACAAGAGGGAATGAATACAGGAACTTTGATATTATTAATATTTATTTAATCAGTTTTGAAACTTCTTCTTATTCCCTTTATGGATAACTGCCCAGTACTTACATAATTTTTGTTCTTTCTGTAAGACTGCAGTACACTTTTGTTGGTTGTAGCATTACCTTGGAACATGAATAAAGATTTCATTTAGCTCAAATGCATTATGGTTGTGCTTCTAAAGAGCACAGCTCCATCCATTGCAGCTTCTAAAGAGCACAGCTCCATCCATTGCAGACTGGGATGCCAGGCATCTATAGGTTCCATTATAAATGTTATGTCTTGTAAATTATTCTAATCCTGTGAACAAACTTGTCATGGTGAATGATGAATTGGTTTCTTTTTTTTTTTGTTTGTTTTCTGTTAATTAACTTCTCTTGTACCAGAAGTTATTTGTTTCACTAAAATATACAGGAATGTGAGAAGCTGGCAATCTTGATTTATGGCTTTCACCTCATAATCTATTTTTCAAAAATGCACTATTCAAATTTGCTTTTAGTGCTAGATGAGAGATCATTAACCTGCTCTCTTGAGGGCAAGCAAAGGCAGGCAGAAGTTCAGGAAAGCTACACCTCCAGATAACGTGAAGGAAAAACTCTTTCAATGCAAACATGGCATTGCCACAGCATGGCTACAGGAGCCATGGAAAGAACAACAAACCCAGAGCCCCTGCTCCAGAATGTGGCTGCACGGCTGCTCAGCTGCTCTCAGCTCCTGTGGGTCTCTGAGCTCACTTCTTGGATATGCACTGTTTGCTGGCATCCAGCAGAACTCAACAGTGCCTTCTGGAGCCGAAGTGTTGTGTCCCTGAAAGCCTCTGAGGGATTAAACTGACATTGCATTCCCGGGGAGTTCTGTCGTCTGCATTAGGGGAAGGTGGATGTATTGGATGGGTGTCTTTGTGGAACTCCCCAACAGATTGACTTCAGGGAGAAGGTGCTGCAGGAGCCTGACCTGCTCCTGCCTCTCCCAAACCCTGCAGGGCTGGGACAGCAGCGTGCTGATGCCTGGCTCTTGGGGTACCTTGCCAGCCTGGGCTCCCACAGAATCACAGAATGGGTCAGGCTCGAAGGGACCACAGGGGAGCACTGGTCCAACCTCCCTGCTTAGCAGGGTTCTGTCCAGGCAGGTCCAGAGTATCTCCAGCGAGGCAGACTGCACCCTCCCCGGACAATCTGTTCCAGTGTCATTAGCACAGTGAAGAAGTTCTTTCTTTTCTTCTGGTGGAACTTGCAGTGCATCACAGCCACACCTTGCCTGTCGCTTGTGTCCTATCGCCTGGTGCCACCGGGGAGAGCCTGGTTCCATCTTCCCGGTACCCCGCCTTCGCACATTTATGCGCATTAATGAGGTCTCGGAGTGGTGCGCCTTGAGCAGGGTGTGGGCGAGCCCGCGGAGGACGGACAGCGCTTCTTCCATCGAGGGAAGAACCCCGGAGAGGCCGTGCCCGAGCTGTCGCCGTGGCACCGGAGGCAGGGAGCGGGTACACCGCCAGTGTCCGATCACCGCGGGGCTGCTCTCGGGGGGCTCCGCGGGGGCAGGTGAGGGTCGTGCTGCCCCGGCCGGGGCTGGGCAGGGGGCGACGGGACGCGCCCCCGCGGGGTCCCGGTGCCACCCCGGCGCCCGCGGACTCTTTGCCGCGGGGCGGCCGCTAGCCCCGCGCTGCCTGGCGGAGGGAGACGTCGCGCGGCGTCGGTCTCCATGGCAGTGGGGTTGCGTGGGCGGAGTGGTCGGGGCCGCAGCGCGGCGGGCGGGCGCGCGCGGGAGCGAGGGAGGGAGGAGGTGAGGGAGGGCGCGCGCACCCCCGGCCCGCCCCCGCCCCTCGCTCGCTGTTTGTGTCGGGCTGTGGCGGCGGCGGCGCGGCCGAGGGGCTCCGACCCTCCCGCCGCTGCGAGCCCGAGAGCCCCGCGCCCGTCCCCGCCCCACGCCCGCCATGCGCGGCCCCTAGAGCAGCGGGCTCGGCGGCTGGTGCGGTGCCTGCGCGGCGGCGGCCATGGCGGTGGAGACGCGGCCGGAGCTGGTGGGGAAGCGGTTCCTGTGCCTGGGCGGCGAGGAACCGCCGGAGAGCGGGCGCTGGCGGGCTGGGGTCATCCGCGCCGTGTCCCAGCGGGACTCGCACAGCCCCGACCTGGCGGTAAGAGCCGCGGCTCGGGCCGGCCCGGGGGCTGCGGCGGGGGGCGGCGGGCCCGGCGTGACACGGCCCCGCGCCCGGCCGGGCACAGTGACGTGGAGCCGGGGGTCACGGCTGGCGCCAGGTGCGGATCCTCGCGGCGTGCGCGGCCGCTCCGTGCCCCGGCCCGCGGGGCGACAGGGCCGGTGCCCGGCCTGGCCAGCGGGGGACAATCGGGCTGCCCCCGGAGCAGCGGGGGAGAATGCGGCTGATCCAGGGGAATGCAGGAACTGCCGCCGCGTAGCACTGTCCGACTGGGTCCGGCGCGCTGGTGAACGCTGTTATTAAAAGAATGTCATTGTTTCCCTTCCTTTCATGCCCGCTGTCAGTGTTTTCCTAAGGGGTGTAGGAATGTGCGTGTAGGTTAGCGAAGGAGCCAGGATATGTGTGTGCTCTGTTGTGCTCAGACACACTCTCGCTGTGGGGGGGAAACACGGCCAGGTTTCCTTGGGTTGGTGTTCTGAATGCATAATCTGGAAAATGGAGTTTTATTGTGCTCTCCGGACTTCGGCGTTATATTGTTCGTGAATTCCGCAGTCACAGGAGTGCTGTGTTACCTCTGTGCTTGTCTCCTGCCATGTTTTTATGTCATTTAGTGCTTCTGGAAACACATTTAAAAATATCACGACTATGTAAATGGGCATTACGTAGGCTGAAAAAAGGAATCACCGGACTGCGCTGGGCAATCCATATTGCTGCTGGCAAGGGGGAGGCGTTCACAGCCCGGCACTGATCGGGGTGGAATGTTGCCTTTTTTACAAACTCATCAGGCAGACAATTGCCTGGTATTAGAGACTATCGATTGCTTAGTTCCAAGTGTGAACCACAGAATTAAGAACTCTTGTTTTTGTTCGTTCCAGACTTTAGGCTTTGTTTCAAAAACAGAAAGTGGACTTGAGATGCTACTTTTTTGCTATATTCTGGGCTAGTTTTCTTGGTTGTTTGGTTGTTTTTGTTTTTTTTTTCTTTTTTTTTTTTTTTTTTGGCATGGTGTTCTGGATTTTTTCCCATTCTCCAGCTATAATCCACGGAGCCCTTGGATTCAATCTCATAATTCAAGTTCATGCCCTTCTTTATGAAATGGTTTGTGTTTTCAGCCTTTGGCTATATGTGAGAATCGTCTAGAACACTTTATTTTTAGAACCTATTTTGGATGTTTTTCTTGCAGGGCAGTCTCTAGAATCTATATACAGTTATGGAAACACTGAGTAAGGTTTGAGGAGGTATTTACTAACATTTACAAGTCAGAGCCATAATTTGTAAACTCTAGGGGCAGAGCTGACATAAAGAGAGAAAGGCATTTCAGGGGCTGTGTCTGTTTTGTTAAATGCATGCTGCCGATTGTAAAAACTTGTTCCTCTTCTTGACTTTGGTGTCTGTTTTTCTCTTCAGATGCTCTTTCTGCTACAATCCTTGGTAGTTTAAGGAAGAACTGTCACGTTTCAGCTGGTTTTTGAGGCACGATGACTAAGGGTGTGCTTGTGTGTTGTAGTGGAGCACCATTTGCATAGCTCCAAAGTACCTGAGCAGCAGGATGGATGCTCCAGCATTTCAGCCTGGGTGCAGTGCAGTGCTAACGTGGCCATATTCTTTCTGGTGTTCAGGAGAGCTGCACAGCACTGCATTATGCTATGTACATACACTCCCAGTCACCTAGGAGTGCTGGAAGCTCTGTGAGGTCTTGAAAATAATTTCTAGGTCTAAAGAGGTGCAGTAGTTCTGGAACATCATTGCCCTCTCTAAAGTGCCGCATTTGGGGTTTGTGTTATGTGTTCTCTGGCCCCAAAGCACAAAGAAGTGGATAGAGGAAAAAATGATAAGGTTTCTTTAAGCAACAGGTAGTTTCTGCAGGTTGGACTGTCTTTCTGCATTTATAATGAACATTAGCTTCTTGTTAGTCGATATTTATTTGATAAGTGATGATCCTCCTGCCCTGCCCCCAGCCGAGGAAAAGGATGTTTTTCTGTTATCTCTGTCCTACGTGTGCTATCCTAGCTGGAGTAACCACTGCCCTTATCCTTCCATGGCTGTTGTTTGGAGGTGGCCATCCCATCTGAATAGCTGCAGACCTTCTGCTCCCTGTCACTCGAGTGGAGCAGTAATTCTTGTTGACAGTTTCATTGCTGTCCACAGGGTGCGGTATAAAAATGTTGAAATTGACTTTTTATCAATTTCGCGTTTTCCTGGTCCCACCAGAACGGAGTGGATGAATGAGAATTGCAGAAGCTGCCCTGAACCACAGGAGAGGAGGAGGGAGCAGTGGGCATTTCAATGTGAATTGCAGCTGGCTGGGACTGAGTTACCTCCTAATCCTGGCTTTGGAAGGCAGTGCTATTTGCATTGACTTTGTGTCTTTTCTTCCTGAGTAAGTGTGAACCCCTCAGTCAATTTCAACCAGTTTAAGAGCAGGGAGATGTTTGGGAAAGACTGCCTTCCCCTAGTCTGTGAAAATTGATATCTGAGAACACTCTCCCCAAAAAACCATAAAAGCAAGGAGGTCATGGCATTTGGTGTTGTCCAGGCAATCTCCAGCTGGCCAGCCAGCGTGCACCCAGCCTGAGAGCAGCTGCAGCATAGGCTGTCTGTCTGTCTGTCTGTCTGTCTCACACCATTCAGACATAGGTCATGGAATGAGAAGGTGGGTTTAAGGGCATGACAAAGAGCTGAGCATTAATGGAAGTGTGAGAGCAAGCCTCAGTGTGTGCCTGTGGGAATATATGGACAAATGGGGAGTTTTATGGGATGCAGGAGCTCAAGGAGACATGGGCAAGTTTAGAGGCAACTGAGGTAATTCATGTTAAGGGGCCACAGGGTTTATAGGAGCAAATCCAGAGGAACCTGAGCTTCATTAGTTCTGCTGTAAACAGAACTACTCATTAAATCAGGAACTCCAGACCTGAAGGCTGGACTAGCTGCTCTCCACCTTTGAGCAGGGAAATCAAGAGGCCAGTTTTCATATGCTGCTAAATTCGTTTCATGATTGTATTTTTATAGATAAATTAATTATTATTTTCATAGTTATTGTCCTGGTAGGAAAAAGCAGAAAAGAACTCAATTTTCTAGTATTTTCCTCTTGCTAGGTCTCCCCTACTCCATTAGTGTACTAAATAAAGTAAAAAGTATATTAAATAACTCTTTCCTTATACTTTTCATGAGTGTAATATAGCTGATATGAAAGATCTCATTTATAATGTATTGCTTTACAAAGAAAGAGAACACTATCAAAGTATATTTTCTCCCACTGCTTTCTAAAAAATTTTGCCTTCCTCAGCTTTCTTATTAATTCACCACTAGTGGGGAATATGGTGAGAACAGCTGGCACTGGTTGTGGGTGCTGTTGATCTGCAATATGAATGCTCTTGCCATTACACGAGACCCTCCATGCCAGGATTTGGAAGCTGTGCCTCTTTCTTAGTCGTCCTGTAATGCTACAGATGTTGTAAACACCTGCCACACAGGTATAATGTGTGCAATGTAGAAAATCCAATCCAGGAGTTTTCTTGCTGCTTTTCATGGTCTGAGCTTTGTAAGTTAGACCTCTTGATCTTTCTTGGACATTGTTGTTGCATGTAAAGCATTTGTTTAAAAATCAAAGCAAGGACAGAAGTTTGATATATGTGTTTGTGTGTGTGTGTGTTTCATAGCCATTGAGAGAATTCATAGCTATTTTTCAGCCTCACACTGAGTGTTGTTAGAGGAAACTGGGAGCTGTGTTTTTCCTTCCTTCTAACTGCCTGGAAAAGCTTGTGTGCTGCTCCGATTACAGTGATAACTCTGGGCAAGTAAAGAAATGGCCAGGAGGAAGGAGGTGGAGTCAGTGCCATACGATCTCCCTGGTCTTTACTGTCCCATAAGAATTGCTTTCTGGGCCATAGGTTGCAAAACTTTGATGTGGTGATGAAAGAGAAAATGGAAGTAAACTTTTAAACATACAGTGTGCAACTCTTAATAAAGGAATATCTCATTAATTTTAAAATCCTGAAATCTCAGTAATTTATAAGTTCTTGTTTATTGATGCATGGATTTTCTGCCATGATGCACATGGTTTGGAAGACAGCATAAAAATTGAGTTGGTAGTCTCTAATGAATTATGATGGGCAGACTAACATCTAATAATTGTGCATAGGGAAATATATTGTGGCAATAAATCACCATATCAGATTGTCTTCATAAAAGCCTAAATATTAATGATAGTTTGAAGCAGCTGTGTGATTTTTACAGTAAAGTCAGTAAGATATAATGCTGTAAACAATACACTTTTGGTGAGTTGTAGTTTTTTGGAATCTCATATTTGGTGATTTATGAACAGGCAATTGTTAAAAATTCAGTAAGTCTGGTAAAGCCACTTGAAGATGATATCAGCAGATCGTGTATGTGTTTTAACTGAATTTGTCTCAATTTAAAAGTAAAGTGGAAGTTCACAAAATAATGAAAATTTACCACTACGGTGTTACACTTAATATGAAAATAATTTTAAATAATTTTGGATAATTGGAAAATAATATATTTTAGACAAGTACTCCATACCCTGATTAGTTTCTCACTAAATGATGAAGTTAAGGCGCCTTCACTGTTTGTGGAGCTGCTCTTACCTAGTCTTTTTACAAACTGTAATTGTTTTCATCTTCCTGCTTCTGCATTCCCCAAGTTTATGAATGGGATCTGTCTTTGTCATAGAGGCACAGAATTGCACTTCTGTAGGTTACACTTGGTTCCTGCCATATATTGATTTTCAGTGCAGTGTGCTGCACGTTGTCCTCTGTCCTCTTTTTGCTAAGATAGTATTATAAGGAGAAAGTGCATGTGTTAATTTTTTTAACACATTTGAGCTGGTCTGTTGAAAATGAAATTTCTTTTTTCATTCCTTACTATTGAAGTATGTGCTCTGCAGCGTTGACTTGCTAGCCTTGACATAAACTGGAAGACACAGAAAAATCTTCAGTAAAATTATTGTAGAAAGTAAACAAATAAATATGTTTCAAACTCGTGCACAGCTTGTTGGTGGTTAATGGAATTTTAAAATTCTGTGTTTCTGTATTAGCATCTGGGTTAAAGATGAAGAGCAAATTGTTGGTGAGGATCCTGTCACGTTATTTCCTTCAGCTATTGGAGATGACACTAAAGACATGCCAGAGTTTATAACATCACTGCTGCCTCTGAATGAAGGAATGTTGTTGTAGGATGTGTTTTGAATCTGGTTTGAAAGGAGTGGGAGAAGCTCAAAATTCGACAGAGATTTAGGCCTTTTTCAGTTGTTTCTGCTGTTCTGTATCAGTGCTGATGCCAACAAGAGTCTTGGAAGTTTGGTGTGTCAGCTGGGCAGGCTCTTCTTGGCTAAGCTGTAAAGAAAACTTCCTACTTCCTTTTGTGTTTCTAGTAAGGTTGAGCTTGTCATCCTGTGTCTGTGAATGTGGCCTCATCTGTATTCCAGAGACAGCTCAGGAAGGAGGATCTCTTTCATAGTAATTTGACAAAAAGATCAAACAGAGGAGTAGTCCTATGGAATTGACTGCAAGGACTCAGTGCTTTATACTCTGTCCTTCCCTCTTCACTTCTCTTACTGAAAGAAACCTGAGTATGATGTAGATCAATAAGTAAATGTACCTGCACTGAAGGATTTTGAGTAAAGTTTGTTTGAATGTCAGGATTGCAAAGAGAGTTTAGGTGACCTGAGCTGGGGATGAACCATTTAATTTGTTGCCTAGTTGCAAAGTAAGCAACAGTGAACCAAGTATGGAAAAAGAAAGGCTTTATCCTCTAGTTAAATCTTTCAGGAGGCTCTTAGGAAGAGATATTAGATGTTTTCTTAATAAAAAAAATTGCTTTTGCCTTTTATATGTTTTATGTATAAATGCTATATTATTCCACATTTGCGTTACCTCAGGTTTTTCTTCTTCTGGAACTTTGTGTGAATCTTCAGAGCTATCTGAAAGCATGGCCTACCCATCATAGAGAGTTGTAAAAAATGAGCAAATATTTTATAAGAAATTCTTCTTGTGCACCTTCCAGGATCTCTGAACCTGTTTGAGAAGGTTCAGAATATCAGCAGAACTGATCTTTAGTAATAGAGAGAATGTATTTTAAAAGTGGTCCTTGTAAAATTTGGCCAAAAATCAGCTCAGCCTTCTTCTAATCCTACTATCAGTGAACTGTAGAGATTCTTAGTTCCATCAGGGATCTTCAGTCTTTACTGGGATTAGGCTTGCCTTTCCCATTCAGTTGGGCTTGCTAAACTGCTGCTGCTTTTGCTGAAAAGAAAAAAGTAAGTGCAGATCATCTGAGAAGTTCAGCTGAAGTTGGCAGGGAGTGTTTGTCTCGAAAGGGACACCTCTGTGACTCCACTGCTGTGCTCTGGGCTTTGATGTCCCACATTGCTTCAGGGAGGGTTTCCCTCCTCACCCTGCTGGTAGGGACTGAGACCTCTGCTTGTAACCAGCCTGTTCTTGGAAACTGGTGGAGAATTCTAAGCTAAACTAATGCTGCATTGCTTCATTATATTGATTCCTCCAGGAAGTTACTATTGTTGGTTGATGTTGTACCTGTGTACCACTGATTTTCAATGTTGTAAGACAGAATGAGAGCAGGGGATCCAGAGGAGCCTCAAGGATTTTGCTGTGTTTTGCTTTCTAGTAATTTTCTTTAAAATATTATTTTACTTAAAACAGCTGTTGCTATGTTTCAGAATTAAGTGGAATGAAGCAACTTGATTTGCTCCTGAGGAAGTTACTTTCATGTACATACAGCAGCTGGCTTTCAGCTAATTCATGGGCTCTATTTGGAGCTTCATGGGCACAGAAGGTGCAGGATGAGCATTAAAAGTGTCTAGCTTGATCCTCCTGTGGCAATGTTTTGAGAAGGTTTAGAAGACTGTGGTTCCACAGACATTTCTCTTGGTGGCACTGCTGGCTTAATTTTTTTTTAACCCTGAACAGTTTCCTGATCCTTCACCGTATGGCACTTGAAGCAGTTGCACTGAGGCTGGAGGAGGTGGTATGGGATCAGTCCGAGGGCAGGAGCAGCTTAAGGTGGAATTGTGTCCAGGAGAAATGTCTCTGGACCATGGCCTGAATGAAGTTGAAAACTGACTTGAATACCTTTGAGGGTTGTGTGCAGTAACTAGCAGATGTGTTCAGTTGTATTAATGGTATTTATTTACATAGTAGGAGTAATTTCTTCTTTCAGCTGAATAAAGAAATAAATGTTCACAATAATGCATGACGTGATCATTTGATGTCTACTGATGCAAGACTTACTTACAAAAGCAAGTTTTGGAAGAATAGATGTGAAACTAAATGCTCTGAGGGAAACCTAAGCATCTAGATCTGTGTTAAAATGCATAAACCTCTGATGACTCAGTAAAGTGTTGTCTATAATATTTCTGCATCAAGGAAGATCTTTTTGAGTATTCTGAACAGCACCACAGCTGATGCAGATGTTGAAATGATTGCAGCGAGGCTTCACTGCAGGTAGCTCAAGTAGACCCTGCTGACTTATTATTTGGGTTGGCTCACCATGGTTTTAGTTTTTGGCTAAGGGACCAGGGCTCTTCAATCAAATGATGGTTTAAAATCTGAATTTTGATTACTTTGTGAAAAAAGAGAGCACTTGCTGAGTCATTGCCAGGTGGCCCAAGTCAAATCTCTTCAGTCCTGCATGTCTGGTGAGGAGGGACTGGAAAAGCTGTATTTTGGAGGAGTGTTGGCAAGGACAGTTCATTTTGAAACATTCCTCCAGCTGATTTCCTTATTTTTTTGTTTTTCTTGGCTTCTCTTCTTTCCTGAAACGTGGAATGTAAATTTACTACCTTTCAAAAACAAACAAAGCAACCCAAAAGCCAAGCAGACAAAGAAACTTGTTGGGGTAATAATGGAAAATATGTGATCTAAACTGTTCAGTCAGTATAGAAAATCTCAGAGAAGGAAAACCGGGAAATGGTATTGAAGTCTTGGGCTGGAGTTTCTCATTAATCTGTACCTTTTCTTGCACCCTAATTCTTCGTACAACATAACTTGAAGACTTCGATTTTTCAGCCTTGGTCTTCATCAAAGACAGGAGCAAGAGCATCCAATCAAGACATGGTGCAAGCAGCTTTTAGGGGGCAGGTTAATGAGTTTTAGGCTGTAGACTCTTGGTGAGATTTAAAGAGTTAGGAACTAACAGTGGTCTAGTTGTCAACATTTTAGTCAAAAGTACAAAAGCTGTTATAATTGAAGACTCAATGGAATGAGGTACTGTGGCCTTCAGAGCCATTGTGATGCTTTGTTGTCACACCTCTACAATTCTGGCACATGGCTGCACTTCCTCAGTGTTGTGTTAGAGGGATTTGGAGCTCAGGGACTTCATCCAGCTGAGGACTTGGAGGTTTGTAGCCCTTCCTGGGTTCTCATAAATGAATTAGTGGGAAATCTTTTTGAATCTCTGTGAACTTCTCAAAAGCCTGTGACAAAGAAGGGTCAGGCTTTACCTGTGCATCACAGTCAGGATTCCCTTCTGTTGTTTCAGAAATGCTTTGGTCCCTGCATTGTGAGGTACAAGTCCACGGTCACCCCTTTTTCACCATTCATGACTGTTTCATAATTGTTGCATGGCACTCAGGATTTTATTAGCTCTGCTCTGTGACTTCATATTTGTCTCCTGGAGCTTATAAATGTGGCAATTTTCCTTCACTATTTCTTAACCCAAGAGAAAAGGAGTTATCTCTTCTGCCAGTCCCTACCAACCCTGTCCAAATAAATGTCTCTTTGAACTAGATTATTCCAAAGAGTGCAGTTTTTTTGCTTATCTTAAATGGCTCTCCACCAAGATGTGTATCTTCACATGATTCCCTTCCTGCAGGTTGTTCGGAACAGATTTAATTTAATATTGTAGAGTTAAATTTTTTTTTTTTTCAGGAAATGAGGTAACATTATAAATTAGTATTAAATTTTAAAAAATTATAATTTATTTCTTCACTGGAGTATATAATTGATTTTTCTTTTTAGGTTTGGTATCAAAATTGTCTAATGCAGGTGCATTTGTGTTTAGTATACCCAGATGATGGTCAGACCTTGGTGGTAATCTATTTAAGAGCAGTTAAGCAGTGAGTAAGATAAAAAACAATGTGGAGATGATAATGAAATATTTCTGGCTTGCTAACTGTTAATTCAGGTGTGCTGTCCTAAATACACCTGAACCTCCTATATATTGTCATATTTTAAAATTTGTATGTAGGTCAGAATGTGATACGTGAATATTTTTAGATAATGTCATGATCACTTCTCAATTAAATAGGTAGCTTTTCTGTGTAACTGTGTACTTACCTCCTTCTGTGTGATCTTTTAGAAGAGATAATACATTTTGACTCATTTAAAGAAAGTTCAATTTGTTTTTATAAATTGAAAATGTTTCAAGTGCTTTGTTACTTTGTAGTATTTTTTCCTCTAAAAGTATGTAGTCTAAATTAATCCATTTCTTTTGTTACTGATTGCTTTTACAAGATTTCAATTTAGTGAGTCAGGCCTAGGACTATAGAAAATGAAAAAGCTTGTTTAATAAATTATTCATTGACTAACTTTATGATTCCATCAGATGGTTTCTTTTAAAGCTGAGTGCAGTACTTTAGTAAATGATTGCAAAGATTTTTGTATTTGGAATTAAAAGATTTGGTTTTCTGTTGATGCTTAGAAAATGGCTTGCTGATACTGCTTACTTTATTAGGTTTTTTTTTTTTGAGTTCTCTAATATTGCCCTTTCAGATCAAGTGAGATGTGTGTGTATACACCTTGGCATATTTTTCCCTGTCAAAAATTTTTGACAGTAAGTTTTCAGATATCTGATTTAAAACTTTTTTTTTAATTTTAACTTTTAAATGCATTTGAGCATGGCTCATGTTTCACTAACATGGCAGAATTGATTGCTGCTTAGTTTCAAATGTGATACACAGGATACAAGTGTTAAGTTTGCCCATATATCTCTTTTCTGCTAGGATAATGGTAGAATTTAATAGGGCCCTTCAGTTGGTTCCTCTGAAATGGAGGAAGTTTGTATCTCCAGAGGGTTCTTAGGTTTGTTGGCTGAAGTAAAAGGACTGCATTCAATACCCTCTTAGGTTCTTGTCTAAGATGTGTTTTGTATTATGGTAACTACCCATTTCCAGGTATCTGGAACCTGTGTTCCAGCAATGTTTACTGGTGCATTTGAAAGAGTTGAAGGCTTCAGTTGACATAACCAATTAGTTTTATGTCTATGTTTTTCCTTCCTTTTTTACAGAGGTCTGGTTTTGGTCTTGGCCTGCACTTTAGGAAATATGTCTTCAGTTAAGAAGAGGACAATATAAGGACATAAGGACTCAATCTTAGGATTGAGTCAGCTAGTGTTTGGAGGCAGGAAAGAATGGAAAAGAGCTTTTCTTTTTTTCTTCCTTTTTTTTTTTACCTGAAATTTTTTTTATGAGTTCTTGAGCTCTTTAATCAGGACTTCCTATGGAAAGACCAGGCAGGCACATTGGGAGTGGGGCTGTGGCTGAACCTCATCCCCAATGGGCCACAGCTGTGAGAAGCAGGGGAACAGCATTGAAAGCAATGAGCCTTGGTGTGCTGGGGTGTGCTGACCAATCACCAAAGGGAGCAGAGGGCACACAGGTGCAATGCATGAACATGAAGGCATAAAAGTTTGGGCTGAAGGACAAGATGAGCAGAGACCTGAAGCCTTCTGAGGTGTTACTGTGTGTGGGTTGAAGCTTTCTGAAATTGTTTGATGATTTTCTGTGTTTTGTGGCCATCTCAACTGTGACGTGTGCTGTGACATATCATAGACTAGAAGGTATGGATCAGTCAACAGAGGAGGCAAGGAAAGAAGAGAGGACTCTACTTGAATGCAGAAACCCACACATAATTTGATGTAAGTTGACACAAAGAAGGCTCCTCCTGTCTGCACAAAAGGCAGTATCCCTTCCTGGGAGGCTTCTGGCTGCTCTGGGTCCATTCTCTAGCACAAAGAAATATTAAGAAATTTGTAAACAAGAAAAGTCTACGTGTTGAAGTTCAGTACCTGAATTGATAGCTTTACTCAAACCTAGTGGTTTTTTAAGCTCAGGAAAGAAGGAAATCTCAAAAAGCATTGATTACTTAAGGTCAGAGCAGAGACATGAAGCTGGTATTGCTGTGTAATTAATTACAGCTTGGGCCATGTGCAATTCTTGTTCCTAAAGCTGTCAGTTTGGTATTTCTTATGTCAGTTGTAGAACTGAGGGGGTTTGTGTGGCTGTTCTTAATTGCTTTGTTTACTTCTCTTTCCAGGACTTAGCTGTATCTGCTTGTTATTTGTCAGCTCTTGGCTACAGAGGAGACTCGCTTGTGACAGAGCAGGCATGTGCTGCTCTTTTGGGACTGCATGTGTGGGACAGAGAGCCTGAGCTCAAACCTCACTTAGAATTGTAGGTTTCTGGGATAGAGAACTATAGGCTGGTGGTCTGAGTACTCTGGATAATGACACAGCAGCATAAGTCTGGGAGTTAGGAAAGTTTTTGCAAAGTTAGGTCTTGGAAAATGCTTCCTTAAAACACATTATGGTAGAGAGACGTGGTGCCTCATATTGTGGTAGGTTTGGACTACATGTGGCACACAGAAAAGTGGTTTTGAGTGTGTCTGTGCTAATGCACACACATTTTCTCTGAATATGTGCTGCTTGATTGACTTCCCTTTCAGCTGACTTTTTTAATCTCAGATTTTAAGAAAAGCTGCTGTTGAATTCTTTTAGTTATGAGAACTCAAGCAGACAGGTAGCCTTGAAGGGGATTAGTTTATCAGATGTCTGGTAAAGTGCAAACTCTTTCTGCAGCTTTATCCACCTTCAGGCTATTCAAGTGTGAATATCAATCTTAATGTCTGAACCAGTGAGGCTACAGAATTAACCTTTTTCTTTAGCGTGGAGAAGTTGGTGTTTTTTTTTTCCTTTAGGCCTTAGAAGACAGTGATGTCTAACTTAAATATGTGTTTTGCTGAAAGCTACTTTTAATTAATACCAGGTGTTTTTTCACCACATCAGTATTCCATACCTTTCTTTATTGGGCCTGTCAGCTGGGCAGTGGCAACATGAGGTTTGGAGCTGCAGGCCTGCCTATTAGGCAAGCAGCCAGCTCACCATCAGCACATTGTGTGGATTTTCAAGTCATTTGTTTTGCAAGCCTCATAAGAAATCCATTTGTGGCCAGAAACATCCAGATCCTCTGAAATTTGTCAGTAGCTGAAAGTTCATAAGGAAATCTTGACTGGGAAACATGCTTAAAAAATTTTATATATGTGTGTGTAATTATACACACACCTAGAAATAATAGTAGAAAGTAATAAATTTGTGTGGTGATGATATATTGCCTACTAGTATTGGCACTTGTGGTGATAAAAACTAGAGATATTGAATAAGAAAATAGATATATCTGCTTTGCAACAGGAGTTGAAAATTGCTGCTGTAGTGTTTGTGCAATGGAGTGTGCAGGCCTTTCCTCTGCTGTGTGTTATTGGCTTTGTTGATTGGGAGAGCTGAGGTGGTGGGGTTTGTGCTTTGTGGCACTTGAGTAATGGTGTGGAGAGCAGTAACCATGGGCATGGGGCAGTGCATGCTCTTAAGTTGTGCTTTTAAATCTATTTCTCTATTGGTTGCTTCTGTGCAATCCTTTTATCTGTTTTCTACCACTAGTGACATTATCTAAAATGGAAACTGCTTACTCAGATACTCTAATGCAAGATTTTAGTAACTATCTGGAAGATTTACTAACAGTCTGGAAGAAAATGAAGTCCTGTTTTAGCAGTCATGCCAAACTTTGTAGGGTGTTTAGCCTGTGACACTGGTTTGAGCTTGCAGTGGTCTTTAAGTTAAAGTGTATGTGCATTGTGGGAAATGCACTCCTGAGGAAAAGAATACAATTAAAATTTTTCTACAGGTTGCAATGTATAAAAGTAATTTGCAAAGAAGTCTTTAAACAATTTATTATCATTTAATATCACAGTCATTCCAACTAGAAGGCATTGTTGATGTGCTGTTAGATAATGTCCCCATGCATCTTGCTGTGTTTTATGTTTTTCCTCAGCTTCTAATTTTAGAAATATCAAACCAAGGTAGCCAGCATGAGAAAACTGGCAATGGAAAGAGTTATGCAGGGAAGAAGGTGTCTTAAAATAGCATATCAGACTGAGATCTTTCTGAATACATGAGTGAAAATTATTGACACTGCTTTTAATCTTCTCTCATCTTGTGCAAAGCACTCAATCCTGTTTAGCACCCGAGTCTGTTTAGCATCAAAGCACCAAGTCCTGTTTACCATTTTTTGTACCCTACCTACCCCAATGATGAGCTATATTTTAATTTCTCCTTAGACCCTATCTCTTTATTGCATTTTTCTATGGTTAGAGTATTTCAGGATTCTCATAATCATCTAGTCCAGTCCTCACAGTTGGAAGACTCCAAACCTTCTTTCCCTCAGGAAATAAGATAAAGTTAGCTAACTAATAACTTTTATTTTTATTGTGAAGATCAAACCTACTGAAACTACTGATTTCTCATTTAAAAATAAAAGATATAAATGCTGCTTCTGGTAATGGTAGATGGTTGCATAGGTCTGTTGGCTCTTTGCTTCTGTGGGCAGTAAATAGATTTAGTAGTGGTATATTTTTGCTGAAGGTGATCTGATGGGTTGGGGGTGGTTAACTTCAAAAATGGACTTGTGAGTATGTGATTTTGTTTGTCTGAAGGTAAGACTGAGATGTTCCAGGGTAAATAGACTGTGTATTGCGTGATAAACTTTGGCCAGGTCTGTTTTGGAATTGCTGAGATTAGGGTTTCTGTATCCATGCAACTCTGTTTGCTTTGTAGGACACTCTTTGACCAAGACCTCGCTGTGGTAGGTGCTGTGCAAACTCAGGGCTAAAATTGAGTTTCTGAAATCCAGAGTGACAAGGAGCTGAAATGAGCTTATAATGATGTATTGTTTGTGTCCTGCAGCCTAACCTTTGGGAAATCTTCTGACAGAGGAGAGTAGGAGACATTTTTGAGGTGTATAGCAAAGTAGCTCTGTCGGAGTTTCTCAGTTGTCTGTCAAACATGAAGGATAGCCAGGGATAAAACTCTGAGGTGGCAGGTTGAAATGGAATTTTCCTTTTTTTTTTTTTCACCTTTCCTTTCTTTTTTTTTTTTTTTTAATGTAGCTAGTGACAGGTTCTAAGTATGATCAGAAGTGGGATTTGGCATTTTGTAGCTGAGTCTGAAGTCTTTGAAACCAAAATCCCAGTAAGTTGCATTAATAAAGGAAGGAGGCAGAATGATGTAGAAAAGACAGATACTGTCATTATACAATTACTGTATAACAGCATTGTGAGGTGCTGTGTGTGAGCAGAGTTCTGTGGAGTCCAAAGGAAAAAATGATGTAATAACTGAATTGCAAACCTAGGGGAGGACTTAAAGATACACAAGGGTAAGGACATTGAAGGAGATGATAGAAACAAAAAGTATTGGGATGAGCACTGAAAGTTCTGTCTGAAACACAATATGCTTGAGGTGCAAAGTATGTATGTTAGTATCACTGAGGGAGTTTTAATGGGTTTTGTGACCCTAACCATAGGATTGTGCTCAGCAGTCTGATTCACCTCCTTTTATAAGTATATTCTGAACTTATTTCCCCTCAGCACAGAGAATGTATTTTTCATTTCTATCCCACTTCTTTTGTTTCTGTGGTATCAACTCAGGAAATGACTTTTGAAATGGATTAAACTTCTGACTTTTGAATTCTCTGCATATAATTTGTGGTCTAAGAAACTAAGTGCTAAGTGGAATGAGGTATTTCTAATAAAAGTTTAAATGAATACTGATCTCAAAGTTTGAGTGCTACCTTTTCACTCCTAAAGGCTTTGGATGATTTCCTGATTATTTATAAGGCCCACCATCATTGACTTCTTGATGACAGAGGTTGGTGGCAACTTGAGTTGCTAGCAGACTTTTTCATTTATCACTTGTGATGCTAGTTGTGTTTTATGTTATAGATGTAGCAAAGACCACTTGGTTTTGACTTTATTGTAGAGGTTTTAATAATTGAGAGAGACAGAGGAGTTGAGTAATAATCAAATTAACCTGGATTGCCCAAATATCAGTCTCAACTGTAACAGTTGAGATCCTTTTTCTGTGAGGAGCTGACTTGATTTGTCAAGATGTCAAATTGGTCACAAGCCAAGCTTATCACTTCTGTGGGTTGCATCAAGAAAAGCAGAAGAAGTGCTCCATATGTTCTGATCTGTATTCATTCAGTTTTGCCTAACAAAATTTTAAGTGTTAAGCAGGGTTTGTGGCACCCCCTTGTTTTAACATTTCCAACCTGGAAAAGTGGTAAAACATGGTGAAATCTGGACTGTGCTGTTATTAAATGCCCTCAGGATTAAGTTCTTAATTCTTTTACAAGAGAACAACCTGTGGGAGTTGCTAGGGGAAGAAGCAGCATTGGTGTGCTTGCAGTTCTCTGAGACTTTATGCTTTTTGAGTTGGGAGGGAGTATTTATCCTAATTTGATAGATTTGGAACTACTATGAATATTTTATATTGACCAAGTTATTGGAACGCTTAACTGTGTGAACATATTGGTTTAGTTTAATGGGAAGGAGGAGGTGGAGGTGTCTAGGGAAAATAGGCAGGAACAGAAAGAATTTTGTGTCTTGGCAAAGAATTTGAGTGCTGTTGAGCCAGTGACTGTGTTATCCCTTGTGTTTTGGGGATTTTTTTCCTTTGCTTTTTTTGGCTTCTTTGTTTTTAATTAAGCCTCCAGGACTGCTGTTGTAAAAGAAGATTTAAAAAAAATATTTTTGCCCACATTTTCAGCTCCCACTCACAAGTGTGGGTTGTAATAATTCAAGCATTTGGACTGGGATGTAGGAGTCCTGAAAATGGGTGTGCCTGAAAAAATCAACATAGCCTTAAGTATCACCACAAGATGTTAAAATAGACATTCTTTAGACTTCTTTCTCAATCTTCCTCTCATTGTGCTTAAAGAAAAATGGGAAATCAGTTTGGTTACAGGTTCCAAAATAGGAAATCAGTTTGGTTACAGGTTCCAAAAAGATAATCTCAAGTATTAGTCAGTAAACAACATAGAGCCAGTAGGTGATGAACAGTACTGATGATGGGTGACAGGGCTTTGTCCAAGAGCACAATCAGAGGAATTGTATGAATAAGTTCTGTTGTAGCATCTGGGTCTCTGGAGGGAGATTTGCTGAATTATGAGTGACACCAAATCTTAGTTCTGTAACTAAACCAAATTTTTTACTTCTCTTCAATTCTGTGCTCAGAGAATTGGTAAAGTTTTTATGCCTCATGGTGGGAGGGAGTCTGCCTTTTTAAGGTAAAACCTTGGAGAACCTGCAGCTTTTGTATCCTGTGCTTATGGTATGTGTATATATAGTAAGCTGTCAGTTAAAAGGGCTACTGAGAAGGGAGGTCATCCAGATTTAGCAAATGTGTTAAGAAAAAATAGGAGCTCTTAAAAGTTGGCCATTATTGTGTGACTGTATTAGAGTATAGCCAAACCAAGATTCAAAGGTAGAGAAACCATTATTAAATGTTTTGCTGTAGGTGGTTGGTAAAAAACTAGATATGCTTTTCATCATCTGAGTCTTTGAAATAAAAGCAGCAGGGTTGAGGGGATGGGAGGAGGGAGTGAAAGAACTGCTAAAATAGGTTGATTCTCCAGAAAAAAAGAGAAAAAGTTGGTTGTTTGGCATGAAGAGGGGAGTAAAATTACTGGGTTTATGGCACTTTACTGAGTTTATGGTTTTTGGTGTTCACTGAAATTTGTCCCTAGGCTCATTTTTCCAAATAAATAATTTTGTAGGCTTCCCTGGTGGATAAGAGCAGAGAGGGCAGAGATTGTTATTTGCTGAATGATGTCTTGCTCTGGCAGCTGGGTATTTCTGTCCTTTGTAAATGTCTCTTTAATGAGCTCCACTATTACTGTGGCTTCTTAGCTTCCATTAGGCACATAGTGCACTGGATGAGGAATGTGACATTCTGCAAAGTGCAGGTGCAAGGATTTGGATGTCTGTGTTGCAGAATGTGTTTACTGTGGTGGCATTAGATGTGCTGGCAAGTCATTGTCTGGCACTAATGTAGCTGCTAAGCATTGGGCCAGAAGCCAGCTTAGTATTTTGTGTGAAAGAGAACCCTCTAAAACAAAACTGTGAACTGATTCAGGATCTTCTGTGCTAAATAATAATCTGTTTATTCACCATCAGTCCTTCTCACAGTTTAACCTGTTGTTGTGCATTGGTTGAGAATCCTGACAAATCCTAGGTTGCACTGACTTGTAGGTTTGAATGCTTAGGTATTGCATTCACTGATCACTCTGACCAACTTGTGTTTTATGTTTTCTTGGCCAGTCTTTGCCCACTTTTCTTCCAGAGTTGGTTTTTCTAATGTGACACTCTGGGCTAATAAATCTGCTGCCAGTTAAGTACCAAAACTCTTGAGTTTACTTAGGCAAATGGATTGCTGCACTCCAGATGTGAGGCAGCTGCAGATCCTGTATAATTGGCAATTGCTGGTAAATCCTGTTCTGGTTTATTGATGAACCTAATCATCATCAAAGGAAAATCTAGGTTTCTTATGTTAGAAATGGCTCTTTGTTTCTCAGTTCAGTATACATATAGCAAAATTCTGAGCCATAGTGTTCAGGGCTCTTGGCAATAAATGTAACCATTTAGATAATCTAGTAATGATCATCTCTTGAATAATTGAGGCTCTGAAGCTTTATTGAAGGTTGTCTAGCTGAGTTTTCACAGCACATTTAATGCAAGCATATTTTCCAGAAAGGGCATTTAGGCTTGATTTGAAGGTTCCGAGTAGTGAGTCCATTGTTCTTTGTTAGTGGTTAATCATTGCTGTTAAAATACTATTGAATTTCCTGTTGAGAAGCACAACAGGGTGAATTTCAAGTCCTGTGATTCCCCTCTCACTGCTTTGCCACCTGATACCAAAATTGTCTAAGGTTTTTGTGATTCTCACATTTAGTTCTTGAGCTGAAGCCTTAACAGATTGAAAAGTCCATGAGATCTTGGAATCGTCCGGTGCTTTCCAGAGGCAAGCTTTGAATTGAAAACAGCTGAATTTTCAAGTGAATAATGTGAATAATGTTTAAGTACAAAGCTTTTTGAAAGATACAAATCATCAATGATCGTTGCTGGTATTCTTGGCCTGGTTTTCAGTCAGCTGAGAGCTAATGGCAGAGATCTGCAGGCTGTTAGAAAGAAACTCAGTTCCTCAGTTCATCTGGGCACTGTCTCCCCCAAACTGGAGCTCAAACCTTATGAAGATCGAATGTTCATGTTTGCTGTGGAACTTCCTGTTGCCCAGTCTGCAGAATTAATTACTTGAGGATATAAATGTATTAGCATTCTGCTAATGAAAAGCTGTCTGGTGTAGCATGAGGTTTTTGTCATGCGAGAACGTCTCAGATCCTGGCAGCACAGACAGCATTATCACTGTCTTCTCAGCAGATGATTTGTTTGGGTTATGCAAATATACTTTGCCTTCCCAAACAGCAAAGGAGAAGAGAATCACATACCAAAGAAGTTTCTGTGAAACTTCAGTACCTATCTATGCAAAAAACTTGGGAGCTGCTGACTGTGCAGACATTTTAATGATGATAACATATATATTTATTCGTTATTTTAGGCAGAGAATAAAAAGAAAAAAATAAAGTAAAAGAAGTCTCAAGGAGCCCTAGTTGTGACTTTGTCATAGTGGCCTATTACTATCTAGTGTTTTTCTGTGAAGTATTTCCTGGTAATATTTGCAAGTTAGTCAGATTTTTCTGTCTTTGCTAATAATTAGCTTATATGGGACTAAATGGATTTTCCTGCCTGTTTTCAGCACTCTTCTGCATCCTCCATTTTTTTAGCATGCTTCTAAAAATGTGAGCCTCTGGAATAGATGCAGTACTTTAGCTTCCATCTCAGAAAATGTTGGGTAAAATGATTTTGTTGTTTTTGGTCTCTGATGTTCTTCAGAGTTTCTTTGAAGGAGTAGGTATTCACTGTCTGTCACTATGGCAAGGTGCTGTAAATCGTTGATGTCTTCTGGTCTCCTGTGTCTCTGAAAGTTGGGCCTTGGGCTCCTGATGGGTTCCAAACTCTGTGGGAATGTTATCAGCATGCTTAACTCCAAGGGTAAGGGAAAGAACAATACTATCTTAAGCACTTTGAGAAGTTGCCAGTTTTTCTTCTGGAAAAAGAAATGATAGTAAGCTGTGCTGGTTTCTCAGCCTGAGAAAGAAGGTTTTTTTTGTGGGAGTTTCTGGTTTGTTTGGGGTTTTGTTTGTTTTTTATATATTTATTCACATTTCCTTTTTTCCCCAAGGTTTTTACTTTTATTCCAAGAGATAGCGAGTTTCTACATTCAAATCCACGAAGAAATCAATACCAGAAAGAAGCAAGCTAACACTTGTTAGTATCTTTTTGATGTGGTTGTGACTGAAATTTATTGTCTTTCTTGGTCTACTTCTGTTCTACAAAGTGGACCACCCTCCTACTATCTGCAGTTTTTGTTGTAGAACTGACCTGGTTGGCTGTCCATCTTGACTTCTCTTTGTGTGGCTCTTATAATGAATTCTCTATATGTGTTTTGTTTCTGTCTTCAGCATATTTCTTATATGGGTTACTTTGAAACCATGTTGTAGATTTCTGAAAAATTTGTGAATTTAAGAACTTCACAAAAAGATCTGTTAACGGTCATTTACCTTGTTATTTTCCATCTTTACACAAACACCCATTTGTGTGGGCAGCTTTGTCCAATTTGAGAGGCTTGACAGACCAGAGCCAGCTGTGATCAAATAGACTCTTTTTCCAAAATACATTCCAAACTACAGGACCCACCTTGGTTGAGGAAGGAGAGCGCATAACTGGTGAGGTCCAGCACCAGGGCTGGGCTCTTTGTCTCTTTCTTGCTTTGTGGAACCAGAGTGGCGTGACAGCAGGGGCACAGGACTGCACAATTCCAGTGCTGTGAGCAAACTGCAGGAAGGACATGGTGAGGAAAAAAAGGGAATTTGAGCACTAAAATGGCTGCATCTCCTCTTCCTGGAGTGTCCTCACTTTGCTTCAGCACAGACATTTTCATCCCAATTTGCTCTTTCCTTGTCTCACAGCTCTGAGACCCTGGCATTGCCTATCCCATACTCTGACAATAGCACTAATGGGATCCAACCTTTTGACCTGCCGATGGTCTTCTCTGTTTTCCTTTAGCCCTTTGTCTTCCTGTCAGTCTGGAAAACAGCAATTCCTTTGTATTTCACCAAGGAAGATGCACCTGAAAGGTTGCATCAATACTCTTTGGAGTGTCTGGATAGGAAAAAAAGTAGGATTAGCTAAATTGATTTGTTTAGATGGGAATAGAGGGTTCCACCTAAGCCACCAGTGTACTGAAAGTAAAAAGACCAAAGCAAACCATCCCCAGCCCCATCTGGCACTCGCTATCTCTGCTGTACCTTGCTTGTTAGTTATAGTAAGAGTTGCTTATGACTGCCAGCTCTCTGAAGTGAGGTGCAAAGAAATTGCACTGTCTTGTCAGAAGAGGCTGGCTTTCACAGGGCTTTTCCCAGAGGAAACTTAATCATAATTTCTTCCTAGTGAAGGAACTTTGTTAGGTATGCATGATGTGCATTTCATTTCCCTCCCCAGTGTTATTGCACACTCAGATCTTATGCTTTATTAAATAGCATTTGTAAATTGTTTGGCAAAAACATCCTGTTTTAGAAAGACCTACTTTTAAAATGAAATGTTTAACTAGAAGAAATCCTTTTGAATTTTCAAACAGCTATCAGCATTAGAAGCACGGTATTGCTGGAAACATGTGCTGTGTGGTCTTCATATAAATGTATGAATTTCTCGCTAAAAGGGAACAGTGGAGCTATTACTGGTGTACTGTAGTATAATGGTCTCAAATGCAGTTGTGATTTAGTAAGCTGTACCAGATTTCAAGCTGTCTGCATTGCAGCCTTTTTGTTATTAATAGTTAATGATACTCTCTGTCTGTAAGCAGATCCTTGCTTTCAGCCTTCCCTCCCCCCTCAATCCTTAGGACATTATGTTTTCCTCTTAACTGGGAGTGGGGGAATGGGCACAATTGCTTTCAGAGCTATCAGGGATGTTTTGGAGGCAGTCTGGGGAGATATTCCTGGGGAACAATGCGAGCTGCCTGTCTCAGGGTGGCTGGGCTTGCCTTGGCTGCAGGCACGCTTATCACACAGCCACTGCTCGCCTGGCAGGGCAGAGCCGTGCGCTCCCTTAGCCCGCTGATGACCCTGGATTATGTTCTTGTTCATGACATGTCTGCAGCCAGTGCAAGGTTCCAATTATATCTGCCTTCAGGCGGTTCTCAAGAGATGGTGGGGGGAGGAGAGGGCAGGAAGAAGAGAAATCGTTTGTGTGACTTAGAAAAGACTGTTTCGGGGAAGAAATCTGAATTTCCAGCGTAATCCTCATCTCAGACTTGTAAATCACAAACACAAATAAATTCAAAATTTGAGACTACCTCTTGGATTATATTTTTTGTTTTGGTTCTTTTCCTTCACAAAAGAAAGTCTACTAAAGTGCTCTGCTTTTGTTTTAAGGATAGTTTAAGGAGACACTACATTGCTGAAAAAACTCACAATTTTCATGTCTTTGGAAACAAGTAAGACAGCAATGAACTTTGAACTGGAGCTTGGAAAATGTTTTATTTTGCCACGTTTTTTTCTTTTTTGCAGATTGAATAATGTTACCAAAACTGCTTGGCTAGTACATTCTTTTTCATTACTTCTCTGCTTGCCTGTTATCTCTTCAGTTTCGATTAGCTTCAGCTTTGCTACTGCTTTACTGATAAGCAATCTCTTTCAAGACCTGGGGACAGAGAAGGCGTGAACTCTTCACATAGCAGTGAATGAGAGATATTGTTGTGCCAAATTCATGACAGCATAAACTATAATTGAGCCATCAGTGAGACTTTGGAAGTGACTATTCATAGCTTGTCCTGCAAACAGACATTAAAGAAGAAAAGACGTGTTTTCAGTTACAGCAACAGTTCTACAAGCTTAGTTTGTCATTTCAGTTAGAAGATTTTTCCTAGTAAACATGTTAAAAGCAACTTGTGAGGAGAAGACTTTCCAAAACTTTGGAACCAGTTGGTCATAACTTTCATGTTAGTGTTCAGGTGACTGATGTAGTTTATTTGTATTTTGCAAACTAATTCAAGTGGAAAGACATTTGGTTTTTCATTTCCAGTATATTTCCGTTATATATATATATATATATATGTATATATATATATACACACAGAGAAGCTATGCAAAATAGTGATTGAAAATAGTGATTGACACCCTGTAGTGAGAGGTTTGGCAAGTTTTCATTTAGAGTAGCCATGAAGGGCTGTGTGTGGAGTCTTCCTGTCCTTGTGCTGCTTACAAGGGCATAGAGGGCACTTTAGGCTGTCTGTATGTCCTGCAGTGCTTGGGCAGACAGTTGGAGTGAACTCATTGTGTCTCATATTGGGAAGATTTGTTCCAGTAAACTCTGGCTACAGTGAGTGGTGTTTGATGTGAACAGCTAGCAACAGCTGCCTGGTGTGTGGCAGTGTGCTGGTTTGGCATTTTCCCTTCAGAAGAGATTTTTGTATCACTGGTGGGCCCCAAGAAAGCAGCAAAATGTCTGGGAAACTTCATTGCCTCTATTTGAAAAGACTTAAATTTCATTAAGGTATTCTGTGGACGATACACTGAATGCTGCCACTGGTCAGAACATTTGGGAGTCACTTAAAATAGATAAAAACTAATAAGGTTTAACCACTTTCCTGAGTGAGATTTTACAGACTGTTCCTCTTGCTGAGCAGAACTCCCATCTTTTTATTAGGATGTTCAAAGTTCAGAGGCAGATTTCTAAGGGAGCATATACAGAAGGCTAGGGAGCCTTCTGTGGTAAGGTACCTCAAAGGGGAATACAAATGCAAGAATTCAGGCTGTCCCAGAAAGCCTATTTAACTTGAACCCAAATATTTATAAGCAGCATATCCATTCCAGATCAGTGCAACTTTGAGAAACATCATGTTCTGTAGGAAGGGGGTTGTGACCAGTGATTTGATGGCTTTAATGGATACCATTCAGGATCAGTTTTTTGCCATCAGGGATTCTCTTTGCTTTAAGGGGAAACAATCAGCCTTCAGTGTTATGAGTTCTGTCTCAAGGACAAAGGAGTAAAAAACTTGTTAATTGCAGGTTGCATCTTGCATTGGCTGAGGCAAAGCAAGCAGATCCTCTCATGTGCTGTTGTATGTGCTTTGCTGTTGCAGACATCAGTGTTGCAGTCAATTTGGAATTGCTTGCAGAAGAGCCTTTACTGCTGATTTGCAGAGCATTAACTTGTGACTTGTGTCCTAATCTAAAGTGACTTTATTCAGCAACAGGACATGCAGCTGCTCTTCTACTTTGAGCGACTTTAATTGATACAGCATCTCTCCATACCTCAGATTTTGATGTGTAGCCAAAAAGTAGTCTGTTTTTCTAGCTTTACCTGTAACTATAGCAGTCCTTTACCTGTATCAGTGCTTTTGTGAGCACTCAGGCAAGCAGTGTGAGGCTGATGCTATTCCCTCACTTAGGGGTTGTGGCTCCAGGGAACCTGTGGTGGTAGAAATACTGGGAAAACTTAGATTCATGCCTTTTGGATGCAATAGGGATGAGATGGGAAAGAAGCTGAAGATAGGTTAATAAAAAAGAAAGGGAAGAAAATGCCTCCTGATTTAAAATTTTGCAGTGCTGTGTTGAGCGAGAGCTGTGGAGCTAAGTGACTCAAGTTAGAATGTACCTTGCTGAAGATCTTAACTTTCTTGGATACTCTTTCAGAAGAGGAGGATCTTTAAATGCCTCTTGTTTTAACAAGTTTTAAACCAGATTTCTGCATGTAGCTTCTAAAGCAGGTTTTTATGGTTCCCTCAGGGCTGACTTGTAACCAAGACTTTGTTCATTTGTTCTCTGCTATGGCCCCAGTAGGAGGAGTGGTATCAGTGAAGTAAAACAGGTGGTTAATCCAACTTGGTTTTTAGCCTTACCCTGACAGAGATCTCAACGTGCTGATAACTGCTGTGCTAGGTAATGTTAAATAGAGGACTTTGAAAAACTATTTAAAAGAGCCAGGACTCTTTAAATTCTTCTAGAAATGCAGCAATTTTCTCCGCAGCAGTAGACATCAACCCAAATGCCTTATTAGTACCTTTCAATCACCCACTTAAAATAGAGTAATTTTACGATGAAAGATGATATTTTAAAGCCTGCCAAAGATCTGTGGGCCACATTATCTTCTGTTTCCACATCATCACACCATGCTAACCACATAAATTGGATACCTTCCAAGAGGGTTGAGTATCTTTACAGTACTCTCCAATTTTCTCTAGCAGTCATGGCAATTGAAAATTAAAACAACAATGCCTAAGAAGTCTGATCTCATGGGCAGATGGATGTCAATAATTCTTTTTTCTCTTTTCCTCCCCCCTCATATTTTCTAGGCAGAACAGTTTAATATTAAGTTGTACTTTCCAAGAACTAATTCCCCAGTTCTTTTGTGAAACCCACGGGGAGCTTGATAGCAAACTTTGCTCGATTGTTCTGGGTGTCAGTGAATGGCCAGAGCAATGCTTCAGTCTTTTGGTGTTGCAGATACTGGTATCACTGCAAGGACAGATTTCTGATTTGCAGTGCTTTGCTGTTCCTCAGGGATACTAGGTGATAATGCAATAACTCTCCTTTGAACAAATTTTCACTTAGTGCAAAACCAGGGAAAACTGTGGTATGGTTTACAGACTGAAATACTTCACTTACTGCATGTCTTTGTGGTTAAGCAGCTCACAAAACTTTATGAGCTGTCTTTTGGTAGCAAAGTCTGTAGGTGTAGTTATCCATTGACATGAGGATGCCTGAAATGTCCCTAGTCAGAAAACAGAGTAATTTCTCAGTAGAGACTTTGTAGGTCAGTGTTACAAGGTTAAATCAGGCTCTCTCAGTCCATAATTTTCTGCAGCAGTTGAGCGGTTCCAGGAAGTGAAAGATTTCCATCAGGACACGTTTCAAATGCAAATCTATTTGTTGTTAAGCTTACAAAGGCACTCACAACTAGGGCTAAATAGACATCACTGCCTGCATTCAGTTGTGTGCATATGTGATACTGCTCACAAGGGTTGCATTGGTGCATCAGCCTTTTTTTAAAAATGCAAATGTAACACAGGTGGTTTTTCAATGGTGAACAAAGTGAGAAGACGTTTGTTTCCGGAAGTATATTCACTTTTGCATTGCCCAACAGTCATTCAGTCAGTGTTTACTAACTTTCACATGGGCTGTTTGGAAAACAACCACTTGTAAACGTGAGGATCCTTCTACCTGACTGCATGTGGAAAACAGAGATGTTCTGAGAAACAGCTGGATTAGGTCAGTGTTACATGAAAAGGGGGACAAATACCCTGTCCAAAGCAATCCAGGTGTGGGAATGGTTGGTTGTAAATCTGCAACATTTTATGGCTGTGGAAAGATTGGCTCATTTTTCAATCTTCTTTGTGGCAGATCCTCTGGTTCATTTAATAGACAGAAGTGTTCTGAGCCTGCTGGCCCTCAAATGAATATCCTGGAGTAGGTCAGCTGCTTCTGGAGAGGTCTGTGTTCTGGCAGGGGAAAAGCCCAGTGTTGGTGGTGGATCTTGGCTTTACTATTGTGTACTTCTCTTACTTGTCTGTGAAACACCCAGGTAATCTCACTGCTTCTGGCACAGCCTCACTGGTTTTGTTTATCAGACCTTACAGTAAGATGTTTGTGGTTACAGCATTATTTTTTGACTGAGTAGCAATCACACTTAAGATTTCTCAAGTTGTCTTTGAGCCTCTCTTTCTTCAGTCCAAAGGGCTTGCCTTTTGCTTGCCAGGATGAAGCAGAGTGATATAGTCTGATTTTTTGAAATGCTGGGTTTGTGTGTAGCAGAATCTGTTTGCTTAAAACCTAAATAGTTTTGTTTCTTTTGGTTGTAGAAGGAGTAGTTTTTGGCAGACACTACTAAAGTGGATTACAGATTGAGGCATAACAAAGAATGATATCAACAAATACTGTATATTGGAAGTTATTCAGCTGGGTCTCAGACTGTCTTCATAGCTTGTTTTGGTGAGTTCCCTGTGGTGAGGGGTTGGAGAGAGGATACGTGGTCTTCTTGTATGTGCTAACCAAACAACGTGCTGATGGAAGCACTGGCAACAGATGCAGTGAGAGTTGCCTCTCTGATCTTTCAGATGAATTTTTAGCTTCCATCTCCTACACGACCAAGCTGCTAAGTAAGAGTCACATGCATGGATACTTGAGCAAAAAGCTGTTACTTAATATAACAATTGTGCTTAGAAATGTTGTGTATTTGTGGATCCGGCAGTTTGCCCTCTGCTCACGCAGCTCAGTTCTATTTGCAGTGGGGCCCATGTGGGTTGCCTTGACCCTTCTGTGCTCAAGCCTGGGAGCTGAGGGCAGGGAGAGTGTTTGTGTGACCCCTAATGGAGGCTGCTGAGGAGCATTGCCTGAACTCAGGCTGAATGCACACATATGTGATGTGTAGGATCCATAGCTACCAAATAACTGGAATTGTACTTACTACTTTAGCATAACTTTGGGGTGATTATAATGTGGTGTAAATGGTTTTGGCAGAGATGAAGCAGATACAATTTTTTAATTTCAGTATATAAGTAGATTTACTGAAACAGCAGAATTGTCCTTATGATTTAATGTAATTTTTAAAAGATAATTCTAGAATGTGAATTCAATATAAGTGTACTTGAAAATACAATGGATGTTCTTTACTGCAATAAAATCAAGTTGTTGCCTCCTTTGTTGTGTTACTCAAGAAGTTTAAACTCACTTTGACAAGGAATTATGATCTGCTCCCGTGAGGTTATCTAGCAGAAGTGATAGACAGCTTTGTTCACAAATTTGGTGGCAAACATCTTCAAAGTTCTACTGGTAGGGAAGTAAAAAAGCCTAATGAACCTTAAACTATGGTTGTTTTTATTGTTCTGCACTTGTAGATCTGATTTTTTTCACCTTCCCAATGTTGGCAAGCATTTTCAAAAGAAAATAGTGTTACTATATTGAGTCCTTTTTTATGATGTCTACATGATCCAGTTCTTTCCAGTTCCATTTGAATAAGAGGTCTTACAGTCATTCAAGTATGGTAGGTTTAACTTGCTCTCCTGATTTAAAGAGTCCTTGCCTTACACATGCAAAGCTTATTTCTCCTTAATGCTTGATTATTCCATCTTCTAGCATGAGCTTTCCAAAGTGTGTTTAACTCCTTCCACTTAAAAATATAATTAATCGATATTTTCTTGGTCATGTAGGCATATATTTTGTTCCTGTTGACTATTCTTGCTGATTCTTCGCAGCAGGAAAATGAAATTAATCAGGAGAGTCTATTTTTAGACTTTGCTTTCAGCTGTTAGGTATGGTAGTTTTCAGACTAATGCAATGATGTTCTGCCTTTAAAATGCAGTTTTCTAATAGTAAATTCCATTTCTTCGTCATAAACCTATTGCTATTATGGATTTTTTAGTTCTGTGGAAGAAAGTTGGTTGGTAGTTTCTGTTTGGCCCATTTAATTGTTGGAAGAAATCTGATGCCTGGCTCTTGCCATTTTGGCAGTCTCACAGAAGGGCTAAATTACACTGCAGGTCCTGACTTGCCAGTTGTATGAAAATATCTTTGTGCACAGATAAATCAACAAGCTCTGTAGTATTTTTGTACCTAGTACTGCTGGGCAGGTACAGTATTCCCATGTAAAGTTTCCTTTTACAGAAGGAAGCGTGCCAGGTTACCAGGTTGGTTGTTTCTCCTTACTTTTTGAATTTCTGACTCTCCCAGACAACATGCTAACCCATTTCAAAATGTTTTAGGATGCAATGTCTGAAGGGGGAAGGAAGTGACTGGTTTTCTGTGTATATATATATATACATATACATGGAGGTGGCAGCAGCTAGCTGTTTGATGCTTTAGCTTCTACAAGATGCCTTTTTTTTTTCCTGAAAGACTTAAAAACCTCACTCTTGCATGTGGGAGTTCGAGTTTTGGGGTTTATTGTTGTTGAGGTTTTTTCTTCCCCAAGAAAATGTTGTGTTTAAATAATTACCTTTCTAGTGCTCAGTTTTTTCTTGGCACTGTGTCGAAACAACTGACTGTGATCACTTTGGAAATGCCTCTGTTCCCAGTGTTGGTGCAGCACATGGGGGCTCCTGGTTCCAGCTGACCCCAGCAGCTGTCAGCTCAATGTGCCACAGCACTGATGGATGTGATATTGCTCAGATTCCTTGTGGGATCAGGGTTGCTGGTGGTTGGCAAGACTTCTTGCCTGCTTGTAAAGTCAAACCTGAATTTTATTGGGTAGAGGAGCCTGTGAGAGATGGGGGAGGATGTTCAAGATACTGCTTAAGTGTATGACTTTGTATAGATTTTTGCTGTTTTACAGTGGTTGGATTATTCTCAAAGAAGGGTATTTGAAGTGAGTTTGTGCCCCCTCTGCCAGGTACAGTCATCCATCCACCCAGGAGCTTCTTTTCCTAGTGTATTTTTGTGCTATTGCTGCTTAGACATCTCCCTTAAAATGATTAATTGGATGTACCATAGTCATACACTTGAGGAGAAGGAAAGGGGTTTTTTTTTGACCTTCAGTTGGCAGAAATATAATTTTCAAGGTCTGCTTTCTAAAAGTATATGGGTGTCTGGCCAAGAGTTTGTCAAGAATGCAGAGAAGCCCTGTTCTTTCCTGCTCTATAAATGTTAACATGGGTAGATGGGAGGCAGTTACTAGGTAGTAGGTATGCTGTCTTAAGAAATGGTTTTATAGTAAAAGAAAGGATTTAAACCTGTAGTGCTGAGATTTTCCACTTTATCCACTTTTACAGGCATTTCAATTTGTAGTAGCACAGTTTGAAGTAAGGACTGCTTAGTGTAGTAGATGCTGGATGTAAGTGTGTACATTGCCTGGTATTGCTGCTTTAAGACTATTATGTATAATAAGAACCATTCCATCTCTTCATGATTAAAGTAGAAAATTGGAAAAGTTTCTAGACTTCATTGGGAAATAACCATCTGTACTTGAAGCATCTTGTTTGCTGTGCACGTCTGTCTTGATAGACAAGAATTTCCTCTTTTCTGTAACATTCAGATTCACTATCCCTGCCCCTTCTCCTCCACCTCTACCAGCTTCTCCTGCTGGTAGCTTTGGAGGACACTGTTGGTGGGCACATCTACCCATGTCCTTCAAGGGCAAAGGTCTCCAGTAATTTGCTTTAATAAATTTATTTCAGGGATGTGTTGTTTTCTTACGGACTGATATTAGGACAATGCAAAGAAAACTGTGACAGGGGTGTAGAAGCTTAAGCTTCTTCCATAATTTTGTCTTGGTTCTTTTGCCTCTTCTTGCTGATGTTTGAGTCCCTTGACCGTTTACAGTGCATGAAACTATGGTAACTAAGAGAATTCAATGAAAACTGATGTTTAGTAAGTGAATGAGAGTCCAAATGAACACTTTGCATACAAAGGCAGAGGGAGCTCAGTAGGTGATGATTTAATTTGGTCACCAACCACTTGTGCAGTCATGTATGTTCTTAAACCCCAGCATGTACTGTCACATCCCCAATGTCCAGGCTGGATAAAGCTGCAGGACAGTGGTGTGGAGGTAAGATCACAGTGTAAGAGAGGAAAATGATGTAACATTTTGGAATATGTTATGAGAGGCAACTCAGTTTTGCAACACTTGTGGAATTCAGAGTACTACAATGAAAGTATATTTGGGAACATAAGACACCGCACAGTTGTCTTCTGCTTCTGGGGGAAAAAAGTTGAAAACAATCAAAACCAAAACAGTACAAAGGCAATGCGTGGTATGAAAGATGTGTTCCTTATAAGCTACTATTATTCAATACAAACAATGAGGCAAGATCAAATTCTTGAAGCAATTTATGTATATGATGTGGAGAATGTAACTGAGATTTTTTTTTTTTTTTACATATGTGCACCCAGGTAATGTGGTTCAAAATTGCACTGCCACATATTTTCTTGATAATTGCTGGTGTGAAAATGTTGTAGAAACTCAAGGTTTACTATTGAAACATCATGAGAGACTTCAGGATATGTACTGACAAATCAAAATTGAAGACTTCATGAAATTTGTTCATGCTTCCTGAAGTCTTTGCTGTCAGGTGATGACAAAATAATTTTTCAATGTATGGTAGTATAAAACTGAGGACTAAACAAAATTAAATGAGCACAGTCCCTTCTATATAGAGCATTGATTTTGTTAGATCTTCTGTGCCTTCTCTTGCAGGTGGAAGGGAAATTTAAATATTTAATTGGATTTCTATAAGACTTAAAGACTTGGAATTTGTCCATATTACTTGTCAGGCTTGAGCTATGCACAAACACAGGCCAGGCAAACCTTCCACTGCAGCATTCATTGTTGCCAGTGGTATACCTTAGTATTTGCATTTGTGCCTTTATTTCTGTCAAGTGTTGAATGCTGTTTGGGAAGGTAGACTTGAAACATCAGAGTAAGGTTCTCTAGAAAAAGCCTTGTAGTGCTAATCACTGGAACTTGTTTGTTTTTTCCTTTCTTCCCTTCCACACATGGAAATTTAGCTGACCAGGTGATGCTCATTTTTTCAGTGAGATTGTCCTGGCAGGCCAGCTGATAGGTGGGTTAAATAAGAAATTGATAATTACAATTGGTAGGTTTTTGTGATGCTGTTCTGTGAACTTATTACATGCTGCCTGGGTGTTTAAAGAAATATGGAAAGGTGCTAATTCTGGGAGGCAAGAATAAAAGAAGCTTCTTGTGTCAGAATTGATAATTGCAATACTTTAGCCTGTCTGTCAAATAATCCTGAATATGCTTGCATTTCTAGAATAAGGGAATTGTCACCATACCAGAAATGTTGAGGTACTGCACACATACAGGATGAACAGCAGTGAATTGAAAAGAGATACAAACAGGGTCTCTTGGGGCTGTTTGGGGGCTTCGCTTTGTTTTCTGGGGATGAAGCACTCAAGTGGAAAAACCAGTGCAGCTGTACTTGTAGGCAGCTGTTGCCACCTTGAAGTGGGAACAGCTTTGCTCTTTTAGTCTGTAAGAGTCTGGGTAAGGGACCTCTAAGATCCTTCACCCACTGGGTTGCAGGGTGGTTGATCTCTAATTCTTGGAGCTGATCACTAATAGGTTGTGAGTATAATTGGGTATATTAAGCAGAAGTTATACTCGTTCATAAAAAGTCTTAGAAGATGTTAATGTTTTTGGGTTGTGCCATAGCCAGAGTTTATGTCAGCTGTGGCGAACCTCTTGGGTGTTGGCTAACTTGTCACTTGCATAATGAATTGGCCCTGCAGAGTCTCTGTGAATTACTGGTCACATGATGATGCCAGAGCAGTGATGAGATCTGGCATTTGCAAGCTTGGGTATGGTGAAACTTTTTCCTTGCAATAAACATGGATTTATTGCATTTGTGCATCTGTTGTAAAAATATTCTTTGTACTGTGTGCACCGTACAGAGTGATAATTTAATTTCCTGATCTGTGCAAGCAGATGATGTTAGACTAATCCCATTTTATCTGCAGTGAAATAAGAGGCACCATGTGTACGATGGCAGTTTGGCTGGATCTCTTGGTGTTTGTGTTGCAAGCAAGTGTTCTGCTTTCTGGATTCTGCCCAGCTGTTGGACATGCAATGTGGACTTTCTCAGTTTCCTTGGTGCTTTGGGGACTTTGACTTCTGTTTCTTTTTTCTTTCCAATTCTGCTCTTTTGTCTTCTGAAGGAGTAAATTGCTCTAATTGTTACTTTATATGACATGGTTGATTAACTTTACAGGCTGCTGCCTTTGCTGACAGTTTAAGTAGGAATCTAAGTGTTTGTGTGCTCACAGATCAGAGTGTAGTTATGCTTTCTAAATTGATTTCATTTTGATACTTCAATTAACCTTTCTTATAACTGAGTATTCATGTCCCTGCAAGTGAGGAGAGGAGGGAGTATCACAAGTGCTACATGCAAGAATAGTTAATGAAATAAAACCCATTAAATTAGCTGGCTGCCTGCTCCTTAAAATTTTCAAGAAGGTATCAAACTAAAGTGCAGAAGTCCTGCAGGCATCTCTGAGATAAAAACATCTTGACAGCTCTAGTTAAGAGTATCATGTACCAGTCTTTAGCTTTCATTTCATTTTGCACTGGACTATCAAAGGATATAAAACAATATGAATGCAATTAAAGATAAAGACTACAAAATAGAATGTCAGTACCACTAGAATGTCAGGGAATGGTATTGCTCTTCCAGCTCAGCAGAATAATACTACCTTGCCACACTTTGTAGTCCTGTGCATTGCAGCGAGATCTTAAGGACTACTAAGTTAAGGCAGGGAGTTTCATTGGTATTTTAGGATGGGGGAAGAACGCAATCACACAAACAACTGGAGTACTAAAACCATGAACTTCCTAATGTATTTTACATAGAAAATTGCATAGCAATTTTTAACAGAAATTTTGAGGAAAAGTGTAATTGTCTGTGTCTGTTGTTTAAGTCTGCATTTCTCTATCTGTGCAGTTAATTATGGTAAACACAATTAATGATGTTTTAAACGTCTCAAGGTTGTTCTGTAAGTCTTTGTCGTTTTGTCCACGTGTCAGTGTTTCCCCAACCCCCAACCTACCCCCAGTAAAATGCTCCCTTTGATTCTGAAAGAGTGACTTGACTTGAGGCTTTATGTAGTTCTCTTCTGGCAATTTCTTTGGTTTGACCCATCTTTCACACTTCATGTAGGCAGCATTCTTATCCGGTGTTCATACAAAGGGAAATCTTTCAGGAGTGAACCTGTGTTAAATAAAGTAGCCTTCTCACGGTCAGAGGGTCAGACAGGCTGCCATGTGATAGCTGTTTTATGCATTCTGGGGCTACAAAGCAACTGCAGAAGGCAGAGCTGATTCGAACAGATTTACAGCTGCTTTGCCCCACTCAAGGGCAACAAGACCTGCAGTTTATTTTCATTCTTGATACCTTATGAACTCCTGAATTCTCTCTTCCTTATTTCCCTCCCCCCCTTCACATACATATCTATTTCCCCTTTCTGTGTGTCTATCTTGTTGATGAATTCAGATGCAGCAGCTCTGAGGATGTTTAGGACTGAGATTAATTTTTAGCAAAAGGATCCTAAAAGTGCATTTCCCTCCATTGTGTCTGCAACTTCTCATTTTTCAGTCTGACTGAAGTCACAACTGCCTGAACAAAGATGGTCACTACTTGCCTTCTGTTTTTGCTACTGGGAATGAAGCCAATTGCCCCCAGGGGAGAAAGTGGCTTCCTATCAGTAGGGATATAGATGATGACTTTGAGAAAGGATGAAAGCAAAGTAAGTTATTCTTTGCTGAGAGGCAGCCTATGGCATCCATCCTTTTGAGAGTGTAAGTAAATGGCAGCTGTTGTGGAAAAAGGGCAGTTGTTTTAAAAGGTTCTCTGGAGAGCATTATTCTTCATTCTCTGAAATCCATGGGAGAAAATTACTGCTAAATCTAAAATTTTCTCTATTTCACTTAATAAACTGTAAGATGTTAATCTTAAATATACATGCATGGAGATGATTTTGGGGAGCTATTCTGGTAGCACATACTTAATTAACTTTTTACATGTTTTGAACTATTGAACTTTTGAAAATGCTTTAAAAATATCCATTCAGTACAGAATGAATAAGTGCTGTAATTCTGTAGGGGATAGCTGTAGTTATGCATGGCTAGAAGCTTTAAATCTTAGATTTAAGTACTGGACCTCCTTCCCAACTATTTGATGCTAGGGTAGTGGATATCTAATGGTGACCTACTTGAGCTTTCCTTGGGTAATCATTGACTACCCAGCTCTTGTGGGAGCAGCATTTAGGCAGCTTTTCCCCTCCTCTTTTCTCTCTCCTTAATTGAGGTACAAGGTTCCATTGTGACTTAGGTGTGTCACTGAGGGTTGTTACCGACTAGTTAAATAATTTGCTTCTCTGGGATTCTCTAGGAGCAGCCTGAGTGAGTGACATTAGAGCACAGCAGAGCAGGCTGAGTCTGTGTGCACTGCAGTGCAGAGCAGATGTACTTGAGCTGGATTGAAGCTGTCGTAGCCACGGTAACACAGAGTTCAAAGTAAATGCTTTGGCAGTTGGCCTGCACTCATAAAACTGGTCTTTACAGATCCTCTAGCTCTCCTCTAACATCCCTCTTCCTCTATTGTTGGATCATGTCCAAGCTGCACACTCAATCAGTAAAGGTAGTGTAGGTGCACTCTGCACGTGCAATTTATGTTTATCAGGCACATAATTTGCTGTTTTGTGGGGTAATACCCTGTCATCAGCAAGTCCCTGGAAACTGGCACCCTCTCTGAGGTGGAGGTGGACATTCATGTCCTGGAAAGCTGGAGGAATTAACCCTCTTCAGTATCCTTCCCAAAAGTAAATTCTGCTGGCTGTTACTAGTACAGTTCAATTTCAGAAGTGAGGGTTGAGCATGCCTTGTCCTGCCTTGTGTAGAAGTGTCAGTAATAGGAATATCCTTCCATGCATGTGTGTGTGCAGATGAACTAATGTAAGTACTCTGGGTTCTTATATGTATATATTCTATATTCTCATCTGGCCAGGCTGCTTCTTGAGTACAATATTTTAAAAAATTAAATTTATTCTCAAGTATATCCATGCTGTTGCTAATGTTTGCATATAAAAGCATCCAAATTCTGCAAGCTGTCACTGATCTGTGATCCTTACAAAGATTTGCCTTTGGTATGTGTGTTGCTGGATCTTCCCTTATGGGTGATAACCCTGCTAAATAGCATTTGGAGAAACCCCTTTATAATGGGGACTTGTACAGATCTGCTGAAAGAAACACAGAGCATGGCAGAGACTTATTGGTCCTTGTGCTCTTCCCTGAAGCATCTCACAGAGATGTTTGTTCATTTTCTTGGCTTCTCTTGAATGGAGCATTGGGTGGATGGTTGAAAGTCAGGAGACAGCTGGATACTGATAGGCCTTTCTTGGGCTGCCTTCCATTTTTTGAAATGTGACCAAACTCTGTACCCCTAAGTGTCCCACAAAAATTGGATCAGCCCTTACACTAACAGGTGGATCAGACAGGAAACACTCAGGAAAAAAGGTTGCTCAAAGGAGCTGAATGCATTTTTCAAAGAATAAGTGCAAGTACTACAGAGAAATAACTGTCTCCTTGAAATATTCTCATGCCTATTGCTGTTCAACTTTAATAAGGCAATAATTAAAAAAACCCAAACCAACTAACAGAGTCATTTATCCAAGAGACATATTTAAATTCAATTTTAATAATTTCATTTTTGTGTCTTGGATGATACCAAGTTTTATCATACCATTAAAACTTTCTGGTGTGTAGAAGCAGCCTGTATTTCCATTGTTTTGCCATTTGTGCTGTGAGGCAGGTCTTGCTGTGGGAGTGCTGGTCCCTTTTCCCATGCCCCCCTGTATGTGCACAGCCCTCTCCTTTCACACAGGATCACATCTTCTCCCAGCCACCCACCATGGTCCTGGTTCCTGGCATGGTGCTCCTGCTGGGCTTTGCCCTCTGGAAGGAGTGTGGTGCCCCTGGGACTGGTCTTTGGGCCATTTGGTAGGACTGTCCCAAATGGGGGTCAGGAGCTAACTGAGCACCACTGGGCTGATTTCAGAAAAGAAGCCTAAATTTGTAGTTTGAAGATCACTTAGTGACACATAATTAACATAAAATAATGCCCTGAATTCTGTCAGATTGCTTTGTTACTGGCCCTTCTCTTCTGTGTGCAGAAGGCTTTACTTGTAAATCAGTGCCAGATTATCCATCTATAAAAATAACATTTTATGTGTAAAAATAGAACAAGCTCAGCTTTTCAGCAGTGTTGGAATTGATCACTTATTTCTTCTGTGTGGACTCTTGCTAAAGCACTGGTTTTATGACATGTGATAAGCTGTTGAAATAAAAAGCATGTTGTTTTTAGCAGGAGCCTACAATTCCCTAATCTGCTAGCATATTTGGATTATATTTCTGAGGTTGCTTAGTAAGGATTTTAGGGCAGAACTTAATGATTTCAGACTGTTTTTTAACTTGGAGATCTGTTTTTTTAGAACTTGGCGGAGGGGGGGGGTGTTGTTGAAGTCACTGAGTTGAAACAAAAGCACCAATTATGTCAATATTCAGTTTTCTGAAACTTTGTTTTTATGTTGATTAACATTTAAGTAAAGCCAATCTTTTTTCCCCCCCTCCATAATGTTTCTCTGTATGTGGTATCAGCTGCCCACTATTTAACAATGTGGAAAAATGGGCTGGCATTAAGTAACTCTGTTCTGCTGTAAAAAGCAAAACCAGAATAAATCTTAGCAGCCCCTGCCAGGTAGACAAGCACTCTGTGGGGATGGGAGGGAGGACTTTGCTGGTAGTGTTTTGGAAGATTGCAGGCTGAGTTTCTTTGCTTATGTAAAACAGTGGTCTTTGTTTGGCACTTGCAATGGCGCTGGGGCTGTTGTGTAGCTTCATTGATTGGTTCCATGCAGTGGAAATCTGACCTTTAGCAGATGTTTGAGAAATTGCCAGCATTCAGAGTGATCAGCAGACTAGACAGTTTTTTCCTTATGTTGATGAGAACTTCCATTAGATTAGTAACGTGCGTGACAATGTAAAGCTTTTAAATGATTAGAAAACTTTTTGAAACAAGGCAGATTTTTCTGCAGTGTAGAGCTGCATCAAGTAATTTATTTTCTTCTATGCATCATTTTGCTAATTGGTTAGCTAATGGAAATATTTTGATAATGTAAGTGGTGTGGGTTTTTTCTTTTTGTAATGAGACACTTGGATTTTAAGTAAGCTTTAGTTTGTCTGTATTTTTCTTAAAAAGGTCAGTTTCAGCATGCTGTTGTAGCAGCAGTTTGGGCTAAATGCTTTCAAAGAAAAAAGAACAAGCTGAAATGGGCTGGGGAGGGGGAGGCAGCAGTGAAACATATCCCATCTGGAGCATTTGGCTTGGAACAGGATGTTGCATGACTCCATGTGAAGCCTGCTCTCACGAACAGTATCCTCAGCAATGTAGGAGATTCAGCTGCTCCGTGGTGGGAGTGCAGCATGAAACGAGCTCTGTTTTCTCAAACTCCAACGGTTAGAGCTACAGGAAAGAGGTGGGACTTAATACGAGATTTATGTGTTGAATAACTCAACAACACCAGCAGTTGCCAGATTAAACCCTTTCCTGCAGGTGCTGGCTTTCCTCAGACCTCTACAATTGTTTTTCAGTGTGGTGCATGTGGAAAGAATAATTATTTAAAGGATTAGAGGTTTGAAATGAGAACAATACAATTACTAAGATGTCTGTTTCTGGTTCTAAATTTAAAAATCAAATAATTGCAAGAGGACTGATATTGTCTTGGCACTAGATATCCTATATACATGTGTGCTTTAAAAAAAAAATTGACTGGGTGAAGCTTCTAAGTTTTTTATTATCATTTTGGGTGCAGAAAACATGTTAAGGAAATAGACTATATTGAGAGCAAAGGGTTGTCTTGACAACCAGTCCTGCTATTGTGGACTCTTGGGCAAAATGTATCCAATGTATCCTGTGAAAATATGTTGTGGGATTTTTTTTGTGGTTTTTTGGTTTGGTTTTTTTTGTTGCTTTGTTTTTTATTTTAACATGAGTATTAGGAGGGAAGGGATGTGATGGTAAGAGAAGACATACATTACAAAGCCTGGAAATCTTTGCCCTTTGCTCTCAGTGCTCAAGAACACTTAATTTTTCCAGTGCTATGGAACTTGTCAGGTATGTCTCTTTATTTTACGATTCCCATGAAATTGTGCCAAAATTCCTTGGCAGCTCATTTTATCTAATAATCTATGTACCAAATCAGATGAAGTTTTTTTGGGATATAACAAATATTCTGATTCCTTTTTATAATCAAAACTAGCAAAGCTGTCCTTGCTTATATGCAGCACATTTAATGCTACTTCTGAGTCTTGTTTATTCAGCCTTCATTTCCTGAGCTAAACATGAGGGAGTGGGAGATGGTAGAAAAGAACTGATTCCCTGAGTGGGTGAAATATTTGTTTGTCTAGTTCATCAGTGGTGATCGCCTTCCCACCCTGAGAGGGAGACTTAACAAAATAGGTTTTAGCTGTGGCATTCCATCCTTTTTATTTTTTTAATGCAGTGACTAGGGAATAAAGGCTCTTGATCTTTCTGGGAAGATTTTGAGGGAAGTGAAATGCATGGGAGAAAAACCTGGCTTTTTTCCCCATTGGCCCTCTGTCTGCAGTTAATTTTTGTACATGCACTGAAAAAAAAAACATTGGTATATGTGCTTGTCTGAAATGCTGGCACTGTTGTCTTCTCAAAGTGTATCAAAGTTGCACAATTGCAGGTCTTGGCTGTGCTTAAAACTCTTCATAATTATGGTACGTGAGTTATTTGTATCACAGTGACATAACTGAACCAAAAAGCTGTAAGGAATCCAATAATGAACATTACTTTCCAAAGTATTTATTGCATATTCCTTTAATTTATTGCAGTATTAATGTCTGTTGACTGTAGGAGACAGACCTCTCTGTCTTGAATGCTAAATGGACCTTTTCACATGAGTAATTGTTCCTTTCTTATGCACAGTAAGTTGATTGCAGCAGAAGGTAAATTTTGCATACAATTCACAAGGCAAAGAGACTGACTGTTAGAAATAACATCCAGATTTTAAACAGTTTATAGAGAGAAGTGGAAGGTGTTTTGTAAGACAAGATAGAAACCTCAGTTGTCATTCCCTGATATGTTTTGAAAACAGATTAGCTTCTTTATCACTATCAATGCAAACTGCAGTTATCTGATACCACAAATAGTTCTGCAGCTGATAGTTGAAAATGCCATCTCACAGTGTTCATTTTCCTGAAGGGAACACTTGTGTCCCTTAACTTGAACAGTAATTTTATTGCTCTTTCCCTAGGGGAATGGGAAAGTCTGATGTGACTGTGCTCTATCTTCTTGCACTGATTTATCATAATACAGTAAAGCTGTCAAATTCCTCACTGCAGGAAGGCTGGGCTTGCTTCAGTTACCTCTGCAGGTCATGGAGGCCCTACCTCATTTCCTGATGTCTTTCCAAAAGTCTTGTTTGTATTCTGTGTAGCTGTAGGTACACAATCAGTTGCAGTTTGTGGGATGGTTTTGTTTGTTTTCCAGACATTTTCTGACTCAGCCTGGAATAGATCAAGTTGTGCTAACATTTGTTACAAGAAAGGACTTGGTTATGTTCCTAAGTTTTTTTAAAGATTCTGAGAGTAAATAATTATTGGAATTCAAGGAGCTCCTCAGAAAATAAACTTGCAAATAGAGATGGGAGCTGAAAACTTGGAGAAGTTGTCCTGCATTTTCTGTGTATAGGAATGGTTTATTCAGGGGACACAAAAAAAAAATCATAATTTTAAATGAGCAAGATGATAGTGGGGAAATAAAGGGGAGAAAAGAGAAAGTAAAGGGTACCAGCCTTCATTTTGTGGTACATTTATTGTGTGTATAATTTCTAGCATTAAAAGCTCTCTTGGACATACACTAAACCTTGTTTTGTTCCAGAAACTTGAACAGATGGTGAGAAAATTATGTACAGTTCTGAATTAATGCTTTTTTATTCTCTCCTCTGCAGCATTTTCAATTGCAGGGAGGACTTTTTTTAAGCCCTTATAGTTACAGTGTATAAAACCATTGTACATAAACAAATGTTTTTTAAGAAATTATCATCACAATCTTCTTTAAAATGCTATTTCTTCAAAAATATTATCCTTACTGTTGTGACAAGGAGTGTCTGACTTTTTCACTAGTAAGTTACCCAGAGATGGCTAATGCAGTAATTAAGGTGATTAATTGGGTTCATTAGGCAGCTTTTGATGTATGCTCATTGCCAATATTTTGTTCTTATGTCTTTACTTGTGGCCTTAAGCACTAAGGGTTTGATTGTGTTATCTGTGGGATCTGTTGTTCTCTTGGTCTTATCAATGGATCTATTGTTCCTCCTTTGAAAAGACCTTTGAAAGGAATTACTAGGAGAACTGAAAATGCAGAATATTTTGTTGCCTTCAGTTTTTTGTGTTGTTGTACGTTGGATATTTCTAGGACAATTTCTAATTAACAAGAGTTATGCTGAAAGCTTTAAAAGAATTATGCCATTAAGTTAAAAATCAAACATTTCTCTGTAGTTTGGACAATTGTGATACTGAAATAGGTTAGTTAATACTCAAGATGTAAAAGGTTAAATGACCTCACATTTTTGAGAAATTTTATTGAAGAACAAAAACTGATGTTAGAGAACAGAGCAAAAGTCTCTCTTCTGAAAGACAGTAGTAGAGAAACACATGGAAAGAGAATTTTCATCTATGTATTGTGAGTGGCTTCTGTAACCTTAAGTGCTTTTCACCCCTGTTTTCCTGAAGCTTTTCTGCATCAGTAATTCTGTTTATTTGAAGCCATTCCTCCTGTGCTGTAGCCTTAGCAGCTGCAACAACAAAGTGGGCAATTGTTCAGAGGAGCTGGTTGTGTTTGTAGTTCTATGCTCCAGCACAATTTGTCTTGTAACACCTCAGCTGCACCTGAAAAGCCCCTGGCATTCAATCTGCAACACATTGAGTGTCATGTAAACATAATCTCAGCTCCCAAGGAATTTGTGGTCAGAGGAGGCAGCACTGGGCTGAAGTGACTGTACTCTGGATCTAGAGGATGGGTGTGAAGCACAGACATTGTGACTTGCTTTCTGTCAGGGAGTGAGGGCAGAACCTCCCAACTCACCATCAGTGACTGAAGTTTTTTGTTTATTTTTTGTTAATTAAAAAGCCAAACACATGCAAATTACTATTAAAAGACTTTTGCAATACATTGACAAAATGTAAGTGCTTTATTAAGTTGGGACCAAACTGTCCACATTGCTAATGTCTTCATTCTGATGTAAACCATCTCCTTAAGATTGTGCAATGGGAAAGAACATTTGCTAAATTACTTATCATGCTACTGTATTTCTGTATATCCAGAGTTTACCTATTATTTATATAAGTGTAATTTTTTTGCTCAGACATTTGGATATCTGTGACTCAGGAGTGGCCATTATGGCAAAGAGGAGATTGAGGATGTGGATTAACACAGTCTGAAACCCCAGGAAGCCATGGTTACATTTCCTCTCCTGCTCCCAAAACGTTGCTTACCTTTGTCAGGCTGTTTCCTGATGTCATGTTTGCTCACATGTGCCACCAGCCCTGCTCTTAATCTCCTCTGACCTTTTAGTAATTGCTGGAGATATCTCAGTGCAGAGTTGAATGAACTTTGATCCCAGTTTGTGGACATTTATGCACTGGTGAACTCTGAACTGTAATGACCCAGTTCTTCTCTGTAAAGTCTAGCCTTGCAGTTTGGTGCCAGATGGAAAAATAAAGGAAGCTCATATAGACCTCAAAAGTCCATATGTTAATCCTTTGAAGCTTCAACCTCTTGAGTACAGATCTTACTTTGCTGTTTTATGCTGCACCAAACCTATAAGAAAGAAGTAGACCTAGGTAAGTTTTGTTTATGAATCTTTTGTTAGCAGATGTTTTTAAGTTTTTAGTTACATCAGAAAAATTTTATGGGAGCCTTTTTGAGTGAATGGTGACTCTCCAGTGTGAAGTATTAGACAAGTGTGAGGGAAACAGATGTAGCATTGAAAGATGACTTGTAGAGGAGGTTGAAACTCAGGCTGCAGTGGTAACATGAAGTTGACTCTTAAACAACAAAACAATAATTCAGCTTGTGAGATAGCACTGAATGCAGTCACAAGACTACAAGGGAAGACTTTAATAATTCAGATTATAAAAAAATTAGAACTTGAACAAAACAGCCAAAGTCAAATACTCTGAATCTTAGCTAGGAAGACCTTAGAAACTGTTTGTCTTTATTGTTCTGCTTAGAGGTGGTTTTTGTCAGGACCAGGAGAAACCAGGACCAGTTTGCAATGTGGTTATTGGTAGCATGTGAATTGGAGGAAAGAGGACAGCAAATTACTGTTAAAACTGTAACATGTTCTCCAATAAAAGGTAAAGCTTTAAAGTAATTGATATGGTACTACCTTCTCTACTCAAATATTCTAGTCCTCTTATAATGGAAAAAAGGCCTGAAAAAATCTCAAAGGTTTCAGCAGATGATCAATGAAGTAGATAAATATTTCACTAACATTTTGTCTTGCTTCAGAAGATTATGATTATTATTGCTATTACTGCTATTTTCTCATCTGCTTGCTGAGATTTGTTTGGTTGGCTGGTTGCCTGAGGTTAACAGTCTTGGTTACAAGAGCAAATGCTGTTGTTGTCAGAATACAGAAAATTACCATTTTGTAATGGATAATAATTTATAAAAATGCCAATATAATGTCTCTTTTTGGTAGCTCAATTTTTTTCTTGCATTTCTGGTTACTTTTGGAATAGTCCCCCATAGTTCTCTTAATTCCTGTAAGATGACCCAAGAAAGCAATGAATTAAGTGAGTTTGTCTGCTGGAATTTTTGCTGTTGATATGAGCTAGACCTTGAGAAAATGTCTCCAGTACAAACAAAATCTACCAGCCAGCTTCCTCTGGTGATTTGTCACTATGCTAAGGATTTGCTGGTGTCTTTTTGATATCTCTGGCTTTATCTGACAAAAAGGAAATAGTTTGTGAGCCCACTCCTGGTTTGTTTGGCTTGCTGTCTGGAGACTGATGTGGGCACACAGAGCAGCTGAGAGGCACTTGGTCTTTCCTAGCCTGGATTCCCAAGTAAGAGTATCAAAAGTTCATCTCCAAACCTTAATTTTCTTTTACAGTGTCTCTTCTGTTCCACTTCAAATAAAGATTTGCTGTTCCAAAGTGCAGAGTTTAATCGGTGTCTGCACTCTGGATTTGGGAGCACACCACTTGTTGTAGCAGCACATGAATCAGGTTGAACCTCTGTCTGGGCAGATAGTGAGAAGTACTTTCAGGTCCTTAGGGTCAGTCCTTTGAGCCTGGGAGGGATGGCTGGTTTGGCTCCTCACCTGTTGAGGATGGCTGATTGGATTGTGTTGGTAGAAATAGGGAAGGTCCTGTGCTTTTAGCTCTTGATTCCCTTTAGCAGTGCTTCAGCTTTGGGCTGTTCAGCTGCACTGAGACATCAGAAAAACTCTGTAGCTCCCTGCTCAGGTCCTGATCATCTCCAAAGTGCCAGCTTTGTGCATTTAGACTGTGAATTTGGACTCTCAGGAGGGCTGAAGCTGAGCTGTTTGCCCATGGGTGGCTTTGCAGCCATACCTTGCTGGCTACAGTAACAGCCAGGTTGGTTGGTTACGTTTCCTGCCCCACAAGAGGCAGAGTTGTTTCTCTCTCAGACTGGGGATGAGGAAAAATAGCAGTTGGTGAATTCTGACTAGGAGGTGACCCATTCCTTTCACCATTCACTTCAATTTAGCTTCCTGCAGTGCATTGTGATTGCTGATGGCCAGGTAGACAAGCTTTGTCTTCATTAATAAGCCATCACATTGTAAAAATTGACTTAAATCCATTAATATCTAGTGTTTTAAATAGTCTGGTAGTTATTTTTTTGTTGGTTTTAGTCACATCTTCAAATGACAGATATATGCAGTTTAAAGTCAGCATAATCTTTTAAAAACTAAAACTTAGCAATAATGGTTCCTTATTAAATGACAGGTGTTGATCTTTTTAGTGTGATATTATGAATGTTAGTATTAGCACAGATTAATTAACAAATCATTTAAATCACTAAAGTTTTTAAATTGGCTTTTAATTTACCTTATTTAAATTACATCTGATTTGAAAACAAATTGTAATATAATTTTTAAATTGAATGTGTAGACTTCCTATAGTATGTGTGCTTCTTAACTACTGTTTTTAGACATGATAATTTAGAAATTGAGGTATAGTAAATTTTTTCTATGTTGTGTAATAGTGAAAAGAATTTGAAAGATGTTTTCAGGCCTGGAGGGCCAGGAGGTTTTTGTGTGATGTGCATACTTTACCTAGTTATGATTCAATAGGCCGTGGTTTCTTAAAATAGTAAGTCACTTCTATTTCTCACTTGGGATAAGTAATTCAGGAAATTTCTGGAATGTAAAACATCTTTCAAATGGGGCTACTTGTGCCCCATTGGTTTCTTTGTAAGTCCAGTAGAGTCATGATTTAATTTCTGGTTTGTGTGTCACTTCACTTTGCTGTTAAGATCTGAATTTGGAAAAATATTTGCAAAATAGGTATGCCAAATAATTTAAACACAATGATTTAAGTAGCTTGTAAAATAAAGCTTGGCACTCCTGTAGATTGTCTTTTTATCAGAGGGAAGTCTTTTTCTTTTGAGAAATTAATTTAAAACTCACATACAAGAAGTATAGGATTTTGTTCTCTTTCATTTCATTGTACATCATATTTTCTCCCTTCATCTTTCTGTTCAGAATATGCATTTTAAATTGTGGGATGAAAGTCACATACTTGTGTTAGGTGGTTTTCTTTATTTTCAAGGCTGCTCTTGGGCCTGCAAGTAGGATGCTTTTTTATTCTGTCATCTTCTCTGCAATCTCTACTCTGTGCTCTACATGATGTGCTGGTTGCTTAGCAATCCAAGCCACAGACTGCAGCAGGCTGTTGCAATACTACTGGTATTTTTCCTCAGTTTTGAAACCAATTTTTTTGCTGCATTTTTCTTCTGCAGAGGCTACTTTATTGTCAGTGTTCTAGCATGCATTTTGGGGAATGCAGAATCAAGGTTTGAAAATTAACCATAAACTGGAAAGAAATAATTGTTGTTGTTTCAAGGCCTCTCTGTATTTGTAGGATATTTATGTTTTAAGGCTTGATATAAGGAAGCTACCTGGAAAATCCATGTTTATTGGAGCATGTATTTGCTACATCTGGCCCTGTTCCCTTGTGCACATGGCACATATTTGAGATGTCTTGCAGTGAGTGTGCAGCTCTGCTTTATTCAGGAGCCTGGTGAGAGAGCAGGGCTGTCTTCCTTATTCTGCCAGCCCTGAAGTGTTGAGCAATGCTGGCAGTGCAAGTGTGGCCTCAGCTTGAGTGTGTCTGTCACTGTGTGACTCAAGCAGTGACACAGGCTCCTCTGGAGTTTTAGACATCTTCAGCAGATGATCCTGAGGCTGCAGATTTTTTTCTTCTCTAAGTAATGAGAACAGTGTTTTTGGAAGTGTTGTCTCCTTGCATTTCAGAGGAGCTGTAGCTGGCTGCTATGTGTGGTCTTTCAGTGGGAGGAAGTAAATCTTGGTGCTTTCCTGCTGGACAGACCTAGAATCATTTTGTACTAAAAAAAAAGAGGGGGTTTCCAAGCAGTTGTGAATCCTGAAGCAACAGAAACTTGATTCTCTGCAGATAATGAACCAACCTCTCTTTTTGTGCACTTCAACTTTCCAGCTTCTGATTGAGGACTGCTGCTGAGATACTACACCTATTCAATTTTCTTTTGAATAAACAGAGAATTTAAGTATTCAGAATTATCAGCATGTTTCTTCATGGTAGAAGGGTATATCAAAACAGGATTTAATCTTTGAGGAATTGTCCCTTCGATTTCCACAGTAAATCAAAGTAGAGCACTTTCTCTGCTCATTAAATAGAAAATTAGATCTTCTGCCCTTAAATTTGTTACTTCTTGCAAACTTCACAAATAATCAGAACAGATGTGCAGATTTGAATATTCGTTCAAACAATTTCATGTTTTAAGAGCTGAAATAGCATAAAATAACTCGCACTGCTGATTTGTCCCATCTTTTAAGGAGCTTTCAGTGTTCATGTCTATAAAGCATCTATCTGATTCTACAGCTTTTTTCCTAGTGCTTGAGAGTTAGAAGCAGGGCTCTTGCATTTTAGAGACAAGCTATTATGTTCCTTAAATTGTGGCATGCCAGTTTTGTCAAGAACATTTTCAGGTCTTCTAGAGACTTTGTGTGGTATTATGGGTATCTGCTCACCCTGCCTAAAAAATACACGGTACATTTAGTACTTTTTGTCAAAACTAGCTACTTTCTTGACTGCAAATATAAGTGAACAAACACATCTGATCTGCAGTAAAAATGCTGCCTATTTTAAAGAATATATGGAGGCAGTAAACCCCATCTTTTAATACTAAAATATTTGCTAGTTGAAGACAAATCTATTGCTATTATTTCAGCTGTTGCAGTTGCTTTTAGGCTATATGGAGAATGCCAGTGTACTTTAAAATGCTTTTTATGAGCTTTTTATATTGTAGAGTGACTGTGAAATACTAATGTGAAAGACTGAGGAAATTTTGGTAACAAAAAGCAACATTGAAGCCCTTTATTGAAGAAAAATCCTGACTGCTGCCTTTGGTTGCTATTTCACCACTTTTCCATGTGGAAATGGGTAGCACTTGCATAAAAGAGGAATAATTTTCCTGTGTTAAGCTGTTTTGCTTTATAGTAACTTGTGCTTTGATTGCATTTGATTAGGTTTAGATATATTTAGAAAGACTTAACTGCTGGGTAATGCCATCTCCATGAAAGAAACAATTTGTAATAACCTGAGAAGTCAAGGATATTTGGAACAGGATGGGAAGATTAAGTTTTATAAAAGCACCCTTACTGTCTCCATTCTCTCTGTACTTAAACTAGCCTTAGTTTGTACCAGCTGGATGTTTGGCAATCCATCAGGAGATGGACAACTTTTCCAGAGTCTAGTGTAGTTTGTTTTAATTCTCAGCTGTGTACTATGCTGAGGATCACACCAGAGCTGAGCAAGGGGTCAGAGTTGTCAGAGGCTCAGAATTCCAGGAGCAATCCTGGCAATTTCAAACCCCACCACTGCCATAGGTGGCTTGGTGTGGTATCCATGGACTCACTGCCTCCCTCCACCTCTGTGGCAGCAGCAGCAGGAGGTTCTGCCTGCTCCCTTGGCTGTCTGGCTTTTCTTTCCTGCAGGTAGATTTTCTTTCAAAACCAAGAAACTCCCAGAGCCCTTGTTACTGGGCCAAGAATAAACCTTTCTTAAACATCCCATAGAATGCTTGTTCCCCAGAATGAAAATGTGCAGGTTGCACTTAACATTGGGGAATATGGAAAGGGAAGAACTAATTTGGACTTGTATTTTGAATTTTCTAGTTATTTTGCCTAACTTTGTATAACTTCTGTCAAATGGAAAATTTTTGTTTTCCTTCATCATTGGAAATTGTGTGTTTTTAAGTAAAATTTTGTGGTTTTAAATGCATTTCCATTAAATTACATATTAGATTTGCATTTGTGTGTTCACTTGGCTATACATCACAAGGTTGGAAATTTGACAGCTAGTTTTTGAATCTTGATTACATACTAAGAGGTCTATCTTAAGTTGCATAACTAAGACATTTGAATTGCACAGATAATTTTTAGCATCTGAGTCTGCAGTTTTCAAGACTTATAATTTTTTAATGAAGTATATATGTGTAATAATTGATCATGGCACAGTATTCTATCTGTTGTAATAGAAAAGTGTTACAAGGGAAACCCAGGGGGATTCACTCTGAGGCTCACCTTGAAGTCAGCAGCCAAACTGGTGTTGATGAAAAACCATTTAATATTGTATAAAGTAGTGTTTTCTTGGCCCTATTGAAAACATGCTCAGAGAGGTAGCTTGATTTTTTTCTTCCTAGAAATAAACATTTTGCTAACAATCATTAGGTAATGAAGGGGAAAATGTCCTCTCTTCCCTTAGGAGGGCAAACAGAACTTGGATAACAAGGCGCTCAAGGAGTTTTAACAAAGTGGATGATGCATGGACTATGCTTTTTAACATTTTAAGTCAAATTTTTTGGAAGTCAGCCTTGCTTTTGTGGCAGTTCTAAAGGGTTTCAAAATTTATTTTGTCAGGCATATTTATTTGGAGCAGAAATGACTGGAAAACTCTCGATTACAGTTCTGCATGTAGAGGATTTCACCATGGTTGTTGTGTTTGGGCTTAGAAATAACAATATTTTGTTGCAATTGCTTGGCTGACTCCATTGGAAATAAATTTGTTGTCTTGCTTTACTTGGAAAAGCATACTAAAGCTTATGCTGCTTCCTGTTGGAAGATAGCAGTGAGTTACAAAATTAGCACATTAATGCCAATTATAAATATAATCTCATCCCAGTGGGAATTTCTCCTTTTTATTCAAGAGAATGCATACGTGGTGAGAAGGCTTCAGCTGCTCTGGGAACACAAACATATAATATCTATCCACAAATAGTTGACAAGGCAATGAAGCAAAATTTGGCTGAAAAATCTCAAAATCAGCATTCATTCTTAGGGAGGCAAATGTCATAGAGTTTCTTGCTGTATAGTGTTCTGTCAGTGGAGCAAAAAAGATGAAATATTTTTAGGCTTTGCACTCCTTAGAGGGTCTAACTTTGACTCTCTATTTTATTTTGTTGGCGTAGGTTGCTGGATTGCTTCCTTTCCTCATCTTTTTCCCTTTTTACTCCCTTTCATAAACTGTGCTGTTTGAGATAGTGCTTGTCTCTGTGTGGGAGGTCAGTGTGCACAGAAAGGGGAAGCCTCTATTTTTCAGAGCCTTTACTGTTGCCTTAGAAAAATTAATTTCCCAGCCAAACAGAGAATGGGTAATGAACTGGGTGCTTCATTTTGTCTCTATTGCTTCTGCTTTTCAAAAATCAACTTTAAAAAGCCAGCAGATAGTTAATAGGCTTGGCATGGAAACGTGCAAGTGGTGGAAGCTGGCAGAAGTGATTCCCAAGGATTGTGTGTGGAACTAGAGGAGGAATATGGTGCCCTGAGCCATGGCAGACTGGCTCTGTGCCATGCTCCATTCTCCACTTTTCTTGGAACTGCTCCTTTGAAGATCTAATTATATGGTGCCAGGAGACTCTGCAGATAGCTCAGCAGTAACTCCCACTGTCGCTGTGCTGAATTTTGGTTTATTTGGGGTGCAAAACTTGCACACAAACACTAGATTGTATCACAGCTATCCACAAGCTTTGGCCAGTGGCCAGAAGATACAGTATGTTTTAGTGTGGCTGTTTCTAAACTGCTAACTCTGCTTTAGACTTAACTGTGTTTTTCAAAAATATTTATTCATTTGATTCTCCTTGCCTCCTATTTTTTTTTAATGTGCTGCTGTGGGAGGTCTGCTGCTTAACCTCTTCACACTTTGCTACAGACTACCCAGGTGAAGTGTCTTTCCAGATACTAAACCAAAGTTATTTGACCAGTCTGAAATAATTGAGTGAAATTTGCAGGAAGGAGGTGCATTTTAGAGAGTGATTTTTAACTGTACGGTCACTGAAGATTGTCTTTAGAATTGATCAAATGACAAATTTTACAAATAAATGGTTCTCCAGAAGGCTTCAAAATAGCTGCAAATACAAGATAATTAATGCTGCCAAAATGATTTGGGATATGATGTGCTTTCCTGCCAGTGTTTTACAGTTTTACTCTGTTTACTGTTCCTCTTAACTCTTTAGATTAAGAAATGAATATTCTGCAACTTTATTACAGATTTTAGAATTAGTCTCTAGAAATGAAATTATTAAAAAGTGGAGTTTTTTTAGTGGTAACAGTTTTTGCTGCTGTTTTCTACTTGCTTTGTTAGAAGAAGAGGCAATTGCTGTAGTAATGAACAGTAGAGGTGAGAGGATCTTCTTGATCTGATGCTTTAAAGAAGAAAGGGAAGAGGAAAGTGTGTGGGAATGAAGTGGGAGTAATATGGGTCAAAAGTATCTGTGGAGAAAACTGGGATGATGAACTTGGGTAGAGGAGTGAGAAGTGGCGTGGTGAAAATTGAAGTTGTGCACTCAGAAGGCAGAAGGACAAGATGAGAAGGAACACTCTGTAGTACATGTTTGATAGTGTGAGACAGAAAGTCTAGACAAGAAAGTATGTTGTAGGCCTAAAATTAACCAGATCTAAAAGAGAAGAATATTTCTGTGACAGTGATTTTTAGTTCTCAGAAGCAGATACAGGAAGAAACTCCAGTTTTGGAAATTGCCTTGGGTGTGGCTGAGGCTGAAGTTCAGAGGTGTAGGAAAGCATCTTCCCTTCTCCATTTAGTGTAACAAGCAGTGGCATTTTTTGTATTTTACCCGCTGCTTTTTTCTTAGGATATTTCTCATTGAGAAAAGAGAACAACTTACTACTTTGAGTTATTTTTAACTTTAAAATGAATTCTTTAATTTTGAAATGTAATGGGTTTAGCAGAGATATGCAGATAGCTTTTGGATAGCTCTGAGATCCCTCTGCGCTCTGCACAAGAGGAGACAAAAGGTGTGGTGTATTTAACTTAGTGGTTTAGTGAATGCAGCTGAGGGGAGAAGGTACAGCTGTTCTATACTGGGATAGCACAAGATCAAATAGTTACAAACTGGTTCCACATTAACCTAGCTGGAAGCAAAACGTGGTGGTATTGTTTCTTGTTTGGTTTGGTTTTTGAGCCAAATTGCAGGAGGAAACTGAGCTGCTTCTGTGAGCTGCTGTGTGCTGGACTTGCTTGTAGTAGCCAGGTCTGCAGGCTCAGGATGTCCTTTCTGGTGCTCTTCCAACTGACTTCTTTTTCCCTTAAAACTATATCACTGGTTAGTTGGTTTGTATTACATCACTTATATTTGAACTGAAAATGAGAAGTATTCATAAAACTTAGTGATTATGTAGATAGCTGTATGTATTACTTGAATGCTATTATTAAATACTTAGTGTAATGCTTGTTGTTCATGTGATAAGACACCCAATGTTAGTGGTAATGTTTTAGTAACTCTCCTCTTTACACCACAAATGCACTGCCAAGAAAACTGTCTTCTGTGGTGTAGGAACTGAATATATAATTTCAAAACCATAGCATTAAAATGGGTAATAAAAAAGATCTTGCATTAAATTTTTTAATGTATACATTAAAAAGTGCATGTAGATGAACACATGCTGTGTATGTGCAATAATGTATGTCCTTTCCTTTCTTCAATTTCCCCAGGTGTATGTGGAATTTGATGACCTTGAATGGGAAAAGCGAGAATGGGTTAAAGTTTATGAAGATTTTGCAGCCTTCTTGGTGGAGTACCAGCTGGTCTGGGCAAAAAGAAAGGACCCAAGCCAGACTCAGGGATCAAAAATCAAACAAATTCAATGGCCTGCATTGGTAAGATACTTTAATTGCATTTACTAAAGCATTTAATTCTCTTTAATTCTGTCCTTAAGAAACTGTCTAGGTTACTCCTGTGGTAATGGGAAGTGGTGAGCATGGAGGGGGAGAAGGGTAAGAAAAGGATAAGAAAAATCTAGTAAAGCCTGTTGGTGTTGGAGTGATGTGGTAATAGTCACTCATCTTCCTTTTTGAATCAACCTAAAGCACTGCAAAAGTGGTCTCTGACTGACATAACAGGATTAATGTCACTTTGCGTAGTCAAAGCATCTTACAAATATAAACTTGCCAGTAACACGTTACTGCTCTGGGGAGAATTGAAATTAAGGTGAAAAATAAACCCTTAAGCTTGTGATGCCCTCAGTTTCCACGAAGGAGGTAGCTGAAATTCAGGTCAGAGTTCAGAAGGATGAGAAAAGATTAATCAAGTAAGTGGTAATTGTTTGCCTGGTTTATGAGGTGATCTTTCTGGATTGGTGCCCAAGCATTTAAAGCTGTTGAGATAACTGCTTGGAGGCTGTGTGCATTTGTGACATGCCTTTAGATATATCTGATGAGATAATCTAAAAAGCAATAAACATGTGTGCCTTTTTTCTCCAAAGAATCTAGTAGTGCTAGCAAAGTCTTCAGAAGAGCCAAATAGATGTGAGATTTTGGGAACCTACTGTGTTGGATGGTTTTGCTTTGTACACAGCTGGGGAAGATTCCTCACAGACTTGTGGCTGAAAGGGGCTCCAACAAATTTGTGAAAATGATGAAGGGAAGTCTTAGATATATTTGAGAATAAGCTTAATATGTGTAACTCACTCTTTAAAAAAAATGTTTACAGTCATAATGAATTTAGATGATGACTTTTTTCCCCTCTGGCTTTTGCTGTATCTGTTTCCTTTCAATATACTGTTGATATTATTGTCTCTGAGCATCTGATGGATTTCTTGGAATGCTATTGTGGGATAGTTTTTCTGAAGCTGGGGTGGGAACAGTCATGCTGATGGTCATGAAGCAGTCTGGTCAAAAAAGTCATGGATGATTTTGGGTTGACTTACTCCTCTTCAGTTAATACTCCTACTCAGCTTGTGTGTTTGAGTAAAGCAAGGAAACTTTCTGGATGTACAGGCTGAGTCATATATTTGCTTTTACAGGCAAGTTAGTCTATCCTTGAGCAAGAATTTTTAGTTTTAGGGAGCCATGTTATTTGCTCTTTGAAGCCACCCATCACTCCTTGATTGAGATGGGTCTTTTAAATTCTGTTCAAAACTTATCTTAGTGTCTAAGTACTCTGCTATTTTACATGCTTTTAATCTCACCCTCTAGGATAGAGATCCTTGTTGGGTTTAGAGGGGGTGTATTTCTATAAAGCATTCTAGTCTGGCTGCTGATCCTGTCCCCAAATTAAAAGTGTGTATTTGCTAATGTGTGAAAGTTTTGGTTGAATCTTTCTCCTAGCAGACACTTTTATCCAACTTGTGCTGGTCCAGCAAAAGGCAAAAACCTTTTTTCTTCCATCTCTATCTTACAAATTCTGTAATTTTTTAAAATGTTTACATTCTTGAGGCAGCTGATAGGCATGAGAAGGAAGATTTTCAAAAGATTTGCCTCGTGCTTTTACAGTTAAAAATTGAAATAGTATAGGCTGAAGCGAGGCCCAAATAGCTTCAGGTCACAGTTTTCAGATGTTAAGGATGAGAAATCCTCAGAAATTCTCTCATTTATACTTGGCCTGGGTACAGATGTTCTAGCAATTGTTTCCTGAGTCAAACCCTCTAGTCATCCATTCCAGAAAAAACATATTTGAGGGAAAGTGCAGATACAGGATATTAGCTGTAGTTAGAGCAGATTCTCTCCACAGAGACCTCCCAAGGTTTTGCTGTGTATCAACAGCAACTCTGAGCACACCATGGCTTGGGGAGCAGTGAGGGTGCTCAAACTGCCATGGAACTTTTGGCTTTTGTCACCAGACTATCAAAACATTGCAGTGGATTGGAGTGGATGAGCTCTGTGAAGGTTTGTGGTGTGTTTTAGTTGTGGTTTTTTGTTTTTTGTTTATTTTCCAAACAAGACTCACTAAAAATAAGAAAGCATGAAAAGGGTGGTTAAAAAAAAAGATTTTTCAAACAGCAATAGGAATATTTGCATTTTTATGTGAAATCCCAAGTGTGGACGTGGTAATACACGTACTTGGAAAAAGCTGAGTCTTGATGTAGCCTTTAAAGGAAAAGTCTCAAGCATTCCCATGCATGTGAACAATATTGAAAAAAAAATCATACCAAAATAAATGGTTTTGATACAGTTTTGTATCAAAGCAAAGCAATATTTTAGAAAATTTTATGTAGTATTTCTCTAGGATCTTTGGCTTCAGTGGAGTGAATGAAAACTGCTTGTTCATTTCTTTATTTCTGCTTGTTCATGGTTCTTTATCACCTTGTCTTCTTTGATTAATGTAGCCTGTATTTACTGTATGGTATTCAAGCCTGATCAGAAGACAAGGTCTGCAGTTGCTGTGGGGCTTTTTTTGTGGGTGGATACCAGTCTGGTGTCTGAGTACTTCAGTTACTGATTGCTTTCATCACTCAGTTGTGTGATATGATGTAATCTCCACTTTATAGATGAAATTTCTAGAATGCAAGTTGTTTACAAGTGTTGCTATTTTCAAATGCCTGAGTGCCTGAGGTGTAGCTATTCCTGAAAGCACAGCATCTTTTGACCTTGTGTAATGATGCTTTGAGATTTTAGGCTCTATAGTCAGGCTGAGAAAGGGGGAGATGGGAAGCACTCTCTTTTTCTCCTTGTTTAGAAACTCTGTAACAGGAGAGGGGTAGGCTATCATCTGAATTCAGTTTCTCTCATGATGAGATTGTATTTTTTTTAAGTGAAATTCCTGCCTCAGGTGCAGACTTGTCTGTAAATGATCCTGGAGCCCTGTTGCCAGTAACAATCTTCATTGTGATGATTTCATGTGATGGCTTAGAGTGGATACCTCTGCCACTGTGCAGGGCTGGGAAGGAGGGAGGAACAGCAGTGCCTCAGGTTGTGCACACTCTAATAAAATGCTTTTTCTTCCTGGGAGCACTGGAGGACTTGGCTGCCTAGCTGGTATAATTAGAAATCACCTTGCAGCCTAAAGAAATGGCAGTAGTGATAAGCAATGTCAGGGTATGTGTAGCCTGGATAATGGGAAAAAGTAAGTTTGGTAAACAGTGCTTGTTTTATACCTTAAAGTAATAGAGATGCTTTACTGATGGCAATGCAGGAGAAAACTTCTTGGCCAAAGTGTTAGCATAGGAAAAAGTGAAAGTATGGATTCTGAAAAAAGTTGTAGGTAAGTGGAAATGAGTGGTGTGCCTTCTCACATTAAGTGATTTTAAAAAAGTAGCCAAAGATAAAGTGTTGAAATTGAAGGCATCCGTTTGGGTTGATAAATAAGGGGGGGTGCATGTCACAAAACCAGAAAAAACAGGAGTGATAGGCTCCAAGTGATGGGTTAGGGGAATCACCAGCACTTCAAAAATGAGGCAGAACAGGGTTTTGAATTTCTCAGAAATAACTTTGCAGCAATTAACATGCTGAATAAAATTATTTGACCTGTAGGTAGACAAAGAATAGTTGTATTTTAGGGAGGGTAAATTAATTTTCCTATGTAGAAATAGTCTAGGTACTGTGATGTTAGAGATTAGTGATAAAATCATGCATTTGATACAATTCAGTCTGAAGTCTCAGGAGTATGGGGGTATCCTCTCAGCAGCCAAGAGGGGAGAGGGAAGTACTTGTGTGGGCAGGGTGACAAATTGGAGCCAAGTTTTTAATGTGGAACTGAACAGAATGCTTCTGTGAGCTGTCAGCATGAATTTAATTACTGCCTCTCTAATTGCACATTAAAATATCTAGAAATAAAGTGTAGAGGGAGAAAATGAGATGACAAAGGAGAGAAGCAGCTAGAGACATTTTAGAGAATAATAGAATAATGTGCAGGAAAAGTTTTAAGGTCACAGACTTACTAGCAGAGGGCACTATGGTAGAATCATAGATAGCAATTCACATTTTTTTCACAGCATCAACTGTACATGTTTTAAGTACAGGAAGGTGTGGGCTGAGTGTCTTTTTCTTAATAATTGTGTTTGGGAAGAGGGTTTTGGAAACATAAATGATGTACTGAACCAAAAATTTATTATTGAAGGTCTACAGAAAGGAATGAAAGACAGACATTTCAGACAGACATTTTAAGAAGCCTGTTCCATCATCTTGGAAGGAAAATAAGGGAAGAAGAATAATGGAAAATGCAGTTATGATTAAATGAGTTTAAGGTTGATAGGTTATGGCAAATCTGTACTTTCGGGTAAAGGATCTAGGAGAACATGAGAGGTTGGAAAGAAAAGGATTGGAATTGAATATAGAGAAAAGTGAATGCATTGAATGAGAACATATATGAGAAACTTCTGCAACAAGAAAGGAAGAGGATGTTATAGAACAGAAAAGGAAAAGTATCTTATTTTGGAAGAAACTGGTGGTCTTGTGCAGGGTAGATGTCAAAGGAGGAAACAGTTTGGCTCAGTATACTGTGATGAAAAACAGGACTGGGGAATGGTACATTTAGCTGGCAGGGCAGAGCTGGGTGCCTGGGATGATGATGAGTCAGAGTGTTTCATGTGTTCCTCTGGGTATGCCTTATTTTGTGAAGCATGTGTTGCCTTTTTTTATACCTGTAAACTAAGTGCTGCTTGTGAATTCAATATGAATCCATATGTAATAAATCAGAAGAAACCATGTAGTTTGTTGCTCTGAATATGAGGACAATGCTTCATTAGCTTTACAGTACTTGCCTTGTCAGACCAAGAGATTTGCCCTTTGGTCTCAACTAATATACAAAGGTCTGCAGTAACTTTCACTCCCAGTTTCATGCTGGTATACTGCAAGAACTGGCTCTCCTGCAATTCTGTGTTTTATGTAGATAAAAGCTAAAATACATTTTCATGGGGAGATCCTGAATATGCATATCTCTCCTAAGGTAGGGAGGCTGGAAGAACAACTCAACCTCCCCCCTGCTCCAGTAAAAAAATGAGCATGCCTGTTAGCCTGTCTCTCTTGGATCAAGTGAAATAATTGCTAAACCAGTGGCTTGAGAACAGTCTTTGCTGGGACTCTGTGCAGGGCTCTGCAAGAACACAGAGCTTTAGCCAGACTTATAGTAAAAACAGGGACAAAGAGAGAAACTTCACTGGCAGTGATGAACCCTTTTCCATTGTGAGAATCTGGAGCTGATTTACAATGGCCAGTGCCAGTGGCACATGTGGGACTGTGGGCCTTCAGTCTGACTGTCATGCTAATGAGGAGGTTGTCTTCAGCAGGAGGAGATGAAGTTTGTTTTGGTGGCAGTGGATGTGTTTGTTCTGGTTGGATGTGAATGAGCCCAATATGTTCATGTGCTGACTGCACATGAGGGCACTTGGTGGTAAAGTTTGTGAGGTGAAGCATTCCTAGATACATGGAAGAGAAGACTTGTCCTCTGACCTTATGTAGCTTTTTCCCCTCCTCCCTCTGTGCCCCTCTGTCCCAGCTGTCAATTGCAGAATCCCTTGGCTTGACTGCATTCTGCTTCAGCTGGCTTGATTCTGCTGGATTATGAAGCAAATATTTTTGAAGTGCCAGTTTATTGGCATTTGTGTCAGGATTAAAGAAGAAAGTGTACAGTCTGTACAACAAGCTTCTACGGGGCTTCCAGAAGTTCTTGAGACAAATAAAATTCTTTCTTTGGCACAGTAATGGAAAAGGAACAGGTTCCTTGTTCATCTCTGTTTATACTGTGACACACTACCACTTTTTCACTCTCTCAAGGATTTGTTTTCGTCTTTTTGATGATCTAATTTTAGCATTTCTGAGTAAGTTTCTCTTTTATATGTTGATCCCATGGCTCAGATTGACCCCTGTCAAAATCAGGAGCTTCTATAGATAATGCTGATGTTCCTCCTTTATATTCAGTACTTCATTGCAGCCTGTTCTCTCTGCACAGTGAAATATAGAGGTATACCCTGCCAGATACTATGATTAAATCCTCAGTGGACACTCAAAATACTCCAGCAGTAAAAAGAAATTAATTCACAGAGGATTACTGTGTCTATGGAAAGTAAGGCAGAGAGAAGACTTGGTCTTCTGAGTCCTAAAAATAAGTAAAAACTTTGAGGATATTTCAAATGTGAGGGGAGGAAGTGCTGTAGCTTCCAGGGAAAACAATCAAAAACTAATAGTGTTTTTTTCTGGTACTCGTTTCCCTGCATCAAAATTGTAGTGCTTGTATCCCTTGGTAATATGGGGTAAAGATATGTGCAATAGAGGTGAAAATGCTTTGAAGCTGTCAGCTTTTTGGAAAACTTCAGAGCTTGGGGAAGAGAAAATTTAAGCAACTGACTCAGCAGAGCATAAATGACCCGATCTTTGCTGCATTGTGAAAGACAGTAACATGCAGAAACAGCACTTGGAGATGGTTCAAAGATTACTTTGTTGGAGAGTACATTACTGTAATATTCCCACAGAACATAAATGTCTCAGGCAGTACCACATCCTGCCTGTGTGCTTTGGCACCTGCTCCTTTTGAACTGCTGCTTACTGGGAGTCTGCTCTCCATGCAGCCTTACCTTCCCAGGACATGCCCCAAATGCAGAGCAATAAACGGGAATCTGCCTCCCCAGATGATTTGTTATGAAATATGGGCGTTGCCCTGTGGCTTCCCACTCTGGAAATGAGTGATGGGCTGGAAAGCCTCACTGCTGTGCTGTTTTCTGCATGGCTCTGGTACTTTCTGTGCACTTCCCACTACTGCATTGGTTGTTCCAAAGTTTTTTCTCTTAAGATGTTGGCAAATGGCAGCCTTCCTTTTACTTTGTTGTTAAACTTGCACTTGTAAGCAATGGGGATGATTTTTTTGTGTGAAAGGATTTAGTTTTGAAAAAGCATGCTTATGTATATAAAATAAATGAAATATCTTTTGGTAGTTAAGTGCTGTGCTAAGAATAGTTCTTAATGTTATTTTCATTTATAGAAGTTACAGAATGCCAAACAAAATGGAGTATTTTCAAGACTTCAGCAGTAACCACAAATCACATAGATCATACTGGCCTGAGAGCTGCCATTTTGGCAGCTCATTTAGAGAAATCTGCTTTAGTATGTCACTAAACATCCTAGATGTCTTTGAACCCCAGGTTTTTTCCTGCTAGTAAAGCACTTGCTGTTCTCCAAGGGTTGTGCCAGGTAAAAAGCCTTACGTAGTGTTTAGCATCCTCCAGCTGTAAGTCAGCAATGGTCCCAGTTAAGTGTGCTTCTGTGTCTTGCACCTGCTCCAAAGTCAGACAGCAGTGAAATGCTGCTGATGATTTACATGTCTTTCTGTAAAAGACAGATATAAAACATCTCGAGGTTCCATATTCAAGCTCTGCACTTGAAGCAGAGCAGTTGAAGCCACAGCTGCAGGGAGCTCAGTGCAGGGTGACTGCTTGCATATTGATATTTATAACTGAAACCCGGGCTGGTTTGGGACATGGTTATACTCCTGCTGCTAGCCCAATCAGCTAGACTGCAGTTAGTGTCAGTGAATCTGAACTGTATTTATGTAGAAGAGCCACAAGGTATGCTGGGTTCTCTGGAATTCACTTGAAATTCTTAAGTATTGCATTTTGGTTTGGTTTTTTTTTTTTTAACAGCATTTATGAGAACAAAATTTTCACTTGTGCTGAAGAGAACAAATTACTTTGTAGCTGTCTAGATCATCTGCACTTTTTCAGTGAATTAGAAAGATCAGCTCTATTTTGGAGATACCGTAGTGAGCAGGATATAGGCTGGTGGATGCAGGTGGTTATTTCAGTACAGTATTGTGGAAATTCAGCTTCCAGAGCTTGAGCTTTGGAAGATGGCTCTGTATCTCCATCAGACTTATCATTGTCTTGTTGCTGTTTATATAAATATGAATTATATTATAAATCTATAATATCTATAAAATGTATAATTATATATGTGTGTGTATTTGTAGATGGTGTGTATAGAGATATACACACAAATAGAATATTTGTCTCTATATATTAAAAACATTTTGAAAAGCCTATCTTCTGAACTATAGCTGTTGAGAGTCTGTACAGTGAGAGAGAGAAGTCAGCCTGGTGCTTGTCCTCCATCCCAAGAGTGGCTGTCCAGATGAAGGAGAGCTGTGCCAAAGCCCTCCATCCCCACATAGTGCTCAGTGTTTCTCTGGTGATGGCAGGAGGAGCAGCTGGGCTTTACACCTGTCAAATCCATTTAGCAGCTAATTTTGAAAGCCACCCACTCTTCAAATCTCCACTGCTGTTTCTGTGCATTCATAAGTTGTCAGCTGTGCAATACTAAAGCACTGCTCACATCATGCTTACTTGAGTAAGATAAGTTATGGAAAACATAATTAGAATTTTATGAGCTTTGTGTTCTTCTTTCCCAGAATTTCAGCAGTCTCTTCTGTGCTTATCAGTGAATACCATGATGTGTAGTATGAAGTCTCAAAATCCAACTCAGATATAGCAGTGTGCAAAACCCACCCAAAATGGGAAGGATTTTTTCTGTAAAAGGTACCTCAGTAGGTTACAGGACTGTGTTGATACACAGGGCCTGGTGCATTCCTGTTCCTCCCATTCTCATACAGCTGAGACATTGGAGCTTCAGGTGAAATTCATGTCTCAATAAAGCAAAAATGTTGCAGTCAGGACCAGACACTGTGTTTTCCTAGTTGGGAGTAAAAAGTTCTGTATTTTTCAAATGAACAAGGCTTTTTTGGTATTCCTAAGAAAGCATATCCTTCAACGCCCTCCGAATTTCAGTTATTGACGTACAAACAAGGCAACTGTTGCTGCTTAGATCTCTCACCATGCTACCACCTTCCCTTTTTGGCACTGTGGCTTAAACCCACCTCAGTCTCAGTTAGATCCAGAATCTCTGTCCCCTCCATTACAGAAATGATTCTTTCAGTGTACACTAAGCACTTGTGAACTAAGCAGACATATATGTGAGAATGAAGTGCTATTGTTTATTTCTCTTAGGCATTGTCTGTACTTGAATTGTATTGATCACTGCTGATTTATTATATTTTTTGTTTCATTTTGTCATTCTCAGGGCTTTGCATTTGAAAAAGATTTTGAAATGAGATGTTGGTAGTTACGTGCCGTTAACAGAAATTTTTTTTGCTGGCAGATGTTGCAGGTCTTCAGTTCCACTAAAACATGCTAAATCAAGTATTTGGAGAAAAATTCATAGGTGCTAAAGCATTATAAATGGGCTGTCCATGATATATTTATCATGAGCAATCTTTCATACGTGGCAGTTTCTTGAGGACAGGAAAAGTCACATTTCCATAGCAACCTCAAACACTGCTGAAGTTGTTCTAGCAACAATTTGATGTTTTACTATGTTTGCTTTTTAAATTTATCTTAACTGCTAAGGAGAAAACTGAACATAAAAAAATTCATGAACAGACTGGCAGCTTGAGGTATTTAACTTGCATGAGGAGAATAGCTGAGTGGAATCTGTATTTTGTATTTTTAGCATCCTAAACTTTCTGCTAACTTCATTTTGTAGCAAAGTGACCATCGTGTGCATTTTTTTGAAAAACAAACCCTGAAGTAGTAAATACCCTATGTCCTCTATTCCTGCCTTCACTGTCACAAGAGCAGCCTCCTGAAGTATTTGCCAGTTCTTTACAGGTGCATTTTTGTATGGGAACATGTTACTTTCTGCACTTCATGTTGACCATTTATGTTGGTTTATATTATAATCGGTGTTTCTGAAGCCTTTTTTGGATTTGCTGGCTCAGCATTTGGCCCAGCTGGGCAGGAGGAATGGAAGTGTTGGTTGGCTGCAGGTCACACCACTCGTGATGACAACTAAGATGTAGTTACTGCTGAATCACAGATACCTGGAATTGTGAGGGAGAATTGATGGGAGAGAAGGATAGAGGAGAAGTCTGCTGGAGGCACAGGTTGGTTTCTTCTGCTGAGCCATTTTCCTGTCCCGTCCTCCCTCCTGTCCTCACAGGTTTTATTTATATGCTGTGGGTTCAAAATCCATTTGCTGTGCACATGCAGGGGCCAGGGCTGGGAGCATATTGTTTTACCACTTCCTTTCTTGTACCCTTGGATTAACATCCTTCCAGCTGCTGGCCAAATCAGGAAGTTGAGTCAAGGGCTAGAAATGGCAAAGATACATCCAATGACTTCTTGGAAGAAAAACAGAAACCTACACTGAAGCTGCTTATGTTTCTCTTTGCAAAGCCTCTCCTGTTAGGCTGATGTCAGTCCTAAACAAATGATAAAACAACACTGAAACCATTTAATTTTTTTAAATGGATCAGGTGTCAGCAAACCACTTCATGTTCTCTGTGGGTTTAGAACACTTCTGGTTTTCTGGCATCTGCTGTGTGATAGATTCATGTGAAACTTTGGTTTGGGATTGGTTTTCCCCCCTAACTTATCTGCACTTCCTTGCAGCAAAGCCTGAGGTTACTTCAGCAATAGTTATTTTTAATTTTTTGAGTTGTTGTATCTTATTTAATGTGCATTGCATGTTTAAAGAATTGTTACATACAATGTGTTTAATACCAGAAGGTGAATCAATGGTAAGAACTATCAATTCAGGACTATATGAAGTCTTGAGAAACCAAAACCATTTCAGAAGAGTGTTTATTAAGCTGATTTTGTAAGCAATCAACATAGACTCCTATTGATTGGGGGTTGATCTTTGTTTACAAGTAATATCCTTTTGCAGTAAGTAATGCTTTACTAGAGAAATACAGCAGACCTCATCTAACCTTGAGTAAACCTGACTTCTTATTTACAGATAGGTGAATTATTAACTCAATTAATGATATAGTGTTTATTTTTTGTCTACCAACTCTCAGAGGGTCCACCAGTCATGGGTGAAAAAAAAAAAGTATTGTATTCAGCTTTTTTGTCTTATTAGCTGCTATTGTATTTCATTTTGACTACTTTATGGAAAAGTCTTGGTCTATTAGTTAGCCAATTTTTGAATAGATCTGTATAAGAAAAAAATTAATTATTCTTGCATATAATGCATCATTCTGAAAAAATCCTGACTATTTTAATTTGAAATTTCCCATCAATTTTTAGTCTAGGACATGGGGTAAGTACCTCATTTCTTTTAATAAATGATGCAAAATTATATTTCTGTCCTTGGCTCTAGTTTCAGATGACTCTGAGAAGTTCTTACATATTTAATTTGAAGGGTTTTACTGAGATTTTAAATGCATATACTGAATTGCTGCAAACTGTAGTAGTACCATCACAATAGGAATAAACTACTGATTAGTTGGGCTGATTGTGAGTGGATAGATGTTGTTGGAATCACTGAAACATTTAGCTGCATCCTGAAATGAGCTGAATAGAACTTATCACTGGCTGATATATTTAGTTATTTTGGAAGTATTATAATAAAACTTTATATTAATAAAAATACAGCCAAAATCTCTTTGTGTTGCATTTGAGGGAAATCAAGCTTTTTAGGGAACTGTGTTCCTATTTATTTGGGTGTATTTGCTGGAATAGGATGATCTTTGTAGGTTCCTTCCAAGTCAGCATATTCTGTGGTCCTATGATTCAGTGCTCTGTAAGGCTCAGTTACCAAGTTAAAGCCTGTTGGTTTTGGTTCAAGAATTTCTATTTGTCCACATATGCTCTTGCTTGTAGTAGCATTTTTACTATTCTAAATCTCAGTACTTTTATTACTTGTAGTACTTCAGTCCAAATTATTCATTAAACCTTTTTATTGGTTCTAAATTTGAAAGCAACTCTTTTTCCACATCATGATTACATCAAGAGCTACAGAAATGACAGGGTATATCTTCATACCTTACAGAAAGCAGAGTTTGAAGATGCACCATAAGACATTTCCCTTCAGGAGACTTGTGAATTGTACATGAAGAAGCACCAACACCTCTGTAAACTGCCTGTATGATGTTGCTGGAATCAGATGCTTTACTGAAGTTTGAGGCAAGATGCTAATCCTTTAAATCCTGAACAATGGGCATCACCACTCCCCATCCTCCCCTTTTGAACTTTCTCCTTCTGTTCCATCACTTAGGACAGACCGAATCGATTTTGTTTAACTTCCTGGGTAGGACACATTCACAAGGTAGTTTGAGAGGTGGTAATGAATTGATTGTTTATTGGCAAGTAGAGTGATAGGCATTTCTGTGCTTCTAAGATTCCTGGTCCAGTTTATTCAGGAGCAGCACTCAGTTATGGACAGTTATGGACCACTGTGGAGGAATTGCATTAAGTCAGAGAAGTCAGAATTACATTAAGTCAGATTTTAGAACTCTGTCATCTCGAAAATAACATAAAACTACTACAGACTGTGTGCATTTATTTATTGATGTGTTTCTACTGTTTATTAGATGTTGTCCTGTGGAAAGAAGCGGTTTAGGGTTTGAAATGGCATCAGAAGTTGTGTTGAACTTCTTGTCAAGTTGATGTCAGGCTGTCACCTAGACAGGCAGAATTGAATGAACCTGCAGCAAGTGCCACCAGCTTTGCTGGTGAAGGTGTCTGCAGGCAGCAGCAGGATCTGGGCTGTCAGCACTCTGGTGCACTTGCAGCTCAGAAATGTGTATGCCTGGATCTGCAGGTGGAGGGATCATGGATGGTTTTTATAAGCCTGATTAATACATTCAACATACTGAGAACTTGCTGTGACTCTGCTGTTTTTCTTCCAGCCCCAAAATGTGGTCAGGCAGAAATGCAGTTCTGATGTGTGCCTGAATATGCAGCAATTTGTGCTTCTTTTAAACTTGGATAATCTCAAATGAGCTTTTGTTAGGGAAGAATTTATACAGTTTTCCTACGGTCTCTTATCAATAGTTTTGATTTTCTGTCCTTTATATATATGAAACTTATAGTTTGGAAGTTAACCTATGTAAGGGCTGTGTACACATACTACTAGAGGGTTATGCTTCAGGGGGGCTTGATGGCATTCTTAATTGATCCTATGGTTTTTCTATGCCAGGCTATTTTGCTGTGTTACTATCAAAATACCCAGTGAACTGTAATTAATTGCATTTTTGCACACAGCTGTGAAATTACTACCACTGCTGTAGAATGATGTTTTCAACATCTTTGGCTGCTGCAATTGCACAATCTTTTAATGACAGATGTACTTGGAGTTCCTTCAATACAAATGACATTATTGGCACACTAGGATTGTATGCTAGATTATTCATTACAATAACCAGTGCACTTCTTATTGTGCCTTTTAAACCCTCCTCTGAATATCTAACTTAAGCTTCCTCTCACAGTGACAAAATGACCAGTGTCATACCCTTAAATGCTACAAATGCACTTAAAATGTACAAATGAAAGCAGGAAGGGCAACTATCCCACACATCCAGGCAGGGAGAGTTGGTGCTATTGGATGTCATTTGACTGCTCCTGTATTTGCCTGCTTTTGGGGATAGTGTGTAGGACATCTCACCTGCCCAAATCACTGGAAAGCTGTGAGCTGTTCTGTGTCTGTACCACATCTTTCTGTTAGTGTTATTTCAATCAAATTTTGGATAGTAGGGAAGATAAAGTGGTTTTTTCCCTTCTTTTTGCAGCATTCTAACCAATTCCTTTTATATGTTAATGGTATTGTAACATATATTTTGGTATATCTATTTGCAGTGAGACACAGACAGGTTTGTTTTTGTAATCTATATAATTGTACTGTATAAAAACAGGTTTGTTACTTGGCCATGGATGTTTTGGCACAGTGACACTATTAAAGGTAGTTATTATTAGGGAACTGGTTCTCTTTAACATGTATTTACTTTTTTTACTGGTGTTAACCAGGGTCTTAGCATCTCCATTGTGAGTTGAAAACTCTAGCTGCAGTTTGCTTTCTTGGTACAGTTTCAGTGTAGTTTTTTCAACTAATGTAGTCCAGATTTTTGTTGGTTGCCTTTGGATTTGAAATGAGCTAAAAGATTTGTTTGTCTTAATAAATGAGAGATGAAGATGGGAGGTAACAGGGAAGTCATTGCAAAATTTATAAAACACAATAAATCACAAATATTGTTGTTATGTTGGCCAGCAATAACATTTTGACTATAAAAAGTAAATGAAGAAACCCCAGTAACTGTTTATATGAAATTTCTTATGGAAAATAAGTCATTAGGCCAAAGCAGATACTTGCTTCTCCCTTGAAATTCTATTTTCAACTGTGATTCAAAACTGTGACAAGCTGAAGAATATTGGTAACCTTGTATGCATGTAAACACATTAATTTTTTATTTATCAGAAATTGAACCTTATTTTCCATTTCCAAGGCAGGCATGAGAAGATGTGTATAAATTACCCACAAATTAACTGTAATAAGTAAGGTTAGTAACATTAGAGTTTCTTTTTCAAGCAGTGTGTTCAAACAGCCTTTGCATTAGAGTAGTGAAAATAAGTTAAAAAAATCCTAATGTAAAGTGGTTTTCAGTCCTGTGTTTCTTCAACTGTTGTAACTCTTGGCCATTGGTTTTGTCATGCTCTTCAAGCCACTTGCTGTGCACAGAGCAGTTTGGGTTTTGTTAATGCAGGGTTTGAGTGTCCCAAGTCAGAGACTGTAGCTTGGATCCACCTTCACTGAATCTCCCAGTGCCCTCCCCCATCCCCGCTGACTTTGATGAGTTCACCAGACCATAGTTCTGTCTCTGCTGCCTTGCAGACAAAACCTGTGCTCTCTTTGTTCTTCACATTTTACTGCTCATTGAACTGTCCTGCACATTAGTCACCCTCTGAGGGAATGAGTCTGCAAGTAGGAGAAGTTGTGGAGTGGGGAAATAATGTAGTTCCTGTCTGAGACTAGGTGATGAAATTCATTAGCCAAAATTTCTTTTTCATACTGTACGTTTGAGAAAGGCCAGAGTTCTACCTCATATCTATTGACTCAGTAGTGCTTGTCTTTGAGATTAACAAGGCAGTTTACAGATCTGATTAATTTTTCCAGATTCATGAAGCCATGATTTGCAGCCTGTTCGTAGTTCTAGGCTTAGCTTTCAACCATGAAGTCTGGAATTATACTTTTATTATTGAGAAATCATTCTCTTGAGTAGTTTTGTGAGAAGAGATGAGCTCAATTGTGATTTCTTATGATTCAAAGGAACAGAACGAGTAAAGACTTCTTTTCCCCACTAATTGTCTGAGTTCAAATTTTGATATGATTTTAGCAGTCATGCAAAAAATTTGGCTATATGTTGTTCTATAATTCCTTCATTTGTCTGCTGGGATTGCTGCTCAGCTGAAAAAGGCACTCTTCCTGTGCCTCCAGGATGTGCTGCACTTTGTCAGATAGGAGGTTCCATCTCACTGTTTGAAAGGAGATACCACCAGTAACAGGATAGGTGTGAAAGAAATGGATTTGTCTACTTGAACTGCTCATCTTTGGTTCCAAGCTATGACTGGAGCCTGGTTCAGTTCTCTGCTGCTGTTTGATAACATTGCAAGCAGTGTTGGTTCTTCTGGAGCTGTCTGACAGGCTTGCACTGGGATCAGTGCTAGCAGAGGAAAAATGGGAATTTGGAATTCATTGTCAAAGAACAAAAAAACCCCGTGGCTGTGAGGGGAGCTGTGGAAAGAATGCTCTGTACTTGTGCTGTTTACCACTTCCTCACAGAATGACTGGGTTGGAAGAGACCTTTAAGATCAATCTGTGCCCTAACATCTCAACTAAACCCTGGCACCCAGTGCCACATCCCAGCTTTGTTAAACATACCCAGGGATGGTGACTCCACCACTGCCCAGCCAGACCATTCCAGTTCTTTATCACCCTTTCTGTAAAAAACTTTTTCCTAATATCCAACCTATATTTCCCTTGGCACAGCTTGAGACTTGGTCCTCTGGTTCTGTCAGTTGCTGCCTGGAGAAAGAGCCCAACCCCACCTGAGCACAGCCACCTTTCACGAGCTGCAGAGAGTGACAAGGTCACCCCTGAGTCCCCTTTTCTCCAGGCTGAGCACCCCCAGCTTCCTCAGTGGTTCCTCACAGGGTTTGTGTTCCCAGCCCCTCATTGACGTTGTTGCACTCTAACCTTCCTCAGGTTGTTTTGACTTTTTGCTTTTGTCTATATTAAACCCGTTAACACACAAGACTCAGTCTCCGTTGCTGGTTTACTCTGTTCCCAAAGTAGCCAGAATGAGGTATAAACTAAAGCAAAGCTTTCTCAGGTAAGTGACTGCCAGAGTATAAGGTTATCATCTCCCAAATTCAGAGAACTGTTGCAGGAGCTCACTGGTGTCAAAAGGGGGAGTCTTTGTTCTCCCTGTACTTTTCTCTGAAGGTGATTCAAATGATTGTGCTCTTTAACTAGAACACATAGAGCCAACTTGCTGAGATTAATAGAATCATACAATATCTGGGGTAGCTGCTGTCTCAGTTTTCTCTTTGAAAGGAGAATTACTGCTGCCACAGAAGACTTCAGAACATAACAGGATGATGTCGAGTAGCTGTTTCCTTTTGCTTCCTTGTAGTGACGTTTTCATGTTGTCTTTTTTGCCATTTTTTGGAGGGAAGAATGGGAGAGAATCCCTTGCCTTGATTCCAGCTGGTGGGTTGAATAGAGGAGTGGGTACTGAAAGAAATACATGTTTGTTTGTGCAGAGCCCCAGATTATCAGTGATGTACAGCTTTCATCAGAGCTCTAGGAAGAAAAACTGAAAGCAGGAAACCTCCCCCACCACTTCTGCATAACAGAGACTGGGGTCATGGTCACAGGCAGAGCAATGTTGTAATTTCACAAATGCATCACAATATAATCCAGGTTTGAGGAATCACTGATCCCTTTGCTGTGATGCCTACAAATTCCTCACTTTAGACACATGATCAGTTCCATTCTCCTGTTTGTTCTTTGTCTTCTTCGTCATTTTGCCAGGTCTTGTGCAAGGATCTGTTTAACAAGACAGATAACTGCAGGGATGTAATCTCAGCTAGCCTGGAGATGATTCTCCATGTAACACAGCAAAAGCTTTTCATTCCCAGCCACACAACCTCTCCTGAAGTGGAGGAGTTTTAGAAGAGGCTTACCAGATTTCTTAGGAAATGCATATTTAACAGCCTTGTGATGAGTTTCTTTCTGTGGCCATAACAGATAAAAGGCCCTCTGGACCACGCTTTTGAATCCTGTGCCCATAGTTTGGTTTCCCAGGGCAGTGTACAGAACGTGCTCCTTGAGGTCATGTCCAAGGCTCAGAGTTACAGACACCTTGTCCTGTCCTGGTTGCTAGAGCCTTGTCTTAAAAACAGTTCTTAGAACTCTTCTTCTTAAGGATTTCTCACTAGTTTCAAAATTTCCCTTCTAAAAGTGCTCCCTTTGTGGAACCTGGTTCTGCAGTTTGCTAACAATTCAGCTTCAATAACCTTAATTTTGTAAAGAAACTCAAAACTGTAATAGTCTAGGATAAAAAAGAAGTTGACATACAAATGCAGACACATGTGTCAATGTGCCACTTGTTTCTTTTCTCTTAGTCCTTTTACAATGTCTGGGAGCCATTTGGTATTTCTTCACTGTCCTGGATCCTTGATCCTTCTTGTCCTCCTCAGCTGTGTTTTCATGGAGCTGGTAGCTGTCTCCTGCACAGGGTGCATGGCTCTTTTATAGCTCTGCTTTCCACATGAGTCAGTCCAAGGACAGTGGAACAAGAGTTTTGCATTTTCTGTGCAGTACAGGATTATTAATGAGCATCTCCTTTATGTAGTCTTTGTTTTCCTCAGAGGACAGGATGTTTGATTTGTGCAGTTCCTCCCCACAGCTCCCTTTAGGATCCTGAATGCCATGTTCCAGTATTGTTGGTAGATGGTCAGTCTCAGCAGTTCACAGGACACACAGGATGCAGCTGCCTCCAGGAAATGCCTCTCTGGAGTGATGAGGGGCACATTTGCATGAGACAACTCGTGTTTGGTCACCTGACAAGGGTGCAGTCACCATGGCTAAAATGCAGCCTTTTCCCATGTCTGCTCATGTGCCTTTGCTGCTTTGTCTGCCTGCTGAGGAGGGTGCTGGAGGGCCTTCAGTGCAAGGAGGTGGGCTGTGCCTGGCTGAACAGCTCTGCTGTGCATCTCCTCTCCCCACACAGCTGCAGAGGCTGGCACAGCCTCTCACTTGCTCTGAGTCACAGGTGGCTCTGCTGTGCTGTTCTCTTCTTGGGTATTGCCAGGATGGGAGCTGACTCCTCACAAAATCCATTTGGGGCTAGTGGTGCAATCCCCAACATGCTGTGCTGACACGTCACAGGAATGAAATTAATAGCATCTCTGAGAGGAGCATTCCCAGGAACTTCTGAGAGCTTGAGGGCTGCCACAAAGCCTACCATGCTGCTAGGATGCTGAACAAAATGTTCAAGCCTTTTGTTGATCTCAATTTGAGAGACAAAGGATCATCATTTGGATGGGAGGGGAATAAGTTACTTGAGGAGTATAAGCAACTCTCACAGATCCTTGGACACAACGTGAAATATTGGCAGTTTATGTGTTTTTAGTGGCAAAACCATTGTGAATTGATATTTATTACAGTATGCAGGCTGTCTTAATTTGCCAAGTTTTCATTAATTGTAAAAACAGAGGCATGAAAAGGCTCTGAATTAAATGCCAAAACCACACAGTGACTTAACACATCTTGAATTTATGGAGCCCAAGTTGGGGAAAGGGATCAAAAAACTAGAAGGATACAGATATGTAAACAAATGGGTATTTCTGTTTATCAAGTCATGGAGTGCAAAAGTCCTGTATGTCTTGGTCATACAGGTGGCATGATCCTTAATGACTGACTGGGAAAAAAGAATAGATCTAAATTTATATCCATGGATTTCAAGTATCACTGGACAAAATTGTTGTAGCCATGTAAAATGTACACACAATTACTTGCTGATCTCCATATTAAGAACAATTTCAAAATTTGTTTCCTGATGCAATTATTTTTTGCTTTACTAGACTCCACCCCCCCAATTTACATTACTGAAAACTGCAAGTTAAACTTCTTGCTAGTGAAACCTTTTTTTTAAATCTAGGCACCGAGATCAATTCTTCTGGTTTGAGAGTCTGCATTATACCACAGGAAGGGACTATTTCATCACATATAAAAATATCAGCAGATGAAAACACTTGGTTTAACACATAGATTTGTTCTTTCTTGAAGGAAAAAAAAAAAACTGAGTTAGGAAATGCTGCTCTCCCTGGATTGCAGTATTTTCTTGAAAAATAGTGCAAGTGATAGGTAAGCTTGTAGCAGCTATTTTGGGGGTGGTAATGAGCAGTGGAAATTGATGCATTTTTCATGATTTATTTCCAGCACTGTAGGTTAATGGAGTCAATAGTGTCTCTTTTATTGTAGAACCACATCCTGTCTGGTTGAAAAGGATGGAATTATTAGCCAAGTCTGTCTCTCTCTGTGACTTTTTTGTCAAGACAGGAACTGCTTCATGCCATGCTGTCTGACAGCATTGCTCAAAAGCTCTTCTGTCACATGTCCTCCTTTCTTCCAAAGGCACTGACTCCTTTTCTGAGGGGTAGGCATGAATGTTAGATTCTCTCAAATCTGAAGGTGTTTTTTTGGACATGGTTTTAATGACTTTAATGTCAGTGCTTTCACCACAGTCTGCTAATTACCAACCAACAATTATTATTATTCTGTAATACCAGTTGATGCGAAACACTGGCATATATTTACCTTACTTTTTTGTCATGCATCTCTGATGTTTCTTTTTGTGTGTTTCCATGGTCAAATTGACTGTGGGTTTGTACTAAAGGTGATAAATTTGTAACATCCGTACTGAGGTTGAAGGGCAGGTTGCTCTATGCAGAATTATACCAGGTTATTTGCATGTAATATTCAAAGAAGAGCAGGCTTAGAATTTACTGTCTGCTAACGTTGATCTGTTCTTTTGATTTTGGCACAGTGCTGTGTATGAATCATATTTAATGGCACAGGGAAGGCACCGTGCTCGGCGAGGCAATGAGGCCGTGCTGCATCTGTTTGAGTCAGCAGGCAGCGCGTTGTGCTGCAGCTCAGCTCTGCTCAGAACAGTCTGGAGGTTATTTCAGGGGACAGTGAGTCACAGCAGTGCCTTCTTCACTCATCACCAGGCTGCAGGGGACACGCAGCTCCAGTGCAAAGCTCTGCGTGATTGGAAGGGAGCGATTTAAGGTTAAAAAAGGAAGTGTTGTTACTTGAAAAGAAAAAGATTTCTGGCTATACAGATGGGAAAAAATAGCCCTAGAGTCTGAGTAAGTCATTGAGGGTCTGCAGGTGGAAAGATTTCCTTAATGTGATCATGGTCTAGCCACTCCATTTCTGTAGAACTTGCATTTTCTTTATATGAAAACAAATCTGGATGATAGATCCATAATACTGTATCTGAAGTTATTGTTTGAGCTGCCTAGGATAGTTCATTAAACATAAAACCACAGTTTTAAGTATGAAATTAATTATCAAATTAGTTCTGGTTGTGACCACCTCTGCTGTGGACACAAATCTATGAAAAACAATGCAAGTATCAGTTCATTCCCATTTCTCATAACCATGATGGGAAAACCTGTGAGCAGCTGAATGAGAAGTTCTGTAATTTCTCCTCCTGAAGTGGTAAGAACAGTGAAAGCAGAAAGAGGCCAACTGGGATTGACCATAAAAAGCATGCTTCCTTTCAGAACTAAAAATAAAACCTGTGAATCCTGAGTACCAAAGCTTGTCTACCAGATAATTATGACACTCATTTGCATAGTCTTTTATCTCCTTCTAGGGACTGGTCTGAACAGTCTTCTCTTAAAAACTCTTCCAGCTTCTGTGGTTGCCTTGCAGCACAGGTTTTCAGGCTCCTTAGCTCAAAAGACATCTGACAATGTAGGTTGGTTTTAAGCAAGGTCTTGTGGGTTTGTGTTGTGTGGCACCCTGCCAGGGATTTCTGTGCCTCAGTTACAGGCAGGAACAGAGCTCTGAGCAGAACAACACTTGGTATTCAGTTGTGGAAGCTGAAGAAGATCCTCATCTCAGGCTGTCATTTTGTTTTAGAAGAGAGAGTTTTTTAGAGTAGGTGAATACATGTAGTTCCAGACAGGGGCCCCCATGCCTGCTGTTCTTCCATTCACTTAATTTGGCTAGTAAATTAAATATGAAAGTTGAAATTAGCATTGTGAGCTCTGTGAGGTCACTGTGCTCCCACATGATGGAATTTCTGTAATACCAGTTTCCATTTTGAGTTTAGGAGATCACAGACCAAATGACTTATGCTTTTAGAGTCATTGCTCGGGTTGCAAAGTCAGCCACTGAAAAACTGGAAGACACTGTTTTCCTATATGTGGATGAATCTGGAGGTGTAAATTGTCTGTGCAAACTTTCAATCCTCTGTTCCCGAACTTCAGAATTTTGTTTCATTTTAGCTGAATAAAATTATACCTAAAGCTGCATACATAATGAAAGGATGACAGTATCTATGCCTGATATTCTTCCTCAGTCATCTCAAAATCCCCCAGTTAGTGGATAGATGATCCACCAGTCCTTCTGTCAGTGGTGTAAGGTGGTCCTTACCCAAGGCCTACTGATTCACTATGCATTTTCCATCATTTTCAAACTCTTGAGTATTTTTGAAATTTGACATAATGCAGATGATGTGTTCTTCCTTCTTCCCATTACCCTCCACACAGGGTCCAGAACATGCTTATTCCTAAAAACTGAGAAGTTTACTTAATAGCTAGGCTGGATAGAAGACAAATGAAGAAGTTAATTTTGTTGGTGTTCTACAAAATACCATGGTGGAATATGTCAGAGAGCATTATATGAGTTGTAATTTAATAACTGTAGCTGAGATATAGTTGGTTGAAGTATTTCACACATCATAGAATTTAGAATGCCTCAGAGTTGTTCTGCATAAAAGTATGTTAAAATATTCAGAGGATGAATTTTGATTATATTTTTTTACTAAAAAAAAAACAGGCAGCTGAGCAGATAGCATTGTAATACATGATATATGAAATATTATTCAGTAATGGAATTCTTCTGTTCCATCACTGATGCTATAAAAATGAAGTGGTCAGTTATCTTTTTAATATAAGTATTGCTTTTTTAATGTTTACTTTAGGTCAAGAGTTATATAAGGCTTATTCCTAGTACTCCTCAAATATAATTTCTGCTCTACTTTCCAATGCCCAAAATAGTTTTCTGGTTAAAAGGCATTAATTATGAAGATGGCTATACCTTGTAGTCATCCTTTATAAACTTTCGTATCAATAATGCTGTATTCAGGTGAAAATGAAATCAGGCTAATTGAAATTTTTTTATGCCAGTATTGTAAAACTTAAGCACATTTTTAAACTCTGAAAAGAAAATATGTTTTTATTTATACTAAAAGCCAAAGTTGGAGAATCAACTACAGTTGATTGTCTTGGTTTGTGACAAATTGGGAGGAATTGTCCTGAAATGCAAGTGTTGTCTGATAGAAGGCAGAATTCAGCAACCCCTCCCTTGTGGTAGTCATATATCTTCTGAACAGAGAGACATAGAGACACAGCTCTCCCAGGATTTTCCTGGGAAGCTGTGAGAAAGCTCAGAGAAAAAATTGAAACAATTATCTCAGTCTCTGCACCTGGCAGGCAATCTCTGTTTGTCAGAGATCTTTACAAGAAAGAGTTATCCCTTCTTGACCAATAGATAAGAAAAGATTCCTAAAGGCCAGTCAAGTCTTAAGTCCACCATTGTTTCTATAAGAACTGTAGATTTCTAATAATCAAGTGTCTTTTCATGCCCTCTGAGGATGAAGTCTCTGTATCACCTTTGTCTATCCCCATTACCCCTTGGTGACACTCTCCCACCCAGATTCATAAAAGAATCTCTGGAGGAAAGTGAAAAAAAACCTGTTTATTCAACAAGCAGGATGCTCACAGGCATGAGAAGACACAAATAATGTGAAATAATAAAACCTCTTTCTGAAGAGAAAGGCTGGTAGTTTGGGAGTCTGTTCTGTAGGTGTGGCTCAGCTCTTTTAGGATCTGGAGCTGCCCTCTGGGCTGGTGTGGGAGCCCCTGGCAACATCCTGGGGTTTCAGACTGGAGAAAAGCTCAACAGTTCCAGAAGAAGAAGAAGTCACAGTCCCAGGAAAAAACTTCTTGCCTCAGTTTACTAGAAATCCAGCTAAAAAAAAAACAAAGAGAAACTCTCCGTGCCTCTCTGCGGAGGAAAAAGCCGTGAGAGCTGGAGAAGACAGCGAGTTCTGAGTTTTGAACAATGCTGCTGAAAGAATTCCACTGCTTCCCCCTCGTTCCAGCTTCAACTACAGGACTCATGCCTGACAGGGGATACAGGACCATAGAGTCACCCCAGGACAAGTATGTATGATCCCCTTTCTGATCCAAAAGGATTTGCTGAGAGATACTCAATGGGATGTGGCTGCCATTAAGAATGCACTCTTGCAGCTAGAACTTTATAAACAGCTGTCTTTAAATGTTCAGGAAATATGAAGAAAAAATTTCTCTTCCTTGGCTGAAGTGTATAGGGGTCTTTGGTATGATCTTGAAAATAATATCAGTATATCTTTCTTCTGCTCAGTCTGCATTTTTACAAGCTGCTTTGTTGGCAAATATCCTTCTGAATAGCCTCAGGAAATATGTTCAAGCAAAGTTCACCCAAGGCAATGATTGAAAATGCTGTTTTGGTGTTTGTGCAGGACACCAAGGTGAGATTTATCAACTCACAAAGACTTAGTGAAATAGAGGCATACTTTTTCCATTTCTGTTACTTTTTCTCTGGTAAGAGGTAAGGATTGCTGATGGTCCAAAGGTACAGTATTCTTGCCATTTCCTTGTTCCAAGTCATCAGGTTTAGTCCACTGTATTGTTATAGTTTCATCTTTTGATAAGGCTCCCTACAAGCCATGTCTTGATAAGCTGGGGGTTTTTTCTTAATGTTTTGTCTGTAAGGCTGTGAAAATTTTACAGCAAATTTAAATCAAGTTTTTGTATGGCAAAAATAATTTTAGTATTTCTGAGTTTCAAATACATGCATTAAGTGTTTACCTCAGCCATCTTTTTCAATTGTGACTAAGAAAGGAATCAAAACCATTACAATAACCTTCTTTCTCAAATATGAGTTTTTACAAATGCAGGCATGTTTCAGGACCCTGGAGTAACACTGACAACTTAAAAATGTCTTGTTAGTTTGGCTCATATCTACCTCTCAAGTGAGATATTTATTTGATACAGGTGTTGACAGTGTCAGGCACTAATAGAAATAGATTATTCTGGTAGATCAGCCATTAATCTAAAATAACATTATTTCAAATATCTATGATCTTGGAATTCCATGAAATGAAGATTTTTTTTTTTTGTCAAACTCTCCACTTTTATGTATGAAAGTGTTTCTTTGTCCTGGTTTAGTGCAAATTTGGGAGGAAACCTCCAAAGAGGTCCCTCTAGAAAGCAAATTCAAGATGCTCCTTCCTGCACCAGTTCGACAGACAGAAATCTCCTTCAAGACAAGTGGAAAAAACTGTTTATTTAACAAGCAAAGTATTCACAAACATGAGAAAATGAATAAAATTCAACAATGGAACCTGTCATTGTTCTGAAGAGGTGGCAAATCCAGGAATTTTCGTGGGGTGTAGCTTGGCGCGCTCAGTCTCTTACCAGTCCTTCCTGTGCTGGAAATGCCTCAGTGGGCCACAGGTGTGAGCTCCTGGTGTTTTCTGGGTTTTCAGTCCAGAGCAGGCTGATCAGCTCTAAGATAAAGCAAAGCCACAGTCCAGGGAACTTCTCTGTCTCAGCTAGCTAAAAAAGCTATCTAAAAGCAAAGGAGAGCTTTCTCCTGCTGTCCATGCTGCAGACAACACGCACCGAGAGCAAAGGAATTCCGGGGGAGTGAGAGTGAAGCTTCTGCACACACAAACTGTGCACCATCACTTCCCCCTCCCTTCACTCCTGACTCTAGTTTTAAAGGTGCAGAACTTAATTCTGGGCTAAAGAGACGAATGGGATACAATTCAGCATCATAAAGTCACCCTTGGACAGTCTTTCATTCAGAAATGCATTGGGGGCATTAAAAAAAGAATTTAGACAATAGAATAACTAATAACTAATAGAATAATGGACTAGCCCTCTAAAAGATGTGTCTAAATTCTCATTTGATGTTTACCAAGCATTTAAGCATCATTTTAAAGAGCAGATAGTGCTTACATGTCCTCAGCTGACCTTAACTATGTCTTGCCTTTTCCATCTTGTTTTAACTGTAGTGATCTGCTGAGTAACAGCAAACAGTGGAAAGAGACAGTGTAAGGAGAAAGCAAAACTTAAAATCATGTTTCAGTAGAAACTAACAGTGCATATCTACCTGGCATAGCAAATGCAGCTTATCTTAAGGCTTGTATAGTAGAACTGTAAAAGTAAAGAAGGCCAGAAGAAAATATTCTTGTCAGGACTCTTAAACAGGCTTGGAAGGGGCTGCTAGGGGCAGCCTTTTGTACAGCCATGGATGCTGGTGAAGGAGCACGTCAGAAATGACTGCCTTGAGTACCAATGGAGGCCCAGTGAAACATGGAGCAGCAGGTTCACAACAAGCAAAAGGAAATACTTCATCAGCAGAGGGAATTGTAGTGACTGCCATGGTGCCCTTGCTGCTGAGTGCTGTGCTGCCGGGGTAAGAAATGTTCATGGACAGGGTGAGTGGTTATGGTGACTCAGGGGGAGGATGATGAAATGGGATGCAGATTCCATCTCAGGCAGTCAGTCCATAAACTGCGGTTTGCCAGGAGCTGCTGCATCATTTTGGGTGCCCCTTTCAAGGAGGAGAAGAGAGTGTGTGTGTGGGAACTGCTGAGACCAGATAGTGACCTGGTATCACTGCTCATAGTCTTGTGAGAGAAGAGATGGGAATAACAGCAGTTAGCAGTTTTGTCTGCTATGATACACCACTTGGACAAGATTTTGTCAGTTTCTTTGGGAAATGTTTTTTTTTTCCCTTCTAGGTTTTTGATTTCTTTTTCCTTTTAACATCCTTTGATGTGGTCTAGTGAGCTGTGTGTGTGGTCAGAGAGGGAGTTATGCTGTTCCATTTTGATATGCCTTTTCCAAGTCTCTGTCTGCCCTTTTCTGCTCTTGGAAGTTTCTCTTTATGTCCTCTTGTGCCCCTGCATTGAAGTGAACAACTCTGCAGTGATTTCATCCTCAATGAAGACAGGACAGATGATGCTAACAGCACAAATTAGTGAAGCTGTAAAGTAACATTTCTCTGCCTTCCCAGTTTTCCTTCCTTCCCCTTACTAGCATGAAAAGTCAATTGTTTCAGCAGCTGCCTGGGTTGTAAACTCCCTCTGCTCTTCCCACCCCCCTCAGGACCATCCCAGCTTTAATTGCACAGCATTAGCTGCCAGGGATGGCCATGGGTATTTGTCAGCCTAAAGTATTCATACCTAAGATTTCATAGCATGTCATGTATCTGAGAGTGGCTTTCTGATAAATAAAAGTCTCATCCAAATATTCTGTGACCAGTCAGAAGTACATTTTACTTGGAGAAAATAACAAACCATACAACAAGACAACATAATCCATAGTTTTCAGTTTGTGATTTTCATGGTTTTTGCAGGAAATCCATGTAATCCATGTGTTTGGATATGGTTTATTTTGGGCTTTGGAAATGTGTGCTATCTTTGCTGGCCTGAATTAGTCTATGCAAGAAGCCCCTCACCCAACAAACCCCAAGAATAAAGCTGTTACTGAGGTTTAGCTTTCAGGCTGTCATTGTCAGCCAGTGCTGAGGGCTAGCAGCACATGTTGTGAGACACAGAGGTAATCCAGTGTTTCAGCAGCTCCCTGATGGAACAGAGCTGAGCACACCTTGTCAGCTCTGGGCACTTCCTAAGAAAGAGTCTTTGGCTGGAACATACAATTATCCACTGCTGCTCTGTGTGCCTTGAACAGAAAAATGGAGCTACTTGAAGTTCCTGCCATCAGGTAATAGACATCTGCAATTAATCTGTTCTGCAACCATCAGAAAAAGCAAAAGAATTCGTGGAGCTTGCTGATGGAGGTACCAGCTAACCTCATCACCACAGCAGCTGCAATAAAGCCTCCCAAAAAGATTTGAAATCTCAGTGCTGAGAGAATTAATATGGGAAAGCAATTTTTACTTTTGCAAAAAAATGCAAAATTAAGGATAGTACATGGTGAGGCCACAATACTTTTGTAAGCTTTTTTAAGGAATGGTAGCCCATGCTCTCTCCATGTGCACTTGGCAGGTTTTTTCAGTCTCAAGTGGGTCCAAGGTACAAATCCAGAGATGTTTATATGGAGCTCTTGAAGTGTCTCTTGTGAAGCTGGGCTGTACAATTGCTGTGTGGATCTGCAGGCTGCTGCAGTGTGGGCTCTGGGATCAGCACTGCATAAACAGACACCTAGAATTTCACAGGTACGATAAGTAAGCATCCACCTGGGGTGCTTTGTGATTTCCCACAGCAGTGCTGGATGCTGTGATTGCAGCTCTGCATGTTGAGACCTGTGATTAAAGCTGCTTTTTGTCAGCCCCACCTGGGTTGCTTTTGTCAGTCAGAGCAGTTCTCATGTTTGAGGTTTCTCAGCTGGGGTGATTATCTTGTGTGATTGGAAGAGGTTACTTGAATCTAGAGAAATGTGAAAGGCTGATGCAGGTAGCAGTCTGACCTGCTACCTCACACCTGCAGTTTTGAGGAAGACAATATTTATTTTTTTTCTTTAATAATTCTGGGGTAAAAAAACCCAAACCTTATGTTTGGAAATGAAGTCCTGAAATGTGGTGTGAATGTAACAAACACAAGGACATCTGCTTGCTGCTTCTGAGAAGCTATAAGAGGAACCATATACTGCCTTAAAAGAGTAAATGCCAAAACATGTGACTTCCCAGGCAGGCTTGCCAGCACCAGTCCAACAGAATACCTCTTGTAGGGAAAAGAAGGGTGCAGTTGCTTACCAGTCTAGCCCAAGGCTTCTGGCCTTTCAAAATGTTAAGATTTCTTCACATCAAAAGTGTGCTAGTAAAAAGGCTGTGAATTCTTGCTACCTGCAAACAGAGGAGGGATGCTGCTGTGTTTAACACAAATTCCCCATCAGGCCATCTCTGCTTCTGCAGGAAGGAACACACTTGCTAAGACAGTTTTAGGGACCTGGAGCAGCACAGCCATGGCCTCAGTGCAGGCTCTGGGCATTTTCTCTGCTCCTCAGGAGCTTGGTGTGGGTATTGTGTGGCTGCATGTTTTGTGTTCTTTGGGTGAACTGGGGGGTTTTGTTCCTGCCTGTGCCCAGCAGGGTCTCCCAGAGCTGACTGCAGCTCCTCCAGTCTGGCTGTAGGGGATTGTAAATATGTTGGCTACATGAGCCAGCTGCTGCTGCCTCTGCATCATGAGCAACTCTGATGAAAAGAGGTGAATTTTACTCTTTGGACAGACTTCCAATACATTACCATTGGTTTAAATCACTTTTGAGTAAGAAAGTAGATAACCTACAGTTAAGGAAAATCTGACAGACAAGTTAGTTTCTTTCCAATTTATTCTCAAACAAATCTGTTTACTTGGTAAACTTTGTTGTGTAAGGTATGTAGGGGGGAAAAAAATCTGGTTGCTTCCAGGCATATGTTAGTCCATCTTTTAGCATAGGAGTAAATAATTTTCTGAAAAGCATCTAATCATGTTTAATATTCTTCAGTTTTTCCTTCCTAACCTGTCTGTTTTTCCTTATTTATTATGGGAGGAGAAAAGAGCCACTCATACACATTAATGAGTTTTAGCTAGCTAAATTGACACTCTAACACAATAGGCCTTTTATTAAAATAGAAAAAAAAAAATAAAAGTGCTTGAATCTTTTGCATAGTTTTTTCTTACTTTAAGCACTGAAAAGTTAGTATTTACTGTAACTTGGTGTAACCTAGAAGAAAACATACTATGGAACAATTTATTTTTAAAAATAAATGTAATTATTAATTTAGTAAGTTTTGATTGGTCCCATTTTACTTATTTTCTTTGTAAATATGAGAATTTGAGCATTCAGTTAACAAACATGAATGCTTCGGAAATTGATGGTCATCTGGGCTCCACTTTTAGAGTACGAAAAACTGTGGTCATTTCACACGTCCCAGTGTGGTAACTGTTGTTAAAACAGATTGCCCATGGGAAATCCTTTTGCAAAACTTGGTGTAAATATCTGTTTTCTCTGGACTAAATGCTGCCTTCCACTGAAGAGTATTCAGACTTCAGGGCTGATGGCTGATACCGTCCAAAAGTCAGTATGTTGTGCCTGTTGGGCAACAGGCAGAAAACTAACAGGCAATTCAGAGGCCAAAAGTTGTCATGAAACAGATTGAAATTGTTTAATCTGTTAGCAGATTTCTTTCTGTCAATACACAAAGCCTGAAGGAATCCAGACCTTATTAGTGCTCAGGAACACTCCCCCCCTGTCCACCCCAAGGGCCACAAAGGAAAGCTCAGGAGGAAATGCCTAAAGGACTCTTTGGCACATAATGCAAAACCTGGCTTGATTGCTCTTAATAATCCAATATTGCACTCACCTGTCAGCAAGCAGAAATTCAGTTATTGCCCATGCTTTTTAATTCCTAGTGATAGGCAAAATATATTCAAATATATTTATTTGAGCTGCATCCCTTAGGAAGCATTCGTGTCAACCTTTTCCATGCAGCATTCAAGAGGAGAATGAGAATTTGCTTTCAAAAATGTTGCTGAGGAATGAAAAAAAGTTAATTTATTGCACTTTGATGACTGCAAAGGTAGCCTGTGAGTATGCAGGAAGGCATGCTCCAGTCAGGAGCACTGGTGACAGGAGTGCTGACCCTCCACAGTTACTGGGGGCTGACTGGCTTCTCCTTACTACCACAAATCAGGTTATGGTCTTCTTTCTGTGGCACAATACCTACACTAGCAAAGTTTGCATGGAAGAAAAAAAATTTAAAAAAATTTTTTTCCCCTCCATATATTTTTATTATCTTCATCAACCTTCAAACTACTGTGATCCTTAAAATGTAGTTTTTAGCCCAGTGTTAAGGGGTCTCTGATTGGAAAAGTAAATTGTGCAGCAGAATGTCAATTCCAATAAAGCAGACATTTCATATTACAAAGACTGTTACAATCTAGAGTTCAGTGGGGTGTGTCTGTGCATCACAGAGAAAACACTTCTGATAAATTGTGAGTTTTTGCATCTAAGAAGTAGGGCTGTGAGGTATGACCAGACAACAAAACAGAGGGCTTTCCCTTTTTCTTGAAAATGATTGAAAATTTATCTTGGGAAGGTCATAAAAAGCTGATAATGGAATGAATAGCTTTGTTCTTTTATTTTCTTTAAAGATCTAGAACTCAGCTAGTTAAACTTCACTTTCAAATTTCATATACCTCCCATCTTCTACAAATTAGTTTCAATGTTGATATAATTACATTTGATACACATCACCATTACACATTACATATAAATTTCTTTGCACTCTTTTGCCACTCACTCATGTTCAGGAGCTTCTGCACCAACTTCCTATGAGTTCTTTTGCCCTTCAACTGAAGCACATCACTATCCTCAAAAGAAAGGTGGTGCTTCTAAATATAGAAACCTAATTTAGATTCTGCTGTGACAACTAGGGGTCCATTTCTTTTTCATTACAATGATGAGGTATTTATTGCTGAAGTCCATTGGTAATGTTACTTAGGTCATTGTAGGCAGACAAAAAGTTGCCAGTATGGGGGTTTCTTCTATTATTAAAGCTACTATTAAAGCCACTTAGTGCAATTACTTCTGCTGAAATAGACTCAAACCTGTGGATGTATTTTTCCTTATCCCCTCTCTTTTCAGGACTAGTAATCTTACAGAGAAAGTCATGTATAACTCAGTTTTAGAGAAACCCAGAGAGTTTCAGAGGCTGAGTAATGACAGAGAGAAATGAAGCATTTCTCTGCAGGTGTGCTGGAATGATTTTGTCATATGGGAAGGTAGTTCTAAAAGTAAAGTAACTGTGCTTCTTTCTCAAAATGTTCTTAGCTTTTTATTCGTTGGAAAACATCACATTTATTTCTTTTTTTCCAGAGCAGGTTGTGGGGTGGTGGGGAGCAGGAAAGGTTATGTTTTTTGCTTTTTATAGGCCAAATGGCTGTGTGATTCACAGCTGGGATTTTGGACTAGAAATGGGTCATTTATTTTATAGATTCTCCTGAAGTAATTCACTGTGCAGTGTTATAGCACTGTGCAGTTGTGGGGGGGAGGGAGGAAATGTCCCAGAGATTTTAGTGCTTGCTCTATTGTCTAGCTCTATTTGTGAGTCTTGGTCTGATAGAGCTCTCTTTTAGAGAAAAATAAAAACCTGTCAGTGAGAGTTATTCTTCTGTTCCCTCAGTACCTGGCTGATGTAAAGCTTGGTCTTGTTACTTTGGGGTTGAGGAAGAAAGTAAAGTTCTTTAAAACATTTTATGGGTATGAGACTATAAAGACCAAAGGGAGGTTTTGTTCTTAAATGTCTATCCATTGTTTATGTCTGTAAGCTCAACTTGAGAATATCTTAAATAGAAGTAAACCCCCACAACTTTTGAATACTTCTAGATTTGAAGCTGTTATCTGATTTATTGGTAGTTTTGTGTCAGTTATGCCTGGCTAGTTGGGCCAAAAAAAGAGTATTTTAATTTAAATAGTAAATTGAAATACTATTACAAAAAATTGAACAGGAGCAGGAGAATTATTCAAAGTAATTAATTACTACACTAAGTTGAAAGGCAAAAATAAAGGACAATGTTCTCATCCTCACATGTGTGTCTTGCAAGTGGCAAAAATACTCAGAAGTGACAGTGGCCAGGAAAGAGAGGAAGGTACTAAGCAGAACAGTGTATGAGGAGAGTGCCTGGGTGATTTCTGCTTTGACACTGCTGTGAGCAGGCAGTACTTGCAGAAATAAAATGCTGCTCCTTCCTGTCAGTTTGGGGTGGGGGGATCCCTGAAGGATACCTGTTTTAAGTGATGGAGAGAAGGGAGTGGGGTAGAGAGAAGCTTAGTCCCTCTTAGTACACAAGCATTTTACAGAGCAAAGTGCTTGTTCCCACATCACTTGGCTTTGGTTTTGTGGCCCAGGTACAAAAGAAGCAGTAAGTTGTCTTTGTAAAACACCAGAGGAATGTTGCCTGGGGTTTCTAGGTGTGTTTCCAGCTTCCAAGGGGGATGTGTGGTGGCAGTACACAGAGCTTTCTATTCCTGTTAATCCACTGCCAGCTGGTTTGTGTGTTCATTCTTTCTCACTCACCTGGTGGTTCCTTCCCTGCCCCTGTGCCGCCTTCTCTGCTTTTGTCTTCCTTTTTCTTTAGTGCTGGGTGCTCTTTGTCCTGATCCCTAAGGCCACAACCCTCAGTAATCTGGAGCAGTGATTGTCAGGAACAGAAACAGCACCTTCCTTGCAAGCATTTCTCAGTCAGACATCTGTGAACTCTTTTTTTTTTTAAGGCTTTTAACTGTGCCAAATTTGGATAGACTTGCATGGGAATAACCAAATCAGACATCTTTGACACATCCAGTTTATTATAGAGCACTGAGCTTATAGCAGAGGTCAGCCAAGCCAGCACAGCACCCTCTCCTGAGGCATTGGGAAGCAAATCTTGTTTCTTGAGGATCAGTGACAAGTGTTTGATTTGAGTGTAATTTATGGACAGCATTTGAACTTAGGTATGAGGCTGTTCCTGTTGCTACCCACAGCTGATCTAAATGAAGGGCTGAAATTCCTTTAGACAAGAGGTTTCAAAAGTCAAGCAGCTGATAAGTAGTTGCTGTGTAACTGGTGAGTATATCAAGGGAGTTTAGTGTGTCCTTTTTAAAGGCAGGGACTCGAAATAAAGGAGAGTTAATAATCAAAGAATGATGGAGGAAACCTGAAAAATATCAGATTTAATAGAGATGACTAAATATAGTATGCATGAAATTGCTAATACTGTTCAAAAGTGAAGAGGAAAAAAGCTAGAAAAGCAGGGAGGCTCAAGATGCAATTGGCAATGAGGCTGGAACCTAAACCAGATCCAAGAATTAAGGGAAGGCTGAGAAACTGCAGATTTCTTGGTGGAACTTTTGATGTTGCTGAATGGGAAGATAAGAAGGAATGAGAAAGCTGAGAAAGATCCTGAAGGGATTTGAGTGGGAGTGGGAAGGAAAGACTCCATCATTAACCTCCATGATAGGGTAAATGACAGTACATTTTCTCTGTGGTGGATTACAGATGTGCACACCATCCTGGAGAAGGCAGAGCAGATGCTCTGACAGTCCTAAGTGGAGTATGGGACCTGGTGGAGAGAGCTCTCAGGAGATAATCCTAGAGAGGCTTTGATCCCAAGTACCTGGAAAAAACCTGCCTTCCCAGCTAGTGCCATGGCTGGGAACATCAGTGTAAGGAAAAGCTTTGACCAGTACTGCAACCTCCATTCAGACCTTGCTGTTGGGTAAATGTTTCTTTCTTGGCATATGGGAAAGTGCCAGTGGGTAGAAGACTAGACTGAGAAGGAACAGAGTTCCAAGATTAAGGAAAATGACAGTCAGGCATTGCAGCTCGGGAAAAATTTCCACTGCATAATGGTATGTGATTACTAAGAAATATCTGAAATGTTGAGAGCCTGGACAACAAAATGGAGAAATCTGAGTTTCTCATAGAGGTCAGGGTATAAAACATCCAAGCATCAGAAGGTTGGCAGAATGCTCTTACTAACTGGACTAGATGTGTTTAAAAGGCTTTGTGCTGTTCAGAAATAACTGAACAAAGGCAAAAGTTGTGCAGTAGTAATTATATAGTGGTCTAGAAAAAAACTTTGGTGTAAAAAGGTCAGACTGAATTCAGTTTGGCTGAAAATCACTTTGGAAAAAGATGACAGAAGGAAGAAAGAATCTGTGTTAGCCCCAGGGTTAGACTCAAACAGGGGTAGGGATCTTTGTATGTAGTGTTGTTAGATAAATACTGCCTTATTATCAGGTGGTTTACTTTCCTGGGTGGAGATAAGAGAAGTGATAGGGCCAAGGTACTCCTGGATTTGATTGCTGGCAAGTTTCTTCCTCAAACTAGTCACTGAACCAACAGGAAGAAAGCGCTACTTTAGCCTTCATTTTGAAAAGCAATGAGGATATTCTAGAAAATAATTTTGGATTGAGCATTCAGTTTCCCTTTATGCTTTATCATCTGCTGAAGAGCTGGCTTCCCTCCCTGCCCCTGTCCAGCTCATCTGAGCAGTCAGGCAGCCAAGGCATGAGTTACATCAGCAAGGTGACTCCAGTGGGAATGAGTCACACTGGGGTGAGCTCTGATGGATGGATCAGATCTCCAGAGAGCTGCAGCCACTGCTGGGGGCTCCTGAGCTACTCAGGCATTCCCAGCCAGGGGCAGCTCACAGTCCAGCAGATGAGGTGGAGTGTAAAATTGCACCCTTAGTAATCATGGCTTGATTCAGTTGGAAATATGGGAAAAAAATGTAGAGTACTGGGTTTGGAAATTTAGGTTTTGAATCTTAAGGGCAAATTTAAATAAGCAAAATTGGTCACAGGTGTAAGGAGCCTCAGGACTCAATTTCTGGAACTTAGAGATATATAAAGCTTGCCTGGAAACTGATTCCTCAGTAAAGAGTTATCCTGGTCTGTAGTTCAAAATGGATGAATAGCCTGAGAATATATAGTACAACTAATGCAGGAATCTTGCAGGCAATGGAGGGGGGGGAAGGACAGGACAGCTTAATTTGGGTTTGTTTCTAAAAATTAAACTTGATCTTGTAAATTATGTGAAAGCAAATAAAAATAAGGGTTTGTTCTTAAGGATGGTGGTGAAAAGGATAGAGAATAACCATAATCCAGAAATAAAACATTAAATATATTGGGCCTAATTTTCAGTAAGGATAATGATAAATAGAAGAGAATACTCAGGAACCATGAGACATTTTCATCTCACAATTAGGAAAAAATTAGTGTTGATTGTAACTATTTTAGCTAATTTTTCCTTCAGGGTGATACCAATCATTGGAGAAAGAAGTGCCAAAAAGAAGAGGGAGAAAGGAAGAATTAGGCGAGCAATTAAAAGCCTGTCAGTCTATCCTCACAATATGTGAAACTTTGGAAGGCATTGCAGTGTGTGGGTGAGGGGCTGTCAAGGATTTAGGATATTAAAGAAACGAAAGTAAACTACCATATATCTACTTCAGAGAGTGAATTTTGTTGACCCTATACTTGTCTTTGGGGAGAATTAATCTTCAAGACAAGGAAGGCCATTCTATGGCATTCAGGTCAGGCATGATCTGCCAGAACCTTTCCCAAGGTCTGCAGGTAAATCTTCGTGTTCATCTCCCTGGTGGGAATATGGAGGCTGGGATCAGAGCAGCCAGGGAGAGCTGGTACCTCCCAACTCTCAAGAGCACTGCAATACTGCTGCCAGTCTCAAGACTCTTTTTTGCTTTGCAGTCCTCTCAGGAACAATGGTTTGTTGCTGTGGAGAGAAGCCATGAAGTAGCTGATGTTGGGCAGAGAGGTACATGGCATAATAAAAGCAGATTTAAAAATATTATTAATTTGGCTGTGTGTTTCTAAATGCTGTTTTATTTGGGAGAGGTCAGTGACTCTGCAGATAGTCTAGAATCGTACGACTGAAAAAGACCTTGAGATCATCTAATCTAAATTAAGGCAGTTAAAACTTGTTGTGTCTGCTGTAGAGATTAAGAAATTATTCCTTGCAGCATCCTGTTTTCATAACTGGGGACACACCCAGATGTTTTCCCTTCCCAGTCTCTTCAGTCTGTATTAATCTACGGCATTTTCCAAAACTGTGTTCCTTTTATTGTACATACCTATCTTAAGGAGCAATATCCAGAACTCTGCTCACTTTATAGTACTATAACTGAGGCTTTATGAATGCTGAACACAGGTTGTACAAACATTCATATATCCCAGTATTGTGTTTATATTTTTACAGCATGATACTGTTAACTCAGTCCAGAAATTGAACCTAACCTCTCTTTTTCTATGGAATTTCTTCCTTAGCCACTCAGTATTTTTGCTGTTGACTTCTGCCTATGTGCAGTGCTTTGCATATCATCTTTTTTCTCAGACCACTTGTCCAGTTTTCCTTTTTGTCCTCTAATATAATTTGCAGTCCCATCAAGCTGGTTGGTTGTCAATTTAATAAATGTAGTCTCTGTTCCATGATCTGGGTCACTAATAAATATAGTGAGTATGACCAGACCCAGTGTAGGTGACTTTGGGAACTGCGTTCTACATACATATTTTGCATATTTTGACAGATAGTTAGTGGTGATTTCTGAATATTTGGAGGTGTTTGTTTTTTGGGTTTTTTTGTTTTTTGGTGGGTTTTTTTGGTTGTTGTTGTTGGGTTTGTTTTGTTTTGAATTGTTTTGTTTATTCCTTCTTTGTTCCTGATATGCCTCTCCATTAGTTTCATTTCAGTCTAATATGTTTAGCTTGCACACATGAGTGTCATAGGAGGCAAAGTGTCGGGATATAGATCTGCTTCTCTAGCTTGCTCTTTTATTTGGCAAGGAAATTTGCTTTGACATTTTTGATTTAATGCTGGCTTTTACTCATGGTCTTGTATCCTTTAAAGTCTTCACAAACAGACTGATTATAGCTACTGTGTGTTTCCTCCCTCTGCCCTTAATCCTGGTCAACTCTTAACCATCAGCACCTTGAAGTGCTATATCATGGACAAACCTGAATAAAAACCTCAGTTTGCTTTGTTATGAGGCAAGAAAATGTAATTAATATTATTCATTTAGACTTTTGTAATGCATCGCACAGTATGTCAAACACTGAACAATCAGAGGAAGACTGGGATTAGTAGAGTGAACAGTAAATCAGGTAGGAATGAGTTTCTAAGATGTTGGCTATGTGGTATTGAAACAGGTGGAGTGTTGTGGTGAAATAGTTTTGTCTGCCAATAGCTGTTAGCACATTTTGGGAATGACTTGCTTCGTGTTTTTACTAAAATGTTTGGACTAATTCATTAAATTTGATTAAAGCACTAGATGGTGCAGAATAGGAGAAGCCCTTAACACAGAGGATGAGGATTTTTGATGCAAATAAAATGGAATGTCCTTGAGAAACAAAGGAATAAAAATGGAACAAAATGTCACTGCATAAACCAGAAAGTGGTGGATTTAGGAGCAGATGGCAAATAGAGATGAGAGCTTATCCAGGAGCAGCACTGGCAAGGAGAAGCTTTGACCCTTCTGGCTGGTCAGAGGAGGACTGAGAACCGGCTGTGTGGTGATGGCAGGGGTGATGCTGGGGTGTGTGAGAACAGAGGCAGGATTGTGTCCCCCTGGGGCTGCCCCACAGCCCTTTCACACTCACAGACATAATTCTGCTCATCCATGCTGGAGAAAGATCATTTGAAGCCATAGAGGATGCAGGGGAGGAGGATGAGGATAAGCAGAGCACAGAATACAGTCTAACATGACAGACTACATGGAAGTAGAAAATGCAGGTTAGTAACAGTGCCATGTATGCCAGTATGGGAGGAATGAGGGAATGTAATCTATAAATAGATCTTGGAAGGAAGTACTCTCTGATACACTATACAAAGGGATCCAGAAGATCCCAAATTCACAATACAGACCTGAGACATAACTTGGAAAAAAATGCATTGCGTTTTTCTAAAATACCAGTGAGTTTAAACTTAGAAAAATGTTCCACATTCTGTAGAAAACTTCTGAGTGAGACGTGTTTGTGTGACCTTTCAGAGACCCTAGAGAAAGGAGATGAACAAGATCTGGATCATTTTGATTTTATCTTTAAACTCACAGCTGTCACAGTTTGAAGATAAGTGAATTTATAAAAAGCGGAAAACTTGTTATCTCGGAGAGAAATACTTTGAACGCCATCTGTCCTGTGTTTTACTGAATGGAAAAAAAAGTGTTTGTCCATCAAGGTTGCTACTGGACAAGCATGTAGGGCAGATGTGAGAATCTAAAAATAGCATTGGGCGGGGGGAGAATCCATTATGATATCTAGGTTATTTTCTAATTTGTTTACTAGATAGACTGATGGTGTTTCAATATTATTTCAGCATTATCCTGATGCTGGGATATATTGACTAAAACCCTGTCTGTTCCATCAGACTTTTTATTATCAAATGTTAAACTTTTAACCTCACCTTCTTAGTGGCTTATGCCTGTAAGAGTTTTTTTTTTATTTGAGAAGTTCTCCCAAGCCTTTAATGCTGCAGATTCAGGAATCAAACCAGTGTATTAGCAAGTGTATCTGTGTAGGAGGTCTGACAGAGAGACAGTATGATTATAAAATAATTATAGCAGGAGAAAATACTGCTCAAGAAGGCTAAAATACATTTCTGTGTAGTCTGACACTTGATTGTTTCTTTCCCTCTCTCACACAGGTGAGGTGAACAGTCTGGTGTTTTTATTTGAGGAGTACTCAGTAAGATGGAGCTTTTTATAAAGATAATTAAAACATGATGCACACTGTTACTTAATACTTAAGTCTTAGTGTTTGGAAATATGAAAATACTACTTTTAAGATACCCTTATGGGTAAAGTGTACAATGTTTAGAATATAAAAAAGATGTATTGCAAAACACAGACCAATGTTCCAGTATGACCTTACTCCCAGCAAGCTGGAGCTAAGAACAAAGAGGCACTGAGTCCAAAATGAGTAATTCTCTCCCTCCATGGATGGCCTATGGGGATCCATGGACAGCCAGCTAGAAAGCCTAAAGAACTGCCAACTGGGGTTTCTGCTTTTCTGGAGACAGTGGAAGTAGAAAAGGAGGAAGGAGTAGAAGTTGCAGCCTTTTAACTATTCACTCTCCCTGGACCACCCTCTTCCTCCCCAGAGGAAGTATGTTGCAGATTGAATTGCTTATTCTACAGCTCTTGTTGTGTCTGATAAACAGTGAAATGCACTGCTGTCAGTAACAGGGAGTAAATGTAGACCTCGAGAAGTGGCCCTGAGGAGTCTTTTGCTTCTCAGAAACTGAATCCAAATTTATGTACAACTTTATTCACATGATAACATGAAGGAGGTATTCCCCTCTTTCAGCTTCTATGATATGTTCTTTTAAAATACTGCTCTCAGTTCTTGATGTTTTTTCAGTATTTTTCTTCTTCACCTTCTGTGTATTTTTGAGGCTTTTGCTGTTGCAAAAAACTCCAAACAGGAGCTCCTCTTTAACATATCCAGCTCTGTTTCATGAGCCAGTTCCACTCTCTGAACTGAGCTGTCCCAGCCTACTACTCAAGTGACCATTTTATAGCATCGTGTCAAGGCTACGTTGCATGCCCTGGGTGTGGTGTCAGGCATGTAGGGAGCATTTGACGTTACGAGAGTCCTGTGGGGCTGCAGGAATGGAAAATCCCAGCACTGGTGCATGCTCACCCCTGCTGTAAGAGGAAGTGATGCCTGCAGTGAGGCTCCCTCAGAACCACACCCTGGCTCGCCTCCAATGGAGCCAGGGCTGCTTACCAGGAGGAGTCCCTGACAAAAGGCCTGCCAGCAGCCTGAGCCATCAAGCAGCCTCAGCTTCAGTGGGAAGCTGAGCTTTCTGTGGTGAGGATGCTCCCCAGTTGTTTTGGTGAAGAGCAAGCAAAAAAATGCAAAATAAAATACAGTCCATTTAAAAGACAGGAAGATGACTAAGCTGGTGAATAAGATGCTCTAGACAAAGGACAGGGAGGGGCAGGGCAGAGGAGCTGAAAAAACCAGCAGAATTGGGAAAAAAAACCCCAGTGCTCTGGAAATTCAAGTTAACAAATATGTAGGGGATAAGATGGAAAAAGGTGAGGCGGGTATTTAGGTTCTGGGTAATAAGAACAGAAAGGGACCTTAAGAAAGCTAGATCTGGGTGACTCAGGAAGCAAAATGAGCTTCTGAGAGGCAGTTGGGAATGTTGTCTGAGAGGAACAGGAAATAGTAGGAGGGTGAAAGGTGGACTCCTGTTCTGTAATGGATTTCAATTAGTGGGAAGCATGAGAGGGACACGACAGTGCCGCTGAATCAGAAGAGCAGAAATGCTGTGGATGTTTAGAAGCCCGAAGCTGATTTTCTTACTTAAGGTTGTTTTACTGGAGGTGAGGCTGGAAGAAGGCCAGGTAAATGAATGTTACAACCTGTAAGTTATAGGGGAGAAGGATGCAAGAACATTGTGAATGTTGCTGATAGGGCTGGATGAAGAAAGAAAAGCCAAGGAAGGAGTTGGACAGAGTTTGGCATCACTGTGATGGAAGCAAGAAGGCTGAAAAATCATGAATACTGCAAAACATGGATGGCACCCAAGTTGAAGAGGGTTTGATGACTATTGCAGACGGAGTGTGGGTAAGAACATTATGAACTTCAAGCTGTTGTGCTTTATGAACTTGAAGCTGTTGTGCTTGCTTTGCAGAAGACAGAATCTGTCCCAAGGTTAATGAATGTTAGGGCACATTACCATGACAATTGAAAACTCACCTGAAAGTCCAGAATTCCCTTGTCCAATGAGTTCTACAACAAGCACAGAATGAAAAGGGTTCCTTTCTGCACAGAGTTAAAATCTGAGAGTGAGTCAAGGGCAGATGACACACAGAGACAGGAGGTGGGAAATAGAAGGCATTGTTATGAGGGAAGATGAGGCTTCCATCAAGCAGCGCCCAAGCCATTGTCAAGGTTTCAGAGGTCAATACAGCAGGCAGAGTTTTAAAGAGAAAATGGAAAGATGTCAGTGAATCAGCTTTGCTAGCGTTGTCAGTAAATTGTTCCTGAAATTGGTAAATGAGTGATACCAGGATTGGAAGGTGCTGTGTCGGGAAGTGCAGTGTGATGTAATGGGGCTGCTGGGGGAAGGAGTGCAAAGGGTGGCTGGGAGTGTTTGTGACAGCATTTTGCATGGTCTGAACATGTGTGCATTTATTAAGGCCAGAATGAAATGCAGAATGAATATAGGCAATATAGGCTGGTGCTCTGAACTATGGGGATGGGTAGAAAAATGTATTTTATAAGCTTTGTTAGAAAGACCTGCAGCCAGAAGTGAGAGAGAGCAGGTCACACATAAGGTGACATTGATGTTACTCAATTTGAGTTAGTGGCAAGGATCCCAGAATTTTGGATCAATTAATGAGGGAAGGGGGATTAGGAAAACACAAGTCTTTTACAGTGATGTTGGGCTTAAAATGAGACATCCACAAAGTGATGCCTGAGAGACTGCTTGATATTTTGTATTTGAACATAAAATGTGGAGTTACAGCACTGTCCAGCAAATAAGAAAACTCATACAATTCTATTGACTACAATGATGATTTTTCTTTAAGGCCATGCATCTGTTTTTTCTTTTATCACAATTATTGGTCTCCTGTTACAGCAGGGACACTGATTCAGCCACAGATATAGCACCAGATCACTAACAGGGCTTATTCCCACAGTTGTGTTAACAGTACTGCTATGATGAAGTAGATGGGGATGAAGTAATGGGGAAAATTGCACAGTCATGTTGATGCATGCAGCATTAAACCCCATGATGCCTGCCCAGGGAAGGACAAAATTGGTTTTAAAAGTAGATTGAAAACATGAAAAAAGATAGACACCATATTTTAAATTGGATTAATTTGAAATATACTGTAAAATCAGTTAGCACTGATCCGGAGTGTATTAACTGTACTGTTGCATATGTTCCTTCATGTACACTCTTGTCCTCAGCTTCTCAGTTTTGAAAAGTTACTAAAGATAGCCTGGTGAAGTTTTTGCATGTCTGATTTGCCCACCTCAATAACCAAAAAAGGAGAGTTAAATGAAGAATTTGCCAAATGAACTGGCACCTGAATGCTAGTTACTGCATTTCTCATGTTGCAGTTCCAGTAGTAATGATTGTTTCACACACATTAATTTCTCCTTTGGACTTTGGCTTCTGCACTTAAGTACAGGGTCTGAACTCGATGGGTTGCACAAATGCATAATGAGAAAGTTAATTTCTCCACTAACATAAGGCTGACCGTGGCTCTGCCCTTACACTGCATTATTTCTGCAGGAAATATCTGCAGGACTATCACTATGAAACGGTTCTGCTTGCTAAGCAAATGTGAAGCAGCACAGACAGGAAGAAGATAAGTAGAAAAAAATGCTAATTTAAATACTGAAGACCGATTTAACTAACCTTCATTTGTTTTAAAGTTTAAATATTTACTCATTGGCAATATTTGCATGTGCTCTTTGCTGGCCCGCAGCACCGCGCACGTGGGTTTCCCTGGCGCGGCGTGAAGCACAGGAGCAGGGTTTGCAGTTCAGGGGTTCTCTGCCTGCAGGAAACCCGAGGGGGTGACAGCACAACCCCGATCCGTGTGTGCTGTGGCTGCCCTGGAGCCGGAGTGGCATTCCCGGTGGCCGTGGCTCCCAGCAGGGCGGTGGCACCGGGCCCGGCGCTGGCTGCCGGCCAGCCCGCAAGTGCGAGGGCTGCAGCTGCCACCGGGCCCTGCTGAAAAACCTGCCAGGCCCCTCGAGGGGAAAAATAGCAGGGGAAAAAAAGAGCAGCTCTTGCACAACTGTGCCAGCACAACCTTCCGCCTCAAAGCAAACAAAAAACAAACTGAAAACGTCCAGCGGAGGACGGCAAAGCCAGCCACCACCTGGAATTTTTCGTGCAGTCGCTAAAAATACAAAACCTGCAGTGTTGCTGTTCTCACATGCGTGGCCTGAGCCTGGGCTAGGCTGCAGCACACCTGGGAAGTTACAACTGCGATTTTAGGAAGGGAATGTTTGCATTTTTCCGTTGATTTTCATGATTATCTGTAGTTCTAGTGATTATCTGCAAAATAGGGCACGCTGTGTTACCAGTAATACATGTATCCTGTGGCAGTGAGCCAAGGCAGTAATTGAAGGTCAGGGATTGTTTGTCGAGTGCAGTTCAGTGTGCTGCCTGATTCCATAGGGGACTGGCAGTGCCAAAGAACAAAGGCAGCTCTGTTCTGCAAGCTTATAGTATGGCTTGTTTGACAGAGCTCAGGCCCAATTGTGAGAAGAAGCAAACAGTAGTGGAAAACAGTGCTAAAATAATGTGACTACTAAATAAGCCTTTTTAAAATGTAGTAGTTTGCAAATGTCAAAATCAGGCTTGGATAGATGCTAATTTTTAAAATTCTTATTTAGAAATTTACCTCTATGTGGCAAATCTGTTTTGTTAAGAACATACACATATATATCATAGTAAATTTTGCAAGTAGTAATGATGTAAACGTCACTTTATGTTGCCTTAGCCTACTTAACATTAACAATTATACCAGTAGCAATTCCCTTGTGTTTTTTTTTAACTTCCAAAAGATGTTTTACCATTTAGTGGGTTTTTCCTGAGGATGTCTTTGAGTGAAACTCTTGTAAATAAGAGTTGCTGAGTTAGTACTCCATGCATAGCTGGTGCATCTTGAGAATTTTTAGCAAAATCCCTCTGTGGTAATGCATTGGTGGTGCTGGGCTGGGTATTAATATTCCTTGTTACTAAGTGGCCATCTATTAATAAAGCTTTGTCCAAACGGGCAAACTTGCCTGTCCTCCAGACCGTCTTGTGATTTGTATTTTAATAGTGTCTGTCGTGGACATTATTAAGGATTGCCTGCTTTGACAGTTGCACTACATACCACCCAGCTATCACAGCACCATTAGTTCAAGAGTAGCATGAAGTATGTTGTGCTCTGTAATAGGCATTTTTAATTTCTTTGCCCTTCCTGAAATAGCTATTAAGTGTCTGAGCTCTTAAGAGAAATTGTAAAACAAAACCTAAAAGTGTTTGAGAAAGAGGGGAATCTAGTGGTGGAAGTAGTATGCCTTTGGGTGCTCAGTACTTCTTGGAAGTAATCTAAAATGTGCTTTAAAAGTTAAATTGAAGATCATACAGAATTAAGTTTGGAAAAATACTTTGTTTATTGATTACTTGGCAAAATCTGAGTCCCAAGATATTTTCTTGTGTCAGCTATTACTGATAGGTCAAGTTTTATTTCTTAGTGGTGATGAGGCCTCTGAAGGACCAAGTCTGTGAAAGACTGTCCTGCCCACATCACAAGTGGCCCCATTGCTGTTGGGTGGTGGATAACAAGGCACACTTTGCTCTAAAGGGGGAAGAGCAGTGCAAACTGCAGCCCCAAACCTGGAATAAGGCTGCATTTCAGTCTTTGCTACTGCACGACCTCTCTCAGTACTGGTGAAAGTCACTGACGTGTTATTCCCCCCTACCCAGTGAGAGGTGATCTGGAGGAAAAGGAAGTGAAAGGAAACGAGGTCAGAATGGTGTCACTAAGATGTTTAATTTTTTTCTCTGGAGCTAAGGCAGTGCAGCCCTACCAAGGCATGGCTCGGGCGGGAGGTGTGTTGTGGGGGAACCAAGGAGGTCAGCGAGCTCTGTTCTGCTGGTGGTGAGCCCTGAGTGGATCCGGTGAGGGGCTGTGGCAGGGGTGCAGAAAGCAGAGGAGCAACTGTCCAGTCTGGGTGGTCAGGAATAGATGGAGGCTGCTCAAGGCACTGCTGCCTCCCCGCAGCCTTGCTGCCATATAAGGCTGCCCAGCTGCCTTGAGCCAGCCCGGATGGAAGACCACTTAAAAAGGAAAATCAATACAATAAACTGCCTCAGCTAGTGTCCTTTCCAAGTGAAATCCAGGAGCCTTGCAGTTATGTGGTTTGAGCACAGGCTGGGTAGTGTACAAACACCATGTACAGGTAGCCTGGTTCCTGCCCTTGCTCGTGTGCTGTTATGGAAGAAAACCAGTTTGCTGGAGAAAAGCCTCTGGTGGGTAGAAAGCATTCCAGTTCAACTTTAATGTTTAGCTGTACTTAAGTATTTTATTTCAGAGCTTACTATGTTATAGCATTCCAGTACACCTTTAAGCTTACATCATTTGGAATAATTCAAGATGAGAACAGAGATGTAGTCATGCATTGATTTCCCATTATTCTCATACTTTCTTGGCAAATGACACACCTTGTATTTTTTCCGTGAAGTGAAAAATGTACAGCTGTTTATGTTTAAAGAGATTGGGGAAAACAAATGTCTCTATTGCGACCTCCCTTGTGATTATTTCTTTTTTTTTTTTTTTTCTTGCTATCCATGTTTATCTATGTGAGCTAAGCTCAAGGAGTATATTACAGGTGTTTTTGCTAAATTTCTCTCAGGAAATAATTTTCTCATTAGTAAGTGTCCCCTGAACCTTCTCCCCCTGGACTATTCAGTTGAAGTTTCCATGTGAACTGTAAACAACTAGTTAGTGGCATTGGCTAGTGTTGGAAAGTGTGAAAACACGTGAGTTTTTTGTTTGGTTGGGGTTTTTTTTTGGGGGGGGAATGGGGGGGGGTCGTCACGTAAAAAACAGGTTATATACTAGAAATGATAAAATTGTGCTTGAGGTTTTCCGCGAGTCCCCGGGCTGAGCCCCGCTGAGCGCTGTGCGCTGCTGGTGAAGCCTTTGGGCTGCGCACCCCGGCTCTGGCGGCGCAGGGGGGAGCGGAGCCGCCCACCGCCCTCTGCTCCGGCTGCTCCTGGACCCAAACCAGGCACTGAGCTCATGCCTCACCCGCCCTTCCTCTTTATTGCCTTTTTTTTTTTTTTTTTTTCCCTTTGGTTGAGTGTGGACGAGCTGCAGCCCTCGCTTGCTAACTTTCCAGAGCCCACCCGCGGGAGGGATGGAGAACAGCTTTCCAAGGCCGGGCTCAGCTCCGCGGGGGGAGGAAGCACCGGGGCTGTAACGGAAGTTCGAGCTTGCGGAGCAGCGGCAGCAGGAGGCTCCAGGCCGCCGGGTGCCTCGGCCGCTCTCCCAAGCCACGGCCACACGTGTCCCGGGACTCCGCCCCCGCGGGACGTGGCCGCGGGCCGCGCCCGCCGAGCGCCGCCTCTTCCCGCGGCGTGCTCTCCTCGCCCAACGCTCGGCTCGGTGCTTCCCCGCCCGGCTCCTCCCGCCCCGGCACCGCGCACTGCGCGCCCGCCCTTATGTAAGCGGCGGCATCGGCAGCGCGCCATGACCCAGCAGCGGGGACGCGCCGGGGCCTCCGCAGAGCGCACAGCTGCGCGCTAGTCCGCGCCGACCCCACAAAGGGCGGGCGCTGAGTCGTCGTCGTCCTCCTCCCCGCCGCCTCCTCCTCCGGCCCCGCAGTCTCCGCCCCCGGCGCGGCCGCCCGGCCCGACCCGGAAGCGGCGCGGTGAGAACCATTTTCCTTGTGAGTTCAAAGGCGGAGGCGGGCGCGGAGGTCCCGCGGGCTGGGCCGCCGGGCGAGGTGCGTACCGGCCGACGGGGCGGGGGAAGCGGGACAATCCGCCTCTGTCGTTCGGAGGCCCGGGGGGCGCCTCTGCGCCTTCTGCCGCGGGATACATACCCGCGCGGACACTTTAACTTTGCGACGGGCGCCTTTGTTTGCCCTCGGAGGCTGCTGGGGCGGAGCGGGCCGCGCCCCCGGCCCGCGGGGCTGTCGCGGCCCTCGGCCCCGCTCCGTCCTATCCCTGCGGAGCGCGGAGCGGCGCACGTGACGAACGGGCTCCCGCGGGGGCGCGCGCGGCGCGGCACGCGGCCGGCGACGGCGGCTTTGTGCGCGGCCCGGCGGGGACGGGAGCGCGGCGAGCCCGGGACACCGTGAGTACTGGCCGTCTCCTGCGCCCGCCGAGGCGCTCAGGGCGGCCTGCGCCCCGCGGGAAACGGGAGGAAGGGAGTTCAGAAAAAAAAATGAGGTTTTGTGGGGGTTTTTCTTGCTTTCTTCGGTTCAGTTTATGCCGTTGAGGCGGGGTGCGGGAGCGGCAGGACTCAGTGCCGGCCGTTAACGGCACTGAGGCCGCCGTTGGAGCCGCCGTGGGCGCCGTTGGTGCGCCCTGCCATGCGGCAGCTCCGGCGGGCAGCGGGCCCGGCTGGCGCTGCCTTCTCCCCGCGTCCCGACGGGTACTTCCTTCTGCTCCCCCCCCGCCAAGGGCTGCGAGAGTTCCGCCCGGAATAACGCCTGGGCTGGAAACGGCCGCTTCCGTGGGGATTGCAGGCAGGGTAATCCGCGAATGAGGAAACCCCGTGCTCGATTCTAACGTCAGATCTGCTTTACTGATTGTCCGCTCTTTTCCACTCGGTAATTCTGCCTTTGAGTACGAACCATGGCAACAAACGGGCGTTGGAAGAGAGCTACAGCTGTTTCGAATGATTAAGTGTCATAAAGAAAAGGTGCCGGTGTCTGCCCTATTGCAGACTAAACAGTAAGGCTAGAGAACAATATGTGGAAAAGTTTACTGAATAGCACGTAGAAATTAGGTTTAATTAATCTTTTCAATTTTTGTGCTTTAAAGAGGAAGAAGTATAGAATGTAGATGTTTTAGTGAAAGAATAGCTTTCTGAATTCCATGATTAACTCTTTAAAAGTCTGTTTGGCTTACGGCATAAATTCCTCTAGCAAGATTTTAAAAAAATGGTCACTGCGGTAGGTGTGCGTTGTAGGATGTGCTTTTGTGGTGTGGGGAGCAGGCTTGCGGCACACAGTGCCCAGCTAAGCAGGCTGTGAGCTCCAGGCAGGCAGCTGAGGCAGTGCTACGTGCGGGATGAGCTGGGCAGCAGCTGCGAGCTCAGCTGTAACCCGAGCATTTGCTGCATTGAGCCTTCTGGGTGTCACAGCCTGGCAGCGCCCAGGCTGCAGCAGTCGAGGTGCAGCAGCTCCTGGAGCCCTGGCTGGTGCCAGGGAGCTCCCTGCTCGATGCTGGAGGCACGTTACCACCACTTCAGCTGCCTAATTGCACTAGGCAGAGGTAAAAATGCACTGTGTGCTTGCTTGCTGCTTCCTTGGGAAAGTGGGTCCTGTGATTGCTATGGGGGTTTTGGAAAGATAAATAAAGAGATGACTTGTGTTACTGGGCATAAGAAAAGGCAGTCACTGGGTAATTTGCTGTATTGGTATTTGGTGAATGCTGTTGAATGATTTTGTGGTTGTTTGCTGTGAAGTGATGCTAATTTATGTCTTCTGAAATAATATTTGAATTTCCAGAAGATCCAGGATCCAATTCTCATACTCAGTGCTGTGCCAGCTGCCTCTTGTAAGCAGGTTATTTCTGGCATGAGCCAGGGTAAAATGATGGTGAGGGGCAGAGTAAGAAACACCCTTTATTCAGCATCAGGGAACTTGTTAGCAAAGCAGCCAAAGAGGAAGAGTGTGTGTGTGTGTGTGTGTTCATGGAGATCCCTTTGGCTAAACAGGGAAATCTGGTGGGGGAAAAAGTGGGATTTATATATTTTTTTTAAGCATCCAGTTGGAATAGTGGTAAAGCCAGATGTCACTTAAAATTGAGTGCTTGAGTCCTCTGCTCAGTTGTGGTCTTTGGGGAATTGGGTTAACATATAAAACTTCTTTTACAAGCTATAGGTTTGAAAGGGAGATTTTAATTTACAGAGGTTTAGTTTTTCCTGATTTCTGGCAGTATGCTTGGTTGCCCTTAAAGTTCTCCTCCACTTTGGGAATGGAAAGAGGGGCATCTGCAAGGGACTTGTTGGACCTTTTTATCTATATTTTCATGTCGTTACATGCCTCATATGCTTACCTCTAATAGCTGACTCTTGCCTGCTGTGCTCTCAGTCTGTTTGTCTTTGGGCATGTGTGATATGTAGTGTGAAATTCAGTATTGTCTTCCATTTAAAATTTTTCAAATCCCTAACCTATCCCAGGCTGGGTGTCTCCTTGGTGGCCTGCCTATCTCGTGGAACTGATGGAGTCTGGACTTTGCTTTTCCAAGAAGGCGTTTCCTTAAGGGTGGTGTTTTGTTGTTGATAGTGGGAATGTTTTTTACTGTGCAGCTGAGTGGCTGTCCACATAGGAGGAGATGTGTGACATGGCATGGTTTTGCTTTATTTATTTACATATTTTTGCTCTGTGCTTGTGGGATAGCCTGCATCCTCCACATGAGTATTTTGGGGGCGTTGACCTGTCTAGAGGCATAGATCTATGAAAGTGAGGGAGAAGGCATTACGTTTCTCTTCTCAGAATAATCACACTCACAGATCTATATTTGGAATTAGTTCTTTTAATACCAGTAGGAAGATAAACCAGTGGCTCACATGTACCTTAATCTGTAGTGTTGTCTAAGTCCTGAATGATAACTGCAAGCCACATTCCACACAGTTTCGTTTTAGCTGATGATTTGGTATGTCCTGTTGTTTGTAGTGGGAAACTCATTTATTGACCTGAATAATAGCTCAGAAAGTTAGAGAGAAGGCACTGTGGGAAAAGTAGAACAGTGTGAGGGAAGACATGGGGGCAGTTAGAGAGCTGAAGGACTACAAAATTTGCTTTTTCAAAGAAAAATCTGCTTATGAGTTTATACACTCAACACTTTGCAATTTCATGATGTGAACTCCACCCTCTCTTAACCATTAGCAATACAAGATCCATTATAGGAAAGTGATGCAAGAGCAAAGGCCCTTTCTTAGCTATTAGAGGTTAAATAATTATTTACTATTTGGACTCAGTAGTTGGAATATTATCATATGCTCTTGCTCCTCCAGCCCTTTCATCTAGTTACCTATTGGTGGAGAGGTTTGGCTTTTTTCCTTCCTTGTCTGAGAAAGAGTAGCAGCTGAAGTGAAACCTTAAATAAAATGGAAACAAGAATGCTGTGCATTCAGTCGGAGCATTTGTGAAGTTTGATAGGTTTATTAGAAAGTATAATGTATCTCCCATGAAGAATTCTCTCATTTGTTTAGTAAGTGCCAGAGCTGAAGCTCCAGAGACACTTGGGTTATATTTAGCCTAATCTCGAGGCAACACCTTTGAAAGTAGGTAATGAAGCCTGATAAAACCTTGAGTGCTCTCTTAGGAGCTGCCTGCAGACTGGCTGAGGGCAGGTCACTGGCTCTGCTGCTGCCCTGCTTAGTGGCTTTTGTCAAGTTATGGGATTGCTTCGTGCCTCAGTTTCCCCATCTGTAAATAGGTCGTGGTGATCCTGCCTTCCCTTGTAAGTACTTGGGGTCTGTTGCTGCAGGATGTTGCATGCGAGCTGCTATAGCAGCATTTTATAGATGGTGGTAACATTTGCACAGTGCTCCATGTGGTTTGACCTGCCCTTGTTTCTCCTCTTTGTCTTTTTCTCCTGCCTTTTAAATTTAGAATTGGTCTCAAAGGGCTTTTTTCTTTTCCTGTTTTCCCTCATTATTATTTTTGTGTCCTGTAAAATAACTTTCCTCTTATTTTTTTCTGTCCCTTCATGCTTTTTCCCTAGCATCCTGCATGTTCTTTCTGCCAGTCATTTCTTTTGTTCACAGATGTCTTCCTCTTGCTGTTCCTGTCTGTCCTCAGAGCAGCATTTCTCTCCCCTCCATCCGCTGGGATTTCCTTTTCACCTGACTCATCCCCAGTAGGTACATCCCCGCTCGGCTGGGCTCTCCTTGTGCTTCTGTTCCAGGAAACCCAGCCAGCAGGGAAGGCTTTGCCTGCTTGTCCCCTCTCAGGGGAGCTCCTGGAGCCATGGCGCCCTCCCTGCTGCATCCTGCTGTGCCTGCATGAGGGCAGGGGCTTTGGGCAGAGGCTGTGCCAGGGTGCCGAGGAGCCTGCTGCCTTTTCTCTGTGCCTGGCTTTTGCAGCAGGGCTGGGAGGTTCCTTGCTTCCTCCAGCAGCGAGGGTGGGCAGCACCTTGTTGCTTGCCCAGCCCGGGGGTGGGTGAGGGAGGCTCCCGGCCCTGTGCGAGCTGCCCGGGCCCGGCGCTCCGGGCTCGGGGGCGGAGTGCCGGAGCAGGGAGCAGCCGGCTGCTGCTGCTGCAGGGAGGAGCGGCTGCGGGGGCGGCAGGAGCAGAGTCAGAGCAGTTCAGAGATGGGCAGGGAAATGAGATGCTTGACTTGAGGCAAGGTGAACGATTTCAGAACAGGAAGAGGGGGGAGGGATTTCTCTGCAGTCTGCTTCCACTTGAGCTGTCCTTAGTATAATCGCTGCTGTGCTAGCTGGTCCTGCAGGCAGGGAGAGAGGAGCTGCGGGCTGAGCTCTGTGCTTAGGATGGAATGGTGCTCCTCTACTTTGAGCTTCTGTGGTAAACAATCTTGCTCAAGCATAGTGAAGGAAAGGAAGAATGGATGGTGTAGTTCTCTTTTCTGGCTGGTTTTCCACCAACGGCACAAAGGAAAAAACCGACAGAACACAAAATCCTCCTTTTTTGTATAATTAGTAACTGTTATTTTAATGGAAAAATACATCAGTATTTATACAGTTTTGGGGGTTTGATATGCTGAGGGGCTTTTTCAATTGCTTAATTTTCTCTTTTTTCCTTGACAGACATTCAAGCCATTGGTTGGAAAAAGTGTATACAATTCAATTACTGCAGTAGAATTCCTTGTGGACAAACAGCTGGATTTCATAACTGAAGATAGTGCCTTTCAGCCCTATCAGGTAAGAAATTTGACTAGTGTATGAATACTATCCATTTAATTTATTTCAAAGCCATGATTTTACTATTGTTTAAGTGCATTTTATGTTCAAGTTCTGTGTTACAGGAACAATTTCCTATTGGTTATTAGCAGAGATTGTTCCTTGTTCTGTGAAAGGTTATATTCGGTACTCTATTATTCTAGTTAATCTGATCATGTCAAGGTGTGTACTGTGCCACGAATACTACTGTAGCACCTTCAGATAAAATACCTGACCCCTTTAAAGGTTAACCAGTACCATTAATTGTAGAGCAGATAGAAGATAGTATCCTTCCTTCTGAAGTTTTCATTTTCAGGTCTTTGCATGATTACGGTTATATTCCCCTTCCTGATTTTTGGTTCTCTTGGGAAACGAATAGCAGAAAATGTTAATATCTTAAAAAAGAAACACTCTTCTTACTATTGCCTGCAAAAATTTCCAGTATCCTTGATTTTAATGCCTCTCCATTAATTAGAAACACATTAATAGAATAATGTGTGTGTATTTAAAGAACAAGATAATTAGTGATTCCCCCCCTTGCTGCTTCAGAAGAAGATCTAAAAATCTCTTCTATGACAAATAGAAAAATACTTGATACTGCAATTTGTGCTGAACTGATTGCAATTACAATAGCCATAAACTCTTCTCTATGGCTTGGATGGTACACTGTGGTGATACAGAAATAGTACTTAGAGGCTTGGAATAACAGATGGCCCTGAATAAATGCTATGTAATTTTGTCCTGACACCCCTTCTTCCCTCCTGCTTCACCAAGATGTTTTTTTTCCCCAGTGCCAAATACAGAGCTAGAAAAAGAGAGTGGCTGAGAGAGAATCCTAGGGAAAGGGAGAGGGAGGTTCAGTTCATGGAAGGGCTGGTGCTTTTGTGTGTCTGTGGTAGAGAAGCCAAACGAGTTGAGCATTTCTCACCAGGGTGAGGTTACATGTTATGACTCGAGCTGCTGGAACAGTTTGGCTGTGCCGCAGACAGCAGCTCCCACTCTCAGCCCCTGCCTTCAGTCCTCTAAAGCAGCACAGCCTGGATTTTGGAGCAGGGAGGGGGGCACGGCGCGGGGGAGAAGCCTGGGATGTTGATGGGCTGAGCTGGATTAGCCGGGGTGCCGGCAGTGCTGCGGCTTCCTGCACGGAGGGGGTCAGGATGACGCAACACGGAGTGGGATATCCTCCTTTGGCAGCAGGGACCTCTTCAATCAGCTGAGCCGGGGAGTGTCAGTTCACCCTCCCAGGCCAGCCGCAACCTTCCCGATTCGTTTTACAAAGCAAATACTGCTGCTGCAGCCTGTCCTCTGCCTGAAATCTGTCAGGATCATGTGTCTGGTGATGCTCGTTCCAGTAACAGTAATCAATCTCCTTTTGGCAGTGGATCATTTCTGATCTGAACAAAGCAAACTGAGCATAGGAGGACTGCCTCTTGTTAAACAATGCCATTGCCAGGCAGTGACATAGAGATGTTCTATGCATTTTAGGCCCTCTAAAGAATATGAACTGATAAAGCATTAGACTTGGAAGCACCTTCATTTGGGAAGGTGCATTCAGGTTGAAGGTGTAATTTTTAAAAATATGTAATACTGTCTTGATCAGTAATACAAAATTTGAGTGTTGACAACTTGACTTCTCCAAGACGTATTCACCAAAAATTGCTATAAAGCAGTAGCTTGTCAAAAATTTCCAGAGATAAGCTTGTTCTCCTTAACTGTTGGCCTCTATTTTTGATACATAGAGGGCAATTCTGTGTTAGATCAGGCTGTTTGCTCCTCTCATGGAGCAATTAGTTACCTATTGAAACCTGAGATGAGGACTGTTGATCTGTATCCATCATGAGTAGTTTGGTGACAAGATACTTAAATTGTTTATTTTAATATTACAAGAAGTTTCCTGACAGAGATTCCTCTTCGTACTAAGGCACCCAGAATTTGCATTTTAACTGGGTATTGCTTGGATATTGAGTGCAGTAGTATAAAATAGCATTGTGCTCACTGATGAATAGTGCAAAGATGTCTTTATTCAAATTGTTATAAAAAGCTTGAGAAGTGTTTTTCGTAGGAATTTCTCTTTGCTGGGCTGGCAATATCTCAGTGCCGAATTTCACAAGTTAATTGTACAGATAAGAGCTTTACTGAATGATAATGTCTTCAAGAGAATAGAAACTGTATGTACTAACAGTGTGTTAGACAGAAATATTAGCTTTATTACTGAGACTTTTTTCTGCTCAAAGATAGCCGAAATGGGAGGATTGTTTCTATTCCTTTTGCATGCTGTTTTCTGTTAATGGTAGAAATCACATTCCTAGCCATTAGTCACTTAATGTAAGGTAGTTTGTGCTTGTATGTTTTTTGTGAAAGACCTCCCTTTTCTTTGCCATAATACCAGATCCTAGATAAGTCTTTGGTAAACTTCATGTTAGTATCTCCTTTTCAAAAAAAATTGTGGTTTTGCTCCCTTGTTTAGTCTGGAATAGCATTGATCTGCTTGTGAGCAGAAGACAGAGCTGGGGCATCATTCTTTGCAGGGATGAGTTAACTTTGAGTCTTCTGAAACGTGTTTAGTTTTTTGTTCAAGCTCTCATGGCTGCACATTTTCAGTATGAAGTCCTTAGAGACCATGTTGACCTAAACACTTTTTTATTGCATTTTGCTGTTAGTGCCTAAAATTCCAGTATCTTCCTGCCAAAACAAACAAAGTTTGAATTTGTATGGGAAGACTCTATTTCACTTCAGATACAATTCTTAACTACTGACTAATTTTTCCCATCATTACACAGACTCATAATGCTGGTAATGGGCAGCAGACGAGTATTTGGTATGAATTCTGCTCACATCAGTTCTGACCAAGAAACAGTGGTGTTTCACATAACTCTTGGGCCAAAATGCTTCATGAATAAGGTGCTGCTGTCCAGTGTAAAGGTGACAACTGCTCAAAGCAGAGAAAACAGCACACTTGGCATCCTTTGAGACTTGGCAGGAAAAACAAAGTTTGAGTAGGCAAAGAACTAAATTACTGTCGTTACCAGAAGTGGTTCTTCCAGAACAAGATTAAAGAGACTTTGGCAGGACTTCTGGGGAATCGTGACCCATGCATTCCCATGCCATGTCTGCTCTTTGCATAAATAAACATGTTTCAATTGTTAGGAGATTCAGTGACCTTGCTGAGGGCTAGATGAATATCATTATTAAAATCAGGGTATGCTGCTGCATTATGTGAGCCCACTTCCATGTCTTCACAAGGTTTGCTATACCAACTGTAACACTTGCCAGTGAATTTGTTCTTTACTGCTAAATATGTGTGTGGTTCTTTTGCCTTTTGTGTGCTGCTTATCCTGCCCTTCTCTTGAGAAGTTGCTTGGATTCTGTATGTGTGGTGCCTTAAACACCAACCTACAACTTGTTTCCTGTGGCTTTTATCTCTGTTGCTTCATGGAGGATGTAAACTGTATTATTCTCTATGTGAAACTTGTGTGTGACTGAGTGACTCATTCATTAATATGGGATGGTCAGACCATTTAGTCATGTAGCTCTTTTTATGGTGGTGACAAGGGGATCTTGAGGATAAAGCAGATGTGAAGGTTTGCTGTGGTACTTGCTTAGTAATGGAATGAAAATTCTGTGCTTTGTAGGAAATAGGCATAAAGTTTACGGTATTTTGATATTTTTTATATTTAATTAGTATCTGTAGGAAGTTTAGTCTTGAAATGGACATGTTGATTAGGTCCTTAAAGTGAATTCCACTTTGCATTTATAATATCATGCATGTTCTGTGTTCAAAAATTCACTAGTGTAGTGAGTTTAATAATGGCTCCTGGTATAGTATGAAAATGAACATTTCTTCCAAAAACCTGTTTTAAGGAAAAATTCCAGTTAAGTGTACACATACAAGTGTGACCTCAATCAGATACTTTGAGGAGGTTTTTTGTAATAAGTTATTTGTACTGTTCTGTGCCGTCTGTGTGCGTCTGTTTTGTGGTACACATATTAAGTTAAGCAGCAGCAAAGCTAATCATGCCTTAATTTGTTTAAGCACTGTCGTTTACTTGAAGGACTATAGATGGGGATGTGAAGCATTAAAGTCCAGCATATGTTATGTGTGACCTCATCAGAGTGGTGTTTTTGTCTGGCTGGTGTTTGGCAGTGCCCGTCACGGACACTGTGGGGCTGAAGTGTGTGATTCTGCTGTTGCTGGCTGAAGCAGCTGGAGTCAACTGCATTATACTTTGGACAAGCAAATGAAGAATAACAAAAAGTGTTTTATATTGTGGTTTTTTCATAGTAAAATATAGGCTTGTGGAAAGATCTGGAAAGACTCTGCTTTGCCTTAAGCAGTGAGTGCATTTCAGCTGTGTCTGGGTCAGGCAGAGCAAGGGTGCATGATTGATTATATACTTCCAAATATGTACATACTGTGTGTGATAATGTATTTCCAAAGGATTTCTGAGCACACAGCACTGGAGCAAATGTGCACAGTGGAGGCAGGATAGAATTCAAATGAAGTTCCTTCACAATCATTAAATGTCCTGCAAAGGGTATTTTACCACTCAGGGAGGAAAGTGGAAGGGTGCACAGTCTTTCAAAAGTCCTCTTGTTTATTTGGTTTAAAGAAAAAAAAAATCTTGCTAAGAATGAATATTTATAGTGAAATCTCTCTTCAGGCCTCACACTCTCCTTCAGAACTTTTTTTTTTTTTTCTGGAAGACAAGCCTGGTTGCTTTAGTGTTTCAAAATGGTACAGTCTGCCTGTCTACCTCAGTGCTGAAGGTTGCAGATGTAAAGATAGGGCAATGAGAAATCCCCCGTGGGAGGTGTTGCATGAACAGTGATAGGCACCTGTACTTTGCTCTTTTTCTAAATGTGTGTGGCACATCTGAATGCTGGCAGGTCAAATGTCTAACACGCCTTGGAGATTGTTGAAATAATAAACTTTCTCACTAATCATGAAGCAGGTACATCAGATACAGGAGCTAATACACACTTATCTTGATCTATTACAAATTCAAGTCGTGCCATTGAGAAAGACTTGAGTGAAGGGCCATGGGCAACACCACTGCTCTGCTGTTCTGTTCATAATGGGCAGACATTGGATATTTCAGGCCTGGATGCCTTTGGGTTCTGTGACTTGTTTGCTTGTAGGAGCAAGTAAGCTGGGCTTGTATAGTAATGCCATGTGCACATAAAAAAATTCTTTAAACATCTTGAAACAGGGATAAAATAGTATTTTTCTGTCTGTATTTTAAGCACCCCATAATTATATGTGCACTCATCTTTCAAACTTCTTACTTTAGGCTTCAGGCTTAAAAATAACTACTGCAGCTGAAAATTGCTTTTCCCATAAACTTTCACCTCCACTGATGGGCAGGCAGGAGCTTTTTGGGGTTGGTCCCACCCTTTGAGGTTGCCAGAAGCAGCTTGGGAGCTCCGGGTGCCGGCCAGAGAACCTCTGTGGTCCCCTCCTGCTTTTGGTTCCTGCACAGAGAACCCAGGCACACACAGCTCTGTGCATCTTGAACTCCTCTCAGTGTTGTGCTGAAGAACTGTCTCAATTCTTTCCCATGTCTCTGGACCACCCATAAGGAGTCCAGCTGGCTTCCCTGGCAGCCTTGTAAAGAGGATGGTCTAAACAGCTCGTTACTGACACTTGGAGTTGAAGTGCTGGGCTCCAACATGTGGGGAAGCCCAAAGCTGGTCCAGCTAGAAGTGGGTCAGATGACTCACAGCTCTCCTCACTCCCAGCAACACGTGCAGGACAGGAGAGTTTCATCCCAGCTCACAAAAGGAGAGCAATGAGGGAGGAGGGGTTGGCACCCTCCTTTTGCAGAGTCAGAGGGACAAGTACATCATCTGCCCCAAGCCTGTATTTGTGCTTCTCTTTGAACAAGAGCTTCTTGTTTGAGAACCTCCTCTGTCTTCTCAAAAGAGGTGGAATAAAATGGCACCTTTCTGTTTTACCTTGATCTGGTAAGAAGTAAGAGCTTCAGTCACTTTTTTTGTCTCTCAGCAAGGTTTGGCTCAGGAGTGGAGTTGTTAAGATCTGATAAGCCTTAGGGAAGTGAGCAGTGTGCAGGGGAGGCCATCAGTCACAGGAAGGTGACACAAATAGTGTGGCTGCACCAGTTCAGGTGGAGCTGCTGGAGCTGTGGGAAGGTACACAAAGAGCAATGGGGAAAGAGTTGAGAGGTCCTTGGGATAAACTGAGGTTACTGCAATGCAGATGACACTCAGATCCATAGGAAAACAGTTTTCCTTCCTTTGTTATATTCTTCGTACAATTTCTGAAAAACCAGTTCAATGATTTGATTTCATTAATCCTACTCTAGGAGGTAGTATTTAAGTAAGTAATTAAAAGACTTGATTTCAGAATGGAAGAGAGAGAACAAAACCTGCTTCGTCTTTGAAAGTGAATATTAAATCCTTTTACTAAAGTATTTTGGTACTTCCGAAAGGCCATGCTTGGGATTACTGAGTTTAAAAATCCATCCAGTGTTTCTGGGTAAAAATTTCCTGTGTTTGATCACAAGTGTTTACTTTTTCACCAGTAAAAATCCATGGAAAATATCTCTCAGTAGTAAGTGAAGGAAGCCTTATTTTTGGTCCTTAAAATTTCTGTTTCATCTATTAAAAATGAAAGTTTAAAGTAATTCTCTTATGTGGTGGTCCTGACCAGCCCTGCTTCTGTAATCCAGACTCAGTCAGCTCCTAGAGAAGTCTGTTTCACATTATAACCAGTTGTAGCTTTGACCCTGTGTTCTTGGTTTCCCAAGCTGCTCTTTGTTGGGATTGGGAATCCTCGGTGCTTTAGGGATCCCAGAATTGTGAATGCAAGTAAATTCTGCAGTGTTGCATGGGAGTTGGTACCCAGAGCAGGAAGAGAGTAGGCATTCCTGCATTTCAGGTAGGGGCAAACTTGAGTTTCATGAAAATGTGTTCTTACCCAAATTAAGCCTTATCTTGAAATGATAACACAACAGCTTGTTTGGTGAAGTGCCCATGGGTTTGTTTGCTTTCGTTCCTCCCTTGGATACAATGTCCCTTTGTTCTGGCTGCAGCTCTAGATCTTTTTCTTACAGAATGTATTTTTGAAATTACACTAATAGAAGTAATAATTTGTAGTCTGGGGTTACTGCTTCAGGGGAGCTGCTCCACAGCCTTCAGCAAGCTAGGAGAGTTAGGAGAGGTTGAGAGCTATAGCATTTCCAGGTCTGTGTTCCTAATTCTTTTTCCAGGCCAGACATCTGGGGAGAAGCTCAAGTAATTTTATACCAACTTGAAGTTTTAGAAATAAAACCAAGTATGAATCTTGCTATTTTCTTAGATGTTGGAATAACTCTACCAAGGGCTTGTGGAGGACTTGATGCACAAAGCATTATTTATTTTTAACAGTATACTAGTAATTACAGTTCTAAAGTCTTTTCACTACTATTGTTTGTAAATACTGAACCTCCCCCTTTAATCTAGCAAACATTTCCTGTCTTTTGAATGGAATTAAAGTTAACTATTCCCTTTCTTCCCCTGTAACCTCCTCTACTTGAGTGTATCTGCCAGTATTATTGAGAGTGGTATTTTAATGGTTTTGCTGAGCAAATGAGTTTGAATCATAATAATTTCTGTGCATGTCACATCATTACGTTTTTTGTGATTTTAGTTGTGAATTTTAAGCATGCAGTTTAGAAATTATATTTCAAGCATAGAGGCAGGGGTTTTACCCCATTTGAATGTTTTCTTCCCTTTCATTGTCTTATCACCATGTCACACCATTTTGGTATATGGGAGATAAAATCAGATTAAAGCAGATTTCAGAATGCATAAGACTTGGTGGCTGAATTATGGTGCTTGACAGGCTTGAGCTTTTTTCTTCTTTTTTTTTCTTCCCCAAGCAATTTAGTTCAATTCTGAATTATGTCTTCAATAGGAATTTTTTGGTTCTACATGCTAGGAGATTTGTCTATGAAAAAATATGGTGAAATAGAAGATCATTGTATCAATTTTAAACTCTGAATGACTTACCTAAGTTTACCCCAGGGAATTTATTGCAGCAATAACTGAAACATCCCTGGTTTGTGATTAGCAGTTTAATCTTTCCTCTCTGCAAGACTGTTATTCATCAGTTCTATAAAAGGCATTTCCATTGCTTTCTCCAGGGCTGCAGAGAGCTGTAGTGTTAATCCAGCTATGATATATGTCCCAGCTGGTCAGATCTATTATTTATAGGGAAAATTCCTAAAAAGGCTCCAGCAGGTCATTATGAGCTCTCTACAGTAGAAAAAAAAAAAGCTAGGACTGCTTTCAATCCTGTTAGAAATTAACTTTGAAAAGTTCTCTGCAAATACAGTGGTACTTTTAAAATGTGAGAAAAATGAGTTTTATTTTGATCTACTTTCATAATACCAGCATGTGGGCCAACATGTATGTATTTGTATTCTAAGAAACACATTATCAAATAAATCTCTGAAAGTGACTTGAAAATAAAACATTAATGTAATTCAGTGGACTAAAACACGCTGGGTTTCAAGAACATTTGGATGGTATTTGATGTATTTTTTCTGCCTTAAAATATTTTTATTGTTTGTAGGGATTTGTCTTCTGCCCATAATCCTCATGAGTTATAGAGGAAAGGACCTGGAAAGTTGTAAAGTTGTATGTTGGCAGAGTTCCTGTTTGGTAAATAGGATTGAGGATATCTGCAGGAAAGACTAGGGTAGCTGTGTGATTACTGTTGGTAATCTAAGCTGGTGGTAGTTCAAATTCCAGAGCAGGGAGTCATTCACAAGAGTGATACACTGATGGATATCTCTAGGAGGTGGTGTTGATTCTAGGATCTGTCATCACACTGGCACGTATTGGACGGTTTCCTGCAGTTTTCTTCTGTAGAACTGGATTGAGAGGCCTTTGCTCTTCACTTCAGTAAGCTCTCAGCAGTCTTGTCAAGGAATATGGTATTGCTGAGTAATGCAGCTGCTAAAAGGTTTGATGGAGGTGACTGCTGTGAGCTGAGATGACCTGTGTGGTCAGTCATTTTCTGTGGTGGTGGTACACAGCCTTCTAGCTGCCACAGATAACCTCTGCTGTCCCTTATGCAAGGAACATGTGTCTCTTGTAAAGTGGTCAGTGTCTGAGCAGACCTCTTGGCTTGGCTTGATTTCTGATTGCCCACTAGTCCAGACAACTGGTGATCCACAGAATGTGGTTTTCTTTTTGGCTTAAAGATGCTGACATCCATACAGCTTGTCCTTCAGCTGATGTGATTTGGGTCTTGTTGAATACCTTCTGAAAGCTGCTCACAATTCACAGGGTGTCTGGTTCTCAGTTTAAATTTTAATATCAATGTACAAAAGAGATTTCTTCAATCTACTTACTTAGCAGGTCTCCTTGTTAGCATCAACTTCACTCTGCTAATTGCTTGCTTCAGGGAAATGTCTGCACTTTGAGGTTTCTTTTCCCATAGTGGCACTGAGTTGCTTAGTGACTCAAAGGCTGTTCCAGTATTGCCACATGACTGAGTGGCTTAGGACCAGTACTCCCTCCCTGTTTCTCTTACAATTAAAAAAACAAAATGCCAAATCAGTACAAGTTGCATATTGCTGAGATGGTGGTGATAAAAATGTGGAGCCTGCCCTGAGGAAGCGGAAGGAAATATGATTCAGTGGAAAATGAAAGAAAAGCAAATGTGTGGCTGTGTCAGCAAAATGAGAGGGAAGGTGGACATGGAGTAGTGTACATTTGACCTTTATTTGTCTGTATGTGGAGCATGTAAGTAGTACAAACGGTCACCACAGTGTTCTAGGTGGAAGCTGAAAGCCCCTCTGTTTTGTGCATAGGAGCCACTTTTTTTGGGAAGTCTTAGATGCTAAAAGATACCTGACTTTGGGGGAAGAGTTTGCTTTTCTAACCCAGATTGTCCTAGCTGCTCAGAGAGAGTAGCATGCTTTGTGGACATAAGGGTCATCTATTTTTTATCTCTATTTTCAAGTGCAAGACTACTGTAGATGCCACTAGAGCAGTTTTTAGGCCGGTTTTTGACAATACTTGTCTAGCCCAGGTTTGGTTTTGCTTATCCATTGGTTGTTGTTTACTTTCCTGCTGGATGTTCATCCTGTCCATGTTCACATTCTGATTTCCCCTCTGCCTTCCCACACCTGATTGTCATCTACAGATAAAAGAATAATAAATTGACTTGTAAAATGCAAGTTTTAGACGATACCCATTTCACCTGAGGTATTGATAGTTTTATAAGAAGGCAAATACATCTGTTGATTTCTGTAAGTTCAAATAATGGAGAAATTAGACTACAAGTCAGATTCCCCCCCCCCTGTATATTTATGTTCCTAATGTTAGTATACCACTTATGCTTCCAGAACTGAACAAAGCAGTGTGATGATGCATCTTCAAGCCTGAAATCAGGACTTGGAGAAGTGTATGTGGCCCTGATCCCTTGGTTCTCAAACCTGATAATTAAAATTTTAAAATCAGTTTCAGCTCCTGAGGTAAAATGAGGAAGGGAGTAGGAGTGTGTGGGGAGGAGTATTATGCATAGGGAAGAGTGGGGAGCAGCAGAAAAATCGTTGATAGCTTTTCCTGAGAAATGTTAACTTTACTGACAGTTGGAAAATCACTAAATTTGTATTCTCATCTTTTTTCCCCCTTGTAATTTTAACTTCCTACTTACAGAAACATAGTCATTGCTGTTACACACTGAAAATAACCCTTAATCTTTAAATGTTTGTGGTCTGAACTATCTATAAACATTTGTCCTTGGAACAGAGCATTCAGAGCCCCTTGCTGGGTGGGGATCAGTTATCCCAGTTGTGTGTCCGTGCAGGGCGAGCGTCACTGCCCAGCCCTGCCCTCCCCTGCGGCCGTGTGGAGCAGGGCTGACCTGGGCTCGACTTTGTTTCTGCTTTAGGGGTCAGGGCTGTGCCTTCAAGCTTGACTTAACTGGTTCAGATGTAGCCCAGCAGCTGCTGGGTTTGAATGAGGTAAATTGTGACTGTGCGCTCAGAACAGCAGAAAATAGGTCAAGTGTGGGTTGGGTTTACATAGAAAGCGCTCGCGTCGCCTGCTAAGCCTAAGCCTCTTCTCTCAGCTCAGACAAAGCCGTTTAAGGTAAACTGGGAAGTTCCAATCTCCCCAAAAAACTTTCTAGCCTTTCTAGCTTTCCAGCCTTGGTGTCTGTGGGTGGCGTTGCCCTGGATGAGGAGCGTGGAGCAGGAGAGAGGTTGCCCTGCTGGGCTCGATGGGTTCCCAGAGCCGTCCCCACTGCTGTGCCTGGCTGACCTCCCGGCCAGCAGCTGCACTGCCCTGGCAGCTGGGGTAGCTTTTCACTTGTCACAGGGAAATCAGGAATATGCTGCTAACCAGTGGTTTATGCATGCTGTGTGTCTAGGAGGAAGCTGCAGGAGATCTGTATTTAGACTCATCTAAATTTGGTCATTTCCCTCCTCAGTTGTGGTGTGGTCTGTGTGGCAGCCGCAGTGCCTGCCTGGTAATACCCTCAGGGGTGGCAGTCGCTGCCAGTTTTTTTGTGTTTTACTTAGATTCCTATCTTCTGCCACTGAAAAAAGTCTGGTAGCAGGGCAGAGGGATTCTACCAGTTCATAGGTGATGTTCTTGTTATGATAGTTGGTATTCTGCCTGTCTGCATTTTGTGTGTATTTTCTCACTCTGATGTCAAGTAGGACAATGTTAAGATTGAAGGTTTGTTAAAAATCACTGTCAGTGAAAGAAATTACAGATCAGTGATTTAATCAGTATGTCAGGTGACATAATCAGTGAAAGATGAAAGAAAAGGATTTTTTTGCTGGTTATCAAGAAATGAAAATGAGAGAATTGTACAGTCCTGCTTTCAAATGAGGGGTAAAAATTGGCATGAATGTGTTTGAGGCTGGGTGCAGGTACAATACTTGATCTTTTTAATGGAAGAAAATAATCAAAAATTGGCATTAGGAGACTAGTATAAATTCTCAGCAGTTTAGATTTTGAGAAGTGCTTTTTGCTGCTACTGTACTGCTCTCTAAAGACTTGTGGCAATCAGTAGGGAAGTGTTGGCTTGTTTTCACTCTGCAGTTCTGATACCTAATTTCTATGCAGCTGAAGTTCAGTGCAGTTGTACAAATGACTTGCTGCAAAAGGAAAAAAAAGGGTTGGGGTCTGATTTTATAGAAGCTAGTATTCACTTATGAAACAAGAACAAAACTGAAGGTTCAGGACACTTTGAGGTTTTGTTTTGCACTGTTTGAATTTAAATGTGGTCCCTCTACCATTAAACTCCTGACAAAATGCTTATTTCAATGTGCAGTGCACACTGTGTAAGCATTGTAAACAGGACTGTCAAGTTGGTTATGTACTAGTTTTCATCTAATTCGTGTCCTAAATTATCAGAAAACCTCTAAGCAGCCAGAGGAAGCTATAGTTAATTAAGCCACAGATGGTGAGGACTAATGTGGCGTTGACCTTTGCGAGGACTGCAAAATCTACTTAGTCTTTCTCTGGAAAACACTAGCTGAAATGAGTTCCTACTGATAGCATGTCCTTGATGCATGAAGCCAAATGCAGAGACACCATGACCAAGGAAGGAGGTTTCCCAAATAAAGGTTTGCAGGTTCCTGATGTGTGATGTGTGTTGAGATGTAGTCCTCAGGGCTCTGATTTAAGCCTTTTTAATGCCAAAAGCCACTGTTTTTCTAGGACTGGCTTACCTGGAATGTGTATTGTCAGTTCTCCTTCTCTTCTTCACTGACAGTGGAGAGCTGACAGCTGACTGAGTGTGTGCACTGTCCCATAAGCAGCATGTAGGCTCTGTGACTGGGGGTAGGGGCAGCTACTGGAATCCACTTCTTTGTTCCTCTTTGCTCCAGGGTTTCATCTCTCCATGAACTCATTCTACCTCCCAAGCTTCTGAATAATGACTTTGATGAGTATTTTGAAACGCTGAAGCAACAATTTCCTCAGAAGTTGAGGTCTTGTGGAGGAGGTAGCTGTGGAAATATCTAGGCCTTCCTAGCACAGTCATACCTGGCTGCCCAAAACGCAAAAGGAGCCTCTGGTCATTTGAGCCTTTCAGAGCACTTTGTGTGGTCTTTAGGCAATGGGCTAACACATCTGGAGATAGCTCTTAGTGTCTTGGACAATATTTTTTTGTGCATGAAGAGCAAGAAGAAGAATTCTCATTGGGATTTTGACTTGTTTTTATGTGGTAACTATCTTGAAATTCCTGTTTGATCTCAAAGGAATTTTGATGCATGGCAAGTGATCTAAGCACTGCTTCACCTGTGACTCTGAATGATAAATTATTTTTAGTTATTTTATTATGTCTGAATAAACTCTTTGAAAATGCTTCTCTGCACAAAAATTTCTTCCTGGTTAGACCAGTGTGATATCTTAACCTGATGATATGGCCTATGGTTTCAACCTGCTTGTATCCTTTTGCACAAGGAGAAAGAACAGATCAAGTCAGAAAAACACAGCACCTTTTTTGATACTTGGGGGAAAATTTCATTCTCTGTTGTTCTCAGGACTTGCCCTGAGTCGAACACATCCCCAGCAGGTGAGAATGATCACCTAGAGAGATGTGCCAGCTGACCCAGTTCTTTGGATAATTAAGCATAAAGTCCAGTCCACTGGAAGTGAATTCTTCTTTTGATCTAGAAAGAAAGAAGAATATCAGTAAAGATGTGAAAAGCTAGTCACAGACTGGCAAGCTTCTGATAGTCACATTGCCTCATGTGACTTTTCCAGAAGGGCAGGAGGGGTTATCTCAACCGTATTTTTCTAGCCTATAGGTCTTTTGTCTCCTTCCAGAGTTGCATCTAGTCATTTGTGGAACCAGAGGCACTGCCACTTGAAGTACATCAAGGGCTTCCTCCAGTAGACTTGAAGGAGAATATAACAGTCCCCTTTATTTGATTTGCATCCTGATTTGCATAAGGATTTCAATCCAGTATTAACATCCTTCTGGAGGAGATATTCCAGGACTTGTGGAAAAACTAGTTTAGGAGAGGGTACCATAACTTCTGTTTGTAAAACTACTTTCAAATGAGGAAAAGTCTGGAGGAAAATCCTGCAGGGCATTTAAATCTTCTGGAGGTTAGTCTGTCAATCGTGCTGCATTAGCTAAGAAGAGCAAAACTGAGGGTTACAATTGCCAAGGTTCAAATCTGTAGACAGTAATTTTTCCTTGAACAATATAAACACAGGGTAAGGAAAAGAACTGGGAACTGCAGTGTCACCTGCTTGTCTTCAGTGTTAAACTGGGGAAGAGACTGCAAGTCATCAGCCTTGCCTGTTGTTGTCCTCTCCCTCCTTTTGCCAGAGTTTGTGATGGGTGCTGAGACTGTGTGGTTAAGGCCACTGCTTCATAGTTTTAACACATTATGCAGTGTTAATTAATGCATTAATTTCCTGGGTTTTAGATATTCAGGTTTAAGACTACAGATGGAAAAAGGTAAGTCATGGCACACACATTTTTCATAGGTACATGTACACAAAATAACAGAATTCTTGAAGTTACAGAAACTTGCTCTGTTAGTATTGCCCCCCTACCCTGTGATTGATGTGTTAAATGTGTATTGTGTGTATATTTAGAAACTCTAGGCTCTGATATCATCCACATAATCCCAGTCACACCTGCATGCAGTTTGTGTAATGGGTCTCTGACCTAACTTGTGCCTTTTGTAGCTTATCTTTGAGCTCGTCTTTCTCCAAGGGTGAGGAGATAAATACAAAATGGACTTTGCTGGCTCCTTTTCTATCTGTTCTCAGGGAGCACTCTCAGCCAAGCATGCTGATGTCATGCATCTGAACAGGAGGTGGAGGTTCAAATGTACTATATGTAGGATGGACAGTATCTTCAGTGTTAAGTTCAAAGAAGGCCTAGATGCTTAGGAAGGATGTGAAATCTTAAGGAAAAAAAGCACCAGTGTGTGTTGCCTTCGGGAAACAAATCAAAAGTGGCTTAAGATGACATAGAGACTCAAAAACTTTCTGTCAAGAACTCATGAAAATAGTATAATGTTAAGAGTAACAGGTTTGATTTCATGGTACTTAATCAATGTGTATCATCTCCAAATGAGGATACAGATTTTCGTAGACGCAACTGAAGTGATTACTCACAATGTCAAAGAGCTGCACATCAGCTGCATTTGTAGGTCAGCCAAACTCAGTATTGCTGTCCTCAGTCTGTTGCTTAGATCCAGTGCATGTGGATCTGAGTGGGGAAATTTTTGGTGCAGGAGTCTCTTGCAGCTGCTGTCAAAGACAGTGCATGGGAAGGAGGACATGATTGATGATCACACAGCTCCAGTTCCAGGATCTGCTGTGTTCCCCTGGCAAATAATTCCCTTTTCCCAGTGGTGATGTTTTTTCTGTATGTAGGATCATTGCTCAAATGGACTTGCACATGTAGGCAGAAATAGCCAATGTTCTTTTTTAAACTGCTTTGGGAGAGGCCATCCTTGAATAAATTTTAGTTATGACCCTCTTGTGCCTCTGGTAATGCTAACAGCATACTTATCTGGTTGGTATTTTGAACCTTGTGGCAGAGGTCCTGTTGATCTTCCTTCCCTTTCACTTTGTTCCAATTGACATGTATTAAAATGCTCATCTTGACCATTTCTTCAATCCAAGGCTATGTCCTTTGTAGAAGCATAAGGATAGAGAGCAGTAATTTTCTCTGATAACCAAAGCATTGATGCATTCTCCATAGTGGAGCACAGCAAATCTCCAAGTGTCAGGAAGTGAATTTTGAATTGGAAATAGATATCCTGTGATCAGTGGGTTAGCAGGAATAATCTCATCCAGATGAATAGAGGGAAATTGCTTGTGTCACTGGAGGGCCTGGCAGCAATGCACCGTTCACTGGGTGTTACTTGTATCTTTGTGTTCTGTGGCTGGAGCTCTTCATAATAAATTGTGAAACATCGAGGAACTTGCTGGAGATCAAGGAATAAAATTGCTTTTTCTCAGCTGCAGTACTGATAAAACATTCTACATTTTGTATGTGGAGAAGTGCACTCATTATTTTAGCTGTCTGAAGTTCTCTTGCTATAAATGAATGTTGCTGCTGCTCATGGGTTTTCAAGGCCATCTTCAGCCTGAGGAGCCACCAGGCTTTTTTTCTCTGCCACAGCCTCAAAGACAGAAATAGCAAGTTTGCTCTGAAATAGAGAAATAGGTGTTCTAGGAGTCCAGAGATGAATGGTGATTCTTAAGCCATCCTTGCAAGGGTATGAACCAGATTCTGTGCCCAATTTTTTTTTCTGTTAGAAGGAGCCACTGAATATATCTTCATTTCCCAGATGATATCCTACCAAATACTGGAAAATAATCTTTTCCAGGAGAACTGATTGTAATAAACATAAAACATGTCTTATTTGAAACTACCTAATTAACAAAGGCCAACATATTTGAAAATCAGCAATGGTGTTTATCTCAGAATGCTTGTTTCTCCTAAAATATTGCTTATGTGTTACATTTGTAGGTTTGATATCTGTGTTTATGCTCAACGTGTCCATATTCTTACATTTTACAGATATGGAAACCAGATTTTTTTAAAAACAAAATTTAATAATTATTTAAACAATTTGTGCATACCTGTGAGCACCTAAGTCTTTAAGAGGGCATTTTTAGCTTGTAGTAAGACAGTATGAAAGTGTGATCCTATTAATAGCTTACAAGTCTCGCCACATGTGGGATCTGACATACTGTGTTCCCATGAAATAACTTCTAGCACTATGTTATGCTTTTAAGTTTTCTCTAAAAATAGCACAGGGATTTGTAGGCAATCAGTAAAATTAGCATCTAACAACTTAATACTGTATTTTAAAATACATCTAGGAAAATAAACAAAAATGTTACAAGTAAACATAACATATGGTTCTTTTTTTAATCTCTACTTTAGGACGACGTAGACAGTCTAAACCCAGTTCTCAGGGATAACCCGCAGTTACATGAGGAGGTAAAAGCCTGGGTAAAGGAACAAAAGGTTCAGGAGATTTTTATGCAAGGTAATTATGTGGGAAATTGTGTTATTTATATTCTGTGTTAGCTAGTTTAAGGCCATTGCTTGTGTGGGATTCATCCCATAGCATTTGTGATATAATGGAGAATATATTTTTTAACTTGGAAGTTATTTTTTGGAAGTATTTGTTAATACAAGGCAACAAGATTGTAAGAAGCTGTTGGTGTTTGCTTCAGACTGTTCTTAACTTGTTTGATGTTTTAGTGATTACAGCAAAAGCTGAATATCATTAGTCTGAATGTAGATATTTTATGAAGTTTGTTGTGAAAATAAGTGTGTATGAATGGCCTCCACACACATTTTGGCATGTTTAAAACTGTTCTGTGCTCTGTTAGTGTTACTGTTACGTGTGATAACTTCTCAGATACCTGTCTGTGCTTGTAGTTCTTCACAGTTCTGTCACAGATGAAGAATACTTTCAGATCCCCACCCCACGCTCTCCCCCCGAGTGAAAAGTTGCTTTCAAATCAGTTACAATTTGTAACTCAGTTCTAATGCTGGGAGGCTGCAGAAAAAGCTGTGTACAATAATATGTACATTGTAGATACAAGTTACAAGAAAACTAGCATGAATTTGAAGAAATTATATTGGTGCCATCTTGCTGATAGTAAAAATACTGGATGCATTTGCTACATATTTATTAAGTTTCAGGAAGCTCTGCAGAGGAGTTCCTGTTACTAGGAGGCAGAAACCACCCTCTGTGTCTGGGCTAAAATCCCCAGGAAAGAAGTTTGAGAACAAAAATGCTTAAGCAGTCATTTTGTAAATGAAGATTAGGAGGGAAGCTGTAAATAATGAGATATTTAAAGGATGGCTCTGAGGTTTCCTTGCTGTCTAGTCTCTTTGATAAAACCAAGATCAGAAGACAAAAAGAATATGGTAAGTATAATACTGAACTTAAGAGTAAAAAAACTTGTGTTTTTCCTTCTGTGGAGTTTCTCATTTGACTAGACATGGTTCTTATGGGCCACAGAAAAAGGATGCTGAAAAAATGAACACGTGGAATTGTTTAGATAGTAAGTTGGCATGTTGGTGTTAGTCATTTTAGATTTTACTTTTGATATCATCAGATGCAATACAAGTTAATAGTCTGTTGATGAAATTTGCAGACAAAACTGGATTGAGAGGTGATGCACAATCAAATCAGAGTTATATGAAAAGGAAACTGAAATTGAGCTTGTTTATTGTATTTCATTAGAAGAACTACAGTAAGGCTATTGTAAAAGTCTCCATGTACTTTGGTACAGAATCAATAGTTGAGCAAAGCTCCAGCAGTATTGAAATAGTCATCTCGATGAGACTGCCAGCCCATCACCCACACAACTCTCCCATCATTCCAGGGTCTGTATTTTTGCCCTCATACATACAGATTCTCACACAGAGGTTTCTGTGCTCAGAAGTGCACAAATGAACAATAGTATAGATGAGAAGATGTAATATAGATGATAAGATGAATCTCATGCCAGTGTTGTTCTCATCTGAGGAGAAGCTTTAGATCCACTTGCTCCCCTGATGTGATGTGTGACCTGAGGGGACACGTGCTCCTCACTGGGGCCTCAGCCCCATGGGTGGTGGTCAGCCAGCAGGGACTGCTGTCACATTGTTCCTGCCCAGAATCTGCTCATGCAGACCTTGCATTGGCACCAACCTTCCAGTGGCTTACAGACAGCCCTCTGACAATGCTACCCGCTGTCATCTGGTCATGTTTTCTTCCTTTTCTCCTCCTCTCTCTTCTCTGGTTTGCTTCACCTCCTCCATTTTCTTGTTCCCTGCGATGTAAGCTACATTTTCGCCTCTGCCTTGTCTAGATGCATCTGTTGAGGTTATTACCACATTCTCGTACTTCATTGTCTACAATATTTTTAGTATCCAGCCTTTTCCTTGTTTTCTGTGATGCTGAAACCTTCATACCACAACTTAGTATTTTCTTACTTTGACTTTTGCAGTTAAAACACAGTTTATTTGAAGAAAGAGGAGGGTCGGATAGAAGCGTTAAAATCTGGTTCCAAATATTTAGAAAGGAGCATGCCAATTTAAAGAGGGAGAATTTTAGTCAAAACCAGTCCAATTATTTACAAGAATGAGACTAAAGAAAAAAATTGGCCCCTTTAACTTCTCCTTTGGGCAGCAGTCACAGCAGCATGCTTTGCAGTGGAGATTGTAGCTTTGGCAGGAAAGTAGTTTGTTCCTTGTTTAATAAAAAATGAAGCTCCTCCCAAACTTGGCCAAGTTGAAAGCTTTTGGGACAAATAAAACCGGTTCAAGGAACATAGTGAAGTGTCTTTGATTTTGAACAATTAAAAGATTTGATTTCTTTCTTCCGATTAGTTTTTTTATCATTGCAATCTCAGGCTGCATGTGTAATAATCCTCCTGAAACACTGAGTGTGCTTCAGTTCTGAACATATTTTCTCATAGTACTGCACAGGCTGTTTCAACAATGTGTAGCTGGAGTGATTCAGCCAGGGACTGGAGACAAAGCCAGGCTTTTCCTGTAATGGCTGCTTGTGGCTGGGCTGGGCTGGGCTGGAGCTGAGCTGGTCTGTGTTGTGTGACTGCAGTTCAATCTTTCTCCTTCTTCCTGTCATCCCATCAGCATGTAAGGAAAAAACTCAACCCACTGCTTTTAAAGGTAGATAAACTCTCTTTTAAAAATAGATAGGGTAAGAGCTGCAATGAAGGATGGACACAGATTAGAACAAGGAGTAAGAAGAAAGAAATGGGCACTGAGTCAATGTAAGGGAGTATGGGAGAAGCTGGAAGCTGTTGGAGAAGGAAAGATGGAGCTTGTAAGCTGAGAAGACTGGGGGAAAGGACTTAGAAGTAGTGGCCTGGAGTCACAGTAATGCTCAAATGAGACAAGAAGCTGGGGGGACGCTGGTTCTGCTTATGCAAGAGACTGAAAATCATTGTGCTGTTAGCCGTAGGGTGCAGGAGAGGAGGAGATTGGATAGGAAAGTAGGAATGGCAAATTTGCACAGAGACACAGGCAGAATTTTACTGAGACTGTCTGAATAAGGCAGAGCTTTGGGACAGCCCTTACAAGTTCAAGATGTGAGAATGTGGATGGGTCAGGCAGTCAGAAGTGTGGGAGCTGAGCTGGAGGCGTTCTGCAGGGTCATGTGGAGTAAGGGTTGGAGAGAAGCCATCAGGAAATGTGTCCCCATGGGAACCCTGTCTGGTCCAAGACCAGAAATGTGAGACGTAAATCTGTAGATTCTTCCTCCTTTTGTGCCCCTATGTACCTGTGGTTGGCAGTGCCTGTGCTGGCACACTTGTGGCCCTTGTCTGTGCTGCTGGAAACACAACTCTAGGGGCATCAGCTCAGGGGATTCAGGAGGTCTCAGTGTTTCAGTTGTGCCATGAATGATGTGGATGGGGGTAAGAAGAGGTGGTGTTTCTCTTCCCAGCTGGTTTTACAAATTATATAGTCACATGCAAAAAGTATTTCAAGGGACCACTTGGAAATTACTGAATAATTACCACTTTTGCTATTCTTTTGATCTGTCAGATGTTGACATTAAAAACAGTCCTTGCAGTAGCACACTGTCACATGCAGAGGGGATAACAGACCCAGTTGTGTGATCCTGGGTATTTTTTACTAGAGAAAGCTGTCACCTCTGAGGTCCTTGGCCTGTTTGCTGCAGATGTTTGAGCTTGCTTAATATACTGGGCAGGGCTTGGAAAAACTGAGCTTTAGGAAAGACAGGGAAATTCTGGCCTTGCCTGTGTGGTTCAGCAACTGAGCAGTCTTAAATCACTTAAGTGAGGCTGTTTCTAGGTTGTCACTGACTGGTTTTTCCTCCCTTCCTGTTTGCCTGACCTGGGGTTTGATTGCAGAAGTAGCAAAGCCCACACAGTTGGAACTGAGCTTGGTGGCAGTGTTGCTTGGTTATACAAAATGCCATATAAACACCAAGTGCAGTGAAACTTAAAGAGTTCCAGTGATCAAGTAAGACATTGAATATGAATAAAACTTTTAAATCTTGATTTCTGGGTCTTGAAACAAACTGTAAAATAGGTACTGTATCACAATAAATCCCCATCCCCGTGGGCTTTTGGAGGTGAATTAGACTGAGCTTTGCAAAATGTGTGAGGTTTCTTTGGATTTGGTATGTCTGAAAACAGGAGCTGAAGTGTTCATAGTGTGTGTGTGTGCTTGAATGTTCTGTGTGGCCATAGCAGTCACGGGATCATTCCACTGCCTTTCTGCTTGCTGTAATAGAGAGAAACTCTGTGGTCACTTATGGGAAAGATTTGGCAGATGCAGAGCCTAACCACCAAGATGTAAATCTTTTAGCCAGCAAAGCAGCTGGGCATGTGACTAGCCTGTTAGATGGCTTCTGTATAACCTGCTGCTGCCACTTTCTAGCCTTTCAGATTACTTTTCTGTGGTTGCTGTTTGTAGGCAGGAATTTTCCCATCATGTGTCATCATGGTTGCAGAAAGATTTAGTTAGATAAGAAAATTGTATGTTGAAAATGTTAGCAGAGTTAACCTTAAAGCATACTTACATGGATCATTTGCATTTCAAAATGTCTTCCTGAATCTCTGGTTAGCTGTCCATGCCATGTGCACTATATATTTGCTGTGAAGCTTAAAAATAAAGTAGGAAAATTCGTGTATGCCTTTTTTTGTCTTTTCTTTTTTTTTTCTGCGTTCCTCAATGGCTTTTTTATTTCTTCCCCTTCCAAAGGTCCGTACTCCTTAAATGGTTATAGGGTGAGAGTGTACAGACAGGATTCTGCCACCCAGTGGTTCACTGGCATCATCACTCACCATGATCTCTTCACCCGCACTATGGTGGTTATGAATGACCAGGTGAGCATGACCATGACCATTGATGGATGATACAAGAAAAGCTGCAAGTCACCTGTGTCTTGGGAGGTTCTAATGTTTGTTGGGAGCATTCAGAATCACTCCAAGCTGGTTCAATTCCAGCAGACTGAGGGTATCACTGCACTGAAACTACAGCACAACTGCATTGGGCTGTCAGTTAAATCCTCCTGCAGCTGAGTATTTGTGCAGTGATATGATTAATACCAGTCCTACACTTTGTTCTGCTGCTGCTCTTTGACTATTGAAGTCTTTGAAGTAAAGCAATCCAGTTTGAAGAACTGGTCTTCCCTGTCTGCTCTGTTGAGAATTTCTTTTCCCAAGAATGAAATCTTTCAGCACTGCAGTAATGGTTACCTTTTCCAAGCCATTGAAATAGTCACTTTCTGCAATTTATTGAATTAAGCATTTACTGCAGCCCCAATTTATATTTGCCATGGTAGGTTTTAGTTTTATTATGGAATTTGATGTTGCAAAAGAAGTTAATACTGGTATTTTTAATGGCAGTAATGAATTCTATTTCAGGAGAGTAGGGTGATGACTCAACAGTAATAGAGTGAATGACCCATCTGCCTTGAAATGACTGACAAAACCATGTGTGACAGTAAAAATTTAAGACTAGTCTATTACTCAGATATGTTCTTTCCCCTAATTTGCTCAAATTAGTATTCCACAAATGGTCCTTTTTTCACTTTGTGCTATGTCCTTTGAAAATATTGTTAGCATTTCCTACTTTATGAAGTATACCTCACTAATAATATTCAACAGTTCTAGAGTTGTTCTTTCCAGTCATTTTGGTTCTGGTAGCAGTTTTGCTTCTGTTGAAAGCAGTACTGTAATGTGCTTCTGCTGTATAATTTATAGTATATAAATTTTATAAAATATTTGTATATTGTAATTACTGCTTAGGAGTTATTCTATGAATAGCTTGTTAAATCTCAAATTTGCAGGTTAGTGAAGGGGAAGGAATGGGTGGTGGGATACTTTTAGCTTTTTTAAAAAAATTATTTTTACAATGGCACGTAAAGACACATTTGCTTGGTTTGACACTGTTCCCAGCATTTGTTGTGTCATATGTCAGTTCTGCTTGTCAGGATTAAGCAGGCTTTTCTCTGATTAGTCTTTAGCACACAAAATAGACTGGTGAACACTGGTACAGAAAATACAGATTAGGCATTGTCTGAACATCTGTGGATTGTTATTTTCTCTCTTCTCTTTTTTCTTTTTTTTTTTTTTTTTGCATAAACCAGGTGTTAGAACCTCAGAATGTTGATCCTTCTATGGTTCAGATGACCTTTCTAGATGATGTTGTTCACTCTTTGTTGAAAGGTGAAAATATTGGAATCACTTCACGCCGACGGTCTCGTTCCAACCAGAACAGCAACACAGTTCACGTAGATACATTTATCTTCTTACCTAAATATTTTCATATATTGCAAATGTTAAAAATACATGTTTAAAGACACTAATTAACATTGCATTTAAGTCAATTAATAACAAATTATTTTTAGGGTCATTATACACGTGCACAAGCAAATAGTCCCAGACCAGCAATGAACTCCCAAGCTGCAGCACCAAGACAAAATTCTCACCAGCAACAGAGGAATACTCGGCCAAATAAGAGGAAAGGCTCTGATAGCAGCATGCCTGATGAGGAGAAGATGAAAGATGAAAGATATGATTATATAGGTCGAGGAGGTAAAAGTGGTTAATGGAAAGGGTGGGAGAGCTTCCCAAAACTGTATTAGACTGAAAATCTGATATATGTGTTTTTATCTTTTGCAGAAAACCCCAAAACCAAAAATAAACACTTTCTTAGTAAAAGAAGAAAACCTGAAGAAGATGAAAAAAAACTAAATGTGAAGAGACTGCGGACAGACAACATCTCAGATTATTCTGAGAGCAGTGACTCGGAGATTTCAAATAAAAGATTAACAGATTCATCCTCGGAGCAAAATTCAGAAAATGAGTTAAAAAGCAAGAACTCTTCAAAGATAAATGGAGAAGAAGGAAAATCCCAAACTACTGAGGGAGTAGAGCAAACACTAACTGATAGACAGTCTCCATGGGATGAGGTGCAGCAGGATAAAAACCATGAAGAGACAGAAAGACTGAAGTCATCGGTCTTGGATCATCAGGAAAAATCTTCACTCCATGCAGCGGAGCAGCCAACACTTTATGAGCAGAATGCCGAGGATCCACCTGTTCAAGAGTGTAATGCAGAAAAACATCATACTGTGGAGTTAAAAAATGAGCAGTTTTTACCCAGGCCTCCTACTCCTAAGTGTGCTGTTGATGTTACTAATAAAAACAACTCTGAAAAGGAGAACCAGGATAATGCTGCAAGTACCTTTGGTTTGCAAACAGTTCAGAAAATAGAATCCCACAGCAGTGATTTAAAGCAGCAATTTGCAAATGCAAATTTCCTTGAAGCAAGAAAACAGGAAGGCGATCAAAGTTGGGTTAGCAGTGTTGGTAAAACGGATTTGACACAACCTGGGGTTGTAAAAACATTACCAGTAAATGAACACTTAAATTCTGAAAAATTGCAGTATGGCTCATTTATGTCTCCGTTAAACGTAGCTTCTCTAGCAGAAGAGAGTAAACTGCGTAAACAAAGTCCAGTCCCCGATTCTGTGAAGTCAAAATCTAGTGCTTCAGTTGATCATCCTAAAACAAAGTCACCTGATGTTAAGCCTAAATTCACCCAATCTTCTGATACTGTGAAGTCGAAGGTTAGTTCCCAAAACAGCCATGCTACTGGATTAACAAGGTCAGCCAATAAAACTGATCATGATTTGCCTAGGTCTAGTTTTCATCCGGTTCCAGCTAGAGTTAGTGCTCTAGAAGCTACTAAGAGTCCTCTTATCATTGACAAGAATGAACATTTCACAGTATACAGGGACCCCACTCTGATTGGACAAGAAACAGGAACTAATCACATTTCACCTTACTTGCATCAGCATAATTATCCTCTGCATTCCTCATCCCACCGAACCTGTTTAAATCCAAACGCACATCATCCTGCATTAACTGGTTCATCCCATCTGCTCTCTGGGTCTTCAGCTCAGGCTCCCTTGTCTGCTATTAACCCTCACCCCCTTAGCAGCGCATCCCACCATTCTGTTCATCACCCTCATCTACTTCCCGCAGTGCTGCCCGGAGTGCCTGCTGCCTCCCTGCTGGGTGCCCACCCGCGACTAGAGACTGCTCATGCTAGCAGCTTAAGCCATTTGGCATTAGCACACCAGCAGCAGCAACAGATGTTACAACACCAGTCTCCACATCTTCTCGGACAAGCTCATCCTTCTGCTTCCTATAATCAGCTAGGGCTTTATCCAATTATTTGGCAGTATCCAAATGGAACACATGCTTACTCAGGACTCGGTCTGCCCTCCTCCAAATGGGTCCACCCAGAAACTCCTGTTAACGCGGAGGCTTCCTTGAGAAGGGTAAGTTGAGATCCTTTATAATGACGTATTTAGCTGGGCCTGGTGTCTCCCAGCAGTGATTTCCTTAGGTACAGATGTGGTCGTTTGTGTCACACTGAGTAATGTTGTGATGGTGGAGTTTTTAAGTAGGACTGGAACTGCAGCAGTAACTACTGTCTCATGGTGGATGTGTGTAGGGTGTTTTTCCAGACCTTTATTTCCTAAGAATTCTAAAGAAAGATGAAATGTTTGATTTTAATTTATAACTAAGGGTGAGGTCAGCCAGCATGTTTGGGAACTCAGGTTCACAGGGTAAATATTTGCTGCCTGAAACTGTGTACCATTGTGTAAGTGAAATACTAGGAGAGGTGAGACAGTCGTCTTCATAGTGAAATTTCATACATGCTCACTCAATAATGGTGAAAGACAGAGAAGGAAGGAGTACTAAATCCAGTGGGAAGTTCTGGAGAGAAATACTCTTGCATTTCTAAATGTTTCAAGCACACTGTACACCCATTTCTCTTGTCGTTACACCTATCTGTGTACCCTTTCTTGGAGTGTTATTTTTCTCCCCTTCTGTTTCTTGTTGACACACATCTCTGCCTTCCCATCTGCTTTCCACTCCTCTGTATTCAAGTCAGGGTGATTCCTCTGTCTGTCTGCTGAGTGTAACCACTGCAGTCTCAGAAGAGGTGGTTTGTGTTTTTCAGCCTAGTGCCCAGTGTGGTGCTGGGGTTTGGCAGGCAGACGTGGCAATTACAGGAAAGGCTTTCTTAGCTCCTGAAGGCTTGGGATATGGCATGCTCATTGCAGGGGCCTCAGAGGAATGGTGTAAGATGAAGCATGTGTAGTGCAGACAGAAACTTTGGAGAGCTTTACTGCCAGCTTCAATTAAACCACCACTGAGCATGTGCATACTGATCTTCAGAGGCTTTCAACTTGGCCTAATTTGGGCAGATTTTCACAGGGACCACAAAAGGCATGTCACTGACAGTGGTCCTTCTGCCAAATTGCAAGCCTTTGTGTCAAAGCTTGACCTTCTGAATGGTTAGAAAGATTTTTTTTTTTTTCGGTTTTTTTTTTTCATTATGGGGAAGGCTGTTCCTCCCCAGATTCATTCTTAAAAAAAGCCAAACCATTGTGGCTAAGTCTTTCCCAAAACAGTCAGTTTGAGTTGGCCTTGTAATATGAAGTGAGTTTGATCTAAAATGTGATAAAATCAAAATGTAGCAGTGAAGAAAAGCCTAAGAGAAAAAGATAGGTGGATTTATCTTTTCGTGTTGCTGCCTGCTCCACCCTATACAGAAGTCCATTTGAAAAGAACTTAAGATAGACGTTGTTTTCACTTTGGCTGCCTGAAGAATGCAGCCCTGCATACTGAGGCACGTAGCTTTTTAATTATGTTGATATGTGGCAATTGTCTTGTGGTGACTTGTCTTCTGGCTCTTGCACTGGAGGCCTTTTTTAAATAGATCTTAGAAACCCAGAATGGGCGTTTCCAAGGTTGGTTTGCATGGATGCCACAATCACAGAAAGGGATCTGTGTTTGAGCTGTAAGAGCAGCAGCAGCAGCCATCCTTGGCTCAGGGCTGAGCCTTGTCTCTGAGCTGAGGGAAGGGTGCCCCAATCCCACCTTTCCCTGCTGTCCTTGGGGGGCTGTGGCAGCTCCCTTGTTTGGGCTGGGCACTAGATGGTGCAGGTGGAGTCAGGAAGCTGTTTGAGCAATGCTTGGTGCTCAGGGAGATGTTCCCCAGCTCCTCTAGGGAGAAGGTGACGGGCCTTCTTTGCATAATACTTTAATGCAGCTTACAGGCTGCTCGTGAGAACTCCCCACGGCGTGGGAACTCCTGGCCGAGGAAACATGCGCTAAAACTGTCAGCACAAACCCAAGTGGCTGCTTTAAATATTCAAAAACACAGAAATCACAGCTTCAAAGTTGTAGCACCTGCGGATCTATGCTGTGCTGTGTGCATGTGTCATGAGAGCTCTTGGCTCCCCTTCTGCTGCTGCAGTTCCCTACTAGAGTTGCCAAGTCTGAGGAGAAGGATAGGGATGGACTGGTGAGGAGTGTAGGAAGGGGAAGGAGGTAGGGATGGACAAGCACCTGAGGCTTTGGGGTGTGCACAAAAGCTCTCTCTTGTCCCCAGTTCCTTCTTGGCTTGTCCCCAGCACTTGAGCCCCACTTAACAGGTGTCCTGCTTTTCTACTCTGCTCTGTGCACTTTCTTGTAAGCAGGTCTCCTAAGCAGAGGGGAGAGAGAGCTGCTCCTGGTCTTTTCTGCAGGCTGTTACTCAAGTTTCAGTAAAGATATGAAAACAGAAACTTAGCAAAGTAGTAGATTAAAAAGTAGTTTCATAGATTAAGATTTGCCACTGTGTCTGAGCAAGGAGGCCCACCTTTGGAGTGTTTAGGCACACAGCATAAAATTGGGCTGTGTGTTTCCCATGCTGCACAGTATGGCAAGTGTGTACATCTATGATTTTAATAGCGTGATGATGATGATCAAGCCAAATAAAAATGCCTGACTAAATAAAGCAGATTAATTAGGATTATCATACTTAATCATTTGGTTGGGGCAGGAGACGAACAATCCAGGCAAGAGATACTTACATCCCTTTTACTGAGATTTGTCATAAGGCTGGAGATAAAATTGCTTTTAGAAATATCAAGCCATATTTGTATTTTTTAAGAAATACTTAATGCAATTCTTTGAAGAGGTAATGGTCTTTTTACTAGTGAATATAAGTGTTGTCAGATTGTCATTGGTTTGTTAATTTTGATGAGCTTGAGATGCTGTTCTGGAATTAACTGCTCATCCTGAGTACTGGGAAATGAAATGGTTCTAAGAATGCTTCTGAAATGTGTAAACTGCTTTGTATGCTGAAAGTCTAGAGGAAGTAGAGTCATATTTTATTTAGTTGGTCAAAAAAAGTGACTTAAAATGTTAAATTTTATTTACTATCTGTGATTTGGTACTGAAATATATTACTTTACTTTGATCATTGGTAGGACTTGGTAGAGTTACCCTTGTGGTCCCATGATTCTTTTGAAATCTGATTTTATTTTTGTTTTGGTTGATGTCAACAGAATACTCCCAGCCCATGGTTACACCAGCCCACCCCAGTGACCTCAGCTGACAGCCTTGGTTTACGGAGTCACATTCCTGTGCGGCCTTCCAGCGCAGATCCCCTCCGGCCTCTCAAGCTGACCACGCATTCCAGCCCGCCTCTGTCCAAAAGCATCGCAGAGCATCGCAAAGAGTGAGTGTGCCCTTGGTCTCTGTGTGTGAGGGTGCATTTCTGCAAGTGATGTTGCCTTTCAGCTTCATTTTAGTTTATTCATAATTGCGGGTGCCTGTGGGGGACACAGGCTTGTCACTGTGTTGCCTTGCTGGGACTTGGTGTGGTACTTGAGTTTGTGAGTCATTTGAAGACTTCTGAAAATTGTACTTGATATAGAGGAAAGTTTATTTTGTGTTAATAGATAACTTGGTTCAGGGCATGGGAAGAAAGGTCTTCCGTCTAGCACATGGTACTACATTGAGGCTAACCTGTGTTTGCTTAACCTTTCTTCAAACAGAGAACTGGAGAGGAAAGCTTTTGCTGAACCTTTGCGTTCTGTCACCACTGCGCCAGTGAAGAGTGAGCTGGAGCAGAGCAGAGCACAGACAGCAAAGGAGAGCCATATGCACAGACATTATGCAGATCCAATGTTGAACCAGCTGCCAAGGCCACCGCAGGAGTCTGGGGAGCGACTGAGCAAATACAAAGAAGAACACAGGCGGATACTCCAAGAAAGTATTGAAGTTGCTCCTTTTACAGCTAAAATAAAGGCACTGGAGGGGGAGAGAGAGAACTACTCCAGGGTAACATCCTTATCTTCAAGTCCCAAAAGCCATTCAGCAAAATACGACAAAGATGCTGAACGCTCTGTGTCAGAACTGTACAAAATGAAACATTCAGTTCCACAGAATTTGCCACAGAGTAACTATTTCACTACCTTGTCTAACAGTGTAGTAAATGAACCACCAAGATCGTACCCATCAAAGGAAGCTTCAGGTGTATATGTTGATAAGCAAACTAATTGTCCTTCAACAGCAGCTAGTGCCCAGGCTCTCCCCTCCTACATTTCTTCCCTTTCAAAACCGCCACCTTTAATTAAGCACCAACCGGAAAGTGAAGGCTCTGCAGGCAAGATACCCGAGCAGCTTTCACAGTCGGTGCAGTCTCACTCTGTAAATTCTTTCAGAAGTGACAGCAGGAGCCCTACTCAGTTGTCAGTCTCATCTACAAATACACTCCGGAGTATGCCTGCCTTGCATAGGGCCCCTGTGTTTCACCCTCCTGTGCACCAGAACCTGGAGAAGAAGGAGAGCAGCTACAGCAGCCTTTCACCTCCAACTCTAACCCCTGTTCAACCCGTTAATGCTGGTGGTGGCAAAATACAGGAGTTGCAGAAACCACCAACTTTAGTACCTGAGCCCAAGGAAGCCCAAACTGTTTACAAAGGCACTTCTGAGCAGAATTTATCAGAAATGTGGAAGTCTAATAATGCCCCAAATAATGAAAAAGTGGATTGGCACACTGAAAGAATGAGTGGAAAGTCGCAGTCCGCTACAGCATCTGTTATTGTGCGTCCTCCTTCTAGCACAAAATATGAGAATGTACCAGTAATGCAGTCTGCTTCCAAAGAGCGAGTTAGTGAGAGATCCTCAGCTGTGACAAATCCAGCAGATTGCCTGAAAACAGCGGAAGCCAGGGAGACTGGAAGAGTCATACTGCCAAATATGAACTCAGACAGCGCTCGTACACAGTATGAAAAGAAATTTGCAGCTGTCTCGCAGGGCAGCATTCCTCGTGCTGGCACTCCTACCACAACCATCATCTGCAGCGCCAAGACGGATGTCACTGCACCGGCAGCAGTGACCACCAGCGTGTCGAGCCGGGGCAGCTCTGCGGTGACGGACTCGGCGTCGAGCGCGGTGTCCTGCGCGCCGCTGGAGAGCACGGCCCCGAGGGCAGCCAGCCAGGGCCAGGCGCAGCCCCAGGAGTGCAAGGTCAGCACTGCAGCTCCGGTTACATCCGCCGCTGGCAGCGCTGCTCAGCCCAGCTCGGCGTTCCCCACCTCTACCGACTTTGTCCATTTGAAAAAGCACAAGGCAGCGTTGGCCGCAGCTCAGTTTAAAAGTAGCAACGCCGCTGAGGCTGAGTCCAACTCTGTGAAAAATCAGACATTTTCAACCTCGCTCTCCCCAGACAGTGCTATCGTCTGTAATACAATAAACAAAGCGAACTCTGTAGGCAGTGGGCAAACTTCCCAGACGAGTCAGCCAAACTACCACACTAAACTGAAAAAGGCTTGGCTAACAAGGCATTCAGAGGAAGATAAAAACACTAATAAAAAAGATAATTCAGGGAACAGTGTTTCAGAAATTATTAAGCCGTGTACTGTCAATTTAATAGCTTCTACATCAAATGATTTGCAAAATAACATAGATAGCAAAATTTTGGCAGATAAGTTTGCGAAGGAAGATAAGCACCCGAGGAGAAAAGGAAAACGAACGTACGAGTCTGGCTCTGAAAGTGGTGACTCTGATGAAAGCGAGAGCAAGTCAGAGCAAAGGACTAAACGGCAGCCCAAGCCAACTTACAAAAAGAAACAAAATGATTTGCAGAAAAAAAAGGGTGATACCGAGGAAGAAGTGAAGCCAAATGGTGTTCTTAGCAGGAGCGCCAAAGAAAAAAGCAAGCTGAAGTTACAGAGCAGCAGTAACAGCAGTGAGTATATTAATCTGATTTGGAAGACAGAGAAGTGTCTGAAGTCCAACACTGTTAATCCTGGAGGGTTTGTCATGTACCATAGCTGGGAAAAGAGCTAAAAAACATGCCTGTGTAAATGAGTAGATCCTGATTTATCTGTCTTGAGGCCATTTGAAATAGCCTGGTGTAAGAAATAGACCATTTTCTGTATCTGTGTTAACAAACTGGTTCTTGGCCTAAAAATAAGCAAACCATCTTGTTTATGCTGTCCATTGGAATTGAGCAGGCTGGTGCATATAGTTATGCCACTTGTATTGAGCTCTCTCTCTCTCTCTCTCTATATATATATATATGTTGGGGTTTTTTTTATTTTAAGATCTAATGCGTTTATTTTTAGAGCACTGCTGGAGGGAAAGATTCTCTGTTGTTGAACTCTAACTCATCCTTTGATCAGAAAGCCAGAGGCAGTTCCTTGAGAGCCTGGTGCCACTCAGTTATGATTTGGTTCATGTAATGAAAGGTTTAAGGGAGAATAATTTCACACTCCTAACTAGCATGTGTAGTACATGGTGTTAACATCCCTCTTGTTTAAGGAATAAAAAACTTTAGGGAAATACAAATTTCCATTTAAATTTAATACTGTAACATATAGCAGATCGTAACTAGATTAATCTGAAAAGAGAAACTGGTCTGCCAACATAAGGGATTTTATTTAAAAACTTGCCTTATTTTTATCCCAATTTATTCTTCTCCAAGGATTCTTCTTTGTCTTTGGTCTGGTTAAGTATTTGAGAGTCTACCATTAAATTACTTCTTGTAAGACTTTTTAAGCACAGGTAGCAAGAAAATGAGCAATACTGCCTGTAATTACATTCTGTGGCTTTTCACTGTCTGGTGTATAAAGTTACTCTTCTGGTATCTGAGAGTACTTGATCCTGGATTGTACTGGGTGCTGGAAGTGTTGTAGTCCATCTGAAGTATTCTAGATATTTGGTCCTGTGGTAATAGTACTACTTTTCCTTTCTGCTCCCAAGTAAAGGGAAGATCAAGGCAAACATGCCTGTAAAATGTTTTCCAAATTCCCTTCTTAAAGTAAGCTGTGTTCTGATGCTGTTTTGGAGAGCCCCCAGGAGCACTCAGAGCTCCGGGCTGTGAGGATCCCTCCTGCACAGCCAGGCTTTTCACAGCTCTGCACGTGCTGAGGGTCTTCCAAGTGCCTACCCACAGAGCTTGAAGTCTAGCAGCTACCAGATGACAGCCAGGATCTCTTCTTCCAAGGCAGAAATTATTGTTTTAGACTAGTAAACCTGTACATGTGCCCCTTTTACTCCTCAGGTTTCAATCCAGTTACTGTCATGCCTTGGGTGAGTGTGGAATGTGGTTTCTAGGCCAAGAACTGAGGCATGGGCAGTCTGTCACTAGTAAAGTTTGCACAAGTCATCTCTGGCAAAACACCAGTCTGCATCCAGGTACCAAGTCCAAAGTTAACACCCTGACCCTTTTATCATCCTACATCAGATCCCTGTTTACAGGACATGAACTTTCAAGAGCAGTGGTAGATGAAATGACAGATAATTCTCTCTGTCTGCAGATAAGAGTGGTGCCACTTTCAAAACTCCTTAAAATGAAACTTGGTTAAATGACAACAGGGTTCAGTTTCAAAACCTGTATGTGAAAATTGCACTTATTACTCAATAGACTTGCTCCTCATGTTACTCAGTGTCAGATCTGCTGACTTCAGTATTGAAAATAGAATTATACAGCTTGGCCTTGCAAAGCCAATGAACCAGAGTGTAAATGGATTCTGTGAATATAGCTGCTGTTCTGTAACTTTAAAAAAAAGTTTTAAAGGAGTTGGAATTTGGTTTTAGGTTATTTTTTTTAAGCTCTGCTTTTATACATTAAAGTGTGACTCTTTTTGCCTACACCTTCAGAAAGAGAGTACAAACCTAACTTTCTTGCAGTATTGTATGTCTTTGCTTTTTTGTCAGAATGAGATTTTGAAGATGGTTTTAGTAGAATATCTGGGGAATAATGCACCTATTTTAAGGAAAAATGTAGTGTCTTGGGAGCTTAGCAGTTACTTAAGTGTGCTCCTGCCTGTGCAAGTCTTATTGGTCCCTTTGCTTTTTTCACTTCGGTGCTGACAGGCAGGCAGGTGGAAATAAAAATGAAATACGTTATACAGGTAACAAATGTACCAGAAAAAAATGTTGAATTCTGACTATCTTGTCTGTGATGTGTGAGGAAGCAGTGCCAGTACCTCATCTGAAACTGTCCTTCCTTTGCAGCTGGGATACCTCGCTCTGTGTTAAAGGACTGGCGCAAAGTCAAGAAGCTGAAGCAAACAGGAGAGTCCTTTTTGCAGGATGATTCTTGTTCTGAAATAGGACCAAACTTACAAAAATGCAGAGAATGTAGGTTAATAAGAAGTAAGAAAGGAGAAGAACCCACTCACTCACCAGTGTTTTGTAGATTTTACTACTTTAGGAGGTAAGTGTGCCTAATTTCCTGGTAATGTGGTGCTTCAGCTTTTAAAAATAATATTGGCAAAGGGCTGGCATACTTGAAAGCATGTCTGATTTTTCTGGCTCAGTCTACCTGATAAAAGAAAAAGCATCTATTTTAACAGTATTTACATTTGCATTTCTTTTGTGGATCGACTTCATTGCTGTTTTAAAAGCTTCATAGCAAAGACATCAGAACATCTGCCTGCTGTACCTTAGGCAAGCAGAAAATACAGCACATCACCATTACACAGGTGTCTGACATTTGAAGTGGGATTTTCAAAAGGCAAGCTTCACTTTTTCTGGACAAGTTGTACAACCGCAGAGTTGCACTTACTTGTAATTGTTCTTATGCCAGTATATGGTGGGAATGTTGCTCAGGGTTTTCTGGGAGTTTTCTGAGGACAGAGAGGAGTTGTGATCTCCTCTTTTTGGAATTAATGGCCCATCAAGGAAAACTCATAAGGAAGAAAATTTCCTGGGGTTCAGGAAGCTCCAAGAAAGGATAAAACAGCTTCAGTTTGTAAATGAATTGTGCTGTCAATATTAATCCAACTTGTATTTGACAAGAAGCTGTTCCCTAAATGTGGTTTAAGTTTTTATAATGAATCTTCAGTTACAAGACTTGGTAGATCTATAGGAATCATTTCAAGGTCAGACTCTGAATACCTTCTCTGTAAGAATATTTCCTTCCACATTTGGCAAGGTTGGAATTTTGGTTGATTTTCTTATTTTCTTCCCCCGGTATAAAGGAGAGAACATAAAAGTTTGCCCACATTTAAAAAAACCAGTATGGAATGTTTTTATTGTATTGTGGTAAATTTTACTGCAGTTAAATTATTTTCATTGTGTTTAGTTAGTAGGTCTCGAATTGCAAAAGAAGTTTACACTTCTTTTAGAAATTGTTGTTTTGGAAGCTGAAAGTTGATAATTTCATTTTGTTCATTTGAATGCATGTCTAAATGTTGTTATTGATATGTCCAAATTCAGGATTGTCTCGATGCCATAAATTCCTTAACTGTTATAATCACATCTGTATAATGACTTATCCTGTTTTGGATAAGATGGAGTGATTGTTACCACTTAAAAATAGGCTAAGTACAGTCAGGGTCAGTAGAATGGCCCTGGGTAGGGCAACAGGAAAGCCTTTGAAAGGTCACAGTGGATACAAAAATTTCTGTTGCTGATTTGTTCTGCCTAGAATAATTTAAATGTAGTGTTTGAACCCATGTTTTCTCAGTATGAGAGCAGTGGGATACAAGAATCTATAAAATACAAGTCAAATTGAGTCAGTATAAGTCAATGTCTGCTGTCATAGACATTCCAAAAATTGAAGTTGAGGAGGGAAAGTGGGTGGAACCAAACTTTAACCAAAACAAAATAGAAAGAAATTTTTTCTGTCTGCAATTTTAAAGGAGTAATAAATGCTAGAGGGAGAGAATGAGTGAATGGAATGGAAAAAAGTTCCTAAAAGGTTAATTTTAGTTTTCATGCTTCCTTATTTACCTTTAAAAGGTATTTTCATTAGTAAGATTTATTTTAAATTTTAAAGATTATGTAGGATGATAATGTGAAAAGAAAACTTTTGTGTTGTAAGATACAAGCAGCAAATAAATTGTAAGTCACAGAGTATACTGATACATGCAGTCAAACTATCTGTTTTCATTTTTAGGTTGTCTTTTAGTAAGAATGGAGTGGTTAGGATAGATGGTTTCTCCTCTCCTGATCAATATGATGATGAAGCGCTGAGTTTATGGACACATGAAAACTATGAAGATGATGAACTGGACCTAGAAACTTCTAAATACATTTTAGATATCATAGGGGATAAATTTTGTCAGTTGGTAACCTCTGAGAAAACAGCCATGTCCTGGGTGAAAAAAGACGGTAAGGAGCCCTCAAAGCTCTCGAGTGTTCTGCAGTTTTTCTTGGATGACCATTGCTTCCCTTTGTACAGCTCTCTTCCCCTGGCTGTTGGATTTTCCTAGGAGGACATGCTGGGGAGGGTTCCTTCCTCAGTGGGCCAGCCCCATCCCCTCTCTGTGCTGGTGGCTGTGCCAGGCCGGGCCCAGGCTCCTGGTGGGCTTGGAGTAGCCTCCATTGCCAGCTTGGCCTCCAGCCAGAGCAGGCGGCTCCCAGCCAAGGCCTGTGGTGAGCCAGCAAATGATGTTTGTGATGTGTCTCCTTCCCAGAGCAGAGGAGGGGAGTGGGGCAGTGTAGGTCCTGCAGAGCTGTGCTGACACTGTCCCCTCCCCTCCAAAGCAACCCTCCATCCTTCTGGCCCACAGCAGATGGGCACAGCCTGGTGGCTCTGCTGATTCCAGGCTGTGTGAGGAGGAAGTGGAGCAGAAAACATGTACTAGCCAGGTCTCCGGAGCAGGCACCTCCCTCCCCTTCTGCCAGCTTCCACTGGCCAGCTCACTGCTTTGGCTGCCCTTTAGATCAAACATGTCCTGTGGGCAGTCAGGTGAAAAACCCCCCTGAGTGCATGGGTTAAAAGTGTATGCTGAAAAAGTTCTTCATGCTTGCAGCAATTTATTTTCTGTATTACTTTAGTCTGTGCTTTCTGAATGCCTTATTTCTTTATAATGTGTTGATAATAGGTAGCATTGAAGGGGATGCTGTGTAATGGAACTAAGAGGCCAGCTCTTGATGGCCTGTTCATGAAGGATCACTTTCCTCCCCCAAAACCCAGTTGTGTCTGGGGGGAAACTTATGAATGCTTCATCTATAAAGACTATTCATTCTGTGCTTTGCATTTAAATTTCAGTCCTTTTATTCTGCTTATTTTGTATTTCAGCCAAAATTGCATGGAAGAGAGCAGTGAGAGGAGTCCGTGAGATGTGTGATGCATGTGAAGCCACATTATTTAACATTCATTGGGTCTGCCAAAAATGTGGATTTGTGGTCTGCCTGGATTGTTACAAAGCAAAGGAAAGGAAAAGTTCTAGAGGTCAGTTTTTTATGAACTAGAGTATTGTACAGGCTGTTTATTCTCATTTGCTGCAGAGCTGCTGATTCACTAGAGCTGTCTTTCTGTAAAGTGTTAAATTACTTCTTGTGTGTATTGGTTTCTCTTAGATCTTTTTTGCCTCCTTTTTTTGCCACTAGATATAGAATCAGTCATTCTGAAAGCAACTGCTGTGGGGGCTATTTTAGCTCTTTGTCCACGTTTCAGTCTTTTTGTGGGGATTGCTTTGCCTTGCCCCTCAAGGTTAAATCTTGTTCTTTGGTTGAGACTGGTGCTCAGTCACACCTCCCTGTTTATGGTAACTCATTGCTGTTAAGACTTGCCTTGATTTAAATGTTTTCTGGAGTCCTCCCTTCAGAAGTGGCTTGTCATACTGATGTAGCATCCTATTTTATAGTTTTATCGTAAAAAAGAAGGAGAGAAAAATACTTGGAGGGTATTTAAAATGAGTGTTAATGGAAGTTTCACAATCCATAAGCCTACACATATATGTGGTTTATCCTGTGCTCTAATGGAAATGTCTGCTTTAATCTGGAGAGAGAGAAGTATAATCAGCAAACCTCTGATTTCTGGGTGACCCAGCTGGGTTGCAATTGAAAGGGGGAATGACTTGGAGGATTGATTTCGGCTTGGAGCCCTCAGCTGTGACACTGGAGTGCAGGCTGCTTGGTGGAATGCACTGCCTTCCCTGGGAGGCAGGCATTGTGCCCTGGCACAGTTCTGTGGTCAGACACTGTGCCAGGAACTGATTCAAGGATAATGCTGTTTTGAAAAGCAGTTCCATGTTTGTCATAGCCTGTAATGTCACAGATGTGAAATGTTAGTAAAATAAAGCTTAACTGTTAGGTGGCAAAGCTTTGCCAAATGGAGAGTCTCACCCACTTTGTCCCTGGCTTGCAGTGACAGGCCTCCTACACTGAAGTTTTTAGGGAGCTAATGTCAGTATTTTCCTGCACTGAGAGCAGTTGTTACTGCTTTAGTGCTGGAGGCTGCTTCAGCAGCTCTTCAGGGGCTGCAGTCTGTGTGTGCCTCCATCTGACGTGGCTTGGGATTCATGCCAAACATTATTTACCCTGGTGGGAACACACAGTCAGAGGCTTTTTATAGCATGTGTTAACCAGCCAGGAAAGTTTTAGCAAAATGTCTTAGAAGTTGGAACAAGCAGTAGAAAGAAGGAGGCTTCTCTTCAGTTTTCTTACAGGGAGGACTTTCTCCTTTCTGTTGATTGCAGTTTTACGTGTGAGAGCAGAAGTACAGCAGCTTCCCTTGCTGCAGATTAATTTCTAATGATGCTGTAGGATTCATGTGAACTGTGTTGCTTCTTTGGTACTCTCTTAAAAAACGTTCAGAACCACCCACCCATCTCTGTATAATAGGACTTTATATTACACCATTTTTCCTGGAACCAGGAGTTGTTTTTACAGTTGCTGAATGTAACAGAGAATCCCCTGGTTTTTCCCTGCTTCAGCAGGAATGTTAAAGGTTTAAATATTCCAGATTCAGATCCTTATCAATGACTTCTCTTATCACTTTACTACATGAGTGAGTGAATATGCAACCATTGTTACCTTCAGACAGTTTATGGCACCATCAAGTGGGATGCCATTTTATGACATTTCCATGAGGAAATAGATTAAGTAGATACATACTGCTTTGTTGTCTTGATTTATTTATGTTTGTGACCAGTTGGATATTCAGATGTTTTAGGTGCAACAAAAACTACTGACTAGCTTATAAATTTAAGGAACATTTGAAACATTATCTGAAGGAACATTTGAAACACTGGATACCTACTACAGTGTAAAAAAATGCTTTAAATGTGTTAAATGCTTCCTGTGTTGTGTTCCTTAGTTTAAATTGCTGGAGTGAGCAAACTGGTAAAAGACTTGAAAAAATTTCATAAAATTAGCAGTTCAGTGAATAGGACTGGGGATGGAAAGAGAAATTGTGTTCTTTCTGTCCCAAAATCACATAACAGGTTGGTGACCAGTTGCTTGGCCAGACATTTTTTACTCTCATTCTTCTTGTGTATTTTTTTAAACATTGCAGATTTCAGGAGAGTCTTCCTTAAAGTTTTTAGAAAGCATCTCCTACCAGTTAGGCCCCTTCTGCTGGCATCAATGATTTTCAGCCAGTACATAGAGACTTAGGGTTTCAAGGTTGATTTAATGTGCCATAAATCAGTGATGCAACTTCCCTCTCCTTTGTGCCACCAGCACCTCTGGTATAGCTGTATCATAAGCTGAATCAGAGAGATGACTTGGTTAGAAGTTCATCTTTTTGGCTTCTCTGGGGAACTCTGGTTGAAAGAGACACTTCCAGTTGGAGTGTGGACTTTGTTAAATTAGATGAACCATAAAATCACAGCCTAATTATGTCTCTTTTCCATGGTAGGATTCATCCAGGGAGGCTCATGGCTTTAATAGCAACTGTAAAGGATTTCAGCCTGTGTTAAATTGGCAACTCACTAAATGTGATAAAGGGAAAACACTTTGAAATTTGGAGGTAATTGGCAAGGGCCTGTGTTACAGATGCAGCTGTTTCAGATTTCAGTATTGTTAAACTCTTTTCATTAATGTGAAAAGTAGCTGTTGTATGCAAGTCCTTGTCACACTGGATGCCCAGACAGAAGGCCTGTGTGTGCAGAGAAATGTTTCTAACCTCAAGCAGTCTGAAAGGCCTTAGCTCTGTCTGTGTGCAGTGTAAGGCAAGTAAAACACTGGCAATCCTGTTTTGCAGATAAGGAGTTGTATGCCTGGATGAAGTGTGTGAAGGGACAGCCTCATGATCACAAGCACCTGATGCCAACACAGATTATTCCAGGCTCTGGTAAGACCATATGCCAACAAGCAGAAGCTGCTTTTTCCCCAGGTCTTTCTGTGAAGCAGGGCCAGCGTTGTTTCAGAAAACTTCTCATTTTCCATTTAAAAACCTGGGAATTGGGTTAAATCATTTCAAGAAGGCAAATGCCTCTGGGCACTTACCAGCACTGGGCACAGATGATGGTGAGAGTAAGAGGAGTGTGCTGCCAGATGTGTAAAGGGGTTTTGGGGACAGGCAGTGAAGAATTGGAGGGCCTTTTTTGTGATGGATTTGTACCTTTTCAGAGCAGAGTAAAACAATCAGAATGTACCTAATAAATCTGACCTTAGCTGTTAAAAGAAAATGGTTAAATAGTACCACTGAGGCAAAGGATTTTTGGGGATTTTTTTTTCACTGTTGTCTGTCCCATACCCAAAAAAGAAAAGAAAGATTTTGGTTCAGCTGATTGGGCAAAATGCAATGAATGAGCTCATTATATTTGGAAAACTAAGCAGGAATCACAAACGCATCTAAATTCATATTTCTGCTTACAACCAAGTAAGTTCTCTGAAGTTGTGCCTCTAGGTGTGGTGTAGTGGTTCTTAGCACAAAATTTCTGTCAGCAATGATACAGACCAGAAAACAGAAAACTGAAATGTGCCCTTAAACGTACTAAGTAAATTCCCAGGTTATTTTAAGCTGAAAATACAGAACCAAGCCATTATTCCATGAGTTGTTGCATGTTAGTTCAGGTAGAAATGAAGGTTGGGTAGATTCCATAGCAAATTCAAATTGTGACATTTCCCAGAACAGGTTCTAGACTGAAACTGGTTTGAATTTTAAATTGTGAAAGTGAACCACTCATCTGGAAACATCACAATGAAGACTGCCTACTTAACCTCAGTTTTGTTCTTCTGTGCATGCCCATTACCAAACAGTCTTCATTTACATGCTCACATAGTGATTTTTTTGTCAAGACATGGCTCACTTCAATCTGTAGCTGATGGTTTTATTGAATGAAGCAATGATATACCCATTGAACAATGAGAAGTAAATAATTACTGGCTTGCTTGGTGTGTGCCATGCAATGGGAGTGCAGACTAAAGCTTGGATGATTCAGAAGAGTAGTGTACAATTATTTAATTGAGTATCTCTCTGAACAAGCTTGAAGATAAACTGGGCAGTCATTTTGGAGTAGTTTTGAGTGGTAAATTCAGGATTTTTAATGGTTTAAAACATCACTCTGTGTATGTGGTAAAGAGGGTCACAATGATTGACAGCTAGTAATGTTTTTCTCCTTAATTGTCTTTAGTTTTGACAGATCTTTTAGATGCTATGCACAATATTAGAGAAAAATTTGAAATTAAATCCCACTGTCAGTGCACCACCAAGCAGAACACACAAGCTGGCAAGCTCCCTGCAATGAATGGTGTGTCTCAGGTGAGTCTAAAATGTGTGTATATATTGCATCTTGTTCAAGTGTTCTGATCCTGGTGGATTTTTGTATTTGAATAGTACCAGTTGCATTTCAGTTTGCATATGTGGGGGTTAAATACTGGCCATGTCTTTGAAATACTTTAAAGTGAAGCTGTGTAGTTAAAAATAAATTTGTTCTTCACAGGTTTTGCAGAATGTCCTTAACCACAGTAATAAAATTTCTCTGTGTATGCCTGAGTCTCAACAGCAGAATACTCCTCAAAAGTCTGAGACAAATGGTAACACAAGTCCAAGGAGTGATGTGAGCACAGACAGCAAGTTAACACCGCCTGAATCCCAGTCCCCACTGCATTGGCTGGCTGATCTTGCAGAGCAGAAAGCCAGAGAAGAAAAAAAAGGTAAATATTTGAAATTGTCATTGCATGTCTGTGACTTTGGGGGCACTGCTGGTTATTTTTCAGATGACACCAAGCTGGGAGTGTGTGTTGATCTGTTGAAAGGTAGGAGGGCTCTGCAGGGAGGCTTGGAATGGTTGGATGGATGGGCAGAGTCCAGCAGGATGAAGTTCAGTAAGTCCAAGTGCCGCGTCCTGCATTGTGGCCACAATAACCCTGCAGTGCTGCAGGCTGGGCACAGGGTGGCTGGGCAGTGCCCAGGCAGAAAGGGACCTTGGGGGTGCTGGTGACAGCCGGCTGAACATGAGCCAGCAGTGTGTCCTGGTGGCCAGGAAGGCCAAGGGCTCCTGGCCTGGATCAGGAACGGTGTGGCCAGCAGGAGCAGGGAGGTCACTGTGCCCCTGTGCCTGCAGTGCTGTGTCCAGCTCTGGCCCCTCAGCTTGGGAAGGACGTTGGGACGCTGGAGCGCGTCCAGAGGAGGCAACAAGGCTGGAGAGGGGCTGGGAACACAAAGCCTGTGAGGAACCCCTGAGGGAGCTGGGGGTGCTCAGCCTGGAGAAAAGGAGATTCAGGGGTTCCCCCATCACTCTGTACAGCTCCTGAAAGGTGCCTGTGCTCAGGTGGGGTTGGGCTCTTTCTCCAGGCAGCACTGACAGAACCAGAGGACATAGTGTTAAGCTGTGCCAGGGGAAATGCAGGTTGGATATTAGGAAAAAGGTTTTTGCACAAAGAGTGATAAAGTTCTGGAATTGCTGCCTAGGGAGGTGGTGGAGTCATCATCCCTGGATGTGTTTAAAAAAGATTGGATGTGGCACTGGATGCCAGGGTTTAGTTGAGGTGGTGTTAGGGCATGGATTGGACTTGATCTTAGAGGTCTCTTCCAAGCTGGTGATTCTGTGTGATTCTCTAATTGAATTAATAAAAAAATCAGTGCCATTTGCCGCTCCTAAAAAGAAAAGACAGTGTTCTTTCTCTTCCCTGGTGGCATCAGAATCCATCAGCAGAAGGTAGCTGGTGGAATGCCTGTGTGCTGGGGGAGTATTTCCAGCTACAGAGAATCTCACTTGTGACAGGCACTCACTCAGCTGCAAGTCTGAGATGCTGAGAGACACCTTTGCTTGGTCACACTGTTTGACTGTGTTCTGAAGGATGCAGTTCATCCTCTGGTGTGTTTCCAGGTGAATAAAGCTGGATAAAGTGAATAAAGTGCTGCACAGTCTGTTAGCACCACTGGGAAGTGCAGGGTACTGGTGCTGTTCCTATGTGTGCATTATGATACAACAGCATAAACTTGCAATGATTATTTTTGTTTTAGAGAACAAAGAATGTCCTTCTGGAAAACATTCGAAGGAAGGGAAGGACCAGGATAATTTGGAGTCCCCAAACTGTAAAAATTCTCCTCCTTCATCCCAGAGCAACGAGCAGGGCTCAACCTTACGAGATCTGTTAACTACAACAGCAGGCAAACTGCGCCTGGGCTCTACAGATGCTGGCATTGCTTTTGCTCCAGTCTACTCTACAGGAACAGCAGTAAGTCTTTACAAGATGCAGTTTTTCTCTTAGGATTTGAAAATCTCTATCAATCTGTTCTGGCACATTACAGTTAGAGCAGTCTGATAGGTGTATTGCTTTAAATACTCATTCATATTTAAAACTTAATATGCACACACATATTAACATTTTATTTGTTTTTATATGTGATGATAATTGATGCAACATCAGAAATGCTACTCTCTTTCAAAAGGAATTGCATTAAGTTGCTTTTACACTGTTTAAGCATGCATTTGTTTTCTAACAGAGTGGCAAGAGTGGAAGGACTATGCCAAACATTCTTGATGATATAATTGCTTCAGTAGTAGAAAACAAGATTCCACCAAATAGAGCACCAAAGATAAACGTGAAATCTGAAATAAAAGAAGAGCCAAAGGATGAGAAAAAAGGCATTCAGGATGACTGCAGTAAACGGTACAGTGATATCCAGTACTCGTGGATCTGTGACAAGCATGTTCTGTGGCTCAGAGATCATAAAAACACCAACAACTGGAAACTCTTCAAAGAGTGCTGGAAACAAGGAAGGGTAGGTATTGAGCAGGTTGGTCAGTAAAGTGCCATCAGCAGGAGCTCTGGGGAGTTGTGTATTAAAGGACAGAAATGCCTAACTAACTCCATGTTTAAAACTGGGGGTAATAACAGGTTGTCAGGTGTAGCCCACAGGTGAACCTTGTGTAGTTAAACTTGAGTTAACCAGTTATAATAAATGAGACATTTCTGTTGTGGAGTTTCAGATTCCAAAAAGGGGTGGCACCTTTGGATATGGGTGCTATTGGAGAAGTATTAACAGCTCAGTAAGGCCAAGGTCTTTATGTGTGTTCCAGACACGTTTGTATTCCAGTTCAGTTAAAGAATTTGTCTACTTGTGAAAGGATAAGTACTGATTTTTAAAAATTATTTGATTTTACTCTTTACAGCCTGTTTTGGTGTCTGGTATGCATAAGAAAATGAACTTCAGCCTGTGGAAAGCTGAGTCAATCAGTTTGGATTTTGGAAACCAGCAAGCAGATATCTTGAATTGCAAGGACAGTATAATTTCAAACACCAATGTCAAGGAGTTCTGGGATGGTTTTGAAGATGTTTCAAGTATGTTCCTTAAACATGTATTATGGTATTGATTCTGAACATGATCAGTGTTAGAAACTGCAGTTAAAAATTGTCATTATGGATCTTGAGGCTTTGAAGAAACTTTAAAAAGAAAGCTCTAGGTAATCTGTTTCCAGAGAATGTGGTGGAAACTTGCAATAAATATCTCTGCAGAATTAAGGATCCACTATTATACTAGCTAGGTCTGACTAAGAAACTGGACACATGTCCTTCTTACTTAACTGAGTTTGGTTTGTATCATTCTGGAGTCTCAAAATCAGCTATCTCCTGTTTATGTCTGAAATTTAGATTCTTGGCAGATTTAGAGTTAATGTTTAGGTGAGTAAAGTGTAATGCCTACAGTACATGAATTTTTAGTTATTTCTGTTACTTACAGAACGGCAGAAAGTAAAAAATGGAGAAACAGCTCTGCTAAAACTGAAAGACTGGCCTTCTGGTGAAGATTTCAAGACCATGATGCCAGCAAGGTATTTTGAGTTTAATATTTGATGTTCTTCAGTCAGTCTTAAAATTACTCTATGTTCTCTCTATATATAATGACACAAATTCAATTCTATTCTTTTTTTCTTCTCCAGATATGAGGACTTACTAAAAAGTTTACCCTTGCCTGAATATTGTAGTCCAGAAGGAAAACTAAACTTGGCTTCTCACCTGCCAGGATTTTTTGTCCGTCCGGATTTGGGACCCAGACTGTGCAGTGCATATGGTGAGTGTGCCCTGTGAATGCAGCTGTTACCTCTTCCCTTCAACTTGTAGAATATCACACATTGCCATGCTTGACAGAAAGATGAGCTTGATCACTGAGTGTAGGGAAATACTGACTGACTTGGGTATTTAACAGTACTTGCACCTGGGCCATGAGAGTCTATTTGCTTCTCCATTTCTTTCCATCTTTTTATGCTATTATAGAATTCTGGAGCATATAAATGATTAGCTGCTGCTGCACAGTGATAGAACCTGTCTTTACTAATGCTGTGTGACAAAATACTTCATGAAATATCATTGTATTCATAATTCTGGTCATAAACTAATCTCATCATCTTTCTCATAATTTATTTTGTGTGCTGTACACTCAAAAACCTGTTTAGAAAAGGTAATTCCCACAGACACTTTCTGTTTGTTCCTTCTTTTGCAAAGAATTGTGTTCAATTCTGTTTTACAAATAGGACAAGAAATGAGTAGTAATTTGTGACACAATGGTTTTGATTTTAAAAGTTCTCCAAATATCCTGTGAAAGAAGCATATTAACAATAGTGATATGGCATGGGTCTGAGAACTGAGTCATTAATGCCACTCTGAGGTATTACTGCTCTAAGGCTGTGTTCCAGAATGTCCTTTTGACTTAAAAATGTTCATTTCCACTTCTTAAAACTAAAATTAATTTTCCTCTTTGGGCATAATTTTGATTAAGGACTCTCTTACAGCCAGACATAAAAGTGACAGATTTGATAACCTTGTGTATTCATTGTGCCTGTATTGCCTTTGATAACCTTGTGTATTCATTGCCCTGAACAACCTGAAGGGTTGAAGAGGAATGGAACATAGTGGTCAGGAAATGTCCCTGACTGCTCTGCTGGAACATTTTGTTCTGTGTGTAGAGACAGGTACCTGGGCTAAGAGAGAATCTCAAGGACTCTGTTAAAAAGTAATGTTTTCTTGTTTAGCAGAAAACATTGGTATCACCTTGTTTAGCAGGTGAACCAAAAACATGTTCTTAATTTGTCTATCTCAGTGATGCCAAGTATACTTCAGAAATTTCTTCACTGTTGTTACATGTTCTGATTTGAATATGCAATACAAACAAATCTTAATTTTATCTTGTAACATAGGTGTGGCTGCTACTAAAGACCATGACATAGGAACCACAAATCTCCATATTGAAGTTTCTGATGTCGTGAACATCCTTGTTTATGTTGGCATAGCCAAAGGAAATGGAGTACTTTCCAAATCAGGTAATGTGAACCTCACTCACTGTAGGAGGTGTAGAGGGACTGAATGTTCTGCCCCTTCTAAAATTGAAACTCTTCTTTGGAAGGCAGGTCCATAAGAACCTGCTTGCAGCTGGGTGATTCTTTGTTCCAAGGGTTTGCACACACATCAGTTCTCTATAAAATACTGCAGTTCATGAATTATGAAATGGTATTTCAAACTCTTTCCACTTTTTTTGCCATTGCATATAATTGATGCACCATTGCTGTGCTGGGGCTAGCATAGCTAATGGAAGTGCAGGGTGAAGGATTTTCTCTGGAAGCTGTGCTGGTTCTAACAGTTATGTCAGGATGATGTATTTGCCAAACCTTCTGTTTATGCTGCTTCTTCTGGATGCATTGTGCTTACTCTATTGAATTTGGGCTGTAATGTAATTTTTCAGCACTGGAGAGCTTAAATTGGTGTATGTTAGTTGTCTCTATGAGGTTTATTGCTTATGTGAAACAGTCTTTAAATCACTGAAATAGTTTTGTTTCTTTGCCCTTTTTCTTTTGTCCTCTTATTCCATAATCAGCAAATGTAGATTTTGGGTGTGACTAATAGAGCTGCAGTAAGGTTTGTCTGTCATTTGCTTTGTTTTCACTTGTGTATGCATGGAGTTAATAGCAGCAAACTTGAGCATCCTGGGAGAGCTCTGGCTGCAACAACAGCATGCTATACACTGCTTGTGCTGACTGCAGGAAAACACCTTTTTCATCTTTTTGTTTTTGGTACCAGCCCTGCTTGTTTATGTCAGGTAGGAGATTGTGTTCTGTGGAATTCAGGAAACGTGAAAAAGTTCAAAAATTAAAGGTATTTTTAAGGTACCCACAGCATTTGTGTTCTAGTAATGAGTTACAGACACTGAACAGCAAGATCACCTGGTGGCTTCTGTTGTATTCAGCAAACTTCCATCTGCTCAATCTCACACAAGAATTTTGCAAAGAAGATATTTAGTTTCTCCATTTTTTCTCCTTCTCACATTTAAAGAATATTTTTGTTGAACCTTAGGAGTTTTGAAGAAGTTGGAAGAGGAAGATTTGGATGACCTTTTAAGGAAGAGGTTGAAAGATTCCAGTGAATTACCTGGTGCTTTGTGGCACATTTATGCTGGCAAAGATGCTGACAAGATACGAGAGTTTCTGCAAAAGGTTAGCTTTATTACACATCATTTATAAATATAACCTAAGTAATTGGTCAATCAAAAGGGACTGGCAAAAACCACAAACCTCACCTCAGTGTTAGAGAAGGGAGGAAGGCAAAATTATTTCCTTGAATAGCACATAAACTAAACTATACTTGACCTGCTGCACGACCAACAAATAAAGGATGTAACATGTAAAGTTTGTAAGAGTGACAGGTGGCCTGTAACTGAAGGCTTAGGAGGGCATGGAGATCTGCTCTTGCCCTGCTCTAATACAGAAGATAATTTGTGGGATGGTGTTTTTCTGTCACTGATCCATTATTGTATTATTGCTGCTGAATTTTTGGTGGATTTTCCCATGCCAAATCCCCTGGCCTCACCACCCATGGGCACCAATCTTTGCCAGGACTGTCACATCAGCCAGCACAGGACCGTGGCTGGGCTCTTGGTGAAGGTGGAAGCAGTGGGAGAACATCCCCAGGGGCAGCAAACTTAACCTGGCTGTGCTGCAGATCATCCTCCAGTGGCTTGTGGTGATCAGAACTCAGAGCCACATCAGAACCTTTCCAGTTGTTCCCTAGGATTATCTGTCAGTGCATTAATTGTAGGGATCCCATCTTGGAAGCAGTGTTCTGTGCCCTGCCCTTAGCACATTTTGTGCTATGGAAGGTGGCCTTGATAGAAGACACAGAAATACCAAAGTATCACTGAAGTGATTGCTTGAGAAAATGTCTTTATTGTCCTCTTCTGTGAGGAGAGATCAGATGAGTGTTAACTGGCTGCAGCAAAGGGGTTCATAAACAAACTCGAGGCCAAGGGCTCTGCTGTGAGCAGGGGGAGCCCAAGAAATTCAGCACTGAAGATTCCCTTTGACAATAAAGCAGCGTCTGTACCAGGCCAGCTGTCCTCCAGTGACTCAAACATTTGCTCTTTGGCAGACTGAGCTGTGGGGAAAAATGAGCACTGGTAAGTAAAACAAAGCTAATTCCAGGAGATTAGGAATTATTCAGCAAGACTTTTTGTTCATTCAGAAAGTAGGTGCTCATAAATGAGATGGTGGCTTTTCAGTTGAAAAAAGAGAGTTGTGAATAAAGTCATGAATGCAAAGGAATAGGTGGACATAGAGAGGAAGTGCTGAATATTCCCTCAGAGCACTTTTGAAACTATAGAGAATAGCTGTGAAAATATTTGAGCAACAGGTTTAAACCAGCCCCATTTAGGATGCTGTGAAAAGAAGTTTGTCACTTGCTACCACAGTCAGCCCTGGTATCCCAAGTGAGTTGTGTGCCACCATGTGTTTTAGGAGTGGTGGTATTTGGGAAGTACTGAATTGGAGATTACTGATGAGTAATCATTGGGACCACTTTGCTGCTGCTAAGATATAAAATCTCAGAATCTTGTTAGAAGGGTGATAATACTCAAGGAGAGTTTCAAGTTCTGCATCACATAGTCACATTCATTTAATAAAATAAAAAAGCCTCTTTTTCTAATGAGATACTTGTTTCATGACTCATGACAGGTGGTTTAGGTCTGTGTTCTTTATATGTAATAACTTTTTTCTTTTTCAGTGACTAGGATTGATTTAGTAGCAGTTGATTAAGAGTAATATTTGTTCCCTTGTGGTTCACTTGATAAGAAATGGTTGTGCCATTCCATTTACTGATGTCAGGAAGTATTTTTGTGTTCATCATTTTTTCTTAATACCTTCATAGGGGTGGTAGGAAAGCAGCTTCTTATCCCAGCGTGGCTGAGGTTGGAATTGGGACTCTTGAGGTCCCTTCTGTCCAGCCCTGTGCTCAAGCAGAGGCACCTGGAGCAGGTTTCCCAGGACTACAACCTTTGGCTTTATTGGCTGCTAAAGTGGTGATATTGTGTGTGTGTGTGTGTCAAAACTGAAGAATTTGTAGCACTCCTGAGCTCAGATTTTATTTTCTGCATGAAAGAAGTCAGACAGAGAGCGTGTTGCTTATTAATAAGTTATTGTGCTGAGTTCTTTAAAGCTCTGCACTTTGGAGTGGGAGTGTTGCAGATGTCCTCAGTTCAGTGAGACCTCCCAGATCTTTCAGGGTTGTTTTGAATCCCTAGCCAGAGCTCTTGTTTGGTATTGGGAACTGAGTGACATTGCTTGGCAAGGTGGGCATAGATAAAATTGATCAGCTAAAGGTTTGGTTCTTTTGGAAGTTATTTGGGATCTTTTCTGTACTTAACAGATTGCAAAGGAGCAAGGCCTGGAGGTTTTACCAGAGCACGATCCAATCCGTGATCAGAGTTGGTATGTGAACAAAAAACTTCGCCAAAGACTTTTTGAAGAATATGGAGTAAAAACCTGCACAGTTATTCAGTTCCTTGGTGATGCTATTATTCTACCAGCAGGAGCACTTCATCAGGTAATGTACATTCAGTTAAAGACATGCAAAATGAATAACTTTTTTCCAAAGGCATGGATACATCTGTGCTCAGTTACATTTAATTGTTTTATTAGTGTCTGTTAGCTTGTAGGAATGTAAAATAAGATACATCTGCTGGTGTAGCAAATGGAATGCCTTAAGTATGAGTTCTTTTTTTGCTTTACAATTACAAATGAACAGACCATTATTAACCATTGTTTTGCACTTTTCATTTCTGTAGCAAATTTCTAAACAAACTGAGTCTAGTTATGGCAGAGTCAGGTTAGTAATTTTCTTCTTCTAAGCCAGCAGTTAACCTAATTGAGGAGGGGCAGGGAGAGCAGCTTGAGCAGATATGGATGGTAAGCACCTGGATGTCAGGTGTCATTGTTTCTGTCTTTAGCTGTAGGAGGATTGTAGTGGGTGTTCTGGTGTTTCTGTAACAGAAATTTGGTTGTTTTCCCATGCCAAATGTAAGTTCCTTTTAACCTAGGAGGCACATCAATCACCAGAAGTCATCATACAGAGTAAGTTGTCTCTTACTCTGAGAAGGAGTGATCCCACCTTGGCAGCAGCTGGGCTGATCCAGTCTGTAGTTGGGTAGGAAAGGTACTGCCAGTGGGGCAGTTCTGGCGTAGCAGGATGAATTTTATTAGTCAGCCTCAGTTGCCCCCTGGCATAAAAGCTTTGTTACTGCCTTTAGGCCTTTTTTTCCCCTCACAGCCTGTAAACTGCTGCTCTTTGGTGAAAAGAGGAAGAAAGCTCAGTTGTTTAGGTGAGATTTTTAGGCCCTTCTAGATTTATTTCTTTCCTGCTTCAGCAGGAGGTGGAGCTTGCTGGCTTGGCAGCTGTCAGGCACTACTAATGAGGTCCTTGACTGTCAAGGAATGAGGAGCATCCCCGCCCTGCAGTTGGTTGCAAACCATTGTGATGTGAAGATCTATCACTGATCTCCCTGCAGGTTCAAGTGAGGCCAAGGCTTTCTGAAGAAGGTGCTGTTTGGTTTCCAATCTGCAGATCAGCTTCCTGCAGAGAGGAAGCAATGGCTCACCATGTCCTGTGGCCAGGGCAGTGGGGTTTAGTGGGGATTCCTCTGTGAAAAACTGATGGGGTGTAGTGATGGCAGGGGTCATGTCCCTGCTCTGTGTCTGGCTGTGTCTGTTGTGGGGCATTGAAAGCAGCTGGTACCACACCTGGACTAGGCTCCTCCTCATCCCACTGCCTTTCTGCGTGGGTTGGACATGGTGGTACATAGCTCTGGATGGTCTGTGTGGATTTGTTCTCTGGCACAGCAAAGACCCAGACAGCCCCAAACAGACCTTGCTGACCCAAATCTAGGGAGTTGTAGGTTGCCTTCCCCCTTACAATGATTCAGGGCTTGATGTTGTTCCACAAATGTGGAGGAACATCTGACATTGCTGCTGTTCTTGGCTCCTGTTAGGCTAAAGAAGTTGCACTCCCAGAGTCATGTATTGCATCCTCCAGCAGCCTTACTCTGATCCCATGAAACAGGAGAGATACATCCCAGATAGGAGAGTGTATGGGAACCCAGGAGAAATAACAAATGTCCTGGGAAATCTGTTCTGTATAGCATGTGCCATTATATAAAGGCATACAGAATATAAAACATGAAGTAGTGGGACTGTTCCAGTCTTCCCTCTACTTTATATGTGTAAGGACCAAAAATAAGACCACTCTTATCTTTATCTCCTTGGCTTTAAACTGCAGATTGTGTTTGAAGTGGTAATGTTGTAGCTTCTGGCACCAAGGAGTTAATAACATGGTGTTTTTAAACCTTGGTGGGTGAAGCTGAGAACCTTTTCATCTTCAGTAAGAAGTTCCTGTGAATCTGCCACGTAGGAGGAAATAAAAGCATCGTGTTCTTTCATGTATGTGCATAGTGCTCTCTGCAGAGATGCGTAAATACTGACCTTAGGGATCAGCACCAGCACTTCAGAGATACAAAGCACATTTAAAAACTGAAAAATAAGTCTGCACAAGAGTACATACCATGTTGAGTTTACACATTAAGTGTTTCAGATTTGCATGCACATTATGAACCTTTTAATTATTAAAACTGGGTAAAAGTTGATGCTAAATTAGGTGGTAAATTATCATTTTTATTTGCTCATGAGTAATGTTGTGGAGCAGAAGGAATCAGACTGAGGGCTGGAGCTGGGGAGCCTGGCTGCCTGTGGTCACTGCATAAGTGTAGTTCTGACTCTTCCATTCTGGAGCCAGTTAGGATTGTTGGCACACTGCTGCTTCTGATGTGCTGGTCTAGAATTTACTGCCCTAACATGGAGGAGGTTCTGTGTATTTCTTCTGTTTATTGTTTTTCCACCCCCCTTCCCTCCCTCCGGTTCTATGGATTCACGTCTGGCTTTTTAAAGCTTATTCTTTACATTTCATGGCAGCATGTAGCATTCCTCTTGCTTCCCAGCTTTCTCCCCCTCCCTGTGTACTTGCAGACAGCAGTCACATTCTTCTTGTGATGCCTGCAGCAGGCAAAGTCAGACTGTTCCCGGTGGGAGGGGAGGGACAGCCTCTCCTGTGAGCTGTGACGGGCAGGGCAGCCTTGTCTGTTCCTCTTGTGGAGGGAATTGCTCTCTCAGAAGGAGAATCCAGAAATAGATACAGTGTTGGATCAGTCACCTCTGCAGCTGCTCCCTGAATGCTCTGTGAGGGGCATCTCCTTTCCTCTTGCCTGTGCAGGCTGGGGGCTCAGCAGCGTCCCTGGTTGCTGATGGCTGGGCCTTGTTACCCCTGTGGCACTTGTGACTGGGAGCCCCTGAGCTCTCCTTGCAACTCCCCCAGCTAAAAAAGGGTGTTGGTACTGTTCTTTTGAAAGATTCACTCTTTCTGCTGCTCCACTGTGGGTTATGCTGCATCATAGGCATCTCTAGAGATGGCCTCCCTGGTTTTAACTTGGTAGCTCCAAATTGGTAAAATACTTGAACTAAAAAAAAAAAAAAAAAGCTAGAAATACTGGAGTCAGTAATTGAAATGTGGTGTTCAGGCACCCTGCAAAACTTGCTCATAGTGGAACAAGTTATTATAATGTTTTTTTTATCTTGATTTAACGGCAGGATTATGTATTGTACAATAACACGCTCGGAGGCAATGTGACATCCTGGCAACGCTCCGATAAGGATTGTAGGATAAAGGTCTGGGCGTCGCACACGCAGAGCTCTGCGAGCTCAGCCTTGCAGGAAGTGGCTGATCCTGTGGCCATCAGGATGGCTGGGTGGCCCTTTCTTCCCTGCCCACTCCCCTTTCCCTGTCCCAGCCCAGGTCTGGGGCTTTTCCAGCCCCGCAGCCGCCTCCCGGGCCCTGCTGGAAGCGCCGGCGCTGCGTGGGCCGGGTGTGGAGCTGTTCTCAGTTCAGCTGGAAGTGGCACAGGCGTGGGAGTGCTGCACTCCTCGCCCCACAAACCTCAGGGGAATCGTTGCTAAACGTTTCTGTGTGTGTGTCACTGCATCAGCTTGTGTTAGAAATGTTATAAATAGAACTGCCTGGGGCTGTCAGCGGGGCATTCCCATGCTGAGCACCAGAGCAGCCGGGTAAAATCTGTCCCCGCAAACTTTCACACGGATAAGACAGGCCCTGGAAGGGAGGGAAGAGCAGACTTCAGGCACAGCAGAATTAAAGGTCTGAGGGGAAACAAATGTTTGCTGTTCTGCCATGGAGGGAGAAATAGGGAGTCAGCAAAACCTTGTCTTAGTGAGGAGAAAGTGAATGAGTGCTGTGGGATTTGCATGGGCTGGCAAGGAAACCAGGGGCAGGCAGAGACTTGAAAGAGGTGGGAAGCCTGGGAGGGAGGGGAGGGGGCTGGAGCTGCACGAGGCAGAGGTGCCTCACCCCAGGCTCTAGGAAATTCCCTGAGTGCTGGTGGGAGCCTCATGCTGGCACTTCTGCAGCTGCTGCCTCTCTCCTGGCTTTCTGCTGTTTGCAGATTGTGTGGCATCAACAAACCCTCCTCGTGTCCAGAATTAGTTGTGTTTTGATGAATTCTCAGGAGGGACCAGCACTTTGTCCTTGATGATGATGTTGAGCCATCAAAAACCCCATGTGCAACATGACTGCTGAGCTGGGGGTCACCTGCTGGGATTTCAGCTGTAGCAGGGGCACTGCTGTGTAAAATCAGACTCGGGCAGTGGTTCTGAAGAAGAAAGAATTTTTTAAATTAGGTCCTGTGTCCTCAACTGTGTAGACCCCAGTGGTTTCTCTGAATGTCAGGTAAAATAATGGAATTTTTAGAGTACGCATTTAGAAACTCTAGATTTTGCTAGGTTTCTCTTGAAAATACACAGATCTCTGATATCAGTCCTGAGCAGGGTGGGATGGGGTGTTTGCTGGAATGGCTGAGGCTCTGCCTCCCTGCCCCCAGGCTTTGGGAATTCAAACTGTTGCACAGCTTCTGAGGAGCTGTTGGTGTTCGGGGAAAAGAGGATTTTGACTGCTGAATTACTAATTACAGTGTAATTTGTAAGGGTTTAGGGGTGAAAACACAAATGGTTCTGAAGGGGGTGAACTGGAGTTGGTGGTTGGGTCACAACAAGGAAGCAATTTCCCTTTCCCCTGTCCTCCAGGCACGACCTGGGTGGCAGGAGATGGTGTCTGTTCCTCAGTAGTTGTCTCATGTCAGTAAGAAGAAATGTTCAGAGAAAGAAGAAAAGTGCTCTTTTCCCCCTGCTTCTCAGCCTCCCCTTTCTCTGTTCATGGTTGTTTCTTTCAAGTATCTCCACTGGCAGTTCCTTGTCCATGAAGGTGGCAGCTTGCAGTGTGTGTGCGTGGCAGAGGAGCCGGGTCCTGCAGGGCAGCTCCTGCCTCCGTGGGGCTGGGCAGGCTGAGTGCAGCTGCTGAGGGAGGAACAAGGCCTCAGTGTGGGATTAATGCCGAGCACAGGCAGCTGTGCAGCCTTCAGAAGATAAGGCAGACACACACAATTGCTCTCTACCTGTAAAGGTGCCCATTAGTGCCATAAGGCTCTGGGTAAGGCATCTCAAGGCCCACTCTTTCCTCAGGTACCTCTGCCAAAGAATAACCCCACATACTAATGATCAGTCTCTTTCTGTTATTTTGGATAGGTGCAAAATTTTCACAGCTGTGTTCAAGTAACGGAAGACTTTGTGTCTCCAGAACATCTTGTACAGTCATTCCACCTAACACAGGAGCTGAGGCTGTCAAAGGAAGAAATCAATTATGATGATAAACTGCAGGTAGGAAATGAATGCTGCTCTGGAAGGGGCTGGAAAGGCAGGGTGTGCTCGGGCTCATTGAAATGCTGTGCAGTGCGTGGAGCTACTTCCTTGCTGCTGTTCACACAGAATAACAATGAGCAGCAGCATGAATGCCAGGGCTGTAAATGACTCTCCCTTGAGCTGCTGGCTTTATTTCACTTTACATTCTAAAATGTGTAAAAAGCTGTTCCTTTTGCACGGGCTTGATGAAGCCTTTCTTTTTTCCATCCACTAAGCTTAGGGCTCAGTCCTAAACTTTGCAGAGTTCCTCAGGTCATAGTCCTTACTGATATCTGTCCCATGTTCTTGCAGGTTAAAAATATCTTGTATCACGCAGTTAAAGAAATGGTGAGAGCTTTGAAGATTCACGAAGGTGAAATGGAAGATATGGAGGAGAACTGAGCACACTCTGCTATTTGGAGGTAGCATCACCCAGAGGTTATTTCACCTGATCTGTGAACAGTAAACACACTAATTTAAGCTTCACAAACCATCAGTGCCAAGAAAACACAGTCATCATATTTACATGTTAATGACACTGCAATGGTAGAGCTTCATATCACAGCCACTGTGATTCCATGTTCCACTTGCAAACAGTTGAGCAGCGTTCTGCTGTCTGTATTATAATGTACATGAAGTTTGTGAAATGTCAAAGATTTAAGATGATGTATTTATTTTTGGAAAAAACAACAAAATTCTATGCTATATTGTTGATCAAATGTAAATGTGACTTGTACAGTTTGCTAAAATAATTCAGATCTTTTTCACTACATTGAGACAGTTACTGTGAGAGTAGGACACAAACACCAGCTATTGCCTGCATTTGGGATCTTGCTGAGTCCGCACAGCAGTCATGTCATATTCTGAAAATTACTGCCAAATAATTGTAAACTTTGTAAAATATAAAGTATATAAAGTAGATATTAAATACAGACACTTCAGTATTTTATTGAAGCTATTCAGTGTACAATTAAACGTTTTCAAAAGGTGTAATTTATTTAAAAATTGTCTCATTTTGGTAAAATTTATGTGAACTTTTAAAGCTTAAATATTAAACTTAATATGCTATGTAAATATATACATATATACATTCAATGATGTATTTTTTTAAAACATTGGCTTGCTTTAATTTGTTAAAAGTGCAAGTGTTACACATGCTTTGTACATTGAAGTTGAAAGGGGTTTTACATTTTCCATTAAAATGACTTTGTCAGACGTGGCGGTGTGGCTTTGTTTGTTCGCTGCTGCCAGGGCAGCCCCGTGCTGCCCCCTGCGGGCCGCGGCCGGCACTGCCAGGGGGAGCCTCTGCCGCCGCCCCTCCCTGCGGGAACCGGCCCCTGGTTCTGTGCAAGGGTTATTTCCTAACGACTCGCCTTTGGTCCTGAGGGAGTACTACAAAATAATGGATGTCTTTCATTTTATTTATTTATTTAATAATGATAAAGGTTAGCAGTGGAGCATTATTCTAGGTTTTGGAGTGAGTTTGAAAAGCTTCACAAGAAGTGTGCTTTAAGTTATTAAAACTATTCAGATATTTAGACTGATTGTCAAATGTTAAACGGAGCCAATGGCCAGCTCGTGAGGTGTCCAAAAGGGGATAGTAATGATCCTGGTTACAGTAATGAGGCCGGTTACTGTTTTCAGTCTGACTGAAAACATCTGACTGGGTTTGGGGTCACCAAAAACCCCAAATCCCCTGTAAATTACCTTTGAAAATAATAAAGCACAAAAGCAATTCCTCACTCCAAAAGTCAAAATATTTAGTTGGCTTGAAAACTTGAAATTTATCAAGTTACATACCAGGGAGTTAATGGTGCTGCACTTAGCAAATGCTTCTCAGCTTTGTACTCAGTTCCATCCATTATCATCTTTATTCTTCCCTGCAGCATTAGAGCATTGGCTGAAAGTGGAAGATTTGCCAGTGTACATTTGCTTAATGAGAAGCGGACTCTAGTTGTACATACTTTTATTTTTAAAGTTCAAGATACATAAATATTAGAAGTATTTCCTTCTTCAATTGAGTTTTTTTTTCACATGCCATACAAGTTATGAAATTATGGATCCTGCTGCAGAGTCCCATTCCCCTTGGTTCTTTTCCTGCAGCCAAGAGCAGTTGCTGGGCCTGGGCCAGGGCTTGGTGTCCCTGAGTTGGTGTCCCAAATTTTCACATTGCCACGCCTGCCCTGGCCACAGCCTTGGGTTTTCTCCTCTGCCTGTTCTCCAGTGCCTGTACAGCTGACAGCACCTGTGCCTCGAGGGCTGAGCTTTGGTACCACCCTTTGGGCCCCACTGACAGCTGCCCTGCCACCCCAGGGTGCTCAGAGACCTGGGCAGGGATCCCTGGCACCTGCCTGTCAGGCTGAAGATGTTCTTCTCTCCTTAAAGGAACTGGAAGAGTGACTAAACAGTGCCAGAAGTTGTTGAAGTTCACAGGTACTCCAAATACCACTAAAAGACACCAAAAAAGTCGTTTAAGTAGTTGGTGTAGCACATTCTGCTTACTCAGTACTTCAGGTTTCTGGCTCTGTCACAGTGAAGCCAAGCTCCCCTGCAGGGAACGGGAGCAGGGAGTGGGGCTGGTGTTGGGCTTGTGGCTCAGCATGACCAGAGGTGTTCACAGCTGAGGTCTGAGGGGTTTGTGGGAAGCTCTTTTGTTCTCAGGTTAGTTTTTCCCTCTTGACCGTTTTCCATGTTCTGTGATGTGTTTCTGGGCATGTTTTTCCCATCTTCCTTTGCTGAAGACTCTTGGGGGATTTTCTGCTCTACAATCTCAACTATTTTAATACAGCCAGAAGTATTCAGTGAGATCAGCTGAAGCTGTTGGAGTGCAGGAATGTTGTCAGCTGCTAGAACATGGATATGCAATACTGTGTGTCATCTTCTGCCACCTTCCTGTTGAATACAAGCTCTGTCTTTGTCTGCTTTGCTCTCCATGAAACTCTTCCTCCTTTCTCCTTTCCTGTCATTTGAAAGATCACACCTCAGGAGTCAGCAAAACTGTGAGCCCTGCTCCCCACACCCCTCTTTCCCTCTTTTCCAGCTCCTTATCATCATCCCCATCCTCAGCACTGCTGTACAGTAAGTGGCCACAGCAGTTTGTTTCCGGTTGGAACTGCAGAGGTACCTAATGAAGAAGTTGTTAGCAAAGAACAAAGCAGGGCTGTGATGACCTGAAGTTTTTCAGCACAGATGGCTGCTGCATTTATGGTTTAGCAGAAACAGAAATTGCTGGCAGGGAAATGGTGGTCCCTGTTAGGGAGGTCACACAGAGGGGTTTAGAACAGTCTGATTTGCAAATCTATTTATTCTACTCCAGCTTCATGCAAGTTGCTCAGATCTCTGTGTGTAGGCCAGCCCCCATCTGATCAGCCCTACGTTCTCATGCTCCCTGACCTTTTTGGTAGGTGGTAATTTTGTTTGTACCCTCTCCCGTGACATCCTGTCAAGTCCTCTTCTGCTCTCACAGCTGACAGCCTTCCCTGCCCTGTGCCTGTAACTGGGAATTTCCCTTCCTTCCTCCTTCCACAGCCACCATAGCCTGTTGTGCTGCTTTCCAGAGCAGGATGTTTGTGCTCTCCCCCACATCCGTGCTGGATGAGCTGCCTCACCCTGTTGAGATTCCTGGAGTTGTTCTCTGCTGTGCTTTCCCCTGCTCAGCCGCAGCTTTGTTTCAAACAGTGTCAGCTCTGACCCGTGCTTTGAAGGCAGGAGCGCAGTGTCTGTCCCGCCGGTGTCACCGTGCTCCGTGTGCCCAGCCGGGCAGCGCTGGGGGCGGTCCCTGCCTGCAGGGCACCTCCGCCTCCTGCTCTTCCATCGCAGCAGGGTGGCCAGGAAGCTGCCCCAGGAGCAATGCCCTGCGGCTCAGCAGCACACACAGACCAACCTCTGGGCTTCTTTCGTTTGTTCTCACCGGTTTTGAAAAGGAAGTCACCGTCTATAAATAGCTGCTAGGAAAGTCTTGCCTCATAGCAAACTGAAGATGTGATTCACCTGATGTGTTGTGGCAAATAGCTGCATTTTAAACAAGGGCCTTTTTAAAGGTAAGTGGTGGACTGAGGGATTTTTGCTGTTATGTTTCAAGGTGAGCATTTTTGGTACCTTCCAAACATACCAAGGCTCTATACTCTTGTCCCAGGTGCCTGTTTCCTCTAACAGTCCCTGGGTCTGTGCTACCTTAGTGAAAATAGAGAGTAGGGTTTAGTAGCTCTGAGGCAGGAAATCCTGTATTTTCACAGCTCAAAGGATGTCATATTGTTTGATCTCAATAATACCTTAAGTCCTGCAGCAAATGGACCTGAGGGAACACTTCAAATGATTACAAGACAAAAACCCTGAGCAAGCTGAAATTACTTTTGGTAAAACAAACATGAGGAAAAAAAGGTGGAGGAAAAGATGTCCACAGCTCTTGATTCTTTAGGGAACAATGAACTTTTTATACAATTGAACTTCACAGTCCTCATACTCAGGCAGGAAGGTGTGGCAAATAATGTCCAGCCTGTACCTGACTGCTCTGATTGCTGTGGAACAGTTTGATTTTGTTTTCTGCTATTTTAGCCCAGCTCAGTACAGGATGTTATTAGCTGTTGTGGCTGTATTTGTTTTTGTCCATGTACAGAGCTGGACTGGAAGGGGTCTCGAAAGATCCAACCTTTTGTGGGAAAGAGAGTCTAGATGAGGTGTAGCTCCTGTCACTGAAAGCAGTCATCAGGAACTGCAGATGGCTGAAGAGCTGCTGCTGAAAGGACAGTAGGAAGGAGTTCACTACCAGAGTTCCTGAACATGAAAATGCTCTCAGAGGAAGCAGTCACAAAATCCCTTTTAATAAAAGCAAAATGTAAAACCCGTCATGTCTGTATTTTGGGTTTAGCCATCATTTTAAGTAGCAACTGGTAGTGGTGAAGTCTGCACAATTTTATTCTCAGGAGAGTCCACATTGCTTCCCAATAGCCTTTCTTTGGTTTCTCTTTCTGTGGTGATACAGCCAGAGATTGGATAATTACAGTTTCTTTCGGCATAGCATATGTTGGCAATATTCAACGGGGCCAGTATTTCTGTGTGCCAAGACAAGGGTGGTTTCTGTGGTTAAAGTAAAGTCTATGAATAGAAGTCAGTGTCTGGATGTGTATTTAAAATTGGTTCTTGGTGAGACACTTTGAAACAACGGACCACAGGATTCTTTAACTCTGTCCATTACAGAACAATGCAGCCCAGGCTGAGCACCCCGGGAATGTTTGTGTGTGCTGTGCTAGGCTTTGGTGACGATCCCTGGGACAAAAGTGACTCACGGCTTTGTTGTTGCTGGTCGGTCACCTGCTGCATTCCCGCACCACCCTCTTACTCACCCCCTCCCGGCACGGGCACGGAGCCCATCCCATCGGTTTGGCGGCGCAAGGAGCGAGGGCACGGCCGGAGAGGGAGCGGACCCGAGCCGGGCCCCGGCTCCCGCCAGGTGGCGGCCGCGGCTGCGGGACCCGCCCGGACACGGACACGGGACACGGCCACGGACACCGGCCGGGGCGCCGCGGGACCGCGCCCGGACACACGAGTGCAGTAACTTAACGCAGCTTTAAATTGCTGTGACATAAATTAATTGCTGACAGCTATGGAGAAGGATTTCCTTGGCTTTACTGCTGTGAATCTGTAAAACCTGTCCCCTAGTGGTGAGTATTCTTGGTACAACCTACCTTTCTTCCAATGCACTGAGTAATTGCTTAGCTCTGGATTCAGACTGAAGAGTTCTTTACTTTAAAAAATTCAGCATCACTCACGAGAGTGGAACACACCCGTGGAGTTGGGATTCAGCAGCAGTCGTACTAAGTAGGCAGACTGCAAGAACAAACAAACATTTGCATTGCAGGAGAGAGAGAAGTCTTAACACCACTTCCAAAACTGGCAGTATGGAGTTTGCCCCTCCTCGGCCACTCTTTCCTCAGAGAAGCAGCTTCTTTCAGATCTGGTGTTTTGTTTATGCAGCTACACATGAAGGGACAGTTTAATGTTAAAATCAAGACGGTAGAGCTTGTAATTCCAATGCTCCCACCTCTGAAGAACCCTGACTTCAATAGACCTAAAAGCTGTTTCCTTCTCCTCTAGCTGACATTTGCAGACACCACTGACATGTCTGTCTTGTAGTTAACAACCCTGAGCGACCACCCCAGCAGTGGCATGAGGTAGGTGCTTAAATAATTTTATCTCCAGCTTGTGAGCACATGCTATTTTCTTTGCTTAACCTACATGACTAGAAACAGCATGCTCCTCTGCCTTGTTACCTGGAATAGCCAGGCAGGGGCCAGCAGAGACTGGCACTACCCTTTGGTGGGAGCAGTGATCTGGGCCTGACCTGGAACAGGTCACCTCATCACAGCTGGATGGGGCTGTTTGCTAAACTGCTCCCCTTAAAAAATAACTTCCTTATTTCCCAGCACAATTCAGCACAAAGCACCTCCTCTAATGAACTTGTCTTACCTCTGTTTTTATAGACTTTCTCTAACCCTCAGTCCCTATGCTCCTTCAAGCACAGAAGATGCCAGGTGTACAGAGGTAAGGGGAGAATTTGCACAGCAGTCAGGTGTTCTTGCTGCACTTCCAAGTCTATTCTGGAAGAAAAATGCACTCTTAGAAAGCAGGCTTACCTTTTAACAGCATAAGAATAACTTTAAATGCCATAGTTTGCAATACTGAACACTTCACTAATCAGTAACATCTGAAGGTAGTTAATGCCTCCACTACACTAAAACACCCCTTGGGAAAGCCCCAGCTGGGCTCCAGGGCAGGGGCTGAGCCATGCTGGAAGGGACGGGTGTGAGTAGGCTGCACAGCGCTGCTCAGACCCAGCACCCTCAGGGTGTGTGCATGGCCCTGCTCAGACCCAGCACCCTCAGGGTGTGTGCATAGCCCTGCTCAGACCCAGCACACTCAGGGTGTGTGCATGGCCCTGCTCAGACCCAGCACACTCAGGGCGTGTGCATGGCCCTGCTGAGACCCAGCACCCTCAGGGTGTGTGCAGGGCCCTGCTCAGACCCAGCACCCTCAGAGTGTGTGCATGGCCCTGCTGAGACCCAGCACCCTCAGGGTGTGTGCATGGCCCTGCTCAGACCCAGCACCCTCAGGGTGTGTGCAGGGCCCTGCTCAGACCCAGCACCCTCAGGGTGTGTGCAGGGCCCTGCTCAGACCCAGCACCCTCAGGGTGTGTGCAGGGCCCTGCTCAGACCCAGCACCCTCAGGGTGTGTGCAGGGCCCTGCTCAGACCCAGCACCCTCAGGGTGTGTGCAGGGCCCTGCTCAGACCCAGCACCCTCAGAGTGTGTGCATGGCCCTGCTGAGACCCAGCACCCTCAGGGTGTGTGCATGGCCCTGCTCAGACCCAGCACACTCAGGGTGTGTGCATGGCCCTGCTCAGACCCAGCACCCTCAGGATGTGTGCAGGGCCCTGCTCAGACCCAGCACTCTCATCACTGTTCCTACAGCTCCTGCTGGGCTGTGTCCCAGCAAATCCACAGAGCTGCTCTGCTGATGCTCCAAGGCTTTAAAGGGCTGGAACTCAGCTGACAGCCAGGTCACTCCACAGGTGGGCAGGGCCCTCTGAATTCATCCCAGCTTTCTTGAATTTGCTGGATGATGAACGTGGAAGCTCAGCTGTAGGTGTATCCTAACACTTAGTACAAGTTCTGATTTGTTCTTTATACTTGGCAACATTTGTACAAATGTAACAGACAGTGTCAAAACACCTTGGTTTTTATTTTCCTATCCTTTTTGAATCAGGTTAAGCTGTAAACAATTTCTTTTTCAATCAAATACTGCCAGCTAGAATTATTTCCATTCATGCATCACTGAAAACAAAAAGGGTATTTTACCTTAAGTATGGATTTTTCATTTTAAACCATGTCACTTTATACAGAAACCAATAGCTAGATTCAATGCACCCTGATTAGTTATGTAAACAGATAACCCCCAAAAAGACCCACATCGATAGAATGAGTAAGTTGGTTCCTTCATAGCATGGAAATTAAAATCTCTCCTGACTTGAGGTTAACATGGTCAGGAACACAGAGTGTGGCACATAAATCCATCTAGGAGGTGTATAAATTGCACTGTATCTGAATTAACAAAGTTATGCATAATGAAATGCACAGTTTAAATTCATGCTAGAAAGCATTTTTCAATATGAAGTGGCAGCCAACTGGCAACCATAACAGTTAGGTTCTGCACCATCATTTATGGCATTATAGATAACTATTACATATAGCATACTTAAAAACCCTGAAGGATTGTGTTACTTGAAACATTCTCCAGGCAGTCATTTGGTTTGAAACATTGGGAGAAAGACTAAAGAGATCACCATCTTATACCAACTATGGTACCTTTCACTTCCATGAAGTAAATCAGATATGGTGTGTATTTCACAGTAACAAAGTTGCTTAATGCCTTTTCTCCAACAGTAGGATTGTGGTAAATGTTTCTGCCCTCAGATCACCATTGTCCTGGTGGCTTTCCCTTTTTTCAAGTTTGGGTAACTACACTGAGCACTTTTCCTGGTTTTTAACTATTCATCAGTCCTTTGAGAATATCATCAGAGAGTTCCAGCAGCGGGAGTTCCGGGGACGGGATGTCCAGGGGGGGAAGGTTGGGTATTGGAATGTCCTTTGCCTTCCCAGCAGTTGTGGCAAACTTCTGCCAAGTTGCAGCTGAAGAAGCAGATTCCGAGTGCTGCTGCAGACCCCACAACTCTGACTTCTCCACAAAGTCAGTGTCTACATCCAACTCCTTGTCTACTGGAGATTTTTGGAGTCTAGCTCTTTCTGCTTTTAACTGCTTATTCTCTCTCCTTAACCTCTCGTTTTCAGCTACAAGAGATTCTATGAGCTGCTTCAAATCTGCAATTTTGGTTGCCTGCTCCTCTATTATTGTTTTGTCATCTTTTGGCGCTTTACTCCCAATACATGCTTCCACTGGCTCCTTTTTTTTCTGCAGCAGAAACAGAAGTGTATCTGGGTCCCTGTCAAAGACACCCCGAACATCCTGTGAATGTTTCTCTGTGGAAGAGCTGTATTTCTGAGCAACAGGAACCAGTATGTTTTGATCATCAGAGTCTTCAGCAGATGGCCTGTAAGAAGTCTGAAGATGTGCAGATGCTTCCTTGTCAGCACTCTGCTGGGCTTTCAGCTTTTCCTCCCTCTTTGCCCTTTTCCACCTCTCCTGGATGAGCAGTAACTGTTTCATATGACTATCCCTTTGTAATTCCAGTGATAGCTGAGCCTGAGTAAGAACAAGATTAAACAGTTTAGCTGGTGATCCCTAATACCACCCAAATATTCACAAACACTGAATTACATGTGTGTAAATATTTACATCAACAGCATCACTGCATGCCCAAGAGGGAGAGCTTTTGTTATTCAGACATTAAGTCCAACAGGAAATGTTCTCTGCTTCTACAGTGCAAAAGATTCAGATATGTCAGATTTAGCATAACCACTGGTCTGTTTGTTTGTAAGTCACTGACCAGGCTACAATACCTCTGGGCAGAGGCACCCAGGGTTTAACTGACCTATGACCAACACCAAGAAGGAAGAGATTCACTTGGCATGCACAGCCACACTCTGGCTAAACAATGCACACTTTTTGTATGCTTCTGTGATGGTATCTGTGTAGCTGTATCAATAACATCTAAAATGAAGCAGCAAATTGCTCCAAGGCCAGGTATGGACCCAAAGGATTCAGCCATATTTAATGAAGGAGGTGGCACAGTGGTTATGAACTCACCTGGATCAAAGACCATTTTTCTACAAGAATGACCCACTGGAGCAAAGACAGATTCTGATCTCCAAGGGTTATTTGATTTCACAATATTGGCTAAATTCAAAGCCTGCTGGTACAAAAGTACTGAGCAGACTGCACTACTACATTCACAGATAAACATGCAATGAATAAGAAAAAGTGTCAGGGCTGCTGTTCTAGAGATCCCCCAATCAGGATGCATTAAGCCAAAATGACACACTGTAGGTGAGATGCTTGGTTTTTTGTCTCAGCAAAATACTAACAGAAAAAGTTAATGACACATGTTTTGTCACATACTTGAAGATGTCTGGCAGACTACAAAGCTGGAGACCCCTTGGGTGGGTTAAGGTTTCTCTTGTCCTTGGAAAAACTCTCTAGGAAGGTAAGTATTACCACACTTGTGAAACTCCTGGTGCAGTTGCCAAGGGTTCAGAGAATTTTGCAGAGGTTAATGGCCAGGAGGGGTGTGATCAGACCCAAGGGGACCCATGGGCACACCAGGGGCTGTGGCTGGTTGTGGCAGCTGCTGTGCTCAGGTCTCACCTGCTCCGACTGGGTCAGCTTCATGGCATCCGTGAGGTACCCTGTGGGACAGAACATCATCCATCAGCACTCAGGGCAGCCTGGGAAACCTGAACACCTCCAGAAAAGCTAAGGAAAGCCTTCAGACCTGTGTGCTCAACTCCCACATAAAGGCAGCAGTCTAGAGGGAAAGTATTTACAAGTTACAGTGGCTGGAAACACCTGCTATTTGTCAGAAGTCTGAAAAAAATCAGTGTAAGACCTTGTAGTGCACACTACACCCTTCCCATGGTAACCTGTTGGCTTGGGTCACTCCAGTTTGTTTTTAGAGCAGCAGAAATTTCCAGAAAGACTTTGAGCATATCTTACTAGTGCTGAAAATGACAATGTATGAGCAATTCTCAACCAAATTTGGAATGATGCAAGACAAAAGCAAGAAACATTCAGTGTAGTTTTGGGTTTGATCTTGGTATATGAAGTGAAAGAAAACAAAAAATATGCATTTTAGAATGTAAGTGCAATCCCTCATCGCTCTGAGTATTCATAAATACCAAAGAAACTATTAGTTTCTCACTTCATGGGGTTTTCCAGTATTTATGAATGGAGGCAGAATGCCTGGTATCCAGGTTACCACATTCAGAGCAGCCACTTACTTTGTCTCCACACAAGCCCTGTCAGTGAAAATGCCCTACTTGTTGCACCAGTTAAGACCTCCTTTCTTCTTCTGCCAAGGAGCTGCACACTGTCAGAGAGCTGAGGGACCCCAACACAAAAAGTGAAGCAGGACTGTTTAAAGGGACAGGTAAAAGCACAAGATCTCGCAGAGGAGAGGCTGTCCCTGCAGAGTCAAGGTCTGTGATGGAAGCTGCTGTTTAGCTTGAGTTCTGGGGAGCTCTCACCTGTTCCTAGCTGCCTTGATGCAGACATTAGGAAAGGGAAGTTTTGTAAGCATTTGTCCTTTACCAACAGAGAAAGCACTGTGCCCTCGCCTATGAAAGCAGTAAAGAAAATGCAGAGTATACAGTGAAACTGGCTTAGAGCAGGTACACAACTTCAGTCTGTGCACACCACAAGGTGTTGGCTTCATCTTCAGTCAAGAACTGCCTTCACAATGATAATCACCCCCAATCTAAACAACTTGGAAATGTCTGACTTTAGCTGCTCACGTGAGAAAAAAACGTTTTCAAAAGGGTTCTTGATCTGGACTGAAAAACAAACTGACATTTTAAAAATATATATTTTTCAAGTTACTAGACATTCTGCTTACACAGAATCACAGAATCTGCTGAGCTGGAAGGGACCCAGCAGGACCATCAAGGCCAACTCCTGGTGCTGTGCAGGACAGCCCAAGAATCCCAATCAAACACTGTTCAAATACTTCTTGAACTCAAGACAGGCTTGGTGCATGCAAATCTAGAAATGGATTTTAAGAGCTGAAATGTGAGAAATAACCTACTCACCAGCAGCTTTTTTGTGACAGGAAATTGCTTCTTCATATTTCCCCGCTGCCAACAAGCGGTCTGCTTTTCTGCTTTGCTGGTGAGCCTTAAAATGAAAAAAACCAACATTACATCAATGAGGGTTAATGGGCAAATAGTTACACCTATCTTTAAAGTAACCAATACATCTGAAAAACCTGTACTGATTCCAGTTCTCAGGCTTTTAGGCTCAAATTTTCACTCCCTTCCCAGCTTTGTAACTGGACTTCTTTAATAGTATCTTACAAGAGTCTGTACTGGTAAGAAGTGAAGTTTGTTAATGTAGCAAAACTGGTGTGTACACAACAAAATACTTTTGAAGCTGTTCCTCAGAAAGCACATGTTCCCCTTTCTAGGCAGGCATTTACCATAGTAATGCAAAAAGAACACTGGGCCAAAAGAAGTTATGAGAAGTTAGAAGTATTTTGGACCAATTTACCTGGCAAAATGCAAGATATTTCAATTGTGTTACATCTTACAGCTGATTTGATATTTTCTGCTGCCCTATGCTCAAGACATTTTGCCTCTTGGGTGAATAACTTGCTTTTTATTTTTGTCTGCAGCTTACACCAAAGAATGGTTGCAGCACAGCCATAGTTAAAAGTATCAAAGTCACGTTGTTGCTGCACAACAGTTAAATCTATATGAGTATTTGTAAACCACTAATGTAAACCACCAACACAGACTAAGGTTGTTGCTGAAAGCAAACATTTGATGCAAGTATTTGCATATGCTTAGTGAGAAACCATTGCATAACCAGCACTGCAACACTCATGAAAGCAAGGCTTTTTTCTGTCATTACTACAAGACATGGATTTTATGGCCCTTCCTCCAAGACAAGCTGTGGAATGTGAAAGGCTGCAAGCACTAGCTGGTGAGGCTGTGTGTCAAAGGAAGGGGACCAGGACACCAGATGGTTCATCACAGGTCCAGTTTATTGAAGAAAGCATCAAACACTTATACAGCAAATAATAAGCTTATGAATATTCTGTAAGCCAAGCAATCTATAGGTTAAACTATACCATTAACTCTTCCTCATTCCTTAGGGGTTATATCTCTCTTTTCTCATGTCTCTTTCACTATTTGTTATCATACTACAGCTAGGCCCAAGGACACACTATCTTACAGGTGCAGGACTTGGAATTAGCCATGGCTTTGTACTTTTCCAGTCTCTAGTCAGCTAAATTTCCCAACAGCTGTGAGTTACACACACTGCTCAGCACTGCTTCACTACAGGTGGAGCTTGAGGTAAACAGACATCAGGTACTGATACTTACATGGTACTGACATTAACATGCATTTAAAATACAAGTCCCAAAATGAACATCAGTTTATCTGCCAAGTGGAGTTATGCCCTACAGTATTACAGTAAGTTCAGTGTTCTACCAGAATCTTAGCAGCTCTGACACCACAGAAGAGAAAACTTGTAGAGAAAACACCTGTTTGGGCAACAGCTGCTCTTAGGCAATCCCTGGCAGTAACATCACTCTATGAACACATTTGGCTTTCCTAAAACTGATTTCATATGCTAATATGGTGTGTTCTTAAAAAACCTAAACCACAACTCCCTGATTTTTCACAAGAAATATTCTTTGTTATATTCTTCTTCCTCACCTTCACTGAATCCCCAGAGCATTGTTAGCATTTCCCATTTCTTCTGAGGTTAAATAATCTCAGAAGAGGAAGCATTTTCCTATTGGAAAATCATCTGTTTTATGGCCTTTTTCTATGGACTCCTACGAACAACATATGCCAGAAAGATAAACTTATTTCCCTTTGATATGAACAAACAGTATCAGCACAGACAGAGCCACCTCCTTGGTTATTCCTGGCAGCTTGTCCCATTACAAATTAGCTATGTCATGGACATAACACCTGAGCTAGTTCTTTGCAAAACAATTTTTCAGTAAATTAGTATTGATACAGCTGCTTCTGCAAACTGCATGGGCGGGTCTGAAAAAACAGGGAAAGAGGAAATAGAATAGCCAGAGACAGAAGAACTGAAAAAGCAATTCAACAAGTCAGAGGACAAGTTTCATTTTGGTTTTTACATATGAGAATTTGAGCCCCATTGTTTTCAAACATTATTCATGTATGTTTTAAACTGCTGGAGTGTGATCTTACTCAAATCACTTAAGCACATGCAGAACATCTGAGGACATTCAGTTCTTATTTGAGCAATTAAATTATTTCCATTCTCAATTAACTTCCAGTGAAGCTGAAGGGAGTCTGAAGAAGTTGGGCTGAACTGTGAATAAAATTAAGAAAACAAAAGTCCATAGATGTAGGCAAAAACAAAACCTAGGGTTCTCTGACAACAAGATCACAATGCCTTTCTGGCTCTTACATCAAAATACACGTGTCAGGCTATCTTACTCTGATGCAACAGAATTCTCAATAGAAAACAACAGGAGCCACACCAGAAAAAAAAAATCAGTTTTCAGCAGAGCCCTGTGTGAGAAAACTAGCTGTTTTACAGTCAGTCATGGGCAAGGAATTCCTATTTTCCTATCTTTTCCTGACAGGCTGACAAGAAAATACTTGCTCATTTATTCTAATTCCAACTAATATAACTAATTCCAATTAGTTGACTGTGGAAAGATCAAGGAATTTCTCCCACTTTCACATTAGCTTATTTATGAAGAAGCAATTGGAAGAAATTAATGGTGCTGTTTCCTAGCAGCAAGTGATGAAGCTGCAACAGAAGCATCTGGATGCTTACTAGCCATTATCATGGATGAACTTCTGCATCTTGGCTGCTCTGAAGGTTTGTTCTTAGTGCTCAGTTACCCTCAGCCATGCAGCTTCCACCACTGTTAGCACATCTGTTTTGAACTCAGAGTGGCCTGTGTCCCACTATAAAACTGGCAATGGAAGAACTGGTCCTCTGTCATACAGAGAAGATAACTCTCAAGTTTATCCCTGCTCGGATGTCAAGTTAGAGGAAGGTATTTACACAACAGCTCTGGAGCTCAGTGCTGGTTCCCAGCAGACAGAGGCAGGATTGCTTTGACTTTGGTCTTGCTGCTGTGATTACAGAAACACCTGCTGCTTGACTGTGGTGGGCTTATAGATCTCATTTCTCTTTCCTCTTCCACTGCTGGAAATTAATGCAGGATGGGGTGTAAGTAAAATTATACTTTATTAAGAAGCTATAGAATTGAAAAGGGGAAGCAGGCTGACAACTACTTTCAGATGTCCCTCCCAATCCTGATGAGCAGGAATTCCCAGTAGGCAAATGGACAGGTGTAACAACTTGACTCTTGTAATAGGAAGCAGGTGTGAGTGAAGGATGGCCAAGCTATAAAGCTTCCTCACCTTGCTCCAATGTAATTGGTTCTTAAGAGATTTAGGCAAGCCTTACTGTGTGACTTGGAGCACTCTGGATTAACTGGAGAAGGTAAGTGAGACATTTTTCCACACCCTCTGTAAATGTAGTGAGATGCTGAGGGATGATTCTTGCTTTACTAAGTTTTAGTGCTATTCTGGAAGTGTTCCTATTTGATCTTTCCACCTGACTAGCCCAAATCATTGCCTATGTAATCTCTGAACAGCAGGATAAAACCCAATCAAATAATCCTCTAGAACAGCAATGAGGGTTTCCTCTTTACTGTCAGCTTTCTTTAACCAAAATTTAACATTCCACTTCTTTGTTGGTTTGGTTTTTTCCCCACTATAGACTAGATAATGATGTGACTGCAGGCGGTGAGAAATGAAGCCACAAGACCACTTGCCAGGACTATTACTGTTCCTTCAAAGGAAAAAATAGCAATGTTTTCTTTCTAGACACAGCATCCTCTTACAACTTAAAGGACTACCACAGTGTGATCCTGGCTTAGGTTGTGGGGATAAGGAAGGAAAGCTGCTACTCTTCCCATACAACTCTAGCTGATGGTTAGCTATCATGGAAAGGAGCATAACAGGGAAAAAAAAAATAAAAATAGTGTTCTAAAAAAAAAAAAGGGCAGATGTAGTATACATTTTCAAACAGGGTAGGCCTACTACCCTCTCCTCAGAGTAGTCATTTGCAGCAGTGCTCCTGCAGCTGAGACAGGTATGTTTCGTTTTTCTCTGTTCCTCTAATGGAACAGCTCTTCACTGGACAAAGCCTTGCACAAGATGTTAAGCTTACAGCCTTCTTAGTATATTACAAAGGACTCACCAGAAAATGATGTATTTTAACGGGATTAGGGAGCACAGATTACAGCACTTTGCTTAATGTGACAAAGGCAGGAAAAACCCAGCTGCTAGAGTAATGGGGCCTGATGAAAGTTTAACTGCAAAGAAGTTTCTGTTTGTAAATGTTTTAAGTGAAATCACTGTTTGATGCTGCTATCATCTATTTCATGTTATGGACTGTGTATATCAGTTATTATTGCCTGAAAATATTAATACCTGTGCTCTCCTACTGCTGAAAACAAGGAGGAAGGGTTTTATTGAGCAATGAGGGATCTATTTTAGGATTTGTTTCCTTAAGGCTATAGGTCTGATTTCTATTTTGAACAGTCAAAGTGCACACTGCATTGCTGCCCTACTATCCAGAAGAGTGCTGAGTGTTTTCCATGTGGGTGTTTACAGCAGCAGGCCACAAAGGGTGGGACAAGGTGGTGCACCATGGCTCTCCCCACCCCACACACACTCGGTCAGAGGCCACATATACAGAAGCCTCTTTCAAAGCCCTCCTTACCAGGAAATAGTGAATTTAGAAAGGTTTGAATGTGTATGTCCTCATATGCACTGAAAAATGTAATGAGAGAATACAAGTGCAAAACTTGATCTGAGAGGTCTAAGAATAAACTATGGCCGTTCATTTACTAAAAAAAGTGCAGCCTTGATCAGAGTGACTATGGAAAATGCTGGTATTCAGTGGCAGTTGCACTAAAAGTAAAAATAATAATAGAGTTGTACCATAACTTATGCTAAATAATGAGAATATATTTGCAGAAAAACTAAAGAAATGGGAATGGTTTAGTTTTACCAAGAGAAGCAAGCCCCCATTTTTAAATACTTCTGTTCTGTAGAGAAACATGACTAAAGGTCAACCAAAATATGGCAGAACCCATTGTGGCTGTTCAACCAAGACCACTAGTCACATGTTAGCTCAACTTTCTGTTTTTGAAAGCCTGTATTTAGCAAGGTTGACAGAACAATGACTCAACTGTGTAAATTATAGGTTAGTGTTCCTATAGAGCAAAACAAGTAAGTGACACTATCATGAGAACGTTAATGTTGAGAGTACAGACCCACTTTGAATCACTTTGTATTGAATTGTGAAGATGTCAAAGTTCACCTTGCATGTAAGCAATAGCATTAGACCTTAAATATGTGGGCAGACAAGCAAGCAGCTGTTTAGGCAACCCCATTAATTGACTGAATAGCTCTAACTGACTATGCCTGTGCTCCCAACCTATTCCAAGTTTCAGATGAAATGGTTACTCTGAGTTCCTCACCATGCAAATGCAATTAAAAGATCTGGAATGAACCCAACTTGCATCCATACTGCTCAGGTTAGGTGGAGCATTCCAAACCCCATCCAGGCAGAGCTGTAGCCCTTTCCCTGAGCACCTGCACCTTCATTAAGGTGCTGCACAGTCAAATCAACCTCATTCAGTACCTTTATTCAGTATGATAAAAGCACTAAATGCTTCCACTTGTTTTTCAGAGCATTTTCAGACTCCCAGAATAAATTAGGTTGGAAAAGACAGTGAGATTAAGTTCAGCCTGTGACTGAACACCACTCTGTCAATGAGACCATAGCAATGAGTGTCATGTCTGGTCTTTCCTTATCCAGAGATGGTGACTCTACCACCTCCTCAGAGCATTTTGTGTGCCTGCAGATCTCAGCTGCTTTGGCTATGTCCTTTTTGTCCCCATATAAAATGTGACACAGCTGGTACTACACAAGTCTTGCTAACTGAAGGTTAAATGAGAACCATTCCACTGCCCTGATAAACAAAACCAGTCTGGGCTTTTGTATGTAGCCCTAAACCACAAGGCTCAAGCTGTTACAGCAATTGAGCTGCCTCTCAATAGGAGCATCTGAACCATTGCAACAAATTGTCCAAGTAAACAAGCTTCCAAGAGCAACAATTTCAAAACAAGTGGGGCAGAAAGGCTTCAGCTGTGCCTTCAGTCTGTCTCACCAGGCTTCTCTGAGATGGCTTCATTTGGGTCTTTAATCTGCTGGTCATGCTTACTCAGGGCTGAGCTCTGTGCTTGATGAGAGCCATGCAAGGCCAGTGTGACACAGCAGAAAGGCACAGCTGGTAGGTACCCAAACAGCACAGGTACAGTGAGCAAATAACACCTGCAACCACCCAGTGCTTAGCTAATGATGTTCTTGACTGGAAGCTGCTGCAAGTTGTTTTATGTGCCACAAGGAACAGTTCTGTGTGGTGCTTTTACAGCAGTTACATTCCTGCACACAACACTGTCCAGCTTTTCCAAGGTGGCTATTACTGATCTGGCTGTTCAGCTGAGTATCTGATCACCTCCAGCCACTTCACTCAGATATGCTGCAGCCTCTGTAATTCACACCTTTTGGTTCTTCCACACTGTGGTAAGAACAGATTTTGTGTTAAGCATGTCTGTCTAGTGATACTTCCCCTTTTGTTACCTTACAAGCTTGTTCTCTGTAACTGGACTTCAGAACTGAGTGCATCTGCCTTTTTTTGGTTTCATTCTACACTGGAAGATGAAGTCTAGCAGCTGACTGGTTAAGACTGAAAAAAAAAAATCAAAGAAAATAAATGGGGTTCCATGGATGTTTCTGTAGATTAACATAATATTCCTGGTTTTCCAATGAAAATAACAGAAGTGCAGGCTGGCATTAAGTCTCAAACACATTAACATGTGTGGTTTAAATTCTCTGGTCTCTCATGAACTTCTGTAGATGTTTTCTATTTTCTCCTCCGACCCTTCCATGTTGCATATTTATTCTGCTTGTTATTTTGCCTTTGTGTGGATGCACTATTACCTCATTTTGAAATAATTAAGTTAACCATTGATTGGCTTGCGCTGCAATGGTTGCTAGTGATGGCTAGCAGCATTAATATTAAAAGTTTTCATTACATGAGATTCTTGGAATACACATTTTGTGCTGTTCTCACTCCAGCTATTGGTCTGTGCTTTCTGGTTTTCACTAAAACAGCAGCTCTTCAAGCTGGCTCCTTTTTGCTTCAGGAAACTTCAGAAGTGACAGATATTAACCAGGTTTTGGATTGTATTTTATTACAAACCATACAAATACAACTACCTTGCAGGAAGAATACAAGGTAGAGGTGCTATGGCTCCTTAGCTACAGGACAGAACTGAGCTGTGAAAGTAGAATCTGCAGAATTATGAAGTTCTGGGTGTCAAACTCTGTTTAAGGAGCAATTTCTAGTCTCCTCCTGAGGTTAATACTATTTGCCTCACTTTTACTGTTATTTCTAAGCTTCTGCTGGTCAGCAGTGTGTGGTTGTGCTTCTTAACTTGAACTTTTGCTCCTACACCTAAGGGTAAAATTATGGCTGGATGTGGGATCAAAATTCTGTGCCAAAATCAGAGGGCAGCAGGAAGTGTCCCAATAGCAAGCAGCACAGAGAAGCTCTCAAGGTGCTCTGTAAAAACATGCAGTGTTCATAGAAGAATTATCTGCATGCTTTTATAGTGTAAGTTTTAATTTGTAAATAGAATGTTGAGGTGTTTTTGGTCTAGATTATGTGTGAAATAAGTAATCAGCTGTGCATGGCTGCCTGCTGGTGCAGGGACTCCACTTGCTTCATGCTGCTTTTAAGTTCCATGGCATAACCTAAATTCTTTTTTGTGTGAGGTTGAAGAAGACTCGGTTCCATATTTATTTTAGGGAAATGTATCTTTCAGAAAAAGAGCATAATTGAAGCCAGGAAAATAGAAGATATGGCATTAGAGTGTAAGGGGTGGGGTGTGGTTGTTTTGGTTTTGTTCTGGTTATTGTTTTGTTTGGGGTTTTTTTGGTGGTCAGACCAACTGGCCAGGAAAATCAGGACAATATCCATGCTTCCCAGTAACTAAGACTAGATGCACCAATCCACTATTAATAGACAATTTTTACAAGACAAAGCAAGATTCAAGTACTGTAATAATTCTAATGAATAGCTTTAACTGATGAAAAATGGGTTTTGTGAAAATTGTCAAGCCATGATATATTGGAAGAGGGAAAATAACTTGTATTTAAAATATTGATAGCAGTTAAATAAGACTAATGATTACTGTACCACTTTGTAGTTTAGTTGTTGGCTGATTTGGTAGCTTTGGTTGGTTTTCCTTTTTTTTTTTTTGGTAGCTTTATTTTCCTCATTGGCATATTTGGAAAAAGTTGTGCTTTTCCAATTCACTGGAACTAGATCTAGGTTAGAGAAGAAATTTATGGGAAAAGAGAGTGCAATAGGTAACACTGGATAGTATCAAAACCTTAAATGAACATCCTTATTTTGGAGTTGGCACCTTCCCTGAATGATGCTGTCAGTCTGAAGCTCCACAGCAGGGAGGGGCTGTGAACAGCAGAGCTTTGCAGAACTGAAGTCACTCCTTCCTGTTCATGTCCTTGTAAAAATCCAGGCATGCTCTAACCATGGTGCTTACCCACTCAACCCTCTTACCATGAGGAGTTTCCACGGTGCCTGACACAGCCTCAATGGATGTGTCACTCTCCTGTATATGATGGTCCATGACTACATTGCACAGCAGCTTCAAGAAAAGTTTTTGTATTTCAGGACACACTCAGGCAGTAGGAACATATTCACAGGGAAATTCAGAGTTTTGTGTATCAAAGTGTGTAAAGCAACTCTTTTTCCTGTATCATCCATTACATCCAGAATTGTCTTGACCTTATTGTCAGCCTGGAGCTAGACAGGCATGGTGACTGCACACTCCTGTTGTGCTTGCAAGGTTATAAACCAGACTTTAGTCACGGTCATGTCACTCCTACAGTCCTCCTAAGTGGTCTCAGTAAGAAACATTACTGGCTGGTGATATTGCCAAAAAAGTTGCTACTTTCAGACATTTACTAGTGAATGTACAACTATAATTTTCTCTTTAGAATCTTATGAACTACTATCTACTTTTTAAAAAGGTTTTTACAATGTCTGTGAAATAACTATAATTTAGCCCTCCTGTTTTACCATGCTTTAAGCTTGCCTGACTTTAAACCCCATGACATCAACAGGTCACAAGAGCCTTCCTATTTCCTGTTGTTACTTATTTCAATTAGTCTTTCAGTAGACAGAGTAAAAAGTGAGACAGTATGATGCTGACATACTTGGAGTGGTTCTGCACCACTGCAGAACCCACAGATCTAAATAGACCAACTTCCTATTACACTGCCAGCCCTAATTCCATAGGTGGTCTGCAATGACAGCTGTGTAAATCTTTCTGAAACTAGGGAGAGCAACCTAGGAATACCTGATTGACTCTGTAGGCAGTGATTTGTCAGGGCTGCCCCATCCTGGCATAAGTATGCTTTGGTTACAACCTAAACTGACACAAGTCTCTGAGGTTTGCATGCCAATGTCTAAACAATTCCTGGACCTAACTGGAAGCAATACAGCTGTATTCTCAGTGTGCTGCCTCTGGCTAACTGGACTGCTGGACCCAAACTTGTTTTCTAAGGGAATGCTCTGTGTATCACCACATAGCCAAGCTACAGCTCTGCTAAAACCCACAGGGAAGCAGAGAATTCACTCTTCTTGACCTGGATCTTGTCTATGGGACAGAGACCTGCCAATTCAGACCGTTTAACATCTGATTAGCTTTTGTGAAGAAGCATGTTTTAGACTGCGTTTCAGTTCAGGTTTCTTAGAAATTTAGTTTAAGCAAAACAATGACTGACTTAAGGTTTTAAAGCATTTCACCTTCTGAAATTAGAGGAAGCACTAAGCCAATACCAGGCCCTGACAAGCCTCTAAAACTCTTGAAACCCTCACGGTTACGGCCTGTGTCATCTAAACGCTTCCTCCAGACGCTTCCTTCCTGAGCTGCCCTTGTCCCTCTCTTTTGCAAGGCGCTGTCCCCACACGTCTCCAATCTAAGCATGCCACGACACGCACCCGGCTGCTTCCCTCTCCGTGCCGCGCTCCGGGCCCGGGGCAGCGCTGTCCCCGGCGGCACCGGGAGCGGGCCCGGGGCAGCGCTGTCCCCGGCGGCACCGGGAGCGGGCCCGGGGCAGCGCTGTCCCCGGCGGCACCGGCCCAGCGCACCCCGCTCCCTCCCGGAGCCGCCGCTGGGCCCCGCTCCCGTCCGGACAGGGCCTGGCCCGACACCTGGACAGGTGTTTGGGGGGAAGAAGGGCAGCAAGAGCTCCTTGTTCTGTTCAGGTCGCGCCTCTCCGCCTGCTCACCCGGGGCTGGGAGCCGAGCGGTGTCACCCTCTCCCCGCTGTCTGAGCGGCGGCAGCAGCGGCGGCACCGGCTGACCCGACGCGTCCCCCCTTCCCCTCCTCTCCCCACGCTCACCAGGTTGAGGGGCCCCTCCATCACTTCCATGGACGGCGGGGGCTGCGGGCACATGGGCGAGGGGCGCTCGCCGGTGCCCCCGGCCCGGCGCGTCCCGGCCCCGGCGCGGGTTGTAAACACGGCGGCCGCTTCCGCCCTGCCCGCGAGAGCCGCGCGCTGCCTCGCGAGACTTCCGGGCCGCGTCGCCGGGGCAACGAGCGCCGCGCGCACCGCCCGCCCTGAGGGCGGGGGGAGCGGTCTGAGGGAAAGTTGGGAATGGAGAGAGAAAAAAGAGGAGGAAAGGAAATGTTAGAATAGGGTATCCTAGGATATGCGGAGTTGGAAGGGATCCATCAGGATCATCGAGTCCAATTCCCGGCCCGCACAGGACACCTCAGAAACCACATCCTGTGCCCAAGAGCGTTGTCCAAATGCTCCTTGAGCTCTGTCAGCCTTGGGGCCGTGACCACTGCCCTGGGGAGCCTGCTCCAGTCCTCAGCCATACTCTAGGGAAGAACCTTTTCCTGATATCCAGCCTAAACCTCCCCTAACTCAGCTTAGTGCTGTTTTCTCGAGTCCTGTCAGTAGTCACAAGGGTGAAGAGATGAATGCCTGCTCCTCTGTTTCATAAGGATGTTGCAGATTGCAATGAGGGATCCCCTCAGTCTCCTCCAGGCTAAACAAACCAAACTGCCTCAGCCACTCCTTGGGCTTTGCTGCTTATGATCTTGATTTAAAGTATTTCAGCACTAATGGTTGTTCTGTAAGGATGAATAGTCTTACAGAGAGATTTCTAATCCAAGTTTGTGGTCGTGTATGCATGTTTATGTCAACTTTAGAGTGGCTTTTGACAATCTCCTGTAACATCACTGTATAAGAAGTGATGAGGTCTGATTTAGATAAATAAACATGGAGAAGGACTGAAAACTGGCTGAGCTGCCAGGCTCAGAGGGCTTGCTTTTATTATGATCAGTGGCAGAATTGCACTGGTGTCCAGTGACTACTGACATACCCCAAGCTATGATACTGGCTCCAATATTATTCAATTCAATCATTATCAGTATTACTTCATGTCCTCCACCACCCTCCTGCATGGAATACTGATAATGAGCTTGCTGGGGTGAGCTAGTCTGTGGGGAGAAGTGCCCCCAGCATGGCCCATACAGGTTCTTAGTGCAACACCAGCTAAATAAGTGCTTTTTACAGTGCAGCATGGAGAGGCTGTATAGAAATATGCATGAAAATATGAATGTCTGGTCAAAACCTTGCCTAGCAATACGTGATGTGGCTCCCAAAGAGTAAGAAATAGTTGTGTTTGAGTTGCATCATATTCTGGGCAGCATCAAGTCAGCATTCCCAGGCCTTTAATAAATGTCAGGAGGATATAATTCAAAATAATGGCTGTAAGTCAATATAAGGCTGGAACTGGCTTGTAAAATTTGGGTGTAGTTGTACATGCACACCAGAAACTAGCTGCTAAAGTGTCAGTCTGAGACCTCTGAAGCTCTGCACCCAGTCACTGCCACACAGAAGCTTTCAAACTAGCATGAAGACCAGCCCTGGGTGAGTTTAATTGAAATGCTGTAAAGAGAGAACTACCTTGCTCACCTTTTGGCTATATTCTTGCTATTTTTCTCGGACTTCTAGTTAATGTTATAGCTCTCTCTTCAAGAGAATGCTTATTGAGGGGAATAGAGCAAAATGTGAGGTAATAAAAAAGGCTATGCTACTAAATGCTTCTATTCCATGGTAGCTCAAAAAACACTTTACAAGTTCTAGGCAGAGACTTCAGGGACCAAGGGCTGTGATGAGGAGTGAGTGGTATTCCTGTGGGGAAAAGTTCCCCCAGCAGAGTCACAAAGCAGCAAAAGTGCAAGGGCTGCTCATGGCTTTTCATTGCAGGAATGCATGGAAACAGGTGACAATGGCATGGTACTAAAATGGCCATAGTATGTGTATGTGTGTGTTAACAGCACTGTAGTGTCAACTCTCCCACATAACAAGTGATAGAATAAGAGGAAATGGCCTCAAATTGCACCCAGGAAGGTTTACATTTGATATATAGGAAAAAAATATCCACTGACAGGGTTGTCAGGCATTTGGTACAAGCTGCCCAGGGCTGTGATGGAATAGCAGTCCCTGGAAGTATTCAAAGAACTTGTAGGTGTGGTACTTAGGGTTTATGGTGGACCTGGCAGTTTTAGGTTAATGCTTGGACTTGATCTTTTCCAGCCTCAATGATTCTGTGATTAATTATTCTAAATACACTGTCTTGAGAGGGACCAGTGTTACTGACCTAACAGAGCAGTGAAGCAGAGCACTGAACATGGTGAGGGTCATGGTCCTCACAACTTTGTGCTTTGTGAAGACCAGAGAAGCAAAGTGTGATAGAGGGATTCTGTGCAACTTTGTCAGCTGGAACCAAGGGTGGCAAGAGTTCGTATAATAGTCTGAAAGGGGGAAGAAGGCAAGAAAAAATAGGGAGAGATAAGAGAAGGTAGGGCTGAAGCCGAGACATCCAGAAGATCAAAAGTGGAAAAGCTAATTAGCAGCAAGTGTAGAAAGCCCAGAGTTCCCTCTGTGCCCTTTGTAGCCGCAATCCTCAGCGGTGAGTGGCATCTGTGGGTCTCTGAGGGAGCCCACATGGGCTGATATTGCACAGCTCCCAACTGTGCCTGTGCTGCAGGGACTAGCCCTGCAACATGGGAGTGCTGGGGGGAGCGTTCCTTCTGACATATGTGGTTAGACAGGATAGTCTCTTCTGGCAAGGAGCTTCCCAAAGACACCTTGCCAGTTCCCATTTTCATTTGCAAGAGTTTATCTATCACTTTGTTTCATTGTGTGTCAGCAAGTCAGATGCCTGTAGTCCAGAGGGGTTTTGGTCTAGAGCCCATTGATTGGATAGGAGATAGGTGAAAATGTCCTGTATCAGTTGTTAAAGGCATTGGTTGGCCTGGGTGAGGGAGAAGGGTAACTGGCACTTCACTGTCAGCACTTACACTTAGACATGAGACAGTAAAATTGAATTATTTCGTTGTACTGAACCATTGTGTTTCCTTTCCTCATGGACACATACTCATGAAAAATTAATATTTAGCTGTTATTTGTGGGAGTATAGTACCCATTTTGACCATCCCACTTGGTCACTGTACCTCTTCACAGTGACAAGCCCTTCTCTAATCCTTAGCCCTCTGCAGCCTGGCCTTCTCCTCTCACTTCTGGTAGGGCTACAAAGGAAGAAGTTTGCCAAAGGTCTTTCCAGTTGGGCACAGAACTTGGTTGCTCAGTTGTTGATGAAGTTATGCTGAATTTAATGTGTCACAATTTACTGATTTTCTTGCATGTAAACATCAGATCTTACGCTTAACTAGCTGATTATCCTTCTCCATAGTGCATTAATCCAGAGGCAGATGTTGATGATCTTGTTAAACACTATGTATGATGAGATTTTCAGTACCCTGGCAGTTAAATTGCATACTGTCAAGCTGCTAGTTCCAGCACCTTTACTAACTTTTGTTTCATCTATTGTGATGGAACTGGAGATTTTAATTTATTTATTTATTCAAACTGTATTCCTGATCTGTTTGTGTATAATTTTTAAATTTTGTATAAAATATCTGACTTGTGACAGGTAATTGCATAGCTGGTTTTTGCTGTGTGCTTATCAGTTATCTCTAAGTCATACCAATTTGCTAAAACACATTGTTATGTCAAACACTTTTGTAGAAATTAAACAAACTGGTTCTGAGAAATGTTTTCCATTACTCCTGCTGCTAGCTGAGGAAAGACAATTTAATTTATTGGATTTTAAGACACAGTCAATGTTCATTTCAAGACACATTATCTTCAGTGGAAAAAGGAGTAAGATGCTGGGCCAATTTACCATTTGTGGAATGGGAGCTAAAGGATTAAGGGCTATTGTATCAACAGAATAAAGGTTTTAGTGCTGTGTTGTTGAGTCAAGTTGTGTGGATAGGTAGTACTTTTTGACTTTAGCAAAATGAAAATATAATTGTCCCCTGGTCCTCCAAGAAGCATCATGTTGCAATGTCCTAAAATGGCTGCAGAAAGCAAGTAAAACCTGTAACCTCATCTTTGTGAAATTAGATTTAATGTGATGTAATGATGTTATTGCTACTTCAAAAAATCTAAATTTAGATGGAAGTTTTTTTTACTTAGAAAATAGTCTTGGGGCATTTTGTGGATTTTTGTCCAAAATACCAAGATCCTGGGATGCTGAATGTCACATATTCATTCCAGATGGTGTGCCAACCTCTGCTGTGCTGCTCTGAAAATGGCCACTGTTTTCTGCCAGAGTCTACAGAGGTGATCCAAAAGATAAAAAGCTGCCCTCTGGAAAAAACCAGAACCATAGTAAGTAATCTGCTACATTATCTGCAAATTTATCAATGAATACAGATTGGCTATTCCTTTTCATTACCACCCTTTCTGTGCTTTGCATGTTTTGCTCCTCCCGAGGGACTGCATGGGAATAGCATGTTGACTAGAAGTATAAATTAAATGTTTGTGTAAAAGAAGAACTATTAAAATGTAATCCTGGGCAGGATGTGCCTGTCAGCAGGAAGCTTCCTAAAATACCCTGTGTTTTAAGGGTGGAATTTTAGAGTAGGAGGGAAGTGTAGAATTGCTATTTACCTGTCTGATGCTGCTTTTGACACACATGATGAGCCAGCTTCATTTGACTGTCACCTCCTTAGGAGGCAGAATTCCTCGGCCCACACTTTGCTCAGCATTGACTACTTCTTTATTTACTCTTTGTGTCTTTGCATTTTATCTGGACTGTGCATTTTCAGTGAAGCTCCAGTTAAAGACAGGCTTCTCAGTCATGGCATTGTAGGAGGGCCCACAGAGCCTCCCACACAGTGCCTTCCTCAAAGAGAGATAGGGATGTCTGTTTCTTTGAAGAAGCACTTTTGAAACAAAAGGGATTCCCCTATGCCTCTGACAATTTTTTTCCCACCACACATGTACAGAGCCATCAAACTGATGGGCCTCCTTCCATTTGTCAGATTTTTCAGAATAACCAGATTTTAGGATTTCCTGGATGTGCTGTGTCTCTTTGGGTTGCCTCTGGGGAATGCCTGAGAGGAGCTGTGGGTGAAGGAGAGCTTTGACAACTGGGGCTGAAGGAACCTCAGTCAGAGGACTGGCAGGTTCAGGACAGTGAAATCCTGGAGAAGGTGTAAACTAAATCAAAACCTTTCCCAGTCCCCTTTACCCCTTTTGTGTCTATTTGGATTTTGCCTTCTCAAGGACTTCAGTGACCTTTTCCTTTATTGCTGACATGTGGTCAGCAATAAGAACCAAAAGAGCAAGTCATTAAAATCCACTGAAAACTTGCAGTTACAATGCCTTGGCATGAGAATTTTGTCTCTGAAAGAACTTGAGTGCAGCTTAGAAATCAGCAACCACAGTTTGGCACTTTTCTTAGCTACCAGAGCAGCTGACAGAATTTGAAATCAGTCACATTTGCAGGGAGGAAAAAACTGGTGAATTAAAAAACAAGAACATAGCAAGACCATGTCTGAATAAATTTCCAGTCGTCTGTACATAGACCATTTATTGAGAAAGATAAGAGAAACTAAATTTTCATAATCCTGATTACATGCAGAGGATTGACCCAGATGCATGATTTTAGCTGTATTTATTATATTTAAACACAATGAATGCCTTCACATATGTTTACTGAAATGAGAATCCACAACCACTTAAATGCTTCTTAAATATTCCTGTTTAAAAAAAAAAAACTATTGGATTCATGCATACTAAGAAGTAATGTATATGGCTGTGGTGTTCTAGAATTAATTAGGTCTCTTATTTTAGTTTTAGAATGAAGAAGATATTTTCTCATTGCTTGCAGAATAAAATAGTTAAATCCTCTGCTTAGATCTGAAAGTAGTTTTGCCCACAGCAATCAAACTAATATTTTCTTTATAGCTCATTCTCTCTGTAAGCCTTATGCTGATTTCATTAGGCTTTAGATCAGGTTCCAAGTAACTAATTATATTTATAGTGTGATTTCTTTGCTCAGAACAACTAATTTAGTTAAAGGAGTTGGTGGGAATGGTGAAAGGTGAAGTAGTATTACTTTGTCCAGGTGCAAAATACCAGGAAAACTTTTGTCTTTGTGTTTATAAGCCCTCAGTATTAAGCTGAGCAGCAACCTTCCTGTTTTCAGTATTTTGTGAGAGCATAGTGATGAGCAGTTGATATACTGACTCTTTCTTTTATATTGAGTAGGGCAGATACATTTTTGGCATTAAAAAATAGTGTCAAAAAGAACTGGCCATCTGAAAGTGGTGAGAAGTCAAAATGTGAGGATTCCCATGATTTTCACCTATGTTCAATGCCCCAACTCTCATCCTAACGTTTCCTAATGCATTTTCTCTCACACAGCTCTACTGTAAAGCCACCACCCTTCCTTTCATCACTTTCCCACTCTTGGTACAAATCTCCTCTCACCTACAACCCACAGACCTGCCCCTATTCCTCAGCTCAGACCTGCTGCTCCACTCATGCTCATCTTTGAAAGGGCCTGTGCTGCATCCATGCTTCTGTTACTGCCTTCCTAAGCACTGCCACAGGCAGCTGAATGGTGCTTCTCTCAGCTGGCCCTATCCACAAATGTAAAAGACTCTTTGAGCTTGGGTTTTGGGGATTTAAAAAGCTTGGACAAAAGTAGGTTTGTTCAGCAGCTTTACTTTGCTAAAGGATATGAAGGTTCTGTTCTTGCATCACTAGCACGGATTCTGTTTCTCTTTCTCTAGACTGGCTCTCTGATCCTCACTCCACAGCTGTGTTTCTCTGCACAGTACATTATTGCTTTCCATGCCCTTAGAAATCACCATATTTACAACACTCAGTGAACATCACATATCCAGAGTGCTCAGTCAAAAATTTTCTGGATTCTTTTGTTTTTCCTCTCTGAAGCTGTAATGCAAAGAAATAGGCCCATTTCAAGTTGAATTTCTGATAGAAGGTCTGGTGTTTGACACAACCCTGCAGACTACAAAGCAATGTTGGGTCATTAAATGCTGGATTTTATTAACTTTCTAGTGGAAGCCTGCAGAATTTTGAAGGCCTGAGCCATAACATCATGCTCTAATCTAAAATTTACTGAGAACCTTGAGTTACCTTTTTTTTTTTTTTCCTGGTATGTTTCCATTCCTGAGAAAAGCAAGAGCTGCAAGACTGACTTAGATATACTCATTCAATTAATCAAGTGAGAGTGAATCAAACCTTTCCAGGCAATTTTGTTTGAAGTGTCTGCACTTTTCTCTGTATTGCATGAGGTGCCAACACCAGTGGGAGTTTGCCTGAGGTAAGAGCTGTGGGTTTGGATGTATTCTTCCATTTTTATTAAGCCTTACACTCACAGGAATTTTGTGCTTTTTAATCTTGTAACTGTACAAAACTTATCTGGGTATGGAGGTAGATAACTTAGTGAATTGCTTTAATTATTCTTATAACTAGTCACATTAGGTTTTATGAGCTAATCACACTTAAAAAAATTCCAAACCCACTTTTATACGAAGAAGATGTTTAACTGAAATCCTTGTGCCATACATCTAACCAGTAATAAACCAGTAGCTCAAGTGATCTACCAAGATACATCAGTACTACATGCTTCTTCCCAGTTGGTCCTTAGTTTCAGTGTATCCATTTAAGCCTTGTAACCTCCTTTTCTGCCTTTATTATCTGTAAGGTTTTCTTTAAATCCTTTATATGGAATGACTTCTAGCAAAAAAGCAAGTTATCAAAAATAAAAATCCAGCTAAGCATGTTAAATATTTATTGCTCTTAATATTCAGAGTATGGCTGCAGAATTGAGTAGTATTATTTGCAATGCAGTAGCACTGAGATTTCCCATCCTGGTAAACAATATAAGGCAATCTTACACCCCTTGTAATCTTTCAAAACAAGAAAAGGGACTGAAAGTGAGACCAGGACATGAAGAAGCATTTTGGAAAGGTCTTGTGCCAAGTACTGTGCAATGCATTCATTTGTGAATACAATTATTCAGTTAAGCAGGACTTGTATGCTACTTCACATAATCAAAATTAGATCCAGTAACATCTGATATCTTGGCATAAGAGTCTACCAAAAAGGTGGTAATATGACAAGACTGTCCCTTTTATTTTTGTATATAAGGTACAAACAAATGAAAGAAGAGACCTGTTTAGTCTGTACCATGGGACTGAAATTCTACACAAGAATAGTCATAGATTAATTCACTGAAAGTTTTGAAATTAGCACCTCAGACTATCTATTTCTAGGAGCTCTCAATTCTTTGGAATAAGTTTTTTCAGGACAGGTTAATACTTGAATTGTTTTGTTGCAATCTTTTAGCTAGTATTCCCTCCAGTACTGGTTTCTAGAATTCATCATTTAGCTTCTAAAGAGGAATGCTCAAAATCACAAGTTGAATCTTTCAGTTGAGGAATGCTCAAAATCACAAGTTGAATCTTTCAGTTGAGGAATGCTCAAAATCACAAGTTGAATCTTTCAGTTAAGAGTGTTGGGGACATGGATATTCAAGGCAGACAAAGGACAACACAAGCAGATCCCATCTGAAATTTTACTAGAATGGGAAGTCTAAATAGATGAATACAATTAGATCTCTCTCAGCTTCAAACACAGCAGTGCAAAGACAGTTCAGTGTTTTATTTCCTGTCTGTCAGTTAAAAGTGCAGTGTAGAATTATGGCCAAATACAAGTACCAAATTTTCATAAGAGCATGTGAACTACTGGTATAAAGCTGAAAAGAAAGCTGCTGTGTGCAGCAGTAGAGGCACATCCTCTGGTGTTCCAGAGTGAAACCATCTCACATTTGTAGGTATAGGCTGTGAACATGAACCCCCGTTTTTCTCCCTGCACACCTCCTGCAAAGTCACAAAAGTGTATTTTAGGTAAAAATGAACAGACCAAGGGCATTCCATGCTGCTGCTCAAAACAGAGCAAGGTTTTAAATAAACTGGGCTAATTTTTCCCAGCTGTAGTGGGGAATAATGTTTCTTTTCCCTACACAGGCCATCATCTCTTAGTAAAGGCCCTTATGCAGAGTATATGGTAATCCATGCATTTTAAAGAATGAGATGACTTGTAGTATAAAACCCAAAGCATTCATATCAGTTACAGACACCAGAATACTTTTGATGGATCTAATATTCAGCCTTTGGCTGGAAGGCAATTTTGAAAGAACCAACTAGTTAAACTTGAGATACTTCTATTTCCTCATAAGATTTACTTCTCCTCCTTAATCTGTAACTCCATAGTGAGTTTCTCTAACCATCAATACGACAGTACAGCAATATTGCCTCATCAGTCATGATTTACTTAATGTTTTCTGAATTTAGTAATATTTGATTAAAATTTAATGTGAACATATCATATCATGCCACATATATTATTGCATCCATTAATCAGGTAACCATAATAATGAAATGTCGGAAGATTGGATGAAAAAGGAGCTGAAGTCTTTGATATATGTTTGGCATGGGTTTGTGAGTGATTAACGAAAAGATACCCAGTCAATTGTGTAAAGCTTCATTAATATACATTTACAATCATCTATGTACTGTATCATCAGATATTTTTAACCTTAGTTAAACTTGATTTTTTAATTTACTGCATGACACTAAATATTAATAATCCTGAAAAATATATAGTATTCTATTAACTCTCATAATGCCAGAATGATTCATAATGTGTCCTAATGCTTTTGTAGCAAAGTATGTACTAAAAATATGGTCAGAGTTAATGGATCAATTTTGTTAAAGGTGGAATAACAAATGCTTTATGCATGGCTCTATAAACCTCAAATTACACAATCTTATTAAAATAAATGTAAGTTGGTATTTCCATCTACTTTTTTAATATGCAAAATTTTATATGATCTAATACAGCAAAGCATCTACTGCAGTTTGCTAGAGGAGATATTGGTAACAGTAACACCTGAGTTCATACTCATAAGTATTTTGTTAAACATATGAAAACCAAAATCCAAGCCAAAGTTGAAATCCATAGGCTTCAGCTCATTGTGAAGCAGGATTGTGACGTTCTCCAGGTGAACTTTGAGACATGTCATTGTTTTCTTGCTAGTTGTGAAAGGAAACAATTGAAGCAATTCTACAGCCTGGATCCATGAAGGAAGTTCTTCATGGTGCAATGGATCTTTTCAGGGTGTTTGTCATGGCAGGAGTGCACAGGTGGCTCTTGAGCCGTGTGTGTTCTTGCACTCAGGGCGGGCACAGCACAGATCAGAACACCCCTTGTTGGTACCAATGCTGAATGTTCCCAATGGCTTGCAGTGTATTCATTGCATACAACACAGACCAGGCTTACAGGGAGTCCTGGAGGTACCTGTTGAAAAGCTGCAGCTGTTGTACATCTGATATTTGTCTCATATCTTCTCTCACTTTTGGTGCGAATTCAATTTATTTAGTTTTCATTGATCACTGGGAATCATAGAGAACACAACCATTTTTTTCACTGCAGGTAGCTAAGTACATGTTTACCCTACAACAACTTCAGAAAGCAGTTCTCTTCAGAATAGTTTCAGAACAGTGTTGCCATTTGTCTTTCAACATGGCCTGAGATTTTGAAGTATGTTTGATTAGAAGTTGGATGCTGAGCTCTGAATTGAAATATTGTCTCTTTTGATGGCTGCTTGGAGATCACTGTTGTGTGGTGTTGATCTGTATAAGCACCATGCAGTATATTGGCATCCAGTTTATATTTTTATCCCACAGAGTCTTGTTTTCAGCTGATTTAAGGATGCTTTCTTCAGTACTGTCCAGTGGGGAAAAGCTGACAGCAGTGTTTGGGTACTGGGGCAACAGCTTAGTTCTGAGCAAGGCAGATGAGTGTCCCCATCAATACACTGATAAAGGGCATTGAAAACAGTCAGGCCAGGATCTATGACACTTCTAAACTAAATTCAGCCAAAATAGGCCTATGTAGCTGCATCTGGTACCTGTTCTGGTACCTGTTCTGCTAAGAAATGTGAAACTATGAATTGAAGAAAACATTGAGGCTGGTTACTACCAATTTAGCATTTGTAAACAGTCTGACTGGATGTTCTACAGAGCCTGCTTACTTGGAGATTGACAGACATAAATAAAATATTTATTATTCCACCTATTTATAAAATGATCCACCTGTGCTGGCAATATTTTTAATACATGCTTTATAAAACAAATTGATGTGAGTGTACAGGCTCTGTATCATGTTGCATTACTTATTTTACACCACCTAGTTCACGTACTGCCTTTGGCACCAATAGGCTCAGCATATATCTTGAGTGTGCAGACTAGTGATGAAAAAAATGCATTGTGTTCTTTCATTATGTACCTGTGAAGAAGAATTAAGAAGACACAGGGTACAGAATTCTTTCTTGGGCTTAGGTGGACTTTTGAAAATGAATTTGCTTCTGAGCTCCTGTCAGCAAGAGTAACCATAACTCATTTTCTGTGGCTGTTAATCCTGCTTGTGAGGGAGTAGGGATAGTCATTTTCTTTGCAGTTGAAGGCAGGAACAGCATCATAACAAATAATGACTTTAGGATAAGCCTAAATGGATGAAGTGCAATTGCAGTTGTCCTTCAAAATTAAGAACAGTAGGACAAAAAAATACAAAAAATATGATCTAAACTAATATTACTTTAGCTTTTGTTGGGTGCTCTCTAGTCTAGGACCTGTCCAGGCTTGCAAATGCTAAGGCAATGGATGTTTAAACTTCTATGTTAAGCAGTTATTTATTCACTCTCTTACAGGTGGGAAAATCAGAAATATACAGAAATGTAGGATACAAGTGTCCCTTGTAATAGAACAGGGGGTTGTACCCCAGAGATCTGTGGTTTACTTTTAGACACTGCAGCTCATCACTGAAAGAGCACACTGAATATAACATACATTCCCAATCTTTTCAGTAAAGCAGGCTTTTTCCCTACACACTCACAGATTTCATACAGGAGAAAACCTATCAGAGATTTGGTGATTTTAAACAGTGTTTCCTCTTTTCATCTTTAGTTATAGCTGGTCAAATGGTGTCAAGTGTAGGTATCAAAAGCCATGGATGGGAACCTCTGAGAGTATGTAGAAGGATTCTATTTTGGTAATTCTTTTTGATGAAAGGCATGAGAAGAAGTTGTCTTTAGGAATGTGACAATTGCTGCAGTGCACAAAGTTATTTCCTCCTAGTGGCATCTGTTTTTCAGGGCAGAAAAATGCTGAGATTATGCTACAGCCTGAAGCTCTAGCATGTTGATGAGGTAGAAGGAGTCCAAATAAATTAACTGTTGTCAGACTCTGATTCCAGTGACTGGGATTTTATGTGGTTGGGGAAAAAATGGTCTTACATATTTGGAAAATTGTAGTCTGCTTTGGCAAGAAGGAAAGTGAGCAGATCAGAGCCTGTTTCTCATGTCATTGAAGCGTTTGAGGACTTGCCTTCTGCTGAGATGGGAGAGAACTTTCTGCAAAATTAAAAGTGTTTGTTACATCTATCTAAAGTGTGTAGCCCTGTTCTTGATGTAAGATTTGCATGACTTCAATCTGCTCTTCTGGCCTAGGGAGGTCTGCCTCTAGCAGTTAAAGGAGGTTTTTTTCAGGAATGAACTCTGACAGTTCCTTGAGTTTATGGTGCTGAATTATGTAAATATTGATGTGGGACTTGAGGAGAAAGAGCAATGTGAATTTGCCAGTGCGTATGTCCTTGCCCTGTCTTTCTGCAGCTGTTTCTGATATGATGACTGAAGTATTGCACCTTAAGTTACTCCTTAGTATTATGGTTGCAAAAAAGGGAGGGGGGATTGTTTGCTGCTGACTGCATCTTGGAAGTTGAAAATTTTTTCCTCATCTTCATGCTTCTGTATTTTTATATTCATATCCAGTGTCTCTCTGATGGGCTTATGAGAATGATGGGGAAATCTTACACTAAGATTTGGATATGAAGATGAACTCTGAGTTTGGAATTTTCATTTTTATGGACTTGCATCTTTTCAGCATGGTATGGGAGAACCTAGTGGTGCTTTAAGCACAGTTGCACAAACTGGGAGAGGAACTGCATGCATCATAGGCCCTTTTACACAGCATAGGTAGGGCTTTAGGTAGGTGCTGTAAAGCTTTAGTTTGTTGATGTGGAAATGAGGGTGCTGCTCTCTGTAAATCAGGGAGACCAAGGGGATGGAAGGTTTCTTAGCAGAGTGATTTAGCTGGGATAACTGGTAGATAACAATTCATGCTGCACACTGAGAGCCAGCCATTGAGAAATTTCTCTCTTCTGTAGAAACACACAGCCACTCAGTAGAGATTCGTTTGTGCAGCACTGAGCTGAGTTACAGTACCTGAGATTTCACATGACAAAAGAATCTTGCTGTCAGACTCCCTCTGCTGAGCTGCTGATACAAAGGGCTGTGGGAGGTGAGTAGGAACACCAAAGAGTCTCCAATTGTTCCCAGATAGCTCTTCACAGAAAGGTCTTCCCAGAGTTTGCTGCATAGAAAGCACAACCCACACATCATTGTTACTCATTCGTTCAGTTTAAGAGGCTTGTTTTTCGCAGATGTGCTCTTCCTGTTTGGCATTTGTAACTGAGGATTGTTGTTAGTTGTAGAAAAGTGTCATCCAACTATAAACTGAGATTTTCAGCTGATTCATGAGCCCCTTTGTTAACTACAGTATAAAAGGAATATGGTTCAGTGTGGAATGTAGGTTAAGCTATTTCTACCCCAGTATATTATACTACACAGAGAGGGTGAAAAATAAATCTTAAGAGCTATGCAAAAAATCCCTCCCCACCTTATATCAAATAGAATTAGTAAACCAATTAGAAAATAGAGTTAATTTCTATATGTTAGCCTGTATTATTCATGTGGAGCCTAAATATAGAGATGTGTATGTATATGTGGATTTTAAAATAATTAACCAAAACTGATGTACATGGTAAGTAAAGTAAACAATCAGTATGTTTGAGTAAGGCTTTCATGTCAGAAAATTGGCCAGACATGCTAAGAAAGGCAATAAAACTTGGGAGAAGAGGAGAAAATGAATTATCTCAGAATAATGGGACCAGGACCATTCATGTCTGTATAACAGATAATTTGTGGAGCTTGAGAGTTTTTATTTCTGCATTAATACTACAGCCAAGTAGGATAATCACAGAGAAGTAGCTGTTTATTGTTGTTCCAGGGAATAATGATCAGATGTGTGTTATTTCTGCCCAAGTTTTCTTCAGTATGTACTTATCATCTCATGTCTAGCTTTAGAAAAGAGTCTAGATTAAAAAAATAGTAAGAATGCCTTTTGAAAGTGATTTAAAAATAGTTCTTCATACTGAAGTGCAACTGTGAAAACACTTCTGAATTGGAAAAGCAGCTTCCTGTTGGCATATGGATGAAATGTGCTCTCCTAGGCACATCTGTTTCTGGCTGTATCCATCTCTAGGAATTTACACTCTTCAAAAACAGCATTAGGTGTGAATCTGGCTGCTTGTCAGAAGGCTATCCTTGCTTAGGCTTCCTTAGATCAGTGAGTTTTTTAAAAATGAGGATATTTTTTAATGCATGAGTCTCCTAAAAATTGATAAGCACATAGAAAATGTTAACTATCAAAACAAAAAGGAGAAATAACAGCATTGGCCAATACGTTTGCAGCAGAGTGAGAACCCAACACATACCTCTGGAAAGTTGGTTTACTAAATTAAGTGCAAAATAACTATTCTGAATTATCTAATTGTCTTTTCATTCTTAAGGTTTTGGTTTATTGCTGCAAGATTTTTTTTAAGCTTACAATAAAGGATCTAATATCTAGCACCTGAGCATTGGCAACACATTGGAGAGAAATATCCAAAATGGAATCAAACTTATTCACTCTGTAAATTACAGCTGTATTTAACATTGAGTGTTCTGGTATTTTTGGAAGTCTTCCTTTTCAGTGAGTTTAGGACTAAAATGTCAGCAAATCAGTTTTAGTGGTATTGATATGGTATGTGTTCAGTTGGAAAGAATGAGTGGAAGAGGGAAGAGACATCTGGATGGTGTTACTTCTGCAAAGAAAATATATATGCTCCATCATAAGGCAGAATGAAGCACCAGAGTGACTTTTCTTATGCTGTGCAAATTGTGGTTGTCCTCAGCACATTCAATTTCTGATCTGAGCCATGATTTTTAAGATCTCTTCACTACTAGGTCCATACAATCCACACAAGGTTGTTCTCCTTCAAGATTCTGAAGATGTTGTGGCTTAGGCTGAGATTTGGAGGGGTAAATCAGCTGGGGGCTGTGATCTGTAACCCAGTGACCTCCTGCCTGTCCTGGGGAAGAAGGGCACCAGCACTGTGCCTCTCCAGTCAGCCCTTCATTACCCAAAGGGAGGTGTAGTTGTTATGCTTCCTTCCCAAGTGTCCACAATGTGTGTCTGGTATCACACCAGTGTACTGTAAGGAAATAATCCAGGTGTGCTCTCCTGCCCTCAGCCCACAAACAGGAGACCGTGGGACTCCTCACCCTCAGATCAAAACATGAGAACTCTCTTTACATGAGCTTTTCTCACAACGACTTTGCCAAATGTGCAGAGCAAGGGGAGCCCTGAAGCAGCCTGTCTGCTCATCCCTTTGCAAAGCCACCTCCTTAAAGGATCACCTCATAATGGGGACTGATTGCCTGTTTGATCTTGGTGAGCCTCAGTTTCACACTAAACCACACAGATGCCTCAAGGGCCACCACAGAAGCACGGGTGATGAGGGGATAGTAGTGTATACCTGCATTCCTGCACAGTGGCTGCTGTATAGTTAAACACCTTAAATAACCCTTGGAAATTATTCTGGCTGTATTAAAAAGTGGTAGCTTAGCAACTGTGGGGTTTTTTGGTGGTTTTTAAATTTTTTTTTTTAAACCAAACAGTAAAGGAAGTGAGTTCTAATCCTCTTGAGGGTGCTGTTTATTAAAATTTCCACCATGGAAATTAGACAGTATCTTCCTCTTTCCCAAAACAATTCTGAACTAATTGCCACAGAAACATTTCTTTTAGCTGAGGTGACAGAAATAGATGTTAGAGACAGTAAACAAAGTGGTTTGTTTTCCCAGAAAACTGGAAAATACAGAAGTTTGTTAGTGCATCTGTTAAATAATGGCTTCAGGAGGTTAGATAGGAGAGTATACAGGCTGTTTACATGCTCTGTATAATGGGTCAAGAACCCATAATGAGAATTAGGGTGCCTTGTAAATATGTGGTAGTCACAGCCTCAAGGTTAAATGGAATTGCCCAATCAGCAGGGTGGTAACAGGGAGTTGATGTTCTTAAACCCATTCTGGGCTTTGCTTTCCTGTGGTTGGTAAGGGTTGAATTCTGTGGGAAGTGCTCTGGGAGTAGGGGAACTAGATGAACGTGAAGTTGGCATTTGGGATTTAACCATCTTAGAAAAAGAAAGCTATATGGTTTGTTGTTATTTGGGGTTTTTTCCTCCTGATGAGTATGTATGTTCTCTCTTGCTCTTTTAAATATTAAATGTCTTAATATAAAGCACTTCTGCAAGTTGTAGGCATCTAAGTGTCAATCCATTGAAGAACTTCATCCTGTCATAGTATCCTTGACTTCAAAAATGCTTCTTACTTTGGTGGAAATGCACAAAAAACTACAAATACAGCTGAGTCTGTGCTTTACTCTGCTGCACCCTCAGATGTTTCCTGTGGAGACAAATTTGTACTTGGCTATGTATCTTGAAATTTGTAATTTCACACCTGAAATGATTATATTGATTAGTTTTCACTATATGTGCAAGGTATTTAGAAATGTATTCTGTTAATGATTACTTTCACATTTGTGACATTGAAGCCAATTAGAAATCCTTGTGTGGTTTTTGAATGTTTGAGATGTCACTGATCCTGGAATGGCACCATTTGGTCAGTTAATAACTTTTGTTATATGCTTCTTTTATACAGTGTTTTATTGGTGTTCTGTGGGGAGACACAGCATAGAATTGAGCTGCAGGCTGTGGAACACACCTGCAGAACTCCATGGCAGCTCAGGGAAGTTTGTCTCCTCCTGACTTTGGGGCAGGAGGTGCCCCATGGCAGAGCCCTATGGAGAGCAGCCTGTGGAAGCTGACAGAGCCCTGAATAGCAGGTGATCACCCCTTTGGGGACATGAGGAAAGTGCTGCTGACATGGCAATGTGTGACAGGTTGCTTAGTGAGACTTCCCATATGGGGAATACTGTCTCTTGGAGAAGTGTATAAACCAGCTTGTTTCTTTGGATAAGCAATTCAGATTCTCTGTCAGTCTGAGTCCATGCCTCAGTTGTTGCTGTGTTCCCTATTGCAGACATTATCCATTGAAATTCAGTTTACTCACCATACTGTAATTGTTGCTTCCTCACACTTGTTTTGCACCCATTGGAGAATGCTTTAGGGAAGGAAATGCCAGAATATAGAAGGGGGAGAAAGATCAGTGCTCAGTCGTCCCTCTTGACCACTTTAATAGAGATAATTGCAATAATCATATCTATAGTAAATATGCTAAAAAGCAGTAGTAGGTTAAAATTATAAAATTGCTATAACTATCTGTTGATAGCTGAGCTGTGTCCAAATGTGTAGCAATAACCTTATGATTCTGAAAGCTTCTCTTGTACCTAGGGTGCCCCTTTTCCCTCCACAACATTAACAATGTGCATCTAATGTCAATCCAGACAGGTTTTTTTGACAGAAGGTAAAATAAGGGTAGCTGTGGTACTGAAATAGATGTGCAGGTGCACACAGAAATGCAGCTGTAACACAGGACATGGTGGCATGCTCAGCTGGGTAACCATTGCTCCCTGGACAGTGGCAGACCCTACCCAGCTCCAGATACCCACACCTGTGCCAGGCCAAGGCACAAAGGCTGTGTTTCATTGGGAGGACTTGGCAGTCTCTGGGCTGGGAGGTGAGGAAGGGCACCGGAGGGCTCCTGCACAGTCTCTCCCAGCTCTTGCCAAGGTGTTGAGTTGTGGTGCCACACTTGCATCTGTGTGCCATAAACATATATGGTGTAAAGCATTGAAGGCTCTGGCAAAATACCTGTGCTGCTCTTGCTGGATGTAATGCTCCAAGGCCAAGACCTCACAGGGAACTCGTGTCTCCAGCTCATCTTCTGCAGGGCTGGAGTTCATAGAGAATAAATTCCTGGAGTGTTTCTGCCTTGCAGCTCTGCAGGTAGAGCAGGAGACAGTGTGGCACGATGCTATGGCAGGGTGCAGTATCCAGGGGAACTGTGAGGGAATATACTTCCCAGCTCCAGTGGAACAGGACAGTCCCTTTTATTCTGTGACCTTGCAAATGACCCACTGCAGGTCAAAACAGAGGGTCTGCATTTGCTGGTGCTTAACTTTAAGTGCTTATAGAGATACTAATGTTGCTATGAATACTCCAAAATAGCATTGAAACTCCTTAGTATTTCAAGCCCATATTGCTTAACTAACCCCTTGAAAACCCATGCCCAGGGAAAAATTATTCTAAATCTCCCATGTCCAAATTCCAGATTTGAGTGGAAAGAATTACAAAATTGCATGCAAATGTTTTGGATTAAAATGGATTTTTACAGTGAAGCCTTACAATTATTATAAAGTAACTGCTATAAACAAATCCATTATTTTAAACTAGTTTGCAAACAGAAGTAATGCATTGGCTCTTTCTTCAGAATCAGAGGTCATGGTTTCTGAAGGGCTTTGCTGTTAAAGCTCAAGGACCATGTTCCATTTGAATTGGGAAGAAGCTGGTATCAGGTACCCTCACTTGAAAAGACCCACCACTCAGCAGGACAAGGATGTCTGGCTGTGTGTTGCTAAGATGGAAAAAGAGAAATCTCTTCTCTCTCCCTTGGCAATGGTTTATGGTGCTTACCTGGAACAGGCTCTTCCCATTTGAACATCTCCATAGCCACATACTAGATGAGAGCACAAGATTAAAGCAGAAATCTTGTTCTTCCATCTCAAGAGACAATCTGCCATCTGTACAGCTTGTTTTCATAATACAAGCATAAGTGAAATTTTGTAAATGCTTTTCATTTCAATAATTAAAAGTTTATGTCGGTGAAGGAAGACATTTTTAATAATTTTGCTTTTAAGGCTGGGAAGGGGAAGAGGGGAATATGCCAGAGACCAAATGGCTGGAATTTTTGTGTGAGTAAAAGAGACAGGAAGGATTTGGTGGTTCAGCCTTATCAATGTTACAAAACATGGGGCAGGTGCTTGTAGTAGATGCAAACAGCATTAAGTCAGTAAAGATCAAGTAATTTTTTAAGGGGACATGAAGTAGCGTAAATGTGACAGAGCGCCACATACTCCTTGCAAATGTTTGAACTTCAGCAGTTTCTGTAGTTTGAACTTCAGCAGGCTGCGTTAACCTGTATTACACACAGTTACAGGGCAAATGAACTTCATTACTGAAAGGTGTCTTGGCTGCCTGTGTCAGTAATGACGTAGGTCAGCCTTGGATTTATCATATAAATACTGCTTAAGAAAACCACGTGCCATGTAATAAAAATGTTCTATCTAAAACCACACACTGGCTTAAATAAGAAAAGGGTTGTGTCCTTGAAGAGGCTGTGAAGAACAGGAAACCTCACAAATTCTTATGTTTAGCACTACTTTTTAATATCCTTGCATTAAAAATGAATGATTACTTTTTAATATTACTTGTAGCCGACTATCCCCTACCGTATAGATAAATTTCTTGTATGATTTTATTATATGCTCAATAATAGTACCTATAAGCTCAGATTTCTTTTGAATATAAATGATTGGAAACAATATCTACCCTAAAGCATCTTTAATGTCATTATAGATGGGTAGGAGTAAATTAAGCGGTATTTAGCCACCGAAGTCTTTAATTTCATTGCATTTGAGTAGGAGTTAGACATTATGAGGTCCAATTAAAAAAGTCACTAATGTTTTTACATCTGAGTAGGAGTAAATTAAACAAAATCACTCCTGAGCTGCTAATATCATTTTAATTGAATGTCATTCAGTTTCTAACTGCTGTTACAACACAGTAGATAATGAGTCAAGCTCAACAAATCTTCTGAGCTCCAGGTACCATGGCTACTAGGGGTGAGGGCAGAGTTTAGGGATGGAGAGGGAAACTGTTGGAAGTTAGGAAGCTGACAGGAATGATAGCAGGCCTGACATCTCTTGGTTGATGAGACCTATGTTCATCTAAAAATATCACCCTAACAAGAGCTAATCTAGCAAGGCTGCAAGCCAGGTCATTATTTCTAGTGTTCAGACATAAAAAAAAAAAAGGCAAAAAAGGGCATTTATCCAGAAGATGTGATTTACAGAGTGAATGCTAGAGAGGCTAATGCCATTTATTCACACCTCATGAATAATTCATTGTTTGATGATGAGACAATGGTGAAACAATACCAGACAATATATAGATTAACACATGTGAAAATATAAAATCATATCCTATCACAAGCATTATTTTTTGATCTGTAACCGATAATACTGCATTTTCCTCATACATGGAAATCTTTTCACTTTGGTAAATAGCAGGTTAAGACAAGCTGTGGCACTTCTTATAGTGACAGTTAAAGAGAATGGAGTGAAAAATACCCTTCATTGTAACTGAAATTACTATAAAACAGTAGATATTTTGCCCTAAAAGCAGTTCAAGCTGTTACACAATGCTAGGCTTCCATCTGGAAAAACTGCAGGGTTTTCAACTCACTATTAGTTTGTGAGCATCAGATCTGTTCTGATGTTGCTTGATGTGTACGTGCTTGACTGCTGAGAGCAAATATTCCTTTAAAGTGTGCATGTAAAACCAAGAGACCAGGGTCTCCTGCCTGAAGCTCAGTCCTTGTTCCAAACTCACGTTGGGTGTTGGCTTCAGGTACAATCACACACTTGTGTATAGTCACACCCTTCCTTTTGGCCTATGGGGTAGGTGTGGCTCTGGTCTCTGCAGAAAACAGTGAGGTCAAAGGGCCACCATGGTCTGTGTGTTCACATGTGTCTGGTGCTACTTCTTGCTCATGTTCAGAAAGTCCCATCAACTCTCTTGGCTATGTACTCAAAATCATAGGGGGGAAACTTTTAGTTCTGACTGTTTCTTTCTTTTGTATGAGAAAGGGTAGGGAGAAAGAGAAAGTCAGTGCTGCTGGAGGGGGAAAGGCACTGCAGAGCTACAAACTGTCTTTCCTCAGAGCCCTGAGGGGAATAATATTCTCCTATTATAGAAGAATAGGTTGCATGTAGCCACTGCAGCACCCTTTTCCTCAGGGTTCTCCTGTAACCTCTGTCTCCAGATAACAGAATGTACCAAGGCAGCACAGAGTTGCCACAGAAGAGATGTGCCTTTCCAGGATGGACTTCCCTGTATTCTCCATCCTAAAGGTCAGTTACTTAGCCCAGGCACTGCTAGGCAGATCTGAGCTGTATTCCAACAATGTCCTTTCTGTCATAGATCATTCCCCAATTTTTGCAGAGAGCAGCAAAGGGTGTGAGGAGGTAACTGTAGAAACTTTAGTAGTAGGAAACTTCAGATAGGAAAGCTACAATTTGTTCTTGGCTGGAAGGACAGATTTCCCAGTGCTAAGGACACTGCCTTCTCAAATATGGTGCTTTGACAAAGACAATTGTCAAATTCTGCTTCTTCCCAGGTGTTTCTCATATTTAATTGTGAGATTCTCCATATACTCTCTCAGCTCATGCTATGTGTCATTGTGTAGTTCTGCTTTTACTTTTCTTGCAATAAATGGATGTCTGACAAGACATCCTGGACAACTTGAAATTAGTGAGTAAATTAAAGAAACTGTCAGTGGATGTAAAGAGGGAGGCAGTCCACTAGATTCTGGTGAACTTCTCAAATAAAAATCTGGAGTCTGTTAGCTGTTAGTTTCAGATAGAGAAAGAGGATGGGAAGTAAAATTGTTCATTAAGTAGGTTTTGCTTTTACAGCTGATTTTCAAATGAGCAAATATGAGCAGAAATTCCTGCTTGGGATTCAAGTCTGGCTGCTTTTTGCATTCACTTTCCGTGATGTGGAACACCAAAGAGCCCCAGTGCTGAATTTTGGTTCAGTATTCCCAGCAGGCAAGAGAGTGAGCTCTGTGAATTTAGACTTAAAGCTGTCATGCAGGGTGTGTGAAGAAAAGTTTGAGATTGAGCGTGGGCTAAACTCTCTGTGTAGATGTATTGTTGCAAACATGCTCTGGGACATGTGGAATTATATTGTTACTTGGGGGAACAATGATGAGATGTTTTGACATAGCCTTTTGTCTTTTCTGCGTAGATTGCACTGGAACATGTTACAGCTTGTTTTAACTAATGTGCTACATAAGTTGGTTGTGTCTTGTGTCTGTGAAATTCCAATGGTAGCACTGCAAAAATAATTACTAACAAAACTCTTACAGCATTTACTTGGGGAACTCCTAAGAAACTTAATAACTTCCATCATGTTAAGATACTTAAATAGGTAGGAGTTTACTTATTGAAGGGCAAGGATATAGACTTTGCTTTGGGATACCTGTTTAATGCCCTGCCTGTGCCTAAGTGGCAATTTGTGAAACATTTTGCATCTGCACATGAAGTTGTTCCACTTGATCTCTGTGTCTGTCAATCACAAAACAACAACACTTTTTCAAGAGGTCTAAAGACTACTAATTCAGTATTAAAATATTAGACCTGGATCTTATTTCTTGAAAAAAAAAAAAAATCTCATTGCAGTCTCATATTGCCATTTTTCTCAATCTTCCACTGCACTACTGCACTTCCAACCTCCCAGAGTCCAAGGGGTTTGTGAATTGCACTTAGAAGCACTATGGAACTAGGATGCATTCCTGGGTAAGCAACAAAACTCTGTCACCTATGCAAGTATTGCTAGGCTAGAAGTCATCATGGCTGATACTTCTGCTTGCAAAGAGAGCAGTTTGCTTCAGTAAAGAAAGTTGTCACAGTGTAGTAGAAGATAAAGTAATAAATGTTTTCAGTTATTCTTTTTTCCTGGCAATCCTGATTTGAGCACTTGCTTCCTTGAATTTTGTTGGTCAGGTAAAGTTCCTTAGCTGTTCAAGTCTCTACTCTCTCTTATTTAACAGTCATGTTGAATGTTTTTATCTTAAGCTTAAAGAGGTAGGTCAAAACCACCTTTCTTTTCAAATGGGCCAATTTAAATGAAAAGGGTTATGTTTTTCAAAGTTTTCTAGTTGTAAATGTTGTTAGGCATGTCTAATGTAAATTTAGATTACTAATGAATCTGCCTTTGCCTCACATTGTTCTTGTAGTCAAGCCCTGTGACTGGAACATGTAAGCTGTTCTTCACAAATAACAAATACCTCTGAAGTCTGTGGGCATAAAACCAGGTAGAAGAGCTCTTGAAAATGCATCTGGTCTCAAATGAGGAACTTTATTTTTTTTTTTCTGTAGCCACAAGTTATGGAATTAGTTTGATGGAGTTATGTTTACAGTGTCCTTAGTGCTTGCTTTGAAATATGTCAGTAAATATAAAAATCAAACTACTCATTGTATTGATCACAGGTGAATCTAGTTTGACTGTTTGCAAATGGCAGTACCTTCAGTGCTAGCTGAAGATAGGAATGCTGATCTTGAGAGAGCTATTTGTTTACAAAAATCACAGAACTGGGTATTTATGCCCTCTGCTCAACCATGGCCTACAGAAAGCTGAAACAATGAGATACTGGGGGCTCTGTGCTTGAACCACCTCCCCTGTAAACTAATGTGCTGGAGTTGATGAAGGCACACTCTTTGTGGGTTTTGCATGGTTCTGACAGGTGACAAAATCACTGCAGGTTGTGATCCGTGTCATCTGCTGCAGGCATTCACTGCATGTGCCTTTCAGAGCACTTCTAGCTGGAGCCACATGAGGCCAGCCTGGGTTCCACCTGGGCTCTCTGGGTGTCTGTGTGCTTTTGAAGTGCTTGGGTTAGAGACAAACCTGACCATGAAAGGTCTCTATATAAAAGACTCAGAGCTGGTCCTTTTAAGGAGGAAGGACTGCTCACCTCCTCCCCCCAGTGCTGCCTGTGACACATTGTCCTAGCTGAGTCTCAAGGAAGAAGAGATGTGACTTTGCCTATTCAAGCAGCTAACAGTCCTAGGTGGGACCTTGTCTTTCTTTAGGGGTACTGGGGAGAACATGCACACACCACTTCCATCCTAGATTTGAGCCCAGACAGGCAAATTCTTCTGCTTATGCAGCTGGAGAAAGATGCCCTCAGAGTACAATTTATGGCATTTAAGTCAGATGCTTAAAATGAGACAGTCTGTATGCATCCTCTTGTCTGTATTTTGTATACTAATCTGAAAACCTGGATGGTAGGAATCTAATGCTTTTTAAGCCTGTGGGCAAGACTGCCTAAATATCTGCCTATCCACTGCATGGATACTGACACAAAAACACTCTGTGTTGTCTTTCATCAGCTCTGCCAGGGAACAACAAGACTGAGAATGTGTGAAGTTTGCTGTCCCTGCATCTCTGTCTTTCCCAGGTATGCAGTCATCAGAACTGCTGCCCAAACAGGACTCTTTTGCTTACCATCTTACAGGATGCACAAAAGCAAAATTTTGCCTCTGATTAGTTACACAGCGTTTTCCTTAGCAGTTAGGAGGTTTTGATCAGCTTAGAGAGTTTGGTATGACTTAGTGCTGACTTTGGTTTGAGTATCTAATTCTGTTAAAAGGAACAGAAGCGTTTTGTGCTTTTGGTGCATTTTAAATGTTGCTTCTTTGTACCCCTTAAGATAAAATGCAAAATGACCTTTTAAACCTCAACAAAGCAGTGTAAGATATGGAGTAGTGCATTCTGAGTACAAGTTAGACTAAAATTCTTTAATCAACATCCAGAGTGTATAACAGACTTAAATAGCACTCTTTGGAACGCAACTCATGAGCTAGACTTTCACATTATTTTAATTGCTTGCATAGGAAAGTACGTACCTATTCTTGTGGTTATTTTCTCTGGTAGCATCTCAACTTTCACATGAATTCTGTTATTCTTCTGTTATTATTCTGTGTAATAAACATGAATAGATGGTAGCAAAGGGGCATCACAGCACAAATACCCTTTTCCTTTTAATGACATTTAGAAAGACTCATTCTTGTCCAAACCATTAAAAGCTGAATTCAGGCAGTCAACAACATAAAAGAAATGTAGCTGTCAGAATGAGTTTCAAAATATCCTCTTCCCATGTACAACACACGAGACATAGCTGTTCTGTCATCCAGGTGCAATTGTGGCTGTGGTTCCCTGGTAGAGACCAAGCACAATGCATTGCTTTTAACATCTTGTTCTGAGGATCCTGGGTATGTTTAGAACATGTTGGTGCCAGCTGGCAGATTGCTGTGAGGCTGAATACACGAGGCTTCTGCTCTTGCAGTGTCATTGCAGCTCCACTATTCCTTCATCCATTTTTGATTTCTGTAATTCAAGGGACTTGCTTTGCATGCACCTTCACCTGAGTTTGCCAGGAGTGCTTTTCTGTATCAAACCTCACCTTTGATGCAATTTTTTATTGCAGGATTAAAAAAAAATCACATTAAATCAAAATCATGCAACTAGTTTCTTTTTTTTTCCCCTCACTAATTGCTTTTATGTTAGCCTCACTAATCCATAAGTGCCAGTAGTCTCTGAGATACTGGATCTCATTTAATTTCCAAAGAAGCAGAAGAGAGCTAAAACAAGAAAATGTCACAGCATAAACAGACAACAGAAGGGAAGAAAAAACTAGATAAAACAGTTTCTTATCCTCCTACTTTACATTCATTCACTCAGCCATATCACATGTAACATCAGAGCATTCTCATCTTTTGAAACTTCCTTATCACTCAAGAGGAGTGACAAGTTGATCTCCCTTCACGTACGTAATTGTGCAAACGTCACAGAGCCTGAGGAGAGAGGACTCTCCTCCTGCCCAGTAACCATTACAACTTTAAAGGTTAGTAGAGGCAGTCAACATTATTTCAACATTTTTCCCCAGAATTGAGAGTATAAATCAAAGATGGTTTGTTTGGTTTTCTGTTTTGGGTTTGTTTTTGTTTTAAGGATGATTTTTAGAACAGTATTGGTTTAAAAACAATACAGAATAAAAGCCTTGAAACTATGGGAATATTTCTCTGGATTTTTTTTAAAGTTAAATTTTGAGTCCAAGTGACTTTTTATTTAGGAATTTAAATTGATTTTTAAAAAAATCAAAGTGAAATGTTTAAAAAATCTTGAAGGATTTTGATTGACTTTAATCAGTGTTGTATCTGGATCTCCATTTGTGGAAAGTTTCATCTTTTTATTCTGATTCCATTATTTTCTAAAAATAGAGGGCATATTGAAGAAACTTGAGTATTATAATTTGAGCCATTGAGAGGAAGAGTTAATACTGACTTGAAATTATAGTGCCCCATTTACTTGAACAGGTAGCAAAAAAATAAAAAAAAATGCACAAATTCTGTCTAGTTCATAGGAGTATTTGGTTAAAAAAAACTTAGGTTATGTATATAGGGAATTTTAATGAGAAAATAATCAGAAGATAATTTCCTTGTTTAGTCACAAACCCCTTTCAGCCAGTGCTATCTCAAATTTTTTTTATATTTTTGAGAGGTTCTTCCATTAGCTTCCCAGGTGAGCAGATTTGCATCTGCTCTTAAGAAGTGGGATAACTTCTATTGTTTCCTGTTGGCTAAGTCAAACATGAATCTATTTTATCCATCCCAATCATAATTAGCCTAACCCCAAAGTTATGTGATAGCCTAGGTTAAAAAAAAATGTAGCTAAGGATCACTATTTTGAAGTAACATATTTATTTAACTTTGACAAATGCACTAGAACTTCTGATTTCAATCCTTGACTTTTATAAATCAATATTAGTAGCAATATTTCTGCTGTTAAAAAACAGTGCTATTTGAAACAAAAATATTCTATTCAAAACCAAATGTGATGTAAAAATGTAAGATATCCATTTTGGAAATTAAGTATTGCAAATTTCATTATTGAATTTGTTTTCATTCAAATAATATGTCGAGATTTTGGCATTTTCCTTTCATTTGAGACAGAAACCGTTTTAAAGTCTTACATTCTCACCAAATGGAGAAAGCAATTTATTCTAGGTAGAAATTATAAAGGTAGTGAGAGTAGCTCTGTGATTTATCCTTCCCAGAGGCATTGACTTAGTGGATGAGTCTAAGACTGAAAACTTAAGAAATATTAGAGACAGCAAACATAAAGACAGTTCTTTATCTGGACATTCATCTCCGAACAACTGTGTAGTGGAGAAGCCATTTGGCTCACACCTGCTTGAGGCTTGCCACTTAGCCACTGTTGCTCTTCATGTTTTCTGAGCTATTTTTCCAAATAATACTTGCATAGAAAAGTATATATAAAACATATAGGTATATATATGTTGCCTGAAATGGTCATGTGAGCCTGAGACAAATGGCAAAATCAGCCCCTGCTCAAAATTTCTGAAGTGAAACTGAGCACAGTTGCCGATAAAGCCAAAGGTAAATTCCAGAGTATGAGAAGTAGTGTAACTCATAGTATAATTTTGAAGATAGTTGTCTGAGTGGATCTATAGATTGAGGAGTTTTTGCCTGCTGTGGATATACATTCATTGTAGCAGAAAATTATTTTGTAGTCAAATTGTTAGCACAATACAAAACTGCTTGAAGAATCATAACTCTGAGGAGAATTGCTGAGCACATACACGAGGGCAGATACTTCTGTTCACAAGCCTTTGTTCTCATGGAGAGAAGCCAGCTGTAGTGTAGTGCTAATGATTAGCTCACTTTTCTCATATCAATATAAATAATACCCATGAGAAGTACTCTGCCTTTTCATTTCTTTTGATGATCTGTCTACATGGTGGGTAGCAATGCCCACCCTCTTTTCCTCCAAGCCCAAATGGATGGTCCCCACACAGCTCTGTAATATAAGGGTCTGTCATGGACAGGATTAGGCTCTCAGGAAAGCAGAGACTTTTGTTTATCTTCACCAGCAAGAAGATGTTTAAAAGCCCCTCAGCCCACAGGCTGTCATGCTGACAGTCCTTATCCTCATCTTGCTACTCTGGCTGGAGGGTTGGGCTTGTGGTCATCCTACAGCAGCTGTAAAACAGCAGATGAACATGGGATGGGCATCTTTATTGCTAGAGGAAAAAAGACTGCTCCTCTAAAAAGCTGAATATTTACCTAATACCTGGGAGCTATTTGAGGCATGAAGCCCCTCACAAGAACATTGCAAATCCAGCCAGCTAGTTAATATTGCTAATATTTTTGAGCAGGTCTGCTGAAAATGGTGATTATTTGTACAGTGAATGAATAACTGAGAGGCTTGCTGTTTTAAGTTTAGAGCATATTTTATGGTGTAATGGTTTCTGACAAGCAGTGTGAAAAAATGCTAAATTGAAAAAGGCAATAATATATGGAAGCTCACAAATGTGAGTGTCAGTGGCAGCAATTTGTTCTTTCTTGTTTGCTACCCAGCCACCTCTCATTATGTTATTCTTCATGTCCTAAAGTCGACCAATTCCAGGAACAAATCAATACCAGGGAAATCCTTTTGTCTTCTTCTAAGGCATAACATGTAAAGAAAGCTCAGTCAATATGTCTTTTAATAACATCTAATGGAAATGCCTGGATTTCCCTTCATGTTCTATAATTAATTGAGCTCCTTGCCACCCACAATGTATAGTTGTTCCCCTCTATATTCTCTTTTGGCCTAATTGTCATTTGTTTTTCTGTTTGATTTGTCTTCAGCTTTTTTCTTTTTTTTTTTTCTTTTTTTTTAATGGTGTTGGATGTGCTTTGTGCTTAGTTTTATCTTCCTGTGCTTTTGCTTCTAAATGTCAGCATAATTTTTCTGCCTTATAATATCGGAGAAGTTATAACCATCAATCAGTCCAATAGAAGAGCAGAAAAGATTAGATACCATTTATCTGTATTGGTTGCCCATTGTAATGACCCAGTGGACAACATGAACAGATAATCTGTTGCTTTGATGGAAACTAATTATTCTTAAGAGTGACAGCGTCGAAATAGCTTTTGTGACATGGTTTTTAAAAATGATGACTACCTAGTCATTGCTAGTGTAAGACTGCATTTTCTCTGCTGTTTTCCCTATATTAGCAGCAGGAAACTTAGAATTTTTTTTTTTTTAAAGGAAAGAACCCTATTTGCAGAGACAAAAATATCTGACATCCCATGTAAAATGCCTATTAAATTTAATACAGAAAACACTGCTCTAGCTGCTGAAAAGTAAAAATGCACTGCCATCTTATTTCTGTTGCATGTAGTTGATCTTGTTGTTCTGTGAATATGAAGCCTTTTTTATTTTGACAGCTAATGGTTCTGCCAGTGTACTGTGCTGGCATTTCACCTCTTGAAAAGAAAGTTTCCTGCAGCTAAAAATATGTGTCTAATTGAATGATGGAATTAAAAGCAAGTGATACAGTTAAAAATAGCTGTTTCCATCCTTTCCAGGCACATGTAAATCACACAACTTTTACTCTATGTCAGTTAAAGGACTGGGGGGCAAAAAGGCAAAAAAGCAAAGAACTTCAAGAACTTCCTTAAAACTTGCCTGTATGAGGATTTGGTAAATGGCAGGATTCTTCAGTGTGTCCTGAAATTCAGTACATGCAAGCCATTGTTGTCTAGGGAAGCATGAGGAAAGAGTCTGGGAATGGGGTCTCCTCTCTGGGACAGAATCTGTGACCTCAGATCCTTCTGCAGTGACAGGGCTGTGTGTGCCACGTCCCAGCTGGGCAGTGCTTGCCTGGCAGGGACCATGTGCCTTGGCCAGGCAGGAGCTTGCTGAGTCTCCTACAGCTGCTGCTGAGCTTGTGACACTGCTGCTCCTTGGGGCAAAGTGAGCAGGGGAGGTGCTGTTTGCTAGGTTTGCACTTTGGCTGAGAGCTGGTGCTGTGCCCACTCCCAGAGGGTGTGATGGGAAGCTGGAGATGGAAGTGTTTTTATCTCTGCTGTCTGGCAAATTATTGACATGGCTGAGAGGAAGTAGAGCAATATTCCTGTCTTCCTAAAGAAATGGAGGGGTGTACTAAGTCAAGAAAGTTCAACTGACTCCTCCTGGGTAGATGAGTGCTTTTTCAGTACTGTCATTTTATTTCTCTGCTCTGTGGGATGTCTGGACACACTACCTGGCCTGGTCAAAATGTCACCTTGGCCACTTGGTCAGCTCTGCTGCGACTTAATCTCACTTGGGCTGTTGTAAATCAAGATGTCAGTTCCACTATCCTGCAAACCCATGGATCTTGGACCTCTGCCCAGCATGAAGTGCAGGTCACCACAAAAGGTCTGTGGTCTTGGGTAGTCCAACCATCATTTGATATGGCTAGAGAAATTTGAAAGCTTTGAAGCAATATCAAGCATTGATTGCTGTGCCCTTCTCTGCACTGTTTTCTTGGAGAGATGGGAAAAGGAAGCTCAGAGGTCAGAAGAACTGGCTGATTAATTTGAACAATTAGAACTGATGCATACTGTGAATAACTAGTAGACTAGATTTGTTTATATGGGCACTAATGAAAATTTCTTAGTTATATGGTTGTTTTGAGTTGGGAGCAAGTAGTAACTATAAAGGTCTAGACTACTAATGAACTAATAACCTAAAATAACTTAAATGCATAAAATATAGCAGAGCACCTATGAATCCTTCTGAAGCATCTGAAAATTAAATTGTGATGGTATTTCAGGATGAAAAGAGTCAATGGTAAAGAAAATTTCAAGTGGTTCTACAGTGAACAGAGCACATTTAAAATACCTATATTAAGCAGCAAACTTAGTTCAGTGTGGCTTCTGCAGACAGTTCTCTGCTGTTCAGTCCAGTCCACCTTTTCATCCACAAGTGTCTCTTCTTCCCTCTGCAAAAGCAACATAAGCCTATGGACTAAAGAATTTTGCTTATTGGTTCTGCATGAATTCTCAGCAAGGTTTGCTTTAATCCTGTGTATGTATTTTATTAGAAATACACTCAGCAGAGACCTCTCTACACACTTCTCAAGTGTGCTTTTGTGTGTGAGTATGCATTTTTAAAAAAATTCTCATAGAAATTCCACTGTCTCTTCCTATGCCTTTCTTATTCTTAAGTTGCTCTGGAGGTAGAGACTTGTAATCAGCCCTTTTTAAAATACACAAAGCAATCTGTCATCTTCTACACGGCATTTCAGATCTTTCCAAAGTGTCTATCTTAGCATCACTGAAAGGAAAAAACCCTGATGTTAAGAACTGCCAAGTTAATGGTTAATCAGTGGTGTCTGGTCCCCATCCATGGGACATCTTGTAGAACAATCAAGCCTTGCTCTGTCATAGTCCCAAGCAGTGATTGCCTCTGCATCCTATGAGACATGAGGCACTAGGGATGAAGATGGAACGCCTCAGTAGCTAATTAAACAAGGCAACTACAACTGAAGTACATGCCTGAATAAATAGGCTGGAGTACAGAATCTGTCAAGCTGATCTGTCTTTAAGTGCTTTGCACCCTTCACTGTACCTGGTTGAACATTAACATCCCAGATTTGCTGATTTTCACCAATATCCTGCCACATGCAGAGAACTGGCTGAAAGGAAGCTGGTATTTTTTGTAAAGTAGCTCCTTGAAGCATTATCCGAAAAAAGACATCAATCTTCACTGTTGTAAAGAAAGAGCACAAGATGTTTTAAACATTTTGAAGACAAAATGCACTGTCTGTACTTTCCTATTTCTCTTCTACTACTTCCTTGCTCACTGAGGATGTATGTTTTTATAAGAATTCAGAAAAGGAGTATCATAAAGAAAATGAAGGAACAATGATAAAGCAAGTGCTCTGCTCTTCCCTGCCTGTTCACACATTTTCTAACTTTGTCTATGGCTGAGCCTTCTAAAATTCTTATCTGTGCATTTCAAGGGTCACCAGGATTTCTTTCCAAAGTCCATGAAAAAAGGCATGCAAAATAAAAGCAGGAATAAATATAGGAGGAAAGCTTTTCCTCAAAGCATTTTATCTTCTCCCTATCCTGTCTGGAACAAAAAAACCACAACTGCAAAATCTAAAGGAAATAACCAAAATATTTCTTGGAAATATACATTAAAAAAAGATGGGGAGAGTTGATACAGTTGAAACAATACAGATGTAGAAGCAGGAATGTGAGGAAAAACAGCACCAAGAATCTACTGCTACTGAGGTTGTGAATAACAATCTTCTCTGAGTGAGGACAGCAGAGATCACAGAGTGGTATTCCAAAAATCTGTGGAAAAGTCTGTGCTGTAACAGAAAGATGTCAGTGTAGAGAAAAAATATTTAGCAAATTTGGCAATAGTTACTGAAATAGAGCTGCAGATGAAACTTTCCTTTCTCTAGAAAAGGTTGCACCTTTAGAAAAAGTTATCTCCTTAAATGTATTCATTGACTACGGACAAGGAACTGTGCTAAGCAATTGGAATATACAATACTGAGGCTCAAGATTCTTAGATGATTTTGGTAGGAAGCTCAATTCTTGTTCAGAGTTAGGAGTCCTCAGAGTAACTGGAGATTTTGGAAGGTTTGGGATGAGCACCCAATTGATGTGGGCAAACTTTGTTGAGAATTAGTATTGACTGTGCCAGTGAAAGTGTAGGAATGGTTTTGAGTGGAAGATTTTGAGCACTTATTGTGAGTGATGTGAATTTTAAGGGATAAAAACAGGATAAAATTTGTGCATATTGCTGGGGAAAGTGTACAGGTAGCTGTCACAAGGAACTGTTTGATGTGCTTGAGGAATGGAACAAATATGGCAGGACAGAAGTACAGAAATTGTAATAACTGTGCACACTTTTGTACCAGTGTTCCTAGGAAGTACCAGCAGTCTGGGCAGATAAAAGTTATGAAAGTTTGTGAGTGAGACTGGGAACCAAATTCTGCCTTCAAAAAGGGTTTAGGCCACAGAAGGATCTGTGTTGTCTGAGCTGAAATCAGGATGTCATATATAGAGTACACAACTAGTCCTTGAGCAGGGGCTGGGCTCCAAGCCTTGCTCCAAGTATTGTACTATAGCTCAGATGGGCACTTTTCTCTGGCCCCTTTTGTAGAGCAGCTTCAGTAGGAAAGCTGGGAATTGCCTTTTCTGCTGAGGAGGTCATAGAGCTCTCTCAGGTGCAGCTGAACACATTTCAGCCATTTGGCAATTGCAATCATAGACATGCTCATTATTACATCAAAACCACCAAATGCACCTCAGGTGCTGAGGAGGAGTGTACAGAAGGAATAGTCTCTGCACTGTTTGCTGCTGAAAGACACTCTGAGCAAGTCATTCTCTGGGCACTTTGACAAGATCTCAGTTCTATAATGATGGAAGTTCCTGGATGTTTCTGACCCCAAGAAATTACTTTGGATTTGTTTAAATGTCTTAGTCCTCAAATGTCTATTTCTATTTATTTTTTTTCAAAGCAAAGATATTTCTAAAGCTATATTTGAGACCTTTTATAGAAAATGGTAGGAAAATGGAAAGCTAAATTTTACTAAACCATGGGCCAAGGAAGTACACTATAAAATTACTGACATAGGCTGAAGTCTGGAAGTGCAGATGTATCCTTGCAATAACTTTCATTTTAATTGTCTGTTTCTGTTAAATCAGAGAGAAAATGCAAATTGCTGTGAAATCAGAGTTAATTTATATTCTGTGTAGCTGAACTGTTTTATGAATGTTTTCCCCTACAAAAAAAAGTCTTTTGAGATATAGAAAATATTCACAGCCGTTTTCAGATACATGGAGATATTCCCACTTTCAGTACAGCAATTCAAAATGGAAAATGTTCTAAATGAATCTGAAGCTAAAATAAAAGCATCTGGGATTTGATTTACCCCAGTAATTCCCCTCCTCTTTTTTCACTGTTGGGGAGGGGGGATGAAAATCCCAAAAGCAAAAAACCAAACCATCAAAACTTTTTAAAATTTAATTTGTTTCAAATCTTCTTTTGTACCTATGCTAGATTTCTAAAATTAAAAATACTCACAAAGTAAGTGGAAAAGGTTTTACTCCTACTGACATTTGAACTTTGCTACTTGTTTCTTCCAAAACAAACCTGGCAGAAGACTGAGCCAGACCATCTCTGTTCAGGAAAAACACTTTTCAAATCAGTTGATGTATCAGCTGTGGTTTCAAAGGCAATAAGGTGCTTAATGCCCCTCTATCTCCTGGCAGGTGTGAAGATTTACCTAATCATTCTGCATTACTGTAAATAACTGGCCAAACCATGATTAATAGAGAATTTGTCCCTAAGGCTTAATCTTAAAGCACTTGCAATGCAAGTGCTATAAGAAAAAGTGATGTCCCAGTTGTACACTGGAGCTCAGTTTTGGTCTGAATACTGAATGTGCTGAGTTTGGCTAATAGCAGTCAAAGTTTTCTCGTTATGTGGATGCTCACTTAAACACCTAAAGTAACCCTGGACTGATAAAATTAGAAGTGGAATCAGCAGAATGCTGCAAGACAATATTTCATTTCCTGAAAATGTTTTTCTAGCTAATAAACATCTGCCAGAAAGGACTCCGTGGGGGCAAGAGCATCTACAAATACGGAAAATTTAAAGAAGTATTCTTCCACATTGCTAATGACTTGGTCAACTGAGAGTGTGAAACACAGCTCATTTTAGTTTGTTGTTAGGCAAAACATGCTTGATTCCTAAGTACAGAAAATATGAGCTTTTGATATCACTAGTTAGTCTAATTGACTCATCTGAGTCCTGTTTGAGCTCTATGATTCATCATTTTTCAAATTAGTAGGGACATAGGTAGGATAATATGTGGGTATAATCAGTAAAACATTTACAATGCTTTCCACTGTAATGGATTATCCTGTCATTTACAGTATCTCTTTTTTTCTGCTATTATCAGTGCTTCATATGCCAATTAAAAGCTTCATTAGCTCATTCTTGAGGAAGCTGCCCCTCTGCATTGCTGCTGACAGCTGAAGGAAGTGTGTCAGCTCGTTGTGCAGAGCATTATTTGCTTGAAGACGGCAGCTCACTTTAGCACAGACATCCTCCTGCTACACAGGAGATACTCAAGTGTCAAACGTTTTCAGGCCATCCATCTTCTTTGGCCATTCCACCCACCCATGCTCGAGCCACGTCCACCAGTGCTGCTGCCCCTCTCTGCCTTCCATTGTCATCATGTCATTGTCAGTTGTTCAGTTTATTCAGTGATTAATCATCATTTGGAAGGTTCTGCTGGGAGTAAACAGAAAAGGGGGTATTCCTGCAGGTGGTTTCTCTCTGATTAGTTAAAGCTACAATGGCTGGCTGCTGAGCCTTTGTTTCGGCTTCTTCTGAAGATTGCATGGGGTTTTTCCTTACCAGAATCTAACTGGGCTGGTGAGTGTGGGGCTGCCTTGGGTGTCCCACTGGTGAATGCTGAGAAGTAGGCCTGTTAGGCTCAGTGAATTTGTGTCACTCCAACAGAGGAATCAGCTCTTTTGCAGAGATTGCTAGAGGGTTTTTGTAAGGAGTCCCTTGCTCTATGTCCAGACTAACCCTGTTACAGGTTTAAAAGCAGAGCTTTTCACTATTCATTTAGAAACACCTGCCTGGCTGCTTTGTGCATAAAGGATAAAATATTGCCTGGAAGATGAGGGCAATTCAGCTTGTCATGCTTCCTTTGTATTTGCACCAACTATTTGACGAAGTCAAGTAATAATAATTTTCAATAACCTTTGAGAAGTGAGAATGATAATATTAAAAAATTTGGAAAACAAGGGACTTTAAACTTTGCTTATGTCTTCTGCATAATAGCCTAAATGCAACTCTTTCCCCATCTAATAAAGCATGGTTAATTTTGCACTCCTTTGGGTCACATGAAAAATCATATAAATTCCATGTATTCTGTCTACTTCTGTATTCCTTGACAATCATACTGAGCTTACTGAAACTTATGCTCAGTTGGAATGGTTGATGACAGTAACAGCTATGCCATGGTTCCAGATCTGTTGGCTTGCCTGAGTATTAAATTGCTCTTCATATTTCTCTTACAGATTAATATTTCTTTTTATGCTGCAGCAGCTTTTAATGTCATCAAAAGGAGACAAGATGAATAAGATACGTGTGGGAGGATGAAGCAGTGGTCACTCAAAGTATCCTGCTGTTTACTCTGGCTGCAGAGTTTATTGTCCCTCCCACAAGGCAGCTGGCACTGGGCTATGATTTTAGTACTTGCATTATTTGTAATTCACAGCCTCCAGTTATAAAATGACAAACTCTGAGCATTCAGGTAAATGCAGCAGCTGTAGTCTGACAGGCAGACTCGTGAATGTGATGGGGAAGCTCTGAGTGACACGGTGAAAGGATTCTGGGTTTGCATGTTTAGTGTTTGTTTTATTATATGTGTAGGAAAGGGTGGATGGCTGGGTAGCTGTGGGTGGAAAAGGCTTGAAGGGCTGTGCAGAGTTACTGAAACCTGAAGAAGATACAGTCAGTAGCTTAGGTGGTTGTATGTTTAACTAAAAGTATCCTCAATTTTTGTGCAAAGAAAAGGCCTTCTTTTGGTGTGTTTGACCAAATCACGATGTGGTTCTGCTCCACCCCTTCTCCATATGTAGGAAGTGAGAGGCAAGAAATCCAAGGCAAGCAAATAGCAGTGGTGAATGGGATAGCTTTGAGAAGAGTTTTGTCATGCAGACCTGCTATTCTAGCTCTACTGGGTACAGCCATAGTGAGCATTCCTGTGCCTGGGAATGATTCTCCGGGGGTGTTTCAAAGAGTAAAGCAGCAGCCTGCATGCCCTTTATTGTCCCAGAGCCTAAGCTGGGAGGACATTTCGGGGGAGGGAGGAGGGAGAGGACGGGCCAGCAGCCCCATGTGTGAGTCTGTCCCTGGTCCCGTGTCCACAGCAAGTATGTGGGCATGGGGGGTGGGTAATGTGCCAACAACTGCTGCTCTAAGCTGCTCCAGCAGCTCTTCAATTCTGCTGAGAGAGTGTCAAATGAAGGGGGGAAAAGAAAAGAGCAATCTTTAAAATAATGTAAGATTTTGAAAACAAGTTGTTTGAGAGTTTATTTGCCCATACTTCTGAGAAGTGTCTAATATTTTTCACCAAGGCTACATTTGCTACCTAGCAGAATTAAAAAAATGGAAATGGACTTTTCCAGAACCAAATGCCTCTAAGAGGGAGCAGCACCTCGTGGAAAAGCACCAAAATCCACATGGTTTTTAACATCAATACAAGACCTGATAGTACTATTGGCTGTTGCAATGATAGGGCTCACCCAGCTGGCTGCATATGCAGAGCCCTCTTAGAGTTTGTATCTGTGAAGCACTCCCAGGGTACCTGCAGAGATGGGGATTGTGCTTTGGCTTTTGCAAACCCACATAACTGTTCAGCCCAAAACAGGAGTCTTGGACTAAAAGTCAAGCAGGAGGAAGTCTTGAGAGTCAGGTCTTGACAATCAGTAAGACTTTTCTTGCAGGAGTTGCCTGAGTCACATGCAGAAGGAGTCGTCTTTGGCAGTTCTAGTCTTGGGCCTTCTTTGTATTTTGCATTATCAGAAAAACCTGTCTGCAAAATACTTGTCCCTCGTAGTATTCATGTTTTTCCAGTTAATAATTGGCTTGTGCTATATCCCAGCAGTTTTAGACTTTTGCAACTGTTGTTTATTGTAGTACACAAATTAATAAAAATCAATAAATAGGCCTAGAGAGTAACAAAACTTCATAGAGACTTAGACAAAAGTGCTATAGAAAAGACTTGAATTGCTCTTTCAGACCTCATATGGGTCCTTCAGATAAAGTTTACAAAGTTGCCTGCTGTTTGTTTTTCATCAAACATAAGGAAACGACAAAGATGGTGGCATGGGGCAGCTATTAGAGGACCCCTCTGGTGCTTCCCCTCCCTTGCCATCCCAGGGCCAGCACAGAGGAGAAGCAGTCAGCAAAAGGCAGGAGCAGGGACACTGGGGATACAAGGGACCTTCCCTCTTTGGAGCAGCAGGCATCTTCTCTGTCTCTCCCGAGGCAGGAGCCTCCAGGAGGTGTGGCCAGAAGCCATCCTGGCTGTTGGGGTCACCATCAGCCTGTGAGCACGGGGTGCATTCACTGCTGCTGCCCCCAGCTCTGTGCTTGGGGGGGTACTGGGCACTCCCCAGGGCCAGGAGTGGGTCCCTGCAGCCTCAGGAGCTGACACAAAAGCAATGGCTGAGTAATGCTTTTGTCTTGGATACTTTATAACATTACCATTTTCTTTTTATGATTATTTTTGTTTACTCCAATTCTACTTAGTGCATCATAAAGCAATGTGAATATGCCTTCACTCTATTATAATGATTATTGTCTTTTAACCAAGTTATACAATCAGGTGGACTTTGTATGCAAGCAGAGGTTTTACATTTTTCAGTGAAAGGTAGGTTAATTTTAAAAACATGCCAATTAAGTTGGTGTGTTGTCCATAAAGGGTATCTAATTTGACAAAGTTCTATTAGAAAAATAATGTTATGTTTCTAATGGAAGATGATACTGTGGAATTTTTTTAAAGGCCCGATTTAAAAGAAAACCACTTAAAAACATAGAAATGAGGTACCAGGGAAAGAGAGATCAACAAAGCAAGCTGACTACAGGCAGCAGATATAACTTAAAAATAGAAAATTATTATTACATTAAATGCACAAAATAAAGTATACTCTGGCTTATGTACAGTACATACTGAGGAATTTCAAAAGTTTCTGGTTTTGTTTTTGAGGTTTCTGTTAATTGATTAATGCTGTTCATATGCCTGGTACTGTACAGTGAGCTCTACCCTGTTGATAATAGCACAGCCCCCTCAATGTAAGAACTATACTAAATTAGCATATAGCTGCAGGTGATATGGCATCCTATTTTTACACAAATCAAATATGCACTCTGATCCATCTATTAGATGCTTTTCCTCAGACCTCCTGTCACTGAAGCCATTTGGGGAAAGGGGTTTGGTGTTGTGATTAATTCTAGTTCAAGCAGCTATTTTTGGTGTTTGGATATTTCCTATAATGCAGAGCCCAAAACTTCACTCAGATGAAATCTGAACTGATCTGGTGACATGTGATCTGTATCTGAAGGATACTGGAATAGTAAAGGAGTGTCATGCTTCAAAATGGAAGAAAAGCCATGGATCCTAGTCCCATCAATTTTTAAACATGATCAAATGAAATTATTTTACACACACACATGCATCTGTAATGCATAAAATAATATTGTTTTGTGTTTTTGTCAGTCTGGTGAGTTTTTTTGGATATTGACAGCCAAATAGTAGCACCAAATTATATTTTATCCTTCCTATAGTGGTGTGCTTTTTGAAAATAAGGTATTTTGGAAAGAGGGTTTAGCTGGTTTTGTCCAGATAGACTTTATGAGTTGACTTTTTGTGGCTGTGGTTCAACAGTGCAGCTACATTATGGGAGAGCTGAGGGTACTTAATCCTCTCACCTCTTACTCTCAAGCAAATTATACATTGTAAATGGCACTGAATTTGTCACAAATGGGAACATCTCAATCAATATACTGAAAAAAGAAATCATTTATTAATATTTTACTTCAAGGATAATTTCCCCTCCAGTTATTTTCATTGTTTCTAGCAATATCTTTTATGATCATAAACCCCCAAGAGAGCTCATTAATGTGCATTGTGTGCATCAGTATATAAATAGCTTCTACTGTATGTAATAGTCAGACCATTTTTGTGGGATGGAGCAGGCAAATAATGTTGGTTGTCTTTATTCGTTCTTACAATCTCCCTGTTCTCAAAGTTTACACTTATACATTCTCCCTGTTGAAGCAATTTTGACTCTGGTGGTGATGGCAAGTACAACTTTTGGGTTTTCAAATAAGATAATGAAGGAAAACAATTGGTTCACTAAGTATTGTTAACTATATGATACTGGAATTTTTAATAGGAGTATGATATGGATAAAAGTACAAGGATTCTTAATTAAGGGCAGTTACTTTCTTGGAACAAGAGAACAATGCAACATAAATGTGTGTACAAAAAATGTGTTCCAGAAATGATTTGCAAGTGTGCTTATTTGTGAGGAAAAGGAATTGTATTTAGCTGAGCCCATGGAAGACTTTGAACTGCATGAGGACTATTTCTATGTAACAAAGTACTAGAATATTAAATAGAAAAATAGAAATAATTCCATTATATAGAAATAGTCCTCATGCAATCCAATAAATACTTCTTCCTATAATGATGAAAAGGGAAACACACACAGTGACTGGTGTCTGCTTTCTGACCCAGCAAAACTGATGACAATTTTTCAGTCAAAACAATATCCAAATGGAAAATAGAATTTTGTTCAAAATTGTATTTTCCTTGTGTAAAGATACAGATTTTGGTGGGAAATTTTAATGAAGTGTAAAAATTTCAGTGCCTTGGGTTTGTGGTTTTTGGTTTGTTGTGTGTTTTTTTTTAATCAGAACCCCTAATTACATATCTAAGTCTTAATTTCACTTTTTTCCCCCTTCCCTCTGTAATGACTTTTCAATGTACCTGTCTCCTCAGACTTCAGGAGAAAAGATAGATAAAATGAAATTATTTTTTATTCTGCAAATCTTAGAGGTTGATGGTCATAAAAAAAGTATTTTTGCCTCTCTAGGCTCAATGTCCAGCTTCTAGGCAAGATCCCTACCCAAACTGGACTGGCCTTCAATAGTTAAGAATCTAGAATAAATAAAATCTAATAAAACTGAGAGAATTACCCAGTTAACCAAGAATTATTCATATGAATATATATTGCAGCTTGAAATACCGTCCCTCAGCTGATAAAATGTTTTATAGCAATGATCATAAAACCACATGTCATTTCCTTTGTTTATATCTTTTTGAGCTTTGAGAACACACTCCAGAGAGGCTGAGTTGTGTCTCCTGGAATGACAAGCCCACACGAGGCGAGCGGTGTCACACGATAGGAGTTTGAAGGAGCGGAAATCTCCCGGATCCTGCTGGCAGCGCCCATGCCAACGGCGTTGGCTGGAGGTGTGAATGCTCCTGCAGGAGCCCTTGTGCTGGGAATGTGCTCCACATGAACAGCTGCCCTCCTGGCCCTGCAGCACAGCCGGCCTGCTGAAGGAGCTGCCACTCTGAAAGAAAGCTCAGAGAGAAAAGAGCACATAAGCATTATTTCAGCTGGAAACGACAGGAAGATGTGCTTCCTGTTGTAACTGTAAAAAGTATTTGAATATTTATGTAGGATTTATGCTCATCTCTATGAGTAGGGGATTTATATAGATTATTTACTGAACATAAAGAGGAAAATACCCCCCAAATATACCATTATGTTAGTTATGCCTCCAGAAGCATCCATTATGCAGTTCATTTTCCAATTAATCTTTACTGTCAAACACATGTCATTCTCCTACTCCATTCCAGTAGTAACTTCCATCCTTTGAAACAGTTTTGCAATGGGTGAATTAATGACATTGTTAGATGATTTTGTTGCCAGTATGTACTATATATAACAGCCACTGGGAACCTTGCTGTTTAAGAATGACCATTTACAATAGGACAAAATACAACAGTCTTCAAAAAGGTTGTTTTTGTGACAAATTATAACCAAGATGCATGTGTGAAAGAGGGAAAATGGGAGATAAAGAAATGGCAATGGTTTGTTTTCTGCTTTCTTCTCTTCCCCAGTTTTAGACTTTTAGTGTGGCCACTCCCCAAAGCTTCCTAAAAAGGCTGAACTGTCAAAGATGGAAGTACTTCATGTGGATAAGGGAGTTAATTAAAGGTAGAAAACAAGGAGCAAGAATAAATTATTAGGTTGCTCAATGAAGAGACATCGCAGGAGAGTCCTTTGGAAATGAGTGCTAGTCCTGGGCTGTTGTACATCTTCATAATCACTTGTAAGGTGAGTGGTGGTGTAGTGAGAGTATTCACTGATGTGGCATTATTAGGGCAGTTAACTAAAGATATTGAAAGAGTAAAGGTTTCAAAAGATAGATAGAACAGTTTCATCCTATAGAATGTCTAGGAAATTAAAAAAGGGGATGACATTCAGTACAGATTCAATTAAATTAAGGTACATGGGGAAAACACCTGATGCTGCATGCACAGTAATGGGTTCTGAACTGCTTACTGTCATGATGGGATTATCACAGCTCTTGAAAACATTTAATCAGTGCTCAGTAGCAGGCAAAACCCACACAAAATTAGGAAAAGAGCAGGAAACAAGATAGAAAAACAGTTTGATCATTGCAGTTAACCATGAGTTCAACTGAACAGTTAGCACTTCTCTGCACAGAAGAGAGGGAATTGAGGAAGGGATTATAGAAAGCTGTAAAATCCATAAAAAATGGAATTGGGAATTACTGTTCCTTGTCCCCTCTATGACTCTTAGGAGCCATTGAAGAAACCCTCAGGTTGTGGACTGAAAACAAGCAAAAGAAGTAACTTCTTCCCACAGTGTGCAATTAAACTCTGGAAGTCACCACCATGGGATGCTGTAGATTGTTACAGCCTTACATGTTCTAAAAGCAATTAGAAAATCGATGGAAGAAAATCCATCTACTCAGTGTAAAGGTGCCCTGCCTGGCCTAGGAAGCTGCTGTGTGTACCTCTAGCCTGTGTTACCTTCTTTCTGACCCTCTGGCTGTGGCAGGGGCACAGGATTGTTGGCACCTGACTCAGAGTGGTTGCTGCTGGCAGGAGGTGGGTACAGCCAGGAAGGTGAAAGAAGCAGGTTGCTTTTCCTCAGAGCTCTGGAGGTCCAAGCAGGTAGTAAAGAGCTAAAAGGTAACACAACTGCTTCATGCACTTTCAGAAATGAAGTGGTGATAATGGGAGAAGAAATGGAACAAGATACAGTGAGAAGGGAACTGAGAATTGAGAATGTTGAGAATCATCTGTTCTATTGATGCTGGCTTTTGCAAGGAGGTGTGTGTCACTGCATTTTCACAGAGTTACCTGTTTGAGGCACGTGAAAATTGCTGCTGCAAAGAGCTGAGCTGGGTCATCACCTGCCATGGGGACCATGGCATGGCTCAGAGCCAGGAGTGCCTCTCCTCCTGTCCTGCACAGATGATCCTCAGCAAGAGGCTGACTTGTCAGGGAGAGAGGCTGACTTGTCAGGGCTTTTGCATGGACTGACCTCCAGGAGTAGGGTTTGAGTTCACAGTCACATTGCCTATGAAAGCTCATGTGATTGGAGGTTTGCAAGGCTGGATCCACAAAGAGCCTGGTGGACTTTGGTTATTTTCTTATCTGTTTAGGTAAGGATTACTTCATTTTATTCAGTTTATTATTCAAGTTTATATTTGTCTTGTAAAGAACAAGAGTTTTGCTTTATTCTCTGAAGAAGAATGCAAATAGGTGGGGAGTGTTTTTTACATAGTGAGTATCTGGTGGCTTAAAGGTTGAGTTCAGTTGCATAACTTGAGGGCTGTATGTCTTGATGTACTGAACAGTTAAAAAGAAGTAATTGTTTCTGATCTTTTCTCTTTTTTTCTTTTTTTTTTACTAAAATTCAAATTTGAAATATCTTTTGAGCAATACTTTGAAGTACAGTGTAGCTCCCAGAGGTGGGTAATCTTCATGCTAATTTACTATACAACAATGTGCATTATTAAAGCACATGTGAATGATTCATCCAGTGAATGAAGAAAAATTATTCCAAATTATTATTGATGAGTTAATCAAGATAGCCATGTCAACTTTCTTTTGTCCATTAATGTGAACAGTATTTCACAATCATCATAATAAGAGCCAAATGTTAATGGCTGAGGTAATCAGACTCTAATGAAGAGCAGTGAAAACTGCTCTCTTTAAATAGTTTACAGTTTTCCTAATCACTGGAGTGGTCAGTTGGTCCCATGATTCTTCATATTTCATAATGTATTCCACTATCAGCTTTTTGTTTTCATTTACTTTTTCTTTCTTCAGAAGGTGAGTGAAAAAAAAGTAAGAAACTTAAAACCGTGTAATAGCAAAACAAATAAAACTTTTTGTAACGTGAATCCTTTCTAAAAGAAAATTATTTTACATCTGGAATTAAATGTATGAGAGCTTCCTTTTGCCTTTAATTTTTATTCTTCACATAATTCTTTCATTGAAAATAATAGCTGTAAGTGATTCAAGAGTTCAGTACAAGCCTAAACCTCATCCAGCAGACAAAGATCCTTGACCAGTTTTGGGGCAGAATATTTTAGCTGCTATCTGTGTTTCCCAAGTAGTATGCATGTGATCCACAAATAGGCAGTTCAGGAACTGGTTTGTGTGACTGATCCTGTGAGTAAATTTACTCAAGTGGCTTTTGAGGTTCTATATCTTTCTCCTTGCTTATATACTTGTCTTTCTCTCCCTGTCATATCTGAGACTGTTCTTTGAAAGTATGTTTTCTCCTTGGGTGTAATATTTTAAAAATTAGTAAAAAATTATATAATTATATGTCATCTTAGGCCAACAAATCTGCCAAAGGCTTGTAGTTCTGACTGGTCCACAAAATATCTATCTAGCTTCCTCCTTCTTTTCCCAAGGGATGGGACTTTCTGTCACCATCTTATAAAATAGAGACCATTGGTATAAAAGATCTGAAGCCACTAAACTAGAGCCACAGACATGTCCTAGGTCACTGCAGTAGTAGCAGATAGCAAAAAAAAAAGGGTAAAAGTAAGCTTGGCCTGGGGGAAAATGTCTTTCTGACTCCAGTGTTTCTTTCCAGTTCTCTTCCCTGGACAAAAACCTTACCATCCATAAGGTTCTGATTTGATGGATTGCTCTGAAGGCTAGAAGGAGTAACTTGAATAGTTCAGTTACTCAGAGTTTGTAAGGTGGGACAAACACAATGTTGTTTTGCTGCGCTACGTATCTGCACCCATTCTGAAGACATTTGGCCCAGGACATGGCATCACTGAGTCATTCCTCAGGCTGCCAGGGACCAAGCACCAGCCAGGGAACAACTTTCCCTCAGCAGGCCCAAGCACAGCTGTTTGCCAGGAGACATTGACCCTGCACTTGCACAAGGCTGAGGTGTCAGAGTAGAAGGTATCTGCTTCTCCTGTCAGATACATGTCACAGCCATTTGCCCTTGAGGGGGACCACTGGGCAGGAATACAAAATCTCCTACTGTTTAGAGCCTGCCCGGGCTACAAGGAGGCAACAAGCGTTCTTCTTTTTGTTTCAAATATTTTATCTGGTTTTCAGACTAAACTATTCAGGAATGTTCTTGCAAATCTGGGGGAATAGTAGTTTCTGGGGATGCATAAACTTGTCAATAATTACAGGAGCTGTTTGCTGTGGCTCTTACCTATTCCAACAACCTGAGATCATAGAGACAGTGTCAAATGAGAAGCGAGAAGGAAGATCTGACAAGGTGTGAGAATCCCCTATGCAGATAGTCAATGTACACTGTATTTTGTTCTTCCCTCCCCAAAAACAGAACCTCTTGGATTGTTCAAATGATCAGTACTGTAATGTAGGTCACAAATAATCTAACAAATAAAAAGTAGAGGCAAACATTTCCTTTTAAACTGGTCTAAACTATCATAAATATATGTCCATGTGTATACATCAGTGTGGCATTGAGAAGGCCAGGGGAAGATGGTGTTTTTTCTGTTAGGGGCTTACCAGTAATAACTTTTCATGTTTTGTTAGCTTCTATTGCTAAGCTGAATTTGTCATGGTGTGTGTGCATTTAATGTGCTCTCTAGGGATGGAGGGAAAATGCAAGCAGTTTTTGAAAGTGTGGCCTGTCTAAGGCATAAGGCTGCATGTGACACCAGACACTGTCACACGTACATCAGAAGGCCAGCTTGTCCTGGCCTGACCTTCAACTTTTGAAGTCAGGCTTGCCTGACAAGCTATAGAATAGAGGTAGTGTTGTAAATTCAGAATTCCTCTTATGCTGGGTACTGCAGGTTTTGGAAAGTGAATTTCATAACTAGTTCTCATTTTATGTCCTGAAATGACATGTTCAAAACACAGGATGTGGCCTTTCCCAGACTCTGGTGGGAGTGAAAATCAGATCTGGAGCCAAAGCCAATGGTTAAGCACATCGTACTAGAAAAAGAATATACTTTTATGTTATAATCATTTGATATACTTGTATACTGTATACCCAAATGTAAGCTCCCTTATGCTGTTTTGTACAATGGTAAACTTGGGATGAACTGCCTTAATGGGAATTTCCTGAGTTTTAATATTGATTCTGTCACACTACTTATCCTTTCTCACTTACATACTGCTTATTTTTTTTTATAAACACCATTATGTTATGTAAGCTATCAGTAGGATACTCAAATTATCACCTGGGTAAGCTTTTGTATCCTTTTTATCTCTTCTTTTTTGCATTATCTGACCTTTAGAAAAATAGGATTAAAATACATTTTAAGATGTTCATAAGTGATTTTAAATGAATTGTTTACTAGATATATGACATTCACATGCAGTATGAGTTACTTATGCATGTGAAAGAAGAGATTAGGAGAGCTGTTTATATCAGGCATACAATATCACATTTATGTTAAGTGTCCACCTGCCATCAGTGGCCTTGTAAGACCTTTGATGTTCGATTTACAGGTTACAATCAAATTTCTTGCCCATTGCTGTGCTGTTGATGGTTTTACTTTCATAAACCCTTGTTATCTTGAGATAGTTTTTTGTGACCTTAGTCAGAGATGTACACCATAATGCTGAATTCTCTGTGAGCTGGTTAATTCCACCTATTCACGGGCCCATCTGGTTCCTTCAGAGGCTGCTGCCTTGGGTTGAACCAAAGCTTTGCTTTCACACTCTGTGTAGTATAGTTTGTGTAAATGTAAATATTGTTCAGCTCTCATGCTCCTAGGAATCAATTAGTCAGTAGCAGGGGCATATCTTGCCTCAGGAAAGGAGCAGGGGCAGCAATGGTGTTCTGGAAAACAGCACCTGATGCCATATTCCTGCTGGAATTTCAGCACCCTGAGCTGTAGGAACAAAAAGCAGGTCTCCAGCTTCTGAAAATGCAGCCCAGGAGATAAGGCAAGCCTGCACAGAGTATTCCATGGCCATTCCTTGCAACCCCCTTTTGTATCTTCATGCATGTTCCTTCTCTGTTTGGAGCAGTCCTGTTCTATGACATAGCTACTCAAACATGGCACATGAGCAGCTGGCTGTAAAGCAGTATGAGACTGAGTATGTGAGAAAGATAGAGGTTAAATAAGGTAGGTGAAAGCCCTCCTCAAGCTTTTTGGACCACTCTGGTGTCTTCCAAAGGCATCAAAATTGTGTTTACAAAGTGACACAGCTTCTTCCTGTCTTTGGGGCCTCCATCATCAAGGTGCTTCTAAAAAACACACAGAATACAATATTGGATTTTCATATATTTCTGTTATTTCTGTGCTTGGCTTGGCAGATGTTCCTGTGTACCCATTCAGTCTGCTTCCATGTATCTTCTGCAGACACTAATGTGCAGCATATAGTCCTTGTAAGCATGTTGGCTCCCATTTACATGATGCTCTCATTTCCTGTGCTCCCCTGCTTCAAAACCCTTCACAAACAGGGGTACAGTGATGCCCAGTATCTCAGAACGCACAGTATGGGAAACTTCATACTTAGACAAGTGTCTTTGCTACAGCCAAATCCTCTGCCAGTTTTCTTTGGCTGTGATTACACTAGAGCTTGCTGTATTGAGAAATATGTTCTGTCAAATGATTCAGTGCTGTTTTTTGTTTCTCTAAAGGTTCCTTTTTTTTTTTCCCAAAACAGGGAGTACCACTGACCATCAAAGCATTTGTACTTCATGGCCTTACCTGATGGTTGATGTTCATATGTCTTTGCTGCTTTGATTCAAGCAAATACTGGAATTGAATTTGGATAATTAACATGACAAAGTCAATGTCATGACCCATTGCAATGAAGAGAGGGTGTTCTTATTTGCAGGGTAGTTTCTCAACAGTCTGGTTGCAGAGAAACATTTTCCCTCCCTGAGTTGTGTAGGTCATGTAGTCATGAGGAAAATAGCTCAGTGGTGTTTAATTTGTTGATTTTTTATACTGGTTTGTTTTCCAAAAGAGTTCCTAAGAAGGCAACAGAACTGTCATTTATCCTGTTCCCATCACAGTCTTCTAGCTTAATTTTTCAGAAGTACTTGAGTAAGCTGTTTTGCATTCCTGAAGTTCTGTTCAATTACTTCAGCTGAGGAAGACTGGCACCTGGTAATGCCCAAGTTTTCTTTTTCCTTTTTTTCTCTTGAGAGTGGGATTACCCTCTCTGGAGGATCTCCCATCTGGCTGTCTGCACTTTCAGCTGGCTCCAATGGCCATACCCTGCTCCAGCTGCATCTGTGCAAGGTTTGTCACTGGAACTTCATTGTGCTCACCTGCGTGTCATAGAGATGGGTCTTAAAGAGCCTCAGTTAGTCCTGGCATTTAAATGGGTTCTTCCTCCTGAATATGAGGACTGGCATACTGCTGGTATTACTATAAAGCTGTTGGCCTCCCTTTGTAGGGACAGAAGGATATTTTCCATTTTTTCAAGGTAAATGCAGGTGGTTGGCCTTGCTGAGACTGCTGCATGGGGACATCAGTGGTGAAGTTTGTCACTGAATCCTGAGGCTGAGGATGAGCAGTGTTGGGAAACCTGAGCCATCAGCTGTCTCTTCATTTAAGAAAATTGTTCCAAGTTTGTTGTAGTTCCCCGCTGCAGAGAATTAACTAGTTATGAAATTAAATGCTTAAAAGGGTTATTTCGGGGCTTATAAAATCTGTATAAAAACAAATAGGAATGATTCAATTGTTTATATAAAGATCTTCTTCCAGGAATATTTGATCTCTTTACTACAGTCCTCACTATTTCCTACATCTCTGCTTAGTGAAAATAGAGTCCTAAATTAATAGTTTCAAATCTTCTTCACTTACCCCTTCCTTTCCATTTCTTTTTACTACATGATTGAGTAGTTCCATGAACACAGCATTTTAACAACATGACACTGTCTTCCAAATACAGCTTTGCTGAGGGATATCTTTTTCTGACTGTTGATATTTGGGTTTGTTGCTCCTTTGGCCCCTCCCTTTGGATCTGTGGGTCTTTTCTGCCAGCTTTGGGTAAAAGGAGTGTGTGTTTGTATGTGTGCATGAGCGTGCATGCAGGAGGGGGGTTGCTCTTTTTGGTACTGCTGTGTCAGTATAATGGGGGTTTTGTTATGGGTTTAATTGATAAAATAAATGTCTCCTCTTTGATAAAAAAATACTGCAGTGTTTTGAAAACTTTAGCTTGCAATTTAAGACACTGATTCGTTAATGAAAAAAAAATATTTCCAGTGATAGCCTTTTAATTCCCTTCAAAGTGCTGTGGATTCTAATTCTATAGAGCTAGGTTTTAATAAGATGATACAGCTTTTCTCTTCAATGACAACTACTCTATTTTATTCCTCAGTACTGGTCTACATTTTAAAACAAACTGAATACAAAGGTTTTGAACAAGAAAGAATTACCAAAATATCTTTCATGACTACTTTTTTTAAAGCAGGTAACTTTTTGAAAGGCTGTATTCTTGGGTCTCCAAAATATTTAAGTTGCTGTCATGTGAACTACTGTGAGAGAAGGAAGACAGAGAACTCAAGTGCCTCATTCTTATAGTGTGAAATGAAGTTTGTGGGTGGACTTTTCACAGAGCTGCATTATGCTTTGTCTCCATGTGACATGCTGGTTAAATGGACAGGACAAGCCTTTGTAGTTTTGCAATGTCCCAGTGTTCTTTAGCACATAAGAAGAGTGCAGTATTGGTGCAGCTGTTCATAAACTGGTCATTGAAAACCTTGTTCAGGGCAAGACAGAAAATGCTACATCATAATTCTGAATCTGAGTTTTAAAGATGCTTCTGGCAATGTGCAACACTCCCTTTCCTTAAAAACATGACTACCTCTAATCCTTGTTGTGTGATACTGCAGATGGAGACAGTACTATGCATCTATTAGCAATTCAGATACACAGGGCTGAGGTTGAGTTTTGATCTTTTATGTTCTCTGAGGATCTCTCAAGAGTATTTTTGGCCTGGGGCTTTTACACAGCCCTATTTTGTGAGAAGTGCTGAGCTCCCATTTCTTTTCTTTCTGCTTTGCTGAGGGTGGGGTTCTGAAAGCCACTGCTGAAAACTTCAGTTGTAGTTTGTCTTTTTGAAGTAGTTGCATTTTAAGTACTTAGTGGGCTTAAAGTATTCTAATTTCTCTGGTAATAATAAATGCCTTCCTTGAATGGTAGAGAGGAGACTCTCTAACTCACGTAAAATCACACTCCTTCCCCAACTCATGTAAAATCTCATACCCTAGGGTACCAGAGCTGCTCTTCAGTGCTGACCTGGACACCAACCTCTTACTTTAGGAAGGAAGGAAGGAAAGGTTTGGCCTGAACTGAGAACTGGAGATGTTTGCTGGAAGGCTGGAGTGTATAAACTAATAATGAGATGTTAGCTGTTGCAGCTGCCACCTTGCATCAGGTGCTCCTGTGAGTTTTTGCTGTTTGCAGAGGCCCAAAGAGCTGGTGCCATGCAGGGAGAGCAAACTGAAGGGCCAAGAGGATGTCAATTATGAAACCCTGAGGGGTTTCAGATGTCCTGGAAAACCCATATAAAAATGCTAGGTTTCATCTGATACCATCTCACATCCCTGCCCAGGTTGTGGGGTGGGGGAACACTATTTTGTGGCATTTTAACCCTGATCTGGGGAAGTCTTGATGTTTGTCTGGTAGTTCTGTGCTGGTGATTTTGAAATTTTCTGTATACTGAGAGACTTGTTTTCTGCATTGTCGTGGGTTTTAACATGATCATTGAAATTCAATATGAGAGGACAAATCTGTCCCTGCTATTATTTTTTTTACTCGTGGTTGGTTGGTTTAGGAAGCAGCTATCATGGAACAGGGTGAAAATATCAACTGGCATGTAGACCACATTCATACATGTATTTCCTCTGCTGGATGTGTACAAATATGTGATTCATGAGATAGTTTCTGTTGCACTGGCTGCTGTATAAAAGATTAAAGCTGGGAGCAGTTTGTTTAATTAATTCCACCGTAGCAGAGCCCCTGCTCGTATGTGACCAGAGGCACAGAGACAAAGGAGGGTCTTCAGAACGTGTTAACGGCGGGGCAGCGGGGGCGGCTTCACAAAGGTCACAGCAAAGAGCCCATCCCAGCTCGGGGCTGAGTGATCTCCCTGCAACGGAGAGCAAATGCTGCTTTCACCTACATCAGGCTCTTATTTGCTCACCATGTGACAGTACAAAAGAGAATCAAAATTAGTTCGTATATTCATTCTTTTATTTTTTTTCTTGATGACTCCCTGTCGTTACTGAAAACTAATGTGTTTTCCAACATTAAAATATTGGATGGGCTATCAATATTCTAGTGTACTCTTTCATGTTCAGAATGTGGAAGGGGGTTGCTAGAAGATAACATCCTGTATTTAATTAAGTTGCTTATATATACGTGGTAGTTTTCAGAAAAATGAACTGAATAATCTCAGGATATTTCGGAGTGCATAGTATGAAATGATATATTGCACCATCTTACAATATCAATATTTGTTATTAAAAGAAATCTTAAAAAACAGCAACAACACCCCCAAATGATGATTATTTGATAATTTTACCAGTTAATTTTCTCACATCTCTGTATTTTGGTTTTTTTCTTGCAATCAGAAAATAGTGTGTACAAAACCTCCGTTGATCCTTTTAGCTTTGCACAGGGTCACCTGGAATGATCTCAGCATTTTCATACAAGCAGCAGAGAGCTGCTCATTTTAGTCTCAGACTTGCTTTCTGGCCCAACAGGTACTGGATTACATGCTGAGGTTCTATTACTGTCAATTGTATATTTATAATCTTTAAAGCACTTCTTTTCAGAAGCAAATTAAACTCCTTGGACAGAATTTGTAAAGTTATTGAGGTTCCTGAAATGCAGATAATCTCCAGCTGGGACTTTTAAAACATTAATTGGGACTCCCATATATCTCTGAGAATTCAGGTTAGTACATTGCTTGCATCTTCAGGCCAAATGAGGCCTCACTTCTTGAGGAAAGCCTTTAGGAAATGCTGTCATTTGGAGACATGTCCAAAAGCATGCAAATATTTTGCTGAGTAAGACCAGATTTTAAAACGTGTGTTTTAGTGTTTTGTGTTATTGGGCTGACAGACCATGCTTTCACTTCTGGGGGATGTGTCTGCCTGGCTGAATTTCAGTTCTGTGTTTCCTGAATATGCAGGCTCTGAGCAGAAAATGGTGAACCTTACTGCTGGTACTAATGTATGAAAGGAAGGTTTTATTACAAGCTGCCTGATGTGTCACCCAAAGCCCCTTAAAGTAACCACTGCTGGTGGGCCTGGGCTTGCCTGAATTTCATAAGCAAGCAGCTTTAGACTCTGGGTTTTTATCATATCCTAAACAGTCTGAGGTAATCTCTAAGACTCACATGTAAAGACCTATATAAATACTAAATATTCCCAAAAGTCTGTCATTGTGGGCATACTTGTTCCTTGCTGAAAAAACAAAATAATGTCATTAACATATTTTATAGAAAATGTATCCTATCTTTGTTTTTTTTCCCATCTATTTCTTTCTCAGTCATGAGAAGAAAATCAACCTCTTGATGACCAAGGTATGGTTACAGATGATACATGTTATAGTTTTGGAGTTCTTGGCACTGCCAGGACAAGAGGTTTAGGATTATGAACAGCTTCAAGGTTCCTCTATTTAGCAAAAATTCTCTGCAAAGCTGCTGCTGCAGTATCTTTAAAGAAACTGAGCTATTCTAGCCTCATGTTGACATTAAGAGTAAGGATTAAATTTCTCTAACTTTCTCCCATTTTGATATAATTTGGGAATATTTAGGATTGAATATACTGCCATTGGAACTTTGCAGTCAATGTTTCATCACAAAGGTATTCACAGTTAGAAGACAACTTAGATCTGATTCAGAAATACATTGCATAAATGGAAGTGACAATGTGTTTGTTAGAATTAATTTTAATGGGAAATCCTCCATTCAGGAAGATGAGCAGCTTGGTGGCTGAGACCTCTTTAGTGCCACAATGCACGTGCTGGCAGCAGCCACTGCTCAGCATGTGCCACATCCAGGGGGTAACCTGGAGCTGCTCTGACTCAGGTGAAAATGCAATGTGTGCAGCAGCACCCAGCATATGGCATTCTCCCTTGGCTGAAGGAGCCTGGCCTGAGAGCACATGCATTGGCAGTACAAAGTTTGTATAATGCACAAACAAAGAACATTTATTCAATTATGACAACTGATTAGAGATACAACTATTGAAACACTGAACTGGGGATTCTGATTTACTTGTGTGAAGATAATTTGTACATCAATCCAGCATAATCCTTGGATGGATATTTGGGAGTGTCCCTAAGGAAGTATCAAATGGGGCATTTGCAGAACAATTTCTAAAATCTTGATAGAACTGGTGAGAGATGAGGAAGCATCCTTGTTGGTGGGGACACATGATTGGGTGCCTGCTTTTTGTGGTTTTGTGTTTTTAGAAAAGAAACAAGCAAACAAACTGTGTAGGGTAGAATAAAAAATCATAATGGTAGAAAGATTCAGCAGAAAACCTGACATTCTTCTGGTGTTCAGCAGAACTCGTAACAATAAATGTTGTTCTACTGCAGTGTGCCAGCCATGGAGGGTATTCAGATCAGCAGTGGTAAGATTCATGGTCCTGCAAGAAAATTTATAATCATGACACAAATGGAATGAAATCCAATTCCCCCCCTTTTTACGTATTTTATCTTGAATTGTATCTTATGTGACAGGACTGCAATTAATATCTCTTGGAAAACAGAAGGCTCGTTAAATTGGCCTTGTTATGGTTGCTGAGGTGCTGTACTGCTGCTGAAAGGGATTCCCCCATTATCTGTGTTTGACACATAGTGCTAATCAACCAGGCCAATTCTGCTTTATCAAAGGTCTGTCACATGAGGGGAGATAATATTTATTCTGACTTGTACTAGCACAAAAAATGTGGGTTGCATTGGCAGATACACAACCCTCTGTCAGAACCGGTCACACAGAGCATTTATTGGGGTGTTCCCTTTCTGCAGAGCTGATTCCAAATACAGCTCACTTCACCTTTCACCACTGGGGATCCAAGTCATTTCAGTTTTTAAAACCTCTTCTTTCAAGGAATATTTATGTAATGAAATCTCACAGCAAGAAGTGTTAAATGGCAAGATTAATAACAATTCTGCAATTTCCTCCACACTTTATTGATAAAAAAAATAAATCTGTCAGCCCTACATATCCAGTTTGCTTTGGAAGCTTGTTACCAATATATATACCCTCCTTTCTGAGAGGTGATAATATGTGTCACAATATTACCTCATTTGCTGAAATTTTTCTGAACACTTGGTTTTGCTTCATATTGATACTCAGTTTATCAGGGACAACAATTTTCTCTGTTTACAAACTGCTCATGGAAAATGCATGAGGTTTAACTGTTTCAGTCCATTTGGTTTAGCAACACTAATAAACTAACTCAAGGCTTTAGAACATCACCATTCACCAATACTTTCATACTATTACAGTGTCGAGTGCTCAAACCACATTTGTAGCTGTAATGCAGCCTCATATGTTTGCATGAGAAACCACCTGCCCCAAACCACAATCCAAATGCTCTCTTATTTACGTGTAATAAATTTTGGATAAGAGGCTAGATCCATACAAATTACATATATATATGTGTGTGTGTGTGTGTGTATGTATGTAGGTATAACCTATACAAATGCTAAACTTATTTTTGATTCTTCAACCAGAGGAAGATGCTTCCTTGTCTCCAGTAACACAAAGCATTTTCTGCTTTGAGGGAAAAGATAGGAACTGCAGGAAGGGCAATTGGCAGTGCTTGTGCCAAAAGTTGGCTGCAACACCCTGCCCAGGACTGATAGCTGGAATAATGCCAGGGAGTTGAGGCAGAAGGGTGGTGTTTTCTATGCAAGTCATTATTTGGTTGTTTAAACTTTTCCTTTTCAGCAGTACAATTTCCTGGATTATCAGAAAACACCAACCTGCATTTTGCCACAGACCTTTTGGTACAGCAGTGCCAACATCCACCAATATTGGCAGATACTTCGGACACTGAAGCCAGGAGAAAAGTGTTCTTCCCCTTCAGAAAGAGGTGTTGGGAGTGTGCTTGCTGCAGAAGTTGCCCTCACATCAAGAAGGAAAGTGAGAAGTTGCAAGGCTGCTGAGCCCAAATGAAAACAGATACTGTCCTACAGGTACCTGGAAAAGGTTTTGCAGCAGAGTCCTTCTGAGCACAGCTTTGCACCAGGGCCCTTGGCCTCCCACTTCATTTTGTTTTGGTGCTGATGGCTGAAATGCTGGATGTCTAGGAATCAGATGATTTCCCAGTCACTATTCTGTTCCTGCAAAAGCTGCTGCTGCTAATGAGGGCCTTATGTTTCTGATTTGCTTCACTATGCAGAAAAGTTTCTGCTGGGACTCCAATTCAGAAGACAGCATTTGTCTCGTTCTCCAAGAGATGGTTTGAGTCAGTGAACTGATGCCAAGAGATTGGGTCCTTTATTTGCTGTGGAGGAGAAAACTTCCCTTTTTCCTTTCTTTCTTCTTCTTCTGAGGCAAAAAGCTCTTTAGTATTTCTCTTGTCCCACACAGAATAATGAGGGAATTGTATTTTACAAATGAACAGAGACACAACACTGCATTAGAAAGACTTCAATCTGATTGTTCTTACGTACAGTGTGCAGAATGTTGAAATATCATATGGAGACATCATATTTTAAATCAGTTAGTCATAACTTGGAAATTATTAATGCAATTTTGAGTCAAATAATCCAAAACAGATGAAGCTAAAACAAATTTAAGTTTCTGATTGTGAAGATAATAATCCTTCCTTTTTTGCATGCTCATCTTCCATGAGCTCCAGTACTGGGTGTACTTCTAACATTGTGCATCTTCATGCACAATTTACAAGCTTAGTATAATGCCATGTTTGTTTATACATGTCTGCTTCAGATTTATTAGATGAAATATCCTGAAGGTCAGTGTTGAAACAGAAAGCAGGGAGGTAAGTTTCTGATGAATCATTGGTTGTGAAGTTGGTGCTTTTGCAGACGTAGATCATCAGTTAAATAAACATGATTACAGACAACAAATTGATCCTGGTGGGGTATTCTGCACCCCCTGAAACACAACCAGTCCCATTTGCACAAAGTACTTGCAGACTTGCAGAGCTGCTGCCTTGCACTTGCAGTGATCTGCTGCACCATGGCAGTCTGGGACAGCAGAACCTCCCCAGGCATTGCTGTGCTGGGAGCAATCAACACCTGCACCTGGAGCTGAGGGGAGGAACTGCTCCTGCCTCCAGCAGGGCTGGGAGCCAGAGAGACCTCTGAGTCATTGACAGTACTCAGAGCTGACACCTCCATGAACTGGAGTTTGCATGGATTATCAGAGCACAGCTCTGCTTGTGCTTTCAAATGTTCATTCATTTCTGTTGCACAATGTCTTAAGCATTTTGCAAGATGTGGCAGGAAGGATGCAGAAACATGTGGCCGTGTTTCCTGCAGTAAGTCAATCTTTCCCACTGTAGTGGACTGAGGTCTCAAAGGGAAAATCCAAGAATTGATAATGGCTGAGAATAAATCAGTTACTCAAGACTGAGTGAGCAAATGCTGAGAAAATTGTAATTCCAAGAATGGTCTGCTGCAAGAGGTTGATGTACTGTAGGCAATTCTTAACATAATTAGCAAACAACAGTGGCCAGATTCTTTCCTCTGAGTCTTTCTAATCTGAAGGAAAGAATGGAAAGAAGAATCTTGCATCTGCAAAGCTCAGAGCTTGTGCCTTATTCCAAAACAGTGGGGCTAAAAATACAACTTTAAGTGTTTAGACAAAGATAACCCTCTAAAGAGTCTTTCATTTAGAGATCTGACAAATGAGAGAAACGGAAGTTAAGATCTCTGCTTGCACTGAGAGCTGATTTGTTGAGGTCAGCGACATTGGGGTCAGTTTTAGCTGATGGTGGGGAACTTATGTTTTTTAAATAATTGCACAGAGGCATCTCAATATTTTGTTAAAATAATTTAATGGAACCAAATTAAGTGGTTTATCTGAAAATACTGAGGCAAAGTATTTGTGTTTTGAATGTTAAACTGTAGGAGTCAGGCTGGTATTTTGCCAGAAAATGTGATTTTGGGGAATTCTGTGGAAATTTCAAGAGATTGTAAACAGAAGCTGACTAGCAAAATGTATGAAATCCAATGTTTTTTGTCAGCTGAAATACACTTATTTAAGTAATACTATAGATGTCAACAATTGAACAGTGCAGGGAGTGGAAGAGTCACTCGTGTTTGTCCTTTAATCCTCCTTTATTTCCTTCTGGTCAATCTAAGTATCAAGCTGACTGATTTCTAACTGCACCCAGCAAAAAAGAGATTTGTTTCTTTTTACTCTCTAAATTTTAAGCCCGGTGTGGATTTTTAGAAAGGAATGTCTTTATGGAAATTGGCTATGCCAATGGACATAGAATTTTTGAAGGATGGAATTCCAAGAAGTTAGACTTCAATGCAGCACCTTATCTAAATATTCCCCACAGGTAGTTACATATTCAGCTGACTGCTGCTAAATGAATAGCTGTCCTGGAAACACTGTCTTTACACTTCAGAATATCAGAAACATTTTCTGGTTTAATTCCTTATACATAAGGAAAAGCAGAATGTGTTCCAATATGAATAGGACAAGAAAATGGGATGCACATGTGTGAGAAGTTGAACATATGTGTAAGTGCTCAAAGTACAGCAGCCTGTACTAATAAAAATTACAGATTTTTAAATTTTCAATTGCTTTTTCACTCTGAATGGTTGCTGAATGGCTTTCTCATCTTGTTTGGAAATACATTTTCTTTTAGAGCTTACACAGTATTTCAAACTGCACAAAATATTCCGTTCTTAGCTGTAGAGAACAAGTCATTATGCTGGAAAACTACTCTGTCTGCTTGAGTTTTCTACCAGTTTCTCTTAGCTATTACAGACAACTTGAAATACCTTCCTTTTTTGCACTTATGCCTATCTTGCGTCCATATTTTCTATCCTATAATCATATTATATTAAAACAGTATGGCAGTTAAAAGTGATTGTGGCAATGTATCAATGTTATTTCAGGAGTAACCTGGTTTTTCATTTTCTATTAATAGACAGTATTTTTATAATATGTTTTTTTTTTGGTCTTTTTTCTGGCAGTCATTATTTATCAAAAATTGTGAGGAATTGTGAAAGATTTTTGTGTATCTCCAAAAGGGGTAGCCCAGTGCATTTTTATTGGCTTTAGGCCTAAACTTCAGCTAGTGTGTGATCAAGTATACCGGAAAAATCCTTTGTCTATTGCTAAACCCTATGAAATTATAGATCAAAAGAGTTTTCCTATCTTACAAGGACTGTGGTACCATTCATGGGCTGAAAATGACTGTCAAAGTAATAAAACAACTACTGTTGTCAGGGAAAGATTAAAAGCAGCAGCTGGATTGTACACAGTCAACTTGAAAATCTTTCTCTGGGAAGGTAGATGCTTTAGAAAATGATCTGGCTTTTCAGTTGATATGCCATGATTGGCAGCCCTATAAAATGGCTACTGACACAGGAACTTACAAAAGAAAGAAGCCTTTTTTTCCCCTATAAAGAGCATATTCTGCTTCTTGCCTTCTCCCAGATTGGACTCTGCACTTGGAAGTGAGATGTAATGCAAGTGTCAGGGTGATGATGGCTGCCAGCCTTTCCTCTGTTTTATCCAATTTACCTATACTAGTTTTTTTTCCTGAAATAATTCCTGCTGTCAGTTTTCTGCAGCTTGTGTTTTAACCTATGCTCATTTTACTGTTTTAGCTTAGTTCCTTGAGTTCATCTGTACATTTTGCAATTCTCCTTAAATTCAGGATATTGCCACATCTGTTTCCATGTTATTTTTCCAAGATCATAATCCACTGGAACCGTACCAAATACTTTTAATCTCCATTCAGATTCTACCATTATGCCTGGTATAGAGGAGTGAATATTTTTAATTGTCTCCATACCTCTAGCCATCCTGATCCTCAAATTAGCACGTGTGCAATCTTTGAAACTTTGTTTATGCAAGGTCAGCATTAATGATTTCTTTAATTAGTTCCTTTCTTTCCATTTAATGATCTCTCTTCTTTCTAGCCATCCAGACTTTCTTGTTCTTTTGAACCAAGTAGATTATCTTTCTATCTGTATCACAAGATTTGGCCATCTGCCTTCCACTTGGTGATTTTTCCCAGATTGTAGTTGTCTTTGGGGTTTTCTTTCCTGGTATCTTTTTGATTTATATCTATTTCTTAATGTCTTCCCTCAGATATTTCTCACTACATAACATTAACTTGGAGAGTAGTTCATCTTTCTTGCATCCTGACAACACCATTGGAAATTAACTCAATGGTTTGCCATTGCTTTGCCAAAAGCTTTTTCTTCCTGCTTTCTGATTCCAGCTCTCCTCATGTTGTCATTTTGGGTTCCACATTCCCCTGGGAGCATTGCTGGATCTCTCCTCACCTCTGCTTGGCCACATTTGCAAATATAAGACGTGTTTGTGTTGTTTTCCCTTAGGATTATGTGCAATGGAGATAGGAAATGGACAGCTTTGTTTCACTGTATCCCATTTTCTGTGCACTGGTCTTAAAGCCATTTATGTGTTTGGCTTTTATGGGTCTAAGAATGGGTGGGTGTTGCATAATTGGTCACATCTCAAAGCCACTGGTGGTGGCCATGCCAGGCCTGCAGAGTGCCCAGTCCGTGAGCAAGGTCGAGTTCCTCTTGCTCATTCACACACTGGGCTCAGCACACACTGCCCCAGCTTCATGTAAGCTCAGTTCTTCCTATATGTGATGAGGATGGAAAACTTCAGCTGAGAGCTAAAATCTACTGTCCTTTCTGATCTTTAGTCAGTGCCCTGCCTGAGAAAAACATGCTGCCATGGTAGGTGACAGTTTCAGAAGGAATGGTGTTCAGGAGAGGGGCTGGATGCAGCTCCTGGCACAACGGCAGGCACTGATCCAGCCCCTGGGCACTTACCCTGCTCCAAACTCCTCTGCCCAAACCTACAAACACTCTGAGTGCCTTCAGCTTCTTCTGTGGCTCAGGCTCAAACAGTCTCAATCTCTAACTCTAACAACACCCTTGCTGACCGTGGACCTTGAAAAAGAAAAGAACAATATCTGAAGGGTTTTTTTCACATCTTTCTGAAGGGGAAATGCAGATAAAAGCAAAGCTCTTTGTGACTGATTTTTTTTTTTTTTTTTTCACTATCTACTTGAAAGGCAGTGGGTCAGAATTAAGGCATTTTTGCTGCGGAGGAAACGTGTGGGATGTTGGCTGCAAGCCAGTAGCCACTAACATCCCCGCTGCACCAGGAATACTTGAATGAAGTGGGCGTCACCCTCGGGAGAGCAGGCATTTGGTAACAGACTACCTACATCAGAGGAAAACCTCTTCATTGAGATTCAAGCAGTAAAAATACTGAATGAAGATAAACGGGTTTGGTAGATTCTTCTGAGGGACAGTGGAAATGGAAGAATTATCATCCAGTCTGGAAGATCATCCTCTAAGCTCCTGTGTTTGTCAGGTCCCATTCATCCCCAGAGAAGAGATCCATACAGTCGCTGACTTTTCTGACAGTATTGAAGTTTTATCTTACAGTTCTGTTTCCTCAACACAAAGAATGATGAAATAACATCTGGAGCTTTCAGACAGTAGTCCATGCTATCGTCAGTCTTCCAGAGTTTTTTTCCCAAAATCAGATTAAAAATCTGAAGTGTGTCAAAAGCCACTATAAAATATAATTTATTCAGACACTAATTCTTCTTGCGCCCAGCTGGATATCCACTGGGAAAAATAAAAGTAATTTCTAGAGTTTCTTTGTATCACTAAATTATGAATCTGAATGATCAAATAGAATACTCCCAGTGATATCATTGATATTTGTCCTAGTTAAGCTATCTTGCTGAGTCAGTCACCAGTGCTATCCAGTCAAAATATGAGCACATTTCCCTTGGATCAAGTCCATCATTACAACATGACATCTATGAAACAGTTTCTCTTTCCACCTCCAGTAACATGATAGGTAAGCTGCAGATTTTTTTTTTTGGTCTGAAACAGCAAATCTTGTTTCCAGTGTGTGTAACAGAAAGGAGATTTCCATCTTATTCCATCACTGAATTATTAGAAAGTAATATATTCATTTTTTTCAAACACAAAAATGACACCAATGGAAAAAAAGGAAGGAAGCATTTTGGGTAAGAGTGGGCAAAGGACAAAAGTGGCCATAAAAAGACTGAATGGCTAGAATAGAATATCCCAAATATTTTAAAAAGCTCTTCTCCTTGTAGAGAAAATAAAGAGATCCTGGATAAGTGACAAAACTATGTCCATGTAAATCTAAATGTTTACATGGTAATAATAATTTGGATTTTGGGTGCAGTTGTGCATATTGGGTCTGGTCTAATAACACTGAGGTTGCAGAAAGCTAGGGGATCTATGACAGCTAGGTGACATGGATGAAAAATAAGTGAATTTGAGCAGGATTTGGGAAAACCAGACCCATGAACTGGAGCAGGTCTACCAAAGTAAGGTAATTATTGGTTTTAGTTTGGGTAATAGGTTTGTTTTGACAATCTGCCTTTCAAATTCTGGTTTTGGAAATGACCTGCACAAGGTATTCGTGGGCAGTTGATTTGCAATGTCCCACCCCCTGGGCAGAGAGCCTGGGGCAGGGGAAAACAACTTTAATGCCTCAGGGCTGCACAGTTCCTGTGGCTGGCAAACTGGAAATCACCAACCGACCTACAGAGCAGGTCTGGGTGGCTTGATGGCAAAAGTCTGATAGGAATCAAGCCTGAAAGATTAGGGATTCCACCCCACTTATAATGGGGTGGAAAAGTGAATTCTGGTTGCAGCTTGAAAAAAGGTGTGAGGCTGACAGGTGTGTAGTTAAGAGAAACTGGGAGAAAACTCAGGCTGCAGCCAGGAGAGCCCCTGGACTGACAGATGCCATGGAAGCAGCAGATCCAGCATAAATGGGGACATCTGTGAGAAGACACTGAACAGAGCTGGGAGTCAAAGTCTGAGATGAGGAGAGGGACCTGGAAGAAAGCTTAAAGGCAGCTAAACAGGAAAGAGGGAGGGAATGATGGAGAAGGTTTGGATGCAATATTGGAAGTTACTTAGACATTTCAGCAAGAAAAATGGTCTGAGGGAAAAATGCTCAGGAAAATGGAAGAAGAAAATGTAACTGTGATGACTTCTTCTGTAAAGAACCCTTCTTTTTCTGAGATCCTGGAGTGGCAAGCAGCAAATTAGCAAATCCTCAAAATTAATTTGGAAAGTAACCACACTATCTGCTCTGAGAGAAAAGTTTAAACTGTCTAACAGAGTTTTTCTAAGGAAAAAGAAAATGTGCCGGAGGGTTCAGTGTTCTTAAGACCAAGTGATGAACCTTTGAAAATAGGATTTTATAATGGAAATGCAGAGATCATTAACTATTGTAAGCACCTCTAAGAATGACACCTCTATAGTAAATTACATTCAAATTAATATAAAACTGTAAAGATTCTCTGACAGCTTTGATTATGTAAGTTGATTTTAGTAGTTAAATGTTGACTTTCTATAATGCATTCTCCAAATATTATACTGAATGCTGCATCATATATAACAATTACCATGTCACAGTGCTATTTTGTGTAAATTAAATTATTGACAGCAATATAATTTTGTATTCACTTTATTATTTTGATCCATTTTTCTGTCAAAATATACAATGACTCTTCACTAGATTTAGAAACCAGAAAAACTCTTTAGATGGTGAAGTATTATTCTCCATACATTATTTTTCCTTAGCCTGTAATGAGATTGGGGAAGGAGGGGGAAGCAACATTTCATTCCTCCTCTGACATTGTGTGTGTTTTTAGACATGTTGTCAACTTTAAATTGTGTTTCAATAATTGTGCTTATCAAAAAGTCTGCAAAGTCCATGGCAGGCCTGGTCAGGCTGTCCAGGCATGTGGCAGAGATGATGTTTTTAGTGTGCTCCAGCACAAGCACTGTCCTCAATCACAGCATGGAATATAATGTGGTTATGAGCATAGGTTATTATTATAGGCTGGACTTGATCATCTCCAAAGTCTTTTCCAACCTAGTTGATTCTTTGATTCTGTGATTCTATGATTATTCAGCCTAGCTTTAAGGAGATTCTATTGTACGTCCCAGGGTGAATACTTCCTGTTCCTTGATATCTCTTATGAGTTAAAGTGACAAACATCATCTGTGTGGAGCAGCTCTTTCTTCACACCTTCTTTTCCCACATCCTTTTGGGGGCTGGGGTGTGAGTATGGCAGCAGTGATTGTCCATCCTTGGATGCCTGGGGAGTGCTTGCAGGTTGTGGTTTTAACTACTTGTAATGCAGCACTTAGAGTTTTCTCATCCACCTTTCCACAGATGCACAGCCTGTTGGCTCCTTGTGACCTGCACCACACTGGAGTGCAGAAATTGGAACACAAGCTCTGTCTTCCTGTTGGATCTCAGCTCTTCTCCAGGCAAGTACCCTGACCCCCAGAAGACAGTGCAGCTGGCTCACTTCACATAAAACCCAAAGCCTTAATCATAAAGACATGGGGAGGCACTGAGAGTGACTCTGAAACAGGGGTTTGGGTGCTATCCTGTAAGATTAAAGAAATGGGCTGAGATGCTTTGAGGCAGAAAGGAAGACTGATACCAGCACATCACATACCATGGGCAAGGACTCTAACTCTGGGTACAAAAACTCCCTCCATTCTGAGTGGTGGTAAAAAGGCTCAGAAAATGCTAATTTTCTCAGCTTGTGCAGATCAGGGAGGTTGGGGTGCCCATCTCAGTGGGATTTAGTTATGGCTTAGGTACAACCAAGCCATAGCTATATCCTATATCTGCTTGATAATAAAAATCAGAGACATATTGGCACTCCTGAGAGCCTGGGAAGCAGTTTCTGGTCCCTGGACCAGTGAAGCACACTTGTTTGTGGCTGTACAGCTGTGGGCTACCTACCTCTTCAGTAAACTGGCCCAGGTCTGTGCCCTTAATGCCCTGTGAGCCTTAAACTAAAGATTATTTTTCAGATGCTCTTTGCAGTTTTTATTCAGCTGAGCATGTGGAATCAAGGGCACTGAGAGGAAAGCTGCAAGTTGCTAGCATGGCAGGGATAGGACAGGGGTAACTGGGAGGGAACTCTAAGTTCACCATTTTTACCAGTGCTCTCTAAATATGCCAAAGCTCATTTGTCTGTTCTCCTCGGGTTGGGAACACATAAATAAAATATACTTCCTTTCTGTGGCAGCACAAAATTACAAAAACTCATCTGATACTGATCAAATGCACTTAACCATTGCACATGTACTTAATTCAGTATGAAATTGTTAGTACATTGTTATGTCTGCATGCAACAAATTCCCTTGTGCTCAGTGTTAAGGGACAGAAGCCCAGAAACACTTGGCAATCTCTCCTGGGAATTGCTGCTAATGCTGAAAGTAGATGTTGCTTCTTAGTCTAAGTCATTCATTTTCCCCTTTGCTTAGGCTGTTTGTTGTTGATCTACACTGCACATTCAAGATCTGCAGTGTGGTGGCAGTAGTAGTAGTGTGAACATGGAAAAGAATCTGTTTGCTTGAAGACTGATCTGTTTTTATATTATTCTGATAGAAAGGCATCAGAGTACCCTGCTAAGATACTGGTATTGACTTATATTCTGTAGGCAAACTGAGCTTATTAACAATTACTGCAGACACAACTGTTGAAGTACCAAGTCAGAATGACCATTTTTGTTAGCTGGAACATTTATAAAATACCAAGAATCATCAATGGGTAGAAGAATTACTTTTTTCTAGCTTCTTGTCTAACATTAATAGCCATCTCTCCTTTGTATGCTTACTTTGTAAGGAAAGATCTTGTCTTTGCACTTTTCTGCATGTAATTTCATGTATCTTCCCCTCTATGAAGCTGTTTGACACACAAACACATTGCAGGAGTAGAGTTCTAACAGAACCAGCTTCACTTGGTACTAGACAAATAGACTTGGGTCTTTCTATGGCACAAGCTAAGCCTTGATGCTGATTTTCTTATTTGGCCTAATTTCTTGTTTGATCTGCCAGTGTGGGAGTTAATTGTATAAACATAGAAATATGGGAGATGGGGAGAAATACATTCTGTGCTGCCCTGCTTGGGTGGCTCTGTTTCTTGCTGGCTTTGTTAATGTGTTACTTACAGCAGTTTAAATGGCAGGGGGGATGAGGAACAGTTGGTGATGAAAAGGAGTTAATGTGAGAAGACATCAAGAAATCATATTGCACAATAGGAAATTGTTCTTCCCAACATCTTTCTGTGCTAGCCCATGTAAGTGGGACTCCATAACAGTACCCTGTGCCTACACCAGGAAATGCAATGGCATTGAGTTCAGGTGTTAAACAAGTCTATAACCAGGTTCATCTAATTTTGGCATTTGATTTTAGATGGCAGTCATTCCTCTTGATGTCTGAGAGCCCAGACATTGTGGTGATGAGCTAGATCTCTGTTAGCACCTCAGGTTACTAACCTGGAGAGAGGAACTATGCACAAAAGGAGGATTTAAAGCTACAACACAGCAAACAAGACCTAACACCTGATTAAGTTATCCTGAGAGTTGGGAAAAATGAACCTGCTGGGCAGGTACTCCCTAATGATGCTGTTTTGACTTTACTAGCCTGTCTTCTCAATGTATCCTCTATTTATTCAAAGAAAATCATCTGCTCCTCTCAGTTATTTCAAAGTAAAGTCACAAGAATAGCTTGTTCCCACTCTATTCCAAATATAGATGTTGGCAGCAATTGCTTAGATAAGGGGGAAGGAAAGGAACTACCAAGGAAGAGGAAAGACAGGAGGAGGAAGAGGGAAAAGAGAGCTGAAAAGGTTGGACAAGGGAGTAGAGAGAGACATGAATGAGAAGGGAGGTGAAAGAATAAGGACAGTATATCACAGCAGAGAAAACAAATCAAAGATAGCAACAAACTCCTGTGAAACAGGTGGAAGCAGCCCAAATATAGGATGAAAAGGGCTATGCCTGCCCTCAGGAGAACCTGGAGTTTTAGCCTTGAAAAGTAACCCAACTGTAAATAAAATAATGTCAAATTTTTATTCACTCAGATTATAGGGTTTACATGATCAGAAAACTCAAGCTAACTTATGCCACTTAGAAATCTGGCCCTAGAAATGTTAAAACAAAACATGTTGCTTATTTTAATCTCGGGGGGGGGGGTGTTTGTTTGTTTGTTTGTTTATTTAATTCTCTGCTGCAATAAAATTCACTGTCTGTTCTGACAGAAAGCCATCCATTGAGTAACAGCTGAAAATGAATCTGAATCCCCGTGTCCTAAAGAATTCACAGTCAGGATGGTCTTCTGGTGAAACTGGAACATGTAGTAGTCATACCCTCAGGAGCAGAAAATAAATGCTGATAAAAACTAAGGAAAAGGCAGAACCACACACAGATTGACTTACCTAGAGCAAAGAGCTGAGGGTTTCCAAGGCTGAAGGCAAACTTCTTTAAGAAAAAAACACAGAGAAATGAGACATAAATGGAAACAGGTTCTGAGAAGTGGCACATAGAGCAAATGCAAACAAGTGCTTGGAAATTTAGAAGTCATGTAAGTGGCTCCAGCTTCCTTGGAGGGAAGTTTCTGGGAAACACCCCACAGAGCTCTTCTCAATCTCTTCTCAAGAGAAGACTGCTTAGAAAATGGTGTTAGAGGCTTGTTTTCCCTCCTGGTTTGCTAGAGAGAGATGTTATACCTGACTTTACTCGTTACTTGAGGATAAAAGCTATGGCCAGTTCTGAAGACACTGTTTCCTAGAAACGGAATGTGTCCAGAAACCCTTCTGACAGGCTTTCTGAACACTCAAACACTAGGTGATGGGACCAAGAGAACTGAAAATGTGACTCTTGCTACATTTCTTTTATTTCAGTCCTTCAAGGAAGAAGGCCACTTGCATCATGAAGGCACATGCTCGATTAGTCTCTCTATGGACTGAAGCGCCAGCCATGGGACAAGGCAGTATTTACACAAACACAGGAGGCACGTTGGAGCAGGAAATACAGGGTAAGTGAAACTAGTTTCAGAAGGAAGGACTGGAAAGTGAAGCTTTGCAGGCAGACTATCACTATTTAGAAACAAAGTTGTCATTATTTTGAGTCTTGTCTCATGAATGACATGTGTATCCCAGCAATTTTCACAGTTGAGAAGCAACTTTTTTTTTTCTTTTTTTATTTTTTTTTTTCTTCTTTTCTTTGTCCCCCCAGCAAGCAGCATGCAGAGCTGATATTTTAGCCTTTCAGCAGGGATGCCCCTCTTGTGGCTTGCTCTCAACACTTCACACATCGACATTGTTGGGGTTGTGGGGGTCACAGGGATCTCTGACTCAACAGGGCTAGAGTCTCTCTATAGGTAGCACGAGTGTGATGAAAACCTTCAGGGGTGGTATTATACGGTGAAAGAGCAGCAGAGCTCAGCCCAGAACATCGCTCTCTGCTCAGCTGCTGTGTCCTCGCTGGCTCCGGGAGCGCCTTTCCCCAGGAGAGGGCAGTGGAGCCCGCACACGCTCCGCGCTCCCCGCCCGACAGCGGCGGGAGCAGCCGCTCCCTCTTTCCGTGGGAAACTCATGGGGTGAGTGCAAGTAGGAGCACGGATTTTATATATATGCTGGAAACCGTGCACAGGAACATCCAGGAAACGTTCTGTGTATTTAATAACGGGAATAAGTTTTGAGCAAACAAGTTTGTTGCTGCTTTTATTTGACTGGAAGTTTTCTCTGTCACACATACTTGTTCACAGCCACACGAACTTAAACTAGTAGTTTATTGATTCCACATGGGTTTATTTAATTCCTATAGCCCGAATTAGAAAAAGTTATTGACATTTAAATAACCCTTCAGAATGCTGTTAGTGCTATCCTAAGCCAAGGACTCACAAGAAAGTTATTTACTTATTTCAAATTTACAGGCACTCATCCTAAGACAACAAGCAGCCTTGGCTGAAAACCACAGAGTGGTTTCAAGGTACTGTAATTAAGGGCAGACTGGGATGCCTTCTCTGCTCCTTAACCATCCCCTTCCCCTAGCATGCCAGCAGCCAGCCAGATGTTTTCTGTAAGTTCATGTTTACAGCAGGTTTCCCTGGCTGGATTCCAGGTTTTGGTGACTGGCCAGTGCAGACTAAGAGCCTATATCAGGCCTGTGAGGGGCAGGCAGGGCAGACTGAAGGGAAGTGGCTTTTGCCAGCAGCCTGGGAATCCAGCAGACAGCCCTGGCCAAAACAGAAGGTGAAATAGTAAACAAGCATTTCTTCCTTGAGGAAGACATGACAAAGACATGAGGACATGACAAATCTTTCCCCAGTGAAAAGGGGGAAATTTAGGAAACTCTGAAATTCAGCTTTGGAGAGGAGATTTTCTCTTTTACATGAAACATTAAAAACTCACCAACCCCAACATTAATCTAGGCCAGATTTAGGACAGACAGACATTCTTTGCTGTTGTCATTCATCTCCAACCTGAAAACAGCTCCCTGTTCCCAAATGAGTTCCTGCTCCCTAGGGCACCTGCTGAGCTGGGGCCACCTTAACCCTCCTGAAACAGCAGGATGCAGAGTGGAAGCTGCAGGGTGTGTTTCCCATGCAGGCCTGTTAGCACAGGAGGTCGGCTGAGTTTTGCTGCAAAAGCATAGTAACCCCCTGGAGAGATGACTCAAATGTGTGATGCTAAGCTGGTTAAATGTGTTGCCAGCTCCACAGATGATAAACTGCCTTTTCTTCCTCAGCACTCTCAACTCAGGTACAGAGGCAAAGATGATTTTATTTCTACAACTCCTGTCTCAGGTACCAGTGGTAGACAATGACTGCAGGAAAATATATCCCCAGTGCAATGTCAGCTACCAGCTTGTTAAAAGGGTAAATACAGTAAATCCTGTTTCAAAGAAGCTGGGAGTAGGAGAGAAGTTCTGCCTTTCAGCTCTGAAACATCCTCAATCACTGCTATATCCACTAAGAGGTCATGCATATTCGAGGCTTTTGGTGTGATTGGGGATTTGGCAATTTGCACCAACAATCTGTCTGTCATATGAAGCCACGTGTTTTACAGAAATCAGTAGGATATTTCTGCATGTAAGGGCCATGGATGTCAGTGTGAGCTGGGCAGTCCAACCCTCAGAGTCTGCTGTAATCAGCCAAACAGGAATCAAAGGTACAAAGCACATGCAAAGCAATACAGCAAGGATATCTGAAAAGGGCCCAGAAACATTTGAGTTTCATCTGTCAACAACTTCCTGAAAATGAGCATTAAGTATGCTTCCATCTTGCCCCATACCAGATCCTGCTGCCATTGAGACAAAGCCCCCATTGAAAGATGTCAAGTGATTTGATTGTCCCTGGAAATTTATTTCATTCTTAAGAAACCTTTTAAAATTAACCAGCCAAGTCAACTACAGTAGTATTCCTCGGGTGAAGTTAAATTTTGTGTCGGTCTTTCATTCAATCCTTTTCCATAGTGGAAGAACATTAAATTTGCCAAGTAGTTCAAAGCTAGAGTTGATTCATGGTGGGATTAAGGTGGGGTGTGAAACCTTGGTCCTCCTTTTTTCATGATTTCATGTCATCTGTGGGCATATGGTATTTTGAATTAATACAAGATGATGTAGAATATCCATAAGCCCTAAATCTGAGATATCTGCAATGTTTTGCAGTAAGGAGGATACTGCACTTACTGTTTCTCAAATTCATGTAAAGTAACTCACCCCGCTGCACAACAGATTCCAATATTTTGTTCTTTCATAGTAGCGATTAGACCAATTATAGCTCAGCTATAACAGAAAGGCACAATACAATTGCTCCTACTTCTCAGTCAAATTTCCCAGAACCTGTCTCTCTGTCACATTTTTAAATTTTACTTTCAAATTGAGATGGTTTTTTAAATGAAAATATCTAGAATCCCACTGAAAGCTTGCTTTCAACTAAATCTCGTACGTCAAACTGTATTGGCTGTACATTAAGTGCTAGAGAGGACAGGTAACAAAAATTTATGTTAAAAACCACTGTTAAATATTTACTAATTGCTGTGCATACTTCCCTGATCAAGGCAAATATCTATCTTTATGCCTACTATTCCTTAGCAAATGCCCCTAAAAAACCTTTACTTTTCCAGTGATGCTGTTGTCTAGTCTGGACTCTGCTGCCTGGACAAGTAATGAACCTGGAGCATCACCAAAGGCCAGGATCTGGAGGAAATGAAAGAGCCTTTCTCAGCTGGGGTGTGAGGTGTGGCGTGGATAAAGAAGGTCATGAGAGACACCGTGACAGTGCTTGGGAGCCAAGGCAGAAGGTAAGCCTATACACCATAGGGATGCCTGAGCACACCCCTCTTCTATGGCACGGGCAGTAATGTGTTAGACCTGTAAACATTGATTTCTGCAGTTAAAAATGAAAGGGAAGAGTTTTTAGGCTTCCTATGTATTCTCTGGCTTGCTGCTTTGGAACAGGAATGCACTGTCATAATATCTCTCATATGTTGCCATGTCTTGCTGCTGCTTGGGTTGTCAATGGGTTGTTTTTTTCACTGCAGACTATTGAAAAGGGGCCTCGCACGCTACAGACCATATGTGAGAGTTGCTTTCCTAAATGCAGTAATAAACAGCCACGAGATGAAATATCCCCAAGTAATGAGATTAGTGACACGGGATACAGCTTTCAAAAATAATTACATCTGACACCCTCATCAGCAAGAAGATGTAGGGGCTGCAAGCTCTAAGCTTGGGAACAGCATATGAAAGATTGGCTTCTCCTGGGAAGGGAGGCACAAGGGAGGTTATTTTTAGTACTTTGGAGAAAAAAAAGAAAAAGCCAGAATTTAAGCACTCTTTGGGTTTGATACCCTCGTTATGGAGGAGATCGCGGAGAAATAAAGCAAAAGCGGCGGTGGAAATGTTACTGAGGATGGAAACTGTGGGAGCACGGGGTTGAACTGAGCAAAGCGGGAACGGGTAGGGTCAGAACGGAACGAGGGGCGGGGGGGCACTCCCGCCACCCTCCCCGCCACCCTCCCCGTCCCGTCCTCGCCCGTGCCCGCCGATACAATAACAACCCAGCGACGGCGGAGCAGGCGGTTCCGTTTTCGCGACGGTATATATAGATCAGACACTTTCCAAAACAAGCAGCGCCGCCGAGTCGCTCTGTTCGGCGGCTCTTTCCACCCGTAATTCAGAAAGAAAAAAATTATTTTTTAAAATGACTTTTTCTTTGACAAAGGAGAAGCTCTATTCCGTGAATGCGGCTGTTTCCTGACCCGCCGCCGGCTTGCGGTTACAGGCTGCTGAGAAAGTGAGCGGGGTCTGGCGGGGCGGCCCCGGGACCTCCTCTGCTTTTCCGAACCTTTTAAAAATTTCCGGAACAAGCCCTAAAAGGGCAGGCGGGGCGGGGCCGGATCCTCGCCTTTTTAGGACAAGGGCCCCGCCACCGGAATACCCCCCTGGGCGGCGCGGCGGGCGGCGGCGGGGGCCGAGCGGGGCCGGGGCGGGTCGGGGCCGCCCCCGCGGGGCGCGGAGGGTGCGCAGGGAGGGGGTCGGGGCGGGCGCGGGCCGGCGGGTCCCACACGCGGCTTCCACGTGACCGGGCCGGGCCCCGTTCCTCAGTCCTTATATGGGCAGTGACGTCCCGGGCATTCAGGGGGCCCCCATAAATAGTTACCGCCAGACTTGTCCTCCAGCGCGAGCTGCGGCGGGAGCGCGGCGCTCCCGGGGCACCGCGGGCACCGCACCGCCGCGACGGGGCGGCCGCCCGCCCGCACATGCCGCGCCGGCTCCCCGCCGTCCCCCCGCGCTGGTAGTGGGAGGCAGGGGGAAGCGCCCCCTCCTCTCCCTCCCCTCCCCGCCCCGAGTGCCCACCGCCGGCCGGGAGCGCCGCTCCCCCGGCCGCCCCGCTGTCCCCATGATGACCGCCAAGGCGGTAGACAAGATTCCGGTGACCCTCGGTGGGTTCGTGCACCAGCTCCCCGAGGGCATTTACCCGGCGGATGACATCTCCGCCGCGCTGCCAACTTCGGTCGCGATCTTCCCCAATGCCGACCTGGCAGGGCCGTTCGACCAGATGAGCGGTGTGGCAGGAGGTAAGCGGAGCCCTCGCAGGTGCGGGCCGGGCCGCCTGCGGAGAGCGGCGGGGCGGCGGAGACTCGGGGCGGCGGGCGGGGGTCGGACTGGGACGGGGCGCCGGGACCCTCTCCGGGGCTCTCCCGCCGCCCGGCCGGATCCCCGCCGCCCCTTCGCGGCAGCCCTACCTCCGCACCCAGCTCGGGGGGGAAAGTTGCAGTCGGTTCGGAGCCCCCCCGCCTCCGGAGCGCAACATGTGCGCGCCGCAGCCCCGCGCTGGGCCGGGGCGGGCGGTGGCTGGGACCGGTGCCGGTCGTCCGGCGGGTGGCGGCGCGGAGGGCTGACCTGCTCCTTGCCCCCCCAGACGGCATGATCAACGTGGACATGGGCGACAAGCGGGCCCTGGACCTGCCCTACGGTGGCGGCTTCGCCCCCAATGCTCCGGCTTCCCGCAATCAGACCTTCACCTACATGGGCAAATTCTCCATCGACCCGCAATACCCTGGCGCCGGTTGCTACCCCGAGGGCATCATCAACATCGTGAGCGCGGGGATCCTGCAGGGGGTCAGCACGCCCTCCTCCGCCGCCTCCTCTGCCGCCTCCTCCGCCTCCTCCGCCGCCTCCTCGGCCACCGCCGCCTCCGCCACCTCCCCCAACCCGCTGGCCGGGGCCCTCGGCTGCACCATGGCACAGGGCCAGCCAGCCGACCTGGAGCATCTCTACTCGCCTCCGCCGCCGCCCTACTCGGGCTGCGGTGACCTGTACCCGCAAGACCCCTCCTCGGCTTTCCTGCCCGCCGCCGGCGGCGGGGCACTGCCTTTTCCCCCGCCGCCCTCCTACCCCTCACCGAAGGCGGCGGCGGCCGACGGCGGGCTCTTCACCATGATCCCCGAGTACGGCGGCTTCTTCCCGCCGCCCCAGTGCCAGCGGGAACTCCACGCCGGCCCCGACCGCAAGCCCTTCCCCTGCCCCCTCGACTCGCTCCGCGTCCCGCCGCCCCTCACGCCGCTTTCCACCATCCGCAACTTCACGATGGGGGCGCCCCCGGCGGGCGCCGCCCCCGGCAGCGCTCCCGGCAGCGGCGGGGGCGAGGGTGCGGGCGCCCGGCTGCCCGCCGGCGCCTACAGCCCGCACCACCTGCCGCTGCGGCCCATCCTGCGGCCCCGCAAGTACCCCAACCGGCCCAGCAAGACGCCGGTCCACGAGCGGCCCTACCCGTGCCCCGCCGAGGGCTGCGACCGCCGCTTCTCCCGCTCCGACGAGCTCACCCGGCACATCCGCATCCACACGGGCCACAAGCCCTTCCAGTGCCGTATCTGCATGCGGAACTTCAGCCGCAGCGACCACCTCACCACCCACATTCGCACGCACACCGGCGAGAAACCCTTCGCCTGCGACTTCTGCGGCAGGAAGTTCGCCCGCTCCGACGAAAGGAAGCGGCACACGAAGATTCACCTGCGCCAGAAGGAACGAAAAGGAGCCGCCGCCGCCGGCGGGTGCCCGCAACCCGGCGGCGGGAGCGGCACGGCCGCCCTGGCCCCCTGCGCGGCGCGGACGCGGACGCCCTGACGGCGCGGGACGCGCAGGACCCAGCGCGGAGCCGCCGCCGAGCGCGGCGGGCGCGGAGCGGAGCGGGGCCCGGCGGGGCGCGACGAGCACCTGGCGGCGCCGCGGGGCTCCCCCGGGCCGGGGCGGGCCGGAGCGGCGGGTGTACATAGGGGCTGCGGCGGGAGGATGGATGCATGCAGTGCCGTCGTGGTGAGGTGTCCTTGGTGCCTTGTGTGGTGTAGAGCCCGGTCCCCTGTCTGCATGTGGGGGGTGCCTTACCGATCCGCTCCGACGACAGCGGCGACACCGAGACCGGAAAGTTTTTCCCTCCCTGGTTTTAGTATGGCTGTACATTTCTGCCTATTAATATTGGGATTTTTTTTTTTTTTTTTAGAGACTATATTTTTGTACGCACTGGTTTGGGGTTTTGGTTTTGTTTTCCTTTTTGGTGACTTGAAAGTGTTCCGTTTGTAGTAGGACTTGGGACAGGATGTAAATACTCGGGCTGGGACCGGCGCCCGTGGTCGGCCGGCACCCAGTGCGCCGCAGGTAACACGAATAATGCACAACCACTAACGGGGGCTGGAAGGAGAGGGGAGTATCTTTATCTTTCTGGCCACTCTGTAAATAAACTTTTCGACAATAGGGTAGGTGCTTACAAAGTTTATAAAAGACGACAAATAAATCTCTTAATTATGCTAAATTGACATCTTTATTTCCGTAGGTTCCCTGGCCTGACCCAGGGAGGGGTTTATCCCCCGCTCGTCCCCGACCCGCGCCGGGTCCCGGCGGCGGAGGGCTGCGGGGCAGCCCGGCCCGGGTCCGATGGGCGCACCGCACCGCCCCGCAAAGCCTCGGCGTGGAAAACCTGCGGCCTCGGCCCCAGCGTACAAACACTCGCTTTTGGGCGCGGGAATTTCCCTCGGAGACGAGAGACGGGATAATATTAACCAGGGAGCGGGGTGGGTTTTTTTTGACTCATTCTGTTTTGTTCCGCGGTTACGATCCGCCCCAGGCAACCTCCGCGAGTGGGCTCCGGAACAGTGCGTACCGCCGCCCCGACGGCCGCCGCTCGGGGGAAGCGGCTCCTGGCGGCGCGGGGCTGCGCGGGCGGCGCCGCGCCCGCGCTCGGGGGCTCCGCAGCGGCCCGGGGCGGCGGCGCTCACCCCCGCGGCACAGCCCGACTGTTTTTCTGAACCCACATGGCCGCAATATCGTGCCTTTTTTTTTTTTTCCTTGTAAGCTTATTTTGGTTAATGTTTTTTAAATGCTATCCCGGCCTCGGCCCACCCTCGGATCCCGCCATCGGCGCAGGGCCGTAAGCGCCCCGCGGGCTTGCCCCTCTGCCATGCAGATCCCTGGTGCGGCCCGCACTGCAGAACTGAGCTGTGCAGGATGGGCATCCCTAATGCCACAGCCCCGCACAGCAGGGCGAAGGGGTTGAGTTCTTTCTTGGTGGTTCCCGGCCTCTGCTTGCCCAGGTGTTAGGTCCCATAGTGCAAAGCCCCAGCAGCACCTGCCTTTTCTGTCTGATAGAAATCCCTGCTTCCCATTTTCTGGAAGTCATGCCGGCTTTTGGGGCAGCTGCTCTTCCATGGGAGCTGAAGTCACAATCTGATTCTGAATCAAGACAGCTTTTAAAGTTGGGCATGGATCAGCCTGTGCAGGGGAAGCCGTGCTCACTGCCCCACCATCCACCTTAGCAGCACAAGTAAGCCTTCACACCCTGGTTTGCAGTTTTGCCACCTATTCCCACGTGGTCCTGGCTCCCAAGAGACCACAGCCTGCTGCTGGAGGGATGTCATACAGAAGCTGCAGCCTCCTCAACTGCTGGGCTTCTGAAGGCACCACCACAGCTCGGTCACAGCCAGAGCATCTTAAGAGAAACTGGTATCTCAGCCACCCAAACACACAATCCAAGGCTCCCCCTGCACTGTCCAAACTACTGTCACCAGCCATGCTACAAAATTAAAACCAAAATTAAAAGCAAAAATCATATAAACAACACTGAAATAGTAAAAGAGGTGAACTAAGGAAACTACTGGTGACTAGTGTACGGCTACAAGAGCATCATCTCACATGGCACAGTATCAATGGTGCTAGACTCCTGTGTGTGCCTTACATTGAGGGGCAGCTTCAAAAGCAGCAATAGTGTATGTGCCTGGATTTGCCTGCAGGATCTGGGCTGAGAATCCAGTGCTAAGCATCGCCTCCCAAGGAAAAGCCGGTCCCACTGTTCGCACTGTCAGGCAAAGGAAACTAGAGCTCGGTACCGTGCTTGGCTCAAGGCTGTCTTACTTGTGAAGGAAAGTAATGACTGGTCACTGGTGAGATATCCTGTATTTATTCTACAATTCAGCAATAACAGTTATTTTGCTGTTGTGAAAACACAATAACCAGACTGCAGAGAGAAGGAATGGCATTACAGACTTAAACCTTCTGCTTACAGATATCCAGAACATAGGAAGTAAGTTTCAACTAGTGAGTAAGCAAGAAGTTACACAAAGAGGCTTTTAAAAAAAATGCATCTCAGGTTTTCTTTGCTATTTTTCCAGCTTTAAATATTTTGATAATAACACCTTAATTAAAAAAAAAAGGAAAAAAAAAAAGAAAAAAAAGGAAACAAAAGGTTTTGCCATGGTTAACAGCACTCTGCGGCGTGACCATGCTGTCCTCTTCAGAAAGATGCATTAAATACTGTCCCACTAAACATCTTGACTAGGTTTTCACATGGAGGAAAAAAATTAAAAACTCAGCAGACAGACCTAAGGGGAGGATAGAGCAGATAGGATAAAAAATGCTCACTGTCGCAGTTTGTTTGTCCAGTACAGCTGTTTGCATACACCATGCTATCTTCTTTGTGGACTTGTGAAAAAGGATAACTGTCTTTGTTAGGCTTGGAGAGAGGTAGAAACAGGCTGTAACACAGGGAGGCATTGCCTTATAATTAATGACTACATTCGATCAAGAATTGTTAAACATTAACTAATGCTAAGCTGCAGGGGAATTCCAAGAAAAACAGGTAAGCCAGCTGCAGAAATATCAGATACCTTTAAATGCTCAAAGAATAAATGGAAATTGCCTGAAATAATTTCTACCAATTTTTCCTTGCAAAAGAATTAATCCATGGATGCATAATGCTGACTGTATATTACATTCATTCTTTCACAGGCCGGGAAAAAAAAAAAAGCAGCAATGCCATATCAGAATCATTTAAAAATTCACACATACAAGCCACTGTACAGGAAAAACAAGTCTGCTTTTACAAATACACAGAAAAGTAAAGCCAGTTGTGAAATGATTCCTGGAGCAGGCTGGTACATCACTCAGGAGGTTGCTAACTTGCGTTTTCTTACTCAAATTCTCAATCAGGACTAAGATGGCCAAGGCTGCCCTGGCCTGGGTTTGTGGTATGAAGTGTGCATTAGGATGAACAGGCACAAGACCAGTCCCTGCAGCACAGATGGGGCACTTCACCTGTAGAAAAACTCTCTTCTGTGTTAGAAAGATTGCATCCCTTCCCTTTCTGTGGACAAACTGCATCTCCGGACCACTTCCATCATAGCAAGGCGGAATTCGTGGTCTCTCTTCTACTCTAGGTTTATTTAAAAGCCTTATGAAAAAGTAGTCCTTATAAACAGTATAAAGAGGGAAACTGCAAGGCCTCAAAAGCCCAAAGCGTTCACATATAAAAACACAGACCACGCTTTAAAGAGAAGACATCAGGTCAAATCTTAGCAGTACCTAGGTATGCGCTGCTGTATACTGAGGGTTTGCAAATACGCCGTGTTTCTAGAATAGCTTCCACAACAGTGGATAGTTGTTTTTTCTTTTATGATGCCCAGTTTCTGCCACTGCTGCATTAGAGGTTCCAAGCGAGGTTTATCAGCAGCTGTCTCCTTCTAGCTGAAGGAAGTATGCATAGATGCACTCAGTAATTCTCAGTTGCAATAGTGAGATCTTGTATATGACACTTAAAAGAACTGTTGAAAAATAACTCTGAACCTGACAGTGTCCATTTGGAGCAGTTATTTCCTTAACTCCAGCCCTGGGGATTGATCACTGGCATTTGCTGGAGGAGCATGTCCTGGCTCAGGAGTTGTTCTGGATTTGTTATTTACTAGCAGGGTACAGCTCTTCTTGAGAGTCGCTCTGGAGACAGTCCCCAAAGGCTGTAGCCAGACCAACGTCCCTTCCCAAACTCAGTGGGTAGAGTGCCCTGGTCCCGTGGTGCCAGCTGGCTCTAGAAGAGGGAACCCCACTGGGAAAAGCTGGGGAACTGTGTGAAAATTCTTATTGCATTTACTCTCCCTTTGGAGCCTGAACCCCTCTCCCTGATAAGTGGCCCTAACTATTTACACAGGATGCTGGAATATTTCCCCGACCCTTCAGCTGAGCAGCTTAATCATGCTGCTCCCGCACATCGGCCCCAAGGGCATAAACACGTTCTGGCGCTTTACTTCCCCGACTCACGAAGCCCGCGATCAGAGGAAGGCTCTGACCCACGGCGCTCCCGCGAAGCTCCAGCCCGCACGGGACACCGCTGTCCGTCGGGCTCGGGGGGCGGCCGGTTCCCCTCTCGGCGGGGCGAGCGCACATCGTCCCTAGCGGCCGCCGCCCGGCACGGGCCGCCGGCGGCGACTCAGAGGCAGACGCGAGGCCCAGGGTAGGGCTCGCCCCCGCACCAGAAGTCGGAGGCCTGCGGGGTCTCCATCAGCCACACCTCTCGCGGCAGCGCGGGCGGCTCCGCGCCCGCCGGCGGCCCCTCCAGCAGCCGGTAGTAGTGGCAGTCCCGGCCGTGCTGGGGGTCGTAGGGCGGCGCCAGGATGTCGAGAAAGGCGGCAGGCCCGTCCACAGCATCGATTTGGTGGAGATTGTCGGTGTGCGGCGAGAGCAGGCAGGGCGGCGAGGCGGGCGTATAGTGCTGGCGGGAGCGGAAAAGGGCGCGCAGGCACGGCCCGCTGCCAGCGGCGGGAGGCGGCGGGGCGGAGGCCGCCCCGGAGGGCAGCGTGTCCATGCAGGCGATGCGCAGCGTGCCGTACAGCACCTTCAGCATGCCGTTCATGCCCGGGTGGTCGTGCAGCGGGATGCAGGCGCCGCTCCGCAGCAGAAACACGCCCATGCTGAAGTTCTCCGTCTCGCAGATGTGCATGTAGCTGACGGGAGGCACCACGCCGGCCCACGGCGGACCCCCGCCGGACGCCGCCGCCGCGGCCGACGGCCCCCGCGGCGCCAAGTGCAAGTCCTCGGCGCGCACCTTGTCCAGCAGCTGCTGCAGGCGGTGCAGGTTCTCCCCGAAGGCTGGGCCCGCCGGGCTGCGGAAGGTGATGCGCGCCTGCCGCGCCACCCGCTGGATCAGGGAGGCCATGTTGTCCCGGGGCATGGCGGCAACGGCCCGGCCCGGCCGCGGCGGGCGGGGCCCGGCTCCGCTTCCGCCACCGCCCCCCGGCCCGCCGCGCAGCCGCGCTGCCGCCGGGCACCACGGGGCTCGTAGTCCGGGCTGGGGCCCCGCCGGGGAGCGCGGATGAAGGAAGAGGAGGAGGGCAGCAGAGGTGAGGGGGCGCGGCGGGCCGCGGGGGGCCGCGGGGCCGGCTGGCTCCCAGGGCTTGGGGCTGCTGTCCTTGCGCGCTGAGGGGAGACGGGCCGGCGGGAGCGGCCGCTGAGGGGCTGAGGGGTCCCGCTCCCCGGGGCTCTGGTACGGCTGACCGGGGGCTGCGCTGGGGACGGGGAAACCACGGCAGTGAGTTGCCCATGCCACGAGTTTCCTCCCCACCACTGTGCGGGGCTGAGGAAGCACAGGAGCAACTTGTTACTTGGCTTGGAGTTAAGCCATGTAAAACTGAGCAAGGTAGTGCAAGTGCGGTGTCCTGGGCGTATGGCAACTGCCCATAGACAATTCATCTTTTATCACTAACTGCTTGATACAACCACGTTATTTGGGCAAACTTATCAGATTTGAGTTTTGTGGCACTGCGTCTCTCATTTCAGCATTGGGTCGAGGTCGTGCTGTACGGCACGTCCTGTCCTTCATGCATCTCCTTATGGTCCCTTCTGAGTGTGATTGTGTCTGAATTCGTTATCTTTAACCACAGGTGAACACCGACGAGCACACAGAGTTCCAGATGCCGATCCTCAGAGAATCCATGTGTAACAGAAAGGATGGATAATCTTTTGGCTCAGCTCCAGCCTGGTGGAGCCTGCATGTGGTTGTTTCAGGCTAATGTACAAAAATGGTCCTGCATTTATTTTGCCAGGTTTTTATTTAATTTGTAGATTTGCAGCAATGATCCTATTACCTTCTTTCCAATCAGCGTGGCTGCACGTAGCAGATCATGCCTAAAAATTCTTGGTTTTGAAGTCAGAATTTAACCTGTTAATGCTGGGATTTTTTAAACAAGGTTAGGCTCTGGTCACAGAAATATATAGGCTCATTCCACCTTGAGTTCAATTACTTGCATGGATGTGTAGCATTTAAGTACCATGGTAGGTCTAGGTTCTGAGAAACAGCTGAATGATATTACATAATCAAATTTGACTCCAGAAGCTGCAGCCTGTCAGGTTAAAAAATTCATTTTAAAACCAGGTAAACCAATGTATTTTCTTGATTAAAGGCAAACTGAAGTTGTAAGATATGCATTAAGCTTAAGATGCACATGGCTTTACAGTATTCTTACACATTATCACAGAACCGTTTGTGTTGGAAGGGACCTTAAAGATCATCTGATTCTTGGTACATAGCACCATGGGCAGGAATGCCACCTGCTAGATCAGGTTGCTCAGGATCCATTAAACCTGGCTTTGAACACTGCCAGGGATGGGGCATCCACAGGATCTCTGGGCAACCTGTTGAAGAGTCTCAGCACCCTCACGTGAATGATAAATACTCTACATGAATCAGAAATACAAGTGTTGTGACATGTGATGGCCCAGTAGAGGATGAAATACTGATGCTGTAGACAAAGATGTGTCTTGGATCTTTTCCCCCAAAACTATTTCCTGTCCTCTATAAATAAATTTGGTGCACAGAACGCAAATTCAGGTCATGGCATAGTTGCATCTCTCTCCACAGAGGAGGATGCTCATTTGGCTTGCTGCTTTCAAGTTCCACCTGAAGCTACAAAGCACTGCAATCTTCAGCTGTTTGTTAAGTGCTGAGTGATTTTCCCGTGCCAGCATTGGGAGCACAGGGTGAAGATGGGATGTGTATTTCTGTACCTGGCAGGAACAGGTCTGTGTGGCAGGATGCGTAGCATGAGGGGGCATTAATTATCCCAAGTGGAGAGGGAGAGTCTTTAAAGGTCTGTGAGCCTTCCTGCATGGGAATGGACTGCTGATCACACTCATTGCTGTTGCATTGGGTGGCAACTGGCATTTTGTCAGAAGCAGAAGGATTGGAAGGCTCCATGTTCAGTGTGCTCTTCTATTCAGCCCCGTTCACAGGGGCAGGCAATTTAATTGTGAAGATGTGCACTGGAATTTTTGCCAGTACTGTTATCAGTGATAACGATAAATTCTTTATTGGCCATCTATTCGTGTCCTACCCCAACGCTTGCACTCTGCTTGCTGTGAGTGCTAGAACACTCACTTTTGGACACACTGGTTCTTTTTCTATGCAGCACAAAAATCATCTTTTGTGGAAACAAATGCTTGGTATTTGTTGTACATTGTGCTCTTGGAGTAACTTGCAGTTGAAGGAAAGATCAGCAGGGAAAAGCAGGATCCTGAGTCTGAACTCAGCTTTCTCTTGCCTTGCTGAGAGGTGTTAGGTGAGTTCCTTGATCCTTTCACTACTTATCACTCTGTAAACCATGAATCATAAGTTCTACGTATAAGGATGTTTATTAAGATTTTAAGAACATCTTTACGTGCACAATTCTGGTGCAATGTTAAACTGGTGATGAGGTTTATATTTTGTGTAATTGATCACCTTACAATCACCAATGTTTTTAACTGCTGTATTGATTGCCATTTCTAACAGATACACACAAAAATATATTAATGTTCCAGTTAAATCCTGTATCACACCCACATTTTTTCAGTGCAGGGATATTCAAATAAACCCAGAAACCAACCTCAACAGAAAAGCAAACTGTCCAGCCAGCTGGCAATTGAATTGACATGTTTTTTCTTCTGAAAGGCCATATTCTTAACTGGCCTCTACTATCTTGAGCATATGTGAGAAAAAAAAAAAAAATCACGTGTAGTTGCTTGGCCAGGCTTTGGGACTGCATTGTGTTGGTAATGCAGTGACCAAAGTTCAGCTGGAGGTTTTATGATAGAACCAGTGAGCGAGAGGTCAGGTTCAGGTTTTGGTCTCCTCCTGTGTTTGTTTTGTTTCTCCACACACTGAAAGAGAACGAGAAGTGTCACAGCTGTTTTCTCCTGCCCAACCCCACTACCTTCAGCCTCCTCCCCTTTCTACCTGGACTCTAAACTGAGCAACTTCTTGCTTCTTTGTTGCTGATACATAGTACAGCTTGTGAAAAACCCTGATTAATTCTAGCTTTCTTTTAGGGGTTGCTCCCCATATCCTCCCAATTTCTTTTGAGAAGTTAGAATTCCCTGTAGCCATCAGATAAAACCATCTGTATGTAATGGATGAAAATGTCAGCTGCTTGTGTAGCAAGTCAGTGGTTACCTGTTGCTAAATGTTGTGTCACAAGGCCAGAATGTTTGACAAGAGTCAGAGTTTGGACAGGCAGTACAGAAACCACCCTCTGTTATAATGCTGCCAACACTTGCAGATTGTACTTACATAGGACAAAACCCAAGAATCTCTGTCAAAGAGCAGCTTTGCTCTGTTCCTGCCACTGGATCTTCAAAGGTGTGTGTTGTTTTGTTGTTTTTTTTTTTAATAGCTGCCACCAGTCGAGGAGCTAGATAGGAATGCTGGCCAAATGTGACTCAGATGAGAACAGGACTAAAAAGAGGGAAGACAAACAACATGTCTGTAATATCTGCTGGCTCTCCAGTAAAGGCTTATGTAAAAGAAAGTTGGTTATCAATTATTAATCAGAGAATTTATATATCAGCAGAAACACAGGGGAGTGCTAGATATAACTGCACTGAAATCAAAAGGGGAATTAGGTTCATATATATACCAAACATCAAGCAGATCTATGCAACATTAAGACTCCCACCCACCTTTACCACTTCTTTACTGAGATGCATCCTGCATTCCATTAACTGCTGGGGAGAGTCCAGAGGAGGCAACCAAAATGATGAGAGGGACAGAGCAAGTCTCCTGCAAGAAAAGGCTGAGAGAATTGGGTTTGTTCAGCCTGGACAATGGATGGCTTAGGGGTGAGCTAATTTTGGCCTTCCAGTACCTGAAGAGAGGTGGAGATGGACTTTTCACTGAGGCTTGTAGTGGCAGGACAAGGGGTGATGGGTTCAGTTTGAAGGAGAGTAGATTTAGAGTAGATATGAAAAATGTGTTTACTGTGGGTGTGTTGAGGCCCTGCACAGGTTGCCCTCAGTGGCTGCCCCATCCCTGGAGGTGTTCAAGGCCAGGCTGAACTGGGCTCTGAGCATCATGGTGTAGTGCAAGGTGTCTGCCCATGGCAGGGGAGTTGGAACTAGATGTAGATGATCTTTAAGGTCAGTCCCTACCCAGGCCATTCTGTGGTTCTATGAACCACATAATTCACCCCTTGCTGACTCTTCATGTGTTGTAGCTCCTCAGTTAAGTGCACTGTTTCTATGTAAGGCACATCATTAATGGGTTTTATTGACAGTTTGCTACGGAACAGCCTAGAGCAGGAGTTGGAGTGACTCAGAGTAGGAAAGGCTGTGCAGCATGCAATTCCCTGTGCATGAATTTGCAGGAATAATGATCCTTACTGTGATCATCTGAGCTCAGCTCCACCAACTTCATGCTTTCCACTGGTGTGAGTCGGGTGTGTGCTGGTGGCTGTGGTGCTGCCCAGGTTAGCCTGTGGTGATGGGAGCTGTGAATTAGCCATGGCCATACTCCTTCTGAACTCACTGGCTGTCCAGGGCTGTGGGGAGGAGGGAAGCTGCTCCCCTGAGGGAAAGCCCTGTGTCCCTGTGCATGTCTGTTCTCTCATTATCACTGACCTCAGTGCCATATTTACTTTTACCTGCTGTGTGATAGGTGCAGTAAAAGAGCACTTTTATCCTAGGCTAGGGTGTGATTCCACTCTCTCAGAGCCCAAGAATTGGCAGTAGGTAGCAGTAGGGTGGTCACTAACTCTGGGGTCCCAGAGGGTGCCAAGTGTGGGACTGCCAGTGCTTGGAGTGACCACTAAGTAGTGGTCACACACCAACTCTGAACAGCCTTACTAGCAAGGTCTAAAGTAATCTGTGTCAGTGGCTTAAAGAGTTACTGCTGTGCCTCTGAGTCACATTGCTCACTCATAGCCTTCCCTCGCTGCCAAAAATGCATCAGCACAGAGTATCTGGATGCTAAGCCTTTGTTTCTCACAATCACGAGTGAGGACTGGGTATGGTTGTCACACAGGTCAAGCCATAGCAACTTAATTGCCTTTGCTTATACATGTAGCACATTATTTTAAGAATAATTTTTCAGCAAGAGAGAGAACTACTTAATTTCTTAATGATTTGGGATCAAGTTTATCCCAGTGGGGATCTATATAGGGCTAATCAACAATGACAAATTTAGGAAGGAAAAAACAGCCAAATAATATTTTTCCAATTTAAATAAATAATAGCTATATTTTTTCATAGAAAGACTTAGTGTTCAGCAGCAAAAGAGTAAAACTTAGTGGGTAAGGTATTTAGTGGGATGGAAATTTCTTTCAGTGTTTTTGGGGTTTGTAAGGTTTAGGTTAATTGGTAAATCCAATAAAATCATTCTCTCTCCCATAGGTAAATGATCTGTGTTAGACTCCATGCCTCTGTGAGGAGGAAGGAAATTTTATTCAAGTGTTGAAGCAAGTGAAGTGGACTGAGGGAAGCAGAAGAAAAAGGCCAAGAGCTGCAGAACTGTTACAGCCACCCAGGGTAATAACATATGAAATGCATAGCACTGATCTCTCTTTGAGAGAACAACCAGTGTCTGACTGCATCCAAATCAAAGAACATCAATTAGAAATCATTGGCAATTAGTAGAGAAAAATATCAAGGAAAAAGAGAAGGAAGAGATGCTAGTGAATGAGGTCAGGGGGATGTTCCAGAGAGGCAGCACCAAGAACTGAGTTGGTGTGGTGCAGGGAATGAGGGAAGTTTGATTCCATGACATACAGCTGTTAAAGGGGACATACAAAGGCCTTTGGAAGATCAGTGCAGTGTGTAGGCTGGGTTTTGAAGTGTGAATTGAAATGATGATATAAAATTTTTAATTTCTTTACAAATTAAGATAGTGGTGGTGTGTTTGAGGACAAAGTGACAAGTCACAAGTTTGGAAATGACTCATCTTTGCCAGAGCCATAAACATGACCTTTGCTGGTTGTGGTTTAATGCTCAGAGTATTTATGTGACCACATGCCCTTTTTAGGGTAGAGTAATATACCTGTCAGTAACAGCTTGGGATGATGGAGGATCCATCACAAAGTTGTCAAGGTATAATGGCAAGTTAGTTCAAATACTAAATATCTTTATTTTACTTTTGCATCTCACAGCATGGTAACAAAAGTGTGGTAGCTTTTTCTTGGAAAATTAGAATGAATTCCATCAGAAACTGATGCAGAAACCACATTTTTTCTGAAAACTAACTTCTACTATTTCCCATAGAAGGATCAGGGCCTAACAAGCCACACATCCTTCTTACTGTTGGTTTGGGTTTTTTTTATCTCCAGAAAAACAAAATTCTCCATGTCTCTGTGTTAAAATGATTGGAAATTAAACTTAGGGGGATCTAGCATGTGATTACTTTTTTTAGACAGGATTTTCTTCATAGCTGGATTGGACTGAGTTTTTTCCCTCACAAACCAGATGGTAAGTGATTCAGTACTTTTAGCAGTAGAAAAATGATTAGTTTTCTTTCCTCAGTAGTTGGTGTGAATGTACTTTTCTTTATCTATTTACATATTACATAAACACATTTTACCAGCATTTCTGTACATAGGTTACAGTCCTGATCCTGCAGAGAGCCTTGCACACAGGAGTTGACTTGGCTCATACAGAACTATTTGCATGGAACTCATGACAGTGTTGTAACTGTATTTGTATCTTTATGTGTGTACTTAAATTTACAGCACTGTATGAGGATGCCAACACAATTTTAAGCCCACAAAATAATTGCGTAACTTTGCATATTTTGCTTTCTTTTCACCTAACAAAGTCTCTGATCTCTTCTTGATCTCTTCTGCTGTGTTCCTGTTGTAGGCTGTAGGTCCTTGTGGCTTTTGAGTTGTGCTAAAAGCTTTGTCCTTATTATACAGTGCAAGTTCTTCCTGGTGTGCAGGGGGAGTGAGGTCCTCATTCATGTAACCTTCTGGACTTGTACTGGTGCTTCTCCCTTTGGAAGGGATTGCAGTCACAGTGGCAAATATTTGGGAGAATATTAAAAAAAAAATCTCACGAGTACTTGATTTATCAAGGTTATTTGCATGTATATTTGTTGGTGTATGCATAATGCTAAATAGAACATATTTGTAACCCATGTATGCTGTGTCAGCCTACGGGTATTGGAGGCAGAATACCCGCATTCTGCCTCTGAAGCTGTTACTAGACTTACACTCCAGGCAAATACTGCATTACAGTATCCAGTCACTCATTCCCTGTACAAGAAGGTGCAAGTAAGGTTGTCCAAGCAGCCTGACTGATGTCCTTGCCAAGCACTTAAGAGCTGTTTTGTAAATTTGCTGTGCTTTTACCCGAGCTTTACCTGGGAATTAAAATGTTGAATGCCTAGTCTCTTACTGCTGCTTTATTGAGATGATAATACTCCATTTCAAACAGTGACCATGTTCTCTGTTTACAAATCTGGCTGTGCACTCTTGGAACACAATTATCTGATTCTTTTCTTGGTTTTCTGCCTCATGTAGGTATGCTCTGGTGGGATTGTGCACAGAGGAGCTGGCTCGCCCCTTGCCTTGTTTTCCAGGCTTACCAGAGAGCTAAAACCCACTTATTAGCATTTTTTCTTGAAAAATGTGACAACCTTCTGCTTCCATGTATTCTAATAGGGAAAAAAAGACATGTGAATTAGCATCAGATACACTGTGCTGTGACATGTCAAGTTTTTCCCTTCAATTAAATTATTCAGTGGAAGGGTGTCAGAAGGAGCTCCTTGAAACTAGCACTATTTATTTGGCATGGATCAGTAGTCAGGCTGGGGTGATTCAGTGTGCCTTGTATTTGTGAAATAAGTTACTTTTCCCTTTGTGCAAGGGGAGGTATCTGGGGGAGTTTGCCTCTCAGGCTGTGTGCTCACACGAGGTGGCAGAAATCTGTGTCTGCAGGGCACACAGTCCTGCAGGATGGGGCTGCATGGGGTGCTGTGTGCCTCCAGTCTGAGGTCACACTGCCTGATGGGAGCACCAAGAGCTTGTTCAGCCACAGCTCTGTGTGTGTTGCATACCAAGGGCTGTACCTTCATGAACCTCATCATGGTCACAAATGCTCACATGTCTTATAACTGGGAGTTGCTTTATTAATTACCAGAAAGAAATAGAAGCACAAAGCAATGGTTATGCACTTCCAAACACCGTGTCTGTAGAGGAGCAGAGCAGTGACTCCTAAGCCAGGTGTTGTGGGCATGCAGAGCAGTGCAGTTAAGATTTCTGTTCTCTCAGGCTGGCTGTGCATGCTCTTGTGCCCCTTGTAATGGACTGAGTGGCAGCAGCATGCTTGTTCCCCAGTGCCCTTGTCCTGGTGCCCACTGGCCCCCAGCTGCCCATCCCTCACTGGCCAGGTGTTACACCAGGAGTGTTCCCATGGCTGTGACATTTATAGCAGAGGGGGTCCTGCAAGTTAAACCAGGGTGATCTGTCAGTCAGGAAGAATCAGCAAAATTTGCCCTTGGTGTGGAGGGCACTGAAGAAACAGTATTGGAGACCAGTTATTTGTTGGCTCCTTTGGGTTCCAGGGAGTAAATACTGTGGAGAAAACTTGGCTCAAAGCTTTCAGGACCAAGTAATTGTTGTAAGCCCTGGGTTACATAGGATGTAAGCATACTTATAAGTACTGGAAATACTGAGGAGAGTTTCTTCTGGTTTCAATTAATAATAGGGAACGCTGTGTACAGTTTGTTTGCTTGATTGGTTCATTTATTGTGTGTAAATACACTGTAGAAACAAATTTGCCTTTTGTTCAGTGGTACTCAGCTAGTGTTGTTCTGGTAAATCCAGTGAATTAAGGGAATAAGTAATGTGCTCTGGTCTGTCAGTGAAACAAAGTCCATTTAAAATAAAGGCCATGAGTGATATGGTGAGGCTGTAGAAGAGTTAGAAGAACAGTGAGCAGAACTGGTGGCCTGTGCCACAGAACAGAAACCTTCAGGTCACATGTGCCACTGGCAGTGTGAGGTGCCTCAGTGAAAAAGGGGTGCTGCTCTCCCATGTATGGTATGAAACTCTGGCTCCACTGATCTTAATGAAAATGACAGTTTTGCACTGGGACAAATGAGAGCAGAATCTGGCCAGCTGTTAATAGCTTTTTGTATTGGAGGCTGAAATAAAGTGGCTGTGTATGCAAATAATTGTGTAAGCCTGACTTCTGAATGACTCCTAAAAGAAGAATTCAGTATTTAATTGTTGGAAATACAAACTGTTTGGCACAAGTCTCCTGGTTTGGCTGAGCTATACTTGACCTGTGACAGAGAGAGCAAAGGTGATTTTAAGTCCTGGGATCCCAAGGGGCCAGTGTGTAATGGAACTCAAGTCAGAGTCAGTGTGTTGACTGCTTTGTAATTACAGATGCTTATTTTGTGTACAAAACCAGTTGATTCATTATCTTTTATTTCCATTATCTCATCTCAATCTTTATGTGTGAATCTGAGCTTTTTGAGTTCAAGGGAATGGCATATAGCTAGAATTAAAAAAGGGGCTTGATTACAAAAAGTTGGTTGTTCTGATATAAAGATGTTCTGATGTAACCAAAATGATGAAATTGGTTAAATCTATCTTCAGAAACTGAAAACTTTGTGAGAAGTCTAAGAAGTTCAAAATAACCTTTCTTCTACTCCATGACCTGCATTTCTTGCAGTATTTTGACCCATGCCTTGGAACAAGGATAGTTTAGCTCTTAGAATATAAGAGACAGTTAGAATCAGCTGTGATGCTTTAGCTTAACACTGCCACTCTTCAGCTGTGCTTCAGGAACCAGCTGAGCTCCAGCAACTCTGCTCTTTATGCAGAAGTCATGTGCTGAAGATGGCTTAAGCCATCTTTATTTTGTTAAATTCTTAACCTGTGGTAATCTCACCATAAGTTATCCGCTGTCCTTATGCCTAGAAATGTGGCCATCCCATTTGAAACTGGAGAGCAGAGAACGTTTTTCCTGGAGCCAAGATATGTAAGTGCTTTCAGTTTCAAAGAGCCTCCAGTGTTTGATAAAGTAAGTTTTACTTGCACAAGCTAAATATTGCCACTTTCAAGTACAAGTCTTGATGGTGTGGAGAGATGTGAAATTTTATTTGGCTACAAATGTGAGTCCGGAGTTGATGGGATATGTTTGAAAGTAGTTCCTGGCAGAAGTTACACTGGCTGAGAATCAGGTGCTCACACTCGTTCCAGTTGACATCAGTGGAAGATACACACATGAAGTGAAAGTCTTGTGTGGCCTTTAAGCTTCTGTTCCTGTGGTATATGAGGTTTGATAATACACAGAAGAAAGGAAACATTCACTTTTCCAGGTAATCGTTACAGAATGGGTGTCTGATCTATTTCAGTCTCCTCTGTCTGGGGAATGTCTCCATGACTTTGATGAAGTGCTGTGCATGCACAGCAAGGAGGCTTTTTGGATGGAATTTGCAATGCAGGACTCATTAGCTGATGATAGTGGATAATTTTGAAAGAGATGAGTACAGTACTTGCTGCTCACTTAGATCATAGAAATAACTTAAGGGAATATGTTCACCAAACTGACATGTTTTCTAAAATGCTTGCTAACAGGTTACTTAAGCTTCTTATGCCAAAAGCAGTAGCTTTTTCTCCAAACCAAACAGAAAATTAGATTATCTTCTTTTTTAATTGTACAAGGAGTAAATGTGCAAATTGTTTGGGTTACATGGCTGTTATGTAAGGGTCACCAGTGGAAAATCAGGCCCAGTGCTTTGTGTGTTTGTCTAAAACAAGTGGCATTTCCATTTTGTTTCTCAAGACCCCTGAGGTCTTGCTTGCAACTGTATCAAGAATACAGTCACTCATTATCCACCACCCAGAAAAATCAGTCAGTCAAGTTTCCTGTTGGTGTGTGTGTCCTCCCTTTGGCTGTTTGTTATTTTAGATGCAGCTCTGTGGGACAGGAACTGTCGGTCAGTGCACCAGAGCCTGTGGGCACTGCTGAAATAAAGACAGCAGCTTTCCTTCCACTCTGCTGCTTCATGTAACTGCGGGCTGAGCTGGAGGGCTGGTGGTTTGCTTTTCTAGGTGAACCCAGGGAAGCAGATGGATTGCATGAGGAGTCCTGCATCACTCTAGCTGGCTCTGAGTGAGGCTGGATACATCAGAAATCCCAGAGCTTCTCAGCTCTCAGCCCTGTCTGTGTGTCCTACAGCACCAGTCTCCAGGGAACTGAGGTTACTAGATTGGAGGATATGAGTTGCATAAAAAAGTCCCAGTCCCCAAGAGTTTAGGAGTGATAGCAGAATAAATACTTATTACTTGCTTTCATGTTACATGGCATGGGACTTGTTCTTCCTTGCAGATGACTTCTCCAGTGCTGTTTGGATGTGCCTGCTGCTCTGTGATTGCTCCTAAAGCCTTGATTTGACAGCAGCCTCTGGCATGCTGTGGGCCACCAGATCTGCATAGCAACAGACCGCCAGTCTTCCTGCAGAGAGTTAAAGGAATTTTGGAGAAAATAAGTGAGTCAAAAATTTGCCATTCTCTTCTGTGGCAATTCCCTGGATTCAGAGTGTCCCCTGTCTGTGGCACAGGTGGGCAGCAGGCCGGGGAGGAAAGCAACACAAGTTTTATTGTCCTAATGCTTGGGGCTGCTGATGTCAGGTGCTTTAAGTGTAAGTTTTTGAGAGAAGAGTTGTAGGTGAGGGAGAAGCATCACTGTTAAGTGAACTGGAGGGATAGTACTTTGACCTCTTGGAACATAGAGCAGGCTGAGGAGAAGGAATAAGATTAAAAGAAAGAAAATCCTCTTAATCTGGGTGATGCCAGCTTGTCATTGTCAGTTGGGTAGTTATGTAGCTGCAAGCTCCTGCTGCCTGCTGTGCAAGGAGCAGATCATTAATTAAAAGGCATGGCAGAGTGCAGCATGCTTAGGGCTTTGAGGTGCTGACAAGCTAATACCTCCCAGCACAACTGCAGAGAGTGTGTCCACATGAGGTATGGTTCTAAGAACTAAAAAACCTGTTAGCCAATGTGTCATCCTTGAAGACATGGAGCATACATGCTGAAACCTAAAACTTCCTTGCTCTCTGCTCCCTAGCAGCCTTGTATGTGCATCCAGCTTCTCCTTAGTGTGAGCCACAAGGCAAAAATCTGTGTAACACAGGCATTGGGAGAGCTTTGGGGTTCCCTAGGCACCTGGCTGTGCAGCAGTCTTTTGATATAAGAGCACTGGAGCACCTGGGTAATGATGCTGGGCATGGCAAAGGGTAGGAGCAGGTGTACTGCTAAGGTGTATAAATGCCTGGCAAGGCTGAGTGCCTGTTCTGAGATGCAGAGATGTGGGTCAGAGAGCGTGGGACTGAGTGAGGTAAGAGAATGTGAGAACAGACTATATGGCTGCTAAACAAGGAGCAGGAAAGGATTTAACTGGTTTTGGCTTGAGGGATTAAGCAAGAAGTGATGGTTCAGATAGAAAAGAATCTTGTTGGACTGTGGTATAATTTGTACAATACTCTCAGCTTGCAATTTATCCCAGACCGGGCTGTAAATGTTCAATAGTGTGTACAAGTGTCTGATCATCACTGTCCAGACAATTTTCCTCCTCTCGTTTGTCATACACACTTGCAGATTTAATACTTTTATTTTAGAAAATACAGCACTTCACTGTCCTATGAAACAATGCATCTCTTCTGCCATTCTCATAAAGATGTGATGCAATGATACCACTTCCTACTGAGGGACTGGTGAATCATTTTGGTGGTGTTCACAAATCTCTTCTTTGCTAATAGTTTCTGCACCAGTCTTTATACAATTTTCAAAAGCCAAATCATAATGTCAGGGACTTTTTAAAAAAACTTTTTGTTAAAAAGACAATACTGCTGTTGTATGTTGCATACCATACTGAACCCAAGCTCTCAGCACGCTGCTGAAATGCTCTCCCAAATATATTTGTGTAGTCAAGGTATTGACACCTATGCAGTCAGTCCCTCTCCAATAATGGGGAGCATGCTCGAAATAGGGTGGGAGACAGAGGACACGTATTTGTCTCATAGGCTCAGGTGGGTGGTCTGATACTTAAAGTTTAAAGCTCTCCTGTGTCCCACTGATCCCGTCCCCGTGTCACACAGATCCTGTCCCTGTCACACAGATCCTGTCCCCGTGTCACACAGATCCCGTCCCCGTGTCACACAGATCCCGTCCTTGTGTCACAAAGATCCCGTCCTTGTGTCACACAGATCCCGTCCTTGTGTCACACAGATCCCGTCCTTGTGTCACAAAGATCCCGTCCCTGGCACACAGATCCCGTCCTTGTGTCACAAAGATCCCGTCCCTGTCACACAGATCCCGTCCTTGTGTCACACAGATCCCGTCCCCGTGGCACACAGATCCCGTCCCCCGTGTCACACAAATCCCGTCCCCGTGTCACACAGAACCCTTCCCTGTCACACAGATCCCGTCCCCGTGGCACACAGATCCCGTCCCCCGTGTCACACAAATCCCGTCCCCGTGTCACACAGATCCCGTCCCTTGCACACAGAACCCGTCCCCGTGTCACACAGAACCCTTCCCTGTCACACAGATCCCGTCCCTGTCACACAGATCCCGCCTGTTCCTCCAAGCGCGCACACAGCGGGCTCCAGCAAAGCCCCCTGCTGCCCTCGGAGGGCGTTCCCTCGTTATTTGTACTGCCCCTCTCTCCTTTCCTCTGATACATCGCACATTGCCAGCTGGTATTTGTAACATGTTCCGTAGAATTCTAAAATGAAACTTCTTTGGAGGAGGTCAGCACGCTGTGCGGGACACATCCTGTGTGTGGGCTGCATCTGACAGATTCCTGTCGCTGTTATCCAACAGGCTTGTCAGAAACGACAGCACCTGCCCGTGGACTGCCCTAACACAGCAATACCAGCCAAAGCAAGAAGTGTTAATAGTATTGTTTGCCCCTGTGTGCTCGTATTTGTAGTCTCTCTGCAGTAGGAGAGAGGCAGTGTAAATATCTGGATGGATAGTTACTTGTTTTGGAATAATGATACCAGGCACCATTCAGTTCTGAGCAGTCACTGTATACAATTATTGCAACAGGAAACAGCACAGAAGGTTGCTTAAGAGTTTTTCAGTTATCAGTGACTTTGCTACCCACAGACAGGTAAAGAGGTAACCTGTCTAAAAGTTTTGTCATTCTGGAAATAGTGCCAAAGATCAGATCTTCCTGATGTATTGCTGGGAAGATCTGTTCTCACACTTATGCCTACATGCTAGAGATTTTTCTGTTACATTTCTTTTTTTGTGATGGATGAAATCACTTTTTTATATCATTATATGAGGTCGTTTGACTCCTTCTGCCTGTGTTGCAGCTGTTAGTGCATTTGATATGTTATTAGCATTCTATAGCAGTGCCCAATAGGGGTTCTCAAGACAGCCATTGCTTCACCCTCTCTCTAAGCTTGTCTGCATTCCAAACCACTTAATTTTCCATGTGGTCCACTGTTAGCCTCCCATTACAAATTATCTGATCTCTTAACTCACAGCCTGATTTTCCTTACTATATTCAGTGGAACTACTGACCACTGAGTTTGCAGATCCAGGTTATACCTGTGAGAATTTCGTGGTTCCATGATTTCTGCTTATTTTGTAAGTTTTGCACGGCTTTTTGGTTCCTTGCTGCTTTGATTTCAGATATGTGACCTTGAAATCAGTTGATTTGAACATGACTTTTATTTTCATTTGCAGTCCCTAGAGGATTGTACTTGCAGAATTACCTTGTAACTGTGCTGAATGAAGACCCAAAGCCCAGCTGAAATTCCCAGACCAAAGGATATGATAGGCACCAAGGTTATTAGAGACTTTCTTATGCTTTTTTCTAAAAAATGCCTTTTTGTCTTGTACATGATCAGTGATTTGGAAAAAAGTAGTTCCTTAGTTGCCTATTACAATTTAAGAAAATAGGTGTTCTCTTCCGGCTTCTGTGCACACTTTTTCCTTCCTTTGGTGTTGTAAATTGGTCATCTTTTTCCATTGTTGTGGGAAAACATTGAATAGACATCATTTTATAGACAAAGTAAGGGAAAATCTAACAACTTGGTATTCTGCCTGTGGGAACTCTCAGTCTGAGGATGGCAAAATTGGCAAATATGAAGTGTAGGCCAACAGCTAAGGAGAAGAAGGGAAGAGTTACAGCCACTAAATAAAGACAGGATGGGGCAAGAGGAAGGGCAGGGGATGCTTGGCAAGAGAGCCCCAATGATATGGGTCAGCTTTACTCCCATTGAATTAGTGTTATCCCAAATTTACTGAGATAGGACATGCAAAGCCTTCCCAGAGGGGGAGGTCTTAGCCCAGAGAGCAGCATGGGATAAGGCTCAGAGCACAGAGAACAGGAGGCACTAAAGGACAAAAAGAGTGAGAAAAGCAGAGTGAGTGAGTAGGGGGGAAGAAGAGCAGAGAGGTTTGGAACAGCCTGAGATAGGACTTTGTAAAGCCAAATTGGGATCTTGAGCACACAGCTTGAATTTGACCTGGAAGTAGAGAGGATGGCAGCATTTCTGCCCTGTGTTAGGTCTGCATTCAGAATTTCAAGCTTTGTTTTGCCTCTGGAGTCCTCAGTCTCACTCAGTCCCATTGCAGCGGGGGTGGGCAAGTCAGGTTTTGGTGACAGTCAGTTTCCATCCTTGGGCACCTGCACCAGTCGTGCCTGGTAAATGTTACTGGGGGAGCCAACAGCAGCTTTTTGGAGAGCAGCACTGATACCATAGTCATGTTTTCCCCAGGCAAGCACAGGGGCTGTGTGGAGAGCTGGGTTTGATGGCACCTGGGGCAGCAGAAGGGCACACAGGTTATTCTGCTCTTTGCATGTCTGCTGGAGAAGGTGGAGGTGTCCCTGTGCCATGCTGGTAATACCACAAAACCGCCGTGAAAGCTCTGATTAGAAGATGAATTGTGGTGCTATAAAGAAGGTAACTTACTGACTGGAGAAAAACTAATAATGAAATGAGCAATTAGCTTATCTTTCACCTTTCTAGATACCTTAAGAGCTAAAGATTTAGAATTAATCTAGAAGAAACTGGAGAATTAATTTGGAGCTGCTTAAGGCTTCTTGATTGATTTATGGTACTCTTTTGGAGGAAGAGACTTACTTGAAATTAGCTTAGTCCTCCCTTTATTATTGTTACTAGTCAAATTGATTGCTGTGTTTGTAAGAGAGCATAAACCCTCAAAATTCTGATAATATTTACTTAGGTGTTTTTATTTCTTGAAAGGTGAAGATGTGTAAAAAAAATAGGAATTTTGGAGGCAGTTTGTTAGAATGAGGAATCTTAGTAATATACACGAATCTATAGAACGTAATCTGAAATCTTATGCCTTTTGAAGTTTGCACTTGTTCTACTTGTGTTTTGTCTTTTTTTTTCCAGCCACGGTTTCAAAAATGTCAGAGTAGCCACAACAGAGCATTTCTCCTGTTCCCACCTGTGCCCTGTGATGTGAAAAAATAATGTTAGTACACAGAGATCTTGACTTCCTCTTGAATGCATCGGGATGATTTTATTATGCAGTCCACTGTGCCTGTGATCTATCTGAGAGCAGCTGGTGATGAGCATTGCCAAGATATTGGACTGGGCTGCTGATAATTTTGTGTATTTCAGAAAACTTGAAAAACCAGATTCATGAAACAACACTTGTGCACCACAGCCTCACCACGAAGACATTAGGGTGGCCATGGCTGTACAAAGTATCATAACCAGCCATCTTTCACCCTTTCACAAATCTTTTCTTTTTGGAGGTAACTGTGGGTGGTCTTCCTTTGTCCAATTTCTGTAAATTTGGTACATCATTTTCTAGTTATGCAGCTGATTCTTGTGTTTATGTGAATGGCTATTTAAAAAAAAAGGAAAGATCAGATGTTTGTTGTTTCATTTCAACATAAATCAAACTTTGTACTCACATAGCAATTCTAGTTTAGTCCCAGGAATAGCTTTAGTATTGCTAAGTGTCTGGAGAGTATTGACTACAGAGACATGATTTTAAGCAGGCTATAATAGTTTCTACAGCTGTTAACAGTTCTCAGAAGAAAGGCAGCATTATTCATCGGTATTTAAAATGTGCATGACTTGCATTGCACAGAAGTCAGATTGGGAGAATGTCAGAATTTTTTTTCTGAAATTCTGCCAGGAAAATCTTCAATAACTGGAGAAATTCTTTTCACTGGTGAAATCAACATGCAGCACATTGTGTTATTATACTTGCTTATAGCTCACCATGAAAGTTGTCTTTGTATGCGTGGATGTACGGCTTGTACTGTTTTGTTTTTATTTATTCTGCATTCTTTATTATAATGTTCTTTCCTTTTTTTCCAGACCAGAAAGATTGTTATTGAGCCTTCTACAAAGCTGAAATAATGCTGTGTGTTAAAAAAATGTTAACAATTCTAAGAAGTTATAAAAATTTATAAGTTGACTGAATACTTTGGAAATTTCTGCATATTTTAATACAAATAGGTAATGCAAATGTTTGTTCTTTGCATTTAGAGGTGGGTCTCTGTTTTCTAAAGGTCTTGTATATAAATTTGATTCTTAAAATTACATTAGAACAAAACCAGTATTTTTTTTTGATTGTATAATAGGAAAAATGTATTTGCTAAAGACACAGAACATACATGGTTATCTCTGAATGTCAGATAGTCATGAAATTCAACATAAATAGCATCAGTTGTTTGAATGACTTCATTAAGTGAATTTAGGGGACTGCCTCTTGCAGTCAGCTGAGGTCCTTCCATTCAGTTCTGTGTGTCCTGGGTTAGCCCACAAAGAGATGCTGCAGTTAATGGAGAGAGAAAAGGACATGATTTCTCTATAGGTAATGGGAAGGTTCAGATTGTGCTGGTGGAACTCACATAGAAATTCAGTCACATGAAATCTAAGAAATCACAGAAAATTGTGTTACTTCATATTAATTTTGTGTTAGTGATGAATTTGAGATTTATTCATACCTAAAATCATAATAATAGGACAAGTAAGTCCAAGAGCAGAAATAGGTCAAAGTGGGGGATTCTAGCTTCAGAAGCACACTACTTGAAGTCCTCCACAAGTTCTTCACAAGCTACTTCAAACTGGAACACCAGTGTAATGGGAGGGGGCACAGGGAGTACTCAGAATGTGCTGTTTCATGTTACAGGTGCTGGCAGCACGGGGAGCTGAGAGCAGTGAAAGTCCTGAGGACCAGGGCACCAGAGGAGGTCACCAGGAGCTGTCAGGCCTTATAAGCCCTGCAAGAAAGAGAAAGGGAGAATGATTCATTGGTTGATGCAAGCCTCTGTAGGTAAAGTTGGTGCATATCTGAAATGTGCTGTGATTTAGTATTTCAGGATGGATTGCCTTCTGACATATTGCCTGTGAAATTTTGGTATGTCTAGAAGCACTTTGTAGCACCAGCTCCATTAAGTGTGCAAAACTAATGCACAACAGGCTTTTGATTGTGTTGGTTTTATGTATCTTTTTCTCAAGACATCCTGGAACATGCTTTGCTGAGTTGGAAGGCTTCCATGGTCATTGACACCAGTGCTATGAAATAACATTGCTGCTAGCTGGCAGTTTACTCTGTAGAAAGATGCTTATAATTTTCAAAGACTGCTTTCCAAATGGAATCACTATGGTAAATGAACCCTTTAAAGCTTACACTCACAAAACTGAATTCACTTCAGGAGAGGGTTGATTCTTCAGTCTTTTGTGAGTCACTTCCACTGTAACATTCTCTGGAATCATTCATTTTTGGGTGTTTAAGATGACTGATTGGTAATGTGGAGTTATAGATTCAGAGGTATTTCCATGTTCCCTGTCAATGTGCCACTTCAAACCATATTCTCACAGAGACTGTTATATAAAAGTACCATTTTACAGAGCGGGGGCACAGAGAGAATAAATGATGGAGATAAGTCTGTGTAAGGAAATATGTTGCAGAACTGCTGATCCTAGGTTTCCTTATGTTACGATATATAGCCTTTGGACCAGCTCTCTTGTTCTGCAGCACAGGTTCATCCCCTTTGTGCTGCAGCTCCTGGTCACCCCATGCAGCATGGACAAAAAGGCTGCACAGCACTCAGGTGAGTCTGGAAGCTGATAGGATTCTTGGCTTTAGTAACAGCATTATGTCAAATAATGTGCTGGTTAGCTGAGACAAATGTATTTGTGCCTAAGTATAGTGTGTTTCTGTATGCCAGTGCTTTGGAAACAAGCAAAGTAAAAAATGTATGGTGAGATTGTCAAGAACTGTTCTTCCCACAAGCACTGGGCACAGCACTGCCTTTTAAAGTTTGCTGAAATGATTTGCTGGTAAGATTTTGGCTGGTGAAAGGCGATGAAATGCACCAGCACAACACAGACATCGTTACTAGATCTTATCAGCAGCTGTGAATACACATTTTAACAATGTTAAGATTTTCCAGGCCTCTTTCAAAATGGCTGTATGCCTCCCTAAATGTGCCCATTATCTGTCCAAGAGCAGTTGACTTTAATTGCTTCTGAGCAATATTTCCTCTGGTTATATGAGAGGTTCCAAGGCAATCCAGAGAAGTCTGAATGGATTTCTACTTAGAAACTGGCCATATTCAATCTGTAAAGTATGTAGATTTTTTTCCCTTTGGGAAAGGCTGAAGAGGGCAATAGGTGCAGGATGTGGAGGGAAGAAGCAGTGCTCTGACCCTACAGCATTTCTGCATGTTGAGTCAGGGAGTGACATTTAAACAATTCTCACTGCACCCAATATGAAAAACTGTGGTGCAGATCAAATTGCTGGCTGTGCTCTGAGAGAGATGAAGAGGAAAAAGATCAAGGCATCTGTCAATAGGTAGCCTCTTTTATGTTTTAGGTGTTGGAGCAGCTTACCAGCAAGCTAAATGGGTCTTGAGGGTCTTTTTTTCTTTTTTTTTTTTTCTTTTCTTTCTTTGAGGTAATGAATGGCTCCGGACTTTCCATCTTTAGAGCTGGTGGTTTCCACACTACAGTGATTCAGCCAGCATGAACTCTTGACCAAATCCCACTTTGTTTCCTGGTTTTGTTTTTCTAAAATATTTTACATTTAGCAGGGCATAAAGGCCTCCCTACAATGTGACAGAGCAGGGAGGAGTGCAGTGGAGAGCAGTGGTCCTTCTACTGGCCTGCTTTCTAAGGACAGCTCACTGTTCTTCTGAAAACTTTGCAACTGAGCAGTTAAAAGGAATCACTGAATTTTGACTGAAATGCAGGCTGAATTCTTACATGCTCCTGGCTTTTTGATGCTGTGTTTTATGTGGAATTTCCTTTGAGGGTTAATAAGGTCTGATTTTCATTTGAGAAATATGACCTGCCTGAAATGCTCTAAGTTTAATCAATGTTTTATTGCATGGGAAAGTCATGTACATTTGTCTACTTGCAAGATAAGTAGATTAGTATTGCCAATGATTTCAGGGGATAGTAGGTTGTTAAAATAACATGGAGGGCCCTGTTCCTTTGCCCTCTGAATGTGTTTTGGTGGCTGAATTCTCTGGGCTGCCCTGTTTAGGGAATATGCTGGTGGTTATCCTGTTACCTTATAAGTGGTAGGCTCAGTAAGGACTTAGAATAGCTTGGCTGTGGAGTTTTAAACACCAAGAGAGTGATGATAGACAGGAAATCTATTGCCTGGGAAAGCTACAAATGAAAGAAATGATACCCTGAAAATACAAACTTCTAAGTGTTAACTGACTTTCAGACTTGCGTGCTTTGCAAAATCAGGCCTTTCACTGAAGGAAAGCATTCCAGGCTGCTTTTGAGAAACCTGGTGTTTGCTTCAGGTGACAGAGAATGTTGCTAAATTGACTTATTGAAAAGGATCCTTCAGGATACAGTGCTGTCACTGTATTAGGGTGCTATGGCCACAGGTGGGACTCAGTTGACACCTGAGCCAGCACAGGCAGCTGTTCAAGCAGTGCCCTGTCCCAGATTAGTCAAGGCATAAATGCTCTGCTCCATTATAGTTTCCTGTCCCTCCCGGGGCAAGGGAGTTTCCAGGGCAAGAGCCCAGGCCTTGTGTGATCCAAGCTGGTCCCCCTAGCCTGCTGAGGACCAAATCCCCATCCTGACACCCTGAAGCTGTGACCATACCAGCTGCTTTCTCTTGGCTCCTGCCAAAGGCCTCTGGCTGCCCATCCAGCTGTGTGTAAAAGCATCTTCCAGCCAAGAAAGTGTGAATAATCTTGCCCAGCTTCTTGGCGTTTCTTGGCATGGAGTTAACCTTATGACTCTGAAGGAGGTTTCAAAGGACATGCATTAACCAGGGATGCAGTGGTTCTGGGGGTGAGTGAGGCATGAATGATCAGAGCATGGTTAGATAGGTTGAGATTTAGGAAACTGGTAGGAGACACCACCTCTGTATGAAGATGAGGAGTTACTGCTGCCCCTGAGGGTCAGGGGTGAGTAGGTAAAGAAATGTGGATCTTCATGTGTGGAACTGCAGTGGGGAAGGGAGAAGCCAGAGCTGGGCTATGGAAGTCTGACATGAGGCTGGGACAGATTCAGGGGTATAAAAAGATATTGAGAGAGATGACTGGAGGGGGCCTTGGGGTCTGTGGCTGGAAGAAGGGCACCATGCACTTGCAGGACTACAATACAATATATACTGTTCAGTACCTGCTTCCCCTACAAGCAGGAGAGAGATTCCTGTGTTGATCTGCAGTTTTGAAAGCATCTATTTATTTTGTATACCTCCATGATTAGGAGGCAAATTTAGGGCTTATCTACATGGGGAAATCCCTGTAAAATAGGTTGGGTGTGAATTTGCAGCCTACTTAAGACCCAGAATAAATGCAGTGTAAATTCACACTTCAGCTTACTTCACAGGAGCTCCCCCGCAGAAACAAACCCTCAGAGTCACCTCTGTACCTCAGTCTGGTGCTAAAAGTGAGTGGAAGCTTTTCAAAATGTGGGCCTCCAGTTCCATTTTTATAGCTGGGTTTTTCTGTCTCCTGGGGCTTTTTGCAGCTGCTGTAAATCACTGTTGCTCTGCTGAGGTTGGAGAAGCTGGGCCAGTTTGCACTGCTCAGGATCTGACCCTTTGCCTCAAGTAACCTTTTATTATCAATTGGCCAGAGGGTATTTTCCTTTTTACTGTTTTACTGCCTTCATTATTAAGCTTGTTCATTCACTCCCACCACTACCGATGTCTTTTTTTTTTTCTATTTTTCTCCCTGTGAATTTTATGTTGTGTCTTTCCTCCCATGTAATTTCCTAATAGTGAACTAGTGACAGAGTGGGCTGCTGGTATTTAATCTTGTGGCTAGAGAGGTCAGGGTGTTTTTGATACAGACAAATACTCCATTACAGTAAACTCACAGAAAGTTTCCTTTTCAACCTGAAAGGAGAAGGAAATGCAGTGTCCACCAATGGGCTTTCAAGAATTACTTCTGTGAGCTGAACTTACACTAAAGGCCAGTTTGGTAATGTTCTGTGAGCAAGGGGAAAAAAAAAAAAGAGGAAGACAGAATTTTTTTTCTTTTTTTTTTTGCTGAGATTCGGCTTGAGTCTTGGCTCCTTATCAGATTAGAGTCCTGCAGGGAAAATAACAACCCTTTGCACTGTGAGTTGCTGAAGAAATGGATATTACTTATGTCTAGCTGAAAGAGAAGAAGGATTTAAGCCTTAAAGTTCTCTCTGGTTTTGGTGTTTACATAAACTTGCTTCTTGTCAGAAAAGGCTAAGTAATAAGGCAAATATACAGCACAATACATTTCTTGCTGCACTGTATGGCAAGACTAAAAAGACTGCCCCTGACTACTTTATGGCAGTTTAATTTAAATTTCTTAGACTGCTGCTGGCTATACACAGGAGTGTAACCCATGGATGGCTGTAGGTACACAGTATTGCAGTGTTCCCTATGCATGCAGTAATTTGACATAAAATGTGCTTTCTGCTTCTCAAGGGAGAGGCAAATATAACATCATATTGTCTTACTGTTCACTACTTGGATTTGCCTGAGTTGTCCTTTATTAGAAAGGGTTGAAGGTATAGAAAATGCAAGATAATAAATATTTATATCCCAAACATAACATGGTATCATAAATCATTAATTTTTGAAGGCATTAAATTATTCTTTCTGCCTAATTACTTGATTTGTGGCACCAGTGTGCTTAAATTTGTTTCTGTGGTAACCTGAGTTATTTTATTTCTATTTTATTCAATTAAATTTCTACAGAAAATGTAGTATTGCTTTGCTGATTTCCTCTTTAAATGCAGTCAAAAATCCTATTTGCTAAATTAAGAAAACAATAATTGGAATGAAAACATGCATTACCTTGCATTGCCTGAGCTGCTTGGTTGTTGACTTTGACACATGCTGTCAATTCCTAAACCACATATTTTTGTTAAAAAGGTACTCTTTCATTTTCCCAACTATTCTGGCATTAAACCTGTACAAAAAAATAGACTGAAGTGTAGTAAAAAGTTTGGTTAATTTAAATGTGGGAGCATGTTATCAGTTGAAAAATGTTATTTGAAAGATAACTTTGAGGTTGAAGCTGTTCTATTACTGGAATGAACATGGCAAGGTCAGATGCAGACCAAGTGAAAAGAAAGTCAATTGATGTGATGTGTTGGCACACATTTCTGGTAGGTGTAAGTCATGACTGTTGCATACACTTGATAGTCTTCTCCCATCGTTCATAGACTGATTTGTATTATTTATGATGTACTTGCAGGGGAGAAACTGTCCTCCTGCTACTCTTGCTTTGTGGTGTGTCTATCCACAGCACATACACAACTTGGTCTAGGCAGTCTGGTTAGTTTATAAGCCATGGAAGTGGGATCCTACAAGGACTTGTACAGGACAAAGTGCTGTAAGTAGTGCTCTCAAAGCATTCAGTTTATATGGCCTAATAAGCATATCTCAGTTGGTGGCATACACTTCAGTGGGACTGATCTTTCAAAAGCTGGTTGATGAGGAATGTTGTCATCAGCATCAGGAGCCCAGTGGAGCAGGCAGTTCCTGGCTGCCTGATGCTGTGTGCTGACTCAAACAGAAACCCTTTTTCTCTCCAGGTGTAGCTGACATAGACATTTGCTCTTCTGCCTCAGCCACTGGGTAGGTACAAGCTGTGCCCAGTCAGATCAATATCTCACTGCCATTGCAGTCTCTATGCCAAATCCATGTGTAAAGAGATCTCTATGGCTCTGGTTGAAATTCCCATGTGAAAGGAATAGTTAGGGTTTTTCAGAGGGAGAACTGTCCACGAGTCAGAGATCAGGGAAGTGTTAAATGAAGAATGATGTGAGTCACTTGCAGTCTTCATACCTACAAGAATTTTTTTCAGAGCCTGACTGTGCTGTATTTAATCTAGCTACCTGCTTTGTGTGTTTAGAATGAAAATGCATAAAATCCCATTCCCTCCAGGAGATCAAGGGACACGTCACACCACACAGCTGGATGTTCCAGAGCTGGTCAGACTTGATCCAGTGCCTGGGCCTATTCCAATGGGCCTTGAGCAGCCCTCTCATGGGCATGGCAGAGCCCTCACTACAGAAAGGGTAGCTGCTCTGGGGACACTGGGGCACAAGGCCTGTGCATGTAAATATTGTGCTTCTGTATGATGTAGTGGATCCCTTGGGTCATTTCTGGCAATGCAGCTCTTGCTGAGAGAAGCCTGGCAGCCTGCCCTGCCTGTGTGACCCACAGAAGCTCTGAAACCAGCAGGAGAGTCCATCTGATTTCCCACTGGCAGAGCCTTGTTCTTCCCTGCCACTTGCCCAGAAGTGCAGCTTGGGCCCAAGCAGACTCTCTCTGGAAGGTTTAAAAGTACTGCAGGAGCTAAGCAAAGGATATCAATCAAAGCTGTGGTGAAAGCATGAGGTTACAGGTGTTTGTCTGGACAGGAAGTTTCATGCAGGACACCAGGATCATGCAGAAGGAATCTCATTACCTGGTTTCCAGACCCTTGTATCAATCACATAATTTCTTTTCTGACTGAAAACATACACAGCATGTGAACTGGCAGTGGCCTTTATATTGGGCAGATGAGTGACACACATCTGCACACAGGCTGTGGCACACTTGAGTTTCATGTGGAACAGCTGCTGACTTCTACAGGAACTGCTGCTTGTGTTACTGTAATTAATACTGGTGTATTTGGATTATTGCTTTTGTTATATCTTTGTAAGGTTATTGTGTCAAGAAGCCACAGTCCAAGTTCCTTTTTCATTGACCACTAGGTACATAAAAGACAAGGCCATTCAGGTAGGCTGTATCTTATCCTTCTTGAGCTGTCTGCAGGCCAGGTCTGTATTCTAAGCAACAGAATGGGAACTCCTGTGTGTCTCCCCTTCACTGAAGGTGGCCAGAGTGATTCATTATGGGCTTAGGAGAGTGAATCATCCAGCAGCACTGCCTGTCTCTCTTGGTGCTGGAGAGAGCCAGGACAATTAGCTAAGCCTAGGCATTAACTCTAGGCTAAAGGGGTGTGCTTTTCTTGCTCAGAGCCAGGGAAGTAGAAGTTTGAGTTCCAATTAGCAGTATTTAAATGCAAATGAGCATAAAAAGAGCCTGGAGTGCTGCATGTCTGCAAAGGCATCTGTTGCCCACAGACAGATTGATTTGCTGCAGATGCCCGAGCATACTGCATATGCCCAGAGCTCCTCTCTGCCATGTCTTCAGTGAGCATCTCTTGTGTGATCAGACAGAGAGATGTTCCCTTCTGCTGACTCTGCAGGGGCAGCTGGAGCTTCTGGCAGGATGTGCACAGACAACTAGGTTGGACATGTCTTAAAGCCTTGTAGAAGGTGCTGGTAGAGTTCATCTATTAGAAACCTCTCTCCTAGTTTTCTTTTGCCAGCAGTATGTCTAGGTCAGGTGGAGGCTGGAGGAGAGAGAAGTGTACTGGTGTGAAGATGCTCTGCACTAAAAGTTTGTTCCCCTCCCTCTGGGATACATCAACACCTCTTAGGTCAACGTTGCTTCATTCATTCACCAAGCAAAGCAGGGGCCACCTCAGAGACCTTTTATGTTGTTAGCATGGGGCAAAAAAGGCATTTGTTATAATTGCACATTGGAATATAATTAAAGTTGTATCTTTACAGTTTCTGGAAGATCTCTCTTTCTCTGAGAAGATGAGGGCTGCTATGAGTCTTATTTCACTGTGATTAAGTTATTTCTATTGGACAGTGTGAAAAACAAATCAGAGAGTCCTAGATACCATCTCATGAAGAGAATGAATCTGGATTCAGTGCAGCTGGATGTGGAAAGCTGAGACCTAGCAACAATTGCAAGGAGCAGTTACTATTCCAGTTGTCCTTCTTCATCTTCTTTTTATAGGTATGTAAATATGGTCTTAGATTATCTGATTTATCCAGTTCAGGCATGATTTAGGGTTGGCATTCAAATCTGAGACTTCTTCTGGAGATACTCTGAATTATTTCATAATTATGAGAAATCCCGGGGAGGTATCTCAGTGTTTACAGAGAAATATCTTGCTTTACCACACTCCAGATATATCAACACAGCCAAATCTCCTTCTAGTATGTTACAATTTAATTAGCTCCACTTCTTGAATCATAATCTGTTTCTTTGGGGCTGAAGCACACACACACAAAAGACAAAATGCAAAATGTGAAGAAGTAATTGTGATCTTTGCTACTTGGATTTGGTACCATCTGTTAACATGACTACTTGTAAAGTCATTTTCTAATTTGTTGAATTGGAGTTTCATAGCATGGATAATACTTCCTTTCATTGTGAAGCTGCCAGATGTAGCTCCCCTGAGAAAACCATCCTACCAGTCTGAGGTCTGGGACATAACTCTCTCCTGCTCAAAATCATCCTGCTTCTAAAAAGCAGCAGCACAGTTTACTCCAGGTGAGGATCTAGCCCACAAAATCCTTCAAGGGCAAATTCTAACTGGGCAGTGAGCCAAACTGTCGTCCCAAAGGACCAGATGCCATGAAAACCTTGGCAGAGTTTCCCCAGATGTGCCAGATGCATCTTGACTTCTCAGCCACAGATCTTTCTTTGCCTTCTCAAGAATATTACTATAAACTTGCTCTATTTACCCCTCTGTTAGAAGGGTTGATATTTCTGATTTTTCCTGCTCTTTTTCACTACCTCTGTCTTCCAAAAATGAAGTGTAGGAGGGACTTCAAGAGTTGATATTTCCAGAGCTGGCCAGCCTGTGCCTTGGAGATGCTTGTAGCTGTTGAGTGCTTCAAAGGTGCCTCTCACATTGGCACAACATCACATACAGAGATCTCTGTGCTTACCAGGACTGCAGGGCAGTCTGGTCCCATGGCTGGGGTGAAAGTGATAGATTGCTACACCAGCATCTCTAGGATACCCAAACCATCCTGCTGTGGAAAAATAGGGTTTGATCAGCCTCTCCTCATATCAGTTCCTCCTGGACTTCCCCCAGCTCACAGGTCCCTGAGATCAGTGGCACTTACTGATCCCAGCAGTGTGGTTTGTTAGGCTGGCTGCTCTAGGGCAGTCTGGCTTTTTGTTATTCCTCACTCTGTTTTTACAGTCCTCCACTTTAACCCTCTGCAATTTGCATCTTCTGATGCTTCATATCAGCTTTTTGGAAGATTTTCCTGGAGTGTCTGCTTTTCCACATGTTGGTTACCACTTCTCATGCTTTTCTAGTTATTCTCACTGGTGTGCTGAGTCATGGCACCAGGTGTGACAACTCTCTCCTCTGTCACTGTTGGCCAGCAGTCACATCTCACTCAGCTTGCCCTTAAAACCTGCTGAGGCTAATGGCATCAGGCTAATGTCAACGTTTTCTGGTCCCATTTTCTTTTTGGGTCATCAAGAAAGAGCAGAGGAAGTATGAAACAGTTAAATGAGATGAAAGTCTCTCTTGTAACCTGCACAGAGAGTAACCACCATTCTCCTAGAAAAGGAACAGAAAATAGCAGCTCGTGTCACTCTGTGTAACAATGATTGCAAAAAGAATGGGAAATAGTGCACTTCCCTCGTGTCTTCCACAGCTTCAGGAGTAGATGAATGACAATTTTTGGTTCCTTCTCCTCAGAGTCAGGAATGGATGACTAATATCATTGTGACTGATGCCATCTAATTGGCTCAAAAGAATTTTCTGGTGGTTCTCATGATTAGCATCACTTCTCATCATGTGCAAACCATTGCAGAGCAAAGACCTCCATTTGAACTGTCATGGTATGAAGAAGATGTAAAAGTACTGGGTTTCTGAAGCAATTCAATGTATATAAAGTATGGATGAATCAGTATTCTGATCTTCCTGTGCAGCAAGTCATGATGACTGATCTATTTCTACAGTTGCTAATTATATTATGTTAAAAAATACTTGGTGTTCAAGTGACTTTTATGCAGAAATTCTGTGAGATTGAAATTTAAGGAAGACTTGCCAGGAGGGTACTACTGAAATACTTTGCTTTGAGTCAGTTTTATCCATTTCAAAACAGTTTGTTGAGCTGGGTTGCTGTGTGTTACTTAATATTGAATCTGAGCCATTTGTGTGAACTGCTGTGGTATTTTTGGGACAGGAAGCTTTGTATCCTGATTATTTCTTACAGCCACTCCCATCTCTGCATTATCTAACCAAGGGTGTGTTGCAATTTCTCCTCTTACCTACTGTAGTGCTGGATCATGGGAAAAAGCTTGGACAGAGAGGCTCACTTTGGACAGATGAGACAAACTGAAGACAACCTGGGTCAGATCAAAATATTTTGCTTTGGTTCAGCTCACAGAAATTAAGTGTTTCAATTCAGGAATACCAAACCACTTCATTTTTAAATCAAAAGTGTGGAAATAACATATTTGGCTCTTGCTATTGCCATACTTAGAAGGCAGGGATGTGAATTTCTCTCAGGTGATGAAGAAATAGAGTTCTATCACAGTGCAGCCTTTACCAGCCTAGTGAGAAAGGGACTTTGTGCTCAGTTTGAAAGAGTCAGTGCAAAGGTTTAAAAGAGTGAATATTACAGCAGCATCTTTGGAAGGCTAAGAAGGCAACATCAGTACAAATATGGGAAAAGGACCTGACATTGTAGCAATAGAGTCAAATATTTCATAGATATGTTAGAAATTTGCTGGGATCAGTCTCAGGACTGGAGCATTCATAGAGCTCATTCTGTACAGACAGGCTTGGAGAAATGGAGAAGTGTTATCCATGCTTGTCCTGAAGTTGTGGAATAATGAAGGACAGACTTGTCTGGGTGAGGATAGAAAGAGAAAGAGCAGAGCCTCCTGGACAGGTGGGTTTCATTTAAGCCACCTGCCTGGGACAAGTGGAAAGATGCTTTTGAGCAACTCTTGGAAGCATTTATTAGTGGCAATATCCACACTTTATGTGGATATTGCTTGGAAAGGCAATATGACAAAAGTCCTTAATGTATCACCATGGTAGATAGGAGTTATTAGGGAGATACTTTAACTGAATTTCACCAAGGAAGATTTACTTGTTCACAGCATCACAGAATGGTTTGGGTTGAAAGGGACCTTTAAAGGCCATCTAGTCCAAAGCCCCTGCAGTGAGCCGAGACATCTACAACTAAATCAGGTCACTCAGAGCCCAGTCCAGCCTGACCCTGAATGTTCCAGGGATGGAGCATCCACCACCTCTCTGGACAACCTGTATCATTGTTCCACCACCTTCCCTGTAAAAAATTACTTCCTTACATGCAGTCTGACTTCTTTTAGTTTAAAAACATCACACCTTGTCCTATCCTACAGGCTTTGCTAAAAAGTTTGTCCCTATCTTTTTCACAAGTCGCCTTTAAGTATTCTAAAGAAGGAAGTGTTAATGAAGTTGGGAATCCACTCAAGAAAGAGATTTGGATTCCTGGACAGATAGTGGGACAGATTTGTCAGACAGTTTGTATGGACCTAAATTTTAAAATTATTTTAAAATGTAATTTCCAAGAGTAATTAATATTTAACTAATGTGATTTCTCAGTTTATAGGGCAGCTAGTATGCAGTAGATATCATATATATAGATAATCTGATCTGGGTATATCTCTTGATCTTGACTTTCAACATCTTTCCTTCGTTATGACTCTGCTACCAGTCAAAATCTGGGGGATAAAATGGAGTAATTTGATCCAGTCAAAATTGCCTGGTTGGACAAATATGAGGTGATAAAGTGAAGAAACACAGCTCAAGTGTTAGGAAAATGTTCTCTAATTGCACAAGTAGTGAAATCATGGCATAGATTACTTGGGGAGAAAGTGGCATATTCTTGTCTAAATTTTTCCAAGAAAAAATGTGGTGAATGTTTTTCAGAGATGGTCTAAGTTATTTATTCTGTTTTAGAGCAAGAAAAGAGGTTAAATAATCCCTCCAGGTTGCTTCTAGGCATGGGTTTTTAAGATTCTCTTAAGTGGGCACTTTGGGGTACAGAAGATCACTGCTTCTTGGGTGGGGTCAGCACAAGGATAGACATTGTACTGTGGAAACTTTCCTTAGGGCAGATGGTCATGCAAGAAAAAGTTGTGGGTTTTACTGAAAATAATTATTTACCTGCTCTGCAGAGCTTCAGACAAGAATGCCCAGCTTCCCAGGTTGAAATACTGTGCATCAGATGGTATAAGCATTCCTGGAAACTCCAACAGATTATGTGAAAGTGTTAAAGTGGTTTTGCATGAACATAATTTTTATTGAAGAGTTGTGCTCCAATGATGAGGAACAAAGGAAGGGCATGTGATAGAAATGTGCAGTGTAAACAGCTCACATGGCTCCTAGCAATTGCAGGGTTTTAATTGGATAACAGATCATGAGCTGTATTTATAAAAATTATTCAGCAGTTTTAAAAACCACAAATATTTAGGAAAGCTGTGCCTTTCTGGAGGCACCTGGCAACCAGATAAAGAACCAAAGTCCATTAATAGATGAGTCATTTCTTCTATGTCCTTGCCTGAGATACCCACATAAACTTTCACTGGCTTCAGCAGGTGGTGTGGCCAGATTAAAGGAGAGTGTGGTCTCTTGGCCAGGCTCTGGCCTGACTTCAGGCTCACACTGATTTGTTGGTGATTTTAAGCAAACAGAGAGGAAAGAGTGCCTCAACTGACAAGGTTCATTAGCACTCTTTTTTCTCCCTTCCTCTTCTCACCCCTCCCTCTCATTGCTTCTTCTGTTCCTTGTAGGGCCAGGGACTTGCTGTCCCTTTTTCTGGGTGGTGACCACATGGCCAATGTCTCTGCAAAGCCCTGACTTGCTGGTGATAGCCACAGAACTTCATGGCCATCACAGGTTTCTTCCAGACTACCTTGTCCTTGCTACACAGATGATTGTTGCTCATGAAGCAGGCTCTGATTTGCAAATAAAAAACTTTCAATAGTTCTCTGTATTTTATATTGAGTTACAGAAGTAGTGATCTAGTTGACTACGTGGATTTGCAACTCAGCAGCTGCTTCATGAACCATCCTTCCAGGAGAGGAACATCACAGAGATGGGTGAGTTGGATGCTGAGGAGTGGGATTTGGACTATTCATCCCAAGAGAAATCCTCCCCAGCTGTGAGTCAAAGCCTGCTGTCTCTTGCCTGAGACGAGGGGCATCTCCCAAGGGCAGCTAATCTTGCACGATCTCATCACTTGAGATCAAACATCATGATATTGGGTCATTAGATACTTCTAAAAGTGCAAGCAAACCTCATTCAAATTCCCATATAGCTCTAGCCAAAACACAAGCCAAATCATGATCCAAATAACCTCCTCCTCAGCCCACCTTCGTTGCCGTTCTGTTTCAGTGGCAAATGCAGCACAGAAAAGATGCCTGAATGCTTAATTCAGAAATTTACTGTTTAAGGCATTACTTGTATGAACACCAGCGTAACACATAGAATACCAATGCCCTAAATTTAGTAGTTTAGTCTGAGTCATTTTCACTATGTGGGAGGGCTGTGAAGACACTCCACAGAGTGGAGAAACTTGCTGGTGGTGTCTGTCCAATGAGATTTTTTTTTAAAAGTCAGAACACAGCAGAACTACAGATATGTTTGTGAGTAAAATGCAGTTTGGTTGCAGGCTCCAGCACAGGAGAGGGGCGGTGTTGCTCTCCACCCACTTCAAAAGCTGAAGTCAGGTTTGACTGATATGTATCTCTGACACTGAAATAGGTACAGGATTTTTCATGACAGCAACACACAGACAGAGGTAAACACTCTGGCTGCGTGATTTGGAGGGACGTGGTGTAATCCCAGATTTGTCTGTGCAATTACATCTTATTTTCACATTTCCTAGTGATTGCAGCTGAGCTGATACAATCCTACATGTAACCAACCAGCAGGCAAAATAACACCTGGGTTCGTTCACTGAGGGGTGAAATGTTGTCCCACTGAAGACCAGGTGACTTTTGCCACATAAGTCATCCAGCAGGACTAGAGGTACACACTCACAGCCTTTGAAACAGATGTGGGCACGAGTCATTAGGTGTGGATGAGAAGGAGGCATTTGGGCTTGGTATTCTGAACTGGTGACACCTTCCTGCCAGTCTGGGGTTTATTCTTGCTCCATTAGCCTTTCTGCATGAATGCAGCTGATTTGAAGCTGATACAAATTTAGCAATTCCATTTTGGACATTCTTCCTAGAACCCTATGGAATGAAGCTACTCCTCTCCTCAAATGAAAACCTAACTTCAGTACCTTATTTTAGTCAGAATTGTTTTTATTTTGAATAAAAGTTAGTTCTGGGTCAACCCCTGCTCTCTGTGTTGAGAAATGAAGCAAGCAGAGATAAAGGATGTTTTCATGCACTGTATCCTGTCTGATATCAGCCATGGCAGATGTGTAAACATACTCAGGCTTGACCCTATACCCTGATTCTCATGAGTGGTGCCACAGAGGTCAGGGCTGTGCTCACACAGACTGGAGGATTGGCTGTGATGTGTTTAATGCCAATGAGATGAACTCTGTTCCTACAGAAACTCCAGTAAAATCAAAAGCTTGTTAATAAGAAAAGTAGTTATCTGCTATCCTAAACAAAGCAAAATGCCAGACAAAACCCTGTTCTGCTGTTTGTTCCCGTGCTGGCATTTGGCTGCCAGGAAAGACCAGTCTTATAAACGTGAAATCATATCCATGGCAACATGCAAGCCATGTTTAACTTTGCAGCATGTTAAAAGGTACATTAAAAAAAAAGTATTTTACTGTTGAGAATAGCAATTATGACTTTTAACTCAGCTATTTTAACTCAGCCTGAGAATGTTGAGTAGTGAGGGTAAGGGCCAGAGGCACAGCTTGTTCCTCAGAGCACTTGTTGCTAGACATTCCCAGAAGGTATTATTGCTTAAATACAGCTTGTGTTTTCCTTACCCAGATTCCTTTAGCAAGGAAGATATGACAGGTTGTGATATTGGACTGCAGTGAAGTTCCACCGGTGCTGTTCTACCCTTCATGAGTGAGCACTGCTGGGCTGTGCAGCTGCCAAGCTGATGCCCTTTTTTTTGGGTAAGTACTGGATTCAAGGAGCCTGCTTTGTGCTATGGCATCCTGAGATTATAAGCACCCTACTCAGGTGCTGTTTGGTGGCTCCTGCATCGTGCTAAAAAGCAGACATTGCTCACAGAGTAGGAGAGCAGCTGAAGTAGGGAGTAGACTGAATTAGTGTCTGGGCTTGAAAATGTATTGGGAAAAGTAACAGAAAGATCCCAACTTGGAGCAAAAGCTGAAGCTGAAAACTGCAGATGGTTTTCTTGTCTGTACGATAATGTCAAACCCAAAAAAAGGGAGTTTTCACACTCTGTTGTCTGTTTAGCACAAAGTGAAAATTATGTACTGGAAAATGGAGCCCTGTGTCTGGGGAAAGCAGCTCTGACTGTGCCTATACAATACCATACAGGGCTTTTTTGGGAGTTGGGCTTGACTGCTTTTGCAGAGGTCTCTGAAGCCTTGAGCTCTGAAGCCTTATTTTCTGTGGAGTGAAGGGAGGGAAAAGGAGCAATGTCCTCAGTAGTTTTTATCTATTAGTAATGCCATTCAGAGTGAATAGTGCTAGGAATCTCTTCTAAAAACCAGAAGTTTCACCTCTAAGGGCGGCAGAACAGCCCGTGTTTGTTGTGAGGAGAGTGCCAGAGGTCACAGTGGCTACAGCTGGATTTCAAAAAGCATGGTGGAAAAGAAGAACAGGATGTTCTGGTAGCTACTGCCATGCGTGTCTTGAAGAAAAAGGCCTGGTAGATACAGTAACCTGTGTATCTGGCTCTGAAAAGACAGCATCATCTTGGAAGAACACACAAAAGTATTTGCTGTCTTCTGTAGCTCTTCATCATGGTTCTAGTTTCTCTCTTCTCTTTTTTAGCTGCACAGAAGTGAGACAAAGATGATACAAGGTGCTCTTCCTATAGAAATTTAACAGCATATATATTAGCATTTACCTCTCTTTACAGAAAAATGGAGGTAATGTATCAGTACAACCTGTCCCCTCACTTTCTAGGAGAATCTCAGACCTGTGTCTAGCTGGACAAGGAGGATTGGACTGTGCTGTACCTTTCAACTTTTGTAAAGTGGACACAGATGGTTTGTTCCAGCAGGATGAATGATTTGACACTGTACCTCAGTTACTGGAAGTGCTGTGTACAGTCTGTGTACTGTCTGAGATGCCTTGCTAATAAGCTGTCTGCCTGCTGGTGTGAGGGGAGAGAGGTGAAGCACCAGGCAGTACCACAATAGCATCCTGGGGACCTGAATCCACAGTACCTCCTCCATGGGACTCCAGTGAGAGTTGCCTGTGTCATAGTCTTTTGAAATACTTTATCTTCAGGTACCTAAAATGAGAGCCAAGGAGCCTGAAGTACCTAATTTTGACGAGAAAGTTACTTTTGGTTTTGGGAAGTTTCCTGAAAGAACTTCAGGAGTTATTCTGCAGTGAACTTTGGATTCTGCCTTGGGTGGTGGTGTCCCTTGTGGAATATGTGTTACTCAGTCTGTGGAGTTGTCAATACAAGGCATATTGCTGTAGCCCTGTGGGTGCTTTGGCCTTTGCTCTGGATCTTAGCTTTAGTCATGCAACTCTTCTTTTGCAGGATGTTGGTATCTTTAGATCTGTCTGCTGGGTTCTTCCTGCTTTCATGCTGAAGAGTGTGTGGGAGAAGGTGGCCAGGAGTGTAGTGTTGGAACGACCTTTTACTGATGGAGGCACAGTGGTGGTGAGTGCTGCCAACACACTCTGGCAGTGGATGCATCTATTTCAGCAAAGCTGTGTCTTCTGCTCTTCTACTGCTCAGTCTTGCGCAGCAGGAGAGAAATGGTACTTGCAGAAGCCTGGGTTGGAGGGCAGTGGGCTGTGTGACAGCTGTACAGGTGGACACTCCAAGTGGGAGTGCCATGTGAGCCATGGGTTTCACCCCTCTCATTCTAGTGTACATAGCCCCACATCTGCTAAAGTCACTTGTGCCCATGTGGCTGGGATGTCTTCTGCTGCTGTCACTTCTTGGGGAATCTTCCTTTAACAGGTCCTTGAGCACTGGCTAGAACTGTGGCACCCATTGGGGCACACAGGGACTCAGAGACCCCATTCACACGAGGACTTTCCCCTAACCTCAGCAGACCTCAGCAAGACCTCCAGCACTTGGATCCTGACCTCAGACCAAATGACTCTGTCAGGTATCCTTGAGGGGAATTTGACAGAATTCTCATTTCATCCTTAAGTGCCCACTGGTGGTCTCTTCTTTTGAAGAGAAAACAGGACCCACTGAAAGGCTGCTTTTCCATGAGGGTAACTTCATACTGGTGACAGCTTTGGTGGGTGTCTACTGAACCAAGAGTGTCAAAGCCAACATCTAAAATGACCTTTAGGCTGTTTACTCAAAGCAGTAACAGACTCGCCCCCGTCTTCCTGATAGGGCCATCGCTTATCAAGAAATAAGAAGAGCAAGTGGCTAGATATGGAAATCATTGTGGGAGTGCCTAATTGAAAACATATAGCATGGTACAGAAGTAATGCTATACACCAGTAACCTTTGCCTCTTCTGTGGAATATGTATGTAGAAACCAGGTATTGGAAAAAAAATTAATTCCAAGACAAATAGAAAATCTTTTCTAGGAGAGACGGATGTGTATAATTTAAATCAAGTTTCTCCTCATGCTTCTGTTTCCTAGATATGTAGTAAAGTATCAGAAATCAACAATTTTCATCTCATTTAAATGAAACATTTTAGAAGAGGAGCCTAAAGTAAGCCAAGAGATAAAGTAGACACTAAAAATTCAGTAAGCTCTTAATTTAATAGCTAGATATTAAATTAATTTAATAGCTATGTAGAAAGCTAAGTACCAAATAGAAGACAATGAGTTGGTTTCAACTCTTATGTAGAAAATCAAGTTCTTTCTCACAAAAAAGTTTTGCATAATCATAAAAATATTCTTCAATACATGCTTTAGAAAGTATTGGTATTTTAATGGATTTACCTCATTAAGGTATATTGTAGCATTTTACCATCTCAAACTGAACTTTGTTTTAGCTCATGTTTACCTGATTTAGTGGTGGTTTTTTATTTTAATTAATTTTTATTATTTAATTTATATTCATATTTATTTGGGGTGAGAATAGCAGCACCATCTAATCCTACTTTTGTATTTACTGGAGAATGTCTAGACTGGCTAGTGTGAGGGTTTTCATCCTGGAAGGTTTTAGTAAGATCCCTCTCCACTTGCTACATACGTCACACAAGTACTGAAACTGAAAGCTTTCGATGCGCTACAACACCTAGTAATAAACTGTTTCAACTTTTTTTTTTTTAAGGGGAAAGAAATACCATCTTTTGGCAGTGTTTCCTCTCAAACCTCAGAGACTTGCTGATCTGCTGTGTAGATCTGTGCTGTGGTTGCAAAGTATCAAAACAGAACTAAGGATTTTTATATCTACTCTTCCCACCCAGCACTCACAGCTCCTTCCCCCTTCCCTGTCTGTCGGGTAGGTTCTGAAGGCGTTGAGGAGACAGGAAGGGAAGGGGCACAGAACTGACCATTGGACAGATAAAAAGAGAACAGTGCCAACAACTAAGCCTCATTTCTTTAGGAATACAGCCTGAAAATGCCTTGGTAATTAGAATAGACTGTGAATATTGCAGGTTTTTTGGGGGTGGAGGGGGAAAGCAAGGTAGAAGCAACTGGTTTCCATGTCAGATTAAGGAATTTGCAAGTGTTCAGGGCAAATGGTTCCATTCTCTTCCTTAAACTCAGAGCTTTTTAATGAGAATGTTGGTTTTCTCTGTTCTTGTGCTGTTGTGATACATCATGGGAACATTTGGCAATCATGCATGTTGGACATGGAGCCCAGTTGCAGCCAATGGGCCATGAAGGATAATGACATCTAAACCAGAGCTCCAGTTAAGTCACTGGGATGTTCAATTTCTTATCAAATTTTGGAGTTTTCTTTGCAATTTTCTATGCGAAGCAGGCACTTGGAGTGGAAAAGGTCATTTTGATAAAAATCCAACTTTTCACTAAAATCAGTTCTCTTCAGCACCCTGTCCCAAAATCTGTTATGTTCACAGTGTTCCAGAACAGCCTTGCCATCTGTCAGAAGCATTTTTAGGTAACAAATTATTCAACCTAACTGTGCCCTGTCTTTACCACACCAGTTGTGTTGTCTTTGAACTTCCTTGGGATAGATAAGCCTGAGGCTCACCATAGGCAGCAGGAATCTCCAGACACTGAAGGGGAACCTCTAGAGCCAGGAAATAGAAATGTCCTGAGGATGTGGGTGTTTCTGAAGCCCCAGCCATCTCCTGAGTAGGGATGTCTTTACCTAGTACTGCAGAAAGCAAGTGTGTTCCAGCACGGAGGTAGTGCTGTTCCAGAAAGGAGTGTGTGTCTTGCTCTCCCTTTAAAATGGATCCTCTTTTGCATATTTTGTATTCTGGTAGGAGGTGGGAGGTCACACTCAGTCTCTTCCTGACAAGATCCAAATTCATATTATCCACCCCCAGCTACTGCCTAAAACATATGAAAAGTTCTCAGATAAAGGATCTTTCTCTTTCAGCCATGTGTCCTGATCACTAGGCTGAGGATTCAGCCCTCTTAGAATCAAAGCCTGAATTTTGGTTTAGAGGGGAGTCCCCCTATCCAAAACCCTGTGGTTAAAGCATTTCTTGAAGAGGTGAGAGACAAGGTTTGAACTGCTGAATGCATATCTCATGCTTCTTTTCAAGAGCATGCTAATTACTAGACTGTGATATGAGAAGCAGACGGCGTTGCCACTATCAAATTGGTTACTCAGCCTGGGTTTCAAAAGCAAGTGGCCCCAGCCAAGTTTGAAGCTTCAGCTGGGTCAGTGTGCTCCCAGCTGTGCTCCGGGATGGGCTCTCTGGCCTTGGCTCTGGGCTGGAAATGGGTTCTGTCAGCTGTCCAAAGCTGGGGAATACCTGGGGCAGGTGGGGTGATATGGGGAGCAGTGAAAGGGCACAGATGGCTCTGGTGAGGGGCAGAGGAGAAGCCTTCTCTAGGCACAGTGAGGGAATTAACTTTCTCCAAATGCTGAGTGAGTGCAACGTGGCACTATGAGAGCTGTTGAATATTTTGTCATGAGGCCACTAATGAACTTGATAGCCACCACATTCACCAGTTGGTGGAACAGATTTACCCATCACTTCTGAGTTTAAGTGAATGGGACTTTACTTGTGGTTAAAGTTGTGAGGTGGGGCTTTTTTTGTTGGTTTTTTTTTTTTTGGTTGTTTGTTGTTTTTTTTTAAATACACTTCAGTTTCACTTAAATACACTTCAGCTGGACTGGAACTTTTAACAGTGTTATTTTGTCTCCTCAAGTCTCCTTCAAGATAAGGTTTTCTTGTATTCTGAAATGATGTGGCAGAAGGCAAAAAATAATCTTGTGACTCATTAGGAAATAAACAGAGGCATAATTGCCATCTGTGTTGCAGTCCATTTAATCTTTTCTCTCTCCAGTCATGGAAAAAAAAAGTTCATAAAAAAAAAGTTGAGGTCTGGTTTTGTGATATTTTTGAGAGAAGCTAGCATAAAAAAATTACAGAAAAGAAAGGGAAAAAAAGCCCCAATACGGGCGCTATACATTATCTTAGACAAAATGGATTAAATTTCTGACACCCTACTCATCAAATTCTGACCTTGATTTGACCCCATTGGCTTTTTACTGTTTGATGTTCTCAAACGATTTGGTGCCACTTTTCCTTAGCAGTGCAGTTAATTTTGAGTGTTAGATAGAGATCAATAGTCATAGCTTGAAATTGGCACTTTTGGACAAAAAATATGTTGTGTGGCAGTAACATAGATTTGATAGTAGTTCAGTTAAGAAAATGGTGTACTCTTTCATTATTGTTTTCAATGACAGTATCCAGAGTGTTACTTCATTCTCCTAGCAAGCTTCTGACAGTCTCTTGTAATATCTTATCTATCAAAGAGTTTTCATTCCTCTCCTTTCATGCTTGGCTTCTGGAGTGGAACTTTATTTAAAAGGTCCCTGAAATTAGAAAGGATGACCATGGCACTTCTGCTCTCAAGCTCCTCAGTAAGAAATAAACCTCCTTACTTCTAGACTTGTGCCTGGCCTCCTTCTTGTCCACATTGAAATCTCATTTACTGTGCTGGCTGTGTGTCAGGTGTGACTGTCAGGAGGATGTAAGTGGCCTGTTGAATAAGATTTAATCTTCTCACAGGTAGGTGGGCTTTGCATACTGCCTTCCCCACCTTTGTCCATGTGAAAGTGCCCTGTGCCTTGCTTTCAGCCCATTACTGCAGTGAGAGGTGGGCCTCCATTCAAGGGGTGTTTGTTCCTCAAATGAAGCCTGGAGAATCTGCCTCTGGAGGATACAGCTACTCTGGAGTGCTGGGCTGGGCTCAGGCAGTCTCTAGGGCACAGGATTTGCCAGGACTGTGCTCCTTTCTGTGGGGTCCCACTCCAGAGCACTTGGTACTGGTTAGGTGTAATGAAGCTCTTCCTCAGGCTTCCATCAGTGCAGGTAGTGAACATTTTGGGGAAGTGACATTTTGTCAGCAAGCCACTAAAAACTGGCCTCTGTGCAGGTGTGTCCTTCCTCCAGTATAACTTTGATTTCCTGACAAGTGTAATCCAAATTTGACAAGTGGTTGAAAATATCTATTTGACCAAATTCAATTAAATTATATATTTGGGGAAGGGAAGAAAACACAGATGGGCTGAGGAGAGGCTGTAGGGAGAGGCACTTGGGGGAGAGGGTCAAGACAGTCTCAGGTTCAGGGAGATGTCAGCCATGGCTTGTGCCTTCTTCATACCAAGGAAGAGTCCAACCTTTGGACACAGATGAATAAGGAACCTGGCTGCAGCATTCTTCTGCTCCTGCAATTATTTGAACAATTTTGACACATTTCCTCGAAAAATTATGAGCACCTCTGTTTCAACAACTACTTGAAAAGCATTCCATAAGTCCCCCCCAAATCTTGGTGAAGTAATTTGTCAGGTGACTTCTGAGGAGCTTTTTAAAATGCTTTTTTAAAAAGCACTAGCAATTTCAGATCAGAAAAGTCCTTAGTTTCTTCTAGGCTGCTTATTTGAGAACCAAATGCCCGAGCAGTTTTACACAAAATATTTTTTACTACTTGGAAGCCAAGATGCCAGTTTAAAACTGTCTCAACTCCTATTGACTGTTCTTGCAGTCCTGATACCTGACCTTGTTGGGGAAGAGATTGCATAATATGCAGAGCAGTGGTTTGGATGGTATACAGGATCTTTGGATGGTATGAATAATTGTTAATCCAGGAAAATCAACAGGTCACTGTCATTTATGGTCACTGAAGAGGTACTCCATGATACTAGCAATAACATCTGTTTGGATCAAAAGAGCATAAAGAGACTTCCAAAGGCAGGATTGTCTTAGTTTGTTAAGAAACCTGTGGTGTATCTTTCCTAGCCAGCATTTAGAAGTTACACGGTCTGATACAGGCTGCAGGGAAAATGGAAGGGCAGCCAGGGCCTGCTTCCAAAGGATTCCTGCATCTGGAGTAGGCACCTCAATAGAGATGGCTCTGAATAGAAGCAGTTGTGGTAGGTGCACCATGATGCTTTTCATGAAGAAGTGGGGTCTTCTGTCCCAGGGACAGGCATCTGCAAATGGTTATATTTTCCTTTCTGTTTTCCTTAAGTTTTCCCTTTCTGTTTTCTTTCTTTTTAAGTCTCTGGAAAGTGTGTGCAGGTAAAATGTGGACAAAATATTTCTCCATGACTTTCTGTCTGTTTAGCAGAGGAGCAATGGCAGTGATGGATAAAGGCTGCTGAGAAGGGATACTGTAGGTACCCATGACTCATGCTCTTTACCTGACAGCACCTCTGGGCCTGTGGATATGAAATGGAGTAACACCTTGTACTAAGGAGCTTCACACTTTTGTTCTCTGGCTCAAGTCTGGAAATGCTTTGTGTACTGCCTTCCTGACACGTATCATGTCCTGAAGGCAATTGCATGTAGCATGCTTTTTCATAGGCCTGTGTTCTTCCACCATGAGCCCCAACTCGTTGTCAGGAGGGCTTGGAGAGGTACCAAAGCAAGGCTGTGCTCTTGTGTGACCTGAGCTTAACTGCAGCTCTTTGAGGAGATTTTCCCTGATGAGCACACAGCAAGTGTGTCGTGATACTGACTTCTCACATGTGTGCCTGGAATTCAAACATCACCTGCACATCTACACAAGGGCTGAAAACTTCATTCCTTTCAAGGATGTGTCTTTGTGTCAGTCTCCATCAGTAATCAATAAGCTCATGATAAATCACAAATTCCTCTCCTGGAGATCAAGCAACAGTGGTGCTGAGTACCAGCAATTGCCATTACCTTCAACAGCCACTGCAGGTGCTGAGCATCCTGGTTACACTGTTCACCTCCCAGGGGGCCACACTGTCCAGCTGTCTTTGGGAATATGTGCTGTTCTTGTTGCCTGGGATTTGTTGCTGATAGAATAAAGCTACCACACTGCTTTAAATCCTATGTAAAACCAGGAACAAAGATTTAATGTAAACAAACCTTTAATGAAAGTCTGACTACAGTTTTTACCATCCTTCAGAAGATTTTAGGTAGACTAGCCTCTCATATATCTTCTGTGACTCATGTGCAACCGTGAGCAGCTGCCTTCCTTCCCAGGTTCAATTTTAAACCTAAAAGAAGGCTCAACCTTGCCTTCCCACAAGCATTGAGTGTGTTTTGAAAAGCAGTGCCACTGTGGCTGCTCATGTTCCTCTTGTTTATACTCTTCCTGATTGATACATTTCAGTGCCTAAGTGCATTACTTGTGAGTTTTTGTAGAGCAGCTCCAAAGCTGTGCCAGTGGATTTTTCTAGTTTATAGCATCAGCTATTCTGACAGGTGTGTAACAACCTGATTGGCTATACTTTTAGGTGATGCCATTGATTACTAAAGCAACACATGCACTTACAGGTAAGATATGCTTAAAAATGGTTTGCTCACTCAGGAGTGGAGCCCTTAATCTGCTCTGCATCCTGCAGTTCACCAGGAAGGCTGGATGTTCTCTGGGAGCAGAAGGAAACTCCAGAGCACTCAAGAGGTGAATTGAAGGCAGTGATCACTGGAAGACTTGACATATGAGATTTGATCACCTTGCTGAATTCTGGGGATTCTTCAGGGACAGGATCTGTGAGAAATCCCTGGCATGCTGCTGCTTCGATAAAATTCATATTAATAGTGAATTGTTTTTAGAAGGGAAGGTGATGTGTTGTAAAAATACCAAATGATAATGCTATGGTGGTTGATATACAGAATGTGCATTTGCAGCCTGGATTGTTATGTGCTTCTAAGTTTGCTAGAAATTTTAGGTACACACTTACTACAACTTTTAATGTAGGCAAAATACCCAGCAATATTTAAGTAAATTATTTGGAACAGGAATTGCAAAGTCAAAATAAATGGCTTATTTGCTTTATTACCAGGGACTACACATGTGCTGCAGTTGGGCTGGTTTGTTAGAGCCAGATTAAAAAATGCTGCCTTCAGATAACTCCATCTCTTGCTCGCTGTCTTACTGTGATATCTTGTGTATACCTGTGTTGGTGTGTGGCATGGTTGCACTCTTTGCTTTCCTGTACAGAAGGGAGTGCCTGAGCCTGGGGCTCTGGAAAGAAGTGTTTTTGTGGGCACCCAACTGGTATGTGGGGCATGAATAGCACAGCTATGCAGCTTTGTAGATTGAGAGCAGTACTCTGGGAAGCTCAATGGTGCCTGTGCTGTTTTGGCTCTGCTGTTTTGGTCCATGGCTGAGTTTGTCTGAACTGTGGTTATAGCCATGTTGAACAATGGATTGCAATAACATCCTGGGGCTGATTGTAGCCGTGGGATGAAGGAATGGATTGTGATAAGTGAAGGAAATACTGCACTTTGGTGCTTTTAGGAGTAATAAAATGTCTGCTCTGCAATATGTTTGGCAATACATGCAGAAACAAATAATCTGTGGGGTTGCTTAGTGTTTTTCCAAGCTTTTGTTAGGGTGTTAAAGCTGAAATCTGAGGCATCTTCAATACAGTGGAAAACTGCCTTTGCCTCTTTTGGATCAGGATTCCTCCCTTATGTCTGTGCCTACTGTACTTGGTAAATCATCAGAACCCCATCACAGCTAACCTAGGAAAGCAGAGAGCCTCTGAGCCGTACTTTGGAAATTCAGTGCAGTGCCTGAGGTAGTGCTCAGGGCAGATGTTGTACCTGGACACTCCATTGCTTGTCTCCATGCTGAGGGTCTTCTGAGCAGAGAGGTGGGAAGAGCCAGCAGGAAACATAGCTGCTTGAAAAAGCCCAGAGATGGCAAGGGACTGATGGCAAACCAGGGCACATCTGGGGAGAAACCCTGCTGGCCTGACCACGTCTGATGACATAGCATTCTGTGTGTGCAAGGAATTTAGACAGGATCACAACTAAGTAAAGTTACATTGCATTAAATGCAGCCCAGAAGAAAGCAACTTCTGCTCCAAAATCCTGACAAACAAACTAAGCAGAAAAAAACTCTCAATTGCCCAGAAGTCTTGCTTATAATGGGCTTTAGCACATGGATATTCTCCAAATGTCAGTGACAAATATTTGGAGTTGAAGTGTGTTAAATGGTGCCATACCTCATTTCTGAGCAATGCAAGCCTGGACCAGTTTGGCCATGGGTGCCTCTCCTTTTGTGCCATAATTCTGGGTAGATAAATGGTACTGACTGTTCATACTTTAAATGCTGCTTTTCCTCTTTTGACCTCAGAGCACTTAAAAAAGGTGGGACACTGCCTCAGGTCAATTGTGGGCTGAGAATTTCTATACTGAATTTTAACCTAAGGGCAGTGACAAAGCCCAGTTTATAAATCTCTCAGAGATCTCAAAACAGTACTACTGATCTCCAAATGATAGCCTCTTGGATATTATTGCTGAAACTTTCTGGAAGTAGTGCAAACCAGGAGGGAACAATTAATCCTCAGAGTAACCCCATTTACTCTAGCCGTTTGGCCCTGAGGGAGTAAGAGCACTTGATGTCTGACAGCAGCCCCAAATGTCAGTATTTCTCCACTTGTTCATTTGCTGCTTGCTGTGGTCGATTTCATGCCGTTATAAGCTGTTTATGTACAGCCTGATCAAAGTACTTAATGACAGGGTTAATTTCTACGTATAATGAGGAAGTCAAGACAGGAGACAGGTACTGTGTAATCGAATTTTTCATTTTGGAATTTGTTTCTCTTCATGTAGGGCTTAGCTTTGATTTTTATTACCATTAATATCTGTATTTACTGTTATTTCTAGTTTCTCAGATGAGCTAAACCTACTGCAGAAATAGGCACTGAATTGTTCCAACAGCTTCTATGAAAGTATGAGGATCAAGTAAAAAGAGTCTTTAACTTCTTTACAGCCAGACCTCAAAGTACAGTTTGGTTTGGAGACCAATAAAACTGCACTTCTTTAACAGTCTACTGAGACATCTAATCCTCTTCTTTTGACTCAATAGGTACAGGCACAGACACCAGACACGGATGCTTAGATATCTCTGTAAGCAGCCAGAGAGACAAAGAATATGTTAAAATCTGGAAATCTTATAGTTTATGAAATATATGTCTTCAGCAAGACTTTGCAGACATAAATTAATCCCAAGAGAATCCCTTTGAAATAGCTGACATTGAAAATGAATTGTTCTCCTTTTTCTGGAGATGGAAATGGTGCATTAGATCTGCATTTACCATGCTTATTTTGGTTTTCATTTTTAGGTGCACTGAGGGCTGTAAATATTTCTGGACATTGAGAAATCATGGGGTACAGAAGTGATGGAGGCCTTACAAAACCCATCTCTGGGGTAGCCAGCTTCAGGAATCAAGCTGCAAGTGGGGATGACATTAAACCTCAGTAAATCCACACTACCCTGCATCCATTGTTTTTCTCTTTTTCTAGCACTCTGTATTTCAGAAAAATAGATATTTAAAAGTTCATGCTAAATTCTCTGGACCACTGTTATACAAGTTTCCTTATGGCTGAGGTAGAAATCCTCCTTTGTGAGGAGAGTGTGCACCTCTATTAGCACCACTGTGCAAGCTGTAGTTTGCAAATGCGGTGGGAGGCTTTGCTCATGCTAATTTGGGCTCAGTCATGCACCTCTTTTCCTCTTTTACATGCAAATAGCAGCTGTGTCAGTCTCTGGGATGCCTGCTTGTTCCTTTAACGGAGAGATTCCAGTTCATACCTTCACCCAGTGCATTTGTGCGTGGGCAGGGGTATAGCGCACTGGTACAGTTGCTGACAAGGGAAGAGCTGTGACGGAGGTTGGAACAAGTTAGTGAAATAGAGAAGTCTTGAAAGAAGACACTGAGCTTTTCTTGTGTGTTTTCATTTATTAAAAAAAAAAAGAAGAAAAAAAGATGTGGGAGTGGAGAAGAGCAGAGATCTACACAAAATGAGAATCCATAATCCTGCCCCCATAAAAAGGGATCTCTTGACTCTCTCGAGTGCCAGAGAGATCCATTTCTTTCTTCTAACCCAAAGGGTTCTGGCAGCAGTGGTGAGGCTGGAGCACATCAGCCACCAGCCTGTGTAGCTGGGATGGCTGTGGGCTGAGTGCAGCTGCTTGGATTCCTCATGGTGGTGCCCTGGTGCTGAGGGAGCTGGGCTGGTGAGCTGCCCTGTGCAGGCATCATGCTCCAGAGGGTCCCTGGCCTTGCCAAGCCACGGGCTGTCCTGTGCTCTGCTCTCCCAGGGTTTTACGTGGCGGTGTGCAGCACAGCTGCCCTGCTGGGAAGACAAGGAAGTTCATTTGCTTGGACCAACAGGCAAATTGAGTACAAAGCATGATGTTATATATGATGTTATTTCTTCCTCTGTCTTCAGCCTTCTCCTCTGCTTTATGGTTATGGCTACCTGAACCTCTCCTGCGCTTGTCACAGAAGTCAGTGCAAAATTAATCAGGTGAAATAATTTCTATGACATCACTTCTGATGCTGTTGAGTTTACTGAAGAAAGTTGGTATTAATACCATGCAGGCCACAGAATGTAAGTGTTGTATGTGGAGCAGTTTAAAAGAATGTTTCATTTAAGGTGCAAGGATTTCCAGAAGTTTGGAGTACAAAATTTTCTAAGAAGGTCAGCTCAAAAAAATATTATATCCCTGTGAAGTTCTCAGTTAAATCTGTGGGCAGCTTGTCACAAGGGTTCTCAGAAGATGGCACCTCACCTATTGGAAAGCTCTGGCCCATGTTTGTTTTCTCCCACCAAAAGACTGCTCTGATGTTAGTGCCACAGATTCAGGACTCAGTGTATAGCCAGGATTCAGTTTGCATTTGCTTCCTTGTGTAAAATGATAACGGTGAGATATGTCTCTGACCTGTTTTATTATCTACTTTATCATATTCCCTGTGTGTGTGTGTGTGTGTGTGTGCAGGTGGCAGAGGTGGGATCAGGGATAGAAACACATGTGCATGCATAGTAATGGCATCAAAATGATTCCATCTTTGTGTAGGAAAGGCCCTTAAACCCCTCTCTAGCCTCTCCACTGATCCATGGGGAAACAAGGCTGTGACCTGTAGAGTTTCACTGACTTCAGGTTTGACAACACTACATTAAGTGGGTAATATGTTGTGACACAACAGGACAGAATTCTGGCCCTAGTAGTGACTGTGGATTTTGGTATTGATTTTGGAAGTATTTTAGGATTTCAGCTGTAGAAATTAGTGGCAAATTCCATGATGAAATAATCTAGCTGTTTCCTATCAAACAGGCTCTTCAGCAACATGACTATTCCAGAAAATGCCTTTCAAATGGAACATCTTGAGCTATTGACCCCACAAAGACATACATGCATACAATAGAATTACTTCCTGTCTATTTAACATTCACGTGTAACAATGTGGGTGGGTCTGGTTATGTTGCTCTCCACCATAATGACAATTTATCCAAACCAATTTGTTGCCTGGCCTAAATTTTGCAAAAACACCTGGTCTTTAAAGCCTTTTGAGAAAGGGTGATATTTGCACCTGACATGTCCACAAGTAACTTAGATCAAGTTATTGATCGGTCCTGTGTATGTCGCTTTCCAGTGGGAGGATGAGATGGAGAGGCCAATCCGTTACTGCAGCCATCTACCACTGGAAAGCAATAGCACTAATGATACAGCTTTTCAATAGCTGATTTATATTATCCTGCAGGCAACAAGAACTCATGATTTTGTCACTGTACTGTTAAAAGGAACACTCCCAAATGCTGGCAGGCCCCAAATCTGACCCACTGTAACACAGCTGCTGTGTTATGAGCTGGGGAAAACTGAACAAAACCCCACAAGTCCTCCAGAGTATGGTCTGGACAAGGTCTTTGCTCACTGGGCAATGGATCTTGTGAACCCCCAGTTCATGAAAGGCTCGTTCTAGGGAGTGATTCCTGTTAAGATTTGCTTTAGTTCTATCAGTTGTTCCCTGGCATTGTGCTACCCAGAGGGGAGGATGGAGTCACAGTTGTTTCTCTGGGCAAATACTGCACTTGGAATCTCAGTGACTGACTGCTGGTTTGGTGGTGATTAATGAGAACTATGTGTCAGTGGCTATAAATGAGAGGCTGGTTCCCCTCTTCTTCCATCTAGTGATAGGAGTAGCTTGGGTAGCACAGAGGAAGCGTGTGCAGAATCCAGCACGGAGCAGAGCTCCTGAGGGAGAGAGCAGCAGCAGTGAGGAGCTGAGTTTGCAGGAGAAGGCTTTTGATGAACCATGCAAGAGCTGGTCTGGGCAGTCAGTGGGCACAGCCCCATCCTCTCTTTGGGTCATGTTTGAACATGGCTACAGTCACATCAGCTCAGTGAGGCTGAGGTCTTGTTTTGGGCACTCCTATCAACAGCCATGAGGGAAAGGCTGTGTGAGAGCAGCCAGGCACTGAGACAGGGGAATGGAGATGTCGTGTGGAGCTCTGTATGCTCAGATGGGCTGGCCTGCAAGGACAAGCATTGTGTTTTCTGGACTTGTACACACCCTGTTTTCACACAAATATTTCATGTAGATTTGGAAAATGCAATAGCTGCTGAGCGTATTTTACACAGTCACAGCCTAGTGACTGAAGGATCCACTAATTAAGAAGCCTCTAATTAGGCTTTTAAATGATAAAATGTAATGGCTGTAGTGCAGCTGTTGTAAACTATAGAGTAAATTATATCCAGTTGAAAGAGGCCTTAATTATGTAATTATATAACATACTCTAAAGACTTAGAAAGATAAAAGAATTTTTAGTATCTGCAATTAAAAAAAACAAGGGAGTAACAGTAGAGCTCTTAAACCAATGAAAGCAAGGAAATTCAAAGTTAATCTGAAAAGCTGTGCTGGTACTTTCTTTTATTCTCATGTTGTTCTAATTTTTGGAGGGTTGTTTTTGTTCTTTTTGTTTTCATGATGGAGGAGATAAAGAAGTATTGTCAACCAGGAGTTTATGTCCCCTGCTTTTGTTTTTCTTGCTTTTATAGGTCCATGTACAGCATTGATGATACTCAGCAAACCTTCTGAGGCTTCATTTTTGCAGAAATCCCTAGCAAGAACACACTTATTAGCCAGCTTGTCTCCTTGCATTCTGATTTACAGAATGGTTGGTTGTTACACATGATTTTCTGAAGTCAACAGGACTCAAATGTTGGTCACATTTGGCCCTTGGAGTTTAGGCCACATCTAGCCTGCATGTTTTTGGTGCAATGTTGGCAGCCATTTTCCATGCTGGACTTACCAAGTGGAGGAAAGGGTTTGGATATATCTGGGGCAATTCAGCTAAGTGGAGATTGCCCTCTGGGCTTCTTTTTTACAGGGTTTAGTTCTGCTGCACTGAAACAGAGGAGAATTTAGCCCTTGCCCACACTGGGGCTGGGCCAGACTCCAGTCTGCTTAGCCCTTAGACACCAGCACTCTTCCCCTCAGCCCAGCTCTGTCTGACAGTGCTGCCTTGGGAACCTCACCAGCTCTGTCTCCAAACCTGCATCTGCTCTCAGCCTCCCTTCTTACCCAGCCCTGTCTGCTGCTCTTCCTTGCCCTCTCAAATCACTGCTGATGTACTGCAGTGAGCAGATGCCTCTTGATAGAGAAAAGGAAAGATGTCTCTGATGTGAGCCTGTTGGCTTTGCTCATCTCTTGCCAGTTCTTTTCATTTCTTCAATTATTGCTCCTCAGGACAAGGGCTGTGCTTTTTGTGTCTGTGAGCTGCAACCATGTAGAAGATACGGGCTGTAGGCTGGGTTGTGGAGAGAGCTTTGCTCCTACAGCTGTTCTTAGGGGCTGGCCTTCACAGCTGCAGGACCAAGCACCCCATGACAGTCAAAGGAGTAGTGCTTTTCTTGCTTATTCCAGCCACATCCAAGTATTTTTATCTGGAAATGTCACAGTGAGGGAAATAAGGAATACAGATCTCATAGTAAATTTTTATGGCTGATTAATTAGCCCAAAGAGTATTAAATTGTGCTAATGTAGTTTGCCTCTTCGATGCTGTCTTTTGACTTCAATGGAACTAAATACATGCTTAAAGTTAACTACATGCCTAAGTGCTGTGGTGAATCGGGGCCTAGGGCATTAATTAGAACTTGGCTCAGATTTACTTTCAAGGCTTTTCCCCCTCTTTTTTTTTTCTTTCTTTTTAGTCTTCAGCGCTCAGCAGTTTAATTGGTATGCAGATGTTCCCCTTTATTGCTGGCAGAGGCCTCTGTCACTGTTCTGAAGGTACTCAGACTTCAAGGCTGGTACAGTGGGCAGGAAGAAACCCCCCCTGAGGGCTTTCAAGCTTTGTGGGAAATAATGATATATGAGACAGGGATTCCTTTGGAACCTGAAGGGAACATGACAGACAGAATAATATGGGAGGAAAACATTGTCTTCACAATTGAGACTGATGGTCTCATCTTGTCTCCTTGTTATTGTTACCAACCAAGACTGAGATGAGCTTTCTTATGAAGAACTTCATTTTGTGGCAGGTTCTGTATGTTGGGCACACTGCGCTCAGTGGTAGCTTTCCATCCAAAGTACAGATATTGACAGGCTCTGAGGAACCCTTTGAGGTGGTGGTTTAGCTTAAAACCTAAAATTCCTTCCAGCATTGAGATGCATTTTGTCAGGAATGACAGTTGCAATTTGATAATCTTTTACCACTTTGCCTGCCCATGTGAAGAGTTGTTGGGCACAGGAGTGTCAGCTTTATGAATCAGATTTTCTCACACTTTATTAATTTCACTTTCCAGTGGTTAGTGCATGTTTTAAAGAGACAATTGATTTGTACGGATCTGTGTAGGATGGAGCAAAGCTGGAACTAAAGCAGCAATGCAAGTTGACGGCAATGCAATAGCTCTAATTGACAGACACCAAAGGCACTATTTAAAGCAACATCTCCTCTGATGTTTAGGTTAAAAATGACCCTCAATTTGTCCTCAGGTTGCTATGTCCAAAAAGAAATGCTTTTATGTGTGCTCGTTTCAAATGGATTAGCCAAAAAATCAAGTGCTCATTTTCTATACTTTTATTTTCAAGTTAGAGATGATTCAAACTGCTCTTGTGCAAGGTACTGGAAGATGGCGGTTTCTGAACTCCTCCAGTGTAAAAGCTGTCTTTCAGGGGATGCTTTGCACATGTGAGATTTCTGTTAGTATTTTTTGGCACCCACAGTTTGCATTCCAGCTAATGAGGAAGAAGGACTAATACACATAGTGTATGTTGTGGGTGCAAAAATGCAAGTAGAAATTACACCCAACGTGGAAAGAGCTAGGAAAATGTACCTTCTTGCATGTGAGCAGGGCAGGTTAGGAAACATCATCTTGCTTTTACAATTGTCTGTTACTCTTTACATTTCTGGAGAACTGGGATCTTGCTGTTAATCTTACAAAAATAGATGCTGTGGTGAAGCCTCAGGCATGAATAAAATTGGATGTTAATCTTAAAGCAGATTTTTTACAGCTATGCACTCAGAGCAGTGAATCCAAATGATTTTGGAAACTCTGTGGTTTTTACTTATTTAGATCAAAATGCTGTGAGGAAAAAGGTCAGTGGCACAGGTACATATTGTAACATTTGGGGCTGCTGAAAGTTGGGCAGATAAGCACAGCAAATATTAGACATCTGACTTGACACAAATAATAGGCAAAGCTGAAAAAAGCCTGCTGACAAGAGGAGTGGGTGTTGGTGGGTGACTTGCTGCAGTTTTAGAGCTGTTAAGTGTAGGTTTTTTAGCATTTTCATTATTTAAAAGTGGAGTGGTAGTTGCTTCACTCCTTCTGAAAAGTTACTAATTTACTCTGAAATATAGGGTAAGCCACAATGATTTAACAGGTTTGTAATGTGCTTTAGAGTGACTTTAAGTAAGATACCCTCCTTCTCTCTGAGCTTCCCACTGTCTCAGCTCTGCCCTCACTCCTTTCTCTGTGTACATCTGCACCACAATGCAAAGCAAGGGCTGCCCCATGCATGACTATCATCTGTATCCTGTGTCAGCTGGAGTGCCTGCATGGCTGTGACCACTGGTGCTCATGCAGCTTTGCCTCATTGCCAGGGCTCAGAAAGACTGCCAGGCTGAGCTGGCTATGTTTGGATATTGGGAATAGCCAGGCTGAGCTAGCTATGTTTGGATATTGGGAATGGCAACTTGGACTGTGGAGTGGTTCAAAAGCTGCTGCTCTGCAGGTGGACAGCCCTTTCTTGGAGGAGCCCTGACATAGAGTCTGCCTCTTGCCTAATGCATGGAAAGTGCCTAGTGGAGCCTGGCCAAGGGCTGGGATTAAGGTCCCCAGGATATTCCTGGGATACAGGCAGCATTAATTAATCTGTGGTCCTCTGTGTCTGGTTCAGAGAAAGCAGCTGGGTTGTATTCCTGAGGGGCTGTCCAAGAAGGGAGGCAGCTGTAGGGATGGAAGGTGCTCAGGACATTCTCTTCTGTTGTCAGGCTGAGGAGCCATGCCTATGCCAGGATGCTTCAGCTGCAGACCTTTTGCATGGATGGTATTTATTCTGGTGCCTGGCTGAGAAGGAGCTGGGCCTGCATTTACTCAGAGATCTCTAGTGGTTTGTGGTAAGGAATTGGGACCTGGGGCTGAAGCCACAACCTCCAGGACCAAACCACAGACTTTACACAGCTGCCAAGGCCTGCCGATTTACCTCCCCTGCTGAAAGTCTGTCATCACACAGCTCTTGCACTTCTGTCTGCTGTGGTCATTATTGGTGGAAGGAAGAATCTGTTTTGTTCAATATAGTAATGATGTCTAGCTCAGTTTAATTTTATTAGCTGCTGCTGATTTGTTCCTATTCAGTGCATCCATGGATTTGTTTAGTGTAATGTGGAGGGGTGTGGGTCAGAGACAGAGACAACACACATTCTATGGTCCTTGTGACAAACAGCCCTGAGTTTATTCCCACAGCTCCTTTTATAGGAACTCAAATTTCCCTAGGAATGGGATTCATTGAGGTCTTAGCACCATGCAGCTCTCTGGCCAATGATACATCTGCATTTAGGGCTGAATGATGCTGGCTGGGGGTCCCTGTGTAGATTTGAATCCAACCTATCCTTGCCCACCCAGGGACTGTAATGCTACAGTTTAGTATCAATAATCAAGGGTAGGAATCTTGAATGGAAAGCTAGGTGAAAATTCTGAGTTTGTGGAGGACTCCAGGATTTGTTTTGCTCTTCTTTGTTTCCCTTTTCTGGGAGGTGTGAAGTACACTTGTCCATTCATAACTGGAACTATTCAAGATGAACAGGCCTGAAAGGGCACTATAAGTTTCTCTTGCTGTCTGGTGTAGTAAAGGTCTTGTCTTCCAGCAAACATTGTGAGTGAAAGCTTTTGTTACAAGGAGAGGTGGTAAGTTTGTGTGCTCAACTTCTATTTGGAAGAATATTTTGATGTGAAACCTTTCTTTTTCCAGAGGTTTGAGCCAACTGCTTTTGATCTGGGAGCTTACAGAATGGGTAAGTGCAGCTATGTTGGGCTGGGTAGATGTCTCCCTCAGGGATTTGTGCATGGATCTCTCCTTGGCCTGAACTGGAGAAGGGCAAGAGTTTGTTCACTTTTACCTTCTGTCCCTAAGAAAAATGAATGCTGTTCTATAAAGCTATAATTTCTTCCCAAGCAGATGATGACTAAAGAAGGCCTGAACTGAGTATAGATAATCTTATATTTACTTGAAATGAATGTAGCTCATAACTCTTATTTTAGCACCAATCTGGAACACTACTGTGAGCAGATTTACGTCTGCCTCTTCCCTACCTTGGCATTCTGGCATTTATGCACTCACTGCACTGGTAGTGACATTCTTGCAGTGACACTTGGGAGTTTAATGGAGCCCAAGTGTCTGAAAGGTGAGTAGGTAAAAGGTGGGTACTTTGAGATCCAAACTTATTCCTTTTGTGTGCTCCACAATCTTATTTTAGTTCTTAAAGATAGTTTCATTCTTCTGATACTAAGAGTCAGCCCTGATTTCAGTATGTGAATCATCAGGAGAGTTATTAACTATTTTCTAGCTGCATGGTCCTTTGTTGCAGCACTGAAAATACCTAACTTCAACCATGTGTTTTTAGACTAGATACTCACAGGAAGCCTTTTCTGTGATTATAGAAGAGAACATTTAATCTGGAAGTCATTGAGAGAAACCAATAAAGAATTTCCTTGATGTGATTTTTGGAGTTACTTGCTGGAATTGAATTGCATGGTTTTGGGTATTGGAAATAAGGGCACTTGAAAGCTCTAAGAAGCTTAAATGTAGGTGATAATGAAAATGTTATTGGTATTTATAGGTCAGTCGATAATGTCAGCATATTAAAGTGATATGAAATATCTCCTTGATTTCATGGACAGTGCATTACTTTATATAGTTTATTTTAATAACATGATCCTTGATATACACTGATGATAAGTTTAGCTTTATAAAAATTTTTTTAGTAATCCAATTGCCCTGAAATGCCATATCAAAAGTATGTTTATTACAGAACAAGAACAGTTGCTCTCTGCCAGTGTTATCTCTATGAAAGCAACCTAAGCTAAGAAAGCACATTTGGGAAAAACGTGCCAAGCAGAGGTGGTTGTTTTTTTTTTTCTTTTGTTAGACTTTCTGGGAACATTCATTAATAGTTGGAAATGTGGTTTTTCAACTAAATTTCTTTCACCCAGATTATATGCAAATTGCAGAATTCTTCAAGCATAAAGTCATATGCCACGAGTATGATATTAGCATTTCTTTTAATAAAAATAACTTTGAAATAGGTACCTTGTTTGGTGAATTGCCTTCCTTATCATTCATCACTGTGTAACATCTTTGTAGAATGACAGTAACTGGAAGGAAGGAAAGAAAATACTGGACAGTGTTTCTTGGAACTGAGATTGGCAGAGGTGTGCCTTTCTGGAAAAGAAATGCTGATTTTGGTTCTTTATTTTGTCCTGGCCTTTTAATGCTGTTGTGTACTGAAAGAAAAGAATAAAAGTGATCACTAGATGAGCTGTGAGTTCCCTTTGGACCAGACTTTGGGAGTCTCTGCTCTGACATGTATTTTGCGGTTACTTTATCCTGAGGGACTTTATTCACAAAATCTCAGAACATATTCTTCCAATAAGATTTCACATAGTTCGATAAATGTTTGGATAAATTTCATACCATCTTATCAAAGCAGACAATAGTTCTTTCTTGAGGAACTGAGCTTAAGTGAAATGCTCATTTATGTTGGTGGAATAATAATTAAGAGTACAAGATCCAAATCAGTGCTTTGTTATTCTGTTGCAGGAGTAGGCTGAATCAAGCCTCTGTCAAGAGCCACTGCTGAAATACTGAATTAAAATATCCAAGACCAGCACATCAGGAGGATAGCCTTCTGCCAAGAATGGTGTGGAGGTATACCTTGTTCACAGAAGCTCTGGAAACATCCTCAGACTTGGACAGACACGGTGCATCCTCAGAAGGCAGACATGTTGCTGCTCTCTGAGCACTGCACACTCTGTGTTCATGACTGATGGAAATAATGCCCAGTTTTGGGGGAGCTTGGTGGTATGGGAGACAGTCACAGCAGCTCTGATAGAGTGGTTTATCACTTTCTTGTGGAGCCAGGTGCAGCTTCTGTTCTCTTTTGCACCCACAAATCTGGTATAATATTAATTAGATTGTTGATTGTCATTAGGTTTCATTAGTGAAGATCCATAAAACAAAAAAAAGGTAATGGTTCCATAGTCATGCTAAAACTTGGTATGTCATTTATACAAAAGGGGGTGAACAGAGATTGGTAACCATGAAACACTACTTTTCCAGAAATATGAAATGTTTAGGTAAAATCTAACAGAAAATTGATTGCTGCCTGATAAAATGGTGTCTCTTCCCTTCTAAATAGGTTTGATCATTTCCTTTGTGCAAGCCCTGCATCTTCACCTAGATTCCCTCCCAGGCAGCTACAGTGGATCTGCTCACCAAGGGAATTTGTCCCACTGGATTCCTTTTATTTTTTTTTTTTTTTTCTGTGCAGTTGAATGAAAAGTGTGTGCCTTTTGAAGAACAGCAACTGAAAGAAATATTGATGACTGCCAGGGCATCTACAGAAAAAGATAAGAAAATTACTCTAGTACAACAGTGAAAACAAAGGGGCTTTGTTAACACTTTCTTGTAGGTTGTATATATTAATAGTAACAAGTAAAGTTTTGTATTTTTTCAGAGAAACACACAAGGCCTTGAATTGTATTGTTTTAATTGCAACTAACTGAATGAATTAAGTGGAAAATCGCACACAGTACTTTGATTGTCTAATTCTCTGTATGTGAGGCTTTGGGAACAGTTTGTTATTCTAAAAGAACAGCACTAACCAGAAATCAGCCAACATGTAATTGCTAGGCTGAGGGGCAGTTTGGGGAAAGCTGATACTTATTTATACATTATTAAATAAAATCACATAATATGAGGATCATCTCTCACTGCCTCCACACTTCATACATTACTCATCTTCCTAAATTTCATGGTTTTGTACTCCCTTAGTACTTTGCTGCTTATAACCAGTGCAGGCATCAAAACCACCCACATCCAGGAAAGGAGATGCCTTTGCATTTGTTATGATGGCAGATTTGGTTATCGGACTCATCAAAGATTACGAACCTTCAGTTCAAGGAAAGGAATCTTGACTCAAGTTTTAAAGGTTGTTTTCAGTACCTAAAATACACCCGGGCACCTGGGACTGTTCAGGTGGCTGAAACTCTGGCTGGTGTTTCCACTTGACTATGTACATTTAGAGATTCACAGTCAGCCAGTAACCTAAGTAGAAGACTTAAGAGCAATTTTGGCATTCAATTTGACAGAGTTCCCAAAAAATAAATCATTTATGTAATTCCCATCAGTTTTGGTAAGAATCAGGTAACTTCTGGTTACCTCCAGTGATCATCACTGCTCACTTGTACCTTACTCCCATAGGAAACAGCCACTTGCAAGACACAGAGAGGAGATAGATGGTGATGGGACTCATGAAGAAGGTAAACTAGTACTTAGTTCTCAGTGGTTTTGGCTATTTCAGCTCTCATGGAGGATGGATGGAGCTGCCATTTGTTCCTTTAGCACAAATTTGAGGGCTTTCTTCTTGGAAAGCAAGGTCTATTTCAGAGGACACAGAAGCAGTGTCCTTTTGCCATGTAACAAGGGATTGGGTAATTCTGGCCTCACAAGTGAGATGAATGTCTTACAGACCACGAGGCCCTTGATGATCTGCAGCAGAGAATCTGTGGATGGGAAGGTGTGCCAGCACCTGGGGAGATGGCACTGCTGGACGCATCTTTGGACTTGCTGAGCTGCTATATGCAATGATATTCATGCTGTACAAACAAACCCCGCTATTGAACCACTTAAACACTGTTTATGCAACCTCAAAATGGTAGAGGCTTGATTTTATTACTTCATCTCCAGGCTTGTTGAAATTTACATGTCCACACTGAAGTGGTGTGAAGATTAAATTGCTAATCCTAGTTACCAGTATAGACTGTTGCACAGAAGGTGCCTGAGAGGTGGAACTGGGCAACGTTCAGCTTTGCACAGCTCTTGCCAAGAGTTATTTGGTATCCCTGTCACTGTTTTTTGAAGTCCAAAAATATTTTTCCCCAAATAACCTATTTTTCTGCAAGGGAACACAGCTGCATTTATGAAAGGTCTTGGCTTTTACAGTAAGTCTGGTTTGTATCGTTTCTTCTCTCTATGTATGTTGTCTGCATAAGTACCAACAGTCATAATGAAAAACACAGTTTTCTTACAGGAATTTTTAACAGTGGTTTTCAGTAGTTTAGAAAACATTGGAGCTACTTCCAACAAATGAAAAAAATCAAAACAAAGCAGCTTTGAAAATGCTGATACATTTTGGCAGATAAATCTTTGGGTTTCACCCTGCTCTATTATTCTTTCTGTGATACTAAAACCAACATAAAGCATTATTGATTTCAACCAGGTCAACAGAAGATACCATATGGCTTTCACCCCACTGTCCCCTGCACTGGGGGACTAAAACTCGGCTGTGCTCTTGTGCAGCCTTTGGCTGGGTGTTCTGAGACAGTTTCTATTCAGTGCTTGTGTGCAGTGTTAAAGCTGTCTTCACTGCACCTCTTTTTCCAGCATGACATAGGAAGTTTCCTGGCTTGAATTCTCAATCACAAAACTCATATGGGAAGCACTCAAAATGTAAGCCCTTTCAAACCCTTGTGAGTTCACAGCATTTAAAGATAAGAGCACAGTATTGCCAAGAAATGTGTCTTGTTGAGGCCCACAATTAACTTTATCAAAAGAAGGAATCTTATTTTTGCCTGCTGCAGATAGAGGTTGAATCTCAAAGCAGCCTAAAGTTAGAGATAGCATCTGGTTCAGATCACGATATGATGAAAGATTCAGGTTAATTAGTATTTATTCTTAGTTGATAGTTATTCCTTTTGGCTTCAGCTAACAAGCAGGAGTTGGAATCCCACAAAGTTGTGTCTCCTGGGATGAGAGATGAATGAGGGAGACGGTCTCCATGGTGAAAATGTATTTAGGGATGGGAATGTCAGTAAGAAAAACTGGCCATTGCCTTGGGTTCTGATAGCCTGAAGGGAGGATGCTCTGAGGGATGACTCAGTGCCAGCAGGGAGGGTGGGATGTAGGCATGGACTGAGGCACCCCATGGGGCCGTGGACAGGGGGAGGTGCCCTGGTTCCCTGCTCGATACAGTGTCCTCACATGCCCCTGCCCGCACAACCCCTGTCCGCCACCAGTTGCCCTAACTGGGTGGTTTTGGCCACAGGGAGCAGTCAGGGAGCAGCTGTGGAGAAGGTGGCTTCTCAGTGCTCCTCCAAGGCTTTCAGTTCCCCTTTCTTGCCACTGTTTCCTGCAGCACCACACAGGCTCTACCAGCAAAAACACCACATCACAGTGTAAGGGCAGCTGTTCATCTTAGATAGAATTGTTTTTGTCCTGAGGTCTCCTAATTGCTCATGCAGCCAGGAGGAGCCTACCAGATGGAGAGCAGCAGATCCCTTTTTTTTTTTTTTAAATCACTGTTAGTGTCCAGTTGGAGTTGAGACATTTCTAGCAGGATGGCCTGTGTATCTGGGCAGAGTTGCTCTCCTCCAGTAACCTCGTGGACTGTTTTGTTCCCTCAGACACTCCCAGAGAAGATAATTTCTACATGGGTGGGAATTCTCTGACTTCACAGGTTCCAGTGCAAGGGCAGTGCCATAGTGGGCAGGCGCTGGGCCTCCTGCCCCACAGCCATAGGGCTCCCCTTTCCCGCTCTCTCACGGGACAGTCTGGGTCACCCCAGCAGGTGAGGCTGCTGGTACAGAGGGCTGTGGGGAGGCCATTCCTGTCCTGAGGGGCTGAGGCGATGGCCGGAGGGCTGTGGGTGTCTCTGGGCTGAAGTGACGGCAGGTGGGCTGTGGATGTCTGTGGGCTGAGGTGATGGCAAGAGGGTCGTGGGTGTCTGTGGGCTGAGGCAATGGCCGGAGGGCCGTGGGTGTCTGTGGGCTGAGGCAATGGCCGGAGGGCCGTGGGTGTCTGTGGGCTGAGGCGATGGCTGGAGGGCTGTGGGTGTCTGTGGGCTGAAGTGATGGCAGGTGGGCTGTGGGTGACTCCAGGCTGAGGCGATGGCGGGTGAGCTGTAGGTGACTGTGGGCTGAGGCGATGGCAGGAGGGCCGTGGATGTCTCTGGGCTGAGATGATGGTGGGAGGGCTGTGGGTGTCTGTGGGCTGACGCGATGGTGGGAAGGCTATGGGTGTTTCTGGGCTGTCTTCATGCCTTGGATCATGATGTGGGTGCATCTGGGCAGCTTTTTCCTTGTGGACATGGCTGCACAGGCCAGCCAGTGTAGATTTGTGACCCTCCCCTGCATTCCTTTCTGGAAGTGTTTACTTTAAAGTCTCAACAAGACCTAAATTAATTCCCTTAATGTGCTTTTGGCCATCCCCTTTCCCCAGCCCTGTGGAGGAGCTGGGGAGGTGCTGGCCCCTGTGCCTGTGTCAGGCAGGCTGTGAGATGAGGCTGAACTTGCAATACCCCTCCTCATGCTTCTCTTTGCAGGGGCCTCACTGAGGAGCTATGGGGTTGAACAGAGATAGAATAGCAGAAACTGGGGTTTTGGATTAAAGAAGGGGGGCAAAAGGACCCCCAAACTTGCACATAGGTAAAATAGGTGGTATTTCTGCCTTGGGAACACCATGGTACTCCCTGGAGAGATTCCTGAACACTGAGCACCCTCCTCGGGGCACAGAGCTGGGCTTTGCAGACCCCTGGTGTCTCTCTGCCTTGCAGCTTGTGGCAGCCAAATAGGAGCCTCAGTGGACAAAGGTTGTTGCTTCTAGCACAGCAAAATTCTAAACTTTAACCAAGCCATGCATAATAAATGTTAATAGCACCAATTTCAGTGCTTATGGCATCATAAAGAAACTATTAAAAGAAAGAAAAGCAGGAAAATAGTTTTGTTGCTCACTTAATTGTGGAGGCTTTATTATATCCTGCTGTGCTGATGATAAAGGCCTATTACCAAGGCTGAATCCCAATTAGGTCAGGTGTGTTCTATGTCGTTATAGTCACGAGCATCAGGTGTTTCAGTAGTGCAACAAACTATTTGGGATTAGCAGGGCGGTTCTTTAAGAGTTTGCCCATGTAGAGGCATGGACTCTTGATTTGGCCACCATTATTGTCAGCATTGCACACTTACATGGCTGCTGTGTATGCAAAGGTGTGGACAGATGGCTTGGAGATCATTAAGCTGAGTTAAAAATGGCTCTGTTTCTCCTTTTCCTGCTTCCTTCCCCTGGTCATTAGTTAAATGACTGGAATGTGGGTTAAATAAATACCCACAAACCACCTGTGTCTTTCATTTACTTCCCAGAAAGAAGAGACCAATACTCCTACCTGTTACTTCTGTGATGAAAATGGCAAGACAGCTATGGATCTGCAGTAAACTCCAAGCTATGTGGTAGCTACAGGTAAGGTCAGAAATTAAGCTGTTACTATGAAAAGCCAAAAGTTTGGAACCAATTTAGTCCTTGTGTTGTTTGTTCCTCATGTTGAGTGCTGGAAAGTAAATTCAGTTTTGTGCTGTGCTCAGATACAGTCCTTTCTATAGACTAAGTGTTCTGTAAGTTCACAGGACAGAATGGACTCTTTTGGAGGTATGAGGAGGCTGGATGAGCAGGTGTGGGACAGGGACTCAGGAAAGCATTGGAGCTGGCTTACAGTTATCAGATGCTAGACTTGAAAGAAGTTCTCAGTGTGCCTTCCTCTTCCCTTTCCTTTCCCATGAAGTCTGAGGCCTTGGATTATTAGCTCCTGCCCTTTGTTGTTCCAAAGAGAGGGTGGTCCTCCTGCAGCCTTTGCAGTGTCTGGCAGCTCTGAGAGAGCACAGACCTGCCCCAGGCCCAAACATGGACATAGTCTTTGAGTCTTAATGTCTAATTATTATAGCTAGTTTTCAGAGGGAGCCTTTTTTTTTTACTATTAAATGAATATTTATATGCTTTTCTGAACTGTTGTCTCAGACTTTGTATAGATTCAGGAAGAGTGTATTGAATGTTGATAAGTACATACTAAAGAGGATGTGGTTAAGTTCACATTTGAAAATAGCTTTTCCACCACAAGGATTAGCATCTACTGCCTTTCTTTAACTGATAACTTTTATTCTTAGTGTCAACTTCTGACAGCATCTCTGGAATATATTTGTAAATATATTTGCCAAAGTTATGTATTGGATAATTCCTCTGTTTCTAGCATGTCTGAAATGACCACATACAAAATGTAATTAAAAATTACCATGAAACATGAATTGCATGGTCCTATCAGCTTTTAAACATCTTACTAGGAAACACTTTTTTCAGGATTTTTACATTTTTTTATTTAAACTACTAATTAATAAATTACTAATTAGTAGTTTATTTAAATTACTATTTAAATTTACATTATGAAAATAAGTATATGTACCAAAGGGGACTGGCTAAAAGTATTTATTTGTGTTAGAATATTATGAAGGATTTTCACACTGGCAGCCATTACAAAACCCAACTAATCCAGGAGTATGGGAAAGCCTGTGGTTTTCACATTGTTGGGGTGTGTGGAAAGGAAAAGATTACAGAAGATGCTTGGGGGGAAATAAATGAGGGGGAAAACAGGTTTTTTATCTGGTGTATTGATTAGTTGACAGTTTAGACTATATATATTTCTCTGTCCTCTCTGACTGGTCAGGATTAAAGAGGTTTTGGAAAAGAAGGAAGATGTCTTAGATTCTCAACTATGATGAATTTCCACCTGGTGATTATCATATTCCTTTCTTCATAGAGTGCTAAGTTTTTGATTTAGTTTCCTCTGCAGAGAAATGGAACATGACAGAAGCAGACATTTACACTATGGTAGGTTTCAGAAGGTCCGTGAGCTTTCAGCACTGCCCTACACAAACACAACACAAATGTTAAAGTGTTTCTTGAGATAATGTTTCACCAATGTTAATTTCTGAACTTGTATAAATACTGAAAACACTTGGAAAAAATATCATTTTCCATAGGTTTTCTGCTGATGATTTTGGTTGACTCTACCTTACTATACAAGCATGTTCTTATTGCACACTCTGTAAGTAGAGCCCTCCATAATAATAAAAAATAGCAGGACACAAGGGGACATCATACTGTCCTTTCTATCTTTCTTTTGTTTGAGCTTTCTGCCATCGTGGTAGGAAGTCTCCTTTTTATGTGTATTTCTTAATACTTAGCAACTGAATGTAGCTTTTGTCTGTTTATGGGTTTTGCAGCATTTGAAGGATGACACTTTCCCACTGCACTGAATACTCTGCTCTTCTGTATGAATGATGTACACAGTGTTGGGGTATATACATTATTTTTCACCAGAAATAGGTTCAGTTTCATGAAAGTAGAGAATAGCAGAGGAAATTTGCTGATTACCAGCACAACTTAGGCAGATGCATAACAGGACAGTACAACAAATATGTGCTTTAAAATATTTCCTTTTCTCTCTATAAACTGCTTCTTAACTTTGCTAAAATTCCGCCTGTCAGTGTTGGTACCGTCTTCTTGTTAGCCATTCCTAGTGTGTTTGGTAAACTGCTGAGCTGAGTGCATTTGGGAGGGTGGACACGATGCTGCTGTCACTGCAGTCTGTGATAGAATGAGAATTGGTTTTGGAGCAGTATCCTTAGTGCTGCTATTCCCTGTGGAATCAGGAGTGGGCAGATGCTTTAGTGGGCATATAGCCTGCATCATGCTCTATGGATGAGGCTACCATAGTGTGGGGGTTACTGGACAGGCAGCAGTCCCCTCCAGTGCTGTGAGCCCTGCTTTGTTTGGGAAAAGGTAGAAGAGAGGAGGTGCACAATCTGCCATCCCCTTACTAGGCTTTCCTGTCTTTAAGGAACCATCAGAGCAGCCCATTACTTTAAGGTATTGCCAGTACATCACCCTGAAGAAGATGGGTGTCTCATTTGAAACATACCACTTTCTCTTTTCAAAGATCTTTCTCCAAGCCTTGTGGACTGAATGCTTCTGTCCTCACCAAGGAACTACAGAAATACTCAGCTGTGCAATCCCCTCTCCATATTCTTGGGAGAATGATGGACAAGGAATTCCAATAAAACTGCTCTTTTGCTTAGGTGGTCAGGCTTTATTTGTCCATATCTGTGAGATCCAAGAGCTTAATGAACACTTGCCCTCCTGGGACTCAGGAGTTTACCTTTCGGCCTAGTAAACTTATCCCTGGAAGTGCCCTACTTTTTCCCTTGGAGATTGTGGTGTGCAGAATGAAAACTTGTGTTAGAATAGTCATTGCACAGACTTTCACTGAGCTATGAATCCCTCTCCCTAAGTCAAGACACTTCTCCCAATTCTCTCTCTCCCCCAGCACAACAGAACTGTTTGCTTCAGTAAAACATCTGACAGCGCTGTCTGTTGTGTGTCCCCTACTGTGCCACACCCAAACTGTCCAAGATCTTCCATGAATTTTCTTCATGCTGCTCACAATAGTGAGAGAAAAGTGATAATCAATGGAGAAAGCATTAAAGCAGCTGAGGCTTATAGAGCACAGTGAAGGGGCATTGCCAGCACTGTCCTGGCTCCCCAGATGGGATGTCCTAGAAGCTGCAGCTGCTTTCCCATCTTACCTTAACTCTCTGAACAAGGGTGGAGAGGAAGGAAGAAGAGAGAGACATTTCCGCTGTGATTGCAACAGGCAGTGATAGGCAAATTCCCTCTCCCTGCCCAGTGACAAGCCTGGTGTTGGTCATAAACTGCTGCAATCCTTATCGGGGCTTTTGGGGCTGCTTTTAAAAATAATTTCATCTTTGCTGTCACGTCTTCCTCCCTCGCTGAGCAGAGACTGACTAATTAGCAGTGGTTCAGTGGCAGATGCTATTGTGAAAAGGGTTTGATGGTGATCTAACTGGGAATAAAATGGTCTTAAAGGTCCAGGCAGACATTTTCTAACCTCTCTGTGATACAGGCTGTGTTGGCTGGTGCATGAAACCAGCCCACACAGATGTGAAGGATGAGCGCTTGTGCATGCAAATGGCTGCTCCTCTTCCAAGGTGGTACCTGTGGCCTTCTAGTTGCATCCTGCACCAGTCCTCACTGGTGTGTTAAAAGCAATAATGGTGTTGACTGATCTACCTAATCACATTTCCTACCAGGAGAATAAAATGCCAGAGTTGATGGTAGTTTGTTACCTGTGTCACTCCTCCAAACACAGTTAGCAAGCAATCAGCTTTGGTTGTTTTCTTCTCAGTCTGAAATCACATTAAATCACATTAGTCATGTAAAAAGCTATACTGTTTTGAAACAAATATTTATCAACATATCCTATGTGGTTTATTTTTAGTCTGCTGATTTGTTTGACTACTATCTCATATGACCATGACATTTGTAAACAGTGTAGTGAGGATGTGTCACTGCCCTTTATGTTGGTATTTTTCTGTTAATTGTTATCAGATCATGAAAATCGCATATTGAACACTAAAGTCTAATTTTCACAATGCAGACAGGAGAGCTATAACTTGAGTTCTTGTGGCTACCTGCTCTTCCAGTGCTTTTTAGTTTGTTTTGCAGAGGAATGATTCAAGTGTGTAAATGTAGAGGACTAGTGCCATTTGAGGTGTCTGAACTTCAGCTATTGCTGCAGAGGAGCAGTGGCCTCCCAAGTGCCCTGTGCCATGATCTCAGCCCCGAGAAGACCTTGTAGATGCCCAGAAGTGGCCAAAATGTCTTGGACAACTTGTGAGGCAGTGTCCCTCAGCCCAGGTTTGTGCCAGCTGTTTCCTGTGGGTGTCACCAGGGAGATACCTTCAGCTCCCAGCCATCTGCTGATGCCTTGAGGAGATCCTCATGCCTCCCACTGAGCAGGCACAGGCTCAATCCTCTCAGCTACTCCCCAGCTACTGCATCACTCACTGCAAGCTTGGTGATTTGGGCATCCTACAGAGAATGATGTACATAGGGTGTTTTTCCCTGTGATACTATTTGGGAAAGCTTCCTCACATGTATGAGAAAATACAGTGGTCTTGCCAGCAGAAGTAGGGAAAAGCCTAAAAGTGCTAGGTTAAAACTGCCATGCTTCAATGTGTAATGAATTTGGCTTTTTATACATAACTGAAATATATCTGTGTAAGTCAGCTGTACCCATTGGTTGGAGGCTCCTAGAGATATCCAGCAAAGATCAGTGAGCAGTTTGGAGGCACAGGGGCTGCAGCAGTGGTGGGCTGTGGGAGGCCACTGAGAGACCCAAGAAAGCAGATTGGCCTCTTGCATTCCTCCTTGTTTCTAATGGTAAACTGTAGAGAGAGATTTCCTGCAGTACTTTCTCATACTGAGCTGTTTTTCTCCATAGTAACTTCTGCAGCTGTCACAGAAGTGGAATGAGCTTTGAGACTGGGGGATGTGTTCTCCTCCATCTGAGGTGATGTTCAGGAGTTAGGCTGGAAGATTTTATACACCAAACAAGAGGCTGAGGCCACCAGAGGGGACATTTGTGAGTTCTGTCAGGCCTCTCTGAAGGACACAGGTCTGGCAATGCAGCATGGACATCTCATCTCAGGTACTTCTCACCAGTTGTGCCCTCTCAGGAGAGGGACAAGAGCTGCCTTGGTAGGACATGTCCTGTGTATGGGACTGCTGCCTTCTGCTTGTGCCACTGCTCTCAGGTGCTGTTGTGGCACATCCTTCCAGGCTGCAGAGCAGTGTGACACGGTGGGCTGCTCCATGCATGGCCAGGCTGCCCGGGAAACAAGTTTAACTGACCATGGGTGGTGTTTTCAAAATAAATCAAGGCATCTGTCCCCACTCATCTCTATTTTCATCCTGCCACAGATTGCCACACACCTTCTCATCTTGTGTGAGCACCCAGATGTGTCATCCAGACTGTGACAGAACAAGTGCTGTGTCAGAGCAAGTGCTTAATGTGCCTTTTCTAGCCTGGCTGATTTTGGTAAAAATCTGCCCATCTGCTGCTGCAGGGAGGTTTAAGTTCCTAAATCCCTTTATCTGCTTGAAAAAATCATAAGCTGCAGAAATAGAGAACCTAGTAGATGCAACTGCCAGTTACGAGAATGAATGAAAAAAAACCCGAAGAAATGATTGAGATGGTCAATCAGTTTGTTGCCTAGGAGAGGAGGATTTTTGGGATGCCAGGGTTCCTGCTGCATTAAAGGTATGCAGTGACAGACCAGCAAGGCAAGAGAGAGCCAGAGGACCTTGTCACTGTGTCATACTGATGGCTTGGTTCAGACCTCAGCTGGGGTGAGTGGGTGGTGTCTATCACCTTTGCCTGACAAACTCCTGGTCACCAAACAGCAAAGTGATTGTTAAAACCCTTCAGAATATTTTATAGGGCATGCATTTGCCCATGTTTATTGTATTTTTTTAAGCAGGAGTGCTTAGGGAGTCTCTGTTATTACAGAAGGGAAATCCTCCAGTGTCCCAGCCTATGTGAGATCAGGGAGGCACCTGTACCAGCAGGGAGATGGGTGCTTGGCACACAGCCTAAATTCTCTTGGTTGATAGGGCAGCCTGACTGGCTCTCCTGCAGTTCCAGCCAAGCTGAGAATGGCAGGAAGAGCCGCACTCTACTTCCTGAGGAATGGGGACTTTAAAATTCATGTCAGTGCCATCCTTCAGCTCTGCTTAGCTAAAGATAAATGCTAATTATCAAGGCCTTTCTCAATATGAATGGGCATACATCAACTCCTGAAAAATGGACTTGCTGATTTAGTTAAAAAATAAACAAATCAATTTTGGGGCTTTTGAGCATTTAAGCTTCCTTAAGTAAGCAATAGATTTTTTAGAAGAAAAAACTTACTAGGAAGCAATCCAGTGAGTCCACTAGGAATAGTAGGAGCACTAGGAGACCCAGATTCAAATCTTAGTTTTGCCATCATTTCCCAATATATTCCTAGAAAAAACAACTAAATTTGTTGGACTAGAATTATCTTTCAGTGTATTCACAGTATACCTTTCAGATAAACCCAAAATGATGGCAAGTTTGTTAAAACAGGAATAAAATCCACCTTGCTGATGGAGTAATGTGATAACTAACTGGATAAAATGTTTTTGTAGTAGTTTTGTACCACTGAAAAGTCATGTGCTGTGAGTCCATTGCTTGCCTGAAATCACAGAGGAGAATAGCATGTCTTGAAAAGAGCAACTGCTGAAACAACCTTGTAGTGTATCTACACTGATTGAGTGAAAGGATGATTCTGTCCTCATAATCTTAATATTTTTGTTATCTGCTTGCAGTGAACTGATAGGGCTGATGGAGAGGCACTGCCTGATAAGTGCTTGTGCTGTACAGTGAGCTTTTTGTGTTTGGAGGTGGGGTCCCACTCTACCAGGATTAAAGAATAGAGAAGGTCCCAAACAGAGGCACTACTTTTCAAATAATCAAACAAAAAACCACCCAAGTTTTTTGGTCAGTTTGAGGCAGCTGTAACATTTGTTTCATGGAAACCTCTGGTGATGAGTAAAATTGTGCTCTGTTGATGAAAGCACCTTCTTCCAGAGACCACTGCCTGCTCCTGATCTGTTGCTAATTAGTCTCCACCCTCTGATGCTTAGTCATTGTATTATTTGCCCTTTTCCATGGCTGTTTTTGGCATGGAAACTGAGACAAATATTGCTCCCCTGCTGGAAATCATTGTCATGTCATCAAGTTTACCAGTACCTGTAAGCCCAAACAAAAGGGGAATAGATTTTCTTTTTGGCCAGTGGTCTCTGAGGTATGTTTTGAGGTTCAGACATGTTCTGTGTTATGGTGATGCACCATAGATAGAATCTGGCTAGTTTCTGTAGCATCACAAATTCTTTTATTACTTAAAACAGCAAAGCTATTAATCAGCCTTTAAAGCTACTGTCAGGAAAGGGTGGGGGGGTTCCACACTCAGGGCCCTTCAGTGTCAGCAGCAGGTGCCTGTGTTTGTGCTTTCCTGTAGCCTGCCATGAGGTCTATTGCCTCCAGCCATGACTTCCCAGTTCCTAAGAAGATTGTGCAGGAAGTTGTTCTGCAACTTTCATACATCCTCTTGTTCCATGTATCACTGGCTTGAACGCCTTCAGCCTCATAAGGTAAAGTTCTGTTTTGGTCTGTTTCCTTGGAGGAAGAAGAGTGGGACAAGTTTCCAGCGTCACCAGTGTCTTTCCCTGGTGTGACTGACTTCCTTGATTTGGCAGGCATTGCTACCACAGGGCTATTCTTGACAATGTGTCTTTCTGCTGAGCTGTGCTTGACCAGATCTGGTTCAGGCTTGGTACAGTGACTCAAATGGGCTGGAGAGAGACCCTCAGGACTTATGGAAGCAATTAGCTTTAGATGACTGAGTTGGAAAGTTGCTTAGTGGTAGCATAGTAGGTTTCTGCAGCAGATGCACAAACATCCCATAATGCCTTAACCTCTGAAGTGGGACAAGAGCTCCTGGCTGTGTTCACTGTGATGGGTGGCAGCAAAGCTGTGTGTGTATGCCTAGGCAACAGAAGCAAAACTTGGTCATTAAAAGCTTTAATTAACAAGTAACACAGATAACAATTACCCAAGAATCCGTGTCCTATACTGTAGTGCTCCTTCCCCAGTTATCTCTGAATCCTGTGTCTGCTGTTTTATTTTCTTCAGCACTTTGGGCCTAGGTAGCATCTTACCTTTCCAAATGGGCTTGTCAATTGAAAAGTGTAATTTGCCTGGATGGCATGCATGTGTGCACTACTTGTTCAGCTCTTGGTGGGAAATCAAAACCACTTAAACATGTCTGGGCAGTGCAAGGAGTGTAAGGGTGCTTTCCTAGAGGGCTGAGAGGAGTCTGCTGAGCCCTCTGCACAACAGCAAGTTTCAGCTTTTTTTTTCTTTGTTGTATTTCTGTGGGAATGAGGATGGCTGTGCCATTCCAGTAGAAGCAATTCCACCCAGTACATGTACTGGGCTGATGTAGACAGTGTCTAAAAATGCCACAAATGTGTTGACAACTGTCAGTGACTAATTTGAAGAAAGGATAAGAAGGTCATAGTGAAATGATTTCTCTGTGGCACAGCAATTATAAGAGGTGGAGTAGACCAAGCACCCAGTAGCACACCAAAGACTGGTGGCTTTTTCTACTTTCTCCACATCCTTTTCTTAATAAGCATCTGTTGGAATAAAATCAAAGATCCAGGAAGAGAGAAAGAAAAGAAATATCTGCATTTGTGTGAAATGATAAAATACAGGCAGCTTTTTTCAAACATGCTTCATGAAATAGTTCTGTGGTAACCCCAAGAGTTATGAAAGGGGCAAATCTTCACCACTAAATATTTGTTCCTCTTACAGTGAGCCTTGACAAAACTCAAATAGTCTCTGACCTTACAGAACTTAGTTTACAGTATCAGTAGTTTCCTGCCATGACTCAGTGGCTGGAACAGTAATATCTGACTGTCGTTTTTTTTCCTCTCTATTTCCAGATCTCTTTTGAAGCTTCTCAGAGTGGGCGGGGAGAGGCAAGTGACAGATATAGTCCTGGTTTTTGCCCTTCCTCTTGCACTGCCCCCTCCTTTAATTTTTTTTTTTTTCCCTAAACAACCTTCTCCTGCATTTTCTGTTCCTTTCAGTCCTCTTATCCATTGGTTTTCCCTTTCATACATGTCCTGGACCAAATCTTACTTTCCTTTTCATTCCTACTGGTAGCATCTATGCCTGCTGATAATGCCTGGGAAATACTGAGATCATTCCCCTGGTTTTTTCCCCTCAGTGATGCTTTTCTACTCCAGATCAAACTTCTTAACATCCTCCCTTCCTCTGCAGTTATCTTGCTGAGCCTGCACTGCTGTAAGAAACTCTGCTACCAGCAGAGATGGATTGAGTTTTGTATAGTCTGGACTGGAAATGGTCTATGAATAAGGTTGGAATAAAAGTTGGCTGGAAGATTGGAAGCAGCCTGACCTTTGTCTTTGGGTCCTCCATAGCTGAGATAATGAGTGATAATGGAGTAAGCCAATGGCAAGCCCCACTTTTGTGGAAATGCTGTGAATTCTGCCCCCTGGCCTTGCTATCCCAAGATTGCCCTGCCTCAAGGCTAAGAAGCAGTAGTTGATGTTTACTCCTGACAGTTGTCAGCAAGCCCTGAGATCTTTCCTGGAGCTTAGAGCGAAATCCTCCTGCTGCTGCAGCCTTCAGTCTTCAGCCTTCTGGCTGGCCCAGGAGAAAGCACTGGCTCAAGGTTGGGGCAGCTAGGAGCAGGGAGGGTGTTTCATCACACCAAAGGGATGGTCCTTGACCCCCCCTACTGAAGGAATTGTCCTGACTGTGTAGTCCTCACTGTGCCTTCTGACCCCATGTAGCCTTTTGGTCATGGTCTGGACAGCAGAGCAAAATTACCTACTTGTCAAAATGAAGAAAAAGACTCCAGAGTCCTGATGTACTAACATCTATTTAACTCCCAGATTTTCCAGTACTGTGTAGTACTGACTCTTTATCTTCTCTTCTGGAGAGCTCTAATCCCACACCTCTGAACAGCACCCTGGGAACTTCCACATTTAACAAGTCCTTTGAATTTGCAAGTGATGGTCCTGAGCCAACCTTCTAGACTGCAAAATTTTTTAATACTTTGAGTTGTGTAGTTTCTTTTCTGCTGAATTTAACTCTTCTTTAGGATATGAATTAGGAGCCATCTTTACTGGAAAACTTACCTTGCTTCTGAAGCCCTGCAGTAATAATCATGGCTCTGCTGCATGTATTCAGGAGGTGTGAATCTGGGAGACTGACTACAGACAGGGGCCAAAATTAATTGAAAAATATTTTAGTCTGCTCAAGGCTACCTTCAGCTTTGTATGATCCTTTCAATTTCTGTCTAAGCGCAGCAGGCCCCAGGCTGGGAAAGTATCTGAGCTCAGTACAAACTTCTGCTATGTGGAGTAGGTTGCTATTTCTCTGAGGGGACCTCTTCAGGACATGTGAAGCTCATTAATGATTTCAGATGTGCAGCTTGTCTGTTACTTGCTGTAGATACCCCAAATACTGCCCTGGTAGATGAGGTGTACAGCTGAGACCAAACTGGAGCTCAGGGTGTTTCAATCTACTGACAGCTGTCAGATGACCATGGTCTTGCAGCCTCTGTTTCTGGGAGTCCTCATGCTCATGGTCACAATGAGTTAGAAATGTGTATCAGACCAAAAATGTGAGGGGACAATCCACTGAGACAGTCCTCCACTTTTCCAGTGGGACATATAAAATTTAGTAAAGTTCATGGTTCTACTGAACAAAACTCTGCACTGTGCCTAATCTGGAACCAGTCTAGGTCTTTTATGTCTTGGTCTGGAGAATCAGAAGATGAGTGAGACTGCAGGTGCTGAGGTTCACCTTGGGGAACATTCAACATCAGTCTGTAATTTTTGTTCTACATGTTCTGTTTTGTGGACAGAAGCTTTATTAATTATATAATTAACCTTGATTTTTTTTCTTTTTTTAAATCACATCAGCAATGTATTTCAAGCCAAAATTACTTGGAAGTCATCACAGTATTTTGTTTAGGCTGTGATCTGAGGATGTTTGTGGGGAAATAAATGTAGAAAGAATTATTATAGGATACTGAAATTGGCCCTCAGATCAGTTGTGCAGTATATATGAGGTGTATTCATGCCTTTGTGACCTGTGTTCAGGAGAACACCTAATGGCAAAATAGACAGCAGAGCAGAACAAACTGCTTTTCATGTGGAAATGCGAAGAACAAGTGATACCTGTGCACAGGGACCAGACTTCTCTTTAGCTTGCAGAACTCCATTGAATTGGTTTTTAGCTGTGCTCAAGTCTAGAATAAATACTTAGATGAGGAACAAGGAATGTTTTCAGTGCTATGAAATATAAACTAGTTGGATATGCTTTATTTGAAAATGAAGAGGCCAACACAATAGAAAAGGTGATTCTTTTATGAAATCTCTACTTCTGGGGCATCTTCCTTGTCTCTGTATGGATGTTCACGTTGCTGTTTGGGGTGTGATGTCCCTGAGCTGTGGTGGCTGTTGGTGCCTTCTCTGATTGCTCGTGGCTGAAGGGAGAGGCTGTGAGCAGGCAGAGCTGGCCAGCAGCTCTCCTCTAGAAGGAGTAAGAGAATTGTTTGGAGCTGTTTTCAATGTCTCTAGACTAGATATAAACACATGGTGAACGACTGCTTTGAAAATTGCTTTTCTTTTTTACTTTCTTGTCCTATGTATCGTCAATGTTGTTTTATCCTTTTCTTTTCCTTTTTTCCAATATGTGCAATTTCCTATGAGAATTCAGCCCTTCAAAGCCCTGAAAGACGCTTGTGTACATACTAAAAAAAAAAAAAAAAAAAAAAAAAAAAAAAAAAAAAAAGACTTCCCGTTTCCCATGGCTGGGATTTCCAGAGGGCTGTCACCCGGAGCTGTGAGTGCACCTGCCCGGCCCCGGGCACCTTTCAGACGGGCATCCTTCAGCGGAGCGCCGGCCCCGCCGCTGCCTGAGGCTCCAGCGCCCTCTCTCGGCCCCGCGGCCGGGGGAGCCGCCGGCGGCTCCTGCCCAGCCTCGCCAGCCCGGCGGCTGTGCGGCCTCCGGAGCAACGCCCACCCTTCCCGGCTGGAGACTCTCTGTAAGTTTTCTGTGCTGTCTAGGTGGCCTGGAAAGGCCCAGGGATGGCCTTGAAGAGCCCGGCGCTTCAAAGGACGAGGAGAGACTTCTGATCTTGTCTCGGTGTTTATTAATTGTTTATCTAAAAGATTTTCTTTCAGCCCGACAGAGGTCTGCACAGCAAGCCAGCCATGGGCACACTGCGAGCCCCTGGGGCAGTCACTTATCTTTATACCCGAAGTTACGTGTACAATATTTATAATTTTTCCCCAATACCTTCTACCCTTATTAACCGGTGCACTTTTAGTAATAACCAATCCCAAAGTGCCACCATCACCACAGAAGATGGAGGCCAAGAAGAAGAAGAACAGGACACGCCCCAATTCCTCCATCTTACTTCTTTAGACCCCCTTGTGCCAAAATCCTAAACCCTGTGTTTTACACTTTAATTAACTTATCCCTTCACCATTCACCCAGTGAAACCTTCCCAGTCCTCATACAGGCGTCGTCTCCTGTGTCAGATCAAAGTCCAGCCACCAGACACTTCTGGCAACATTCCAGGACTCCCGAGCCCCCCAAGGGTGTTCTCGGCCACTCTGCACCTCCATCCTGAGGTGCTGAGATCCCACAACTCTCCTCACCTGCATGAGAAGTACATGTGTTGAGGGATCTGGTATGCTAGAAGGAATAGAAACCTTCTGAAAGTTTAGGTCGTGGTTAAATTGCTCTGCACAACAGAGAAGCTGCTTCTGGAAAGTTGGTAGCAGAATTACCCATGCAAGCCTTTTGCTTGATAGCTCCTCTTTTCCAGGTACTTCTTCAAAACCAAGTCCTGTCAGTGTAGGTCCTTCCTTTTGATAAGGAACAATTTGATAAGGAACAATTATCAAGACCCTGAAGCCTCTCAGATCTATATACAGCTAGACCAGTCAAGGGAGAGTCCTAGAGAGCTCTTGGGAGACATCAGATACTGAAAGTGAGCGTATCAAGTCTGGCTGATAAATAACAGCCAATTTAGTGATCTAAGTCCTCTACTGCAAAGCTCTTTTTTACCTGGCTTGAAATTTTGGGTTTGCTAAGTAGTGTGAGTGCTATGCTGATTTCAGAAATTTTTTTCCTTGTATTACTTCTCCAAATTCAATTCTCATATTGAACACCATCATTTACATGTGAAATCTTTTATATTCCTGAAGGTAATGAGAAAGTGAATGAGTCCTGTCGTTTCAGAACAGTATTTTGTGATCAGGAAAATGACAGGTCTACTTTCTCAAGCACTGTGTGGAGCATATTAGGCCCAAGCACTGTGGAATTATAAAGCAGAAGTCAGACATCCCTTTCAGATCTTATCACAAAGGTGTCTGTGTGTTTCTGTAGCTCTGTGCTATGGTTACTATCTATCCAATGTCTTTCCATGACTTCTGGTCGTTTGGAATCCCAGTTGCTTGGCATGGCCCCTTAAGGTGCTCTGAGGATGATTCTCTCACGAAGTGTTGGGTGCTTGCACTCAACTTTGCAGTTGCTGTTTTACAAAATCATTGATTCTGTGACCAGACCTTTAGCATGGCAGCACACAAAGGTAACTTGGAGGCACAAAAGCCTTGTAAGTGGGTGCTACATCAACCAGTGTTTTGTACTTTATTCTATGGTTTTTATTATAGCTGAAATGGAGATGAACAGAAAACTCAGATCTCTACCCCTTTCCTCATTTCTTGTCTTTAATACAGTACATATATTTCTGGTATAATCTTTATTGCTGCTATAGATCCTTCCTTCATTCTACTATTCTTATACTATCAAGGGATGGTGAAACTGGTTTAAGAGGTCACCCAGGAGTTTCTGTAGCATGGCCCAGGCTCAAAGGTATCCAGACTGCACTTTTTCCCCAGTAAGGCCACTGTCACAGTGGGCCTTTGCTCTTGTAAGGGGTCCTTTGAACCTTGCAGAAGCAGCCCAGACTCAGCAGCTCTCTGGTGGCCACAAGGTCTAAGATCTCACATTGGTATTGCTCATCTTACTTGGTGTCTTTGAGATCTGAAAGCTGGTGAGAGAGACACCATATGCTCAGGACCAAGTGGGATCTATAAACCCTACAGAAGCTTTGCTGTGTTATCCCAATCAAATTTTGGGTTGAAATTGCTGAAAAAGCAAGTAAAACCTGTTTCTTCTGGCTAAGAGCTGAAGTGCTTAAGCAAAGGTCTGTCTTGCATGGAGAGTGGAGATGCTTATACTTCCAATCTTTTCATGCTCCAAGAACACATATAAATCACATTTTTACCAGGAAAAATTGATTTCCCAAATGATTCCCTGGATATTGGGAGGGCTTTGGTTTTTCTACACATCCTTCAGTCTCTTGTCCTGCAGCAGGAGGTGGAAATAATTTTGGAGGAAGAATCTTTATTAGTGATCTGGATGAGGCAATCAAGGACACTCTCAGTGAGTTTGCAGATGACACCAAGTTGGATGGGAGTGTTGTTGTGCTTGAGGGTAGAAAGTTCTTCACAGAGATCTGAGCAGGCCGGATTGATGGTCCTGAGGTCAGTTGTGTGAGGCTTAGCAAGGTGAAGAACTGGGTCTTGCCCTAAGGTCACAACAATCCCATGCCTTGTTACAGGCTGGGGGAAGAGTGGCTGATGAGTGTCCCAACAGAAAAGGGCCTGGGTGTGCTGGTTGCCAGCAGCTCAACACGAGCCAGAGTGTGCCCAGGTGGCCAAGAAAGACAATGGCATCCTGGCTTGTATCAGAAGCAGTGTGGCCAGCAGGACCTGGGCACTGATTGACCCCCTGTGCTCAGCACTTGTGAGGCACCTCAAATCCTGTGCTCAGCTCTGGGCCCCTCACTACAAGAAAGACATTGAGGGGCTGGAGTGTGTCCAGAGAAGGGCAATGGAGCTGGGAAAGGGTCTGGAGCACACAGGAGATGAGGAGTGCCTGAGGGAGCTGGGGGTGTTCAGCCTGAAGAAAAGGAGGCTCAAGGGGACCTTATGGCTCTCTACAAGTACCTGGAAGGAGATTGGAGCCAGGGTGGGTACAAGTACCTGGAAGGAGATTGGAACCAGGGTGGGTGTGTCTAGGAGTGTGTGTGTCACTTCTCCCAAACAACGAGCAATAGGATAAGAGGAAATGGCCTCAAGTTGTACCAGGAAGGTTTAGATCAGGTATTATGAAAAATTTATTCCCAAGAAACTGGAACAGGCTACCCAGGGAAATGAGGGAGTTGCAATCCCTGGAGCTATTTAAAAGATTTGTAGATGTGGTGCTTAGGGACATGTTTTAGTGGTGGGCTTGGCAGGCATGGACTAATGGCTGGACTCAGTGGTCTTAAAGTGTTTTCCCACATAAATGATTCTATGATAATTTCTTAGCATTTCTCATGTTTCTTCACTTCCTACAGAAAATACAAGGACTCTGAAGTTTTGAATCCTTTACCTTCTGGTCTCCAGAGGATTTCTCTTGGCATGTATATTCTGGGGGCCCTGTCTCAGTCATCGAAAAAGCAGAGGGTGGAATTAGTGAAAGTGGATTTTTTTGCGCAGTTTGCTGCATAGACTGAGATATCAAAATACCACCCATTATAGTTTGTCAGGACTTGGTGTGTCACCTAGTAACAGACTTTGCAATTAGATATCTCTGTTGCCCCTGCATGTTGAAAAATCCTGCCAAGCTTGGGAGGACTCTGCTGCTGTTGTCTCACTTGAAAGATCTGCACTGGCTGATGGGCACTGAGGATTTTGAATTAGCTCCAGTGTTTCAAAGCCATGGAAATTTGTGTCATGTTCTTTCTCACATGCCTGCCTTTGGTATCTTTTCTTCCAGCATGTGCTTTCCCCTAAATACCTTTGGTATGTTGCTATGCAGTGGGATATTCCTTCCCAGTTGCTTTCTGGTACCTGCTCCCTTTGGTGGGAGCCCTTCTAAGCTCTAAAGCATAGAGAATTTTTCTTCCGAAAGCCTTGTCACTTTGTCAACTTTGGGTTGAGGGTGGCTTAACATCTGGAGCAGCAACCTAAATATTTATATGTGTCTACTACAGCGAGTCTCCTTGGTGGATCATCCCAGTTAATGAATTTTCAATATGGCTTTAGGTAGCTGTTGTTTTCATAAACAAATGGCTTTGCTGTGCATATTTCTCCACGAGGGATGGTTTGAGCCAAGTGCTGCTGACAGTTGTGAGCAAGTAGCGGTGCCATCCCAGACATTTCTCGTCCCTTTGATGTCACCCACTCAGTGGTAATGCAGCACAGTGGTTGTTAATGAGAAAGTGGGGAGCACTGTGTGCTGTCATTGCCACACAAGAGCTTTGGTGCTCGCACGTGTCTTCAGTTCTGTGTGTGAGCCCCCTGCTGAATCAGTGGGCAGCGTCAGGGAGACGCTTTCGAGTGATTTGTTTTATACAGCAGTGAACAAGCAGCCTGGCTCAGAACAGCTTCAAAGAATGACATTTTTAATATTTTGATTGACTCAATCCAAAAAGGGATGAGACTCCAACAGCTTGGGAAGACACAGTCACTGTGGTAGGTGTTACCCAGTGATTAATGTCTCTTACTTTAAATACAAACCTTTCAGCTCCTTTCATACATTTTTGCTAGCAACAGCAGATTCTGTGCCAGTCTCCTTGGTCTGAATTTCTCTAGGTGCAGACACTATTGCCAAATTTGGTTTCATGGCAATTTTGGGCTTAGGAGTTCAGCTCTGACTGTGCATTCAGATACACAAGTATTCTGCCTGGACATTGTTGATTCTTTGAGCTGATTTATAGAATGTGTTATTCTGCTTTTCTGAGGTATTTTTACTGTATGGAAAACATTTTGTGCTTATTATCACTTGCCACATGCATTTAATCTATTTTTGGTAATTCTTCAGGGCCCATCACCATGGTATCCTAGCACCAGTGAACATAATGCTGATATCCATTCAATGTGAACCAGTGATGCACAACTCCTTCTAATATTAACACAGCTTTGTTATGTTAGTGCTTTTTCATTTTGCAAATACAAAGCATTTATGCTTTTTTAGAAAAGGGTTAAAACCACACATACTGCAGACAGAACGATTTCTTAAGGGCCAAATGGAACTAACAAAAGCAGTGGACCAGGCATGCCCATTGCTGCTGGCTACACCTCCTTGCTGTCTTGGTGACACACTGGATGGCTTTTTGTTTGTATTTTTCATTGGTTAGTTTTGGGTTTTGTTGTTTGTTTTGTTTTTTTTTAATGCAAGTCTGTATCTCTTATAGTGACACAAAGGGCCAAGTGCCATAGATTTCCATGTCTTGTGATACTCTCTAAATAACTTCTAACATGTAGACTCCTCTGATCTGAAGAGGGTGTAACAGGTTGCCCATGTAAGGAGGGGCACTGGTCTAACACATAGGGGCAGATGGTCACTAAAGCTGATGCCCAGCAGTGGATCCTGGTGTGCTGACTGCTGTCAGTCACCAGTGTCACTCCCTGTCCTGCTTTCAACCCAGATGAGTGCAGAATAGTGATTCAACCATTTCTAGCTTTCTCACAGCTCACACTGTAGGAAAACAAACTGTTTAGGGAACTGTAGAAGATAACACTGTAAGAGGTTGTGATTCAGCTCTTTTTTGTTCAATACAACACAGAATTTTATTAAGGTAAATGTCTCTGTGCAAGACAATAAGACGTGTTTAATGTGTTCAGTATTTCTCTTGCTGCTGACATTTACCTCTTGCTAAATCATTATGCAAACAATTCTGAACTAAGTGCTTCACAACTGAAAAATGAATGAAAACAACGCTATGTTTATTCTTTTGGCAAGTGCAAGCTCAGGTGATATTTAAAAGACGTCTGCATGGGAAAGGTGTAAAGACCTTTAGATCAAAACCAAAGCAGGAGCCTTGTGCTGCTGTGAAAGTCTGTGCTGGGAATGCCTGTTCCTGGTAAATGCTGGGCAGGTGTGCAGAGAAAAGGCTGCTCTGAGAGCCAAGAGCTATGTCCTGGGGCTACTGCTGATGTTGAGTCTCAGCTGGGTTCTCCTCCTAGTGTACATGTCCTACCAAAAGTGGAAGGAGGAGTTGATGTTTTAAGGCCAAGATCCAAAAAGGCTCCAAATGACTTGAATGCCAACAAAGAAATGGACTCTCCTTTCCTTTTCCTTCTCAAACAGCAGCAGGTCTCCCACTTTTTGTGGGGCATTTCATCAATATAAGGCAAGTGGCTTTTTATTTACATGTCTAGTTGTGGTGTGGCAACTTTTTAAAAGTAATACATGTGTATTTTTGCTATGCCTAGAAAATATTTTTAGAAGGAAGTTAAATCCCTTGACAGAAGATACTTTTAAAAGTTTCTCTCCAGCCATAGGTGTCCAGTCTCTGTTAATTGTGTGTCTTCATGGGGAGAGGGTGAGCACAGCCCCATCTGTATCAGGGCTGTTTCCAGCTGCTGCATGTCACTCCATGATTACCCCATTCTTGTAGGAGATAAGCTGTTGTGATTGCTAAACAAGCAACTCCAATTTACAGTACAGGATGGAATTAGATGACAACTTGCTGTAAAAACTTGTAGGCTGACCATGCAGGCAAATGCTACTTTTGTAAAAGCACTATTTCCTGTCCTTGAGTTTTTATGCCCTTGTTCTGTATATTATTGTCCTCATAAAAGAAAGTTTGGTGTTCCCAGTATGTGCTGGAACTCTTTGCAGTGTTCCAGTTGATTCCCTGTTTCTGTGAGTATAACATTCCAGAGTGGCATGGCTCACCAGAGGCCAGGAAAGACCATGCCTGTGTTGTTGTGGAGGTAGGCAGACCTGTAAAAGCTCTTGGCCAAAGGCAGGATCAGCACTACCTCTCAGTTCTGAAGGATGCTTTTCCTGGATGCTAGAAACTTCACATTTTCCCAATGCCAGCTCTAGCTGTTCTTCTGCCCCTTCACCTTTCAGAGGGTTTTCTCATGCCTGAACCACATCTTCTCAGCTGTGCAATAAACTCATCACTTCCTACACTCCTCTGAATATTATGGCCGTTAGAAAGTAGATTATTTCTTTCTTCCAAGCCAAACTTCATATATCCATAACTGTTTTCACAAGTTCCCCAGTTTCCATTTCTTGAGAGAAGTAATCTCATAATCTTCCTTCTTTTCCTTCATTGAAAGGCCAGAAAACTGTCCCAACATTTTTCTTGTCCCCTGTATTCTTTCCAGTCATTCTCATATTTTGTCAGGTGCAGTGCCTAGTCCTGGAAGCAGGCATGAGGGAGATGGGACCTGGGAGCAGGGCTGTGTGCACTGGATGTGTGACTTCATGAGCACTGGAGGCTTCTAGCTCAGTCTGTTCATGCCAGTGCTGTGTTTGAGTCTGTAACACCATGGTGCAGCTGACTCCTGGTTTCCCTGGTGACCCATCCACCTCCAGGTCCTTCTCTGCATAGCTGCTGCCTGGACAGGTTATTTTCCTCCCTTAGCTGTGAACCTGGCTCTTCCTGTCTGACAGAAGCATCTTTCAGTTTTCTTATTGAATTTTCCCCCCTCCCAGAGCACTTCTGCAAGCACTCTAAAAAGTTTTAAAGTCCAAACCTGCTGTCCAAGATACTGACAGTCTCATCTGTCTTGCCTCCTGGCTCGTGGTGCCTTGAAAGGCTGTGGTCACTTTTCTTCTACTTGTTTGTGTTTTTCTATCCTCAATCCCAAGCCCAAACAGCAAAATACAGCCTGAACATAGCTCATGAGTGTCAAGCCAAGCAATATTGATCTTGCTGCCATTTATTTTGGCAAGGAATGGCTGGAAATGGTCAGGACTCAGCAGCTCCCTCTTAATGCATCCAAAAGCCCAAGCTTCATGAGCAGCAGGACCTGAACAGTCCAGCACTGGCATGTAAAATCCCAATATCAGTAGTAAAACACCACAATAATCTACTGAGTGACAGATCAGTTTTCTTTCCACTAATACCAAAACTAAGTGCATGTTTTGATTCAAGCTGGCAGTCTAGAAACCAGCTTTCACTCTGCAGACATGTGAAACTCTGACATTTATTCCTTTCAATCTATTGCATGAAATTACCACAACTTCTTTTAAAAAAGAATTACAAGCTAGCTTTTTCCTGTTTCCCCTTCTCCTGCCAGACTTAGGGAAACTGTGGCTTGTAGTTCATGTAAGATATTCACACTGAACACACAAGCTGGGCTTGAAGGATCCAGTCCACCCCTCTGCCTCTGTGTCACACTGTACACTGCTGGCCCACTGCTGTGAGTTTGCCACTGTTTCCACTGGAGTTTGGTGGATAACTCACTGGGAGCAGCTGGAGCTCCAATAAGCCCTGAGCACAACTCAGACTCCCAGGCACTCATGACAGTATTTTTCCTCAGTTAAACAAATGGTTTTTGTTGGATTTTGTGGTTTTGTATTTTGCTATTTTAGTACCAGAATGAGCTGCTTTGGTGGGACACTTACTCCTTGTTACAGGGATATTTTGGTAAGATGTGTGTTGTTTTAAGAGGAGATTTATATAATTTGGATAATTATGAGCAGTGGTCCAGGTCCCTGCAAAGACTTAGGGGACAGTTCAGAAAACTTAAGGCTAAAGGGTGACTCCAGCAGGTGTGGCCTGAGTGTTACACAGCTCTCTTGCTCATTGCTGTTTCGCCAGCCATGCTGGTCTGCTGGTAACATCACAAACAGTGTCCTCAAAAGGGAATAACAATTTACAGCAGACTCCCATTAGGTGGCAGAGGACAGTGAGCTGTGATCTTGGTCTCTCCTTCTGCCATTTGCAAGCTGGCATCTTTTTCTGAGCACTATCTGTATTTTATCCTTAGGTTCAACCTCTATATTCTTCTGTTCTCTGTCTTCTCATTTGACAGTTCACAAATAAAAATCCCTCTTAATAATTGCTTCTGTAACTACATAACTGGAAATGCAAGTGTAAATGGAAGTGTGAAGTTTCTTCCTGTTACTTATTAGTCAATGGAATACATTTTCTAGTCTCAGAGAGATTACAGTCGTATTTCTTGCCACTTTTTTCTAACCTGCTTTCTCAATTAACATATTCCTTGGAGGAAAACTTCAATTCAGCCATCAGAGTAGCCAGAGCTGTTTTATATGCTGTTTCTCTTTAATTACTCAAGCCTGTATCAGGAAGGACAACAAATAAGACTTGTATGAGTGTCTATTCACAGCCCATCAAGGAACACAGCAAAATGTAGGCTGCCTGATTGCTGGCTCAGCCAAAGTCCAGGGCTGTTGTACTATTCAACTCCATGTATTTTTATCTGCTCATGTTTCAGACTTTGTGTGCAAGAATTTAGATTGAAAATGTTACTTTAAAAGTCTGTATGTGAGAGAAGGAAGAAAAGATCCTAATAAAAGGCTAAAGAAACTAGTGTGTGGTTTGACTGTTGTGGTCTGGTCATTTTTTCCTTTAGTCTCAAGGGTTATAGATTAATGACTCTGTTATTTATTTATTTTATTTCTTTTTCTTACTGAAGCATATGATTAGGCCCAGAAACTCCATGAGTCTGTAAATACGAAGAGACTTGGCATTTCATGCCTTCTGTCACACCAGCTAAGTTGCTGGTTTTTGTTTTCCTCTTAATGTTTCTGCTTCTAAACCACCTTTCTGTATGCTCCCTGTGCCAGGGTTATTTTGAGGTGACAGCAATCCTTTCCATGTCAGTCCAGAATCTACTCTTACTGAAGGAAGCAAGACATACATGGCAATATTTTCCTTGCCTTGCAGAACTAAAGTAGTAGAGGAGGGAAGAAGAGATCATAGATGGATGTCAGGCCTGGTTCCTGGTGGTTTTTGCTTAGTTGTGTGGATGATGTGATGTGCAGGGCCTTTTTCAGAGTAGTGTGGTTGTGAGAATTGATTGTTCCTACCTGAAACTCCACTTGTGAGCACCATGGCAAGGTGTGACCTTCCTAGCCCTGGGCAGGAGCAAGTCTTGACATTGAAAGCTGGGCTGTGCTGAGATCAAGTGAGGGTTGGTAACACAGCTCTAGGTCAGGAATAAGGGAGGAGGCAGAGGACTCACTGTGTGTGTAGGACTTGAGGTGGAGTTTTGGTTTGGACAAATGCTGTACTGAAAGTGAACAATGGCTTAGGGGATGCTTTTGGATGGATGGGAGCGGTGGGAAAAAAATATGGGTATGGGTGGGAGGCCTCAGAACTGGAACTGCCAGGCTGGTCAATAGCAGAGCCCTACAACTTTGAACCCTTGTTTTACTCTGCTCTGCCACTCTCTGCTATACATATATAATGTGGAAGCAGAAAACATTTACATTCAACCCACAGAGGAGACAGATGTTTCCTCATGGTAAGGGAAGCTTTGAGATGATAGACATTGCAAAGCACCTTTTAAAAGAATTCAATTGGGTGCCAATTAGCTATAATGAAATAAGTTCAGTGTGGATGTTTTCCATGGGAAGTGAGCAGTAGATGCTGCAATGTGCAGTGTGAATGGCAGTATCCTGCATTACAGGGCCTCACTGTGAGAGGGTCAGAGATGTAATTGTTTGCAGGTGTTCCAGGCATGTTTCCACTGTCAGTGTAAATACTGGGGATGAGTGCACCAGCTGGCTAGACTCTGGGCTGACCTAGACAGCTTTTGGAAATTCAGGATATGCCATTCCTAAAAGACTGTTAATTTTCCCATCCCACCCTGATTGAAAAATTCTTTATTCAGCCAAAATGTGATGGAGAGAGTGAAGAGTCCAGTTCAGTTCCTGTTGAGAGCAGTAACAGATCTCAGCCAGGGCAGGAGCTGGCTGACAGTGGGTGACAGCATCCTGCTGCATCAAATCAGTCCAGTCCTGGCATGTAGAAATCAAGGGCAGTGTCTCCAGTATCCATGGATATTCTTTAAAACTTTGGAATCAGATTCTGTTCTAGTGCTGGCCAATTTGGCAACAATTTCCTTTATACTATCTTAAGACCTGATTCATGGCACTGGTCTGCAACAACAGCAACAAAAAAAACCCTGAAAAAAAACCCAGCAAAAGGGCTCTTAGGTGAAGCACTCCAGCCCCTGAATGGTGAGTGCACATAGGTTATAGAAACAATATCCTTTGATTCATTCAAAGAATATTGTATCTCATTTCCTGTGTAAGTAAAAACAATTTAAGAAAGGAATAAAGAACAAAAAGGATTTTATTGTAAGGAAAATAGTTTGAAATGAGCCTGGGCATGGCAGCATCTACAAAGTTGGTGTTTGCTCGCTGTAGTAATCACATCTTTGGTACAAATGGGTGACTGAGGAAACACCACAGTCAGGGCAGTTGATTATTTCTAAGGTGTATCACTGGACTTGTTAATTTTTGCTATTTTTATAAATTGGTCAATTGTAGACTTGTATGCACAGACAAGATGAATTTGTGTTAGATGAGCTGTCTGAAAAGTTATTCATCCAGAGAGAAACAAGTGGGTCAACCCTTGAGACAGGTTACTGAGACCAGTGAGATCACTGGAGTCATCTCCATGGATTGCAGCAGCTGCTCCTAGATCTGTTGGAGCCTTTGCATGCTAAGGTTTTAAACACCTGCAATCTTGGAAATGTCTTCAGGAGCCTCTTAAAAACTCTTTCTTGCCTTATTTCTGCTGTTGGGGTAGGAAGGTCTGGCAGCACCCACACATCCTTTCAGTGCAGCCTGGGGATGTTAGGGAGCCCTGGGAGCATGAGCCAGGCTGCTGCATGTGGGTGCAGCCCTACACTGAACATTCTGCATCTCAGCCCTGACTCTTATTCTGAGGACTCGACCTCTGGAAATCATATTGTACCTCTGCAAGAGTTAAAATCCATGAAAAAAGTTTATACAGTGCTATTGAACAATATGTATTATCCACAGTAATAAATTATGGCCATAGGGCCCAGCCTGGGTGAAAAGAGACCTGGTGTATGTTCACTTTTAAATCTGATTTCTGTTCTCTGCTGCACCATACAACAGGAATGAGCAGTTCTGTGTGAACACACCTGCCAGTTAACACCTCTGATATTGCTGTCCCACTGTGTTAATGAAGAAGAGAATGTAAGATTTTCTACCTCATTTTCGCCACGTGCAAGCTTTTATTTTTGCAACAGGAACTCCATTTGAACAATGTGCTTCTGTGTATGCTGGTGCCCTAATGCTTTCAAGTAGCAACTGCTTTGATTTGGGCACAGGCAAATTGGCACTTCTCCTTGCATGTTCCTCCTCTCCATTTATCACCAGTTTATGTGGAAATATGTTCAGTTGGCCTTACTCAAAGTAGAATTTTCAATGAGAAGGTGAATTTATTTCCCATAGTTAAATTATTCCTTTGCTATATGCTGTTTGCTGTGAGGTGTACAATAGGCTTCTTGCTGGCATTTCAGGATGGAGGGAGCCAGGAAATGTTGATGAGTCTTGCTGCAAGTCAGAGGAACTTGGCATCATACTCCTACATGGGAATGGAATTCTTCCCTGCTTGCTGCTGGAGTAGTCCTTAAACAAATAAATAATGGGACCAGTCAGACTGAAACTAATTCTCCACCCTGGTGTGGAACTTGCTAGATTTTGAAAATGCTGGTAATATAATTTCTGTTAGCCCTTCTGAACTTTCTGGTTACCAGTGGGAGATCTGTGTTGGATGGAAGCTGGGGTGTAGTCATAATCTTGGAGAAAGAGGATGGTGCCAGCTTCTCTGAGGGCAGCCAATGTGAGAACTTCTGATTCAGGTAGCAGAGCAGGACAGTGCAGGAAGCCTCTGTGTTGCACCAGCCTGGGTTTGACCAGGCATAAACAAAAGGTGGTCTTTAAAAAGTCATGGTGCCAACTCCACATGGGTCATCACCAGGCTGCTCAAGGTGAGGAAGGTGTGCTCCAGTCGTGTCCTTCATCTTGCATCAGAAGTGTATCACAGAGGGTGCTACTTGAGCTCAGTGCCATCAGAGCACCTCTCCTTGGTAGGGCCGCGCTCCTCACACCACTGACACCAGTTTTAGGGGAAAAAAATCTGTCCATTGATTAACAATTTCCAAAGGGCCCCTTGAAAAATGGCGTGAAATACCCCAAAGAGGTCATTTAGATGGTGATCACTGAGGTCCTCTGCAGGGGAGCAGAAAGGAGCTGCCCCATGTCCTGGGGTGCTGCCCAGGGACAGTGTGCACAGTGCCTTTGGAGGGACCCTGGGTGTGGCTCCAGCATCTGCTCCCCCACCAAGGCATGGAGCAGCTGTGGACTGGGCAAGGCCCAAGGAGTCAGGACTCCTGAAAATCTTGAGAAACACTGATGTTGTGCAGCAGTCTTGCACACTCCTCTGGCTTTTGCTTGTGTTTGGGCTACAAGGTGTGATGGCAGCAAGCTGATATTTCTTTGTGGTTGTTTAGGTGGATGGGAGTTTCTGCCCCTTGGGGAAGGTGCACTTATCCCTTAGGGGATGTGTGTGGCACAGCCAGACTTTTTTGTTTTTTTGTCTTCTACCCCTTATTTGGGTGACAATTCAGAGATGTTTGCAAGCACCATTTAAAACAATGTACACTTTTTGTTCCATTATGAGAATCACATCATAGATTCTCTCCTTCTAATATAATTTGCAACTAAAAATAATTTATATGTTGTCAGCCAAAATGCAAGTCATTTCTAGAATATGGATAGAATACTAGAAAAGTATACATGTATGCTTTTAAAAACTCCTTTTGCCTCAAAATTTGAGCCAAGAAGAAAATTAATTTAGCATCTTTAATATTTCAGTATCTCTTGAGTAGAGACGATTTATTTTCAAAATTCTATGGCACTAGATAATCAAATTTCATTTTTAGATCACGCTACTGCTTTTTAAAGTTGTAAAATAGAAATTAGTGAAATATGCTGGCTTTTACAAAGATATGTTGTCTGTGAGGATGAAGTAAAAATAAGATAGTGAAAAAATATATATTGGGCTGCTTCTTAATGCAGTCTCTGCCACAGCTGACTTCCAAGCATCTTGGCAATCTTCACCTTAAAGAATTTTAGTGATTCAGCATCACTCCAAAAAAAATTTTTTTTAACCCAATTTTACTAAAATTGACAAATATTATCCTGAAAAATTCCCAAGAAGGAAAAGCTTACACAGTGCTGTGGTTTAGCCCCAGCCAAAGCCAGGACACACAATCAAGTAAGAATTCATTCCTTGGTTATACATTGCTTCGTTCATATTTTTCATAGAAACAGATGAAACTTAAATTCCAGAGCATGATGTGAAGGAAAGTGATAGTCTAGTCACAAAAGTTTGTTCCTTTTTTTTTTCCCCTGACTGTGTCTCTTTTTCCAATCAATGTTTATTTGTATTGCTGTCTGAATTGGTTTTGGACACTGACCTTATGATGTTTCCCTAACTTGAGACCTCGCAAAGTGAAAGACAGTTTCCTTAAGCCCCAGAAGGAAACAAATTAGATGGGACCGGGTATTTAGATCACATTGTGCAACAAAACTGAAGGGAAAAGTCTTGGGCTTGCTGCCAGGCCAGCTGTGGCTCCTCAGATGTAGCTGACTCAGAGCATATCAGACAGTTCGTGCTGGAAGACACGGTGACGGAGTGGTTTTGGACAGGCTTCCAGCTTGTGTTTGAGCAGGCAGGGAGAAGGAAAACAGTACAAAACCATGGCATTTCTTCTGTAATTCAAACTAACCTGTGTGATGGGGGACCCTCAGGTTAAAACATGTATTTACAATACTGAACACTTACAGTTTGTGCCTGACTTGCACTGGCCAAAGCTTCCAGACTAGTGTCAGGAGCTGGGCTGGAGAAGTGGCCAGAGGCCACAGTCTGTTGTGCTTCCATTTGGAGCTTGCTGAAGCCATCCCTAAAAATAGATACCTGCCTGTGAGTCACAAATTACCAGTCTGAAAAGAAATTATATTCATAGCCCTGAACTTTAAGTATGTTGGGACCCTTCCCCAGGATGTGTTTTGGGGAGAGGGTCCTCATCATACACGAGTGCCTGTGGACTTGGCAGCACCCTGAGCTGGGGGCTGTCTGGGTTGCTGGGTGCTCTGATTTCTCCCTGCTGAATTCTTTTGTCCTATCATCACTTTGAATATGAGTTTAATTCCAAAGGAGAAAATACTCAGGGCTGTCTGTGAAAAACACAGCAAATTTCTGCTTGTGGTTATTGCCTGTGCACCACGAGCACTCAGCATCACTCCCTCCCTGTGTGATGCATACAGCAGTAAGAATTTAGAGGAAAAATCCTCATAAATTGCTTTTGGCATATGCTGTCTTCATTCAACTTTAAGAATGCTGCCTGAAACAGTTTTTCCTAAAAATTGAAGTGTTTCTTTGCATAGAAAATTGGAGATCTTAAAAAAATTCATCTCTGTTGGTTCATGTCATACTGTGCCTTTTTGGCAGAGGTTCCAACAGTGGGACTCCTTCATTTGGAGCATTAGGTTGATTGAACTTATAGGTGTGAATAGTATTTGCTTTTAATTTAAGAGACAGTGAAAGGGTTGAGTGGCTTGCCTCTCTCAGGTGTATGATTTGTTCCACACAGTACCTCTCTTGATGTTGGCTGTACTAGTGACTAGAAAGGGGAGGTTTAGTTGCTGGAGTAGCTACACCAGTTAGTGGGGAAAAAACTTAATATGGAAGATATTTAGCCCTGAGCCTCAGAGCTACAGAAAGAAGGTGGCTGTTTCTTTAGGAAAATGAGTGCTTTCAAAGAACAAACAGAATATTTCAGAACACTCTCTTGTTCTGATAAATAAAAATATTTGCAACAGTGTTTTTCAGACTCCCTGCTGACAGAGGGGGCCAGGCCCATATTCTCAGGGCCCCCTGTGTCCCACCCTCCTGGGGCAGCAGCATCCAGGCACACTTTGCAGAACATTCCACTGGCTCAAGCCTTGGTAGAGCTGTGGTTTCTGCATGGGGTTTTCCAGGGCATCCCAGAGGAGATCTGCACTTATGATTCAGATTTGGGGGGGCAGGCTTTGGTTCATCTGGATTCTGGACATCATTCAAAACAGCTTGTAGCTTAGCCACTCACACTGGTTTTTCTTTTCCTTTTTTTGGTTTGTATGACACTCACATTCAAGTTCTTCCTATCAGAGCTATTGGTGTGTTTCTGAAATTAGTGTATTCAGGAACAGTTTGTTTAGTTTGTGTACCACAATACATATGTTTTCCCATTAAGGCACTGAATAAATACATGACTATTTGTAAGAATCCAATTCTGTTTCCTTAAGTTGCTTTAAGAATCTTCTATTACCCTTCATATGCAAAGCAAGTCTGTAGCTGGAATTCATATTAAAGGAAACATCCAGCAGCATAATCCATTTCACCTCTGCAACTGTGTTTACCATTCTTAATAATAGTGGTTACTTATCTGTGGTTTGGTTTTGCAGTTCTCCACATATGTTAGGCATACAATTTCCTGTTATATTTTAGTTGGCAAAAACAGAACTGACATTTTTCACACAACTTGGTTTTTATTTTCCAATATCTGTATAAAAGACTAGATTTACTGACAGAATGTTTCAGAAGGACATCCAGCTTCCCCCAGACCTGAAACCTTTAGAAGTTTAAAGTGCTGAGGAAAGACTGACATCCTTCTCTTGTGTGTCACCTTCAGCACTGTTAACAAGGCCCCACTGACTGGGGACAGACAGCAAGAAGCAGGGCATCCCCTCACTTCACTGAGTTAACTGTGGGCAGCACCTCAGAAATGACCACAAATACTTAATTAACTGATTAGATCCCCCTTGACTGTCCCACCTTACAGAAACAAGTTTCTGGACTTCTGAGGTCACTGTTGCAGCTTTTGAGCACTGGCCATGGGAAGCACAGAATTGTTTTTTATCTACTAGACCCTGAGAAAGGGTGGGTTTGGACTTCCAAAAGTCCAGATGCTGTCTCTGAGAGCTGTGAGAGAAGGAAGTGAAGTCAGGGACAGACAGCAGCCTAGGTAGGAGCCTCTTGCTAGGAAAAGTGGGACAGGATGGAGGATGTAGAGAACAGGTACAGCTGAAGCTGCTTCCCATCCGTTTCACAGCATGGCCCTTCTGCCTGAGCTTGGTCTGAGGTTTGGTATTGCAAGGAAAAATTCCAGACACATTACTCATTTATGTTAGAGTCTGTTGACCTGATACTGTAAGCTGGGAAAACAGACTTGAAACAAAGAGGCCAGACATGAGTGAACAGAATGGTAATGACTTTACAGTAAATGGTGTCGTTCTGAGGAGGTTAATAATATGCTCATATTTTACTGAATATATTAAAAATTTTAGTTAAATATTGTATGTTACTGGAAGGGAAATAAAATTTTATTTAAGTGGGAGCATTTTAATTTTATCACATTTCCTTTGATTTCCTTGAAGTCTCCAAAAATGATTTTACAGGATTTTTAAAGTTGATAGCATATATGTAGTTTTTCTAGGCTTGCTGCTGAAAAAAAAAAAAGAAAGCAAGGCTTCAAAATTAACATGGTTAAAAACCAAGCCCTGCCAAAAGTTACACATGTGGACTTGAAAGCCTGCAAGTATTCTCCATGCACCAATTCAAACTACTCACATGAGTAAAGTTAAGAGCTTAATTGCATGCAGGTATTGTTTCCTCAAAATTAGGTAATTTGGTTTCTGAGACTGTGAAGACCTGGTGTTATGCAGCTCCCATGACCCCTGAAATAAGAAAGCATTGTAAAGACTGCACAAAATGACTTCTTTTGTTAAAATATTACTGAGATGAATGCTCCCCTCCCCACTCCGATTGATATAATCTGAACGTTACATCATTTCATCTAAAAGAGCTGCAGGTTTATAAACTTCTTTGTGCAGAGCCATATGAAATGAAAACTGATGAGGTTCAAAAGGTTTCTGAACATTTTTAAAAAGTTTCATTTCAGTTTCCCATCTGGAAACTACCAGAATTGAGGGGGGAAGGGCTCTTCATTTTTTTGCACAAGATCCTCTTGAGATCTTTTGTTACTGTGAATTGGCCCTCAGGAGCCCACAGAGAGTCTATTCCCAGATGTTTTCCCACACGCCTTTTGGAGCAGAACCCCAGGAGTTTTCCCATCCTCCCTCCCCATGGTGTCTGTATGGCACAGGTTAATGCAGGGGGTGAATCCCACCTCCTGGACAGGACTGAGTTGCAGCAGTAGATTTTTGCAGCAGTAGATTTTTGCAGCAGTGGCTTTTTGCAGCACCAGCTGTCTGGCAGAGGTGGCTGTGCCTGCCTGCGCTCTGGGCAGGGCTGTGTGGAGGCAGCAGTGGCTCCTGGTCCCAGCCACCAGCCTGCCAATGCTGTTCACCTTCCTTCCACAGGCCCCAGGGGTCTGTATATCTATTCCTCTATATATCCCCTCTTTCCTTGCTTGTTATTTGGGTTCACATCCTTTATAAAACCTCAGGCTTGGGCCTCTGGCATTAGTTTCAACTGAGAGTACATTTATCTCTTTCCTATGAAGTGATTTTTCCCTGTAAGCAGTTGTGAGTCCAGTTAGAGATGACCTTCTTTCCTAAGTGATATTGTCAACTGTTCTTTAATTCTCATGTGCTGTCTCCTGATGAAAAGCATTTTTTCAGGTACCTCATCAGGCCAATGTCTGTCCTTTCCTCACAGGACAGGAGCCCTCTGATGACAGGGCTCTCCCATTTCAGACTAAACTAATTACTCAATTTAACATCTGCTGGCTCCCTGGAGCAGTCAACTTTTAATATCTCTCCCCAGTTTCTGTAAGATGGCTGGTTTTGTGTCACAGTTCTGGCTCCTGGGAGCTGCCTTTCAGTTGCAACACCCAGTACTCTCAAAGCATTTTAACAGAAGTTGCTTGTGATTTACTTCTGACAGAACTCCCAGCTTAAGCCAAGATCCTTTTAGGTGTGTATTTTCAAGGTTGAATATTAATTTTTAGGGTAGCCAGTTTTGGCCCCCAAGCTTAAGCTGTTTAAAAGTTGTTCTGAACTTTTGGAGTTTATTGACAGGAGTTCATCCTCCAGGGATCTTGGCATTATCCCAGAAAAAAGCTGTTTAAAGTCTGGAAGCAAACAAAATGCTTTCCCTTCCCTTGCAGCTTTTCCTGCTGTGTATGGGCTTTCACACAGATAGTGTGTGCTGAGGCTGGAGGTGGGAAGACAAGTGAGGTGCAGGGAGGCTACACATTGACAAGTATTTTTCCTAGCCCACCCATGGTGGAGGGAAGCCCTCTGCCTGCTGCCAAAGAGGAGAGTGTTTCTGCCTGCTTCTGCACGCTGGCAAATACAGAGAAATGCCCAAGCTAAAGAGCAATGGCTTCACTGCCCACTTTGCCAGTGCTAGTGCTGCCGAGAGCCAGAGTGCAGCTGCCTTGTGAGATGGAACCAGGGCACCTGTGCCAGTGGCTATGGGTAAGAGAATATGACAGACCACCCCAAATACACCTCTCCTTCTTCCCTGGGGGCAGCAGCAGCACTAGCCAGGCTGTGTGGCTCTGGGCTGCACTACCTCCTTCCTAAAGCTGTAAAATTCCACTTTCCTTGACTTAGCATACCCCCAGCTCCAATGAAGAATCAGGGTCTTGAGGTTAGTCTATGTGCAACAGTGTGACAGCACTTGTGGGTGGCCAACCTCCTCCTTCCAGCCCTGCTCCATAGGAGTGAGCCTGAATAACCCATCCTCTGCCAATGTCTGCCCCAGCTACAGTCTGGCCTCTTCTGCCCCCTCCCACTGAAGTTCATGTCTCATTGTTCTTATAAAATCTCCAAGTTATTTAAATCATCTGCATTCAGCATGTATGGCTCCTGATACTTGATACACCTGTTAGCTCCTTGTCATCCACAGATAGCTGTCAAATTCACATATTCCACCAATAAATGACACAGAATAAGTAATGGCACAGATAAATAGGGTGAATGACATTCACCTCAGCGCTGATGCTCGGGGAGCTGAACTGATCCTGCTTGCTGCAGCACCCCCTTAATGACTTGCTGCTTCCAGGATGGCAGCTGGGTTTATATTCACCTTTATTGTACTAATAACTAGACAATAGCTCTTCTCTTTCTGTGAGCCACCTCTGTGTCAGAGATTTTGTTAAAACCTGACAAATGACTGCTATTCTGCCACAGAAGTCTTCATTTTCAGTATCTGTGCTCAGCAACTGCTAAGCTGAAAAAAGGCAATCATTGGAGTAATAAGTCCTAAACACAGAGTTAGTATTTGCTACATGAGTAAAAACTGCAAACAAGAGCCATAGGTGACTCACTACAACACTTTGGTGTGATGTGTTTCCAGAGGTTTGGCAGGCAGCAGAGCACTGTAGATGGCTCAATATATGACTGCAAAGGAAAATAAATTAAGTAGCAGGAAACCAAGGAGAGGCTTGAGCAAGATGCTGATAAAATTACAGCAGAAATGAAACCCAAGCACTCTCTGAAGAGCTGAGTAACACGTATGGTAGAACTGTTAATGTACCTGACACAATGCTTTTAAAAGCAAAATCCTGTTCATTTCCTCCATTAGATTTGTTTCATAGCAAACAGGAGATGTAGTCAGAACAGAGCATTTAAGGCAGTGCAAGATGTGCTGGCCAGTGGCCAGTGGCTGCCTTTCCTCCTGTCTGGCCCTGGTGGCTGGCGGAATGCTGTGATGTAAGCACCTGCAGGCAGGGCTGCCAGCTGGGGCTCCTGCAGGACACTGGGGTCCCAAGGAGGCCTGGTGGCCTTCACCCCCACTTGGAAACAGCCTGAGCCTGCTGGACTGGCTAAAGGGCCAGCCTGATGCTGCACCCCAGCCAGTCAGGACCATGTAGCACTCTGAGCAGTGATTTACAGAGCAGCTGTGCAGTTGCCTGGCTTCTCTCTTTGTCTGGCAAAACCTGTCTGCAGCTGTTGAGAGAAGCTTTCTTTCCTTTTTCTCTCCTGGCTTCCCCAAGGGTTACCATGCTCTTCCTTTTCTTGCCTTTGGCTCCCCTTTGGTCTGGACTGCATTTGGCCCCATGGCTGCCTCCCTGCCCTCTCTGGCAGACCCTGTGGTAGTTTCTCCCCAGTTTGGATTCAGTGCCACTTCAGGCAGGTTTGGGGAGCAGCAGGAGAGAGGGAAGCACAGGCCTGTGGTGGAAGCACTGCTGTCCCCAGGTGTCACACAAATTATCTTTGTTAGCCATGGTACTGCCAGCACAGCTCTTTTGCTGGGCTGTGGTTTCACAGGCTGGAGTTTTACAGTGAATCACATCTGAGCATGTAATTGCTTTATCTTCTAGTAACAAATCAGGTTGGACAACGAAGCCCAAATGATAAAGTACCTAATAAAGAAAAGTGAAAAATCAGATTCTGTTACATATTTGACTTTATTAAGTTAAGGAGCAGCAGATTTAAAGCATCTATTCTTGCTGCTGGTATTTTTTTTTTCCAGTCAACGCTGGAAAGTCAGACCACTGGTGCTGTCAGAACAGGTATTACAGTCACTGGGGAGAGATAATGCAAAAAAAAAATAAAGAAAAAAAGAAAAAAGCAGAGTTTGGGACTGTTATCTCAGCAGTAGATTGTGTCTGTCCTGAGAAGCAGTGGCTGGAGACAGAAGTGACATAGAAGGATAGAAGGAGGTGTAGCCCTGCCTTCATGTAAGCTTCTCATGTGTGACCAATAACCACCATAAATAGATGGAGAACAGGTTTACAGCAGTACTGTCCAATGAGATTTTTGACTGAAGTACAGGTGGTTGCAGTGGCAACATATTTCCATGTTATTTTACTCTCCATGCAATATAGCTCCTCTAGAAGTTGCTGTTCTGAAATTTTGCCCTCCAGAATTAATCCTGAAGTACTCCAGAATGAGGCAGAGCAAGGCAGTCACTACTCCCAGTGGTCTTTTGCAGGTACTGCAGGCAAAGCTGGGGCTCTCAGCAGCTCCTGCTGCTCCTGGTGCCTGAGCCCAAGTGCTCAGCCCTGGGCAACACAGCATGAATGCTCTCCATGGGGGTGTGCAAAATGCCTGAAGGTAGAGGTTAAACCCCTGTGGGGAACTCTGAGCACAAGTGACTCTTTTCTTCTGCTTTATTTCCTAAACAGCATCATTTAGAGAAGGTGTCCCTTGTTTCTCTAGGAAATTGTGTCTTCTGGCATGGAGATTTTTTTTTAAGGGTAGGCAAATATCGTGAGCATTCATTCTAAATGTGCTGGGTTTATTTTTAGACATGGGGCATTAATGAAACAAAAATATTTTTCAAATGAATGAAAACACTCTTCCTCTTAAATGATATGCAATGTACTAGTTTAGATTAATACCATGAAGGAAAACAAAAAACCAGCAAAAAGCATTTCTAATTGGTCTTCTGGACACTTGAATATGAGATGGAATTAAGTGCTCCAGAATATTTTTAAAGGATAATGCTGCTGTTTTCTGATTGTACTTTGTATTTGTCCACAATGACTTGTTTGTCTGTTTGGCAAAACCACATCTAATGGCCTGTGAATCAAGCCCTCTGGTAGACCTGCAGTGTTTCCTGAAAGTGCACACATGAGGAGTCTCCCAGGGACTCTGTGCTCCATGTTTTCTCAGAAAACAAGCTCTACCAGTGTGACTTTTTGAAGAAGAAAAATTCTCAGGTTAAAATAAGGCTCTTTTCATCTCCTTGGAGGGTAGGTCCTTCCCCTGTCTTGTTTTTGAGTCTGGTGCCTCCTATGTTACAGCCTCCAGCCCACTTCTCTGTGTCCTCAGGCAAGCCACCATCTCTCCATCACCACTGAGACTTCAGGGTGCTCCCTGTTCTTCCAAGGAATGGTATCCCAAGCCCTCAGGGTGTTGAATTGTCTCTGTTCTCTGTCATGCTCCTTCTCCAAATTGTGGGGGCCTTGAGCTCTCTGAGGAGGGACAAGTCCCCTCTCTTCACAGAGGATCTGTAGTGTGAGAGTTAGGGCAAAGCAAATTGGCAGCTCCCCCTCCATTACCTCTACATCCAGCTGGGACAGAGCTGGGCCACTACATTTGATAATGTGGAATACTCCCTCTTTTGCAGAATGACTGTTTAATGCATTTTTAGAGCTGAATTTTGGAGCCTCCCTGAAGTTAGGGCATGGAAAAGTGATAGGAGTGAAGATGACAGCCTGGTAATGCCATGGCAGTTGTGTTGTCTTGTATATTGCCCCTTTGTATTGAGAGATCATGAAACTTGCATCTGGCAGGGGGGAGGCAGTAAATACTAATTGAATACAAATTGTTGTCAATTCACTGTAGAAACTTGAAACAACTTAGTAATATCCAGCTGCACAAAGTTGTTTCTTTGCAAGTTTATTTACATTTGTTTTATAGTCAGAAGCATGAGGAAGTGCACTGTGGAAGGCAACCAGAGCAACTCAATCTGCTGGTATGGGTTGAAGTGCCTAGACAGTAAAATTGCATTTCTGTTTTTTCTCTAAATAATTGAAAGGGGGAAAACCCTAACATCTTTGTCTGTAAAAACTTAGTTTATATGAAGGAAAGTTTACACAGCTTGTAGAGAATTAATTTGTAGGAAATGAAACCTCTGTATCTACTTCATCTTATATACATGGTCACCATCTCATTCCAAATCATACCACCACTTGGGTTAAAACTTTAGAGTTATCAGGAAGATTTCAGGTTTCAGAAAGAAATGCTTTTAATCTTAGATTGATCAAAAGTTAGAAAGAAGAAATATTTAATCTTACTTTATAGATTTTTAGAAGAGCTTGAATTAGTTTATCAGTAATTCTGCTCTTTGTTGTGGGACAAAATTAATATTGGTGCCACCAATATTAGGTGCAGCTAGGAGCCCATTTTGTGCTGGCCTTGCTCTGGTAAAGGTGGGTAAGAGTTACATTGGTCTCAGCTGGCAGCAGCCCTGCTGCTGAGTTTGGGACATGGATGCTGTAGGGATGCTCAACTGTGCTGGGCAGGAATGGGGAGGCATGGCCAATTTGTGGCCATGGGAACTGGGGGAGCTGTCAGTGTCACAGGAAAGCAGCATCAAAGTGATGGCCTGGGCTCTGTCTGCTGCTTCCCACCAGCTAGCAGAGGGTCAGGAGAAAGCCAAACTTCCCAGTCAAAGCTGAAAGGGAAGCTTAGAGTGTCTGAGGTCACTTTAAGAATGTAAAGAAGACAGACTCCTGAATGAACTTTTTATATCCTCTGATCCTCTGCCTCTGCACATCCTGCTCCCGTGGGCAGTGGGAATGACAAAAGCCTGAACTGTACTTGTAGTATTTTTAGTTCAGGCTGCAGTAAGAGGTGCTGGACATTTTATGGGAGAGCACATTTCCATGTGCCTTCAAAAACATTTGTTTTTATCCATAAGGCTTGGGCAGATGCCAGCTGCCATCTAAAGCCTCTGTGTAGGTGCAGCAGTTAGCTGAAGCAGGTATACAAGAACAAGGTACCTAAACTAAAACTGCATCCAAGGGCACTTGAAATCTGTGGCCAGTGAAGATGTTTTGGTGAATGTGCAACCCTTCTCGAGGTGCAGAGGAGGAGTCAATGAATCCAGGGGTTCAGGTGCACAGTCAGAAGTGGCTCTGTGTGGTTTTGGGAAGCTCCTGGGCTGCATGATGCCACAAGGCCTTGGCACTGATGCCATGTGGGACTCTGAGCAGTTGCCAGTATCCTCCAGCCCTCCTGTAGTGCCAAGTGAAACCTCCTGTTAGTAAAAACCTTCTTTACACCTGGAAGTAAAACTCCAGTGGGTTCATGTGATAAACAGGAAGGAAACAAAAGTGCCATTTCAGTGTTTTCACTAGATTTCCCTTGTCTTCCCAGGGAGTTTAAGTGCTTCCTTAGGCTTCCTTGGCCTCTGAAGCTCTCCTGGCCTTCCTTGTTTAGCCTGGCACAGCTTGAAGTTTTCCACTGAACCATTACCAGGCACTCATGGTAGCATCCACTCCCCCCACTCCATTTCCCTCCCATCCCCAAGCTGTAGATGTCTTTTAAAGCCAAAGCAAGAGCAATGATAAATAAATAGTGCAACCCAGGATTCCTGTGAGAGAGAAGGATACAGACTCAGAAATAATAAGGGTCATAAACATAAAGGAAAGGCAAACAGGAAATAATGGGGGGTACAGGTCGAGACACAGCAGGGGTTGGATGTGACTGGGACGTGGAAGTGGCAGCCACACTGCCAGCTGGTGGCTCTCAGAGCTGGCATTCTCTGACCCAGGTTGCAGTGGGTCATGGTACTCTTGTTTCATGGCCTCTGAGTGCTGGGGGCCCATGTGCCAGAGAAGTCCCTGTGGTGCTGCTGTGCTGCCCCAAAGGATCACCCCAAAGGCACAGTCAAGAGGTGCAGGCAGTCCCACATGGAGACTTGTTCTCCTGCAGACCGTGCTGGAGGTCTGCCATGGAGTCAGTCCAGCACATCTAATGAATACTGAATTCACTGCATTTTCTAAAGAAGAAAAAAAAAATTAGATTTATTTTCAAGATGGATCATCATGTCTTTAACTTTTTTTCTTTTTTTTTAAATAAAGACCAGTGCATAGCAGGAGGGAACCTCTGCCACAAAAAATCAATATCAATTACTACCCTGTAAAAGACTAGGCATGCACGCTCGCTGTGGCAATGCCCAAACCAAATCCCCTTTGTGCAGGGAGTACTTAGCTCTTTCATAGCATTTGTGGCTGTAGTGGTGGTTGAGCTATTACAGGAACAATTGATGAGGCTAGCTGACGTCAGTACTTGACAAGAACTTCCTGTTTTAGAAGTAAAAATAAAAATGGGTATCTTTAAAAATATAATTTAAGGTAATCAGAATGCCATATAATAAGAACTCTGTTGCACATAATTGGTGCTCTCTCTCATTTGGCATTGCAGTTTGTCTGTATTCAATTTCCTCACATGGTGTGATTATTGCTTTTGATTATTACTATCTACATCTAATGACAAGTAAACTTCTGTTTTTTTTCCTCAATCCTTTCAAAATGACCTTGTGCCATTCTGCATTTAAGGGGAAAAATACACATGTACCTGGCTGGGCAGCATCATAGATAAATTTTGCAGTCACAGGTTGCTACTTCAGTCAGTATTCATGCTGGTTGGTTGGTTGGTTGACTTTGGTGAGCAGCTGTATGTGAGCACAAGCAAAGACACAGAATTTCACCTCAGAGGTAAATTTCTTGTACTGCACTGGCACTTTAGTGTTTCAGGGTTAGTGGTTTTATGTCAAGGTCAGGCTGCAAATCAGCATTTTAGACTGAGCACCAGAGTCCCCATCTTTATCTCCTAATCTTATGTGCCGTCCAGTATTTCCGTGGATCTCCTGAACTATTCTGCAAAACTCAGTACAATACTTGAAACCCAAATATTACCATGTAACATTGCAGGGACTATATAAAAGCTCACAGAAGCATGGGTTGAAAGGAAGGTTTTGAACACTTCCAGTTAAAGGTTAAAGAGCCTTTCAAGCTGTAAAAAAAACAATCTTTTGTCCTTGTCCCCAGTCATGGCAGAGCTCCCTTTGCTTGGCCACTCAGGGGTGGTGTTAGAAGAACAGGGAAAGTAAGGGAGTGACAACCTTGGATGGGCATGGATGTGAGCTCCTCTCACCTGCCTCAGCTCAGGTGGGAATTTTGGAGGCACCACAGAGCTTTCCCCTGGTGCTGGCTGCAAAGGCAGCATGGTATTTTGCTTCTCCAAAGGCAGGCTGACCTCTCTGTTGCCCTATGGGTTTGGGCAGGAGAGAGTTTCTTTTCCAACCTCCCTTCCCCAGAACGCTCTTCCCCCACAGCCCTCCATCGTGGCATTAGCTGCTTGTGTTATCACAGTTCGCCCCCAGTTAATCTGTTCCTTGGCTCTCTGTCCAGGGAATATTAATTTGAAAAAGAGGATCATCAACTTTAACAGCTTTTCTTTTCTGTGCCAGCTGCTGTAATTTCTCCTGTCACCTCTGAGGATTTTTCACTCAATAGTGAGACCAAGAGCTGTGCAGAAAATGCAGGGAAGTTCTCCGTTTAAAATGGGCTCTGCTCAAGGAATGCTCCCCCTCCCCAGGCAAAGGCTGAATTCTCTCCTCGGGTGTGTAGAGAGGGCCAGCTGAAATGTGCATATCTAAGTACCATACTTTTCTGAATGTTGACTCTTACAAGATTTTTGATGAGATTACTAGATGACCTCTTAAAGCCCTTTCCCACCCAATTATTTATTATTCTGGGTCGCTGTAAGATTTCATAATGGCTCCTTTATGACTCCTTACATAGTTTACTTGCTATTGAAGTTAAATGAATTGCTTAGTAAATTCCTGGATGCCCCTTTTTATAACTCAATTGAGTGCTGTATTTTGTGGCTCTGAAATCCTCTGGCACCTCATCTGTTCTCCATGAACTTTCAAAAATCACTGCTGAAGGTATCACACTTCCCTCTGCTAGCTCTGTTAGCAATCTCTGATGCTTGTCATTCGGTCCCATGGGTTTATAAATACTTGCCCAGGAATTCTTTTCATCTTTCCTTTTGATTTACTCATGATTCAACCAAATTGTCTGTAGAATCCAATCCTCAAAGTTGTTCCCCCGCCAATCCTGGCCTGTAAAAAGGCAGCAGTGATTGTGTAGAGACCTCAGTTTCCCAGTGTAGGAGAAGTGCTCTTGGTTAAGGCTGTCAGCTAAGACCCAGAAATACTAATTGCTGCTGTACATCAAGCAGCTTTCCTGCTCATGATTGCTAACAACACATTGGTCAGATAGCACACAAATTATTCTTCTATAAAGGAAAGTTGTTCATGAACCAAAAAAATATTTGGTCTGAATATCAAGACTGTCAGTACTTGAAGAACTGACTGCTCTGACCACATCTGATTTGATAATTTTGCTTCAAAATTCAGGTTCCATCAGGTCATCAGCACATCAAGTGGGCTATAACAAAATGTGATTAGGCAAGTTATTGTCACAATTGGAAGAATACCAATTTTTTATCCACTGATAAAAAAATGTCCTGAATTCCCTCAACATGAACACTGATAGTGATATAAATCTGATAAAATCTTTAGTGAACTGGGCTTAGTAAGGAATATGTAAGCAAAAATTCCCTTGAAAGTGTGAACAATCTTAAGTAATTTGGCAAAAACTGTAATAAAATAAATAATTATTCAGATAAGTTTTACATGGTTACCATATGCCACAAGCTAATGTGTAATTGAATTTAGATGAAGGAAATTTCCATTATATAAAGGTACATTTAAGCAGATGAGAAACAAATTTAGTAGCAATCAAAAAATTATATTAAAAAATGAAATAATTTCTAGTTATCAGGGGCACTTTTGTTGAGGGAATCCTGTGACAATAAGCCATATGGACCAATCATATTTCTGACTATGTGCTGGTATCAAAACACTCTGGCCTGTAGCAGAAGCTGTTTAGCTCTGCTGAAAACCCTTCCTGCACGTTTACAGTCAGAAAATCTTCCATGTGATCTGGAGAAGAAAGGCACTGAGGTCCTGATTCCACGCACACGCATATGTTTACACCCATGAATTAGAGTGGGAACATTCATGTGCAGAAAGCTGAGCATATGTGTTAATCTTTGCAGGACTGACATGCCCAGTCCTGATACAGATCCTTGATGGAGCTTGCTTTCCTGCCAAGTGTTTATCCTAAGCTCCAAATGGGCCAGTCCTCCCTCACGGCAGGGTGTGAGCTTCCCCCACAGCAAGATCTGCCTGCAGAGAGATTTCCCACAGCAGTTCCAAAAATATGTCCTCAGGAGAATACTTTTCCCTACCTTCTGCAAGTCTCAGCCCATGTGACATTCAAACTTTTTTCTTATGTTGCATCCCTCCTTTATTGTAGAAAACATCACTGGCTGGTTTTTTCCCTTTCAGGCTTTTCCAGAGACTTGCTCTTCTATTTCAGTAGCTTATCAGTGCAGTTGATCTCCACCTATGGATAAAAGGAGCAGTGGAGTTTAATGTATCCATCCATCGTTTCAGACCTCAAATTTTACTTTAAAATTGGCAAGAATGGGGTAGGACTTGTATAGAGATAACCAACACTCGTGTAACCAAATATTATTTCAGCTTCTGCACTCCAATAGTTACAAGTGGCAATAACTAGATTATTAGATTTCACCAAACACAGGCAGTATTTTGATGTGTGGGTGTCAGTTGAAAAATAGACCATGATCTTTAGAAGAGCCCATGCTGTGATATTTCTGAATAGTCTGAATCCACACCGTCTTTGAGCTCTGCTCCTGTGATCACAGCTCTGTCCCTGTCCTCCCTGATGTGTCCCTTCTCTTTGAATAATTTTATTGTGAGAAATCCTGTTGAGTAACAAACAATATTTTGCTGAGATCTTCAAGTAAAGCACTCATCATTTTCTCTCCTTCTTCCTCCCCCACACTTTCATTTGCTTTCACACTTGTAAATGTCCCTTCTACAGCTGATCACTTACTGTTAAATATAAAATAATGGAAATCTAGCTGGTAGATTTTCCTGAGAGAGATTATAGGTTCTTAAACAAAACCATTGCATCCAAAGACCATACTGAGTGACTGATGCACAACTTCACCAACTGGTGTTTACAGCTGAAATATTGCTGCAACGTTTGCTGTGTATGTGAACAACAACAAACTTTCCATTGTGTATGTAAACAAAATCCTCTGCAATCCTTTGCATCTGTACAACAGACACCAGGGAACATCCACATTCATGAAGGTAATGGAACATTTTTTCAGTTAACCATTTAAATGGTACTTAGTAGAAAAGCTGAACTGAAATCCAGGCACAAGGGTTTTCTAAACAGGGTGATAATAGAAATTCTGCAATGTACTCAAACCTAGGTCATTTGTATTCCTAGAAGCATCACAGTTTTCTGAGCTTCCTGAAAGTGTGATGTGTATCTCTGTTTCCCACATACATTACTCCATAGACATAAGTCATCTGTTAAAACAGGCTCTATAAGAATCCAAGAAGTGCCTCTGTATCTACTGTGTTTGTTTTGGCATTTGTGCTCTAGGCAGATGCACAGGAGGAGGGGGTGATGGCTGTCCAAGGGCCCTGTGACACTTGGGGACAAGGAAGTAAAATCAAGACATTTGTGATGTAAAAGTCTGCTCTCCCAGTCCTCTCATCTTTTATAAAGACAAATGGATCACAAAATCTGGATGACAGGAATAACCAGGTATGTGTCTGTGTTATGTGCATCCACATGGCTTCAGCCCCAGGACCTTTGCTTTGGCACCTCCAGGAGCTTTTCTGCTGTGTTATTAAGCAGCACAGCACAATGGTTACTTTCACAGTAATCACAGTAAAAGAAGAAGCACGTGTAGGACACACAAAATTGCAGCCCTGACCCTGGGGGCCATTTGTCCAAGCCAAAGAGACAGTGCTGGGATGAGGATGTGCAGTAGCATGTTTTGGAGTGCTTTGCTAGCAGCTAAAGTCAAACTCTTCTGTTGTGGATTGCTCAAGGAACACACTGCCCAAAGCCAGGTATAAGTCTGCTGCTTAGCCCAGGATCTTTCCCTTGGGGTGTAGGCATTGGTATAGTTAACAGGTAAATGTCACACAGGGACCAAAGAGGAGGAATTCTCAGAGTATTGTGTTTTTAATTCAGTCATCCTGTGAGCTCTCCATTGAATAAAACAGGACGTGGCAGATATTCAGTCCTTTATTACTTAGAGGAACTTCCTAGCTCATTGGAAACTTGGGAAGATCTTATCTGATCCCACACTGGTACCTGGTACTATTGCAGTGATTGTTATTCTCTATCTGCACAGACCATGCCAGGCATGGGAAGGGCAGTGTTCCTTGGTAATATGTCGAAAAAAATCGAAGTGACAGGATGTCCTTTGCATGTGTGTTTTCAAAATATCCCATCCCAGCAATGGCAGCATGGACTGTGAAAGAGGAGAATAGCTGTGACTTTCTGTTCCCAGAGGGCCTTTAGCTGACTGGCACCTGAGTATTCATGGATGGTAAGGTGCACTATTTTAGCTTTTTCTTTACATTTCATCCAGCTGTGCTTTGAAGGTAGATAGTTATCAGCATCAGTAGGAGTTGGAAGCAGCAAGGAATGGCATAGCTCAGAGTACTTCTGCTTTGGGATGGTGCTGTGGAATTACTGTTTAGCAATCCAGAGGCTCACTGCATCACCAACATTTAACATATTCAATTACTGCAATCTTTGTAATTTGTTGCAGCATACCATTCATTGGTAATGTACCTGAAACAAGAAGGACAACAAAGAAAGCAGTGAAAAGCTTTGTAGCTCTCATTTTTCCCCATGGAAGGTATTTTCTGTGCATGGCAGATTATACTTCTGATTGAAATTGTAACAAACTAACAAAATGCAGATCTGTTGAATGCAGTAAATCTTTGTCAATAGCACACATACACTAAGGCACAAATCTTCTCCATGAAAAGTCCTCAGCATTAAGAAGCAATTCCTGTAACAATGGGGTTTTTTGCCTTGTGATAGTCCCACACACCTACTTATGTAGACATTCCAGACGTGAAATTACCTGAAATTGGACAGATGTCTACAAAAAATAAACATTCAGAATTCACAGAAAGAGAGAAGTATTAGGAATTATTCTTCAGGCTGCAGCAGTCAGCCCTGAAAATAACATAGCAGGGGCTGGAAAGCATAGCTCAAGTTAATAACTTCTCTATTGTAGGCTTCATAGTGGCACAGACTCTTTTTGAAAGGGCTGAAGAGGAGCAAATTCTCCCTGTGCACCCTCTGGTTGTGCCATTGCATAACTGCAGCAATGTGCAGCCTTTGTTAGCTGTTTTAGAAGTGGGCCATGTCTGCAGAGCAATCCTGTAACAAGGTGGCAGTGAGACAGGATTTCATTCATGTGTCCTCTGAGCACAGTTGCATGCTCTGCTTTGCTGTCCCATCCAGCCTTTTTTTAGTGAATGCAGTGACCAAAATTAATGAGGGAAGTGGGCTAGGTTTTTTACTTTGCATTTGTTTTTGGTTACTTTTCATTCTTACTTGGCTGTTTTTCTTTCTTCCTTATTCCCCCTTGCCCTCCTTATCGCTGCAGATGATTAAGTGTTGGAGGGAGCGCCTGATGTGCCTTTTCCCCAGGCTGGAGCTGGCCCCACTGGCAGCAGAGCCCCTGCTGTGGCTGTGGTAGGTGCCCTGCAGTCCTTGCTGTGCCCCCTGTGTGGTGCCTCTTGCCCTGCCTCTCCCTGTGGGATGCTGCACAAAGTCAGGCACCCACCCTGCTGCTCCCGTGCCTGCCAGAGGGTGGGAAATGTTATTTCTGGTGTGGAAATGGGCTCCTCTCTCTTCCATGCCTGTGCCCAGGGAGGAGAGTGTGTGAGGAAATGGCAAGTGAAATACTGTAACTCACATCTGAGCAAGTGAGCCCCATGTGCCAGGTGATATGCTAGGTTGAGTGGGTATGTTTAAGGTTGCTGAAATCAGTATCTGCAAAATGAACTCCCACTTTTCACTTTTCCTAACAATGCATTTATTTCTCTATTCTTGTAGTTTTAGTTAACAGTGGTATATGCTAGTGTAATGCAGTAATATCAAATGCAAGTGTGCAATTGAGATGGCCCCAGGTCCAGATCCAGCCTGAGAGAAGGCTCTCAGTGCCTCTGGAGCAGAAGTGCAAGGAAGAAATTGTTGGAGTAGCTTCTGTGGCTACTCAGCTCTCCCCTGTCTATGAGCTGACCCACAATGTGCAAAAGCAATCGTCACTGTGCCCTCATGTGAAAACACAAACCCACTTGGGCAGCTCTTGGGATTTGCATTTGCCAAGTTTATCCAAGTTTCTCGGTGATTTATGCAGTGTTAGTAAAGAAACAAAGAGAAGTGAGGCTCCACTGGCAGGAGGCAGCTGTGAGGCAGGTCTGAGGCAGGTCTGTCAGCTGGCAGGTGCTTCTGCAGTGAGCAGCACGGTGCTGTGGGGCTCAAGCCACTGCTCCTTTGTGCAGACATGGGGCCATAGTTTGGTACTGAAGTTTTGGCAACAATTGAAATGAAATGAAATGCCTTGCAGAAGGGTTCAGGGCCACTGATTTTTTGAGACAGAGAATTGTGTGGTGGGAAGCTTTTGTAAGACTTTGGAGATTATTTTATACTGCTTAGCTTGTGGTACATGTTACTGTGAATGCTGTGCCAGAGTAGCACATGGGCACTGAGAGATGGACCATACACCATGTTCAAAACTGACTTCTCACCTTCTCCTAGCTTGAATGAATGTGAATGAATACATGAGTACACAGACCTGCTAATTTCACTGTAAATACTGAGATACACCAACACAATCAACCAAGCCAGCCTTGAACCAGTTTAACGAACTTAGATATGGAGTGGTTTATGGCAAAGGCTTTAACTCACACCCAGCTGTCTGTCAGCCTAGCTAGAGGGTCTCTGAGATGTTCCATGTGACTGTGAAGAGTACACAATGCCATGGCATAATTAGAGGCAGTGAAATAATGATAATACCTGGATGTCCAAGAACAGAAAGACTCTGAAGACCACTTGAGAGCCTTTTTGGTATACTAACCTGTATCCAGGATCTCCAGAAATCCTAAGAAATATCCTACTTCTTAGGATGCCTAAGAAATATGAGTCCAGAAATTGAATACTTCACATGCAGCTACAAAGCAGAAGTGCCATCTGGTCTAAAAGCAAATACCAAGGAGAACTATCTCATTACTGTAATTTTCTCCATCACAAGGAGAAATATCCCATTACTCTTAACCATGTGAGAACTATGTTTTAGGCAGGATTTATGCCAAATCATCTAGTATCAGGAGGGATGAAAACAAAGCAAATCCAAGCAGGTGCATTTCAGAGGTAGGCACAGTCTCCAGCACACCATAGTTTGAAAGTGTACCATTTTTCTTGCATAAGGCAAGAAAATACTTGAATTAGGGATGGCATTAGGAACTGAGCTGCTTTACTGGTGATGAACAGCCATGGAGCTGCTACAAAGCAGCAACCTCTGCCTCAACTGTATGGTAAGGAGTGTGTGACATGGAGGGAAAATCAAAGCTGCCTTTTAGTTATCTTTGCTTTAGCCTTTCTTCTAAATACTAAATAGGTATTATCAATGCAATTATCAATGCAATATTCATGCACACAAGTTTTGTGCCATGCTGGTGGTTTGGAAGTTACCAATGAAGTTATTTTCATACACACCAGGACATCAATTCAGCCCATTCACAGCCCCTTCCCTCTCCATCACTAGCTTTAAACCATATAAATGAATTGTAATGCCAGTCATTTCAGCAACACAGATGTTTGCAATAAGCAGGCAGCTGAGAAGTGTAAAGTGAAGATGAATGTATCATTAGTATGCATAAGTAAACTTTTGTGGCCCATTTGTCAGATCAAGCTGAATTGCACTGAATCAGTCTTTCCAGATTACAAATGTCTTGTATTAAAGCAACAGGTTTTTAAGAAGACTGGGACATGTCCTACTCTGATTGCTCACTGTAAATACTTTAGTGCAGAAACTTTGTCCAGGATGTTCTCTCTCTTGGCTTTGGAGGTAAAAGCTTAGGTAAAAGCTCTATTATTCCCAGTCTGAGACCTCATTGTGTGAGAGGCTTCCAGATCCTTTCCTATCAGGGAGAGGTTCCTAAGAGTTATCAACTACTGCATCTATGACAAGATGTTCCAGTGATATATAGATGTGTTCCTTCATTTGTTTTTAAGTTGCTCTTAAACACTTTTTCTTTGGAGCAATGTTTCAGCCAAACAAGACAGGAAGGTAGATTATTTTTTTTTTTGCCTTTAAACTACTGAACATTTTTAAAAGTGAGCTATGCTTCAGTGTTTTTTGGCACATGGAATCCATCTTAATGTGGAGTACATGACAAAAAGTGCCATGCTTTCTATAAAGATCTTAAGGAGAATGACTGAGCCCCAGTACCACATTGTAAATTAACTATTGTCCTTTGTCAGCATTGAGTGTGCCCCGTCATGTCAAATAACCACAGCTGGCATCCTGTCTATGAGCATGACCCCGTTCATTTCATTCACCCAGCAGTGAATAATTCATATAGCAAGTTTTACCCTGGGCAAAATACACTGACATGGAGTCACTAAACTATAGTCATTCACAGAACAAAATAGTTATTCATGCTTTTAATGTGAACCACTAAATCTTGCCAATTAAATTTGAGAATGAATCGAATGAATTCATTTAACATCATCTGAGCTCACAACACTGTTGTTGCATGCTTGCTGTGCTTGGCTTTACTCTTTCCCTTTTTGTTTTTTCAATTTCTACCTGGAAACTGATATGCTGGGCTGAGCAGGTTTTAGTGAGTCCTGTCTGGGGGAAGATCTTTGCAGGAAAGAAGGTAATTCCTAAGTCATGATGCAGCTCCCTCAGCTGATGGAGTTAATAATCAATTACTAGATGATATTGTGGTTATTGATAGCATTTTATGCAGCTAAGCAAGCAATGATTGCTCCCAGAACTGTCCTTGCCTCCTGATGTGTACCAGGGTAGGGTGTGATGCCTCCCAAGACCAAGGGGATGTGGCTGGAGCAGGATCTTACCTTTCCCCTTGGTGGTGGCTGCTGTGCTCCCAGGGGCTGGGAGATGAGGTGGGCCTGCTCCAGAGATGGAGGGAAAGCAGTCAAGCCCTCGTGCTTCTTGTGAGACCCTGCCTGGCACATTGCTCCTGGGTAATAAATAGGCAATGGTGCTGCTCAGGTGGCAGAGGAACACCTGCAAGTGAGGTGGAGCAGATGAGATAGGAAGGGATTACTGTGCTGGTCTTTGCATAGCTTGATTTTTGATCAGGGGGGAAGAAGCCAGCCACAAAGTCATTTTTGTGATGAGCTGCTAAAAGCTTCCTCTGTGCCTAGCAAAACTAATTGCTGGCTGGCTCTGAGAACAGGCACAGTGCTAACCAATTAGAAAAACTGATAATGCCTCTATGATAACATATTTTAAAAAGACAAAACCATGGGAACTCTTTCTTTCTGATGTCCAAGGGATAGCCATGCCTTGGCTATTTCAGTCAGTCTCCAACAGCTTATATAGTCTAAGGCCCCTCATATTTTCTGGTTTTTGTTCAATTACTGGGGGTTTTTTTGGTCAGTTTTCTGTTTTCTTCCCAGATGTGTAAAGTTACTTGTTTGGAAAATAGCAATGGAAAGATGCAAGAAAAAGTGTGGTTACCTTGCAGCTGGCTAAAAGCTGTAACCCTGCTGTCAGCAATTCAGCTGAAGTAGGTTAGATCCCTTGCTGCCACCACTCATCCAGCTCCATGTTCAATGTCAAGTGTAAAATTTGGTATGAACTCTTGAGTCTTCCAAGCTGACTAGGTCACTTTTGAGATGAAGTTCACTTTTGAGATGATTTGCTTGGTTTGGCACAAAATAATTAGCTGAAAACTACTTATCTTAACCTCCTGGAAAAATAGATCATATTCCAAAACAGCTGCTTCCTTCTTAAAAATCACAGCTTCTGATCTGTGTAATGTAACACTGACAAATCCACATTGCTGCTTTTATTGTAATTAGGGCTCTGTGTGCTGTGTTGTCACAGCCTCTGCACAAGGCCTGCTCCCTGTGTGTAACCAAGTGAGGTGGGCAGAGACAGTGGAGAGGGTTGGGTTTGGAGCTGGACACCATGTGGAGAGAGGACACTGCTGTCATGGACTCTGCTGGCTTCATTGCCTCAGAATGGCACAGCAGAATTGTGCAGAATGGGTCTGTACCTGTGTCTGATCCCCTGGACAGGTCTCACAGCAGTAGAAGAGTGGTCTCAGCTCAATGTGAACTGCAGCTGCCTTCACTGCAGGAGCTCAGGTGTGCAGGCCCAGGCTGTCTAATGGGTGTGACTATTCCAGCATGTTTTACTTAGGATCACAGTTCACCCAGAAAACCCCCCCTGGGAGCTGGAAGGAGCAAGGGGATACATGTGCATGGTTCCAAGCTTCTCCATGTCCCCTCTCACCCCTCATTCCTTGCTGCCAGTGCCATCCATGGGAGGTGGTGGTCCTTTGGTGCCACCTTCCTAATGTGATGCAGGCAGAGGAGCTCTTAGGAGGCTCCAACAGAGACAGCAGCTTCTCACTGGGCACTCACTGGAACTTAATATGCACATTGGTGATCCATAAACTGAACCAAACAGAGCACAACTATCTCTCCCCCAGTGACCCCCTTGCAAGAGAGGTTATGTCCCTGTATGAGAAATTCTGGGTGAAGTGCAGTTTGTGTGGGTTATCTGGGGCATGGGCTCAGTGCAGTCAGTCTTATTTTCATGTAATTTTTAAGGGGAAGGGGTATGTGAGCTGTGAGTTATTGTTATTTTTTAAAAAGGAAAACTATGATGTAACTCACTTGCATTTTAGTGAATTGGCTTTCTGACCCTTTTTTCCTTGAAATTGCTCTGGTTTCCCTCCAAAAATCATGCTGCTAGAGAGAAGGGCCCCTGCCCTCTCTTGATGGCAGGCTCTGCTTCAGCTTCTGTGAGGCAGAGGCTGAGGGATTGCTGTAGCTGGCAAAAGAAGGCATGGGAAGAGGCAGTGAATAAACATTAAAACTAGATAAATTCAGGCTCAGTAAAGGTGAACATTTTTCACAGTTGGTAGATTTTAACCATTGGAGTAATTTTTGTGGACTTTTGGTGGATATTCTCTGTCACTTTAAAGCTTTTAAATCAAGCCTGCAGGTACTTTGGTAAGCTTCAAGCAGAACTTGCAGACTTGATTCACAATTGCTTGAATGAGGTCTTTTGGCCTGTTTTGTACAGCTGGACAGAGCAGATGGTCAGAAAAGGATCTCCCTAAGAGATCTGTGTTTAAATAAGCAAACAAACAACCCCCTTGAAAGTGATATCCACACATACAGATGGATGAAAATTACAAGTCCTTGGCAATGCTAGAAAAGGAGATGTTTGTGTCTCCTGTAACTGACCCATTTTTGGTGTTCCAGATGCAGGCTAATTTGCAGGGAAATCTGGTAAACTGTTCACTCTGAGGACAATGTGAGGATGTGGGACTTGTTGGGGGAATGACCCCCAGACCCTACAGCCCCATGGGGTTGACAGGAGCAGCCCCTGGTGCTTCCTGACTTTTGGATTTCCACTTTTGGATCCCTGCTATCCCTGCTTCCTGACTTTTGGATTTCCACTTTTGGATTCCCTGCTATCCCTGCTTCCTGACTTTTGGATTCCCACCCTCACCTGAGTGAGGTGCTTTGGGTCTCTGAATAGCCAGTGGCCGGAGGGATGCAGAGCAAGGCAGCACATGGGGAGGCTGAGCTTCTCTTTAAAGCCAGCTGCCCAGCCTGGGTGTGTCTGTACAGCTCTGGGTGCTTGGATCAGGCTCCTCTTTTCTAAGAGCCAACCTGGGAAGGCCCCAGCCATCCCAGAGAATGTCAGTGAACAGTTGGAGCTCTTCATTAGAGAAAACCTAATTAGACGTTTATTATTTATGTGATTTTACATTAATGGCCTGGCAACAAGATTTATTTCTCAACTTATTTGTTTCACAATGTGGTCTCTTCAGCAATCAATTGATATTTGGTTAGCTTAATAACTATCTTGTTAAAATTAAATTAAATGCTACTCTGATTTAACTGTATTAAAATAAATGTTGTCATTGTTAATGAAATGCAAATAACTATTTAAATTGTGGCAGTGCTTCATTGAGTTGCCACTGTTGGGTGGAAGGGTGTTGAAGAACATGCCAGTGAGGCGGGGGATGGCAGGAAATGCTGGAGCTGGAACCCCTGCCAACACCAGCAGGGCAAATGGAAGCTTTCCCCAGCTCCAGCAGGTCCTGGGTGATAGCTGCAGTGGTGCATGAAAGCAGTTCCTCTGTTTAGCTAGGATATCTGATCTTACGACTTTCACTATCTGATATGCCCACTGGGCTAGGAATTAAAACACGCAGGCTATGAGTATCTAGAAGCAGGTGGAGATCCCTTATGTCTAAATAAATAACAAGGAGTTAAAATGAAGGGTCCTCAAGCTTTCCCTGCAGTGTGGGACAAAACCTGCCAGAACATTGGTCTCTGTGCTTATTCATTCATTTCCTGGCACTGGGTGTTCCCATGCACAGAGGCCTGAGCCTGCTGCCTTGGCTCAGGGATAGCAAGGAACCTCTGCAGGTTCCTGCTGTGCAAATGCCTGCCCCTCTCATGTCCCTATAACACCCCTTCCTCTGGCAGGCAGCAAGCACAGACATGGAAAAAGGAGTCAGTTCGGGCTGCAAATAAGGATTTCTGAGCAGACAAAGCAGCTCACTTGTCTCTGCTGCTCCTTGGGTCTGAGGAGAAATCCCTGGGTGCAGGCAGACTGTGGACCTCTGCAGACCTTTCCATCCCTGCAGACGGAAAGAATGATGCCCATACAAAAGTTAAAACATGTCCAGAGCTTTCCACTGATATGGATGCCTCCATGAAATAGTAGAAGCAGCAGCTAAAGTTAGCTAGAGTCATTAGGAGAGAAGTCCTGATGTGTTGCCAAAGCTTTAAGCTGAAACTATGCAATCTGAAATGTGTGGTGGGTAGAGCTGATCCAGCTTCCTTTATAGTGGGCATGATTGCACTTGTGACTGCAGCAGGAGCCAGGGCAGGGCTTCCTGAGAGAGAGAGAGAGATGGGTGAATGCAAAGGTCAACCTCCACAAGTAGGGTCAAGTGTGCACCCTGCATTCAGAGGGGTCTGTGTGCTGCCCAGAACAATGAGAAAGTTAATACAATGGTGCTGCACAAGCAACTGCTCTTGTCTTTTGTTTACATGTGCATGTAAGTTGTTCATTTGTATCACTAGTGGCCAAATTTGTATGCACAAGTCCTTTTTACTGAGTTGTAAGTACTGTAAGGACAGTTGCCTGTACAAAGTTGGATCAATGCCTGCAGAGAAATCCTTGAAATAACTAAGTCCAAAAAAGGATGGGCCACAGGGTGAGTTCCCAGTCTTTCTCTCTGAAAGCCTGAGCACATCCAGACATTTAATATTTACACAAATGTGTAAGCAGTTAACTGGGAAGCAAAGAGCAAACTCCTAAAACAAACCCTGCTGCTGTTTGTAACTCTTGTATTTTTGCTCATATGTGTTACCAGTTATTGACACAACTGCAAGGAGCACACATGCATGCTATAGGGAGGCATGATTTAAAAACAATTATTTTATTTTCATTTCTGGATATAATGATGCAACAGATCTAAGTCTGGGGGATATAATGGATAGAATGAAGAATCAGGAAAAAAACAGAGGTGAAGTTTAGCTCAGTATGAAGTGTGCAAAGATTTAGACTTGGTGTGGTTTTCAATAAACTTAGATGAGCAACATATGATGCCTTGTGTTATATTAATCTCCAGTGCTTGATGTTTCATGTGATTTTCCAGCAGCTTTCATTTATTGAATTCCCTGCTTAGATTTTTAGTGAAAAGCAAAGAAGATTATGAAACATCCCGTTTTTAATTCTAATTTAATTGCATACAATTAGCTAAATACATCATTTGTTACAACTCCAGTTAATACATAGTTAAATGTAATTTTTACAATAGTGTGCCAAATGGCATATTAATAATATTTGATATCATTAGCATTCAATTGCAAAAATATTTGCATAGTGTTTATTAGGATGTGATATGATGCATTTCTGCATTGGTTGACTATGTAGGTGACTAAAGATTACAAAATAATTCTCACCCCAAAGCCTGGATTTTAAAGCTTCCAGATTTGTTTATTTTAGAAAAGAATAGTCAAGTTCCTGACACTATTTTTGTGGCATGATTTTCTAGAATAAGTGTATTCAGCCTTATTCCTGTCCAGACCATAGTTCTGTAGCTATAGCTGAACCCCAGTTCCCTGAAATTTGGTTTCTTTCTCTAATTTTCTATCTACCAAAAATGATGAGGGGAAAATTGATCCTGCCTTGAGAATGAGGGACTGGAGCAAATGATCTCTGTGGGGCCTTTCCAACACTTTTTCTTTGATCCTGCATAGTTTGGAGCTGTCATACATCCAGCCAGATCATGGTGGAGTAAAAGCAAACTGATGTCCAACATTTGGCTGCCACATCTATACTGAGAAAAAGAGAGTGGTGCAGCTCCAGCCACCCGCTCAGTGGTTTTATAAGAACTGTGCTGGTGAGACAGGGAGATACAGGGCCCTCTCCTGGCTTGGTGTTACTGCCACTGCCCTGAGGGATTTAGTGCTGGGTTGAACCCCTGGCCTCCAGGCTTTTCCCTGAGTCCTGAGAGTCTCCCTGCCTCCCAGCTGGAGGGAGCTGCTGTGGTTCCTGGCTGTGCTGAATGCCCTTTGCTGCAGGGCCTGGAACCCATGGCACCACACAGTAATACACTGTGCTGCAGTTGCAGAGGAATTGAAGTGCTGCCTGGTGTTGTGCAGCACAGCAAACCAGCAGCAGCTTGTGCCAAGATGTCCCAGCCAGCAGTGTGCCAGAAACATCAGGATATTGCAAGAGAGACTTGAGACTAGATTCCATCCTGGGTTTGAATTTTGTCTCTCCTAGCCCTAGGGATGGTTCACTCCTGTCTGGCCCAAAAGCAATGACAGGAAGCATTTGTTAACTTGAAATGACATTTGGCCACCCAGCATCTGGGCTTGCCTTTCCAGGGCTGCAAGTACTTCCAGGTGTTTGGGGCAGACCCATATGTACAAACATCTTTTTCAAGAGTAACAGTGCTCTGCCACTTGTGCTGTCTGCAGTGTGGAAACAAAAACAAACAGGAAACCTTAGGGATGAGGGTCAGGCAGAAACATAGGTTCTGGCAACTGGTTGGAAACATTTAATAAAAATTACTAATTTAGAAATATCAAGATGAAGTGTTATTTTAGTTGTGGTGCCAAGTTCTGGGTTGAGTGGCCTGGAGGATGGAGTTCCTAGATGTTATGAGCAGAAGCTGCAGCAAAGCAGTAGGACTCTGTATTTATGCAATACTATGACATTGAGATTTGCTGTGAAAATAACTACAAGCCACTGCAACTCAAGAAATGCACAAACTGTGCCCCAGAGCTGCCTTTGCATTTCCCAGGGATCACCTCTGAAAAGAGGGGAGCTCAATCTGTGTTTTTCCTGGAGTCTTTGGGCTGCATACCTGTGTTTCTATTGGTGATAACCCCAGGCAGGCTGTGAAGGCTGCTTGACAGCTGTGGGGCATAAGAAGAAGAACAATTGCTTTGGGTTTCATTGTATCCTTCTGGATTTTTGTTCAAAGTACACTTACAGGACACTTGTGGGGGGTTTCTTTATTTCTTTCCTTCTTTCTTTGTCTCTTTTATTGTCTTGAGACAAAACTGTTTAGCAACAGAGCTTTGCAGAGTGGAAAGTAAGAGAAGAGAGAGGTGAGGTGAACATGAACTGGTTTCCGCAGTCTTTGACAGCTCATCTGGTGGGAATAATGAGTAATTTATGTAGCATTCCCCACTTCAGATTATCAAGTGGCTAGACTGAAGCTGGGAAACACTCCAGGTCCAAATCAGATACAACAAAGGGGATATTTGTAGTCCTTTGTGTATTCCTTTATTCTACTCATTTTTATTAATTTCCTGATACTGAAAGTATTTAGGGGGGTCTGGGAAGGAAGACAAAGTTTCACATCCCACACTCTGTCCTCCTGGTAGTCGCTCAGGGTGTTGGGATCAGCACATTCATGGCAGGGCCTGTGAGGCTGCACTGTGAGGTTTGGATGAGATTCAGCATCAGGTACTCTGCCCTGCTGTGACAGAATCTGTCATGTCCTTGATTGAGTCCATCATTGATCAGTGAGAAGAAATTGAAGAAATAAAGTATTTAGGTTTAGTTTACCATAGGAAAGGGTCACTGAGAAATACCACCAAATCATTTGCAGGTCTACAAGCAAGTCAGCAGCCTCTTCAGATCCAGACTGGCACTCAGTTCTGCTTTGTCCCAGAATCTGGCCTACCAGAGGATGGCTGCCTCCTTGGTAAAAGCACAGCAAGGGCAAAACTGGAGTCCCTGTCCCTGCAGTCCCAGCCCATAGATGAGCTCCTCTCAGCTGTGTCTGGCAAACAGCCTGGATTTGTAACCTAGTGGCAGTGTGTGCAGTCCCATCTCACTCACAGTCAGCATCTCTATGGGTGTCCTCTCCTGTCCCAGGGAAGGATGAAGGCAGAGAAGAACTTGACCAGGGATGTAACATTTCCCATCTGGCCAGGGCATGCTGGAGACAAGTTCTCATCTTGGAGCAGTTCAAAGAAAGGCAATTAAATCTCAGTAAATTCAGAAAGCAGTGTTTTCCTTGAAAAGCTCCAGAAAAAAAAGCTGAGGAAGAATGTGGTCCAGATGATTCTAGATGCTGACCCATCAGCTGCTGCCTCTGAAATGGTCATCTCAGCCTCATCCCTACTTCCATGGGTCAGGATGATGCTCTGGGGCCTGAACATGCCAGGGGAGCTGGGGTGACCTGTTCAGATCCCTGGGAGTGCTGCAGCTCTCTGAGTCCTGCTGGCTCTCCTCACTCTTTGGAAGGCTTTCTGCTGCTGGGTTCTGGTTGCTGGAAGTAGACTGGGAATTGTCTCCTGTTCTGTGAAAACAAAAAGAACCAGCAAAATCCAAACAAAACCCCTTAGAGGTCTTTTCCTACTGCAGCTATGCTGCAGTATAAAGAGTTAGGATAACTTTTGTTGGTGGGGGCAAAAAGAGATTTTGGCTGGCAGTATATTTTGCCTGTTTTGCTGCTAATGAAATCACATGCTACCATAATGCTTAAGGGCATATCACCTTACAGATTGTAAGTAACTTTTTTGGGTAACTATCAAACAAATTTAAATGTGTCCTACTTACATTATTTACATGAGCTAGGCTTATAGGAAGTAATGTTACTCTTCCACTGGAAATCTTTATAGAAAATTTAACATTTCTATTAGTTTCTGAACATATATGTCCTTGAAAAAAACATGCCATCAGTTCCTCTGAGCCTGATACTCTCCAGCTGCAATCCCTTTATGCCATTGCACTGTCTTTTGTAGACAGCATTACTCGCTCTGCTTTTATACCAGCATGTCTGGAAATAGCATTAGCTTTCCTACCTCCAGTCAGCATTATTGGGCACTAATCCTCTTTGGCAGTGGGAGCAGCCAGCTCGCTGCCAGCTGCTGGCAGGGCTCTGGGAAGCCCTGGAGTTGGTGTCAGTTTTAGAAGTTGAAAATGCATACAGTGTTCAACAGAGAAGTATCATAAGTTTCTTTAAGATGAGTGAGCACACACAACATTTAAGGCAGCTCTTAGGATGGGCCCTCTGTACTCCCATGAGCATTGGGTAGCTGCTAAGAGAGGAAAACAAAAGTGAATCATCTATTTTTACCATTCTTATGGCAATTTACTCTGCTAGCATCTCAATATCTCAGTTTGTCTGTAAAATGGACAAATTGCTCATCTGGACACTCCACCACAGAATAATGAAGCTTATCTAATATCCTGCAATGATAATGTAAAAGTGCAACCAAAAGGGCTGAAAGGAGAAATTCTTATTCTGATTCTGTGAGTGGAGGAAGTGAAACAGAGAATGGTGATGACCTGTCAGAGGGGGCAGGTGGCAGGAGCCAGGTTTCCTGACACTCCCTGCTTCTCCTTTGGGGCATCAGGTGTGCAGTCAGGAGAAGCAGTAGGGACACTGCCATAACACAGGAGTCTTCTTGTACCTCTTGAAGCACTGTGGCTCTGTAAGCACCCATGCCTGTTGGATATTGGCTTGCCTGTGTGCCAGGAGTGGCTCCTGCAGAGCCTCCTTGGGGCTTTGAGATCACTTGAATTTTCCCTGCTGGATCAGGAAAATTCATAAGAATCTTCTATCATAAGAAGAGAAATATCTGCAATTCTCTCCTCTAGAATCTAATATTAAGATTTTCATAGTGCTCTTGCTTATACATGCTTCCTCACCTTGTTCTCCTTTTATCAATATAAATATAATTTTTCTCTCCTTTTAAGCAAAAGGCTAAAATTTCTTTCCATTCTACACAAGCTAAGCCTAGAATACCTGCAGTTAGCTGAAACACTACTAACAAAACCTCTACATTTTACAAAGAGTTGGAGGCAAGATGATGTAAAATTCAAATATAAGCATATGAAAGCCAAACTAGCCTTTGGATAGCTATGATAATTCTTTCTGTCCCATAAAAGACTGGTAGTTCATACTGTTTTTCATACTTTAGTTGCTGGGATTTCATACCAATTATGGTATTTATTTAAAATAACAAGCTATGTGAGTCCATCCAATTTCCAAGAACCCTATTGCCACAGTTCATTACAAGCTATGATTAGTGGCAGGATTACATTGTTAATGTGTGCAGGTATTCTGAATATTAGACCTACCTTTTGTGTGTAGTTCTCCTTTCTGGTTACCTGGGAGTTGTCTGCTTATCACCTCAAATCTTTACCAACAAGAAATTTCACACTTGTAAAACAGACACGCTGTTCTGTTATAGTGAATCAATGGCTTTGCTCTCAGGCCTCTTTCTGTGTGTTATTAAAAAGAAAAGATTTTCTACATACTGCATGAATGTTTTTGCTGATTAGAAGTTTGCATTGGGGTTTGAACTGAATCTGCAGCACAAGAGAGAAGGTAAAAGTTTGCTGACAGCTTGCAATTTCATGGCATGTTTCATTGAAGTTGGAGGGGAGAGGGGAAGACACAATGATGGATCTTGGTATCTTTTAGGAGAAGGATTGGGTGATGGATTAGAGTTTGGTCTCTAGAAGACTGAGTTTCATTTTCTAGTGCAAGCTAGTGTTGGCTTAGACTATGTTCAGATGCTCAGCTGAATTTTTGGCCCATTTCTGGTACAGATTTACTGTTCTGATTCATTTATAACATCCCTAGAATATGGCTTAACTTCACCATTAGCCTATATTTTCATTAAGAAATCATGTATCTAAACAGGGTTTACATCCAAAACTTATGGCTCCATTTTCAAATCCTACAAGGAAAAGTCAGCAATAGTCAAGTTTGCTGTGGCTCCTTGGAGGTGAAGGACAGCCCATGTGACTCTACAACAGCTGCAGAGGCTTGTGGTCCTAGAGATTTGGCAGGTTAATTCACATGAGAAACACTTTTGTGTTTTAGGTGCAAGGAGTGTGAGTCATAGAAGGGTTTTGGTTGTAGAGATCATCTAGTTGCAACTCCCCTGCCATGGGCAGGGATACAACCCACTAGATCATGAATACAAAAGTAGGTATATCCAGGCATGAAGTGGTTACCTTTTGTACTTAAATGCAATCTTCAGAAATGGGTGCACTGCCCCATTTGTGGAGCTCTGAAACTCTGCATTGGGAGTATGGTAGCAGGGTGTTGTGGTTTGACACTGGCCCAATGCCAGGCCCCCACCAGATTCACTCACTCGCCCTCCTCTGCCACAGCTGGGCAAAGGAGAGGGAAAAAAATTAACAAACACTTCATGAGTGAGATAAGGACCAGGAGAAAATACTTCAAGGGCAAAACAGGTGCAACAAAAGTGAATTTTATTGCTAACAGAGGATAGTGAGAAGTTAAATAAGCCCTTAAAACACCTTTTCTCCCCAGCCCCTCCCTCCTTCCCGCCGACAGCACGGGAGGCAGAGTCTGGGGTTTTGGTCAGTTCATCACTGAGATTTTCTGCTGCTGCTCAGGGAGAGGAGTCCTTCCCTGTGAGACCCTGGGGTCCCTCCTGTGGGAGACAGTTCTCAGTGAACTTCTCCAGTGTGGCTCCAAATCTCACTAGCAGCAGTTCTCCCAAAACTGCTGCAATGTCCCATCCACAGGCAGACAGTGCCCCCAAATCTGCTGTGGCGTGGATCACTGTTCCATGGGGTGCAGCCCCCCAAGGACAGGCTGCTCCAGCCAGGGAGCAGGGGCCTCTCTCTCCACCAGGTCCCACTGGGTCACAGCCTCCTCCAGACATCCACCCACTCTGGTGTGGGCACCTCCTCCATGGGCTGGGGGTGGATCTCCGCATCCCCCATGGATCCCCACAGGCTGCAGAGGAACCTCAGCTCCAGCACCTGCAGCACCTCCTGCCCCTCCTTCTCCACTGACCTTGGTGTCTCCATGCTGTTTCCCTCACATGTTCTCACGTCCTCCTCTTCTCTGACTAAAAGAAAAACTCTACGACTTTGCTTTGATTTTCTTCTTAAATATGTCATCACAGAGGTGTTACCATCATTTGTAACTGGCCCAGCTTTGGCCAGCAGCCTGTCCATCTTCAGAGCCATCAAGGATTGGCTCTGCTGGATGTGGTGGAAGCTTCCAGCAGCTTCTCACAGGAGCCACCTCTGTGGCCCCTCTGCTACTGAAAACCAGGCCAGGCAAAACCAACACACAGGGAGAGCAGCATTTGCTGAGATGTACTCAAATGACAAGTTGGAGCTGTCTGTCACCAGAATTTATCTGCAATGGAAACCTAATGCAGATAATCTAAACAGGACACTTGCAGAAGATGTTTAGTCTCTATATTGCTGCAAGATTAAAACCGTTTCGGTTCAAATGAAAAGCCCTCATTCTGAGCCCTGTATTAATATATTTTTCATTTCTTTCTTTCCAAGTTGACCAAACTGAAAGCAATCTGCCTCAAATTTCAGAGTCAAGATTTTGTGCCAACATTAGCTATAAAGTGGGTCAACTATTCAAAGCTGGTAATTTATGTGAATATGGGATTTGTACCAATTTGTTGTTATCTAAAATGACTAATGTTTCATAAAAACAAATTTCTGCTTGTGGATTGCTCTGAGAGTGGCAAATACTGCTTTTCTACCAGTGTGTCACCCGCTACTCGTGGGTGACTGGTGAATTCAGCCAGGCAGGCCTGTCTCCCTCCTTGGGCACTGGTGGTTGAGGTGCAGAAAGGCATGGTTGCCCTTGAAGCAATCAAAAATTAATTGGAGTAATTTCTGGAGTGAAAGAGGAGCTATGCCAGATGGACTAAAATATTTTTTTAGGTCATCTGATGTTGTTTAGGAAAAAAACCCAACCCTTTATAATATGTATTTGCAGCCATAACTCCCCCCAAGACCTTCCTCAGGGCAGGAGACAGTTGATTGTCAGGCTTGTGCATGTTGAACTGATCAGTGTAATAGTGAGATATCCAATGAGTACAGTGAATTCAGTGTTAATACCTGTCCTAGGCGAGCTGTACCATAGATTTGGTCATTTTGTATCCCCCCTGGGGCTCACCAGGCACGGGGCTGCAGAGAACATCCCCTGCCGTGGTTCTCATCCATGTGTGATGTGATGGCCTTCATCCCATGGCCTTCTGCCCTGGCAGCAGAGCCCCTTGCTGCAGGGCAGGCTGTGGGATGAAGGCATCTCCCTGTGGAGGGGGTGGCTTCTTGTGAGCCCCCTTTTCAGGGGTACCTGGTCTGGCTGGGGTGGATTCAGTAGATTCTGACACGTGGGCCATGGCAGAGCAGCAAGGAGCAGATTGGTGCTCCCTAAAAGCAAAGGACCTTTTGGCACTCAGTCATTAGCTGCTGCTGAGTGCATTAGTCATCTTCTGTCTTTCAGAAAGTCATCATTTTATAACAGAAAATTGCTATTTTGTTTCAAGTAGACTTAATTTCTATAATAAGAATAAAGCCCCTTAATTAGGGTTATGAAGAAGCAGAGTACCACGTGCTTAATAGGAAGGGCAGTAGCTGCTGAACCGGGCAGGGGGATGGGCTGAGGAAGGGACGGGGGGGCTGCTGTGGCATTGTGCGGGTATGGCCCTGCACCACGGGGGCTGCTGTGGCATTGTGCAGCTATGGCTCTGCACCACGGGGGCTGCTGTGGCATTGTGCGGGTATGGCTCTGCACCACGGGGGCTGCTGTGGCATTGTGCGGGTATGGCTCTGCACCACGGGGGCTGCAGGGGCTGCTGTGGCATGGCAGGGTACGGCCCTGCACCACGGGGGCTGCTGTGGCATTGTGCGGGTATGGCCCTGCACCACGGGGGCTGCTGTGGCATTGTGCAGCTATGGCCCTGCACCACGGGGGCTGCACGGCTGTCCCGCAGCCGGGGCTTGTGGGTGGGCAGCTCCTGTCCGGTGCCACCGGGACAGCGCTGGAGAGGCGCGCTTGGCCTCTGCTGGCAGCAAGGCTTTTGTCTCCGTGTGTGTGCTGAAATCCCTGCACTGAACAGCCTGCCCGGCACCTCTGCCTTCAGCCACTGCTCCGACAACCCCGCCTTTTTGCCAGGGAACTGGGGTGGATTGTGTCAGAAAAACAAATTTTAGTCTATCAGAAAAACAAATTTTGATCGTTTATGTTCAGTTAGTGTGATTTTGAAATTGGTTTGACTACTGCTACTACCTTCGTTGCTAGCGTCCCGTTGCGAGTGAGCACCTGTAGCATGTAATTTCTTGGACTCCCCTTCGTTCACCATTGCCAGATAATTAAATGACGCTTCCACGTATTTAGTCAAGTCCTCCAATTAACGTGTACCTTAGGCTGAGGTTACATGGAGCTGCCCGTCTCTGGTCACAGCAGGGCGTGTTCCAGTGGAGTACACACTGCCCCGGGAGGGACGGGAATAGTGAGGGCATGTGAGCTGGGGCGAGAGAGGGCCTGAGAGCATCCTGCACACATTCATTGTCAGCCATCACCACCTAGTGGCAAAAAGCCTGGATTCATCTGCCAGTTTACGTGTCTCTTGCAAAGCCGTTTTTGCCTAAACCCGAATTTTCTAAAAGGGTACTCATTTGCCGGTCTTATCCTGGGCTCACACCAGCTTTTCTAACTATAGCTTTTATAAGTGTGCAAGAATTTCTCCTGTGCAGAGAATCACTTCTGCCCACTGCGAACTGACATCTAAGCTGACTCATACTTGTTGTCTCCTGGACACCACAAGTGTGTACACAGTGAAAATGGAAGTGTTTGATTTACGTTTTGCTCAGGAAGTGAACTGACCCTTGACATCACCCAGATTCACATACTCAGATTCACAGCCCCAATCCTGAAATCCACGGAGATTGGCATCTGTGGTGTAGGTTTTCATCTGCTTACATCAAAGGAATAGAAACCCCTGTCCCCAAAATAAAAGATAATCTGGTTCTCCTGAGTCCTTTAGTGGTGTACCCTAGAAAACACAAGGGTGCTACTATGTGGTATTGAGGTGGGAAGGGCACCTCCCTTTCCTCATTAAAAGGTGGTTAGCAAAACTAAGAATTTACTGAAGGCCACTAAAAGAATAAATGGGAATAGAAACTATATTGCTGTCCTGGTCCTTTCTTGGCACAGGCTATGTCTGTTTCAACTATCTCAACTATCTGCATTTGATTAAGCATTTAATTTTAATGCTTAAAATTAAAATTAAGCATTTTAATTTTCATTCTCCCCGCCCATGCTTCTGCAATCTTAAACTTATGCCTCTCCCCTGGCAAATGTTTTTCCTCGTTCACTTGGACTCAGGATTTTGTCTTCTGCTTGTTGCACTCAGCTGCTCCGGTGGAGTGGAGTCTACAGCTGAAATCTGGATAATGTCTGGCAACAACATTTTCTTTAGAAAGAGACTACAATAAAACTAGTCACTGACAGCTCAGTGTGCTCCCTGTGGCAATTAAATAACTGACAATGGAGTTATGGCTCCTTCATTTAGTTGTAATTATTCTTTTAATTTCATTATTTCCTAATGGATAAAATGTTTAATGCCCTTAAGAGGTACATTGGCAAGGTGTTTGCTGGCAGAGCAGTCTAGCTCTGCCCCATCACTGAACTAGTTGGCTCCCAGCATTGCTGAAATACTCCTCTGCCTCTGGGGGATCAGAGAAGGGTAGGATGAGCTTGTGTGTGCTCAAAAACTGTCCATTGAGATGGGCCCTCTGTGCCTTTCAAACCCTGTTTTAAAGCTGCTGTGTGCAAAAGGGGTTTTCAGCTTACCCCCATGCTGTCCATTGGGGAGGGACAGAATGTAAGAAAATCGTGCAGAAGGTTGTCTCACACCTGAGGAGTTGCAGCTGTACTCATCACCAGAGATTAGGAACAGACCTGCCCTTAACAGGCCACAGCTGTGTCCAATAAGAAGATGAGTGCTACAAAAGAGTGGGTTAGCTGGGTGAGGAGAGAGATGGAATTTGTCAGTTGTGCTGAGAAGGAGTCAGTGCTGTGAGGAGCTGCCCATGACAAATCACTGAGAAGGTATGGAGCTTTTGCAGTAAGATGCCAACAGTCCATTACCCCAGATCTTCCCAGGGTTGGTGGGAAACCTAGGCTGGCTTGGGGAGTGCACAGCCACACTGGTAGGCACAGGAGAGTCGTGGTCCTTGTCACAGAAGTGGGTTCAGCTCCCATAAATCCCATTTGCTTTACCTGCCATTGCCAGGCTTGGGTGATGCCTCTTCTATGCCCTGGTTCCTAAGGTTAAACCCCACCAAGGGCTTCTGCCCAGGGGTGGCCCCAGCATAGCCTGGCACACACACCATGGCATTCAAGCCCTGGCAGCATGCAAAACCAGTGACTTCCACATGCTCCTCCTAAACAGGTGCCTGCACAAAGCTTGAGAGGGTGGGATAATTAAGCCATGCCATATTTAGGAGGTCACCTCTGTAGCCTGGATCTCAGAAGGGTTGGTAGGCAAGGCAGGCTGATAGAGAAATAATTACATTCTCTGCTGGGTGCATTTCTTAGTGGGAACCTTGTGGGTTTGAGGTGATGATGGTTCATGATAAAATACTCCAGTTTTCCTGCCTGCTTTTTTTCTTCCCCCTGAAGAAAAAAAAATTAAAAAGTATCTTCAGAGCCTACTATTTCCTGCAAGGAGGAAAATTTTCTGGAAATTTGCTATAGATGAATATGTTCTGTGATGCCAGAAGTGATTTTCAAGAAAAGGTACATATGCAATTCCAGGACTAGCTTGTTGGTAGCTTTAATTTGAAAAGTTTGTTTTGGGGTTTCTTTCTAATAGTGATAGAATATGAATGTAAAGTAAAATCAGAACAAAACCAGTCTTCTTTTAGCTGTTTTCTTGACCCTCTCCTAGTGTGCATACCTGAGCATGTATGTGTGTTGTTCATATGACCAATATTCAGCCTCCCCTCTCTTACACAAGCACCCCACTCAGTGCTGGCTGGTGGGAGATAAGAAGTCCCTTCAGGAGCAGGGGTCTGTACTTCAACAAAGGGCAAGACCATGTGTGTAACATTTGTTGTGACAATCCTTCTGAAGTGTAGCACACTGAGCCAAGGTTACCCTCGTTGTCCAGCTGAGGGGTGATGGGCTGCAGATGTCCTCTCAGATGTCCCCTCTGCCCTTTAGTCAGCCCATGAGGAGGACAGGCACGAGGAGCAGGGCTGGCGACAGGCAGCCTCGTCCCTGGGCAGCGCAAAGCCGGCACAGCAAGTGGGAATGTGCCACCTTAGGGCAGCAGCTGCCCACGGGCTGCCACAGAAAGCATTCTGCAAGTGTCTCTGGTGCCATGCAGTGACTTATGAGCAAGCTGAAGTTCAGGGAACACACCTGCTGCATGAGACTTCTTTCATGTTAAAGGCACTGAGCTGCTAGAAAGGAGGAGGGAACTAGGGTAGGGAAGTAGACAAAAGATCAGCCAAGTTCTGTAAAGGAAAGCACTGCTGTGGGAATGGCTGATAATCAGTGGGGTGAGAGTCCAGCAGAACTGCCAGCACCCAGGCAGCTGCCATCAGTCACTGAGCAGAGATGGGACAGCAAGGACTGGGAGCACACAGAATTTCCTCACTGCTGACAAGCCCCCATGGGCACAGGTTCCCACTGTAAGGCAAATGTGTATGGCTTGAACAAATACTACGAACAGAGTTTGGGGAATTTCTTGGAAACCCTAGTGTTAAAGTCTGCTACTTTGAATTAGTAATTGGGCTGCAAAACGTGTGTAAAGCATGATTTGAGCACTGAATGTGTCAGGCTGAATCTATGCTGATGTTCTGTAGGTCAAAGCCCCTAAGAAACAGCAGGCAGTAATGAGGCCCCCATCCTTTCACTCTGCCTTATACGTGACTCTGGCTTTCCTTCATCTCACACCAGCACACACTCAATTCCTCCAACCTGTCACATTTATCTTTGAAAGTGACTTCTCTAGGAAGTGGAGTATCTCTCTTCCTCTTTCCCTCTCAGCTCAGAAGAGCCTCTTCCATAACATAATAATGAACTCAAAATCTGTTGTATATACTTTTTTCCATGATTTTATGAAAAATTCAAGCCAACTTTTACCTGCTTGCAGTGTGAGATGCTAGGACTGAGGCAGAGAGAGGAGAAAAGCATGTCAGACCAATGACTGCATTTAATTTATGCTGCTTGTTTCTCCTTCGAGAGATGTACAAATGAAAATTCAAGAGATCAGAATAAAAAAGCATGGCTAGGTAGAGGGTGGCATTAGCAACAAAATGGAAAAGGACATTTTGTTTGTGTTGCAGCAGGATCTATTTTTAAGAGCTTCATGTAGTAAAATCACTTCTGGGATTAATTTTTCTAAAAAACAATAAAAAATAATGCCCAGGCTCACTGCAGAGAGCACAAAATAGTCCACTCCAGCCACTTCAGACAGGATGTATGGAAACAATCAGCATTAGGCTGAGGTAAGAACAAATAGAGGCAACTATCTGATGACGCAGAATAACGAGAGAGAAGAGCTGGATTTTGCTCAAGTAGCTTGAAAGAGGCAGTGGCATTGGAAGGATTATTAGGGATGATAGAAGTGATGATTTTTTGACCTAGTACCTGCCCTAAATGGTGGCCATCTCTTTGAATATGAGTATCCCACTAAATATTTGCAGAACTCTCCTTGAAAAAAAACAAAAATATGTTCAGATCTTCTCCGGATAGGGGGAGGCTGTTGTTACTACTGAGTCAGAGCTGGGGGGAGGGATCAGATGTCATTAAGTGCTCTGGAAACATGCTCTCTCTTCAACTGGCAGAAGCATCTCAAAGTGATTGGGTTTTTCCATGTATAGCTCTAATTAAAGGTCTGTGTTTCAATTAGTCTCTTGTTTTCCTGGCCTATAATGTCATATGTCTGTCAGAACATTTTGTTTTAAGCAGAAAGCTCACCTGTAAAGGCCCAGCCAGTACATACACTACTCTGAGATATTTTTAGTAATAAATGAGGTGGGATTTTAAAAATTTATATGGGAATGAGGCATCCATCCTAATGAAATTCACTTTGATGTCAGCATACAACCTATCAAGGAGCCTTCAAAGTGTCTCAAAGGGCAAAACATGGTAACTCTGCTTCAAATTGATTTTCAAAGGTGAGTGGTCAACTTTGTCAGAACATTTTCAGATTTAAAAAAATATTATAAAATTGACATTTCCTGACTACAGAAGTCCTCACAAGCTAAAGCTGGTTACATTCAGCCTGGTGCAGGTGCCTGTTCTTGTCAAATATTGTCTCTGTTAATGAGACAGGAACCTGGTTCCCCATGGGAAAACCCCTTTTTCCAAGTCTAAGCTGATGAAATGATGGCTCTGCAGCTGGCAGTGTGTGAGCAGACATCATTACTGCCATTCCCTGGGAGCCCCTCTGCCCTTAATGTGCCTGACCCTTCCCTCTATTCCCCTTGCCTCTGCTTTGGGCAGGTTATCTGACCCTGTGGGTCACCTCCAGAATGATTTTAAGCAGCACTGCAGTAGGAGAGCAGCAGGTGACACCTGTGAGCTGAGCAGGCAAGATGGAGCAGCTACCTGCAGGTTCATTGCTGGGAAGGGTCACAACCCCCCATTTCACTGCCATGCTTCCTCTCAGGGATAAAGCAAAGTCCAAGCTGCTGCTGCTTGGCTTTTTCTGTGCTGCTTCAGAGGCTTTTGGAAGAAACAATGTATTTGACAAAGTTAAATGACACAGTAACTGAGAAATATATCTTTATTATTAGAATGTTTATATTCTAAAAACTTTGATCTGGGATTACAGTACATACCAATTTCTTTCTAATTAACTAAACTGGCATTTGTTTAGCAAGTAAGTGTAAATTAGGCTTTGAAAAGTTTAAAAACATGCAACTTCTCTTACTGTTCTCCTCTTCCTCTCCCAAAAGGAAAACTTACAGTCAAGATTTTGGCATGATAAATAATAAAATAAACATCTCATTTGTGAACTAGTAGTTTCACTTAACTTTGGTGACTAACAGAGTAGATAGGCATTTAAAAATAAAAATATTCTTTATGTGTCAAGAGGCTAAAGAAATGAATTAATATATTTTACTTTATTATCTTTCTAATGTTCACCTTTGTTCAAAGAAGGTCCTTTTTTCAGGTTTGTGGAAGGATGTGGGAATAGAAAAAACTGGTTCCACTTTAGCTTGCCTATAAAAGTTGTTGTAACACACAATCTGACCCAAGTCCATGCAACACAATGAACAATTCCTTTTCACCACACACAATGCCTAGCATGAAGCCAAGTGTGGCCTTGTGACATAGTTAAATAAATATTGAAATAGCATTACAACCTAAATACCTGAATTGGTTTTACACTGTGACTTTCTACTGAAACAGTGTTGAGAAACTTTTAAACATACATCTGATTGTTCCATATACACTATTTAAAATAAAAGTGAGGAATAATACTCTTTCTTCTCTCTGCTACTTTCTGGGAGTTCTGTACACTGACAAATGTATGACATCTGTAGTTACCTGATCCTAGCTGACTGATTGGTCATCTTCTGCTTTAAAAATATTGCAACTCAGGTGCTTATTGCAGCAGTAATCATAGTGATACACTGTCTTTTTATACTCAGTTCTGCTTACAGACACAGTTATAAAAAATGAAAAACATTTTTCACAAATCTTTGTACACATACTGTAAAAATCACCTTCCACATAAACAATTTACATTTGTTATGAGCATTTAAAAAATAAATCACATAGACCTGTGTCACCTATCCTTTCTCTTTCTTGAGAAAACAAATCTCATCAGTAACATCATCAGGATGTTTATATCTGTAAACATGGCATGAGGATTCATGTCACCAAAATACTGTACACACAAAAAAGTCATCTTGATAAATAAATTCTCTAATAAATAAGGATCCTTTTAATTGGCACAAACCAGTGTAAACACACACATTTGTGTTCTGCAGTCATCTCCAACTGCCTTGCACTTGGGTTCTTAGTGCAAAGTCAGTGATCTCTCAGCCCTGTAAAGATTCTTCAGAGATAAAAATGTGAAGGATTTGGGTTATAATCATGGTTATTTGGGCCTCTCATGCCTGGGACCAAGCCCAGACATTGAACACAATGCCAGGCAGTACCACACTGCTTTAGCCTGTACTTGCTGCACCACAGCTGATCTCCTGCTGCTGGCATTGGCACTGAAACTCCTCCTCTGGCCCAATCTGGCCTGTGAGTGTCAGGGCAGCTCCTGCTCTCCTTGCTGAGGAACACCTCAGAGGAGCCCAAACTTGGACCAAAGAGACAACATGGCTGCTGGCAGCATCAAGTAGTTTGATGTATTTAATAAAAGATGGAAATGTGCTTATAGCCAAAAACCCAGGGTAGCAATCTAGTGCTGCAAACAGCCTTCAAGGGACTTTGAGTAGGCCTTTTGCATCTGAGTATGTCTGTTAGTCACTGATCTCACACCTACCTAAGCTGGAAGATTGAATATTTTGGTGCCGATTAAATGGATTCCTCTGAGCTTCAGGAATAACACAGATGGAAAATAATTTACCAGTTGGTTAGAGCATGCTGCCACTAAAATAATTAAACATACAGCCACAGTACTGCCCAGCAAGATAACTGCAGTCATTTAAAATAAGCTCTAAAAAATGACTAAATAAATAAATAAATACATGAATAAATAGAAAAACCTCCATGTAAACTGAATAAAATGTCACTTCTTTTATAGCGCCGAAAGAGGCAATGGCATAACTAAATAATATAAAACTTCCATATGTATATATTTCTATATATTATATCTGATATGTTTTGGCATGGCCAGATGGATAGGAAAAAAGTAGGATGATTAACTTCATTCAATATTTGCTATGTTGAAGCCAAGTTCCTGTGCTGCTGTACACTGCTCACCGTTCCTATAGTGGCTTGGCCTTCTTACCCATCTTTGATTTTGCACTCACTTTCCTGGCAGAGCAGACTGGCTCACCCTTCTTTTGTGCTCTCCATATTTCTCTTGGGCAATCAACAGGTTCATAGAAGCATTTCACTGGCTGCAAGCTGGCTTTTTCATCCTTTGCTTTTTTCAACAAGATCCTTCCTTTTTGAAAGGAATGAGGCTTTGCATCAGGGATGTTGTATGAAGTGTGTTGACTTCCTCGGCTCCTGAAATTAATAATAGTGATCATTAATAATTATTATTCAGTCTTGCAAACTGACAGGTCCCCAAAATATCCCAAACCCTTACATTTTTAAAAACAAAAATAGTCTTGTTTTACAGAATGAGGTTGCATGTTAAAAACAGAGCTGTAAGATTAATTACATTCAAAAGCATTCCTTACTAAAACAACCCCTAGGTGTGTTACTGGTGCACTCTTCATGGGTGTTCATCTGCACTTTGATTCTGATCAGCACTCTGCTGATTTTGGAGTGCTGGGACCTTACTGAGATCTATACTTGGTGATCTGCAGCGATTTTAAAGATGCACATGTTCACATTCTGCAAAGAATGAACATCCCTTGGTCTTTGGAAGACCACACAGCACCAGTAAGAGTAGAAAGAAGATGCAGGAACTGTAGGGACTTTGTGGAATCTCAGTGTTGCCCTGGACTGCAGCCAGGCCCCAGGGAGCTGCTGCTACAAATGGCCAATAGCCCAGGAAACTCCATGCTCTGCCTTTGTGCTGACCACACATCCAGGGAAACTTCAGCTTCCCTTTTAGGCTTTGATTTGAAACAGGAGAAGAAGAAAGGGGAATACAAAAACTGGTGGGAAGAAGGGTATGAAAGCTTAAAGGCCAAAGTAAGCTGAATTCTTTGTTGTCTCTGTGTTGGCTCAAACCCAGCAAGATTTGCAGAAATTGTTGAGCTCAGGTGGAGTGACAGCTAAGTGCCCAGTGCTGCAAAGGCTGAACCATGCACTCTGAAATATTACATCAAAACTGCAGTTCCACAGTTTAGCTAAGATCATTATAGTCCCTTTTAACATAATCTTGAAATGTTTTACAGCAGATACATTAGTGTAACAGCAGAACTATGAATGTAAGGCTCATATCTACCCAGCTCCTGTGACTGAAGCAAAGAGCAGATGTGCTGATGTACAAGCTGATCTCTTAAGGGATCCCACAGGGCTATTTTCCATAGCCTGTTATTTCTGAAAACCATGTATGTGTAGTATTATTTCTTCTAGGAGTTAAATCATATTGCATGCTTGACAAAGCCAGTTGTGGGAAAAGCTGTGGTTACTCATGTGTGTACAGTGTAAACTCTCCTGCTCTTTAGGAAGATGAGAAGTGTGTCATGGAAGTCTGTATTTGTTGGTAGGAGGCAGTGAGGGCCACCTGTCATTGTAGGAACTAAGTCTTCCCCATGTAACAGCATTACCTGCTGGGCAGCTTTGCTAAGCAGATTTCACTGGGGGAGGTTTAGGGGGTGAAATGCTGTGCAGGTCCAAGGTCCAAGCTGGAGCTTGCAGGCACTGTGTCATCCTGGCCTGTGCAGGCCTGGGCTCTGACCACTTGCTGGGGTTTAGGAATGACCTGTGTAAATTGGAGTAGCCACTCCAGTTTACCATCAATTCTTGGGAACTGTTTTTTCCAGTCCATTACTCAGTTGTTGTTTAAAGATGCAGTATTCTGTTTTTCTCAGATGTTGTTATGGTGAAGAAGCAACATCATTTATTCCCAAAGCATACACAGGCATTATTGTAGGTGATGTTAGGCAGTCCTCTGCTGCACTGAATGAAGCTACTAAAACCAGAAGGTCAAGGTCAATATCATCTCAGGGGCTACCTAAAGGGGCTAAACTGTACTTAAATTGAACTTTATGGTAGAGAAGATGGGTGTCTGTCGCTAGTTCACAGTCAGGGTAAGAAAGTACCCAAGATGGAGGAAGATGCATGTGAAATGCAAAGCTGCCAACTCCAGATGCAGGAAATGCTTTTTCACTGAAAGCAGCAGCTCTGCAACATAAGTGACTGTAGAGAGTCTGAACTTCTCCTCACACATATTCCTAATCTGTTGTGTTATGGACAAGGACTCGTGGTGATGCAATGGGAAAAAGTCCTGAACTTGTGTCCCCACAAGGAAAGGCTGCCCTGAAGAGGTGTGCAGAGCAGGCTGCCACTTGGCCAAGCAGCACGTGGTGCTCCAAACCACCTGCTGGGACTCATGACCAAGTCACAAAGACATGGGAGACCAACCCCAATTAGTTCTGCTGCTCCCAGGACAGCTGCTTGAGTAACCTGAGATTGTCAGTGCCCATGCTTGGTCAGGGCACTTGTTTGGTGATATGATTGTTACTGTCAGTTAGGAAATGACAACTGTCTCTCTCCTACCTACAGAATTTTAAAGATATTTTCAACTTCAACTTCATTTGTGTGAGCCAAAGAGATTCAACTCCTGCAGCTTTGCAATAGGCTATTATAGTCAGCAGGAAGGAGTAATTTGTTTAACAGAAAATTAGCATTCTTTATTTTCTTTAGAGAATATCTGATTTTAGTTTAGTTTCAGCAGAAATCTGGTTTTCCTCAATTACATGACATAAATAGAGACCATATGCAGGTCCCAACCTATAAGGTAAAATGTAAAAACAGAAATGCAAGCACGTCAACTTATTGCATTTAAGTTAAAAAAAAAAAAAGGAGATATACATACAGGCATCTGGGTTTCTTATTTAATGAAATGTCTGTAAACTGCAATGAAAACAAAACCAGGTTATTACTATTACATTTTCAAGTAATGAAAGTACAAGGATAAAATATACACAATCTTTAAAATTATATTTCCATTCTCACATGTTGAATAGAACATTTAGGGAACAAACCAAAAAAGTCACCTCTTTTACAGATTATTACTCTTCCATCTTATGAACATGCTTTTAAAATTCATGTGTGAGTTGCTAGTGGTTGGATTTTTCCCATTATTTTTATTGTAACTATAATCAAAGTAAATTGCTAAAGAAGTGTGGGCTAACAGAGATCTTTCACAGTAGATTAAACAGTATGGATACAATGAGAAGTAATTATTGTGTTCAAGATAATTAATAAAGGCCAGTGGCTGAATAAGCTGTATGAAATTAACTTTCTCTCAGATCCTTAAATTTTTCAGTGATACATTTCCTTTACACAAGTGGCTAGGAAACTCCAGCTACAAGCCCTTGGCTCTGCCAGACTTGCACTGAAGGGTGGAGGGTGAGGACACAAACATTTCTCTCCCCCTGCTGCAAATCCTGAGACCAGCTAAGGACAGCTTAGCTTCAATGCCAGGCCAAATTTGCATGACTTCATTTTTTCAGCAGTTTGGTTCACAGTGTGGAAACACTCTGTCTAGTCCCTCTTTTGGTGGGGGTCAGAAAAGGAGGTGTTTAATGCCAGCTCAGCTGAAATAGTTTTTTTTTTAGTACTAAATAGGTTCTTTGTATTGAGCTCTCATCAGAGCTGCTACACTGAGCCTTTGAATATCATTTAATGAAGTCACTGAGACAAGCAAGTCAGATTTGGCATCTGAAAATGATTATGTTCTTGTAAATGTTCCTTCTGTCCCTGGTATTGTCCACACTTTGCAGATGGATTTTTGCCCAGCCTGACTTTGCTTGTCATCTGTCTTGGTTGGTGTCTGGAGCCATCTCATGATGTACTTTCCTGTATCCCCTGAAGGTCAGGATGGTCAATATTTGGATGGATGGCCTTAGAGGAATGCTGAAGTCACCCAGAAATCAGGGCAGGTGCCTTAAAAATCAGAGCCCTCCCCAAGGGACACTGCTGAGCCTGGCATTATGATAAACACATCCAGAGCAAGAGAGATGATTTAATATTGAGGCCCATCTTTACAGTGCCCCATAATCTTCTCACAGATACTGTCTGAGATGCCTACACTGCATTTCAGCTCATCTTACCTAAAGCTTGTTGTCTTCCAAGTAGCTCTGGGAACATTTCCCTTCCACCACTGCATACCTGTTCAGTGCTGGGCATGATCAAATAAATGCCTTCTTCTCACATCCCAGGGTGAGCAACTACTTAGCACAGGCAGCACGGGGTATTAAACTGAAATGTTCCTTCAAGTCCTTCAAGGCATTTATATGCCTAAAACTTGGCATATAAATGTAATGCATTGTGGGAAAATACTGAGTTTAGGTATTAAAAATGAGGGCTTTAAGAGAAATAATGTATTTTAAAAAGTAATGTTCTTGGATTTCTAATCCATGAGATACATGCCTGTGGGAATCCATTCACCATTTCTAAGAGTCCCATGATAGGTAACTACCAGAGGCAAGATGATTTGCCAGCAAGCTGATGTGTCACCTATAGGGATCTATGTCTTTCCTGAAAATCTTCAGGCATCCCAAAAAGACTGCCAAGTCACATTAAAAAAGTGTTCATGGCAAAGGCAACAGCAGCAATAGCCAAAGCTGGAAAATTTTTAAATATCTATCAAACATTTCATTACTCTCTGCTCTCCCTTTATCATCTTCGGCTGTTGCTGCTTTCACAAATGCACATCTGCCTGCAGCAGTGCTTAGCCTGAGCCACTGAGCCCACCCATAACCCAACTCTGGCTGCAGGGGGAGGGTGATGGCAAAGGGAAGGGCTGTGCTGGCTCACCACGTGCTCGCTGATGTCAGTGTGGTTGCACACCATCTGCTGGCTTTGGTAATATTCCAGCTGCCTCTCTGCCAGATCCACGCGCTGCAACAGGTTCTCGATGAAGTGCTGCAGCCTGGCTTTCCCCCGCACTTCTTTTTCTGCTGCTTCTTCCAGGAAGTGGTTGAAAGTAACAACTTCTCTGCAAGATGGAAACATTGCAAAGAGGCCACATTTAGATAACAGCAGCTGACTGGTCTCACCCATGTCAAAAATTACTGGCGCTTCTCCAGTTTGTCATGGCGTGGCTAATTACTGTCCTCCGCTATTATCAAAAGATTTCAACTTTATTGTGGACTAAGTGAAGACCTGGAAGCCTGAATGCTGAATTTAGGTTTATGGGCAGTGGGTTTGGGGTGAGGTTTTTTCACTTCATTTGGTCTCTTGGAATTAGTCTTTAGTGGCCCACAGAGCAGAAATATGATTAAGCATCACATCTCAAAGTATCTGGAGACAGCTGTATCTGCTTTCTCTTTTTTTACTTAACTATGAGAATATTAGCTCTGAAACGTGAAGAGAAACAGATGAACTCCCAAATTAATCTTTTCATTTCATCACAATCTAACAATGGTCACTTAATGTTGCTGCTGGGGTGGTTTCTAACTCAAAAGAACTTCTGTGGCCATTAAATTTAATTTTGACTGCATTACTACAAGAATGTCCAAGTGTGGTGTTATGACCTGGAGCCAGAGGGAGCATGGGAGATTAACAGATAATCTACAGATTATAGAGCAGGGAGCACATGTGTGGGGAACAAGTTTTAGGTAAGGAGTTTAGGAATGTGTCTTGTCTGGTAACCCAAGTGGAAGAAACAGAGAACACCAGTGACTGTGAAAGCTCTCAGCTGAGCCACTGCTCATTTCTAAGTTCTCTGCATACTTACTATCATAATCAGGACACCACTTGGACCTCCAATATCAAAGGATTATTTGGGTGGAAGAAGTTTGGTTGTAGACTGAAGCATGTATTACAAAAGAAGACAAATCTGAACATGTAGCAGTTCCCTGTTTAATAAATGCCTGGATAAATATTTTTTACTCTGCCAGTGAAACCATGTTAATTTTTGCTTTGTACAAAAAGGGTGGGAGTTGAGGGAACTTGCCAAATGAGAAAGGGCATGATTGCTCAGTAGAAATACATTGCCTGAGGAAAAAGCATTTTAAGTAGAAACTATGAAACAGTTTGTGGCAGAAATAACCTTTCAAAGCTTAGATTGTTTATAACAAATCCAAAGTTTCTCTGCATTTTGTTGTTTTAACTCAGCATAGTTGTAGTTAATTGGTTTAATGGAGTATAGTTGTTTCAACAGTGAGCTGCTTTGTGCTAAGAGTCAAGCATGAGTGGTCAGCCCTGGAAATTCACCACCTAGGATTCAGGCTGTGCCTGCCTGCTCCATACTCCAGCAGAGTTCTGTTTGCATGGCTGATCTAATGGCAGGAATCAGGTAAAAACAAGCATGTATTGTTTGGATGAAGAATGTGGATGAGTAATAGTCTATACTAACTCACCCATAAAATCTGGCTTAAGAAACAGAGAGGTAACTTGTTTGTTAAACTCAGCTAATCCATTGATTGCAAGGCTCTGAACAGTTTAGTGATTATTAGCTTGCCCAGAACAACCTGATACTAGAGAGCCACGAAGGAATGCTTAGGGAGAAGCCAACCTAAACTCATTAAAGTAGATTTTAGGGCTTTATTGTCACCACACTGTAACTTCTTTGACTTCACAACTTATGATTAACTTCACTTCATTAGTCAGTTCATATAATTTTGGGTTAATGTAGGAGCAACTGAAGTCCTTGCTGTTTCATCAGGGTCCTCTTTTACAGGGGACAGGGAACTCAAAAGGACAGCAGCTCAGCAGGTTGGCTCCAAATCCCTCTCCTTTTGGGTAAGGAAGAGCTGTGCACAGCCTGGCAGGCTGCTGACCATCCAGTGGGAAGGTGGGAGAGTGGGGAGCTGCCAGCCTGGGACACCATGAGGATGTCCCTCCCAGGGACAGCTTCTGAGTTTGGCTGCAGCAGGAGGCCACAAACATGAGTAGCTGGCATTTTTTTAAAAGAGTGATAGTTTCAAGAATGCTAACATTTGTATTTATCTCAGCAAAGGTAATTAGTAAGAATTCATTAGTTGCCTGTTCTATGGCACAAATAATCACCAAGGGATTTTCCTTTCCTACAAATGTCTCATTAATATACCATAAGGAGGCCAGGGGGGACAGAGTTTTCAGGAAGATCTAGATGACTGTCAGGAGGAGAAGAGACTCATAATGTCAATAAACTCCCTGGTATTGTCCTTGCTTTCTAGACTAAAGATAGCTTGGCATCCTACATGCCATTATTTGTAAGAACTGTTATTAACAGCAATAGTAGCATACCCATAACTTCTCTCTGTTTAGCTGCCTTTGTACAGCCTATGAACCTACCTTTAATAACTTTAATCTGAAAGTTTTCCTTTAGGCTGAAATGCACTCTGTAAATTCCCTTTGGAAAGCCAGGAGCCAGAACACACCCACACACCAGGGCTCTGTCACACACCTTGCACTGATAAGCAGCACTTGTGTTAGTTCAGCTACTTTCTTTGTTTCCACTTCATTCTCATCTCTCAGAAGAACAAGATCAAGCCCTGAGGAGTGACTGCTAATAAATAAGTCTCTCTACTTGCTCCAACACTTCTTCCTCAGAGAGCTCACTCCTTGCCCAGCTATGCCTTGGTTACCTGAAGGGAGTTCCCAGAAGAATTTTTAGCCTCCTCCCACTGTGAACAATAGGGAAATGGTTCAAAGAACTCCTGTAGCTTCCTGCAGCTGCTGTTTATCTGTCTAATTGCCCTTCTTGTCTCTTGTAGTTTGCCCAGACTTTTTCTTAACCATAATGAGGACCCTTTCCCTTCAATTTTATTTCTGGATATCTGTGATGATTTTTTTTTTTTTTTTTTTTTTTTTGCTTATACTGTTTATTTTACTTTCAATTTATTTCTCCAGACCTCTGCCAAATATTTGAGGATTATATGACAGGATTCTTGTCTTTCACTCTCTACTCTCATGCTTGTGGAAAGATGGGTTTTCACAGAGGTCTGACACTGCTCTTCATGAAGTCAGGAGGAAGCTGAAGCCATGAATATTGTGGGGCCCACGTGGTAGGGGCATAAACCAGAGCACAGCAGCATGGGCCCACTGGGTTCTGTGTCCTGACAGCACAGCCTTGTGAGCAGCATTCACCTGAAACAGGAACAACTTTGGTAAAGTGGCTCACACCTGAGGTGTTGCCCTTCTAACAAGAGGTCTCTGCTACCCTGCACTGACTATTCCACATCTGGAGCACTTCTGTTATATTGAGGAAAGACTACATGGAGTTATTAACTCCCCCTGAGAGCTCCTCTGCTCTCAGCATCATCCCTTTACTGCTCTGCTCCTCTGCCCAGCAGACTCCTGCCCCCTTCCCCCAGCTCTGCACCCTGGCACTGATGTAGATGATGAGTGAGGTAGATGATGCTCAATGCACCCTAGATATCTTACATTTCTGTAATCTCATCTGTTCATAGTTTACTATACCAACACTAAGGTATAATGTATGCAAAATGTTTACAGGGCTGTGACTGGGCAGCAGGGAGAAAACTGGATTTCTTGCTTTGTCCTGGGGGATGCTCTGTCAGATGAAACCTTTAGGAAGAGGGAATTGCTCCTGCTGCCTGGAGAGCAGGGATTGTATTCAGCTGCCAGCAGCAGGATGAGACAAGTGAGAGGGAAAGACAAGGGGGATGCAACCTGGGAGGTGTCCAAGAGGAGCAGGAGATGCCTGTACTGCCAGAGTGTCAGAAAGGAGTTCTTTGAGAGCCAGAGGAGTCCAGGGGAAATTTACTGTAGTACAGCAGGCACCTCAGAGGTGTTCAGCTGAAAAAACAAGTGCAGGGAGAAGAACTCACTGTAAGTAAGGCTTGCTGCCAAAGCTTTTATTTTAATTTGACTCTGCCAGGCAGTTCACCTGTTACAGTTAACTAGACTTAAGTAGTTTGGCATTTTGCATCCCAACTGCAGCCTAGCCCAAAAAACTTCTTTATGGAGGCTGTTACCATGAAACAACTTGAGATGTGGTAAATAAAGTTATAAATCATAGGCTGACTAGGTGACATTTATTCTTGTGCCTTTACCACTGGATTATTCAGCGCTCCTTTAGGATGAGCGAGCTGCAGTTCTTGTTTACTGGAGCAGTTGGCAGCACAGGGATCCTGGGAGATGCTCAGTGTTTTTATGACTTTCAGCAGCTAAGAGTGACATACACTGACTAAATGCAGAGGGTGGGACAGCTCCAGCTCCTTAACACCTGACAAGAAGGGCTAATGAGTTCTCACATTGCAAGCAAGCCCTCCCACGGATGCATAGCACTGGCCCCAGCACTGTGCACAGCCACACTGACACCTGCAGCTGCTCTGGAGGTGGAGATAAGCACAAGGCTCCATGCAGGTTTTGCATCCAATATCAAATCACTTTAGACAATCACATTTAGCATAACTGTCTAAAATCAATAGAAAACCAAACCATTGTTTTACCTGAAGATGGGAAAATTCCTATCACAGTAAGTAGTAAAGTGATTTACTTCTCAAAATATTTAATATGTATATTCATTAAGTATTAATGCCACTGACCTTATCCATCACCCAACTGGTGTTTTTGCCTGAAGGCTGCTGTTATTTATTAGGTTGTGGTTTCACATTACCACACCACTAAAAGCACATTTGATTTAAGAGATTCACACCTCCTCCCTCAGAAAGTTATTGTACCCATTCAGTGGTCTGTGTTCTAGACAGAGCCCTGAATTTACTGGGTGACACTAAAGATTTTAAGCTTTATTTCACAGAGCCATTCTGTGGGACAGTCATGCTAGGCTTAAACTTGTGCAGCTGCATGGGGGGGAGTAATCTCTTGAGTAGGAAGATGAAAGAAAACAGGAAAGAGGGAGCAGGATTACCTAAAACTGAGGGTGGAAGAACAATGTGTAATTGCAGTTGTACTCTGCCTAAAGCAAATCAAAACTGTTTTGTGGTATAATTGAAACCCCTTTTTAAGAGAAAGCTGTTTTAAAGCACAAATTGCAGATTGCCAGATCTTAATGCCACTGTCAAGATGTTATCTGCACAGATAATTTCATTAATTGCAAACTTAAGGTGAAGCCACTGGCAAGAATAACTACTGCCCACAACAGATATTCTGAATTAATCCTTGCATTCCAGGCTATGTCAAAGCAGAGGCATGGCCAGTCTCAAAACAAATGCATTAGACTGGTTAGAGAAATGACTGTCAGAGATATGGCAAGGTACAACATTAATGATCTTACTCTGTGATTAGGAGACAAAGTGAAGCTGTTTAAATTTACCATCGAAGGTAGATTCCAGCCAAAGACCATCCCTTCTTACCCTGTTCAAACTTACTGAAAATCAACCTCTACCAGTTTCAATTTTCTTACATTACATCCAGAAACAAGCCTCTCAGTGTCCTCTAGCAGTTAAGTTCATAGTTGGTTTTTGTTTCAATGGCTTTCTTGATATCTTATTCAACAAAGTCTTATGCCCTTTGGGCACGCTTCCGTGTTATCTTTAAGATCACAGCGCTCACTGTGAGTTGCATTCTCCTTCATCAAACATGGAATAATTCCTTTCAGGGCACATTTTCTAATTAAATAATTCCTTTGTTCAGCAGCTCTGTGCTTAGAGTAATACTATTTCAGCTATGTATTAATATAGTTAGTGTTGTACCTCCTACAGTCAGGTGTCCTACCCCTCATCAGAGTTCACCTCCACGAGGGCCTCACACCAGTATCAGCACATACCTGCATGCATATTGGCACTACAGTTTTTGTAAGGGAACAAAGAAAATTTAACTAAAATGGTATCTTCATTGCTGTCTTTGTTGGACTGCTAAAAGCCTTATTTAAAACAAACAAAAAATACTCAACTGACAAGTCTAAAGAAATAACCCCACTGATCCTACAAGTGCTTCAAATAAGCAGCCCTGTTCCAGCTGATGGTCTAAACCAACATTCAGATGTTTCAGGGAAGGTGTTTTCTTTTTTCTGCTGCTAAGAGGAAAAGATTTTCAGCTACACTAGCTCAATACCAATGCTAATTTTAGGAAAAAGTTATCCATATTCACAAGATTGCTTATGGAAAAAAAAATCCAAAGAAACTGATGAAAGCATTTATTTCTGAAGGTCAGCAAGTATCAAAGCAGTCCCTAAGGGATGCCTCTGACTTTCCACAATCTGCAGTGAGAACTGCTTCTGCAATTTCCATTATGCAGTCTTGTTTGGCTTTCTGATCATCTGGATCTCTTCCAGAAATCAAAGCCAAAGTTGAGATCCTAATTTTTGAAGGACAATGTCTTCTCAGCACACCAAGTAAGTTTTGAACTCGCAAAGGATTGAATACATAGGCAGGTCTCAGAGTTTACCAACAGCCCATGAGAAAGCCAGACAAGTGTCACTGTTGTTACCAAAGTCATGAACTTTTTCTCTACTAGAGCACATCACCCAGGGCCTCCCTGCTGCTGGAGTAAAGCTAACTGTCCCAAGCATTTTAGAGAATCAGCTCTGAAAAGCTGCTCTAGAACTTCCAGTCCTGCTCTTACAAAGCATTTTTTATACCTACCTTCCTTTTCAATTTGCTAATTATACAATGACCTTTCAATTGGAAAGAGAACCAGTGCATTTTTCTATGGCACTATGCCTTGTTATCCCCCAAGATGGGAAATGCAGGAATCATCTAAATGAGAAAAAAGCCCAACACACTTCCAGTTTTTCCTAAGTGAATTCAACCTATTCTTTTACCCTGCCTACCCTCCCAGTGTCCTCAGAGTAACCTCAGAGGCAATGCTGTGGAGCTGGGCACAGACACAGGCAATAACAAATTCTGACTGCCCTCTTCCCCCTGGTACTCAGGGCTGCTGTTCTTCCATCCTAGGCACTGCCATGCATTACACATTTACCTGTAGAAGTTAACACTGCTGTGTAAGAGCTGTTCTCTCATTCCTATTGCTGCACTTGCTTTCAAGGCCTTTTGTTGAAAGTGGAAGCAAAACCCTAAAGAGCAACACTCTGTGAAGTATTCTGTGAGTACTCTGTGAAGTCTCTTGTGCAGCTGCTCTTTTGGTTCATGTTTCTAGCCAAGTAACCTTCAGCCTTCCCTGTAACATCAACTTAGGAGCTACCTCATCATTTGTTTATGCATTCACTCTCCTCCTTTCAAGAGAAGAATTCTAACAGCAGTGATCTGAGCTCCTGCCCCTTTCCGGATCCTGGCAATGTCCTAGTGTGAAGGGCAATGTTTTCCCACTTCTCATTCTGTGTTCAGTCTCTTCTGGCCTCAGAACACCATCCTGACAGTGCTGCTGGTAAGTAATCTGCCAAAGACCATGTGGCCTCTTCCTTGTTCTTTTTCCTAATACAGTTGAAAATCACAACTTCAGCTTTTTCTTTCCAAAGATCAGTGTCCTTTGCCATCCTCCCAGATCATACCCATTCTTTCTACCCAGATGACTCAACTGCCCCTTTCCTCTTTTCCCACAAGTTCTTTTCTTCTTCTACAGCATTGCAGAACTTTGGGTTTGTTTCACTGAATAGTTTCTTTCTCCCAACAGTCATTTTTTTCCTTTTGGGATCCAAGTCTTGATTTTTAAGCACACAATCTGCCTTTAGTTTGGGGTAAGATTCATGCCACTCAGCTTGAGATATCTGAAATTCTGCACCTAGCCTAAGACAGCTGCTTACCTGAGGTCTCCTGGTAGTCTGCAGAGGGAAGAAGAACCTTCACAGAGCAATCCCTCCTGCTCTAAGATACTTTTCTAGAGGAAATAGGATGACTTACTGTGAAAGAGCCCAGGAGGGCAGTCTGGCTAGATGGGAATACCAAAACTGCTTGAAACTATGTTATCTTCATGGCTTCCCTGCAGCATACTTTCAAATCTGCCTCAGTTACACTATTCAGCTTCAGCTTCACCTTAAGTCTTTCAGTCTTCTCTTCCATGAGGATCACCTCATACTTCAAAATTAGAGGTTCTGTTGAATATCCCTTCAAGGCAGATCTGAGAGGCTCAAATCCCACCACCTTTATGTATCCCCTCTTCTGAAAAATCTCTAGCTCTGCTTCAAGATAGATGGCTCCTACTGATCCTCATCTTTTCTTTCTTGTCCTTAGACTACAGGAAGGAATGATGAAAGCCCTCCAAACTTCCTACACTGAACTCCTACACCACCTTCCTTATTTCTTGTAAGATCAGTGTCATGGCAACTACCACTTCTCATCTTCCTTTTGTAAGCTGATGAATTGGCTTAGAGGCATACCATTACCAAGGCTCTTTATTTCCATTTCTCTAAAATAAGTTGTGTTGCTCTGAAAAGCCTGAAAGGTTTCAGCAAGTGCTGAATAAACTAAGTAGTTCATGTATAAATTATATATCAGCTATCGCTACATTTTTAATGGATGCATCATGAATGTATTTTTAGATGGCTTAGGTTAGTCAGAACTCTGGCATCTGCTTCCCAATGCCATGTAAGTGATTCCTGTTCCACAGTTCTGTGTCCATCTAAAACACTGGACATGGCCTTTTCAACACTGTCTCCAGTAAAGCTTCATTGATGCACAGGAGACTGTGCACTCCACAGGCTGACCATGGTGAGAAGGCTTAAGGGAAAAGGTGCTATTAGGTATTCTTGCACACTTCATCCAGACTTATCCACCCATCTCTTCTTAAAAAGACAATGCATTAAACGTGGCAGTGTAAATCACATTACATGCTGATAAGAGCTTCTACTTGTCCCTACCCCCATGAAACCAGAGGCACAACACAGGGATTAGAAAGTGTAGCAGTTAGTCACTGGGGAGCCAAGCACGAAAGTAACCTGCTCAGGGAGCTGTCCCCTGCCCTGTTAGTCACTGGGGAGCCAAGCTGAAAGCCACCTGCTCAGGGAGCTGTCCACTGCCTTGCAGGGGACACGGTCACATGGCTATAACTCCAGCAATATAGTGAGCTGAAGCGGTGAGCTCCAGGCCCTTTCACAATCAGCAAGCAACTGAGCCATTCCCTCTCTTCTCCCCCAAAGGCTGTCACTCACGCAGGAGCTGGCCAGCCCTCGCCAAGCCATCGGCACTCGCCTCCCCACTTACTCCTCTTTGCGGTGAAGCTCCTCCTCGGACTCGCTGAGCCGCTGCTTCAGGGCTGCGATCATCTCCACCGCCACATCCACCTGCCTGCTCAGGGCCCGCTCTCGCCGCTGCACCTCCTGCTTCTTCTGGGACAGCTGCACGAACGCTGCCCGCACCTCCAGCAGCTCCGCCGTCTTCTGGGACAGCTCTTTGGTAAGCTTGTCGATCCGCTTCTCGATCGTTTTGTCCACGGCCTCTACCATCCTGTTAAACTTTTCTCTGACGTGTGCCTCGAAGGAGGCTTTGGAATCAGCCGCCGAGAGGCCGGGTTTGGAAAGCTCGCTGGGAGACTCGGCCGACACATAGCTGGCCAGGAAGGAGCCGGGCCGCTCGGCCGCCAGCTCCCGCGGCTGCTCGCCCTTGCCGCTCCCGCAGGACGCGCCGCCCAAGTTCAGGTAGGGCCCCGCGGGCTGCGCGGCAACGCCGCCGGGGCTGCCCGGGCTGCCCTGCGCTGCGGGCTCCGGCGGAGACACCGGCTCCGCGTCCTTCAGCGGAGAGAACAGGCTGCTCCTGGCCAGGAGGCTGCTCTCCTGGAAGCTGTGGCTGTACTCCAGGTGCACCCGCAGCGAGGACAGGCTCCGGAACCTGGTGTGGTCGCCGCATCGCGGGCAGCGGAAGGGGAGGCTGACGCCGCCGAGCGGCTCCGGCCAGGGGTGCCCGCCTTCATCCCGGGCTGTCTGTTGCATTCCTCGCCGGAGGGAACGGCCCGCGTCCGCGCCCCACGGGAAACTTGGGAAACTTTCCCGGCGATTCCTCAGGGTTACCGCGCCATCTCCGCCCGGGGACGCGCCCACCCGGCGCGGCGCTCCGGCCGCACGGCCCCGCCGGCTGCGCTCGCTCGGCGCGGCTCCGCTCGCCTCGGCCGCCGCCCGGGCCTTGCCGGAGCGGAGCGGCGCCGGGCCTCGGCCGCCCGCAAGGTCGTCGCACTCACCCGACTTGTTGCTGGTGGCGGCAGCGGGGCGGCGTTTTCAGCAGAGCCGTAAATCAGCCCGCGGGGCGGGCGGGGCGAGGATGCGGAGCGGGGAGCGGCGGGGACGCGGAGGGGATGCGGAGGGGCGGGGAGGCGGGGATGCCCGGCGGGGGGTGCTGCGGGCGGGCGTGGGTGGGTGTCAGCAGCCCACGGGGGCGCGATCCCGGGGCCGGAGTCGCTCCCCTCGCTGGAGCGACCTCCTCCGGACCCGCCTGCCGTGAGCACCTGGCCGGGGGCGTTTGCGGGGTCCTGTCAGCACAGCAAAGCAGTGAGTGAGCTGCGCGGGGTGTGCTGGGGTGATGCTGAAGGATAACGCAATCTAAAGCACCTAAGCATCAAGACAGGACTGGCACATGCAAATAAGTATAGTCTGGCCTTGGCTTTTAGGGGTATTCAGGGCTTTCTGGATATTTAATAGCCACTAAGTTTTGTAGGGTTTTTAGTTTGTTCACTTAGGGGTTTTTTTAATATGACCCCAATTTAGCAATTTAGTCTCAATATTTAGGGAGGGGAAGCAGTAATTGTAGTATTCCCATTTGGAGTATGACAAATGTATGTCATAGACACATAGAACGGTTTGGGTTGACCTTCAAAGGCCTTCTAGTCCAATCCTCCTGCAATAAGCAGAAATATCTTCAACTAGATCAGGTTGCTCAGAGCCCTGTCCAATGTGACCTTGAATGTTTCCAAGGATGGGGCATCCACAACATCTCTTGAAACCTATCCCAGTGTTTCACTGCTCTAATTGCACAAAATTTCTTCCTTAGATCTAGTCTAAATCTACTCTGGGTCTAAACCCATGTGATTGATGTTAGAGAACCCTGCCAATAAGCCCTCTGAATAGGGAGATGTGCTTCTTAACATTTTTTATGCCACAGATGTGTGTCTATTTTACAAATTTTTGGAAACATGAGCAAGGCTGTAGAGTGGCAGCCTTTTTGAAGTAATAATGAAATATTGCTCTTCCTAAACCTAGTCCTTGAGGCCATACTGGTAATATGCTGCAGATTTTTTTTTTTATTACTGTGGGAGTACTGCAGTAAAGTTTAATTCTGTACTATTATGTCTGTTCCTTGAGCACAATATACAGGCAGAGTCTTAAACACTGAGAAAATCTGAGCACATTGATAGATACCTTTGATGTGATTAAGACATTCCCAGTAAATTATTCACCAGATGGTACATCAAAGGAAGTTACTCAAATTGCTTTTCAGAGCTTCAGCTAATCTCTGAAGTGTGTGGGCTACCATCCAGGCTGCAGCATTTTGCATGAGTTGGTTGTCCTTTATTACCTTGCCTAAATGTGGTGATTTGCCCTTCTCTTGTCATCAAGCAGTACCAAAGCCTAGAAAGGAGGTGAAGAGGGAATAGCTTTGAACAATGTTTGCTGCCAGATTTGGGACTCCTCATTTTTTCTTTGTAGGAGGCCAACACTCACAGGATATAACCATGTTTTGGTTCCCACTTTCTTGGCTGTTGCCCTCTACTGTCTAATCTCTCTCTGTTGTGCCCATTGCCTTCCTGGCTCCTCCATGTCACAGGTACTTGGTGCTGATGCTCCAAGGTGCAGATGAATGCTCTACAAGATGGTGAGCTCAGCATGATGGGATGCTACCTGAGACTTCATCCACATGTAGAAGAGGTGACACCCACCTGCCCTCTCCAGCTGACAGTAATAAGAAGGAACATGGTCTTAAGGAACAGAAAATGTTGATGACTTTGAAGGAGCCCATTGTTCTGCAGCCTAAGCTATATGGTTTTGGCCCATTAGATCTGAAATCAGGCAACCATTTAGCCCCAGAAATTCTTCTTTCAAGATTTCTCAGGGTTTACTTGCGCTCCAAGTATTTGTTTTGCTGGATTGGGATCCAGCTCCTCATGTCTTCAGTTTTCAATTCCTGATGCTGCCATTTAGATGTCCAGTTCAGTCATTCTCTCAGCATTTGGATAGGAGCAGACTCCCTTTAATACACAGTAACTGTGCAGAGAATGTGCATCAGCCATTAGATGTCTGAGCTTTATCCTCTCTGATTTAAATCTGGAGTGGGTAGAATCCACCCCTGTCACTTAGACAAAGCCCAAATTGACACAGCCATGATGTAGGACTCTGTGAAATTCTGCCAACTGCTGGGGAGGTATTATCCTGTTTATTTGTATACATCACTCTCTTTCAAGATCTTTTTAAACACTTTGCAGTATAATTTCCAGAAGGATAAAAGTTATTTAAATGAAAACAGCATGTACCAACCTGTTTGGTGCTGCAAGGGAGGTTCAATATTAAAAGTATTCAGCCTTTTTTCAGGTAGTAGTCTGCAGCTGTTGTACAGGGTCCCATCTGACCTTAAAATAGGTTAAAGTTTCCTTAAAGCTGATGATTCCACTTTACTGAAGGTAGATAGAAAAAGGAATATTATCAAACTGGTTTTCTTTTTACTTGTTACTGTACTTGTTTATCTTATGATGTTTTATTTTTCTTATTCTAAATGAGGAACATAGGTGAGTCAGTTTTGTTTTCACTTGCCCTTCAATGCTGACATGTTTGTGGGAGCCTTTTTTATGTGGTGTAGAACTGGATTCACTATGATGACTTTGGCTACATTCAGCAGTCTCTGATTTCCTTGTTTGTGTACTGGTTTGCTTTGAAAAGGTGTGTCAGAAATTTTTGTCTCTCCTCTTCACGCCCACGCTCCCCACACAGGTCTTCATTGCATGATCTAGCCAGTTTATAGGAGACATGAATTTGCATGGAATTACTTTTGGGGAAGTTTGCCTGAACTATATATGGTTTTATAAAAACCCACAGCTGCACATCCGTTGCCACTGCATACAGATGGGATTGGGAGTTTGGCTCAGTCCCCTCATTCTGTAAAGCTGTGCCCGAAATAGGTGTGCCTATTCAGCTCACTTAATTTGTATGCTGGGAAGGGCTGTGTTTTTCTCAGTGCTTGAGTGTGAACTACAGATGCACATAACTTGAGCAGCTGAAATTTACCTGCATTTAATACTTGCTGTCTTCCTGTTTATTGAGAGGAAGTAAGAAGTGGCTAGTAAAATCTAAGGAAAGACCTTAGAAACTTGAAAGAAGTATTTGAGTGATTCATGTGGCAGTGGTGCCTTAGATGAGGATTCATATTACCTTTACATGCAGATATATTCAGGAATCATCAAAGATACAACAATGTTCATTTTGCTGCCACTGGCACTCATACCCACACAGTAGGAAGGAGGCTTTTGATGGTGCATTTTAGCATACTGACTGAATGGCACTGCTTGTGAACAGGAGGGAGGAGAACATGAATGTGTGTGTTGAGTTTGTGACTCTTGGTGCTGGTTAGTTGTTGCCTTCTCCTCCTTTTGAGGGGCACTCCAGTCTGAATATCAGTCTTCCATCTTTTGAAATCATACATGAAGTCAAGTTGTTGCTTTTTGATGCAAGGTGAGGCAATTTGGTTCTGAGGAAACGGCACGGTGACTCATTCTTTAGGGTTACTCGGGCTAAGAATACATGCGGACACTAGTATGGTGGACGGTTTAAGACTTTTATTGTTTCGTCTCGTCGGGTTTTATACTGGGAAAGTTTTTTTTCTATGTCAGGGGGTCTTATTTTACTGTAATTGGTTAGTAAGGAGTTGAAAGTTACTAGTGTTAGGGGGGACTGCATTCTTGGGTGATTTTTTATTACTAGGCGTTAGGAGGAGAGGGTTTCTACTGCTTTCCGTGACATCGCGAGATTTTCCAAGCGCCTGACTCTATCTACTACATCAAGTCTGTGTTTTCAAATGAGTTGCCACAGAATCAAGAGAGGCACCAAGCTGCAAGACTGCCCTTGGTCCTGCAGCAGCTTATCCTGCCTGGTTTGCAGTCAGCTTCCAGCCTTCCTTCAGGCTCTCCAAACTCATTATTATCCTGATGGGAAACCCCTGGCTGGAGCTGACTTCAGAATGTTGTTGAGCCTTCCTCTTCTCTACTCATACTGTTGCATGCTCTTATGGGAAAATAGAGACTAAAGGGTTCTCTTATGGGTTGATTTGAAGCATTTAGTCCATACATGGTGAGAGTTCTCAGGTGTCAAATGGCTGTGAGCATATTTTCCCAGAGACAGGAGAAGATGGGCTGTGGGGAGGAGTGTCAGCAGGAGATATGGCTGGAACTTCAGCCATTTTGAATTTTCTTCCAAAAGAGTGACTTCAGTTAGCTAGGAGGATAAAGAAAATATAACTATCACCTCTTGAGAGAAAAAGCTGGGAGGATTTACCTGCCAGCCAAGTGACTCTTTACTGTGCTTATTTTGAAAGGGAAGAGGAACATACTGAGTTTCCAGTGCCTCTTCTTCAGAGGTCAGAAGTCTAAGCTCTGAGTTGTAACATTCATGAGAATAAACTGGAACCTTTTAACAAAGCCATTTCACTCCTGCTCCTCATGTGAGCAGCCACAGTGTAGCGGCACCTCTGTCTACAGCCCTGGGGCTGTCAGGATGAGGATTCCGTAGCTTTAAGATCAAAATACATTGCAGATGGTAATTTAGTGTTAAAGTTAAGATATTTCTGGGGGGAGCACTTTCTAACATGGCTGATAGTAAAGCCCAAGTAATGGACGAGAAGAATCCAGAGCTCATCCCATTTCAGTTTTAGTTTATTTGAAAACGTTGCTTGTTCCCATGTTCTGTCCAGGTAATGCTATCACATAATCCAAAATGGATTTGGGATCAAAAGGAAGGGACAGCATAAGCAGCGAAGTTTCCACACAACATCTGGCCATACAAACAAATCAATTGCACAAGGCTCACAGTCCTTCCGTCACTGGTCTTCCTGGAAATTAAAATATCAATATGAATGATGATAGGTTTTTGCAAAATCATGTGTCCACTGAAGTTTCAATTAGCAGAACAATGGCCAAGTGCTGGTTGGAATGAAGCATTGGAAAGACAGAACCTCAGAAGGTGTTTATGGTCCTTTCAACTAAAATTCAATTTCATTTCAAATTACAATTCAATTTCAAATGTCCTTTAGGCATTTTCTGTATTCAGATAAGAATTTTTAAATCATGAAGAAATTACCATTACATTTCCTATGTAGTATCCATACTAATATAACTTGGAATTATTTAATTTTCTTAAGTAAAATCTCAATTCATGTCAGTTCCTATAGCCAGGGACTTCAATGCACACTCAAAGAGAATTGGCTATGTTGCTTCTGGTTCCTACTGGCATGGGCTGCTTGGTCTTTGCTGTCACATATCAACAATCTTAACATATGATTTGTAAGGACCACTCCATTTGGGCCACTTACCTACATATGATAATGCAATAACTCAGAAGGAACACAAAGGAAGAGTGTACTGAAAAATACCCAGACTGTGAAGCATACAGTACACAGCAGTTCTTTCAAAAGGAGGAAAACCAAAACAAGACGAAGGGAATAAAATGTCACTTTGGGCAATAAAAGGTATTTTATTCTCTGTTTACTATTACACAATGGTAATAAATTCAAACCAACAGGGAAACCTTAGCTTGGATTCAGAAGAATACTGACAAAACTTAGTAGAATGCTACAAACTTTTCTGTAGCTTGAGTGTAGTCATTTCTATTCCCTGAGAAAATTTGGCTCTGCAGCTTTTCACATTGATGTCATATATTAAATGATTCCATATATTAAATTTTCTTCTGCTCAGGGTACCTGCATCCCAAGTGTCACACAGGGACACAGAAGACAGTTCAGACTTGTGTCTTTAATGTCATCTGAAAGTATATTGATTTTATTGGGTGCTTAGGGACAATTCTATTCCTTCACACTCTTTCCTCTTTTTTCTGATATTCATGTGAGCAGTTCACTTTGATGTTTGCATTACATGTAAAGGTCTGGGGGATCAGCTATTGCTGTCCTGGGAGAATGACTGAGGCTGGAGGCTTCTGCTAGGTAGGACTCTGAGTGGGGGGTATGAATGAGGCTTTCAAAGTTACTGGAGAGGGGCTCACTTAAGCCAACAGCCTTTCTATATGATAAAGAGAAGCCACAATCTACAGGAAAGGGACAAACTTAGAAGAAAAGTACAGAGCACTCATTAGTTCCTACATGGTAGTGAGATGAAAGAGCCCGGTTTTCTCCAGTGTTTTAGCTTTGCTGGTAACATGCAGTTTTCAGATTGCAGCCAAGCAATGCTCAAACTGGGAAGGAAAAATGATATTTTTCTGCACAGGCTGCACAGCTCTTCTGGAGTCCTTTGCCTCTTCTGCAGCAGATTGCATGTGACAAGGACTGATATCTGTTAGATGGGGTGAAAATCACCTGAGCATGAAAGCAAGGCAATTGTTTGTCTCTTGTTGCAGCCCTGCTCTTCTCTAAATGGTACTCACTTATGGAAGTGTTAGGCAGTGTCTTGCTGCAGAAATGGGCCTTTATTTACATCAGGTATTTTGTGCAAAATGGTCTGTGTTAAAGCAATGTCTTGTGTAGTGCAAGCTGAGGTGAGTTTGTTCTTCGAGGGACTATTTAAATTCTGTTGTTATAATGAATGCTACCCTTTGCAGTTGCTAAATCTGCAGTGTTCAGAGCAAGGTGCTGGACTGTCTTTAATACCACTTTGAAGGCCCTGCCTGTGAGCATGCAAGAAGGTTCTGTCAAATAGTTTTATGCACAAAGGAGCTTCTTCTCAAAAGAAGGCTCTGAAGTCAATGACATGTTCTTATTCACAGGAGCTAAAAAGTGCAGTGAACTAAAGATATGTATGCAGGTAGCAAACAAATAAACAAGCTGTGCTCTAGAAAATGTAACAGATACATATCCTTGGAAAAATTGGATAAATAAAAGGCACAGTCCTTGGGAAATACTGTGCTCCTGCCACTGCCACATGTGCAGTGAAACATAGATATATTTACAATTTGAGAGATAGGTAAGAGTCAATATGTAAAAAATTCCTGAAAACAGAGGTTTTCACATCCACATCTATCTCTCAGGCAGTAGGTCTTGAAGGCTGTGTGACCAGACACTTCTAGCTCCATCTGAGGCTGGGAGCTGAAAGAACATGTGTTCACCAAAGGAGAAAAATGTACTGGGCCATGGTGTTTTCTATCTTTTCCTCAATTTTTTTGCCCCCAGATGGCTGCTAACTTTATATAATTTGCAGCCAAGGATCCTCCCACAAGGAGCAGGAACAGAGCCCAAACAGATCTCATCCAAATGGGGCTTGGTTCTATCTCCAAACTGATTCATGCCTATGCTAAACTCAGGTGAGCCTTCCCAGCATGCAAAATTCCCCATGCACTTTCTCTCCAATGCTTTAATGAAGGCTGCAGTGCTACCTGTGATTAAAGTCCCTTTGAAACATTTTATCCCAACTCAGGCCATTTGGTTAGATCAGTAAATTTAGTTTAGAAATGCTCAGAGGTGAAACCATTAGTAAGTAACAAGAGAATGATTCATTCCTTACAAAAATCTGATGCCTCAGAGGCATAGCCTGGAGAAGTTGTTTGCTATGGATGACTTTCTAGCCAGCTATTGAGATGACTGCCAATAAAGTACACTTGGTGGCATGTAATGGATTGTAGAAGAATAAGAGATGGTGCTGATGGCAATCTCACCCCTGAGGAGTTGCAGCTGTACTAATTACCAAGGATTAGGAACAGGCCTGCCTTTAATAGGCCACAGCTGTGTCCAATTAAGGCTTACCTTTAATAGGGCACAGCTGTGTCCAATAAGGATGGGTGTTAGAAAAGGGTGGGTTAGGTGCTGAGAGGGGAGCTGGAGAATGTGCTGGGAAGAGGAAGGGTCAGGTGGTTGTGTAAGGGACAGTAGGGGTGAGTATTTCCCATGAGGGACAGTAAGGGTCAGGTGGTCATGCAGAAGAAAGACAAAAGGAGTCAGCATTGAGAGGAGCTGCCCATGAGGACTCCCAGAGAAGGTATGAAGGTTTTACAGTAAGGTAACAATCCATTATGGTGCCAAAGATGTATGAAACTTATTACCTCTAAAATTGTCTGAGAAGTTCTCCACCAACCTAGCAATGTCATGCCATAAGATAATTTGAAAGGAATGCCTAAAAAATTGTGTGACTAAGGTGGTAATGAGAAAAACCTGTTCAGATTAGTAATGTGTGTACTGCCTGCATGAAAGCTGCCAGTGAAGTTCTGGGTGCTTCAGTGCCTGGTGGTGCCAAGTGGCTGTTTAAATCCATTCAGCAAGAGTGTGTTCTTGTCTGTCTAGCCACACGTGTGTGTGAAAGAGCCTGTCCCTCACAAAAGTGTGAGAGAGATGGACTTTTGGAGAGAGACTTTAGGCAAAGGGCAGATGAGGAGCAACAGCCCACTGGCATCTTTCAAAGCTCCCTCCTGGAGCTTCCACTACAGATGGAAGTTAATAGACTTCTGCTGTATGGCACAGTAGGGGTATTATCAAAAAAATAAGACTCAGTTGTCAGTGTCTGTGCTATGAACTAAACTAAGAAAAAATGGTCTTCCTTTTAGGTAGTGGCTTGCTTTTGCTGGTGTTTTCTCTCACAAAACATAATGCCTTGTCCATGTAAGCAGATAAGGCATTATATTATACATATCTATGTAATGCAGAGATTGTTTATGGACAGGGAAGACATTCCTGAACAGAGAAGGAATAAAAGAGAGCAGAGATTTTAACTTGTTGGTTAAAACAGACTTGGTGAACAAACACTGCTAGCAAAAAAGTATTTGGGGATTATCTTGAACAGGTGTCCCTCTGTACCAGATTTGTATAACTTCCCCTCTGGATCTGCATTTGCTTCTTAAAGAACCTGTTATAAAATGCACTTGCTGTTTGTTGGCTTTTCTTTAAACATCCTGATTGCTTTTTGATGACACTGTACAAACACACAGTTAGAATCAAGTGCTAGAAATAGCTTCCTAGAACTCAAATTGATTTTTAGATAAGAAAGTAAACATGTGCATGTGTGCAAGTCATGCATGCATCCAGGCAGAACTAGTTATTTTTATTCTTCTAGATGAAATTGTCTGTAAAAACATGAGGTGCTATTTATTGTTACCATAATTTTAATTTAAAATTCTAACAGTGACATGAAGTGTTGTCTCAGCTCATTTAACAGGCTGTGAAATGGTTAGAGGGATGATAGAAATGTCTGACAAACCAACCTCAGGTAAAATGTAGTTACTCATATTTGCTACTCAACCCCTGATTTTCCATAATGATGAGTAAAAATGGGTCATTTTGTTAGACAAAAAATATTATTAGCAAGAAGTGTTTCCATCTCACATTGAGGAGAACACATGCACAGCCCAGTTTCATTCCTTCCCCATGGTTTGACTTTGAGGGGAACTGGAGTAGGGGACTAAAAACAGCTGGGCTGGCTTCCTTCAGTGCAGCTGGGGTAAGCTTGAAGAGAGGGTGTGCTGCCCATCAGATCAGCCACAGGGTGTTCTTTGCAGCAAACTTCTGCCCCTGGATCCTTCTACCCTATGGAATGATATCCTAGTCCCTCCTACATGTGAATGGACAATTTCCATCCAACACCACAGTGATCCCACAAAAAAGCATCACCTGTATAAAAGATGTGGTCTGGCTCTGGGCTGACATCCCTGCTGGGGTCCCAGTATTGGCTGTGATGTGACAAGTACTTCTTGTTGCATTATGGCTCTTTTGAGGTTTCAAGGAGGCAAGTTATTCCACAGTGGTATTGTACTCTGAGGGCCAGAGGAGGTGACTGGATTTAGGGAGAAGTGGGGTAGAGGCACAGCAACTAGGGATGCTGAGAATAGAAATGTTATCTGGCAGTTCTAAAAACTTCAATCCTTTTATTCCTATGGATGTATTTTTTTAATCTAAGCCCTTGAGTGGATGAACTGTTCAATATTTATTCAGTATCTATTTCTGTAAGAAACAGGACATAATTTGCAAGCCAGATTTTCCTTAAGGACCAGAGGCTTAAAACCTCTGATAGAAATTTCCAGCTAGAAATCGTTATTATGTTGCACATATCAATAAATATATTGAAAGTAATAAGACTTTTTTTTCTGTGCTGTTTTAATAAAATAATATTTATGTTAATATTTCTTGCTTTGGCTCACTCTTTCTTGGCCTGATCTGTGTGACAAATGCCCGTTTATGCAGCTGGGACCGAACTCAGGACAGAAAAATGCAGAAAAACTACAGCTTTGTGGCAAGGCAGGAAAAACTAAGTAGCTGCAGATGGTTGTAGCCCCAAGTGTGACTGGGAAAATTACTGAGAAAAACCAATCTTGTATGAATGAGAAACATTTCTTATGGTTAAGTGAGAGTTTGCAGGAAGTACAGATCCCTGTCCGTGCTCCTTTGACTATCCTCCCTGAGACTGAATCCAAATAGTGTGTGAAATGCAAAGTTAATTTATACTGGGCTACTGTGCCTCAGTTATTGTGCTAGCTGTCACCTCAAGATGTGCAGTGGTAAGGGTGAGTCACTATTTACTTCTGCTGCAGTGCAGGTGCCTGCACAGAGGGCAGCTGGTGTTGCTTGGTCTCCAGAGCACATTGCTTTGTTGCTTTTCTCTCCTTAGATACCTATATTCCAGTACTTGGAAAAATCAGACCCAACCACAAACTCACTTCAGATGGAGATTGTTTCCAAGTACTGTGTTCTGCAGAGATATTCTGCATTGTTTGGGAAAAACAGAGACCATCTGTAAATACTTGGCCTGGATCTACCTTCAGGAAAAAAAAAAGGAAGCCAGTCCCAAGAAGAGCTAACTGGAGAACTGCTCCTTTTACCTGGGTGGCTGCTATCAGAAGTGGGTTTACACCTGCTCTCACAGTAATAGGTGGAAGTCCTCTGTGTCTCAAAAGGAAGATGATTTTCTGGCATTATTTTCTCATATAGGAGTTTATCGTTAGATTTTTGATATTCTCAGTGCATGTAATCACCTTTTCAGGTTCAAAGTGGCAATCCATTAAATGATCCTGTGACTTCTCACTTGCCTCTGCAAGATCAATTGAGAAAAATCCTAACAGGCCTAACCCTGGAACCAGCACACAGAGTGCCCAGTTAGATTGTCCCAGGACACAAACTGAATTCATCAGCACACTGCCTAGCAAACATTTGGATGCAGCTGTCTCAGATGGGTATTTTATACACCAAATGCAACCTGCAGTAAATGCCCAAGAAATCAAACCAGGACTCTGTAACCAACAGAGAAATCCTGGTAAAAGGCATGGTAAGGAAGTGTAGAATCTCCAGGATACCCTCCTTGTATGGAATGTCCCCATAATATGGAGCTGAAAGGACCTCTCTGGGTTTAAGCAGCAGTGTTATTTTTGTGTATAAATTTCCCTCTATAAGCAATGGAGTCAAGCAGCCAATTTTGATCACCTTTGATTTTCAAAGGAATTAAAGATGACCTCATTCTTTCAACTGCTGTAAACGTAAAAAGTGGAATAGAAAAGACAGACCATGTAGATTTCTAAACTTAGGGAAAGGCTGCAAAACTTGTGCCTTGTTAGACCCTGTGTGTCCACACTGTCTTCTCAGCTGGAGAAAGGCTTCTAGTGAAGCTCTCAGCCACCTGGGAGGATCCTTGTCCAACAGGATACTTCTGATGGGCTTGAATCTGTGCCTGTGTGGGAGCCACATGTGAATTGGCTTCAAAACCAATGTCCCTGGTCTCCCAAGCAGAATGCGTGTGACTGGTGTACCTTGGTTAGTCACTCATCCACTGTCTTGGGTTTGGGAAACTTGAGGATGTAGAGGATGATCAAACTGCAGTTTCAAGTCATGCAATGTTTAGTTTGATTGTTTTCAGGTTTGATCTCAGGAACTGTTTTCCGAATTAACATAGGGATGGATTTTATGTAACCTACTATTTCTGTTATAAAATGTATTTTGAGTACATTTATCTCTCATGGTGATTCAAAAAGGCTACATTAATTTAATCTGAAGGCATTTCAATATAGGATTGACATCAGAAATACTGGGAGGAGTCAGTTTCTGGCATCTGGAAAAAGGAAAAATAATTCCTTGTGTGTTCTCAAGCTTTACAGTTTCTTTTAGAAATTCTACAGGAACATGAAATGATCAACAAAATAGTTTATTGAAGCACCTTGGTATCCATGTTTAGTTGATGGCATCATACAGAGATGTGATCCTGGTGCCATTGGGAGCATTATAGCAGTTGGAGGAGAGCTGCAGAACATTTTAAAAAAAACTTGAGCAGAAGATGAAGAAGCTCTCAGGATAAAATTAATCTGAGAACACCTGAAATAGCAAGAGTTTATTCTCAGCTGTTCTGGCTGCTCTGTCTAATTATGGCAGGAAGATAAGGGTGGTACATCCTAGCTGACTTGGGCACCTGCATGTTATGGGATGACATCTTCAACAACTGGGTCCATGACTACCTTAGAGAAGGAACCTATTTCACACTGCTCAGCTAAGAAAGAGCCTATAAAGTTTTCTCTTACCATAATTTTCACCATGATAGGGTTAAGCTTTAGCTCATTGTCAGACAGATGATTAATTTTCACCTCAACCAATCAAAACTGAGCCTGAAGTGCATTACAATAAGGTAGTAACCCATATTTTTGTTTTGTAGGACTACATGTTGCCTTTCTGCCCAGCTAAGAGATGGAGAGACTTTCAACTGACCTCTCAGCAGGCTGAAATGAAGAAATGAGTCACTGAGCTCCAGTAAGTGGTCAGGTAAACACCCTAAATTCCAGTCTCTGCCCATTTCACCAATCTATAGTGGTCACACACCATGGCAATTAAAGCCAGTGGCAATCAATGGGAACAGTTTGCTCTTCAGCTTAAAATTAAATAAGTAGTCAGTTATAAAAAGCCTTTGCAATTCTTTCCCACGTGTCCAGTACAAATCTTCATAGATTTCTATTTAGGATGAATCTGAAGAGGAATTGAATGCATTTCTACTGGCACACTCTGAATTCAAGGAGTAGGTGTAGCAAGCTGTGGGAACTAAGAAATTAAGAAAAATACTGCAGTGCTGTCAAGAGTAGGTGTAGACATTTTGTACCTGCTAAACCAAAATGATGGGCCTAACATTTAAAATAATATGCTGATCTAACACTTGAGCAGAACAGTGATTTAGATAGACAATGATCTTTTCTCTGCTATCCAGTTTCCCTAATACTAGAAGGAAGCCAAATGCTTTGCAATGCAAATCAAATGCCAAATAAAAGGATGGTGTGATTCATCTGAAAAAAACGTTTCACTTAAGAAACCCCAGAAGGCAGGATATAGATCCCCTGTTTAATTCACCCTACCTCCTTCTGACTTCTCTGCACTAGCAGCAGTGACTGTGCAGGATTTTCCTTGTTTTGTAGGTTGTGCCTTTGGGTTTCTCTGCCATTCAGTGGAGGTTTGTCTGGTGAAAAAAACATGGTTACAATGCTTCCTTTTTTTGTTGCTGTCTACTGCATTCACCCTTCAGTTAGGGAGCAAGCAGAATAGTAAGTTACTAGTTGAATCCCAAATCTCTGGATAATGCAGATGGCATAAAGCCTTCTTCATTTCAAGTTAGTTTATGTGCTGTAACAGCAGCAGAACAGCTTTGTTGGAGCTAGACATAAAGTGTAGAAAGAACATCTCACCTCATTCTAAACCTGTAGAAATGCCTTTTAAAGCCTCAGTCTAATGTTCCTTTAAAAGCTAATATTGGAAGTGTGGTGAAATGTTTAATTTTTTAATTAAGCATCTGAATGAATTAGATCTACTGAATTATGAGGCCTGATTTTATAATGAAAAAACCTAACATCTCTAGAAAGTGAATGCAATGGAGGACCAAAACAGAAACAGGTGCAAGAATGTGAGAAGCCAGACTTTGCAGAAGCATGTTCCTAATGTACTGGAAAAGTGGACATTTGAACCAGCTGAAGAGCAGGTATGCACTGAGCTTGAGAGGATACCACTCATGTTGCTTAGGGCTGAGTCCTACACATGTAACTGCCACTGGTTTCTTAAGGGCTCCAACTCAAGTCAGTGTCTGTAGGAGCATGTAAGGGCTGCAGGCACGGGCTCTTTATGCTACTAGCAGTCACATTTTGGGACTTTATTAAGACTCAGATTTGCTGAACAGACTGTACTGTAAAACCATGCTAATTAGCATCTAAAATTCTTGGACAACTGCCACAGATTCCTGGGAGCTGTCTACACCACTAGCAAAATGGTTTTAGAGTTGCTGATTGCCTGAAATAATTTGGGGCATAACTTGTCCTTTTGCAGTGATTTTTATTGTTTCCATGTAGTCATCCTGGCTTTTGACAAACCCTGCAGGTGTGTACCTGAGAGCTGTTCTCTGGGGTCTTGTGGCAGGGCTTCTGCAAAGATTGAACCAATGGCTTTCTTCTAGAGTCTAGCCTGAACTGCTTGGGATGATGCTGGATAGGAAGTGTGTCAGTGTGTCTCTTTCACAGGTGGTATCAATTTTCTGTACTAGGGACCTATTTGGTGAGTTGGTGAAGGGATGAGTTACAGTAATTAATTCCTTATTTGTTTATCTCTGCAGTAAGGTTATAATTTCCAGCTGCTCCCACAGTTTACATCAAACTCATCAAAGAGTTTTAGCCATTCAGTCAAGGCTGTATGGGTCACCTTGGGTCAGGCAGTGATTCAATGATAATATGGTTCAGTCAACCTGAGACTTTCACCTGTTTGGTTCAATTCCACTCCATGACATCTTACTGTTTCTAGTTTACTTCTGTAGCCTAGAAAATGACCTGTAGATTTTTGAGGCTCAAATCCCATCCCTGAGAGAGAGGAGAGGAGAGACCCCCCTTTAAGAGACATGCCCTGCTGTAAAGCAAAAGGGCACTCTGATCTGTCATCTCATGTTCTCCCCTCATTTGGTGGATTGCTTTTGCTGTATCCAAAACCCTGACCTCTGCAGCAGAGACAGGAGCCCAGGGCTTATCCTGGGTGCATGAAAGCACCAGGATTAGGTCGAGACTTCCCTTTAAACCTCCCTTAAACTCACTCTTAGCTATATTGGCTGTCCATATGCCGCTCCAAGTATCATACCTTGATTAAGCAAAAGCCTTTTGGCTCCCTGATGGGATTTCTCCTCTAAATGAACTGGACAAAGACTTTTTGGAAAAGTCACAGTACCTAAAGATATATAACCTGGGGTAGTGTAATGAAGCAAAGCAATGCAGACTCCCCAGGCAGGTGCAAGAGAGCCCTTTATTGCAAAAACCAGGCCTTTTAAAGCAGTTAGGCCTTTATCAGTTGCATTCTAATTAAGCACAACAAATGTAATCCAACCAACCACCATAAACCACAATATGAACACATAATGGTTATATAATTTGTTTTTCTACCTCTAATTCAGCTGAGTCACTTTCTCATAGTCCTTTTCTGTTCAGCTGAAGTAACAGGCCTGAGCCATAATTTTACACGGGTAACAAGGCCCTTCCTTATTTTGTAAGGTTTTGCCTATATGCAATAGGGTAGGGCTTCCCAGTTGTGGCAGGTGCCCTGCCAATGGTATGCAGAGGATTTCACGATGGCATGAAGGTATTTAATGAATATTTGAAAGCCTCTCCTTGCCCTAAGAAACATGGCCCAAGATGGAGACGGGAACTCCAGAACAGCTGCCTCTGCCATCTCTGCCTCCAGGTGAAATGAGCACTCTGGAGAGAAGCAGAGCTCCCTGTCCCCTGCCTTGCCCCAAGGAATACATAGTTTTGGTCCAGAAGTTCATGATTTTCCTCAAAGGCTAGCCCACTGTGTTTGTGCCCCAGTTGTAAATGTCAGGGGTCCAGCTGAACTGCTGAGCACCTATGTGAAATCCTGAAGAAGCAATGAGGCTTTAAAAATTTTCCCTTCCTAACTGCATTTTCTTATATTTTAAATAAGCATATGTTAGCCTGGAGACTTCTGTCTTCTGTAGAAAGCTGTTAGCAACACTGTATATCTCACTCATTCCAGCACATTTTACTTCCCACAAATGTTGACAACCCTGTGCAAAGCAATGAGGATCTGTGCTTCTGACCATCACCTGTCAAGGAGGAATTCAGAGAGGAAAGCCAAGAAATCAGGGATGAGGAATGGATGGGAGACACTATTTGGCTCATTTATTTCATCTGCTGAAGACAAACAGAGCTGCAAAACTGGCAGCAGAAGAGAGATGTTACTCCCATTCCTCTCCAGTCAATCTAGTGAATAATTAATGCACTTTTACTCAGTATATAACAGTATACTTTTAGCAACACGTGCTACTACTGCAGCTATTGAAGTACCATAATATTAAAGATGCATAATTAGATGAACTGCAGGAACACAAGAACACGGTTAAAAATTCATGGCATGCTTTGGGGCAGCAGTGATTGCTGCCATGAGCCGTTCCCCGTAAGGGCACTCAGCAGAAAGGGGCGGCACCGTCCTGTTTTAGGAAAGTAAATTAACGGAGAAGAAGGAAGCCAAGACGGGCACTGTCCTGGCCTTTATATCTGGCACTGGCTGTTGTGGCTAAACTCGAGGGGGTTAGCGCTGCCGTCAGCTGCAGTCGGCAGGGCCGGCTTTCCCAGCGAGCCGGGCCGGCGGCTGTGCCGCGGGGCGCTGCAGGGCCCGGGGGCGGGGCGGCCGCGGCCGTTGTGGGGCGGGAGGTTTGAACGGCGGCGCCGCCGAGGAGGATGAGGATGATGAGGCGGCAGCAGCCCGGCGGGCCGGGCGCCGCGGGGCCGGTGAGTGCCGGGGCCGCCAGGGCAGACCCGACCCGACCCGGTCCGGTCCGCACTCTCGGGTGCCGCGGGGGCGGTGTGGCGGGCGGTGCCCGGTTGCGGGCGGCCCGGGGGGCGGGAGCTGCGCTGTCTCCGAGCTCGGGTCTGTGGGCGCCGCGGGCTGCCCGCGCACCGTGAGGGCTGAGGGGGCTCTGCTGAGGGGGGATGCGGCAGAGCGGCTGCTCTGGGCCGGGCCGAGCTGGGCCCCCGCTCACCCTCCTCTCTGTAGGCTCTCGGAGCTGCTTCCTTGCACCTCTTTAATCTTCCTTGGTTTTCCGATTCATGAGGGTTTTTTTACACTTCAAGTTGCTTTAAACCCAAATAAGTTGAGCTCGGGAGAGTCCGTGAAACTGTGGCTGTCAATTGCAGCAAATGCTCTGTTTCTAACTGCAAAATGCCCAAGCTGGTGTCTTGACTGTTTTGCCCCTGTTTTAGAAGAGTACCCACTGCCTAGCTACTTGGTTACTTTAAAAAGATATACTATACTTATGGGGTTTAGACTTGTAGCGTTTAGATGTAAACCACTGTGGCAGTAAATCAGAAGTGTACCTTGGAATAAGAATCTGAAAGCCTGTGATGAAGTTACCAATTAAATGAAGTAAAATTTCTACCTTCAGCAGTATCTGTATATTTTTTTTCAGCTGTTGTTATTTTTGTTTGTTTTGTGACTTTCTAATACTGAGTGTACTTAGGTGGGGAATACAAAGACTTTTTAGAAGCGTTGCTGAGGTAGCTCCTGAGTGTGGGGCTGAAAACCCCACAGCTGTTAATGATCCGGTCTGGGTTGTGCTGCCGTTGGGGGGGAAGGATGGCCCTCACAAGGGAACGGTGTGTCAGTAGGCAGCATATGGCAATACAGTGCTGTGTCATTCCTCCGAGTCCAGATGGTGTGCCTGTATTTTTAGACAGAATGAGGGGGAAAAAAGCTGACCAATCTCTTTTGGTAGGCACAAAGAACTTTATACATTCCCAAATCAGGCTGCTAAATCCTTCATTCAGATGAGATTTACGTAGTGTGGTTATTTAAGCTATCTTATCTATCTATCCAACAGCCATCTACTGCTAGTCCAAAATATTTTATGTGAACCTGGCTGAGATGTAGTGTGGACTGAATGCTTTGTGCAGTTCTTGAAAGCCAGTATGGGTACATGCAGATGGCCCAAATAGGAATGTTTATTTCCTCACTGTAGTTCTGTAACAGGTGATAGATGTGGAGAGGAGCCAGGGCAGTGCTGAGGCCTGCTGTCTTGGGAATTATTAGGGGGAAGTAGGATCTCATTCTTTGAAGCTTTGTAGCAGCTGATTTATTAGTTTAGGTTCAGAGAATAAGTAATTATTTCTTAGGGACAGGTGTGGGCCTTGCTTAGGTTTTCATAGCCATGTAAAATTTGATTCAGAAGAAAAGAAGATGGATGAAAGCTATTTACTGCTCTCCTTTTTTTTTTTTTTTTTTTTTTTGTTTTCTTTTCTGGGATGAGTCCTGAGAAAAAGTGTGAATAAAGATGCAGGTGCTGAGAATGCAGAAGTGTTGTTGCCCTGCTTTATCTCCTTCTGGCTGTGATTGAAACTTTAAAAAGCAAACTTGTGAGGGTTAAAAATGGGATAGTCTATGGTGCCATACAGGGTCCCAGGCTTTCATATATCAGCTGGAGAGAGTACCAGCAGAACTTCAATGGAAAATGTCCCTGATGTGAGCTTTGGGAGCCATTTGCCACCAAACAACCATGAACTTGTTAATTCCAGAGGTAGTAGAGGCACTCTTGTTTAGTAATGGGAAAGCATTGCTCTTCACTGGCCTGCAAAGTATTTGCAATGCAACCCTGCAATACCATGACAACATTCTGTTACTCACTCTGTTCTTCTCGTGTCAGAAATACTCAGTTTGGCCAGGGACAGCCACAACACGAGGTCGTGTATCAGCCATCAGTGGCATCTAGTGGGCCTTTGGGAGACAGCACTCTGTGGTCCTTCACCTTCCTTATTTCCTAGCCTGCTGTAGATTGACCTCTTTGAAGTCACTAGTGAGGAATAATGCACATTTATTAATTTTCTGTGAAAGCAGGCAGGAAAAAGTTGACTTCTCAGCAGGTTTTTATAAAACCTTAAAAACCTCCACTCTTTCAAAATACAGCAATGGTGAATTCCAGTGACTTGCCAGCCATGTTTAGTTTACTTCATTGTTTCAATGAAAAGTGTGCCTGACATGATGCCTGTATAGTCTTGAAGCCACCACAGCTGTTTGACTTCTCAGTTCAGGGCCTGATGCAGTTGAGTATTGGGATCAGTCTCCTCTTTTCTTTTTCTTTTGCTGTTACCTGAGTTTCATATCAACCATAAGTGAAAAAGATTTTCTTCACTTTTTTAAAGACAGTTGAAGAAGTGATGAGATTGAGTTCCTGATTTAAAATATTTCAGACATTTTCTTCCGTTTAAAATTTATTTTAGTAGACGTCACTGTTAAAAGTGGGTTGTTAATTTATAGGCTTTGTTCAGTTAGCCCTCTCTAGGACCATATGTTATTATTCTATGAATGACACATGGAGGCACATAAAATTTTAGTAACTTTCAGATGGTACAATGAGTTAATCTTGGATTGGAATTTGCATGTATAATGGATATAGTAAATCTGTTTTGTCCCATGTTTTACTCTTTTGTTCCTGAAGAGAGAACCACCATTCTGCATTCAGTAACCATTGCAATTGCTGTGCATAATTAAAACCTTGAGTTCTCTATCCCAGCTGCAGAGGATGTAAAAATTGAGAGCACTCTTAGTTAATTTTAGTTTAATCCTTTGGTTTTTTTGCATCTCTAGGAATGTGACACCCAAGAGAAGATGAACTTTGAGCTCCGCATGCGGGAGGGGATCTGCAGGCTGCTGGCAGTGAGCACGCAGAGGGAGCAGCTCCTGCGCGCTGTGAAGAACCTGCTGGTGTGCAACGCTCGCATCCGGGCCTACAGGGCACAGCTGCGGGCCCCAGGGGAGCAGCAGTGAGTAACAGCTCCAATTCACAGAGCAGCATCCAGCAGGCATTCACTTACAGTCTGTCTAGGAATGTGGATTGAAATCCTTCCTTATCTTCTAAACATAAATTACTTCTGCCTTAAAGCATTACGTTATAAAATAATTCCATTATCTTCTCTTTGCTTTAGAAAATTAAATACAAGTCATATTTTCCTGGGTAGATTTTATTTTTTATATTAATTTAGTATCAAGTAACACAAATGGACATATTTTCTTGATTGTCCTTAGCATACAAAAAGGTGCCTAGCCAAGTCAAAACAAAGCTATCCAAGACAGAACACAGCTATTTGTATTTTTCATTCTTTCTACGGTTGTCAAGGGTCCTTTAATAATGGCCCTATCACGGTTAATTGGTACCCTCTGCTGGCCACTTATGCTAACTACAGCGAAGTGATAAATTTAACACTCGATGGGAAGTAGCTGAAAATATTCTCACCTTATAACTCTTGAAGGAGCTAAAGTATGTGTGTTTTATTTGAATAATGTTACAAAATTTTGGTCTAAATGGAATTTATTTGGTGTGCAATGCTGAGAATCGTGGTGCAGAGACACTGTTGCTCTCAGGTTAGGAATTTATTCAAATATTATATTGCAGTTTAGTGTAGAAACTCTGTGAGTACATGCTTGGCTCCAGTTAATTGTGTCTGTAGGAGCAATTCCACTACTTTTCAGTTTCAGAAATGTTCCCTTATAGGAGAAATGTATTGGAGGAAAGAGCAGTGTTTTCTGTCCACTATTCTGAAGCTGCTTTTGAAAACTGGCTTATGATACATGTGGTATTCTGTAATTATTGCATTTATATTGCTTTTTCTAATAAAATAAGGAGTTTTGCAGTGACTCATCTTTTATTTATGTATTTAGTGATGGAATAATATCAAGTGTGTATATGTGCTGATTTACTCAACTCCTTGTCTTTGTCAGTGAGCCCAGAATGGTGATGGCACATGTCCCGACCAGGGCAGGGACATTTGGAGATGTATCTGAACAGTTGTATTGTGTACTTGATTTGTGACTGCCATGCATTGCTTGGATTTCTGTCTTCAGGGCTATTGAGATGTCCATGGAGGTCATTAGAGGAGATGCATGCTACAGAGTTATTTCTCCATCATTTAAATTATATCTTTGGTACTTGATAGTCCATTTGGAGCTCTTTTTCTTTTGGTATTTGCTTCAGACTGGAATTTGTTTAAGGCTTAATTATTGCAGAGAGAAAATTCTAGGATTTGTCATCTGTGAGTTCTGAAGATATTCTAACTGCCTCTGGAAGTCATGATACTGCTAGCAGCTAGAAATTTTCATTTTATTAATAGAGGAGGAGGCAATTCTTTAAACAATAATAGAACCAATAAATTATAGAACCAATAAATGAAGTTGCATCCTCATTGACACATACAGAAGGCAAAATTTGATAATGTATTAGATCCTGTTGCAGCTGGGAAAGACAAGAAAGATGTGTGTGTGACTTTACTTTGGAGTAAAGTCTTCTAAGGAATTTTAAAAAATGGTGGTGTACCTTCCTCCCAGATTATGCTTAAGAAATTAATGACTCATATCTTAAACCAGAGATACCAAAATTAACTTTAAAGAAAAGCATTTGAAATGAGCTTTAATGTGAAAATCCTGACACTTCTTAGTGTTTAAAGGGTTGAGTTTTAGATATCTAAATGCACAGATCTAAATATCTTTTCTCTTTCTTCTTTTTTGGAGGTCTTCAGAAAATGGGACAAAAGACCGGATGGCATGCAGAGCAAGGGTTGCTATATCAGGTAAGAGGCCAGCTAGACACTTAATTACAGAAGCTAATTAGCTGGACAGTGTCTTCTAATACAAACTATACAGAAAAGATGGTATTTTTAAAGTGTAAATGTGGCTCAGTGCAAGGGGACTTGTGCTTAAGTTACACATGGGCTGTTGAAGATCCTACCCTCTATTTCCATTTTTCTCACAGGGCACTGCACAGAGGGAAATACTTCTTTGCTGTTTGCCATAAACACTGAATGCATTTCAAAGCTACATCAGTGTGAGTGAGCTGAAAACTTTGTTTCTCCCCACAACAGCAGACTTTGAGGTGATAGTACAGGGGTGTCTAACAAATTGAGAGCAGAATCATAACTAGTATGCAAATGTTATTTAGGCAATGCAGATTACATTACTACAGCAAAGATGTAGTGCTATGGCTTCAATGCAGGCTAGTAACAACATTTAACATTTAACAGCCATTCCTAGTGGGCTGTTTTCTAGCCTGTTCTCAAACTTCAGCACTGTGGATTTATTGGTTTGTTTGCCTGTGACAGTAGTGGATGCTACTGCATTCAGCAGTCCTGTGGCTGTTCTGCCAGCTTTGCTGACACATCTGTTTGTGCTCCCTGACCTGCTGCATTAAGATTAGAATAGTGTAGAGCAGCTCACTACTGAAGCTGTTTCAGTTAATTCTGCATATTTTGGTATATCTTTAAGCAAGGTAACTACTAGTAGGAGAAGAGTGATGGAGCACGTGGTTCAATAATGTTTTAATGTTTTTGCCAGCACAGCTGTTTGCAGAATGTGTATCTGTCTTTCCTCCTTATGGCAGTTGGATGAAAGCATCTGTTTGCCTGTCTGTGCTGGGGTTGCACCTTTCTTCAAATTAGGAGAGCTATCTGCAGTGAAGACTTTAGGGTCATAATACACTTCTGCTTTCTATCTTTAGAAAATCAGAATTTTTTAAGAACTCTGTTTTCAGTATGGAAAACTTGCTCAGGATATGAAAGATCTAGCTAGTTTCTTTCAATAAGACCATAGGGGGTGAAATACATCACTTTGTGTTTGGTGCTGTCTGTTAATGATTCTGCACTGTTACCAACACAGTGGCTCTCAAAACTGAAGGTTGTGTCCTCAGAAGTGTGGCAGAGGTCAGGGAGAAGGGGAGGAAGCACAAACTGTCTCTCTGTGCAGCCCAGCCTGGGGGTGCTGGCTGCTGCCGTGCCTCGTCCCTATTCAGGTACCGGTGTCAGGAAGCCTGGCCAGGTCCAGTTTACAGCACAAAAGCCTAAATGTTGTTCTTGGCCTCTGCTGATTTATTCTTTCTATAGGTCACCTCCTGATTTTCTACCCTCAGCAATCCATCCACTTATAAATTTATTAGTGTGTCACATAGTGCATGCCAGATGATGGCTACCAAAAAAGTAGGGCAATCGTGACCGAGTGCAGAAGTTTGGGAAGAGCTGTGCAGGACTGCTGAGGAATATGCTCCTACAGAAAGCAGCTATGTCAGATACTGTGTGGGAAGTGCATTCCTTAATCCACAGCTTTTCACACTTCTATCATTTTTACTTATCCCCCATATTTTTGAATAAATTATGTAATTTATGTTATTGTACCAATCGATTTTTTTTTTGTCAGAAGACAATAGATCAAAGTTGATGAAAAAGCATGATCATAATTTAAAGTAATTTTATAAAGGGATCATTGGGTTTAAATTTGATTAATTGTAGTATTTGAATGTATCCAGTTTGCATCCAAACAGATTTACAGCTAATGGAAACTGAAATTAAGGTGTGTGAAAATTGATCTTTGTTTTTGATAAATGACAGCTCCTTCAGTCCAAGAATGAATTGAAAACTGATTTACAAGTGTCATGTTAAACTTGTTGCAGGATTGATTGTCTATACCCTGATGATTTTCTGACCAAGGTGTAAATTTTTCAGCTAGCAAGATATTGAAAGTGGCACACATAAGTAATCCTTAATCTAGTGCTCTAATTGCTAACAAGGTCTGTTGAGTGCATTAAAATTGTCATTCAGAGTTTGCTATGATTGAAGATAGAGAAAGCTTTTATTTGTAACTGTTTTCACATATGAGTGTAGATTTGAGACCTTTGTATTTTAGGAAAGAAATGTTCTGTGCTTTGTCTCTGACAAAGATGAATATATATATATCTTTTAAAAGTTTGAGAGACTTCTGTAATTATTTTAATGAAACTATTTCTCTTTGTGTAAAACCCCCTATTTTTAGAAATGCTTGCTATGCAAATGCATCTTTAGAAGTGAAAGGCAGTTTCAGATCATGGTGATGTATTGATTTTTAGGAAGTTAGAAGTCTAAAGCTGTATGCTGGTAGTTCACTTGAAAGTTTTTCATTTTCATGAACACTTAAAAATAGATGAATTTGAAAGTTTCAATATTGAAATAGCTTTTATAATAAGATGTCTCATAATAAAAATTAACTGAAATTTGAATTTTTCAGTTACCTTCTGAGACAGAGTGACTAAATGTGATTTCACTTAAGTTTTGTGGGTAAACCCCTGTAGGAATAGATGACAATCTGATGCCAAAATACTGGCACCATTTTGCATCTTAGCATAATGAATGTGGATTTTTCCATCATTCTCATATGAAGACAACACTGGAATCGGCAATGCTTCTTTATAACAATATTGAAGATTTTTGTCACAAGACAGCTGAATTCATGCTGTTCACTGCTGCCATCATGTGTCACTTAATATATTGCATATACTTTTAAACAGCACCCTTGTACTTCAGAAATCAGGCTTGGATTGATAAAGCCCTCACAGCATTTGTCTTTTAACAGGGGACTAATGAAAAACATTGTCTTCACCTGAGTCCTCTAAGCTGGAGGAAAATGTCACTTAGTACTATGTTGAGTTTAGTAGATAAATGGGAAAATTTAGTGAAGAAAATACTTTCCTAATATTAAAATGACAGGCATGATTTAAAATAATGGCTTTGTAATTGCCTCTCTACTGTGGTTCTGAAGTAGAAGGATATTTTTGTGTTAAAAGAAAAAATATTTCTAAACTCTTTTTGCTGACTAAGACAATTCTCACTGGGAATGTGATTACTGAATGTGGTATTTTCTCTATGGTTAGCAAAACAAGACTGAAGTGTTGGCAGTATAAGTATCCCAGTCTTTTCATTAAAACAGGAAGGTTTTCCTCTTGCAGTGGGATGAGTGGTTTTCAGCACCAGGCAAGCAGGATTTTGGTTTACATCTATGCATAATAATGTGCTCAGAGAATGTCTCTCAGGACTATGTTACACAGCTTCTCTGAAATGCTATTTCAGGTACTTTCAAAGGAGATTTAAAATATTCTTTATTCCAGTATAATTTCTAAACAGGAATGATGCTTCAAGTTCAACTAATTATTGCATTTTCTTTTGATGTGGATAATAATCTTGGAATACTTATGCTGTTCTTTGGGTGGAAGGCCCTGTTACCACCAGAACATCAGAAAAAGCAACAACACACTTTGTGTAACTTGTTTTGATCACAGATCTGCAATATTGACTATAACTTAATCTCCCTTCCCTCTTTTTTCCTCCTTTAGATATTCGAATACCATTAATGTGGAAAGGCTCTGACCACTTCAGCAAAAAAGAAAGTATGTAAGATGTAATTAATTACTCTGATAAGCAATGCTTATGCCTGTAAATTTAAACTGAATGAGGAAGTTCATACTCATTTCAACCCCTTTTCTGACCTTTCATTAGGTCTGTATTTTACTCTTTGTTGTGTAAATGATTGTAATTTGAACTTGCTGGTTGTAGCTAGCTGAGTTAGTTCAAAGTCCTGTGGTTCTAAAGAGTCCACCTGAGGAAGAATTCCAGAGGAAGCAACAGAAGAATGTTGTATTAAATGGTTAACTGAGAAACTTCTGATTAAACACATTGTTCTATGTCTTGTCTGCACTTGAGAGAGTACATTGGAGGCTGTTTCCAATGAGAAATTTAAATGAAACTTGACTGTTGGTGTTGAGGGTATTATTGGATAGCCTTCAAGTACATGCATTTTGCTGTGTCATGGAGATTAATCCTAAATCTGTTCCAGCTGTCACCTGGCATTGATTTCACTTTGATTTTCAATAGGGTCAGAGATGCAAAGCATGGCAAAATAGCCTAATCCTATGTAGCACATTCATAAAATGATACAGACTTTGGATCAGATGTTATTTTTTTGTGTAAAATCAATTTTACTACACAAAGTTACATTTTTACTAATGTTTTTGAAGTTGCTAGCAGACACTATACCAGATTACTCAACTTTTTTCCCCTCCTAATAGAGGTAGGCATTTTTTCCCCTTTGTGTATATTGTTCTAGCTATACAGGTCAATTATCATAAAATCCTATGATGAAAATTTGTGGTGGGGAGAATTTGAGGGCAGTTCCTCAGAGGTCTGAGTGACCATTTTGGGTAGTTTTGTTTACTGGCAGTGTTAGTTCTGTGACATGCCCTGTGGCTGATGAAAGTTCTTTGTGACCCTCTCCAGAATCGCAGCGCTACGCAGTGTTCTGTTTGTTCAGCATGGGAGCTGAGGTTTTTGATACTGAGGTGACTCTTGTGGATGAAGCAGTCACAGATATCTGTTTTGAAAATGTAACCATATTGTGAGTATCATTTACTTCTGTTGAATGAAGTACAAATATTGCTGTTTTCTTTTGCAGGTGGATGTGATTATGAATAAGATTGGCTGAGGTCCACTAGGTTTTGCTGTGGGCAAAGGAATCAGTAGAGGCTCTGTTCATTTTAGTGGGTGGAGGATCCCCATCTCTGGAAGGCTGGTTTTGTGTACAAAATGATGCTGGTTGGAGATGTGCCAGTTGATCTGTGCTTCTTTTCATTTTTGCCCTGCTGAAGTATTTTTCTTTATATGAAGAGATAAACTTACATCTCAGGGACAGCATTAAATTATTGCTAAAACCTGAAAGCATTATGACATTATAGGTGTAAATGTTATCTGTCCAGCAGGGTACAGTCTCTTTCCTCATGTAACACCTCATGTCTGTTACACCTACCTGAGTGTGTGCTTGACTCCACTCCCTGCCTTTTGTATCAACAATTTAGAGTCTGTTTTCTGAGGAAGACTGACTGAAAAACTAGAACTACCAAAAACTTTAAATCAAGATCCTGAAAAATGAGTTTAAATCAAATTTTAAATTCTCTTAAACACCCATTCAAGTGAAGAGTGGGGATAAAGATTTAAATCTGCTTCTTAAAATTATGAGACTTAACCATTATAATTTTCAGTGAAGCACTGCAACAAAAGCAGAAAAGGCACCCAAACTTGTCTTGTATCCCACAAGGCATAAAAAGACTTGATAGAAAAGCTTTTGGAATTATTTCATTATGGCATGTGTGTGATGACATGATTTGGATCTGAAAGATGAGGTTAGGCTTCTGGCTTGATGACTAAGCTTGAGAGCAAGAGAATCAGTAAAACTGAAAACTAAGAAAGGTTGTGGGCCAGAGGATGAAGCAGTAGGTAATTAAGTTGTAAAGAACAGATTTTATTAGACAGCATTTTTTCAGTAATTTGAAGGGGATGAGGTGCAGCTAGGATGTCTTTTAAACAGCTCAGTCTGACTTAGGACCATAGGCAGGGATAGGTTTCCAATCATGTGATTTTTGTGTAACAGTAGAGGGCAGATTTAAGTGTGTTTGAATGTCTTGCCTGTGTATTTCCATAACGTGGGTGTTTTTTCCATTTTTAACCTAAATGTTGAATTTCCTGTTTGTAATTGTTTATGCTGCAATTATCCATCTCATGACCCCAATACCAAGTTACTACTGTGTACTCTAGTCCTTAATTCCATATTAATGTATATCTGTGCCTGAATGGTCTGGCATTGCTTCCCTTGATTAGAAATATCTTATTTAATCTATAAATAGCAGAAGCTTTCCTTGGCTCCACACACAGTTTGTTAACAAATGCTCTGAAATTTTCTCCTCCCCCACTTCAGTGATGAAGCAAGCCCAGATTTCCAGGTGAAGGTTGAAGTCTATAGCTGCTGTACAGAGGAGTCTTTATGTATAACAAACACTCCTAAGAAACTGGCAAAGAAACTTAAAACATCCCTCAGCAAAGCTACAGGGAAGAAACTCAAAGCTGCACTGGAAGAAGACAGCACTGAACCCCTTTTGCCTGCTGACCCAGTCATCCAGTAAGCCACATATATTGATGTTCTGGTTTTGTAGCTTTTAAAATAGAAATAGACCAAATATAATTGTGAATTTTTGGCAAACTGCCAAGAAACTGGTTTTTTCTCTACTTGCCCAAGTGAAAAAAAATTTACATTTTAAATAGGAAATGAGAAAGTAGGTGTGAATTCCAACCATGTCGCTGAGCCTTGGGGCCTGGTTCTGATCTTGAAACACACAAGCAGCCTTTATCTGTGTGCTCCACAGCCAGCCAGCTGCTAAATCCACTGTTCTTTGCAAACTCCATAATATTTCTAGTTTGATCTCTAGGGCAAGTTGAGCTTGTACAGTCTGTGTGTGACTCTCTGTCCATCCACCTCTTCTCCTTCCCCCTTCCCTGTTTATTTCCTCCCCCATACTATTTCTGCACCCAGCCAGTGTTGCTCATACCTGACAGGTAGATATGTGTAAAAGTTCCAAGACGTGTGAAATAGCAAAAGTTGTGTATGTAGGCAGGAGAACCCACTCCTGTACCCTCTTCCCTAATTCCACTTGCCAGCTTTTCAGTGAAACTCTGCACTGCCAAAGGCACTTTATGGTTACTTAGCAGGAGATTTCTGAATTGACTCTAGCACAGGACATTTTAAAATGACTTACTGATTTTCAGTGTTCATAGGCATAAGGGCTTTTCCCAATAATTTACCTGTTTCCTTTTAAAAATTAACTGCCTGCTGATATTTTCCAGCTACTTCAATTTCATTGGGATGTAAGCAGGCCAAATACTGAATTTGTAAATATTAATAGCATTGGTTTTTTATTGATTTATATTTTTTTAGAAATAAATTTTTTCAAGGAATTCCTTTTTTTTTTTGGCAACTGACAGTAAAGAATCAATGCTTAATTCTTGCTAGGTGTTTAGTCTTAGTCTAGTTTCATATATTTATTTGCTGGGATTTTAAAAGGAAACATTCAAGCATATTCTGTCTTTGTTGAACTGATATAACTGTAAACTGATTTTTCTGTTTGACTCAAAAATAGACATCCAAGACATCTTATCCACAGGGCAAAACAAATTTTATCACTGACTTTCCAGTGGATTCCACCTAATGACAATGCATTTTTCAATGTGCATCATGTCAGGTGGCTGTGCTTCAGCTGAGCCATGAGACACTGTCATTAGACACAGTTTGGATCAGATATAACCACTGCCTTCTCTGCTCCAGTATGGATTGCCTGTCTTTTCAGGAAAAACACCAGGAGGCAATTTAAACAGCTGCCCCCTCCCCTGGGTTTTGCTTTTGGTTTCTCAATTGAATTTTCCTTCCCTCCATCTTGGAAGTTTGTTTCTACTCTAGATAATCATCTCAGAGTGGCTATTACTTTCTTAACACAATTAAATGAACAATGAAGTGTTAAATGATGGCCTTGCTGGGTGATTAAAATAGTTGTTTGGAAAGAAATGGGTTCTTATAGGCAGAAAATAAGTTGTCAATTTTTTTATATGTTCCCCCAAGGATTTATATTAGTTAGACCTTGGAATGTAGCCCTTATAAAAGGGAAGAGACTGTAAGATTACAAGAGATCTTTCAAGTATTCCCAGAGAGTTTTACCAGTCCAGCAGGGGAAATTAAACTGCAACAAAAAAGTGAACTTTCTCTATTATGCGAACACCTTTTCTCTGTAGATTTCATTTGTACAAGCCTTTTTCTTTCCAATGCACACATGAGTGAAATTCTCCATTTCCCAAAAACTCTGTGATCCCTCTGTTTCAAACTTCTTGGCTTAGAAATCTCTCTGGTTAGTGAGGAAACTCTCAGACTTGGAACTTCTCAAAAAAGCTTAGTGATAAAGGGCTTGATTGGTTGCTTAAGTTAGTTAATTTGGAATATACTGATATTCTTTTCTAATTATCCCTCATTTACTTTCTATACAGTCTTTTGCCTGCTTAGTTTTTCAATTCTAGCTTAATTTTTTTTTGTTTTTACATTTTTTATAGAAGAAAAAATTTTTTTTTGCAGTTTTGCTATTAAATTGCAGTGTAACCAGGTTGCTCTTTGGATAAATCACTGGAGAGGGTCCCTCAAGTGCTGTTTACTGGTTTGCAGACCCGGCTGTGCAGGCACTGCTTGTTGTTTGATGTTTTGTCCCCCACTGGCCTGAGGTGCAGCAGCTTCCCTGTCCTGTGTTTGATTTGGCACATCCCCAGTGATATTTAGCTGAAGTACACAGTCTAATCTGGTGGCCTCACTTTTATGGTTGGGTTCTTGTTAGCACCTGAAGGTTATATTTGGTTTTACCCTCTATTATTTAAGATCTGATTGAATATTGAGCATATTGATTATTTTTTTTACCTCACAAGTCTTCCACTCACTCCTTCACTCACACTGAATGAGTGAACTGAGATTGGGATTTCTAACAGTGGGTTTAATATTCAGGAATAGATCCTGGAATTGAAGATGTCTTAATTAACATACATGGATGGAGTGTTACAGTTACACCTTCCCACACCCAGGTCTGTGTGGAAACTTGGGTGCCTCTGTCTCTTGATCAGTAAACAGATTTAACAATGAGCCTTTGCCACAGGCCTGTTGTGGGGATGAGCTGCTTGGGTTTTTTTAATGAAGTTGTTACATGGAAAAATACTACAGATATGCAAAGTACTGAATGAGATGCAGCAGGCAGATTATTCTTTGTTATACAAAGAAACTGCCATTTAAGGCAGTTAGCTAATTCTCTGAAATGCAAAGGAAAAACACAGTCAACAATCCTGATTAGCCAGTTAAATCTGAAAAATATCTGTAGATAAAACTTTCCTAAATTATATTGCAGCTGCCTGAAAGGAATGACTTGTATTTTAGAATGAAAATGTTACTCTGGAGCATATTTTAAAAGTGAAGTAGCTATTTTTTTTGGCAACGTTGTTGTGGTAATTAGTCATGCTTTAGAAAAAAAAGTAACTTTAGAATCAGCACAGCAGTTTTATCTGTGAGAAGAAACTGAACTTTTTGGTACACTTTAAATAGAATGGTAATGCATTGCTCAACTGCTTGGTCAAACATAATCAGTGGATAATCTTTTGTTAAGGAACAGTTTAGCAGGGGATATATACAAATGCTGATGGGTTTTTGTTCAGATTTCCCTCTTGAAGTGCTCCATAGCAGTGGTTTTTCACCCAGCATGTTATATTGTATTTAATTTTCTCTTTGTTCCCTGGAGACAGATATGTAACACACCTTCCCTCCAACAAACTTCCTACTTTTCCTCCTCCTCTGTCCTTAGGGCTAGGGGGAGGTAGACACTCTCCTTATTTATCTGCACAGCCAAAGGTCTGAAAACTCTGTGTTCCCACTGTGCCAGTCAGAAAAATAAAATTTGAGCAGTACTAAGATGGAAAAAACTATTCTTGATGAACTTAGTTCAATGGGGTCTTCTCAGCTTTTACACCACTAAGCTTTCTTATGTCCTACTGAAGTTATTTTAAGGATCTTGTGCTAGATCCTGTTGGGGAGAGTAGTTAGTGATTTGGAGGGGTTTGTTTTCTTGTGAACTTTGTTCTAACTGCCATTAGCCAGGTGGAATTCCTACTGCACTGCTGGACTATAAATCTGTTACTTGGTCCAATGAGTATTTTAGAGAAAAGGTTAAAAGTACTAAATTTATACCAGTTTATTCCAAGAACTGCATTCCACAATTGCACTGTGCTGAATTGTAAGAGTGATACTTTTTTCCCCTAGGCAAAATGCAAAACTAAGATAAAAGATTCCGAAACCTCTAAGTCCAATAAGTGAAAAGAAATCCTTTCTGCTACAAAACTGACCATAGGATTTCTGTACAGATTTCTGCCTGTGAATAATTGGATGATTATATAAAAAATACATATATAAACAACTGGTTTATAAAGTGTAGTCTGGATAGGCAAAGCAAAGAGCAGAGCAACATGGAGAAGCATTATAATGCCTTTTAATTTTTAACCTGTATTTTCAGATAAAGTTTGTCATCAGTTGTTCTATTAACTTTAGGAATTTTTGAACCTATTACCAAATCTAATTGCTTTAGGCCTAGGAATAAGAGCTGTAAACTCCTATTGAAGTTACTTGGTGTCTGCCTAGAGGGGAGAGGTGCTCAGAGCATGCAGAGGGTGCAGAGGTTTGGGTGGCACAGCCTGTGGGCCTGTGTTTGGCTGCTGCTGCCTCTTCAGGAAGCACAAGCCCAGCTGGAGGCAGGGACCACCTGAGAGGTGTCCTGGCCTGCAGGTCCCAGAGGGGAGGCAGCAGAAAGAGTTGGAAGGAATGATGGCATTGGCCTGGAACTGGACCTACACACAGAGGGGCAGGAGATGGGGATCTGGGAAGGACAGGAACAGAATGGGGGACAGTGTTTACAAGGTGAGCCAGAGACACAGGAGTTGTGTGGGAAGAGGTTGGAGGTGTCCATCTGTGGTCACTGCCAGGTCCTGCCCTGCACCTTGCTGTGTCCTTGTACCCAAATGTGGTCTCTCAGGTGTGTCTAGACTCTCTTTAATGACTGCCTGAGCAGCACAAAGCAGGAATGTCCTAAACATGTCTTTTCTTTCACATTTAGTGGAGCAAAGTTCAGTTTGCTGGCATACACCACTCTGGGGCTGGAAAGTGCTGAGGACAATTTCAGGACCCACAACCTTACCATTACAGGAAATGGTAAGTACATATGGTATCAATTTAAGGAAATAAAAAACCAGTAACATTTTGCATTAAAGTCTTGTAAACTAAAGAGCTTAAAGAGATTATTTTTCTTGATACTCAATATAGAACAACTTTAATAAAATATTTAACGGCTCTAAACCAGGCATCTGTACACAGCTGAATAAACTAAAAGTTGAGTAAAATTTCAAGTCCAGATGAAAATTTAATTCCTTTGGGAGTTTCTTCTGTCATTTGCATCTCCATCTTATGTGAGTTGGAGTTATATACAAATTATTTCCCCTTCCTCACAACCAAGGAAGGGTATCAGAATGAAGAACAGCTTGTTTCTCTGTAGTCAGAAGGAAAAAGAAAAATTGCTTCATTTTGGTGAAATTGTTTGAGGCCCAGATTTAACACAGGATGTAAGAGTGTGTGTGCTTGCAGTCTGTGCTGCCTGCTGTCCTTCAGCTTGGGGGCAGCACGAGTTGGGAGCAGCCAGCCTGGATGCTGGCACTGTGGGACTGGTTATGCTGCAGCTGATGGTGGTGTTCTCACTTTTTGGTACTTTGTCCATTATTTTCTGCAAGGATAGCCCCTCCCAAAAGCCATCCTCCAATTGTTAACTTGAGGCATGGGACTCTCACTGTTGCTTCTGGGAATTTAAATCATTTACTGGGGTAAACTTGACCTCAGAGGGAATTTCCTTCTTTACATTTCAGTAATTCTGAATAAGTACAGATTTGAAGATTTATGGGGCATTTTTTTCTTGAAGTGTTGGATGAATAATTCTGAGTACCTTTGATATTTGTAAGCCTTTCTTTATTAGTACTTTATAACTTTCTTCTTGAAGTTCCTTTTTCTGACATTAATTTACATAATTTAGTCTGGTGAGGAAGGACATACCTGGATATTTTGGTTCATTACAAGCATTTCCAAACCTTGACCAAAGACAGTCACATTAGTGGAACATTGCATTGCCTATTTCTAATTACAGAAGAGAAAGGCTATTGCACAGTGGAGCTGAGTGATTCCAATTCATTAGGAACTCCTTGGAACCCTAAATGCTCCTCTAGTGCTGAAGGCAAAAGTAGATACAAATTCCTTATTGAAGCAACCTGAGGCAAAGTGCTCATGTATGAAGGTAGCTGTGTGCCACAATGGGGTGGGCTCAGGATCACACGAGATGAGAGGGCACTTACCTTTCAAAGAGTTTCTAGCTCTGAAATGAGCCACATTTTATGTAAGAACAACTCTTTTTTGCAGAGCAATATTGCCATTTTTACTTGAAATTATTTTGGAATTTACTAATTTTTTCAATTAAAAAACATTTCCTGAAGACTAACAATCAGTTTTAATCTAATCCCACAGGATTAAATCTTGTTCCTTAAAATATGAAAATATGCTTATTTAGACTCAGGATCTTAATGCAAAAACAGCTGTAGAAAGCTAAACTATATGTTCAGGGCAGGTTTTCAGACCTGGGTCTTTGTCTCTTTTGCCTTTTTCTTTTCCCCAGAGGAATCCTCTTTTTGGCTGCCCCTGTATGGGAACATGTGCTGCCGTTTAGTTGTGCAGCCCTCCTGCATGGCCAGGGATATGATGGCAGGATTTCTAAATCAGCAGGTAAGGAGCCCTTGCTTGTGTTTGCATCCTGGGCTGTTAAAAGCTGTCACTAAGAGTCAACTGTTAGAACATTTGCTGTTACCTGAAGTGGTGTGTGGAGAACTGCTGTTCTTTACCTGCTCTGCCTAGAGCAAGGGGGAAACTCTCTCACAGCTACATTCACAAAGGTGCCTTCAGTGGCTGAGCATGGAGAAATCAATGTTTCCTTGGCATGAGTGATGTAGGCTGTTAGTAAAGATCAAGTAAAACTCTTGTTTCAGAGTTGGTGTGCAGTGGTACTTGATGGCATCAGTCCTAGTGATCCCACGGCTCTCATCCTTGTACATAGCCCTTGTTGTGCTGCCACAAGAGTTCTGTCCCAGCATGGTGAATCAGGCTGCTGAACAGAGCCACATCTAAACTCATCCCTTCAGAAATGATTCATGTGAACTCACTTCACTTCTCTATTTTGGTTTGTTGCACAACTAGGCAAATGAGAAGGTGATAGTGGAGGGCCAGAGGGTCTGGGTCATTTGTCAGGAGTGCTGAATTACAGGCTTTAAACTGGTTGTGAAACTGTTATGGTTTATGAAAGCTGTTCAGAAAATTCATTTGAGGAAGTGGAAATTCTAGACAAATGTCTTTGCTTGACATTTGTTGAATGTACTGTGTATTTCCAAAGTGAAATACTCTTTTTATTTCTATTATTGTGCAATTGCTGTAGCTAATAAAGGTGCTTTCTTTTTTTACACTAGACACCAGATCTAGATTTCATTCTGTACTAACCAGCAGATTCTGTATTATTAGTGTCACATGGCAAGTCTGTGAAAACTGTAAAACACCAGAAGACATTTCAAGTACTGCTAACATTTCAGATATCAGTGATTGGAATGTTCTGTAACAGAAAGTTTTTGTTGTAGGAATGAATTTGGTGCAGCCAAGGTTTGATCACTCAGGGCTGGTATGTGTGCACCTTGCAATATTGGTTGTGTTTTAGGTTTATGTTTGGCAATTTCTCACTACTTCTTCCCCTTAGCAAATGGTAGGAGGCCTGACAAGCTGGAGGAGGCTGTACTGTGTACTGAGAGGTGGCAAACTCCTTTGTTATTACTCACCAGAAGAAATTGAGGCTAAAGTGGAGCCAGCATTGACAGTTTCCATCAACAAGGTAAAATTGGTTGTATGGGGATTTTTTGTTTGTTTTGTTATTAAACAAAATCAAATGGGGGGTTTGGTTAAAATTAATTTTATTATTTTGGGGGATGTTCTTTTTAGTTTAAGAAATGTGCAGTCATTTGGGCCCTAACTGCTGGTATGCAGAGTGCTTTATAGGTAGAATGAGGGTGGGATGTACTTCAGTGAAATTTGCAGTCCCCCAGCAGGAGCATAACATTCCTTAGCTGTGGATGTAAATTCCTTCTATTGCATTAGACTGGTTAGCACAGAGGCAAAAAGGGGGGTGTTTTTCTATAGGAAAAGTAATAACCTTTTATATCACAGCTCTATAAGACAGCCCTTGGAAATGTATTGCTTACAATCCCCCAGCAATGCTTTGGTCGAATTTTGTCCTCAGCAAGGTGGCATTCCAACAAAAGCTTTTTTGTTGTTACATGTTATTTGGCCACAGTCTTAATGAGAAGGAGAAATGGAAAATTTTTCAAAATATTTTAGTGCCTTAAAATAAGCTGCTTTTCTTAATGCTGGTTTTGTCCAGAGCATAATAACTTTGGAAATGCTGTTCTCTAGGATGATATTATTGCTGTTGTTCATGCCCTGATTGAAAAACCTGAGTTTAAAATGTAATTTTAAAACGTTGCTTACTATTTGGCCAAAGAAGCAGTAATTGACCTGCAGTAAATATTTAAATTAGTAATGTTATGGGAAGGACCTTGCAGAATGGCAAAGTCCATTAGAGGGAACAGATGCTTTCAACAACTGGCTGTGGTGCAGGCACCAAGGGTTACTGTCCCATAAGGATGGGCAGGGGAGTTCAATGTTTGCAGTGCCATGGCTGATCTCCCAGAGGGAACAGACCCATCTGGGAGCTGTGTTGAGCACAGGCTGCTCTGGGTTCTGCTGCTGCCCTGCAGTGCCAGGCAGGCCCAGGCAGTGCTGGGGGCTCCAGGCAGGGCAGCTGGGGCAGCAGGAGCCTCACCCTGTTTGCCTCTCACCAGTTTTACCCCGCTCATTTCATGGCTGCACGAACGCCTGGGTGGTGCAAGCACGGGCTCAGCCCTGGCTGGGGGCATGGGGTGACAAGGAATGATTCCTACAGCAGCAGAATCAGCTCTGGGTGCCTTGAGGGTTCCTGCAGAGGTGACTGCATTCTCGTTCAGAGTGAGACTGCTGTGGAACCCAAACATTTAAATGGGTTGGAACAATGTGACCTGTTTGTGCTAGGATGGTTTTTTTAATTGCTAAGATTTAAATTGATTCCTTAAATAAAGTTACCTGTTCTTCTAGTGTTATTTTTTCCTCCAACTGTTCATACATTTACATTAAATAAATATTTATACTGTGATATGTATTTAAGTAGGTTTACTTCTTCAGTCACTTCCAATTTCACTGTCAGCCTCTGCCACAAATCTGTTTTCCAGCTGTTCACAGTATCAGTTAAGAAATGGTAAACTTTAATAAATTATAGAATGACTAAATAATTCTAAAACATGACAGGAATATTTTTTAAAATTATCTCTCAGGTTGCCTCATGTCTTTCCTTGGAGTTCTCTGTTTTAGTCTAAATCCTGATTTTGCTTTTCCTTGTAAAGTAACCATATTGTACTAAGATATTTTGCTCCTTCAAATAACCTATGCACCTAGAACCTAAAATCCAGCTTGATAAGCCTTTGCTGAGAGATTGCCCTTATGTTTGCAGGGTGTCCTTAAAGCTAACTTGTAAAAGGTACATGATTTATGTGTCTTACACCATTTTACAAAAATATCAGGCTGCTGGAGAATGACTGTGAATCCTTCTTCAATGGAAATAAAAACAAAACAAAAAAAATGCTATTGAAAACATATTTGGATCCTTTACTACTTAAACAGTTTCTGTTGAAAATAACTTAATGCCTGCAGATGTTTTCTGATTCCTTTGTTATGAAATTTCTCTTAGGGATTAGATGGAAGCAGACTAATCATATGGGCTTGTCTGCTACATGTTGTTAAAGAAATTTCACACAGCAATTTCAAAGTGAAAGTTGAGACTGAACATCAACTCTAGACATTCTAACTAAAATCTCTTTGGGTTGCATATGTGGCATTTTCATTTGTAATGTGAAGTTGATCCTTTACATGTAATTTAAAGATACTTTCTGAGAAGTAATGAAATCATCTGGATTTATGAGAAATTCTCTGGAAAATGTTCACACCAATAGCTGTATTTGCAATTCCCTTTGAATTGAGACTTGAAGAAGCCATTAAGACCAGCAAAGTCATTACTTCAGCTTTAGATGACTTCACTGCTACTGCTGTTGAGCAAGAATGGTTCTGCAGTTCCTATTATGCAAGTGCTACTGTTATTGTTCCAGCTAAATGTGATTATAACATATTATATTGCACAACTAAGTAGGAAAAGAGAAATGATGTTTTCTATAGCAAAGAAAATTTACTGGAATCCAATTTGAAGAAATATCCTTTATAGGCCAGTTCCTGATTTTTTTTTCAAGTTTTCTTTAATTTGAAATGAAAAATAAAGGCCTTGCCTACACGTGAAAGCTTATTAAATTGGTGCATGTTCCAGCAGTTCATGTTACTTGCTCAGTGTTTGGAATACATAATCTACTGTGTTTGGTTCATAGATTATAAAACTTTTTTTTTGCCATGGGTGCCTGAAGCTGTAGGGGTTCTGGGATCTTGCTTCAAATTGCTGGAGTCCCACGGTTTCCTTCCTGGCACGTTTTGCCCATGCAGTCCTGGGGCTCTCTCCGTGCCCCTGCTGATGGCTGAGGGGAGCAGGGTGAGGAGTGAGGGTTTGCAGGCTCAGGCTCATGGGAGCACTGCTGACCAGTGCAGCAGGAGCAGAGGCACTAAATCAATTACCTTGAATGACAGTCCTTGGTGGTACAGCTGTTCTGGCCAGGTCAGGTACAGGACTTTGTTGGGAAATGTGGTGATGGTTGCAGCAATGTAACTTCAAGGGAACCGTCCATATTTCTAGGGAAGCAGGGAGTTCACCCTTGGGCTGGAGCAGAGGAATATGGATGTCAGTTCTGGACCATGTGAGCTTTTAGGGAGCCAGCAGCATGAGCAATATTCACTGTGCGTGTTGGGGAACTCCGGCACAGGGAAATGAGATAAGCCCTGAAAATATCTGTATTCTCTGTGGTAAGGACTTTGTCCCACTGGTTGGCTTAGGAAAAGCCTTCATAGCTGTGAAAATACACTGGAAAAGCACAGGCTAGTTAAGTACCTCCCAATGTCTGGTGTCTCACATCCCAGTGCTCAGTTTAGTCTTGCAGTTGCTTGAAACAGGTTGTGGATGCAGGCAGGGGAAGCAGGTGGAACACCCAGATCCTTGTACCACACGTGCTCAAACTGAGCAGTTTGAAAGCTGCTTTATTGGCTCACTGCTGCTTCACAAAATGTTTGCTGGTCATGTATTGCTATCTCCTTTTCCATGCTTCCAGCTGCTGCATTGCTCCCAAGAACAATGGCACAGACATCCTGATATTGCTTATCCATGTCATACTGACCAGCCAGTGGCCAAGAGGATGTCACATTAGTACAAGCTCACAAAACAAGGAAGGGACAAAATATTAACTGATAGACTGAATTTGGTCTTCTGCATAAATGCGTTTGAAAGCCATAATTTGAAATGTAACCATTTTTCCCTACTTGATTAAAAAAATTCATGGAAATTATTAATATTACAACAGAAACCAATGCATGTACAGGTTATACTTGCTTCCAGTGTTGTACTGAATTTCAGTTTGTTTTATTTTTTTTGTACTAAAAACATGAAGAGAGTTTGTTTTATGTGATTTGATTTGTTTAACCTTAAAATAGATACACAGACCTTGATCTCTAGGTTATTCAATGTTTTTAAGAACTGTAATTTGTTCTGATGTCTTAAAATGGTCTTTATAACCAGTGCTTTTTAGTGTGTCAGGAATGGCTTATCGAGAAAATGTTGTACTTCAGCAGTAAAAATGTGTCTTCTTGTTGGCTTAAAATACAAGCTTTCCAGAGAGGCATTATCAGGCAAAGAGATTTTATTTGTGGGGAGAAATATACAGTAAGGTTGGTATTTACAAATGCCATCTATTTTTCCCTTTTACTCTTTCCCCATCTTCAAAGAAACAATCTTTTGCATAAAGAATATAAAACTGGCTTCAGCCTCCCCAGAAGAGTCACTTGAGTTCAAGATTCAATTGTTTTCCTGTTGCCATCCACTGATTGTTCTGCTCTTTACAATTGCTACAGCAGAGTTGGCTCAGTTTTTTTATAAGACTGGGAAAGATATTATTACAACATGGTAAATTAAAACACTTTTTGTTGTGTTTTTTTGGGGTGGTTTTTCTGCTTGTTTTGTTTTTAATAGCTTTTTGTTGGTTTGGGTTTTGCTTTTATGAAGGGGAACTGGGCATGTCGTGTAATTCACCCAAGGCTGACAAATTCATCAGCCCATTGCTGCAATGGCGTCTCGTACGACTGCTGAAATATTCAAGCATCAGATAGAGATTGCTGCTTGAGGATTCATCTCCTTTGAATAAAACCACAGTTGTGGGATAAAACCTGCAGCAAACATCATTAAATAAACTTGTGTGTATGGTATGCTTGAAGTTCTTACCTGTCAAATGTTAATCTATTTGATTTCATTTTTTGCTGGTATCTATGGTTACCTGAGTTAATGGGATATAGAGCACTGATGGATGAATTACTTCATCTCCTATTTTTAGACAGAATTTAAATGAACATATCCATCAGATATACTACAAGCAGTTGTTGGTATTTCAAATGGTTACTTCAGTAATGCATTTAAAATCTGGGGAATGGTCTGTAGAGTAACTTTTGTTTTTCTGAGTATCGGAACTAGGCTTATCCCCATGGGATCCCGTGCGTAAACTTAATTTCTGTAGATGTGTGTTTAATGTCTTTAGCAGATGTTTGACATTTGCTTGAGTTGTGTAGAAGGGAACTGGTTGTTCCATCCTCCTTGATTTTGAGGAGCCACCTTTGTGGTCAGGTTCCCTGTCCATCCAGACAGGAGATGTTTGAACAGAGCCCTGGCTGTGACTGTTGGCCTCCTTCAAATCCTGGGCACTGCCCACGCCAGGAGTGCCCCGGGGTGGCAGGGGGCAGTGCAGGCTCCTGCTGGGTGTTGGGTGTCCTCATGTCCTGCTGGGCGCAGGGCTGGCTGCAGGGGGCTGCCTGCTGCCCTGGCACCAGAGCTCACCACTCTGCTCTCCTGGCTGTGCCACAAATCCTCTGAGGAGCAGTGCTGTAATGGGCTGCTGCTTCTCCAGTCAGCTCAAGTTGCGCGTGCAAAGACATTCCCAGGGCTTCTCCTTTACTTCTACAAATAAAGTGATGTTAGTTGTTTTAATTTGCTCATCGTGTTGTGAGGAGCAGCAATGTTGACCAGTTGCCTTCTGGAATTCTTTTAGTTGTGTTTAGCTAAACTTAAAGCTTTTAGCATTTTTCACACACACAAAAATCACTGAGTTAGGGATAAGTGGTTTGTTTGGTTTTTTTAAAATTGTAGTAATGCCATAACAAAGAAAGTAAATACTCTGAAAATACCACTGGATCTAGTCTAGAGCAATTGAACTATGTTCCTGAACAGAAGGAAAAATCTTAACAGTGCTGCTGTGTAATATGAGAGCTTTTCTAACTCTAGCTGAAGAGATTTTTTAGACTTGTGCTATACTTCTTGGATATATATATACACACATTTAATTATTTCTATGTAGCTTTTTCTAATTAAGTTAAAACTAAAATGTCTATTTTAAAATGGGAAATATTTTTTTTTCTATTAGAGCAAAATCTTATTCTAGTAAAACTATAGGGGTTACTGCTACAAACGCCCCTTTAAAGATGGCCTAGGTAAGTTTCTTTTTAATTTTTCCACTCTATTGCATTACCCTGAATGTCCTGCTGCACTAAGATGAACATTAAAAGGATACAAGTTTCCAATGCAGTGGGTAAACAATGGCCCACAGAAGTGCAGTAGCAGGTGTAAATGGTGGCTGTAATAATGTGCTTGTCCATCTGAATCATTTGGGGAAAAGGAGCTGCTTGCTGTTATTGTAGATTATTCACTAAACTGCTGTGGAGAAGAGTGAGCACTGTGAGGTGAGCTGGTGAGGGTAGAGAGAAGGGGAACATAGAATTACAGTACATTCTGTAATTCAGACTGAACTGTAGTAATTGTGCTTTATTCCCTTATTTTTCATGCTTTATGATAAAACAATTTTATAATCAGTTCCTGACATTGGATGTTTTTTTTTCAATTGGTATTAATCTGAAGTAGACAAAAAAGCAAATTCTGCCTTCCTTACACTGTCACTGGCCCTAAGCTGATGGCAGTGTGAAGCAGTAAGTCACAGCACAGTTTGTTGTTCCTAGGAAACCAGGATTCGAGCTGTGGATAAGGACTCCAGCAGAGGAGCCAATAACTTCTCTGTTATCAACCCCGTGTCTGGAGAGGGTGTGACGCAACGTTTTGCTGCTGACAGTAGGGATGAACTTCATCAGTGGATGGAGGCTTTCTGGCAGCACTTTTATGATCTGAGTAAGTAAGCAGTGCTGGCAGCGTGCCCTCCGAATGGGGCATTATGTAACATCAAAGGGATCTTTGAGCAATTTGATTTGCAGTTGCCTCATAAGCCTTTGTTTGCAGCAACGAGAAGAAATATGTTCTCTGGGATAATGCTGGGTGGTGGTCGAAGTCGTTGGAAGGCAAATATTTGACTAAACCAAAGTCCATGTGTTCTTGCAGGAAATCAGAGGCAGAGTATGTCCATCAATCTCAAAAAACTTGTTCTCTCAGCAGTGTTCTTGATAATGTTCTTAAAGACTGATAAATTCTCACCATCTCTTCCTCCTTCCCACTGTAGTGGGAGGAGTCCACCTCTGCCTGGGCACCCAGCCAGTGCTGTGCTGCTTTGGTGAGATCCTGCAGTATCAAACCTGGGTGTGGAAGCCTTAGTGCCAGGTGGTGAGGATGCTGGAATCGTGTGGGGCCTTGGCTGGGATGTGGATTCAGCCAGCTATTGGAAGCAGTCACAAGTAAACTTGGGGTCTCCTTAGCAATGTTATGGATGAATTAAATTGCAATTTGTTATAACAGGGATTGCTTGATTCTGTTGTAGTTCAAAGGTTTTGGCAGCTCTCATCACATGGGAATATGCTCACCCAGCCACACTCCATCCAGCTGGGCAAATACACACTGCTTACCTGGCTCTGGTAAAAGCTGCGCCTCAGCCTTTGCAACAGATGTTAAAGGGTTACCCTGATCCTTTGGCAAACCTCTGGAACAGCCCTGATCTTACATGGCAGAGGGAACTCATTTGTTGTGTGAAATATTATTGAAATTGTATATTGTGCTCCTTGTTTATAACCAAATCTTTATTATAAAAACTACATAGATTAATTTGCCTGTGTCTTTTTTCTCTGCTTTCTGCTTGACTCACAGATTTACTGAGAGTAGAGACTGTCAGCTTTTGTGCTGCCATTGACAAAGTAGAGTTGCTTCCTGATAGGCATTTTTGTCAGGTCAGAAAACAAAACCAGGTCAATTAATGAAATATCAGTCTTTAGTCAGAGACAACACCAATCAAATAATTGAACTGAGGCTGTAGAAACTCAGAGTCATAGTTGTATTTCCAGTCATTTTTAACTTTGATTTACAATGAGAAAAAGCACTATCAATTAAAGAAACACACCAAGCAAAAACTAGGGCATCCTCTTTAAATTATCTGTAGAGTAGGGTAAAAGATCTACTTCTTATTCATTATAGATAGAATACTACCCACAGAATTTTTTGAGACATTTTCTTTAGATTCAGAAAAAAAATGGGTCACTTGGCATTTAAATGCCTTTTTTCTTCCCTGGTTCTAAAATTCTCTTAAAATTAATGTGCTCAGAAAACTTGGAATGATTGGTATGAACAAAGTAATTTTACTGTGTCTTGTTTTCCTTAAGGTCAAAATCTATTAATAGAAAAAGAGATTTCCTTGTCTGCTAAGGGATAAAAGGCAAGTTATCCTCTATTAAAAACAGAATGTTCCTTTGCCGTGACATTGTAACATTGCTGTATAACATCCAGCTTGCAGGATATTGGAGGTTGTTCCTGATAACTTGATGAAGCTTCCCAAACCTTAATTTTTTTTTCTTTTTTTTTCCCCTTGGATTTATACTGTTTGGGGATTTGAAGGCAAATTATGATCTTTAACCATCATAGTCTAACAGTAATGCTGGGATGCTTAAATTCCATCTAGGATCTTACGACCTTTGTGCTAAGAGAATGAATACAGGGATGAAAATACAAATGCATCCTGAGCATTCCTGCTAAACAAAAGTAAATTCTCACTGTTTAGTATTACTTTGGAGATAGTTTCCTGACACAACCTAACAACTTCCATTTTTTTTCCAGGCTGATGTGTTTAAGTTCCAGTCATTGTTCTCTTTTCTCTCTCAGGCCAGTGGAAGCATTGTTGTGAGGAACTTATGAAAATTGAGATTATGTCACCACGGAAACCACCTTTGTTCTTGACAAAGGAAGCGACCTCCGTCTACCATGATATGAGTAAGTGGGATTTGCCTTTTCAAGTTGCAGAGTAACAGAAACAACATTGTCTGAATTCAGATGGCTTCTGGTGGTGGTGGTGAAACACTGAGTTTTTCAAGGACAATTCAGACAATGAAAGAGCAACATAACTGCATACCAAGGAGTTGATATTAAATCTGAATTTGTAATAGTGCAAATAATGAATACATTTTTATACCTTGAGCTAAAAAATCTGCAGTCTGCCCTGAACACACTCAAAACAGCTGTCACTAGAAATAAACACTCATGCTACGAGTAGTATACAGCTCAGGAAATGTAAAGGTAAAATAGTCCAGCTTGCAAACCAATTGCATGAAATTAATCTGCCGTTCTTACAGCTATTTGAAGGCTCACCCAGCATAACTTACCTAATTTTTTGGTCTTTGGCAATGATGTTGAAAAATATGCTTGGAAAATCTAGCTAGAGCATATCTGGGACCTTTATTTTTGCAGAGAAAAATGGTATGCAGCAGGATTTTTTAAAATAGTTTTGTTACAGAAGTAATATTTACAGACTAGAAAAAGTAGGTCACTTTGTTTTACTGGATCCCATGCAGTATTGACTGAGAAACACTGTACAACTCTAAATGCCTGACTGCTTGCTGCTTGGGATGGAGCTGTGATGATGCTCAGAATGCCATGTGGGTCACTGAGTTACCATGCATCAGAGCACTCAACAGTCAGGTTTTATCTAAGCTGTGAATGCAGAGCAGAAATGCAGTAAATTAACCACACAGAAGCTTTACAGAGGTAACATGGTAGCATAATTCCAGGGATACACATGTACCTCAGTGAGGAGCAGAACACAAACTCCATTTCACTCTTAACACACCATTTTTTTCCTGGATTATATATAGCTTTTGTAGCACCCTGTACCCAGCACTGGTGAGGCACCTCAAATCCTGTGCTCAGCTCTGGGCCCCTCACTACAAGAAAGACATTGAGGGGCTGGAGTGTGTCCAGAGAAGGGCAATGGAGCTGGGAAAGGGTCTGGAGCACACAGGAGATGAGGAGTGCCTGAGGGAGCTGGGGGTGTTCAGCCTGAAGAAGAGGCTCAAGGGGACCTTATGGTTCTCTACAAGTACCTGGAAGGAGATTGGAGCAGGAGTGATAGGACAAGAGGAAACAACCTCCAGTTGCCCCAGGGGAGGTTTAAATTGGATATTAGGAAGAATTTCTTCCCAGAAAGGGTTATCAAGCAGAGGCACAGGCTGCAGTGGTGGGGACACCATTTTGGAGGTATTTGAAAGACAGATGTGCAGATGTGGTGCTTAGGGACATGGGTTGGTGGTGGACTTGGCAGGGTTAACAGTTGGACTTGGTGACCTTGAAAGGCCTTTTCCAACCCACACTGTGCTGTGACTCTATTGAAAATCAGGTATTGCTGCTGTTTGACGCTGGTACTACTGCAGTATACATGGAAAACTCAGTAAGAAGAATAAGAAATTGAGCAAGGCAGTCCTGAGGCACATAGAGAAAAATGATATATGTAAAGATGTCCCATTTTCTACAGGCTGGCAGCACAGGACTATTTAGTCAGACTTTCATGGGCCTCCTGTGAAACAAAATTTTCCAAGCACTGTACAACAAAATGTATTTAATAACTAATACATACAGGTTTTTCTGTAGTACTTTATTTTTTCTTTTACTTGGAAAGAAATATCAGTGCCTACCCTGCTGCCTCAATGCCAGCTCTCACAAAAATAATTCCTTCCTGTCACCTCAGTTCTCTCTTTGATAGCATATGTAACATTTTCCATTTCATCCATTAATACTCTTAGTTCAGACTTAGTGAGACAGTTAATACAGGTTTGTCTTCTGAGTAGTAATAAGAAAATAGATAGAAGTAAAATCATTGGTGGTGTTTTAATCTGGGTTAATTGCTGTCCCTTAAAATTACAGGCATTGATTCTCCAGTGAAACCTGAGGGCTTAGCTGATATCATACATAGGAAAATTGAAGAGAGTGATGGTGAGTTCCTTCTTGGCCAGCAGAAAGAGCCTGCATCTGCCCTGTGGGCGTCACTCTTTGATGGATCTCATGAGATGACTGTTCACAAAAACACGCATCCGGACCCCAAAAGAGATACTACCAGTCCAAATGACAGCAGAGGAAAGAAAAGAAGAGCTCCACCTCCACCCTCTGATAAGTCACCCTACAGTGCAGAAGCCCAGGTGAACACAGAGCAGCTGGGCAAGGAAAACTGGGGGAAGCCTGACCACACACCTGCCTTTGAGTCAGTGTTAGCTACGAAGATGCAGCAGCTGCAAACCCCCATTGCTCCCCCTCGCAAAATTGGCCTTTGTGGGAAAAGTGGTTTAGCTGGCCTGGGGAATCCTGTTTCTCTGCTGAGCAAGACCAAGTCTGAAACCAAACCAGTCCCAACCCCTAGACATAAAGGCATCACAGAAATACTAGACCCCAGGTCCTGGCTGCATCCATAGGCATCGTATTTAGCTTAGAGGAGTCTTTGGAATTTAAAGTTTCTCAGCCTTCTCCTAATACCCTTCATTAAAAGTAGATTTTAGCATTTAGCTCAAGTGTTTCCTGTGAGCCAGGGCATTACTGCTAGCTGCAGTCTCAGCTGTATTCATTAGTGCTCTATCTGAATAATTGCACTAGAATGGGGGGGTGTTTCTCTGTCTGGAGTAACGGTGCTATTTCTGAAAACAATAGTTCAGTACTTTCCTTTTGAAAAAACCACAGTGTTCAGGGTAAGCTCAGCTGTCCCCACAGCAGGGATGTTCCCAGTGCCTTCTACCAGTCCCTCAGCTTAGCCCATCCACAGCTCCTCAGACTACTCAAGTGGGAATTCACACATATTCAGCACAGATCTTGCAAAGCTGATTTTCTTGGGCTCCATGCTTGCTGCATCCTCTCCATGCCTTGCTGTTAGGAAACACTGCCTATATGGTAATCGAGTATGAAAAGCTTTTGTGCTGTTCTGAATGGCTCTGTAACTCCATACAAATTTCTGAGGCAGTTCCCTCAATTTAGTGTGGGATTTCCCAAGTTCCTGCTGGTTCATGTGCAATTGTAATGGACCAGAATTATCTGTCTTTGAGCAAGGATATGATCCATCACTGCTGGTTTATTTTGGGCTAAGACAAGCATTCAAAAGCAGTTGCTTGGGTATGTGCTCATCTTAGGGTTGTTTTTCCTGACAAACGTGGGTCTGTACCACAGCTCTCCTTTGTGGAGCCTCTCAGCTGTTCCTGCTGGGGAGCTGGTTTGTAAACAGGCAGTGATACTGGTAACAAACAGGGCTTTGCCCCACTTGTTCCTTCTGCAATAGCACAGAATAAGCACTTCAGGTGAAGATCCTGAACTCTGAGATTCTTTCATCAGACTCTTCACTTCTGTTTCACTTCTATAAGTACGGGTTGGTAGGGTTCCTGTGGCACCTAAAAAGCATCTACTGTATAAGAAAGAGCTGTGTTCTCCTGGATCCACAGGTTAAATACCCAGCCATTTCCTTGGTTGGTGCATTTGTCTCAGATGCTGGAACTTATCCAAGGGCAAAGGTCTGCTTGCAGTTCTCCCTCTGCAGACTTGGTGCTCAGACCTGTGCTGAGAGGGTCATATCAGTGACTGTATACATACAGTTCATTATTTATCATTTTTTTCCCCCAAAATGTGGATGGCTCTGGGAGCTTTACCATTTCTCCATGAGATACTGTGGGCATGGTTGTTTTATTTTATTTAATTTTTTGTCTTCAGCTATGCTCTTGGCTCCACAGTTGTAAAGGTATCTGCTGAATTCCCTCAGTAGTTCATTTGGGATGGGGTTGAGAGGCAGGTTTCATTTACAATTCCTTTTGCAGGATTAGAGCCCTTTGTTCTAGAATGTCCTTGTTCATTCTTCATTTAATCACGTTCCATTTTCCCTCTGAAACAACCATAATCATTCTTACAATAAATCATGCTGTTACTTAAGTGGATGGTTTGTGAATGGCTTATAAATAGGAACAGAAAAAACTGAAGAAAAACTACATGATTATGTAAATCAGACAGTCAAGTAAGTGGACTGTGCAACTCTGAACAAGAAATGGGAAAAATTGGGAGGGGGGAACGAATATTTTCCAAAATGCAGCTGCAGTTTATTTAGCTTTAAATCTAGCCTTAAATGGTTCTGTGCTCAGAAAGAAAAAAACACCCTTTAATTTTGTAGCTATATTTTTAAAAAATCTCATAAATATATAAGGATAGAAGGCACCATAATGAGGACTTATTTTTACATTCAACAGACCATTGAATTTCAACAAGCTGTTTCTCTATTAAATTTTTGTTTTGAACTGAACATAGGTATTTTAACAAGGCATTTAATATTAATTTGAAGTCTTCAAGTGATGAGAATTCACTCATACCTCCTGTTGCAACACTTAATTACCCCAGGTACATTCTTCACTTGTTTTTCTATTTGCATTTCTAGCTCCACCTTAAGTTATTTTGGTCTTTTTATGCATTTGATTGCTTATATTGATCTCTGTAGTATCAGCTTTTCTAATTGCCTGTGTGTAGTTATAAATCATGATTATGTCCCTTTTAACCTTTTCTCTGATGAGACTGAATTCCTTAACTTTCCTATGACAGTGGATGTTACCCAAGACTAATTAATCTTCACATTCCCTGGATTTCTCATGTACAGAAGTATTTGTAAGGGTGACATCTGCATTAGATGCCACATGTCAATAGTGATCCATCAGGACTGTACAGAGCCATAATGTGATCCTCTTGCTCTGATGAATATCTCCCTCTCTCTTCTCAAGAATTGCATTATCTTTTCTTTTTTATTTTTTTTGTGGAAGCGTTGCCTTGGATGCTGACTGTTATGGACCAATTCCTCTTCAGAGTCTTTCTCAAGAATGTGGTACATCATCCTCTTATTATCTTACCTTATATTTTCTTGGAAATACAGGTAGTATTTTACCAGCATTAAAATACTGCTCATGAAGTGATCCAGATTGCTCTGTGTAAGTGACCCGTCCTCATTCTTTACTACTCCAGCAGTCTGCATGTCCTTTGCAAATTTATTGCAAGTGATTTTTACAGTTTATTCCAGATCATTGATTTTTAAAATTGAATGCAAGGTAAGGTTTGTAGAGAGAGGTGATAAGTTTTTATTACATCAGTGACATGGGAAGGGGGTGGGGAAAGCAAACAGGCAGGCCATTGAATTTCTGTCCCTTTTATCCCAGAACTTTTAAAACTTTCAGTAAGATGGCAAACAGCTAAATTTCTTGCTGAATCCCTATTAATAGTGTATCTTGACATTATTATTGTGATATTTTAAAGAAAATTACAGGTTCATCTTTTTTTCAGAAAGTTACTCAGGGTTCTTGTGGGTAACACCTCACTGCAGGTGTCTTTGCAAGCCAAGCTTAACATATCTAAGAGTAAAATGCAACCTGTTGCTCAAGACCTATTCTCCATGAAGCTGTGTTGATATTTTATATCTATGCTTAAATTAGACTCATGTGGGCCAGTTCATGATATTGCAGTGACCACCACTAAGCAAACAAGGGCATTCATTATTCTGTCCATCTGCTTCAGAACTACATAATCCCTGTTATGAAGAAAGAGTTGATTCAAGTTTTAGTGTTTATTGTTACTTTGCCTTCTTTCCCCTGCCCTGTTCTGTGTTGCCATTAGTGCCTTTGCATCTTCTGTGAAGCAAGTTGGTTTAACCAATAAAACCTGCAGGCTCCCAGGAAACACAGGAGAATGTAATGTTCCACCATCTTAGCAGCTGCATTCAATGAGGATGCTTTAATTACATGGCTCAAAATATCAGGGATCAGAACCCAGAAGTCATTTGGCTGATTCCTGCTGGCATGAGGCTTGGAGGACCTGTGGCTGCTCCCAGCCCTTGTGTCCCATTCCCCTGGTTCACATTTGTGTAGGCAAGCTGGAATGCTGTCACCTGGCTGGGAAGTCCATTGAGAAACACTTCTGCCAGGGTGAATGGCTCCAATAATCCAGTGCAGCACAGGGAGGACGCTGGTGGCACCTGCTGAACCACACGTGGAATTAGAGACTTCTCTAAGGAACGTGTCAGGCCTGCTCTGGAAACTGTACCTGCTTGTTCTCTGCTGGGATTAATTAATGCTGCTTTAAAGCCAGAATTGAGTGATTGGATGCAGTCTTGAAGTGGGGGAGACAGAAGTCAGCCTGAACTATTCTTTTAGGAAGTACAACTTGAAATTAATTGCTAGTTCAAACTTGAATATAAATCTCACAGAACATGAACTTCTGAAATATTGACTGAACAAAGCCTTAACTTATTAACTTTTTATATTTACCTAATGTCTTCAGCTGTTCACTTGGTGTTGGAATGGTAGACGGTACTTTCTGGGTTTTAAAGGCATTACCTTCAAATGCTTACATTTTTACTAGAACTGTGGGGTTTTTTCCCGTGGTAATAATACTAATAGTTATTTTATGGTGGCTTGTACGTATTTGAAAATACTGTCATAGTATTCAGAGTTGATTTCTAATTAATGCAAACTGCCTTAATAGAAAAATGGAAATTTGGACACTAATGTATTGTGAAATGTTAGAACAGAAATCTTCTTATTTTGCTGCTAGCATATTGTATTTCTGTTAAAATATGCAAGTAAAATTAAAAACATTTCTAGAATAAAAGGTTTTTAGTGTAATTTCTTTCAATCTGGAACTACATTAAGCTCTCCAGTGTATAAGCCACGGGTGATGGCTGCTGTAAAATGAGAGTTCAGGAGTGGCTCCTTTTCCCTTGGGCCTGCCATCAATGTACCCCTGAAGGCTCATACTGACAACAGCAAACAGTGTCAGCCTCAGGTTTCTGCCCTGCATGAAGGGAGGAAAAGCCAAACTGGCTTTAATCAGTTAAATCAGTGCTCCCTGCCATTCACTGAATCCAACAGACACCATCCTGAGTGAGCAGGTGAAGTCAGAAATGTTATGAGATGCACTCTTTTCCACAAATGTGCCAAAACAAAATACCCTGGTTTAGCTTTCATCTTACATCTCTCACAGTCATGGAGGAAAAGATGCCATGGCACAGATTTACATCTTGCTCTCTGCCTTGTAAGGTGGCTTCATAAATAAGCCACTGACATCCATTGATTAATTAATTAATCCATCCATTAATTGTTTTCCTTTCCCAGGCACCCTTGTGCTGAAGGGGAGCTCTTACCCACCTCACCAGCTAGAGCTCAGTGTGACACTGCTAATTTAGAGCTAACTGAGCTGCTCAAGTAAAGTGTTCTTTTGACCCAGTTATAAAATTACTGTAATAAATGCAAAAGGAATTGCTAGAAATTTTAATTTTGGAATAAGGGTCCATGAAAAAAACCAAGTGGGATTGACAATTGCAAGGCAGGACAGTGCAGCTGAGTGATTTAATGAAAATTGTGCTGCAGCTAAAGCTGCTGCAGTTTGCTTTAAGCAATCATGGGAATATGATATGATGCTCTCTTCATATAACCATTAGCAAATGGTTAAACTGCAATTGTTCCATATATGTATTATATACTCACAAAAACCCCAGTTTGTGAGACATCAAAATAAATGGCTTTTTATGAGGAAAGAACAATCTTTCATGATTTTTATATCAAGATAGCTTTCTAAATGTTTTTTATGTACATCCCAAAGGGAGAAAATTTATAATAACTAGTGAAGTGTCTTTTATTCTGTTACAGTATTTCTTCACATTTCTATAAACTTCTTGCAAAACAGCTACAAAAAGACATTATTTATAATATACCTTGTTTCACCTGAAGGGTTTTTTGCAGCTCTTGGCCGGTGTTTGGTAGTGATACAGGAATGCTTGCAGAAGAGTCATTTCATCCACAGCCTCTTCCCAGCCCTTAGTAATTACAGGCTTTTTAATATGCAGACGTGGGAAGCCTTTTAGTCTGTCAAAGTTTCACTTTATGTCTCTGTCTGGACATGAATTCAGAGTGGCAGTTGAAAGTAAAAAATTGTATTCTTTAATTTACTTAAATTTTGGCATCACTGCTGTCTTGTAGCACTTGCAGCTTGATGATATGCCACAAGAGTTTTCTTTCCAAGCTTTAAAATTTGTGTATTTTCTTTTGCTAAGAAGGAAAGGGTCAGCAAGTGTTCATCACATTCCTTTTTCCATCACTGACTGTAAAAGTGGTTCCAAATACAAATATCATTGATTAAGTTTTATCACCCTAAAGGAAAATGATTTCCATCTTTGTTTGGATTATATTTTCCATTTTCTAATTAGTGTCTATTTCAAAATCCCACATGTATTTTGATGATATCTTTCTTGAGCTGGGTGCCCAGAGCTGAACACGCACTACTTGCTCAGGGGCACTCTTGATTTACAAGAACAGAATATGTTCATTAATATTGCCTCCATTTTAGCTACTCATTGTGCATTAGCAAAAACCAAATCAAAATATTTCCATCACTCTGTGGCCAGAATGGTGTGTGCCTAAATAAAGATGTAACTTAGGCAAGGGAAGATCTCAGTGCTGTTCTAGTGAGCTTAACATCTCACCAATTTCTCAACAGCAGGAAAAATTGTTATAACTGTGTGGCTGGCACGAGTGAGCTGCTTTGTCCTCACAGCATTTTTTTTCAGATGGCAGTAGCTGCTTTACTTTCTTTGGTTTTGAGTGGTCATTACTCCTCAATCCAATGTCTGTACAAAAGGCTTGAGAGCTTTTGAAATAAACTGAGAGCAATTTAAGTGACCTACCCATGACGTGGATGGATCAGCTGGAGTGTCAGCTGCCAAAGCACTGAGCTGACAGATTCTTAGCCTGTATATTTGGCTGGTAAGAAAACAGAGAGTCTGTGGCAGCTTTGCCTTTCTTCTGAATCCCGACCTAGGGACTGGATGTAGAGGATGAGAATGCTCCTCATCGCTGTAGCTTTATCACACAGCATGGGACACCTGACGTGGGGCAGACCAGCTCTTCAAGCATGGAAAAAACTTTGCTCAGAATCAGTAAGAGTCTCAAATTTTACTAACTAAATGGAAAGCCTTTTATTAAGGACAGATCCTAATAATGGTATTCAACACATGGCTTCAGGTCAAACTGGATTTAATATACCATGCATTTTATATATCAGGATTTTTCTATTATTTTAATAAGAGTTCATTTGTGTGTCTAATAATACATCACATTTTACTCATGACCTCATTAGGAAGATTCTTAAACATTTGCTTGATCATTATCCTAAAGAAGGATAAAGGTCTGCTGTCTTGGGAACACCTCAGGTTTAACCCAGCTCGTGCAATGGCCACTTGAGCCTGCAGCCTGATGTACACTTTTCTGTTCATTCATTTAAAATATTGTATAATTCCTTGGCAAGTAAAGTTAGTGATTTCTAAGCATTAATATGTAACCTGCTATTTACATTTTTTGTAATTATAAACCAGAACACATGAGTCTTCAGCTACTCCACAGCTTACTAGAATGATTAATACAAGCTTCAGCAACAACTTGTTTACTTGCTTCTTTCTACATTTCCTTTGGCAGGGCAACTTCTGTCAACCATATCTGCAAAATAATAAGAAAAAAAACCACCAAAAAACAAAACAGGAAAAAAAAAACCAGAAAAGGGAAAAGGAAAAGATAGAGCCAATTATTTAGTTAGGCTCTATCTGTTCCATGTTGAAGCATTAAAGAGAGCCAAGGGACTGCTGCAAAAACAATTATTAGAATCAGGGTATATATAAGTGTATAAATTCAATTTGGGCTCTCACTGATTTTAAACACGAGTCAAGGGAGGGGCCACAGTTCCTCTGCCCCTCACTTTTAAAGATGATCCATTGTGACAGAAGTTTCCATCACACTTTTTGAGGCATTAGTCCTTAGGGGTGTTTGGTTTGGCAAATAGTGCCATGTTCATGACTGACTTCAATACCACCATCCTCACAGACCCTCTGAACTTGGGGCACAAACTTGGGAAAAAGAATTCTATTTCTTCCCATTGCTAGAGAGATGATGCTAGCAAACTTTCAGCAACTTTTAATGTAAGCAGTTTTGAAAAGCTGACTGTGTTACTACTTGGATGTGACCAAAAAAGCCCAATCAGGATGTTTTCTGAGAAGCCACCTGAGCAACTTTTTCAGCTTTTTATAGTTACATAATATTCAGAGAAAATATTGTTTAGTCCTTGTTCTTCACTTTTGAAGCCCTTTACTATAGAGAATTTTGAATCTTTAAGCTCTCCTTCCCTTTCCAGTGTCACTGTAGGAATTAGTCTTATCTGGCAGAAACATATTTCATCTCAGCTGACTTGCAAAGCACACAAGGCTACAGCAGTTGAGAGAAGGAAGCATGGCTTGGGATTGGCCAGTGTGCTGCAGGCTGTGACTTGTCCATGGAGCAGAGTTTGGGACTGTCTCACGTGAGACACTGTCCTCCTCGTGCTGATAAAGGAGCAGCAGTCACAAAGGAGCTGGAGAGACCAGAAACCCCTTTCCAGTCCATGCCTTCAGTGCCTTCATCATGCTTTATCAGCAATCCCACTATTTTCTACAGTGCTCTAGTCCCAACAAAGTAACTCAAAGTACAAACTGTCCTGATGCCCTCTGGGACATTTGTCAGGAGTGAATGGCATTCCCCAGCATCAAGGTGCACCAAGACAATTTTGCCCAGCCAGGTCCAGAGCTGAGATCCCCACATGCCTTGTTCTGCTTTTTACCCATTCCAGTACAATCTCCCATTGGGAAAAGGTTCTAAAGTGCTTTATAATCATTAAACTTCACAGTACCCTTTGGGTTAATTATTTGTATGGCAGGAGAAGTCATCCACAGAGGTTACACATATGAGATATCTGTGTCAGCCTTTATAGACCTGATTGTGCTCAGGTTTTTGGGCACATTTTAGCAGCATCCTGATCCTATAATCAAATTATGTGTACAAGTTGTGGTTTTGATAAACTAAACATAAAAGAACAAACAAGCAAATGAGCTTTTCTACAGCCTCCTCCTCCTCTGAGTGCAGTGTTTCAAGGTCCTCATGGAGCTCTCCCTGGAGCAGGGCTGCAGCTCACCAAGCCTCAGTCCCTCCTGGCACTCTCATTCATGCATTCTGTCAAACAACATTTTCTTTGATTTTTTATCAAGATCTTCTTGACTGAGATCTTCAAAGCAATTAATTCAGTGCTCCATGATTGCAGCTGCTGAATAATTGTTTGTTAGAGCATTTTCTTTCCCAGGCAAGAGATGTAAAGTAGTTGCTCCCCTCAATAAACAAGTTGTCAAATGTGATTAGTTAATGGACCTGTAATCATGCGATAGCATAAAGGTAAGGATATGGTAAGTGTGATGTGAAAATGCATATTTAAATTAAAGCTATAGGGGAACATTTTCCCATAGGAACTCTTCCTATCAATGCTGAAATAGACAATTTACTATTCACAATGATTAACTGCAGATCATTAATTAAAGAAAACAAGAGATTAGTCGTCAAGCACTTCAAATTAAAGATGCATTGCTTGTTTGAGTTACTTTTAGGTCTGGCCAGGAGAGCAGGTCAGTGCCCAGGTCCCCATGGCTGAGCCAGCCTTCCCACATAAACTGGCATGAAGAAGTAAAAGCCTGTTAAAATTAAGGTCAAAAATGTACCAGCCAGTATTAAGCTCTCAGAGCCTGAAATGTGATCCTAGGCTCCTATTGACCAGCCCTGTGATTTGCCACAGTGTTTCTGGTCAGACACATTAGGAGGCAGAAATGGAGAACCCAGCCTTGTGGGGAAGAGGGAATGTCATTTTTTGGCAAGTGAATGCTAAATTCCAACTTAAATGCAGTTACAGAGAGAATGTATTATAGCTAAAAAAATCTAATTAGCTCATTTTTATCTCTAAATAATAAATCCATCCTTCTGCCTGCCCTTTAGAAGAAATCTGAGACAACCCTGCAGTGGAATCTGTGGAAAGCAGAAGCCCTGTGCAAAAGAATCTTGCAAGGCTGGGGGTTTTTCCTTCCACCTTCCCTTGGGAACTGTACATTCAATGGTATCATTTCCTAAAAGAGTTTTCCTTGACAGAAAAAGCAAATACTTTTATTTTTGTTTTTGTTAAGAGCTGTATCTATTACAGAAATTTAATTCTCCATTTGGGAATTATAAACAGTAATACAATAATAATAGTTGTTGGTTACCACACGCTTATTTTAGACTATTCCAGGCAGCTGCCTTCTGCTTTTTGTGCAATCTCTTAGCATTAGGCTCCAATATAAAATAAATTACTCTGAACTGCCTGCCAAATTTGACTATTCTTTTAAAATCAAGTAGCTGTTACTTACATTATGTAATAGCAACAGGGATAATTTAATTACCAAGTCACGTATGAAAAACAAGACTTCAGCCTGCAACCTTCAGGAAATGAACCACCTAACTGCTATTAAAAAGATGATCAGGGTACATAATTCTGGGACAATGGACCTATGAAGGCCACTGCAGCAGTGATGTGCTGCACAGTCAGAGGCTGTGGGGTCACTGCTGCTGGTAGCCCAAATCTGCTGGGATTCTGTTTGCTTTTTGGAGGCAAAGCTTTCATAAGTGTTGAGCATCTCCTGTGATGTGTCCCAGGATGAGCTCCCTGCACGCTGCCAGTGGCACATGGACCCCAAGGCAGTAATTCAAGGGGGGCTGACACTCTACTGGCCCCTGGAGCTGTGGACAGAGTGGGGCAGGGATCCGTGCCCCAGGGCTGGCTCTGGTCCCTGTGACCCCTCACAGCCTTGCCCCACCATTTGGGGTGCCCCTTTGCCATAAAAGCTTCTACAGGACTCCAGCTCCATGCTCCTTCCTCAGTGATTCTTACAAGCTGGGCATTTGACCAGGACTACAGGCTACCACATATGTGCTAGTGGGTTTATAAATAAAATTCCTTCAGGTTCATCTCCTTTGTGGGTTACTTCAGTTACTCCCACTCCTCTTCTTCCCCCTGGATGGCTCCCAGTGTCACAGTGGGTTCCTCTTATTCTCTCTGACTCCCACACCTCTCCATCTCCTGCTGTAATAACTAAGGACAACGGTTTCTTAAGAGAGTGTTTCAAGGTACTGGACCTTTTAGAAGTGATCAAAGGTAGCTGGAGGATCAATCATGCACACAAAACCATGGTTGGACTGCTCAGCTGAGGATGACATAGATGGCAAATGTCACAAAGCTCATGACAGTGTCCCCCAAGCCAGTGAGGCACGGGTTAGGACCAGGTTACTCCAGATAGCTGCACTGCTGACAAAGAGCATCCAAGCTTTCTTGGAAGGCTACACACCGGATCAAGTGGATGCATCCCTTCTTTGGCTACACATTGCTCGAGAGACATCCTCTTGCTTGTTAGTATGCAGCTGGTGTGGTTCACTAGCTCTGCCAAGCAGAGCTTTTTAATTCTCCCTCGCTGGAGAGAGGAACTTCAGAATAAGAGAATGATTAATGGAGGGAGGAATAAAAAAGCAAACAAAATTTAAAAAGGGATAATAAAAACCCTCAATGAAAGTGAAACGATGAAGATTTATGAGAATTCTATGAATTCCTCACAGCCGTTCAAAGCAGGATTGCATAAGCCGCAGCACACCTCACTCGGCACAGCGCTTAATGAGAACGGCCGTGTTTACGCCCTCACTGACACCGCCTCCATGCCCGCGGGCTCGGGGCGAGGCCCGTTCACACACGCTCGGAGCAAACAGAAAGCCGGGAAGCCTGGCCTGGGTAACCCGGGACCAGCCGGAGAGGTGGGGCCTGCCTGCAGCACAGCTCGGAGGGAGCGGGCAGGGCAGCAGCACCCAGCGCAGGGACAGCCAGGGAGTGGGGGCATGTACCAGGGTACTACAGTGAAATCTGGGTTTTTGCAGCTCCAGGAGCACAGCAATTGGATAAATCCAAGTTTTCCAGGGAAGGTTGACCAGCTCACATTCAGCAGTGTGATGTTCAGGACTATAGTCATATAGCCCTGGCAAATATTTCCATTCCCTTCCATCTTTCAGGGAAATCAATTAAATATCTCTTATCAGGTTTTCCACTGTGGCTAGGGACAGCGGGGTCTTCCTATGCTCCTGCAGGAGTGAGCACAAGCCAAACTGCACTGAGGGTGTCTCCAAGCTGCCTGAAATCGGACATCATTGAAAGACCTTAGCAGATCTTCTCTGGAGAGAGTTCAACAGAGAAGTGCCTGAACCAGCTGTGAGACATTTGCAATGAATTGTCTCCATACTAAACACTGGATGTGAATAATATCCCTGCACTCCCCATAAAGTAGTCCCTTCATTGCCAAACTCCCTTTAACACAAGGGGGTTAAACACCAAGTTAACCTGATGGCAAAACCAGGAGAATCCAGGTCACTGCAAAGCAGAGCTTTTACATGATCACCTTTGTGGGCAGCAAAGCTCCCATTTGCCCAGGATGGATCACAGAAGCTCTGCTGTGTGATGTGTTGCAGATTAGCTGCCAGAAGAGTTGGTTATAATCGGATGAGATGGGCAGAGATGGAAAGTGAACATGGAATGTCTTAGCTTGCAGACAGAAATCACACCTGAGCTCCTCCAAAGTGCTGAGGTGTGCAGCACAGTCAGGGCAACTTCCCAGAGGTTGCAAACCTTTCTGAACAGGTTCAGGAGGCAGATCAAAGGAGTACAGGTCAGTATGATCTCAAAGAGAGTGTTTAAGAGCATAATTCAGGGGCTGGGGACAGGAGGGAGAAACAGATTGCATTCATACTCTTTCCAGGTAATAATCATACCATTAACTTGAAATGTTGAAGCATTTATGCTGTCTATTGTGTGCACACATGTATATGCATGTATATGTAAGTTTTAACACTGCCAGCCACCTATGAAGGCTCACACAGTGGGAGCCCAGACAGCAGGGCTTGTAAAATGTGACACCCAACTTCTGCATCTGCCCATTGCTTCTAAGCTGGCTGAATCTTAGTGACATGTTCCTTCTTTCTTCTCTTCCTCTTTTCTTAATTAGATAAGGAAAATAAATCAAAATTATACAAGCACAACTTTTCCATTTCTTATATCACCCTCTATCTCAGTTCTACCAATGCCAAAGCAGCCATGAGGATGGCAGTGTTGATGGAGCAATACCCACAGGGCTGAGGGCCATTGGTGCTTATTTGCTGGCTGCACCTTCTGTGCTGGTCAAGTGAGGCAGTGTCCACACTCTGCACAGGGCTGTCCTGTCCAGCTCTGCACCATCTGGCACAGGGTGATAACCACCAGCCTGGACAGAAGCAGTGCAGCCACCATGGCATCACGTACTACATTGCAATGTTCCAGCAAATACAGCTTGCTTTCAGGAGGCCTAATTAACACAGGCAGAGTTTTGGGGGGGGGGTTTGGGGTTTTTTTTGTTGTTTTTTTTTTTTTTTTTTTTTAAGAAGTTGGTTTTGGAAAAAATAATGAAAATTAATAACATATCCAAACTCTGCTCCCTCAGAGAGCGACACTGACGAGTGGTGATGGCAGCAGAGTGTAGAGCCCCCATCCAGCACATCAGATATAGAGGGGGCCACTGGATTTCTAGTCCAGGTAACCTTGTTGCTTTGTTTGAAGTTTCCAGCATGCAGCTGTAATTTCTTTGTGCCTGATCCATAGGGAGATGTAGCCTTATTCTAACAGCATACAGCTCTTTTGGCCTTTTCTGTCCACAGCCTTATAAGGGCTCCTCTGAAAGGCCAAATTTGGACTGAGTAGGGAACTGCTGTCCCCTACCATGTGGATTTCAGTTCTTTGATCCACATAATTCTTCTGAAGGGAGGAGGGCCAATAATCAGTAGGTGCTATAGACAAGCTATTTAACAGGACTTTCTCCAAACCTGGATAAATCAAGTTTGACTTCCTTTTGGCTCCATCAGTCCTGTAGCAAAGTGGCTTTAAATGAAGGACAGATTCTTCTTCTGAGCAGAGCTATTGTGTACTGCTGAAGAGAGAAGGGGATAAACAAACATGCACTCCAACTGCAGCCAGAGAAAAATACAACTGGTGGCTCCACTCTTGGAGTTGTTCCTCCATCTTCATTAGCAGCTAAAAGCAGGATCTGCAGGGGAAGATGGAGAGATGGTTGGGATAATGGGATGGCAGGACTTTCTCAGAGCCCTACCATGACCTGGGCAGCTGGTGGCATGAGCCATGGTGGATGGAGACTGGTGGGGCCACTCTACTGCTGCACAGGACAGCAGTACCCTAAGGACTGAAACCTGAATGCCTTACATGTCACACTCTTGGTTATTAGGAGCAAAAACCCCTTCTCACTGATGAACACCTTAATGAATTGGCACACCTGTAATCTCATTCTTGCTTTGGAGGCCAGCTCCTTTGCTGCAGTTCAGACTCTTCTTGTGCACCATTTGTATGTGTTTTGTACTAATTTGGAGAAGAGACCATGTGCAACTGCCTTGTAGGAGATCTGGTTTGGTCAGCACACCTGGGCACAATGAGACACTCCCTGTCTCGTTGCTTTCAATGTTTTCACCTGCTCTTCACAGCTGTAGCCCATTAGGGATGAGGTTTGGCTGCAGCCCCACTCCCAATCACCACAAACTCTGTACCTGTAATTCCCCTTTTACTTTTTCCTTTTAAATAAATGCTATGTCTGCTGTTTCTCTACAGGACCTTTGCAGGAGAAATAGTAAACATGGTACAAGTATCTCTTTTGTAGGTTCCACTAACTCTGGAATCCATCTGTGATGACTTTGATTCACTCTCTAAACTGATGTATCCTTAAAATCTGTATACTTATATTTATAGAATATTGACAGTATCAATTGCAACATATAAGAATAAGCCAAAGGCCAAACACCAGGCTAGCAACAAAATCAACAGCTATACAATTCCATTAATAGCTATACAATTTTAACAACATCAATAATTAGACAGCTATATAACTCCAAGTTATAAACCTTTTACAATTGTTGATAAAATAACAATGAGATTAGTATAGAATAGATAAAATGCAAGCACAACCCTTTGTCTGCATAAAATGTAAATACATTTGCAAAACTAGATCTAATGTGGATAATGTGCAAAGACAACCAACCAGTAATAAAAACAAGAACAAATTCCAAGAGAGAACATTGGCTAAGCTACAAACAAAGCCCAGTACAATGGGAAACACCACGAAAAGTGGAGCTCAACTCACCTGGTTGGTTGAGGGGCTCTGCCATTTCCAGAGCTGGGCTCCCTCATGCCATTTCCACTTACCCAAACCACAGTGATTATCCACACACAGGCTATGGACTCACTCCACCCAGGCACTGTGCTCTGAATTTCCCCTCTGGGAAAGCTGCAGGTAGCAGCACTTGCACTCAAAGGCAGCAGGGTCCTCTGAGCCATAGTAAGGGCTGGATTGGCTGGATGACTGCAGCTGAATATTGCTCTTTTCCATAGTGCTCCTGCTCAGGGAACAGTTCCTTCCTGGTGTGCACCAGGGGTGTTTCAATGTCCCCTGCACACACTGTACTCTGAAGTTGTGAGTACCGGGGTCTTTCAAATATCCCAGTTTACAATAGAATTCAATGTAGTTACCTAGTGTAGAGTACAGCTTGGTTTAGTCAATCAATTTCAGCTCAATATTCTTTCTGTCCATATCTTCCTCTGATGCCATACAGGCCACCAGGCAAACTGGGAGGGGAGCTTGTCCACTGCCCACTAAGACAGGTGATTGTTGGAGAGCCTTTCAAGATATAGAAATTCTGGGAATTTGTATTCCACTGTATCACCTTGTTGATATTCTTGCAAGGGGAAGAACAAGAAGCTCTCCACTTTAAATAGCTGGAGGTGTGCTACATCTCCCAGCTTGTCCTTTGCATGTTGGCAGCTCTGTCCAGGCCCCATAGTCTTTCCCTACTTCTTTCCAAACACTAAAAGCCATACTTGCATCAGTCTTAAAATCTTATGACTTTGCCCATGGTAAAACACTATGAAGGGCACAGTTAGTAGTCTTAATGCCTTTTCTTTTCCATAAAGCTTTCCATGCAGATAAAACACTCTGTTTATCACTTGATAAGTCCCCATTATGTCCCCAGTGGCTCACCTGTACCCCAGGTGTCAAAACCAGTCTGGTTCAGACCAGGCAGCATCTCCCCACTGCTCTCAATGCTACCCTGGGCTCTGTCCCCAGCTGTTCCTCACTCTACAGCCCAGTCCCAAGTCACTGTGAGGTCACCATGTGGCACAGCATATGTTGTAGCTGAGATGACCATGACACAACAGAGCATCACCATACAATTTCAGAAAGCTTCAACCCATACACAGTAACACCTTACCACTTCAGATGGCTTCAGGTGTCTGCTCATACAGAGTAACACCATTCCACTTCAGAAGGCTGCGAGCATGTGCACTTCTTTTTCTTCAGCCCAACCTTTCCTTACCCTCATGGTTAATGCACTGCACCTGTGTGCCCTCTGTTCCCTTTGGTGATTGGTCAGTGCCCCTGGGCACTCCATAGCTCATTACCTTCAATGCTGTTCACCTGCTTCTCACAGCTGTGGCCCATTGGGGATCAGGCTCAGCTGCAGCCCATTCCCAATTACCACAAACTGCGTTGTTAATATACAATGGCTCCTATAGGTACACAAAGCCCAAATGTACAGAGAAGCTTCTACAAAATCACCCAGCCCTCACACTGCAGCAGCCCCCCTAACCCTGGCTATGAATGGGCAATGGCAGCAGGACCATCCCTGACCAAGCACCAGAATGGGATTCCAGCTTCAAGCTGAAAGAGGTGCTCAGTTTGCAGCAATGCAGCAGGGTGGACACCACTCATGTGTTGAATGCATGAATACATGCTGGTATTCAATCCTAGGGCATGGCAAGAGCAGGAGCTGGGTGGGCTCTGTTGACAGCTGCCCTACACAGTAACCACCTCTACCCAATCCTCACCTGCTTTCTGTCAAACCTGCCAAAACTGTACTGAAAGATCAGGGAAAATAGAGCCAAAATCTTAATTTCTGAATAGTATTGCCACAAGAAACTGTCAGCAGCTCCTCACGGAAAACCACTCTGTTGCAAAACTGGCAGTGGTCCTGTTTAAGCCCACTGCTCTCATGGCAAATGCTGAGTTCTCAGTACTTCAGGGCATGCACACACGATCTCTCTCTCCCCTTCTCTGCATATAGGTATTTTATATAAATTAATATTTTCCAGTCCTTAACAACCATTTTTCTCCATCAGCAATTCAGCTCCCATCTAGCCAAAGTGGCTCAAATGGCAGGGGTGGCTGAGGGGGACCCCGACAGGAGCCGAGCCCAGCAGTGGCAGGAGAGAGCAAATACATTGGGCATGGCCATTCTGCAAGCCTGATCACCTCCAGAGGAGCTGCTGGTGCAGGGCTGGTGTGTTTCTGTGTGTACCTGTGAATGCAATTTGCTCATCAATTACTTACATATACATTTGGAAACTAAGAGCAACCAAATACCCTGATAAACAATCCCAGCCACCAGGGACAGAGGAGCAGCAGGCTCAGATGTAATTATATATTTACATTACGTATTTATATAATGAAAGATTATCTGTGTAAATATATCAACCTACAGAGAAAAATATTTATACAAATATAGAAATTATTTTATTAATTTATTTATACTTTTGTATGTATATCTACCTATATAAACGTAGATTTAGCACTTCATTATATATCTTTCTAATGATAGCTTTTATATTGCCCACAGGCATAATGAAGTCCTGCAGGTGGCTGGAGGGGCGAGGCAGGCAGAACCCCCATCCCAGGGAGAGCTGGAGCCCCAGGGGAAGCACCACTGGAGGGTGATGCAGAATAAACCCTCCATGAGGAGCCACCCCCAGCCCCACTGCAGCCACCTGTACCCACTGTGCCTTTGTCTGCCATGCTCAAACCCTGGTACCTGTCAAACAGAGAGAAAAAAAATCTCTCCCCTAAAAATTCATTATCTTACTGTTTTGGATAAGCACTGAGAAAAACATCCATTTTATGTCCTCCAAGGAAGTTCTGCACGTAAAACATTAGCCTAGCTATTTGCAGAAGGCAGAAATGCAACCCTCTGCTTTCCATTAATTTTTGGAGGAGAGGATGGGGAGGGGAAGCAGGGATGACAGCAGAGACTAGGTGGCAGTTGGGCTGGAGCCATTTCTCCTGCATCATGAGAAATCAGAAGCATCACAGATTATTTTAGTCCCTTTTTTGTAGGTCACCTTTAATAGAAATGTTAATAAAGCTGTTATCTGTATATCTGAAATATTATATGGTAGCTCAGTAATTCACTGTCTTTATCAGCTTTCTTTAATGTATAATTTAATGCTTGTATAGCTATTTTGTTTGGGTATGACTCTCAGAATTACGACTAAAAAAAAATCTGTATGCTAGTTAACTACTTTTTATGGAAAGCATTTCTTTCATGTTATTTTAAAACCACGGAGCCGGGGGAAGTATTTTATGGACCACGGAATCTCACAGAGTAGTTAATTTCTGTCTGAGCTGATTTCTTTGCTATTTTAAAGGATGCCATCAAGATCATTGCTATTTCTCTTGGTTGGGAGCCAACTGACTCTTCTGCAGTTGCGACACATCCTTGTGCTGTATTAAAGATGGGGAAAATAGCAAACATGGGAGTTGGATGCTGCTGTGTGGAAGGCAGGAAGAAGGCTCTGCCACCCCAGGGCAGCCACTGCTTGAAATCAGGCACCAAGCATGCTGCACCTGATGGGTAAAAATTATTTCAGCCTGGGAATATGGGGGGAAAAAGGTGATGATAACCCATGTGCTTGCTGTCACTATTCCCTATCCCAGTGTCCAGCTGGGCACGGGGGCCAGGCAAGCTGGCATGGTCCTGTGAAAGGCACTTTCTTCCTGCAGGCAGCAAATGGGACTTGGCCATGTGCATGCCATGGGCTCAGTGGGGCATATGAGCCTTCAGTGTGTGTGCCTTTGCTTGATGCAAGAACTCTAAAAGCAGTAATTGGATGGTTAGCTGAGCCCTAGGCGAGCTCGGGCGATGCACTAAATATTCTGCCTTTTGTTTCATAATGAATTATTCTGTGTATCTAGAGCAAAGGGAGTTTTCTTTTTTGGTCTTTTCTCTGCAGTTCATTCCTAGCCTACTTGTGGGGGTGTGTTGAAATCTTTGCTTTTTGCTTATGAGGTCAAGTACTTTAATCAGGAGCAAAAAAAATCGCGTGCTTTAATCCTAAATTCTCTGAGTTGCTGCCAAATATAATTAGAAACAAATGGCTTTATTCTTCATTTGAGAGCTCCACAGGCACTGGCAGGGGGCAGAGGGAGAGAGCTTGGTTCGCCTGGCTGTTTTTTGGGGAGCTTGCAGACAAAACCACTGCCAAAAAAACATGAGAGAGCCCTGCAGAGGACGGAGGGTTTGGGCACAAGGGCAGGAGGCAGTGCCAGGGGAGGATGAGGCCCCTGTGTGTGCCTCCTCTGCCAGCAGCTTGGTAATTCCTCCCATTGGTACTGGACACTGGAGGAGCTGGAGCAGGGTACCAGCCCAGGGGAGCCACATGACCATCACCTGTTCATGGAACCACATAAGTTGATCATGTCAAGGTCCCAGCCACCCCAATGGGACCTGAGTGGGGAGTAGACACCCACATGCAGAGCACTCCAGGGGTTTGGCACTCCCTGGGCTTCCCTCTCCAGGCTAGCAGTGGCTGAATCCCAATTGGGTGCACACGTAGTGTTTACGTTATAGGAACTGAATTCTGCCCCGAGCAAGACCAGCCAGCACCTCTCACTGCAGATATCCACTGCTCCCCTGCTTACACACACCTGGGTTGCCTGCAAATTCAACTTACCTCTATTTAGGTGTATCCGTGAACCATCCACAGAACGACAGAGGTGCAGCAGTTTCATCCTCATGGCGTGGGTCTCCACTGTGTCCATAGTGTATCCTTTAGTACTTGGGACATATGCTGGGAGTGCAGCATGGCTGCCCCTCATCTTTGCCTCCTGCTCCCCATCCCAGCACTTCCACAGCTGTGCCTGGTCATGGCACCTGCCTCATGGAAGGGACATGGCATTGCCCACTGGCAGTGTAGCTACCACACCTCTGTGTGATGGCCCTGAAATAAAATGGCACTGCTGATCATCCCTCTGGTGTCTCCCATCATGAGGGGGCATTTGAGTTTGCCCAAGTCCCTGGAGGTTGTGAGACACCTATTTCAATTATCAATTCTGCCATCAAAATGGCTAAAAAGCAGCTCTCACTGACTTGTGCAAGATGGGAAGTTTTGCCGCTTGCCTAGCATACCCCCATGTCACAGCAGTGCCTCACAGCATCCCCTCATGGAATGAAAGCCCCTCACAGCATCCCCTCACAGCATGGCAGCCCCTCACGGCATGGCAGCTGCTCACGGATCACCTCACAGAATGGCAGCCGCTCATGAATCACCTCACAAAATGGAAGCCCTGCACAGCAACCCCCTCATGGCCTGGCAACCTCTCACGGCATGGAAGATGCTCATGAATCACCTCACAAAACGGCATCCCCTCACAGCAACCCCCTCATGGCATGGCAACCCCTCATGGCATGGCAGCTGCTCATGGATCACCTCACAGAATGGCAGCCCCTCACAGCAACCCCCTCAAGGCATGGCAGCCTCCCACAGGATCACCTCATGACACTGCAGTTCTTCAAAGCATGGCAGCCCCTCACAGCAACCCCCTGAAAACATGGCAGCCCCTTACGGCATGGCTCATGGATCACCTCACAGAATGGCACCCTCACAGCAGTCCCTCACGGCATGGCAGCTCCTCACAACATGGCAGCCCCTCACAGGCTCACCTCATGACACTTGCAGCTCCTCACAGCATGGCAGCCCCTCACAGCATCCCCTCATGGCATGGCAGCCCCTCATGGGTTCCTTCATGGTAGCCCCTCACGGCAGCCCCCTCACAGCATGGCAGCCCCTCAGAGCAGCCCCTTACAGCATGGCAGCCCCTCACAGGCTCACCTCATGGCATGGCAGCCCCTCATGGGTTCCCTCACAGCAGCCCCTCACAGCATGGCAGCCCCTCAGAGCAGCCCCTCAAAGCATAGCAGCCCCTCATGGCATGGCAGCCCCTCATGGGTTCCCTCACGGCATGGCAGCCCCTCATGGGTTCCCTCAAGGCACGGCAGCCCCTCAGGTGATGGCGTCTCACTGCATGGCCTCACATGCCCTGGCGCATGGCCTGTGCAGAGGAGGGGATAGGGGTCCCTTTTTTTTTTTTCCTTTCCTGACTAAATTGCAGAGCAAACTGAGCAACACTTGCAAGTTCAGTGGGTTTCCCCCCTCTTTCTTCCATTAATAGAGAAGCCCCTCATAGGCCCGGCATCCTCAACCCCCTCCTTTCCCAGCAGAGCAGCCCCCACACCCAAGGCGATTCGTTAATTGCTTTGATGCTCATCACCAAAACCAAGCAGCTGTTGAGCCGCTCTGTCCCCAGGAGCAGCACCAGGAGGAGGAGGAGGAGGAGGAGGAGGAGGAGGAGGAGGAGGAGGAGGAGGAGGGAGCTACCAGGATTTTTGTGCCCATGTGCACACCCAAGGACAGGGCACACTGCTGGCCCCGCAGGCACCCCTCACCCTTGTGAGCACGGGATGTCTTCACAGCTGCCACCATTCACAACTTGTGGGTCTCCTGAATGTGGCCCCTTTACCCAAATCACTGCCCTTTCAGCAGCCACGAAAATCTTCATGAATTTGTTTAACCCACGAATTTGTTCGTTTGAGCATATTTGTCCACAGTCTGCTGGCTCTCCTGGAGAGTCCTGTCCCTGCTGCCCCAGCCACGAGGACAGGGCACCTCTGGCCTGTGACCCGGGGGGCTCGTTCCAAAGGTGAGCACTAGATGGAGCATCTGACATCACGAATACTCTTTTTTTAATCCCGTACAGGACAAACTGAAAGGCTAAATGAAAGCACAGATTAAGCTGTATCCCTGCCTGCTGGCTGGACACGCATTCCCTGCACAGGGGGCAGCAGGGGATGCTGCCTGGCCACAGCCACGGCTTTCTCCGGCAGGAACGCAAACCCTCAGCAGCCACGGCTCCAGGCAGACTGGGGATACTTTGGGGGCCACTCCTTGTGCTTTCCTCAAGACCATCCAATCCTCCCATGTTTCTCTTCAGTGGCAGAGGCGATACACACCCATAGCACTTCAGTTGTGAGTGTGCCCAAATTTGGGAAGGCAAACATACAGCCTCTATTGTTTTTGCTTTGGGAAGAGCAAAAGGTGTATGATATTCCTGGAAAGCCTGTGGGTGAACGCTGAATTTCCAAGAGCAATTAGGGTGCCAGTGAGGATTAGCAGTGATGTCTGTGTGTGATCAGCTCCTCCCAGTAGCTGAAACTTTGCAGAAAATGTTCCTGAAATATTCTGCAGCAGACAATGCTGGTGAGGCAGAGACAGAGGAAGGGCCCCATTCCCAACAGGTTGGCATCACCATGTGATTATCACCAGCCCCAAAAAGCTGCCAGGCAATGCAGCTGCTGCGGAGCCAATTTCCCTGTGATCCATCCAGGGCAGGGGAATCCTACCCCAGGACCTCCACTAGCTTTCAGCTCTCTGTGCCCTCTGTTCCTTACCTGCTGGGGTGCAAGGCTTGGGAAAGTTCTGTGAGGTCTTCAAGGGGCGTGTGCCATGGCCCAGGAATCAGGAAGCCAGGTTCAATGACATTCTTTTTTCTGACAGGAGCTCGGCACAGGGTATTGCCATGTAATTGCGGAAAAGCAAGGCGGCAAAGCAGAGGCCCAAGAGCCATCGGCTAGGGGAAGTAAACTGCAGCCAGCAACACCAGACTGTGCATCTCCACTTTTCTTCAGACCCTCAAAACTATTAATTCCCTGCTGCTGGCAGCTGAATTGAAAAACTGGTGTGACAAGGTGACAAACTCTTTGTCTGCAGCAAGCCAGGGGTACAGCATCCCTTGTCCTCTCTCAGATCAATGGACATTTCACTCTCAAACACAGAAGCACTTTGGAGTCCCTAATAGGGGGACAAATTCTTCCTGGGTGGAGCTCTGCTCCTGCAGACCCCACCAGCCACTGGTGGCGTGCACTGTGTCCTGCAGAGGTGCCTCTGTTTCCCTGCAAATGCTTTGGGTGCTGTCAACACAGACTACTTTGCTCTGCTGCTTGCTCAGGTGTGGGTGCTCTGACCCCCAAGTGACCCCCAGCAAACTCACTGGGAAGTGCCCAGTCCAGCCAAGGGAGAATGCTGTGTCTCAGTGCCACTCACAGGCCAGGCTGGTCTGGCTATGAAAAGCTCCAGGGTGCTGCTCCTGGGGTCTTCTTCCCAGCCACACTCTGAGGAGGGGGTAAGGCAGCCCAACAGGCACCCACCAACACTGGAAAAACAGGCAGTGCTAGCTTACATTAATCCACCAACTAGGAAGGGCTATAAAAAAGTAAGGAAGCAAGCATGGTGCTGGAAACCAAGTTGCCTCGGCCATGTCTGCATCTCCTGCAAGGGCCAGCATCCATATGTCCACGTTTCTTCCACCTCTTTCACCAGTTGGCTGCATTTTCAACATAAAAAGAAAAAAATGCCTCAACTTGGCAAAGATAGAAGTGGATTAGGGGAAAAGGTTTGCTAGAAGGCCCCGTCTTCTCCCATGGCTTCACATACAGCGCTGATAACAGCACCAAGCCTGAGCTCAAAAGTGTTTGGACAACACTGACAGGCACAGGGTGTGACTCCTGGGGTGCCCTGCACAGGGCTAGGAGCTGGACTCGAGGATCCTGAGAAGATCCTGATGGGTCCCTTCCAACTCAGCATATTCTATGATTCTATGATTCAGCAGTGCTGCATCCTTTACACATGCCCAGTGGCTGGCTCTGCTCACGCTGGTATTTCCCAGCACACAGAGGAGGAAATGGTTGTTTTTGAGACTGCAGCATGTATTTGGAAGCTGGTGAAACTGGTCTGTGCTCACCTGGCCACACAACCTGCACAGGGAGAATGCATGAAGCAATTCCAGCCTCCAGGATCAGCCATGGCCTCAGCTCCTGGACTGCCCAGGGATGGGAGAGGGAAATCTCCCTGCTCCATGGCTCCAGAACCATGGAGCTAAGCAACGATGTGGAATTAGCAGGTGGCTACTGGGCATTCCCGTCCTGCTGCTGAGCTGTGCTGGACAAGGGCAGTACCGAGGCCTGACCTACACACAGCAAAGGATCTTCCCACCTATGGAGACCAGGAGTGTAACAGCACTGGCTGTGCTTATGGGCTCTCAAAGGGGCCCTAGGTTTATGGGGGGCTTTTCAGACCCACCAATGAACACAGTAAAAATTAACTTTGCTTGAGGGTTGTTCAGCATCATCAGCAAAATCAGTTGTTAGCATCTGACTCCAAGACTCCAGAGCCTTACCCATGTTTGAGCTGGGAAGAAGATGGGGCAATTTTCAGATCCCAGCTCAAGCCTGCAGTACTGGTAGAAAAATGTTCTACTCTGAGATGCAAATGGAGCAAAATTGCTGCTGGAGCCAATGGCTAAGCATGGAAGTTATCCTCTCAAAAGCTATTCCTATAGTCAGCATGATCATAGCCACATGTTAAAGCAAGTACACTGCAAAAATAGCGGAGCACTGACTGAAGATCTTGTCTCTCCCTCCTTGAGGAAATTGCAAACTTCCATTTCTTTAATCTAATCATTTGCAGAAGGAGATACTTTCTCTAGAAAAGCCAATATAAGAGGGCTGAAAGGTCGGATGGGATAATATGTAATCCAATGTGATAAGGGCTGTTTACAGAATTATTAATCAAACACAAAAGGGAACAGATAGTAACATTTTTTATTAAATATTACAGTGGATCAAAAAGTACAAAATATCTTTTGCCTGCTATGTGATTGGGAAACTATTGGCACATAATACAGTATCAAAAGCATTAATAAGTACAATTTGGAAAACATACAAAAATTGAGTGTTTATAGTTGGCTCAGCTTTATTTCTGGTAGTGTTTAAACTAATGCAAAGGTTACTCAATAACCTTTTAAATGGGAAACTATATAATATTACTGGGCCATTTTTATATATACAAATCATCACCTTACAGAGCATATAGGCTACATAACTTGAATCACAAAAAGTATACAATATTTACAACAAAAGAAAGTTAAAAAAGTATAAACAGCTAGTAGATTATGCTGCCATTATTAGAACATATTTAAAACTGTGGGACTGGGGGGAGAGGGGAGGAAGAGGAAGAGAACGAGCGAAATATCAACCACATGGAGAGCAAACAGCACTCATGGCAGCACTGCCAATGCCACCCGCCTCACACCAGTGCAGGAAGTCCCACTGCTCATCAAAATCAGCACGATGGCAAAGCTGGCCCAGCTGTGCCCTCACTGACCACCACAAAGGAAGCGAGCAGGCGGCGGGCGCGAAGGACCCTGTGCTGGTCTCTGGAGGTGGCAGCCCCACGTCTCCCCAAGTGGGGCAGATCTGATGGCAGAGGCAGCACAGCACTTGTGCCCTGCTTGAGCTCCAGCTGCTGCCAAGCCAGCTCCTCTGCTGCTAGGACAAGCTACTTCCCAGGCTTGAACCCACTGGGCAAGCTCTTCACACCAGGCCAGCTCACAGCCACAAAAGACCTGCTGGTGCCCTGCTCCCACCCCACCTGGCCAGGGGCACAGTCACACTGGGAATCAGGCCCTACTCCCCATGTGCTTCACGAAGCCTGGCTCAGAGTGTGGCCAGAAGCTACACACGAGCTGTTTGCTGCCGGGCCTCTTCCTTTGGATCTCACAACCTTTAGCATCCCTAATGCATCCTGGACATAGTGCGTTTGAATTGCAACATTTCTTGGAACTGGCTCCTAGTAAATAGATTTATGACTCTATTGCCAATTAGATTCTGCAGTTTCCTTTACAAACCTACCAATAACAATGGTCTGATTGCACAAAGAAAGGCTTGTGCAATTTCATTCAATAATAAGGCCCCTTGAACTCAAACAATGCAAACAAAGCCCCATTTAAGACATCGAGGGGAAAAAAAGACTTTTCAGCCAATGAAGAATTCAATAGTCTGTTGAAAGATTTCCAAGATTTCTGTTAAAAGAGTTCTTAAACAAATAATGCACCGCTTCTGCTGGGGGTTTATGCCACCATTTCTTTTCCTTAGCCCTGACGTTTTGGCCAGTATGAGCTTCCCCAGCCAGCAGTGGCCAGTCTCCTCAAGGGACAAGCGAGGAGCCTTCCTCCCCACTCCCTGTCCCCCAGCCCTGTGCTGCCTCAGCATGGCTCCAAAAAGCCTACCAGCAAACTCCAACAGGACATAACCAAAAGGGACGTTGGACACTTTGCGTAAACAAATGCACAGCTCCAGAACACACAACTTAACCAAAACAAGGAGAAGCATTTGCTTTGCCAAACACACAACAAGCTTCTGTTCGCGTTTGCTGTAGGTTTTCATATTCTCTACCCCCTTTTCCCCCGCCCTCCTCCCCCCCATCCCCAAACCCCTGACTCTTACGTGATTCAGATCTAGTGCAACTGTACTAGAGATGTCCTCCACACTGCGACCTCTGCCTGGATGAGCCTGCGGTTCTGTTTCCTGTATGACTTGTGGAGCAGCAGGATACCCTGCACTGGCACATCAATGTTCCAAGTTCTACTAGTCTGTTTATCAATCAATTAAATATAGTTTTACCACAGGAATATAAAGTATTTAATTGAAGAAGCTGGATTTGTAACAGTAGACGAGTATATTATTCTGGTTTCCACCTTTGGATATTAAGTATGATACATTATATATTGTATTTGGCTTCATATCACGGGAAAATTTAATGACATGCCTAGCATGCAAAGTGTTTCTTAGTAGTTTGTTTTATCTTTTCATATCAAGTACACTGTCTTTGAACAGTAACTGAGATGGTTTGAATCACAACCAATTTTCACACTGTATAAAGCCTCCAAGTGACACTTTGCTTTATCAATGTCTGTGCTCAGCTACATAGTGGTGATGTCCTGCAAAGTGAGTATACATCCACAGGGAAGGTCTTTCATCAGGAAAATCCAGCCTCTCCATGCCATGCCTGGGCTTTCCCCCTGCAAAAGGATGTGCAGGGAGAGGCCGAGATCCCTGTGGGAGCGTGGAAGGACCATCCCAACCACTGCACAGAACCCCCTTACCCACTGTGAGGCACAGAAACAACCTGTAAACCTCTGATTCAGATCCACACTGGCTCCTCTCACAACTTCTGAAATTCTCAACATTCACACAAACCACAGATCTGTTTTCTGCACTCCTTTGTCATTCAGCAGCTTGAGCCAGTGAGATTCTGTTTTCTAGACCGTTTCTCTGGTAGGCAGGAGGGTTTCACAGCCTAGGTAAGATTAAGTACAACGCTCAACAAATTCACAGACCACGATACAGGAAAGCAAAGCTCGGAGGGAGGGGAGAAGCAGCCTAGGAGCCATCGAAACAACAGGAGGGTGAGAGGTGCTCAGCACCTCACAGGGGTGGGCCGGGCGGAAAGGAACCTTGTTCACATCCTTGCACCATAACATCACCTACAGTATGTTTATAACCATTAAGATTAATCTGAACCAGTTGCTTCAGTTTGTAAACAGTAAACGTTACGACAAAAACAAAACAAAAACGCTGCTGCAAAGTATAAAGAAACTGGAAAAATTACAAACACGTAATAAAAAAAAAAAATTAGGACAGCCACAGCCTTTAAAAAAGTTGCAGATAAAATGATACTGTTTAATTTAAAAAAAAATAAGAACCCAAAACAGAAAAACAAACACAAAGAGCACAGAATATACTGGACAAACAAAACTATATAAATTATTGTGACCAAATGTGACACTGGTAGTTTATGAAGTGGATATGTACAGTCAAATTAAACAGTGTTTACCATTCTGTTCTAATAGTGTTAAAATGAAAAAATCTATTGCCGTTTTACTATACATTGCATTGATTGAATCTTTAAAAGTCAGGAAAAGTTACCCAAAAAAGCACATCCACTGATTGTACAGATTCTCGGCCCACTTCTCCTTTCCAGGTTCATCTGAAGTCCTTGACTCATTTGCAACAATGCACAGCCTCCGGTCCTTGGCTCAGTGAAAGGCAAACACAGCCCTCACTGGGGCTTCAGTGAGCTCAGGACTGGGCCTGCGTTTCCACGGCTCCCTTTGAACATCTGCTCTTACCATGTTCAAGTCCTTTCAGAAAACACATACGCAAAATCAAAAAAAAATTCTTTTTTTTCTGTGTTTTTGTTTCTCTCTCTTTTTTTTATGTGGCTTGTTTTTTTTGTTTTGTTGGCTTTTTTTTTTTTTTTTTTGGCTTGGTTTTCTTTTTTGCAAGGGCAGGGATAAGGGATGAGGGGCTGATGTGGGAGCCAGAATTAAAGAAGCAGTCCTGTCTCCATCCAACTCCAAGATGTTCCTCTAGGCAGGATACGACTGCATCCTGGTTGACAAAAATACAGATTGCTAAATCTGCAAGACATCGTCACAGGGGGAGGAATGTGGCTAACTGAACTTTCTCCTCAGACCTTTCTTTGTGAGCGAGGGAGGTTTACAGTTTTGTGCTGGGATGTACAGAGGATAGCTGGGAAGGTGGGAATGCAGCTTGAGGGTTTATAGCAGCTAAAGGATAAATGCTGTTATGCAAAAGGTCACCGTAGGAACTTCCTACAGGTGTTGCTGCAGCTAAGTGTCTGTACAGTTGCTGGGAGTTTGCAGGGGATGTGAGGAATTGTCTCTGCACCATGAAGGAGTGAAGAGCCAAAGGCTGCATTAGTGGGGATAGCACGGTCTGATTTTTCAAGTACTGCAGGGGATGAGAATACCCGGGTGGGAGGCGATTGTTCAGCCCTGTGCACAGGCTTCCCGGATACAAGCCTGGGAAGATGGGGGCTGACAGGGGAAATTTGTGGCTTTCCAGCATGCTGCCAGAATGGAGGCCATGCACTGACTTGCTACCTTCCCCCTCTTGGTCGGGAACCTTGTCTTTTGCCGGGGTCTCCTTTGGTAAGTGAATAGGAGAGACAGCTCGGATTTTTTTTTCAGAAATAACTTTGTCCAAATCCTCCAGGCTCCTTTTCAGAGGCCGGGCAGCCCCCACGTTTTGAGGGCTCGTTCTGCGGCTGATGATAGGATGCACCATCCCCTCCATCTTCCTCAGGTTCTCCAGCCTCTGGGCCTGCTGCTTCCCAGACCTGTGGAGCAACTCGCTGTGTTTTTTTGGGGCTGTCAATGCCATAGGGGACACACGGCAAGCTTTGGGGTTACAGTCTAGGCTCACCGCCTGGCTGCCTCCAGCCTGGAACGGGGAGATCCCTTTGCATTCTTGCTGGGCTGTGGATGAGTGAGGGAGACTGGAGCCTGGAACCTTTGCAGTCTGTTTGTGTATGCTCTTTGGAAGACTCAAATCTGTTGGCTGATCATCTGAAGAGGTCTCCACTGTTGTCTTTTTTTCTTGCTGATGCAAAGACGGCCGATAATTTAAATTTAGTTTTTCTTGGTGTTTGTGTTGAGTAAAAGTAGAAATATTTTCAGACTCTCTGAACATGTCCCGGGGGAGGTACTTTGATGTCTGTTCATTATTAAGGTGGTGTTCTGTGTGCCTATAAAGGCTGTGCAGATGAGGTGATGAATAGAAATCTGCCAAGAAAGTGGGCACATGGGAGTGCTGCAGTGCCCTTTTCTCACTCATTTTATCTTTGCAGTCCTGGATATCCAACTTCGGTAGGTATGACTCGGCAAGAGAACTGAGGTGATGTTTTGAAAAATCACAGCGCTGAGGATCCGGTTTACTTAGCATGTCATGTTTAAAAACATTATTAATTGACTTCCTTTCTTCCTTGGTTTTAAAACTCTGTACATGTTGTATGACTGAGGGCCTGTTAATTGCTACAGGATCAGAATTAGGGGCATGGGGACCTTGCGATACGCCTGAGGACAGTTCATCTCTGCTGCTGAGTTTCTTTTTGCTGATCAAAGGTGGAGGAGAACCATAAGGATAGTTACACGAGAGCGTGGCCCCGCTGACCTGTGACAGCAGCTTCTTCTTTGCCAGGGGTGACATGATGCCTGGATTACCTTTAGAGTACAGCAATGGTGTGTAACTGAAAGTGGAGTCATCGTTCATGGACCCGGGCAGCTCCTTTTCCTTAAACATGTCGAAGTTCTGCACCACCAGGACTTTGGGTGTTTGCTTTAGTGCATTGTGGATATCTTCATTTCCCAGCTGGTCCACTTTCACCGTGCAGTTTGCGATGTAATCGGCCATCCCTGGCAGTTTCTCATCTTCCATGTCACTCTGAGTGGGCAGATGGACTGGGAAAGCTGTGAAGGGCATTTCTGGAGGTTCACTTTCCAGGCTGTCAGTAAAAGCTTTGTGTAGTTTTTGTTCAGGCTTTGTGTCTTCCAGGGCATCTGGTGAGGGGTGTAATCGTTTTGTGACAGTGGCATCCAGCACAGCGTCTTCTTCTGCAGGCACAGAAACACTCGAGAAAGAGGACGAGTGCTGAACCTCCTCCTTGGCTTTCTCACTGTTGGTGCTGTTTTCTGTCATGTCTGTCTTCTCCAGAGGCAATGTCCGAGCTGTCTCTGGTAAAAGAGATGGAGGGCCTTGCATAGGTTGTTTCACCTCTCCCACTGTAGGATGTTCAGGGAAATTCTTCTGGTCTGCTGATTCTTGATCCTTCTCTTGTTCTGATGAAACCTAATGAAATGATTCAACAGACAATAGTAAGAATGCAGTATGTTCTGGCAGCCTGTTTGTAAGGTTATACAAGTATGCTGCTGGCTACTTTTAGAGAAGGACTTGCCAACCACCTTGCTGGCATGTGAAGGCTCTAACATCAGGTACTGGACTCTAAGAAACAGAAGTATCTCCAGGAAATATTAAAAAATACACCATCCCTGTCAGAGTTACAATAAAGCATTTCCAAACAGCAGATGGTTGTAACCTGATGACAGGCACTGGTGGCTTGATCAGATAGCTAAATGCTGAGGTTATATACTCTTTTAAAATTAATTAGGCAAATGCAGAAGAGCAGATTTCATGACACAAACAATAAGGCTATAAAAATTTCTCCTACCAGCCAACTTCACCCAAGAAAACCACACTATTCCTACGCTTTTCCTTCCCTAAAGTCTCTCCCTCATAGCTATCTTAAAATTCAGTGATCACACAGGAGATCATTCACACCCAGTTCTGCATTAAAGTGTGAAAATGATAGAAATGGCATACTAGAAATCCCTATTGTAGGCAGCAAATCACTGCCACAGCTTAACTAGGACACACATTTTTTTATTAACGGATTAAAATGAAGTTGTCAACATTCAGTAAGTGTGTGTGTGCCTGCTATTACAAACATGGCTTTTATACGTTCTCGTCAATGGGACCGTGGCTCGTTCTGCTCCCCCATTAATACAGCGTGTGTGCACAATTCCCACTATTCATCCCATTATGTAGCCGCCTGAACTGTGACCCACAGAGGTCACCAGAGCATCCCATCTGCGATCCAGCTGACTGACAGCCCTTTTCAAAACTGCTGTCACTCTCCTCTGACATGTCATGGTAGAAGACAGTCATAAAACAGCAGCATTGTGCGACTCCTTTATTATTATTGTTTTCTTTCTTCCTTCATTGTAAAGATAAGACGCACCGAGAAAGTTATCATCTAAATGCTGCTTTATGGTCTGTTGCAGGAGCAGGGAATTGGAGACGGTCCTAACGAATCTAACCCTCTCAGAGATTTATTTCTTCACAGCTGCTTTTAAATATTCCTGTCTGTTTGGTTGGCCTATTAGTTACAGTGTCTGTTAGTCATCCTAACTTCTTCTTTTTAAACTCAGAGCTGACTTTTGCAGCCAAATACCATCATTAGGTCCTTTACAAAGTAACATCGCTAGTCTCTTGAGCTTATAAAATTACAGGCAAATACCAGACAGATGAGCGAAGCAAGGAGGAGAAAAAAAAAAAGAGAATCATACTTAATAACTGTACATTCTGCTCTTTGTTTCTGTTAAGCAATACTTTGATTGAAGCTTCAGCTATTGTGAGGAAATGTGCAGTCTAAGGCTAATAGCATTTTGTCTGGTGTCTTGTTACACTGACAATGTCATTGTGATGGCAGGAAAACAGTGAAGAGCACAAAGGCAAATGCAATCCTAATAAATTAAAGTTATATTCTCTCCCTGCATACTTCTAATGGTGCATGAGTTGAACATGCAATTGAGACCACCACATATCTGTAACTGGATTATGCTTTTCCAGCTCACAGTTTCCAGGCCACATGCAGAAATGGCTTAAGCGGTGGCTTGGTTGGGGATGTTTATGTGGTGGCTATAGGGCTCTCCCTCAGAGCAATACCCCATCACTGCTGTGCCTGGATGAGGGCCCACGAGTGGGGCTCCACTGCCAAGGCATGGCTGCAGTGCAAGAGACAAGCAACCTTCTGCCTGGCCCCAGCACACCTGGATTTTGCTCCACCCAAAGGAGCTGAACATCTCCAGCCTGCTACCCCCGTTAAGAGCCACATCCTGGGCATGGAGCCCTCCATACGGCAAAGCACAGATGAGTTCTGGAGCCCTACACCCACCCAGGGGTGAAACATCCCCCCTGCAGCCCCTTCACCGCTCGGGCTCAGTGTGATCACTGACCTGTATGGTGACTAACATGAAGGTCAAGATACTTAATAGCCTGCCTTGATCAAATAGGGGCAGGACATGTCTTCCACCCCAGTCAGGGAGGAGACATTAATTCTGCTACAAAAGATGCCATTTTACAATAGGGAACTGCCATAATTGTACATTTTTATTGTCTCGTCTAAGCTCCCTACATTTCCGATAAGCGCAGATTAGGAACTCTTCCTGCAATCCATACAAAAATAACTTCAGTTTAAACAGCAGGAAGTTTGAGATAGGGAACAACAAAAGCAAGGAAATTCAAAGTGAACGCTGTTGCTCTGTTGCTGACTTGTTATGCTGGGCATAGCAGCAGTGGTACTGATAGTGTGTAATGTGTCTTCCTGATCCAAGACCCTCAGTAAATAGTCAGGGACGAAGGAATGACAAGGGAAGGGAGCAGAAGCTTTCACTTCACTTCTCCTTGCTTTGGGCAACTTGTCTTGCAAACTTCCAGTGACTGAAGCACGCTCGTGCACACTCTTCTCTTGATGTGTTTTTTTTTTTTTTTTTAATTTTACCCAAACAGGGCTCTCTCTACTTTAAAATTACAATGTAAGAAAAAAGAAAAAGTCTTTCTGGGGATTGCTCTTAAATTACATATTAATGGTACTGTTATTTAAAACACAAATTCTTCTTTGGATGAGAGATTAAATTGTCCTTGTAAACTTAACGAGGTAGTGGGACACGAAACCCCAAATTTTCTGTTCTCAAAACTGGGTACATGGAATCTCAGAGGCATCTGCATTTACAGGACCTGCATTGTTTTTTTAAAACAATGAAGAGGAGGATTGTTGATAGCTGACTCAATACAATTTCCAAACAAGTTTAGAACCAGGACTTCTGTACCTGCCAGACACAGTGAAGTCAAAGGAGCAGCCATAGTCTGCCGGGCACATCATGTGTTTCGACATTCTTTAAATACTTACTTTCACTGCAACGCCTTGAAGGCTGCTGTGATCTGGCAGACTGAGACAGGAAAAGCAACATGTTTTGCAGGGGTTGTGTGTGAGGAGCTTCACCACCTCCTTCACATGCAGTACGAGAGGGGCACAGGAGAGAGTGGGCAGATGTGCAAAGGAAGGTGCTCAAATAACACTGGAGCAAAAACCCCATTGATTTTGCATCACTTAACAACACTTGAAATTTACTCTTATTTGTAGACAAATACGAGTTCTACCATCAATCTTACCCTGTGCTGTGAACACAAACTCTCTTCTACAGGGCTGTCCTATGCCTGCAAGTAACGTGGCTGTGTGTGGAAACTGGGGCCTGCCCATGTGAAGCAGAGTGACACCACAGGAACCTATTATGTCTGAACAGGAACCTCAGCTGAAAGCCATCTACTGCTTGGGAGAGGGAAGTCGATCTCAGGGCTTGGAAGGTGATGTGACCTTTCAGTTCAAAAAGAAACTTGGTATAATATAATAAAAATCCTAGGGAGCAGTATGTTTTCTCAGTCATGCATACATCTGTGAGCACAGAAGGGCTGATCCAGAGGTTACCATTATAAAAATCAGCTGTGTCCAACAGTTACCACAGTATTATCAACAATATTAGAGGTTCCCGCACCCTATACTTAGATTAGGAAATAACTGTGGTAGTTGTGTGGTTTCCCTTTGGCGGCTGCTGATCTGTTAATGGTGACCACTGTATAATACAATGAGCAGAACTGGTACTAGTCAGATCCAGAGCTTGGTCCTCTGCCATCCCCACTGCGCAATATGGAGCAAATTGGCTGCCATTCGCAGCCCAGCAAAATCCCAGCACAGATAGTATCACAACAGCTGGATTTCCATTGCTGAGCAAACTAAAAGGCCAACTGGTTGGAATTCTCCTGTTTAAATTATATATTTTATCACTGGATTTCATGTGATTAAAGCTGTGCATTTTTAATTGAAAAACTGAAAAGCAGGGAAGCAACAGACCTCAGATGCATCTTGGGGTTTCTGTGAATTATCTTTTTCCTTCTTGTTCTTTTGGTTTTCATTTTTGATGCGTTTTGTTGCAGACACTTTTGTTTTTGCTTCACTCTCCTGGGAACTGTTATCCTGTTTTCGAGGTTTCACTGGAGGCAGTGGCTTATCTTCCTCTCCTTTAATAAATCTTTCATATGGCAGGATTAATCTAGGGGATTAAGGAACAAATAATTGATCAGGTTTTGCTGTTCTAGCAAAGAAAAAATGTATCTACTGTGAGCAGTTTACTTAATAAATCCATTTTCTTCCGTGCCATGAAAGCAACAGTTTAAACTCTACATCTATAAATCCAAGTATAAGAAATCAATTTATTTGGCAAGATTATAATGTGGAATAAATTCAGTGGAGTTAAAGAGTTGGTGTGGATTAGTTGTCAGCAACTTCACAGTGGTTTGCGTGGCTACACCAATTTGTACCAGATGAGAATATCAGCCATTATGTTTTAGACTGATTAAAAAAAAAAAAATCCACCATTTATTTTTATTTTCCCTCCCCGACTTTAACAGCATGCAGCAAGCCCCAGGAAAACACCTACAAAGCCATAACCAACTGGGTAACAGCTACACAATTTCCAGGCTGCTGGTTCCCCTGACTGCAAGGGCGAGTGCCAGAACGTGGCAGGGGCCAGGAGAGCTGGGCACAGCACCCACCCAGCCTCGTCCATGCAAGGCACCCATGCAGTGACAGTCACCAGAGCCCTTCTTTAGGAAGAAGGGGAGAAGAGAAGAGTTAAATATGAAGGAATTTTACACTGTGGAGCTGTCTGCCACAAAGTGCACGAAATTGCTTTAAAAACACAAGGAAGAAACACAAACAAAAAATATCCTCCCCTGAAAGCATCAAACACACTGAGTTTTAATCTCTCTGTTTTCCCTTTGCAATTCTTGATCTGAAAGGAAAAATAACTGATATAATTAAAAGGGATGGATCGCATTACAATCTCAGTTTCAACTTCAGTGATTAAAGTTTTTATAATGCATTTTAGTATGATTAATGACTCACTGTGGGATTAATATAAGACTCAGACTTTACAAATATGAACATTAATACAGCAAACATAATCTGTTAGAAACAAAAGACAAGTTGACTCTGTGAAGAAAATGTACTTTGCTTATAAACAACATAGATCTACTCAAATACCAGGAATCCTTAATTATCTTTAATCTAAGACTCCAAGGCAGAAACCTCTTTGGTTCAGATATTCGTTTGTTATCCTAGAATCAGTTTCTAAGCATGCAATTTTGATTTACATACTTCGATGTTCAAACACAGTTTGGGCTTAAGAGAGCAGAATTAGATTGCTCGTGATCATAATATTTTACATTTTAATAAAATACAACATAAATTATGTTAAAATATAAACCTAATTTATGCTATATTAGAAACAAAATTCATTAACTGAGCATGCTCTGACATGGTATGTGCAAAGAGGCGTGAATAATACTTTCTAGCCCTGAATTTGGCAGGGCTCCAGTAATGAAGCTAAGCAGAGCCCACAGGGAATATTCATCTTCAGATCCCATTACAAACTGAGTTTAAACATGTTACAGCTGCTAAAACTGGAAACTGCTCCCTCTATGCAAACTTAGCAAAATAATACGTAGTTGCCAAATACCTGCTTCCCACTGTAATATTACAGGTAATGTTTATATAAAAAAAAAGCATAACTAAGCAGAAGAAGAAAAAAATAATCCCGTTCATACTTGAGGCTGCTACATTTCATTTGCAAAGCACAAATATTGGTGAAAACACCGAATTCCTCCTCATGCTGCACACAAAGCACTTTGGATTTCACTTACAGGCAAGGTTGGGTTTCACACAGGGCAGTGCTGAGGCTGCTCTGCCATGTGTTAAGTATTTAAAATCGCTTTTAATAAAAACACATTTTATTACAGTAATTGTTAGCACTGCGAGGGGAGTGTTTGACTTTGTTTTGTTTCCATGGGAACGCATCGCCCATTAAAAATCTACATATTCCGTCCATAAAGGTTTCAGCCGCTGTCCGGTGCCTCATGGGGGACAGAGATGCTCCCAGCCCCAGGAATGAGCCTTTCCCTGGAAGATGCTGAGGGATTAACCCAGTGGCTATGGCCGGGCCAGGAGCAAGGCCCGGGCCAACATGATTAATCACTGCTTGCGTGCTCTCCGCTGAGCCTTGTAGGGTAACGCGGGACCCAAACTCCTCCTCCTGCTCCTGCCTCTGCACCTCACCAGAACTCATTAGCTTGGGTGCTAATTAGTAACCGTGGCTTAAATTTCCTTTTCTGATCTTAAGGGTTCATGTGGGAGTACAAGGTTTTCATTTTAGTTATTTTTCACTGAGCTCAGCAGTTGGCAGGCCGACAGCAGTAAAAATACATTTCACATAGCCGGTCAGTGGCCTGGAGCCAGTGGCAGGAAATCTGGAATTAAATGTTTCGTGTATCGGGGAGGCGGCATGACTAAGGTAAAACTGAGTCAAAACACAAGGATGGCTTGTTCTAGGATTTTCCCCTCCTCGTTTCAAAGGAGTGCTGGCCGAGGTGGCTCTGGGGGGCGGCTGGCGAGGAGCCGGGCAGGAACGCGGGCTGCGAGACCCCAGGGAGCAGCACCGAGCCCAGCAACAGCAGCAATTGCCTCTTCACGTAGAGATTTCCGTCGGTTGCAATTTTCACTGAATGTTTTTTCAGTTATCCTGTCATGGTACAACACAATTACCCACAGGATATGATCTTATCATTTGATTATTAGAAGTTTTTATAGCACAGGAGTAATAAAGCTAATACAGCTCTCTCAACATGTAAGCAGCCGGCTCACATGCCATGAAAGCAGCCGGCTTAGCCAATTTAAGGTCAATATTGCCCAACACCGGAAGAATGCGATCTGCTGTTAGCCAAATAGTTTAGCAGAATGTGACATGTCTGAAACCAGCACAAGATATTTTTTTCTTGGTCAAATATTTGCAGTGCAGGTAAGATTTAATCAATCTTTGCGCAAGGAGAGGTAAAGACAACGTCCAAAAAACTGGATCCAGATACCTCAAATGTATCGCGTGTTGGAAACAGCAATTATGTTTTCAGTCGCTTTGAACTGTGGCTGTACTTCCCGACAGGGGGGGAAGTATAAAAGTATTCATAAAAAAGGAAAAGAGGGGGAATATTTTGTGGTCTAAAGAATATTTACTTGTAAAGCCTGAGAGAAGACCAAATAAAAGGGTCTTTATCATGATCAAGATTCCAATATTAACATTAATAAAATGTATTATTTATAAGTCAATTAACATAAATAGAATATGTAAGCACTAGTGTATTAAAAAAATCTTTCCACAGGCAGCAGATTTTTAGCAGCATGAGGTTTTTTTTTTTTCCTGGAATAATACAAGAATAACATTTTCCAGCCAAGAGCAGAAACAGTAGGGGAGTCTTTGCTATCACAGGGCTTCTTATTAAATTCAGTCACTGTGAAAAGCCAGTATTTTTCCTTTTTTTTTTCTTTTTCTTTTTTTTTTTTAAATAAAGGCAACTTAAAATCAATACAAGTTAGATTAACAAATCAGTACTATACTAATCCTGATTTATTACAATCGGCAATATTAAGTTTAATCACGTATAAACTGCTATTAAAAAAAGATTTTCCTTTAGTAAGTCCTGAATTAAATAATGGTGCAGTGTACCGAGTTTTTAGATCTGCATCATCTGATATTATGAAAAATTCAATGTACTTCTCTGCAGCAGATGTCAGAGGTCAGCAAATCTATTACAGTAATGTAAGTAAGCTGGCTTTCTGCCAACCTTTTTTTAAAAAACACTGAAGCAGATAATTTTATATTTACAAATTCTAAAATCCTCCAGGGACTAAATCTCTTTCCCAACAAAAAGCAGAAACTTCACATTAGAGAAATGTATTTCACAGTATATCAAACATGTCTTCATCATTAGCATTTCATAAAAAGGAAAAAAAAAAAGCCCTTAATCTTTATTAGTCAACATTTTTTTCCCAGCTACAGAACTAACAGTACAAGTTCTCATCTGAGCCAGTAACCACTACATGTATTGATTATGCAGAATGAATGACTTTTTTGGCCTGACTCTGCTTCACAGGACACATGAGAGCACATCTATTTATAGGCATGATAAAAAAAATAGTTACAATAATGCAAAGGATCTGACCAGCCCAGAAAGAGGAAGGAAATTAAACGTTAAGGCTGCCAGTTTCCTCTTTAATTCTCCCTACTGTGTATGGATATGACAGGGCTCTGGGCTGGGGAGGAACCATATGCCCAGGACACACAGGGTGATAGAGGGAAGGAGGCAACTCAGCACAACCCCTACAAAATTTTTTTTTTGTATCGCTGTTTCAGTGTTTGTTTTTGTTTTCTTTCTGGCAGAATAAAATATTTCAGCATGTCTCCCATTGAGATCATTGTACTTTCTCCAGGGATCCAAGCCCAACACAAAATAGGAGGCATTGGAGCCTCTCAGCCACAAGAATAATTTTGGAAGGCCTTAAATACCAAAGTCCACTCCTTGGGAGATGTTGCCCCATTCACATCCTTGGCCAGGTTAAGGAGGCTAATTGCAACAGAAATGAAAAATTATTTAAATTTGCTCCACCAAATGAATACAGCACCAGTTAACCCGTGGAACTCACTGCCAATGGATATCTTGGGGCCAAGGGATTAGTGAGATTATGCAAGGATTAGATGCTAATGTAAATCATGAGAACATTAAGCTGTTAGAGCTTCAAAAATGCTGAAAAGGGACAGGCAATAGGCCTCTTTAGTGGTAGGAATTTGGATAACTCTTTTCTCCTGAGCACATAAGGCTATGGCGGCTCCAACTCCTTCCTCTGCAGGCACTACCAGAGCTGGGGGGCAAGACAACCAGTTTGTTCAGTCCAAGAGGGCACCCATCTGCTCCAGGATGTCCTCACAGCAGCTGGGCAGAGCTGCCCACAGCCCCTGCAGCCACAGGGTCTGAGTGCAGGGCTGGGACAGCCCCTGTGGTGAAAATGGGCCCCTATCAGTAACCTCAGTGAGAGAAACCTGATTCTTTTCCCCTAGAAAGTCAGTGGCAAAACATTCAGCAGTTTTAAGGGACCAGCAGGAATGTCTGAGCTCTGATCCCAAGAGAAGTCTTGTCTTTTTTATGCTGTTGCTTTTCAAAAGAATAAATCTTTGAGCACTGGTCCAGTGCAGGCAAGGGAAACAACGTTGAAGGGAAACCTTCAGTGACAATCAGTTGGTGGGGATAACCAGGAGCAGGAGGCAGCTCTCCTGGGCACCAGTGACACATTCCCAGCGAAGAGGGGAGAGGAATAACCCAAACTTTAAGGTCTCAGCTTGTTTTCCAAAATGGGAATATAAAATACATTCAGGAAATGAAGCAGTGTGTTCCTGAAGTCTGCTTTCCCTGGACTGCATTGTACAATGCAGGGGTTATGAAAGCAAGCCTCACGTGCTTTTGTGCAGAACACAATAGCAATGGCTTTATTTGCATTTGTCTGAAGTACAAAACTGGCATGTATTATATCAGCAAAGACAAAATATGCTGGAGTTCAATTTTCTTTCCAAAGAACTTTCCTTCCTTAAAGAAATGGCTCTTTCATCCTTTCAACAACAACTTTCCTCACAGCCCACTGGGAGTGCTGGTGGGTAATGAGAATGGCTTACTGCTGAAAGGTGGGAACAGCGCTGCTCTAAGAGAATTCAAAGACACTTCGTTTTAAGTAAACTGGAAATTAGTGACATTACAAACACAGCTGTTAATTTAACTGCACAGCCCAGCGAGGCAAGCTCAGGCACTCCTGATCCTAGGGCTCAGCAGGGGGAGATGAACAACTCCAGTCTTCTGCCTTTGGCACAGATTTACAGCATGGAAAAGAGTCAAAGGAAGGGTGGTGGACACAGAGCAGCTTTCCAAGATCACTGTACCAAAACCACTACAAGACTCTGTTTTGGCCATAGTCACCATTTCTGCATCTAAAGGCAGACATGCATTTTGTTTGGTAGGTCCATGAAGTCCCTGCAATGCTTGGTCCCTAGGCTCAGAACAAGCTTACAGATGCTATTTTGCATTGTCTGTGGGGTTCAGGTCTCCTGGCAGGACTCCAAAATCCTGCTGACCGTCCCTGGGAGTTCTGAATTACATCTGTATTGCAGAAAGCTGAACAAACCATGGGCATTCTCTTTCATGTTAACAGAATCCTAAAGTACAAGGTGGAGATTCCCAGCATTGCTGGGCAGTCTGAGGGACAAGATCTTGGTGCTTACTCACCAGTGCTGCTCCTGCAAAAGAGAATGGCACACGCCTCTCACTGTGCAGCACTCTCCTGGGGCTACTCAGCTCCCAGCAGGGAAAAGAGGCTTGTCAAGGAATGAGATTGCCATGGGTGACACTGACTTCAAGCTGGACTGCTGGCACCCCCAGGCTCTGGGCACCCAGTCAGTGCCAAGGCACACGTGCATGGCGGGCACGCCTGGCAAGGGCCTCTCTGCTTGGGTGACAATACCCCCAGCAGCACTGGGCAGCACTCAGCATGCCCCAGTTCTGCTGGGACAAACTCCTGGGTGAAAGGAAGGATGTAGGTGGGAAAACAATTCCCCACCAGGAGAGAGATCATCTGCTTGCAGGCACTTAAAGGCACTGCCCGACTGTCCAGCACTCTGCACTCAAGGACTCCTGCTGACTCTAGCAATGGCCACTAAAAGTTGCTGAGGCTGAAACCCCAGAAATTTTGAAAAAAAGTGCATGTTCTCAGATGTTTTAAAAGGACAGCTAGGGATCTGATTTAATGGTAAACAATTACATTCCTCTGTCATCTGATACTTTTTAAATTTTGGGGAGGGGGGAAGCTTTCTGAATTTTCAATAGTTCCTTTGTTAAAGCATCTGTTACATAATTGAAAAGATGTTTGTTCAGTGGTATGCTTGAGAGTACAGTTATTTAATCTTAATGATAAAGCCCTGAGGGCAGAAAATCATAAGTAGAAACCTCTTGTTATTTATCAAAAAGAAAAAAAACCCAAACCAAAACCCTAGGAAAATAAAGAGAGAACTGAGACACCTCATCTATCTTCAGGCTTAAATTTGTGCTTGATGGAAAACTATGGAGACAATTTGCAACTTGTGAAGTTTTCTGGGAGTCTGGGACCAGCTGAAGTGTGAGGGGGGCAGGGAAGTGGGATGAAGACAAAAATAAAACAAGGAGAGAAAACTGTTGCTTGGCAAGTTTTTTTTGAGTCAAACAAAGAGCTAGTTGTAGTTTACAGCATGACATAACATTTGATTAATTTTTGCCTGGGGATGTTTTCACACTTAACAGTGTAAATCAAAACCTTCTATTAATTACAATGTGTATAAAAAGATAACCATAAGCAATTTCATGCAGATGCTACACTAGCCCCCTACTTTTTGTTCCCTCTAACGACTGGCTGTTATTTCCTGCAAAATTCCACTGAAATGCTTACACGTTATGAAAGTTATCCAAACCCTTTAGAAAACCAAACAGCATTTGCATGGAACACAGGGCTCTCCTGCATATTGAATTACTGCACAATATCCTCCGGGTAGACAGACTTTATGGCTGTTAAAGGGAAACTGTGTAAGGGACCTATTTTGACCTGCCTTGTGTTTGTGATCATATATAATTTTTATGTGATAGATTTAGAACGAAAAATGGCAGAATAGGCTCTGAACTGTACAACACACTGTATCTCCTGAAGTTAGCCCCCTGGCAGATGTGCAAGTACCCAGGGGCCACACTCATAGTCAGAATAAAACCCTCTGCAGGTCATTGTCCAAAGTGTGGGCACAGCCACCTGCCACCCCATTGTGAAGAAACACAACCCATCTCACCTGTCTCCTCCTCAAGTTCCAGGTGGCTGTATCTCTGCAGAATACTTTCCCACTCAGCTGCCTCAATTTAGTAAGAGCACAAGGTCTAATAAATCCCTCTCCAGCTGTGTCTGCCCAGGACAGACTGGTTTTTGAAATGCTAGTAACTTGTGAGGGCCAGCACAGGAGACATGCTGCTGAAGAGCAGGACTTGGGCCATGGGGCTCTCTAGGTCCATCTTTGCTGGAGATCCCAAGGGAGCCCAGCCTCCTGCAGCACCCAAAGAGGCCAGGAAGCCACAGGTCTGTGGTACCCTGCAGCTGCCTGCCATGATGCTTCCCAACACGTCTGTCCACCAGAGAAGCCAAGGAGAGCTACTGCATACCCTGCACAGCACAAACCCCTCATGTGTGTTTGTGTTTGTGCACAGCCTGTGCATGGGACTTGCTCTGGAGGAAACCAAGATGAATCACAGCCAGACTTGGAGACAGAAAAAGGCCCCAACAGGTAATTACGAATATTTCTGTTTTGTTCAATGTATTTTATTGGGAACTTTTTATACCTTGCCAACAAGCAGGCTGGGGTTTTTGGTTTGGTTCTTTTTTGGGGGGGAAGGGGGGAGCAGTGGTGTAGTGTTTACAAAAAATCCCCGACAACAACGTCATCAGCACTGCAGAAAACAGCCTACTGCTCACACCAGAAAGTCAAAGCTGCCGATCATGTGTTTTGTGTAAAAGCGAAAAGAAACCTCAAACCCTGCATGTGAAAACCACATCTGCATTATTAGGGGAAGACAGCATGGGGCAGAGTGCTTCGCAGAAAAGGAGCCGTTTCTGAGGGTTTCTCGATAAGCAAGACAGAGATGCAGGGTACTGACAAGGGCTCTGAGAGGTTCAAGGGAACGCTGCAGGCTGAATCAGCTACACCAACCACACACCTCTGCCTCTCTGTGATGGTGAAAGATCATTAGAGGAACATTAATGAAGACAGTAACGACCAAAACAACAACACCTTATAAGCTCTGTACGGTCCAAGTCGTGCACAGAGCAACAGTCCCATGATGGGAAAACATTAATGCTTTTTATATTGGTAATCATCTGTAACATGAGCAATTAAGTACAGTACTAATGGACTATAGCCAAGAGCCTGGTACTAATATTAAAAACTGACAGAGATGAATAGGTTTGGAAGGAAAACTAGGCTGACAAAGACATTTTTATGAAGTGCTTGGGCCTATTTGGAATAACCCAATCAGAGGCAGGTCTAGACCGGCCATGCCTACAGTGACAATAACGTATTCATTGGCATTATATGATGCCTGCTATGCTTTAAATAAAAACAGTCATTGCTTCTACTCAGAAAACTGCACTTTCATTATTATACCCATTAATAAAACAGAAGTTTTCTAACGAATATATAATATAACACTTACTGAAACACTGGCAGCCTTGCCTTATTTTAAAATGAAAACAGTTACTGGAAACAGGAACTGTATTAATGATAAATGAATCAGCTGAAAATGCACACAAAACCTTTCTTTCCCTTTTACCAGGGAAACAAAGAAAACACCGCCCCAACTGAAGCACTCTACCTCCCTATAGCACACCAGCAGCTACCACCACAAACCCTGCTCCAAACAGCAGGGTGCAGAGCAACACATTGCCCAAAATCTTAAAATCTGGCTTTGTTCCAGCTTTTGCCATCCACTGTACCATGAATCTGCAGCCACATGGTAGCTTTGCAGAGGTTATAAACACCTTTACAGAAAGCAGTATTTCTTCATTGGATTTGGTAGACAGAGAGATAATTTTGCCCTCTCCAGTGCTCGTATTTTGTGTTTGGGTTTTGTTGGTTGGTTGGTTGTTGTTAATGGTTTTTTTTTTTCCCCTCTCCCTCTTTTCAGCCTTTGAAATTGTGTGTGAAACTCCACCTTGCAAAGGAGAACAGGAGAGGGCAGGAAGAAGGGATGGCAATGCCTGAATTGGGACACATGTACCATGGCACTCCTCAGCATCCCAAGGATGTCACTGAAAGGTGGCTGCCACCTGAACAGTCTTGATATGCTGAAGCTGATGCACACAGCCAGTAGCTCCTCCTGGGAGAGAGCTGGTTAAAACAACATGGATGCCCTTGAGATCCAGTTGTAGAGATGAATGGCAAGGTTAAGTCAAACAGCAGCAGGGCCAGTGAAGTCTGGGAACTGCCTCCAGTAAGCAAGGAAGGGCCAATGGGATTCAGAAAGGAAAAATCAGGAGATTTACTCAGCATTTGCTTTCCAGATAATTCAATTTCCAGTTTAGCTGTACAGTTTCAAGTTTGAAAATGTATGTGTGTCCTGAATCATGAGCGTGTGTATTCCTGCACTACAGTTCTAGTTTTGGATTAAATGTCATCTGAGCACTTTGCCTATAAATGAGCATTACATTTACAGGTGCTGTAGTTAGAATTACCAGCTGAAACAAACCATGACAATTTCATTTACTTTTTTTCAAGTCTGAGGCTTCATACAGCTTTCCTGTAGTGAAAGGAAAAAGAGCATCTAACACTAGAAAAGTAGAGACTGGATGAGTTACTGAGGTTTTTTTGTATACGTGTTTTGGTTTTTCAGAAGGGATTTAGTGAAGAACATTTTAGGTAAGCTCAGGGCTAACCTGAAAGTCCTGAAAGATTTTTTGCTCCAAATGCCATCTTTTGATAGCCTGCCAGGGATGTGGAAAATTAGGTGCTGCCTCATATCAGACTTTATACAGAACTATATGATAGACTGGCATCCATGAACTCAGATTTGAGTTCTTCAGTGTATTAAGACCAATCTAACCATAAACTAGAAGACACTTTCCTCAGACCAGACCAAGTCAAGCAGAACTGCTTTTGGGTAGCCTGGAAAGGCTTTTCAATTTGGAAGGCATCAGGACTCTTCAGGTTTTCCAGACAGCACAATGGGTTTTGTGGCACTTCAGAACATTCCCAAGTAACTGCTGAGTCAGTCACACACAAATCTCTGTGCATGGGAGTGCAATGCAAAGCTTTTACACATAAAAAACACCCAAATCACTAGCAATGAACATAGTCAGGAAAGCAGAAGAGAGAGAAAGGGGTTCATGGAGTATTTGTGAATGGCTCATTTAGTTTTCCCCAACTACAAGAGATGTGCTCTCTCAGTGACTCCAGGGCTTCAGCAAGGCTCCCTCTGCAACCCAAACCCACAGAGACCTAATGCTCATGTGTGCCTGGGTCTCCTCTGTCAAATAACATCCCCCACAGAACATCTGGCAAGGGAAAAGCCACACTGCCAGTTAGAAACCCATCAGCTGGCTTGGGTGCAAGAGGAAGCTGAGACTCTCAAGACTATAATGATGGGGGTGGAAGAGCTGAATATCCACAATCTGATGAGTCAATAGAACAATCTATAACATTTGTCTGCAACATGAAGGCAGGGAAAAACCCCATCTGACGTGCACAGCAACTCACTCACTTCCCTCTGCTGCTTGGCTCAAACTCCAGAAAGCTTCTAACATTTTATAATGGCAATCATTACATGCAACTCCTCTGTGCACCCAAGGCCTTCTGCTGGAAATGTCCCCTGTAAATGAGCATGATCAAATGCCCCACCCTCCATGAGGATGGCAGTATGTCTCTTTGAGAGGCTGACACATCTGGCACTAAGATAAGGAGAGAAAGTGCCCACTGAACACACCTTCTGCACGGGCAAGTACAATCTCTTCCTGAGTCCAGCAAATGACTTGTTTATGCCCAGGAACAAGAGACTGAATTTTACTTATCTGAGCCGAAAATTGCTGAGTTTTACTCACATTTGCTTGTCTAAGAGGGGAAAAAAAAAAAAAAACCAACAAGAAAAAAAGAAGAAAAAAAAAGAAAAAAGAAAATAAAAAGCCCCAACAGTTGTTTCTAAAAACCAAATCAAAACAACATTCCAGCTCCAGTATTTTATTCAATGTGTTCTGGCTTCACAAGCCCTGGAAGTTATTATCTACATGGGAAGAATAAGAATTCAACAGTTCTGACCAGCAACAATGGCTGCAGAGAAAGAGTGTTTGGCAGCAGCTCGCAGGCAGGGAGGAGGGAAGGAATGCCATGAAGAAGAGGAATGCAACGCTCGGCATGACCTACAACACTAACAGCACCCTGCACTATGGGCTACCCCATTATTTTGATCAAAACCACAATCTGCTTAATTGTTATTCCTAAAAAATGATAGAAGACAAGTGTTTTCATCAATTAGCTGCTGTTTCTTATTTTTCCTCGAGTATGTTTTTCTCAATTTTTCAGCTTCTTTAACTGAAAAGCTGTTGCAAAAATTAAGATCTATACCAAAGAAAAATCAGATGCTTTTTTTATTTACTTAGTCACTGGAGACAGACACTCTGGTTTAAATCACAATGGATTATCTGACTAAACTGTTGGGGAGCTATTTACTAAATCTTAAGACGACTCTCTCTCCTTTTCTCTAATTCCTTATAAAATGCTTTGAAGGCTTTCCAAATTAATTTTTTCATTATTAAACAAGCATTTCAGATTTGTTATCTTACCTTTCATAATGTCTGCGAGTACATGTAGCAGCACTTGTGCTTCCAGGGTTACCACCTAATTCATCATAAATATGTTTCCATTGTCGACGGGCTGTTATCTGTAAAAATGGCAATGGAAAATTTAATCTTGCATCTTTACAGATTCTACAGCATTTGACTTCACAACAACAAATGCACATATGACACTTTCAGAACAGCATGTACTACGAGCACTATAAAAGCCCCTACAGAATATACAGAGTACACAGAGCTTTGGGTGTATTTTTTTTTTTTGGTAAGTTAACACTATGTCTATTTTCTTTCTCTCTAAAATGGAGTGATCTAACTGATTCATTATCAAGTCACAAGCAATATAGACTCACAAAAGAATCTCAATCAATACAGGGTCATTAACTATCAGAAGTTATGCAGACAAATCCCACAGTGAATTATGAAAATGAAGCTCAAACCATATTCAGCACAAATAATGATTACATAGTTATTTTAACTGAATTAGAGAAAATAAATCTGCTGCAAAACCCAAATCCACCACAGAATTCTGTAAATCCACAAAAGCATAGTCCGTAACTATATATGTTACAGGCTGTTTATTTTTATCCATTTATATCTGTAAAATATACAGATCAAATAGTACTGAAATCTTAACGTACTCCAATGTTAATATTTGAGCTGTGTGCTTTATTGGACCGTGCTGATGAAAATAAACATCTTGTAACATATTGAATTGCATACCATGGTTCTGGGTTTTTTTTGTACAGAAATTAGGATTACACGGAATAACAGATGGAAGACCTGGCAAAAGGATTGTTTCTGAATACCACTTCATTATTTTATATATTATGCTATATTTAAAACAGGAAGAGAAACAGGAATAGGACAAGCACAACAGATCACCCTTGTTTGCCTGCAGCTCATAAAGAAAGCCAGTAGAAAACTGGTGGGGGCAATTTGGGGAAAATTTTGTCATTTGCTGTGGAATGCCATGGATTTTAATATATTCAGCCCTGGAGGCTTCTTTGGAGTTACCCACAGAGCAGTCAATGGCATTTACTGAGGAGCTAAAAGCAGCAATCAGAAGAGAACAAATATTACAACTTGCAATCTGAGGCCTGTAACTTTAATCTAAACAAGAAGAGATAGCTACCATCATTAAATATTACAGGGTAAGAGATATTTCTGTTTCGCTCAATAGAAAGGGAAAATCCTTCCTTTGCAGAAATTATTCACTAAAGCCAAAAGCATGGTTGGAGTCTTATCACTTGATAACGTTACAATTTCTTCAAATTTAATGTTTGCAGAGTTCTCCAAAAAACAGCAGTAGCTTTAATTCACTATTAGCACTTAAGCACAGTTTACACCTATAGATACTTTGGGGAAAAAAAAAAAAAAAAAGGTGTTTCATCTTGAACCTTACATAAAGCTAAATGAACTGACTTCATTCACTAATTTTATTTCCTGTCTTTCATAATAAACCCAAAAACTACCAGCACAAGGATTCAAGCAATTCAAGGATAAATTCCACACAAGTAAGTTGTTTAAATACAAATCAAACACTTATCTGATGATAAGGTTCATACTAAGTCTGTTTTGTTTCAGTTCTTATGCTGTCCCTTCCCCAGGCTACCCACCCTTATTATTATTACTACTAAAGTGCTTGAAAAACCAGAGTCCTACTGAGCCATAAAGAACATCACATCCTGAGAATATGAATGGATGCTCCTTATGCCACCCAAAAAGTCAAATGAGAGTTGGACCAGGTATCCTGCTGTGGAGGAATGCCTGGATGGGAAGCTACCTCTGGTCCTGCCTCTCACACTCCACCATTCCTCAGGACAGACAGGACAGAGGTGTGGCCAGCCAGCCCTTGCCTTCTTGGAGCTCCCAAAAATTCACAGATCCCTTGAGGACTCCTGCAAGCAAACCTCTGACAGGATCACAGATGGGGGAAGGAAGGTGCACAAAGCTGCTCTGGGGTCTGTGCTCTGGCCCTCTGACAAGCACAACCTCACTGGGCTTGCAAGGCTGTCCAGGACCTGAAACCTTGGCTAACAACAGTGATGCTGAGCAGAAACTTGAAATTAAACCAAGGATTAGTTAGCAGGAGGACTACTGTAAGTCCCCCTTATAATCACCTTGATGTGACTGAGAAGCACAGTTTCCATTTTCAAAAGGAGAGCTTCAGAGCCTTAGTCTCATTTATCATGCGCTGACTCAAGAGCTGATACTCAAGCTGGAACACTAGTAAACATAACTAAGGGGAAAAGTGAATCCCTTTGAAGTCCATGGATCATTTTTTTGTGTCTCTTTCTTCTAAGCTACTTAGAATAATAGTATTTTCACAAACATTTGCCCAGTTCTATCCAATTCTACATCTGCAATGGCCCAGAGCTCCTTGGCAATTAACTGAGTTGTGCCCTCCCACAGAGGGAGTTTAAATTTGACATTCCCTGAAACAATTATTATTCTAACAAAGCCTGGGGTTGAGTTTTGCCCTGCTCTGGAAAGTTTATTTTTTATGCTTAATAAACTTCAAAGGACTAAAGGAACTGATTAATTACATCCTTAAACAATCTGAACAAAATGCTTCACTGAGGAAAGTGAACTCTTGTCATGCAGGACTGCTCAAGCTGGATATTCCTACTGACCATGTGCAAACTGAGGGCCTTTCTCATACAAGTTCTTGCCAGCACCTTTGAAAACCTGTGTGAAATCTTCCCCAACCAAGAGAAATACGAGTTAAGCAAAGAGACTGGCCTGTCTAGGGATGTAAGAGAAGATCTGATCTGGTTCCTATAAGTACAGTATTATGCAGTGAGTCGTAGTAAAAAAAAAAACCAAAAACAACCACATATAAAGGCTTATCTTATAGGTAAGAATAGATCTTATCTATTAAAGCAGAAGGCTGTTTACAAACATGTTTTTAATGGTGTCTTCTACTTTGAGAAATCTTAAGGTCTTCTGCACTGCAATCCTACCTCCCAGCTCCCTTCCTTGTGAAAGGCTTCTTGCTTATTTCCTGCTGCAAACATAACGGGGGATTTTCTGGTCATGGTACATGATGTTCAGAGCTCTCTTCAGAGCTCTGGGAATTAGTTCTGTATGAAACAAACCCAGTTAGCTTTGCATTCCACTGATACACCAGTTTCATCGGGCCTGCCCAGACACAGGACTGATGTATGCGTCAATCACTAATTTTTAAAAATTAAAGCACTTCATTGTTGCTTCCAGGAGGCAGCAGCTAAATGGGATCCCACTGACCTTTGGCTGCTACATACTGAAGGTTAAGCTCCACCTAATTTTCTTTTTATCCTTTATCTTTCTAAGACATCTCCAGGTAGAGTCCATTCAGCAGCACAGCCTTCTGCAAACACGCCAAGGCACTCCTTTTATGTTGGCTCAAAAGGAAAAAATGCTACTACATAATTTGCCAAGGACAACTCCTTAGGAAAGTCCTGGAAGTTTCCCATCTATGAACTTCTGCACCTTTTACTCACTTGACTTAGGGTGACTGAGAAAATTCCAGGCAATGGCTGTCAAATGCCACTGCAGCTGAGCCCCCTACAACATGGCATTGTCTCATGTTTCATCCAGTGATTTGGGGACATTTTAAATCATTCATACTGTGAAGGTCTGCTATAGAGAGTGCTTTCCAATGCACTCTCCTATTATTAGTAACAAAGATGCTCTCATCTCACATATCTTTGTTTAGGAGAAATATGATTCCACCAACTACAAAGAGACAGCTTCATCTGTTAAAGTCTTAAACCAGTTTGTATGGATTGCTGTTTTTATTAAGCCTTGTTCAACAACAACTACAAGGGAGTGTGGTATTACACAGTTGTAGATGACAACTAACTAAGAATTAGTAATAAAATGGAGGAGAAATGACACTCTTAAGGATTTGAAATGGAGAGCACTTAAATATGACACACGATCATGACTTGACACCATTAGATATCCTGTATGTATATCCCATATACAAAGGTAATGCTCTCTGTCAAGCCTCACTGGATCCATTCCCCCAGGGGGAAAGTCAGATGGCTGAGAAAGTTCCCTGCATCTCAAATCCAATTCCTGCCTGTTCTCAGTCACTTTTAGATCCTTAACTGACAGGACAGGACTCAAAAATATCACAAAAATCTTCCGTGAATCTGTGCAGAAGCTGAAAAACACCACAAATGATCCATGCTTGTTTCTCAATAATGTTTTTTAGACTGCATCAAAACACGTATATATGAACAAAGTGAACAACGCAGTGGATAAAATTAAAAATGGGTAGACTATAACTGTTCTGCCAAATAAAAGGTTGTAAAGTTTGCAACTGCTTTAACTGAGAAGGTTTCTACGCTGCTTAAAAAATTGTCATCTGACTACTTTAAGTTTCCACATGTCATTTTAAGCAATCTTTCATCTGTTTCCTGCTCATAAAATGGCTGTCACATGTTGAAGTCAAATATCTACTTTTAAATATAATTTTCTTTACAATACTTCCAAGAGAAAAGACCTATTTCTATCTCAATGCTCAAACCAGAAACCTGTGAAATTTTAAAACCAATTAAACATGATGAAGCCCTTGTAATGGTTTGCTCAAGACAGATGGAAGGGGCCATAGAGATAAATGCATATTACACAGGGCAGGTTTGACAAAGCCATTGCACTCCACAACTTCTCCTCATCAATAGATGGTGGCACTGTGTATGAGAGTGCTGGATTCTGCTCAACATTGAATTAAAGCACTCACTTGAAATTTCTGCATCTAAGTAGACCTGCCTAAGATCCTAGAACTGATAACTGAGGTCCATGTCACCCCTACCATCCACTGACTTGTGAAAAATGAAACAAATAAAACACAAAAGCTTCTCAGCAGGGTTTGCCATTATAAACTATATACAAACTAATGCAGTTGGCAAACTCAATGCATATCAACTGGCCATAAAATAATAAATCCCAGAGTGTGCACAGGTCAAAGTATTGCAACAGCTATCAATATGATACTCAGGGAATTTAAATCAAAGGCAGATCCATATCGAGGATGAGACTGTTAACAGAAGAGAATGAGGTCAGGAAACCTCATGCTCCATATACAACTTAAATTGCATCACAACAGTCCTCCCAACTTCGGCTTGCCTGCAAAGAGCACAGATGCCACTCACATCATAGAAACAGGACAGGCCCATCATTTTAGACACAGTCACTCTCCAAAGAAAGCTGGGCTCATGGCAATGTCAGAGGGTGTGAGCTGTGCTTGCCTTGCCATTTACTGAACAGGGAGCAATTGCTTAGTTTACTCTCTATGAAGAATAAGCACTGCTGGTACAGTTTCATTCAAGGTGACAAATGCCCCTAAACAACAGAGAAGATCTGTCACTGAGAAAAGGACAGGAGCTTTGAGAGAAGTGTGGACTGAAGCTACTCTGGCTGACATCCTCATGTATGTGATCCTTCCTCTCTGATCCTGTCACCTTTCTCAAATCTGGCTCTGTGGCCTTGTGGTCACAAATTCACAATCCTGTTCTTGCTCTCCCTCAGGTATAGAGGCTCACCTGCCCCAGCTCGTCTAAATCCATCCCTCTCCCTCTGGCACTAAAACTCAGGCCTCTCCACCAAGCCACCACTTTGGCTTCCCTGCTTCTGTACTCAGTCCCCTCAAGCAAACCTGAAACATTGCTGTCAAAATTGCTCGCCTCCCTGAGCACTCTGAACATGTCACTCTCCCTTCAATCTCCCTCCTGGCCTTCCCTGGTACTCTGGATCAAGTTCAAGATTTCAGCCCTCATTTTCGTTGCACTTTACAACTGGAGCAATTACTGCTCATAATTGCTGTAACGATCTATCTATGGTAGCTATTCATTCATACATACCCATGAGCACGCCTACACACACCCCTGTACATAAGCATGGTATGTGCTGATTAATGAAAGATAGAGCAACAGTAAAAGCCAAATCAAGCACATATTTTTTTAAAGAATGTTAGATTTCACGTTTTACAAAATCCCAGGCACACCCATGCTAACCAGCCCAGGCTGCTGATGTACAGAGCAATGTGCTTTATTGGAAGGAAGGAAAACAGTGAGTTCTGCATTTTGGTTCAAATGACTTTCAGTTTCTTGATAGTGCATTTCTTCTTGTCATTTCTCTACAGAACAGATATGTCCCAGATTACTTCATAAACAAAGCAAAAATAATTTCTTTCATCTAACTGTGGCAGGAACTGAACAACTTAATCTGATCATTGTGTGCAAAGAAAATATTTCCAGTGACGACATCTTCCTATGTCAATTGTTTTTTTATTACAGATGTCATCTCGATGTGCCATATTAATGCGGCTCTTTCTTCTCATTTCAAGATTTTAATCTGAGTTTGTTGCTCTAATATTTTATTGGTTCAAAATACATGCTGTAACATCCGTGGCCATCAAATTTTCCTGTGAGCTAAAAATAAACTGCTCTTGTCAGATATGGTTAGCTGATAAAAAGTGTCAGAGACTTTTCTGAATTACTTTGATAACTTCCTGTTTATGTGATACTGACCCTTGTCTAATAAAGATCTTTTACACTTGGAATAAGAGAAGATTCTGCAGCATACTATTCCTTAATGGACAATGCTGATTACTTTTGAAAGCCTTTAATACATTTCCCATATTAGACATGAACAGATGTCAGGGATGTTGCCAAGTGAAATTTCTTTTATGCAATCTTGGCTTGTTGTACAATAATAGCCCTTTCTCAACATGGGAAAAAATTACAGACCTAACTAATTTCCTTGACAGAGAAGAGTTACATATGTTTTCCACTTGGAGTTTTTACGACAAGTTTACAATTTTGCCAGATCTGGAACTAATTGGGACCATTTCCAAAAATGGCCCAATAAACCCACAATGAGTACAGCTAGTCTAAAATGCAGCAAATGATTGTTTGCTTTCACATTTTTTTTTCTAACAGGGAAAAGTTAGATTGCACAATTATTTCATTTAAGTTACTTAAACACTTACTGTTTCATATCCTCCCAGTTTTTGAGCAGCTTGAAACATAGTCCAAAGGTTAACTGTTAGAGGGACAATAAGTATTTAGATAAGCATTGCATTAGCCAACATATTTCAAAGAAATGTAAATTAAACAGTTTTAAAAAAAGAAAAATAGAGAAAAAAAAGCTCACAGTCCCTGAAAAAGCTCCTGTGAAACATTTTCCAAAGAGGTATTTACATAATCTGAAGAGTAAATATTAGCCCATACTATATATATTTTTAATTACATATAAGAGAACACACTTAGAAATTCCTTAACAGGACTGGAAAAATACACTGAGACAAAGGTAATGGGCTCATTTGACTTTGCTGATAAGAAACACGGTATAATGACTATAGCATGTTTTCATAACTTTGATAATCAAAATTACTCACTGGGAAGAATGTTACTTTTAATTATTTGTTTAATACCGGTTTCATTAGCAAGCAAGCAAGCCCCACACACTGGCTCACAGAGCAGGCCTATTGATTAGACAATATGCAATATTTACTGCAGCTCAGATAATGGGCTCCATAATCAATGAACAATAAGCTGCGTTCTAGCGGGCCTGCGTGAATGAACCCAGATGGAGCACGAATGAGCATTACTGGAATAACTGTGCTGTGGCTGGTTGTGCCTTGCCTGTGCCTGTGGGGTCAGGGCACAGAGGCAACTCAATTCAAAAGATGTGTTGGGAGAGAGTTGTTATTTCCTGCAGAACTACTCTCCTCTCACGTGCTTTTCATCCTGGCCCCCTGTCCCATGGGGTCACTGCTTGCTGGTGTCTATTTTATTTAATTTAATTTTAATTTAAATTTTTATTTTAGCTAATTTAATTGTTAGAAGAAAAATCCATGTCAGTCCTATCAAAGGTGTGTGCACAATTCCACCAACAGTGATTCCCCACAGACACACTACAAATACTTGAGGTCAGCAGTAACACTGCAGACTATGGAGAATGGGATCTCCTTCTCCATGGGGGGATGCTCTGCTGTACTGTATGTTCTGCCTTTTCCCAACAACCTATTTATATTGGCAATGTTTGCACAAGCCTTGCTGGACAAATACAGAGCCCCATCCTGCAAACATTTCTGCTCTTCTCAGCATACTTTTGGTATTTAAGTACTTGCCAGATCAGGTCCCTCCTCATAATGAATGTCAGGCAAGTTTCAATGTATTTCAGCTAAATGTTAGCAGCAGGCCCTACCCCCAGTGGGCAACTTTAGAAATAATATTTTAGCTTGTCTTTTGAGCCCACCCTGTCTCCATGCTTGATGGAATGCAGAATAATATGGGGGGGTGGGGGAGAAATAAAAAATTTCTTCAACACAAAATGTTCTGAAAGCCTCATTGAACCTTGTACAGCTTCAAAGCTATCAAGAGCTTTGCTTAGGCCTTGATTTAATCTGAATCAATGCATAATGCAACGAAGCTGTTCATAGTACATTAATTTTACTCCCATTTCAAGCAGCCAGTTTTCAGACAAACACTGTAATCATTCTGAGTTATATAAGTTTATAATGGCTGCTGGAGGCCTGTTGCAATCAGTGCCAATTGCTATTAGGTATGTAAATTGTTATGTAAAACATACAGGTTTGACATTCTTCATCAAAATAACACATGGTTTTAATCTAGGAGATAAATTAGAGTAAATAATATTTCAATACATGGCGTTTTCCCTTTAAGGAAGTAAAGCATCATTCAATCTATAGATAAGGAGGAGAAATTCCCCCATTTACAGCTTTTGTTGGAAACTGTGAAAGGTCTACATTGTGCTGCAATATTTATGCAAAATTCAGTTTCAACTGTATCTTCTCCACATACAATAATTTACAGATTGTGGCACTACAAACTGTACATGGCAAAGCAATTCTCAAGACTGCATTCTGTATTAAGCAGATACAGTCTGGTTTTATTCTCCAAAGTCAGTAATTTATTAACTAGAAACACATTTTGGGGCTTAAAAATATGATCCCTTTTGTGCCTTTCTTGACCACCTTTAAATGTCTTCCTTTATTATTTGTCCTTTCATAAAGAACATCTGGGCACAATAAAGATACGTCATATTATTAACTCAGAAGAAAGGCATTACAGACACTGCAGATTTACAAAACAGAAAACTAGAGAGTTTTCAACATGCCTATTTCTAGTCATAATCAGCGGATTTAAACCTATAAATATCCGGCAGCAACTACCCCAGAAGGAAGAGATGCAAATCTAGGCATAAGACAGTGAAATGCCTGGACTGGAAAATGTGTAGAGATAAACATGGTCCCTCCCCATCCATAAGGCTTTAAAATAGGCTTTGTGTGCAATTGCTTTCTCCAGAGAAGCCAAACCATTCTAAAATGTCAACAAAAAAGTGAGAAAAAGGATACTTACTCTGCTTAAAACCTAAATAGGGTATTCGTTCAATTGGTGTTTTCCTTTCTTTCATATATTTATAAAGAGCCACAAGGAAAGCCTGCTCATCAGCTCTGCATTCTTCACCTATGGCAATCTTTGATTTATCCTCACTTGAGCCTTTCTTACAGTTGCTGTTGTTACTCTTGGGTTTGGGCAAAGCTGACTTAGCCTCACATTTTACCTGGGAAAAGAAAAGATGTCATATCAGATCTGGGTAATCTTTAATTTTCACTTAAGGAACAAATACCCTCTCCTAGCAGAATGGATTGTTTAAAAAAATGAAGGCCAAACCATGCGACTGTATTTGAGGGGAAACAAAGGAAGCTATTTATAGAGCTAAAATGTCTTGTTCTGAATCTTAGTCACAACATTTTTAAACAGCCACATCTTTAAATCATTATAACTCACTGGTAATGCTCTCCAGATCTGCATTTTTATGACTATACATTGCTATGTCACAGCTTCTATCTCTCACATACACTTGCCATTAGCAAGTCTAATAATAACCCTTGTTCCAGGATTGACACTGAGCATTGTCAACTCCTGTAGACAACCCTTGGAGCTGAGGGTGCTCAGCCCCTTCCAGGAATGCTCAGCAGCCAGCTCTGAAATGACACATTCTTCTCTCCGTTGGCCCACCAAAATAGATGCAAACCATGGCAAGCTTTATCCAGGCAGAGCCCCCAGCACAGAGTGGAGGTTCTGCTGTAGCATGGACTCAAGTCAAGTCTATTTGAGCATCCTAAGCATTTAGCAGAGGGGAGAGGCTGGTAGCTGGACACTTTCCTGGTAGACACTGGCATCCCCAATGCCCGTGAGTCCCAGAGCTCCAGGTGTCCCACTGGACTGCCCAGCAGATGTGTGCCAGTCAGGAAATCAATAAATTGGAACCACTTCACCTCTCCTCAGTATTCATACATGAGGAAAAATACCCAGTGAGGCTGGTTTAATTCTGCACTCCCTCTTGAAGATAATCCTCTCACTGAATGAAGCAAATTACAAATCGAGTGTTCACTTAAGAACCTGATGTTTAAAAGCTGTACATCACCAAGACATTGGGACCAATAAATTTCCAATGGAATACTGGAAGTTCTCTGATACAAGATAGTGGAGATGGTTACATGTATTTCGGATTTGCACTGTCCCATCAATGCTTCTGAGTGCTGTCAGGAGCCTTCCAGTAATTCCAGTAGTTCCAGCCCATCCAAGACAGGTCCTTTTGTGCTCCCAGAGGGAGCAGGGAGGCTCTAAGAGCCATCACTTGGTATTTTAGGAGGATACCAGAGGAGAGTGGGGCATCCTGCTGTGCAGGAAGGCAGGAGTTCTTGCTCAAGCAACCCATGGACCCTCCTTCAGAACTGTCACTTCTAAACCAGCTGCTTTCTGGATATTGTGGACAATTTGGAAGCAACTGCTATGAAGAGCATTATGTAAGTGCTTGTAAACAAATATCACTGGAAAGACCACAACCACAATATGCTTATATTATCTTAATAAAAGATACTCTGGCATTTCAGGCTCAGGGAAAGCAAAATCTTTAAACTGCTCCAGGTATTAACTTTGCAGAGAGTACTGAGTTCAGGTGATCTGCTCCAGAGTTTTCCACAGATGCTGGACAAAGCAATGGTACCTCCTAAGCAGAGTGGACAAGTGGTCACAGTTTTCCATGGCAACTGATGTTGCTGAAAAACCTCCAATATTGGCTACTGCAGGGTACAGGCTCACTCCTCCCAGGCAATGCAGCAGGGACTGGGAAATGGGCTTCCTGTGGGGTTTTTCTTGATCACTTGCTGCTGAAGTATGTCCAGTGTACTGCTTGATACTCTCCAATTGCACAGTTCAAAGAGATGCTGTCTTCCTACAGCACAAGACACCGTCCTTTGTGTTTTAGATTAATAGATATGCTTGTTGATTAAACTTTCGTGAAGATCATTGGTTTCATCCAAAGCTCAGAGGAGCTGAACTGTTTTTTTTCCTATTAAATGAACTTTGGACTTCCTCATCCACTTTTCAGGTCAGCACTGTAATTCCTTGACTTTTTGTACTTTGGCATCTCACAAAAATTATTTAGCAGCTTCCAAAGTTTAGATTACACTGTCATACGTTTCAGTGCTTCACCAAAGACTGGGTTAACACTCTCAAAAGGAATGCATGACTTCAGTAATTCTAGGACTTTTAATTGGAGCTGCAAATTTGGAACAAATTCACTGGACCTGGGAACAATATTTCAGTTTTCTCACCCACTTGCTTGGATTGTTTTCCAAACCAGACAATTCAGAACTATGTTTACAAAGACAACCTGGGCATGAACTCTAAGTGAAATCAAAGCTCACAGCTGTGCAAGCAAACTAATGGCAAGGGATACTACCCTAAAGGAGACAAAGGCAAAGTAATGTTAAGAAAGCTACCAGGAGTGGGAAAAACCCATGGTACACACAACCTTCCTCTCTATGTCTACAGAGAAGCAAGGTCAAAGCCCCTGTGGAAATCAGAGGTGTCAAAATGCAATGGGCTGACTCCAATCAGTATTGGGTTCAACAAAGCTTTGGTGAAGGCTACAATGCTTCATCTGCTCAGCATTTGAGGTCCAAACCTCACTTCTGGAACCTCCCCACCATCTGACAGGCAATATGGATGAATGCCATGACCAATGATTAATGAGAACAAAGAGGGTCAAATGCCATTCTGGGCAACACCAGTGTAAATCCAGCATAAACATATCAAAATCAGTGAGAATGATATCAGATTTGCTCCAAGCACCACAAACTGCCCTTCTCTTTCAAAACACAAACCCGGTGCCACAGCTGAGTTAAGCTGGATAAGAGGGAGGTGCACTGAGATGGGGTCTGGAACATCTGACCATCTCCTGCTGTGTGTTCCATCAGAGGTGGATGATCCATGACCAAATGGTCAGTGAACACTCACGGGTACAACTGCGTGTTTGTCTTCTCCTGCCAGAGGTCACACACAACACAGACCACAGCAGATCTGCACTTTACAGTTTCCATCAGATAATGATCGAGGCACTTGGAATAAATCTCCAGGTCTGAGAGCATGCCAGGCCACCTGTTGCCACAGGAAAAGCATATCCTGGCAACTTTTAAACTCATTTCCCAGATCCTGTTGTACAAATGAAGTGAGAGGTTTACTTCAGCAATTGCACTAGGAGATGTAATTAATAGATCCATTTGGGGACAATTTCCATGTTTAACAAGTTAATCCCTTCAGTTCCTCAAAATGGTCACATCAGCCATTTTTAAGAAGCATTAGAACACACTTTGAATTGGGAACATTCTCTGGGAGCATGAAGCAGGTACAATGAGGGTCATCTGCTGGAGCCCCCAAGTTCCAAAAGCCTGTCCAGTACTGATGACACATCAAGTATGAAAGCCTCCAGAGTCCTAGGAGTGTTTCAAGGGAAGATCTTGATATATCCCTCTCCAGGAGAGCTGATCCTGCTGGAGTAGATGGCCTTGTATTCCTTTCCCAGCCGTGGAGGGAACTCCCCTGGCATCTTCCCCAGGAGGCACTAAAATTGATGCAGTGACCACCAAAGAGATACAGAGAGCAAAAGCAAGAAGTGGCACACAAAAGAGTCACCCTTCCCTGGCAGCACCTGCAGCTCCAGGACCACACTACCTGTGACCCATCACTCTATTTCTAACAAGTCACCTACACTGGAATTGACCCAGAAATGCTCCTACCCAACCAGCCACTTTTCCTTGTCAGGTTAACTGTGAAACCCTCACAACAATCTGCTGATAGCTCAAGACAAACATGCCTGATGAGAAGCTGGTTTTAAGAATTAAGTTTTCTAGTCACTGGCAGTAGAGAACATGAAATTCAGCAAGCCATGACAACTGTGCAGCTTGCATTGGTCTTGACAGGCTCAAAACCACAGCCTTTGGAATGCCCTTTCTGCCATTTCCCAACCCAAACCATTCAGCCACTGCAACTCCATCAGAGCCATCACCCCACCAGTGAGAAATGAGGCTGCTGCAGACACTGAGTGACAGGATCTGACAATGCAAGCTGCACAACTTCTGGTCAGAAGGGATTTTATCTGCAACAAGAATATGGCCAGGACTGCTAAATGCTTCAGCATCTGACTGAAGTGGATTAATCCCATTTACATGAGCAGTGTTCAATCCTGCTCTCCATGGACCCATTGTCAGCATTAGTCAGATACGGAGCACTCACAGAGGATAATCAATGGTGAACTCCAACATGGAGCTGCAGATGACCACATCCTAACAGTTTCCAGCAATGAGAAGATGGTAGGTGGATCTCTATTTCTCCCCTTCTTCAAATACCCTTTTCCTTTGTCCCCAGTAAGGCAGAGGCAGGGTCTGCACAAAGTGCAGTACATCTGCTGTGGAGGGTTTGATTCACTGTCCCCCTCTCAGGGAAGTATATCCACAGCCCTGAGACACAGATTGATGTGAAGAGCCACAGTGAAGTCAGTGACTATGTGCAAGGACATTATATCATGAGCATGTCTATTATTTATAATGAAATTAAGCTGGCCAAGATAATTAATGCTATTAATATCTGCACAATGATGAGCACAGTATGACTAGATAAATAGGTGGAATTACTTCTTATCTGAAATATCCTCCCATCTGACTAGTAGTGAACCCAAAGATAAACAGAGAGGATAAACAATTTGGTATGAAGTGTTATTGTTGTTTTTAATTACCTAATACCTATATATCAGGTGCTGAAGAGGCAGAGCTACTTGTGCGACAGTCTGGGGTGCTTTGACAATATGGTCCATGCCACAATGCAATGTGGATATTTTGATATGAAAAATGGCTTGGGGGGAGGGGGAATTGAGGCAAATTGAGACATTTTCACACAAGGGATTTTGCGCATTCTTTCACAGAGAAAACATTCAGACAAACTCTATAGCATCTGGCAGGACCCTGCAACTCAACACACCAGGCTCCATCACCTCTTACCATGGCTGTCTAATACGATAGTACAGACTCCAACTGAGCACAAGACGGCCCAAAAAGAAGAGAAACAATGACTTAAGGGCAGAGTTTCATCATGAACTTCAGCCTCCTTTATCGTCATCAACAGAAGGCACAATTTTAACTGAACTCCTAGAGAGGAGGAGGAGGAGGTGGAATTTAATTTGCCTTCCTGTGAGAAACTGAGAGCAGAACACTCCTACTTGACCTCTTTAACCTCCTAATCTCCCAGGACATTCACTGTGTACAACAATACCAACGCAAATGGATCTATAGATCCACTGTATTTCCTGAAGAGATGGTCACAACAATGCAAGTGTTTTTCAGATACACATCCATCTAATTTATTGAAACAATAGATTTGGGAGGAGTTGGTGTAAAAAGTCACTTATAGTTTTAAGCTAAACAGCTAAAGAGTATATTTAAATCTCTTTACCTGTTTAGCTTGAAAGTATAAGTGACAAAGTTCTGTCAAATAAAAATCAACTATTGCTTCAAGTAATTTTCCATCTTTGCACCTTAGAGTTTCTAATTAAATCATCTTGAAAGGAGCCATTTGTGCTGCTCTTTTTTTTAAGAGAAAACTAAATTCCTGTCTAAAACCACTCAGACAACATACAAAATAGGATGCAATTTATACTACAGAAACTCCATTTTAAAATATTTTAAGGAAAGGACACAAACCCACAAATATCTTAGAGATTAAGTCTATAAACACTAATCAGTGATCCCATTTTTACTTGCAGTATGGGCTAAGCACTGCAGCACTGTAAATGCATGCTCTATTCAGCAAACCATGGAACATGCAGCTCAGCAGTAAGTATTAAAGAAACAGTCCAGATCTTTTTTAAGCTTTCATATTGAGTTCCTGCCTTTATCTTTTATTTTTTTTTCCAATTAAAAAGTGTCGAGATCTTAACATCAGGGTAATGCCTTTTGTGTTTGCTTCTTAGAAACCATTACTGAGGCAGCTCTTATTTCACAGTCTGTTTATCTTCAAACTTATATTTAGAAGTACATTGTAACAGGGTGAGCTGCTCCCAGGTTTATTTTTAATTCCTAGATACTGTCACACAGTATGTTTGTGTGTCACAGAATGTGAAAACTAACACTAGATGCCAAGAAAGCTTAAGCACTACCAGTTACCAACAAGCTGATAGCATTAGGTTGTTACGTGATTATAATTGCTGGTAACTTTGAACACAGGCATGATTTAAAGTGAAAAATAAAACTATTGAAAAAAATTAAGTTTACCTCCTCAAGAAAATAAGTTACACTCTAAATGTGAAACCGCATGCTGGGAAACAAAGGCAGGGTTGTACCTAAAACTGAGGAGAGTGCCGAAAAGAGTATTATTAAGTGATTTACCTTGGCAACAGCTTTGCTTTCAGAATTATTGTTGGAATCCTTAATGCCATTTAATGAATCTCTTCTCTGTGGGCATGGCTTCTTTTTGCGCGGTCTGCCTTTAAGATTTGGCGCTGAAAATTAATGGAGAACACTTTGAGCACATTGTCATACACAGTGGATTCTTAACAGCCAAAAGCATAGTAAATAATTCCACTACAATCACTCACAGAAATGTACACATCTGTCTACAGTAAATGCTTATTATGAGATTCCCATCCTCTGTGGTTACATCTTGACACACTATACATTTCTATAGAATATCCCCCAAGGCTAATCTATTCTACTTTCACATAACTAATTAATATTAAGTCAAATACTGGTCTCCCAAGGAATCAGAGAGAAAGCACAAATATTTTTCTCTGGTACAAAAAAGAACAAAATTTAATATTAACAGGCAATTTTAATCACCCTGCTGCCTTTATGTCTAATCTTCAAGCAAGAGTACTAACTGCTATTTCCAACTTTGGGAAACATCTGGCACTGGAAATGCTCTGAAATATTGAAATTCCTTACAGCTCCAAGAAATGTTTATATATCCTGTCAGTCTTGTCAAAGTTTTTCTAAAAAAGTTTAAGAAAAAAATTAAAAAATTACCCCTGAGTCTTGAAAGGGATCAAAAAAACCCCTTAACAACTAGTTCTGGAAGTTGACAAGTACTGAAATAAGTGATTGATTGTTTCATAAGGGTTACATACCACACATACAAATTAATGTGAATCACTTTCAGTTTTGTCCAATTCTTAAGATAAAACAGCTCTGAAATAACACAGTGACTAAATCCTAGCTGTGCTGAGCCACACGAGGAATGGGATATGGATCATCATAAAAAATATCACACTCATCTTTCAATAGTGCTATTACAACATAAATTATGATCATATATAGAAATAATAGATAGAAATAATAGATGAAGCAGATGTTTGCTCATTATTACATGTCCCCTCTGCTTTCAGATTTAAAAATCAGCCTTGGACTACTATGGCAACATTTAAAATGACAAACAATCATTAACTAATGACTGTACCGAAGAAGATAATTTCCTTCAAACCTTTAATTTTTAGGTAACCATTGTTTTCCTTACTTAAAGGGAAGACTAGAACAATGTCAGAAATCTAAACATCACAAACCTCTTGAGTGTCTTCTAATTGTTTCTAATCTTTCATTTGTTACACAGTAAGCCAGTGGTTTCAGGACATTTTACATTTTAATTAGTTTGCAAACACAATAAAGGGTGCTAATTGGATTTTATAGTTTGAGTAGCACTTTCTTATTTGGTCTGTTCAGAGAAAAAGAAAACCTTTGGGTTTAAAATAAAAAGATCCTTTTTCTTCCCCCAACACTGGTGTAAGGTAAAAAAAATAAATCTATATGTGTATGAGTATATATATATGCGCGTGCATATGGGAGTAAGTCCATATTTGTGTCTATCTAAAAATACATATATCTCCCTACAGAAATATCTCCATTTATCTCCAGCGAAGCACATTCTGCTTATTGAAAAATACTGCAGAAAGCAATTCTGAAATTGTCATCTGAGGCTAACATGCAAAATCAAACAAAGAGAGAAAGAAATGATTACCCATTCCAGCCGACAAACATCTGCCTGATTTATATCAGTACTCATGAATGCTACAGCATGTGACTGCACACCACGTCGCTGGAGTCCCAACGTGGTGTGGATGTCAGTCTGACACAAAACGAGCACCGAGCGTTTGCTCGGCGCTTACACATCCCCTCCCCCAGCCGCTCCATTACTCATCCAAACAGAGATGAGCGGCTCGGCGGGAGCGTGGGATGAGCTCCGAGGGCTCCAGCGCCGGCTGCCAGCTCTGGCCACGCCGCCCTGCCTTATTTACAAACCCCGCTCAAGCTTTGATGTCCTCCTGATGCCTGCAGGGAGTTTTCTGGCACACGACCTGGATGGGACGGACAGATCCTTAGCCACGGGCTGCCTCAGCAGTCGCTGAGTTCTTTAAAAAGGTACTGAAGGAAACAGAAATGTTCCCTCAATTTACTATACTTTGGCATACATATTAAAAGATTAACCTCTGAATGAAGGGATCCCCAGGCCTGGCCCAACCAATGGCCAAAGAGGGATGTGGCTGAGCTACCATCAAACATATTTGCATGTGAGCTATTTGTCTTTTCTTTTGTTCCTTCATTCTGTTCTTACTTTTTAACAAATAAAGAAACTAGTTCAAGGCTCAATGTTTTTCAAAAAAACTTGTTATCCTGAGTTTTGGCACTGTACTTTGCATCACACTATAAAGCACTGCTAATGTTTTGCTAAAAGCTTTAAAAGCAAGAAGGCATTTGTTCCTAAATTCCAGGTATATTGAGCTTGCATATAAACACTGTTTGAATTGGAGCTTTCCACAGCAGAACTGGCACAAACCCACTATGAAATGGGGTATTTGCATTCTCCCTGTGGCTCAGGAGCTGCAGCAGGGAAGGTTTGTCTGCAGCACACACAAGGACCATCCCACATGCCCCATGGTATGGTTTTAAATCACCTAGAGCCACTTCACATCTGACACACAATTAACAAGAAAGCAGCAACAGGAATTATTATCAGAAGAGAAGGTCCTGGCATCTAATATCTACTCTGTAAAAGAAAACATTTGACATAGTCCCAAATCACACTTGAAACAAAGCCATTAATATTTGCTCCCTAAACCATTATAAATAAACACATTATTTGAAGATTATTGCATTTCAGTGACATTCACTTTGTTCGTGTGAGCGAGAAAATATGACTAGGACAGAAGAAATAATTTACAAGTCACATTCATGTTTCAATTTTGTCATCTTTTGTTTAATTTTTGACATATTCATGAGCATGCTGCAAGTGTCTTGAATTTGTTATTCATAATTATTTTAAAGCTATTTTATACATTTTGTGGCTTAGTCACATTCAGTTTTCCTGATGATGTTGGATGTTCAGTATGTACTGGACAGCTAAGTGAGTATCCTATGGGTTTTCTTCTGTTTTCTAGATGAGAAGGACTTCTGGCATGACTACCTAAGAATATCCAAAATGATTCACTTTCTTCATGTGTTTGTGCATATGGCTTTCAAATTCATTTTCTGAAAGCATTTGTGGCAGTGAGGCCTGATAATTTACACATTCCCAGAAGGCGAGAGCATAAGCAAAGAAAATTGAAGTAAAAAAAATGAATAAATAAGTACAGAAAAAAGTTTGCATTATTTGCTACCTCTTTGGTGTGAGTGCTTGTAACAGGAGTATGAGAGAGACAACACAGTACCAGTAAAAATAACTTTCTTTCCTGTGTAATTGACAAAGTGATTGCCTTTTGCCAATGTGTAAATTATCAGGCCCACTGCCACTGCCTAGAAGAACTCCCAGATCTGGTTTTACCCCAAGAAAGGCAAGTTCTATGCAGGGGAAAGATAAATACCCAAAAGTGGAACTGCCAAAATCAACCATGACCATTAACACTGTTTACAATGGAAAAACATGGGCTGCCACAACAAGACAGCACATTCACCTGCCACCTTTTTTTCCTATGCATCCAGGATGGGGAAGTAATTACAGGGCTTGCCATCTCCCTGTTATCAGGTCAGCCTCACCTGAGCTACATCCACACTGATAATGCCATGAATAAGTCAAGAAATAATGGCTGTTGTTTTGGGGTACCTGAATTTAGCAGGTCACTTACTGTAAAATGACCTCTTTTTTAGAGTTTGATTATCACTGGAGGTCCAGGGAGTTCAACTCTCCCAATAACACTGTTCTCTACATTCACGTATTTTGGCTGATGCAGAAGATTTGTTGTTATAGGGAGGGTGTTAAAAAAAAAAGTGGCCTTCACAGAGCTGAGGTCAAGCTATGTTGGCACTTTGTCAAAATCAGTGTTGTAGCCAAGAGTTTTTAATGAGCCTGGAATGCATTACCTCATTTTTCATACCTGGATCACTTACTCATGTTGAGCCCAAAATAACCTTGGACCTTGCTGGCTGCTCAGCAAACCATGTAAGTAAACAAGTACTGTACTCATGCCTAAAACATGTATCTTTTAATTGCTTGCTCCACATTTCTTACTCTAGAGCACATCTAAGCAACTGTAATGCCCGTGATCAAAGTTCTAGCCTTTCCAGGCCTCTCTGACCTGGGTAACTATTTCCTGATACAACTTTTGATTCTGGCCTGCTGATACTCCAGGTTCTCAGACACACTTCAAAAGTAGGAGAAAAAAAGAAAAAAAAAAAGGAAAAGAAGGCCATTGCCATATTTTGCTAATAGACTTACAGCTTACACTGCCAACCAGATTCTTCTGGCTGCCTGCTTTTTTCTGTGACTATGTTTTGTGAAAAGATGAAGGAAGAACAACAGCATGTTTGCCAACTGCAAAAATCACTTAAAAAAAAAACAATTGAGCTTCTAAAAATCTCCATGGCCATTGACAAGGAAGGGCCAGCAGAAGATCTGGGTCTACATTTAGGGTGGGCTCACAGAGTCAGGTGAGCTCTAAATGCAGAGCTGGGAGTGTACCAGAGGGAGGTAATCACAAACCAAGATTTAGGTGGAGCAGTGGAAGTTGCAAGAAGTGAATGAACAGGGATGAACAGTGGTGCTGGATTCAGAAGAGACACAAGGCAGTAGCAGCACAGCTGCCAAATGCATCCACAGCCATTCTTCCCTGAAGGACACCTTGCACAGTGCCCCCTCACAGAATCCTCCAGCACTGTGCCAGTCCTTCACATGTCTTCAGCACAAAAGCTGTGATACCAGAATCCTTGGCTCTAAGCTGCAAAACCATCAGTACATACAGAACAGATTAGGAGATCTCCCTTCTGAGGCAGGTGGAAATGGCAGCATGTGTCAGATCCCAGAGCTATTCATGAGTCAGGTGCCAAATAGAAGCTGGAGGTGGCATATGGAGGTGCCTGGCCATCAAAGTCAAGGTGAGAAGAATGGCCCCAGATCTCCAAAAAATCCATGAACTGACCATGCCTGTTAGCAGGTGGCAAACAGCTGGTTGCTGAGGACATCCCTAATGCAGCCTGGCAAAAGTCAGCCCTTGGCTGAAAAACATGGTTACATGTTGCACCTTTTAAAACGTAATGAATAGAAAGTTAACAGGTTTAATGGCTTTAACACTTACCCCTCTAGGGGGCTTCAGGCATTCTGCAATATCTGGAAGTTGAGAAAAGCATATTGCTGTATTTAAGCATGGTCTCAAAAACTGTTCAAAGCTTAGTTAATCTTGCATATTTTGTGGAGTCCCAGCTGCTTCCTTGATTTCTCTGTCACCATCATCTCCTTATTTTATCTCCATGCCCTCATTCCCTTTTCTGCATTTGACTTCAGGCCTTCACATTTAATTTATTTTCCTTTCACCCCTGAAAGTTTATTTAAAAGCTTTTGCCTTCAGGAAACATGGTCCAAAAATGAGGGCTTGGGGCATTTATTGCCCAGGCATGCTGAGCTGATGAAGAGAAGCAGCAAGCTGTAAGTAACCTAATATTGCATCAAAAGGGTAGAAATTAAAGTGCCTGGAAAAGAAAGCAAAGTATCAGTCTGCACTAAAAAAACCCCAGACCCGTGTTTAGGAAACATCACTATCAATTCAATTTGGGGAAGGTCTCAACAGCATCCTAAGCACACCTATGGAAGTCAATGGTGAGCACCTACCAACAACTCAAGCCCTCACCAAGCTGTGGAGGTCACACAGCCTCTCTGTGCACACACAGACACCCCTCATGCTTGTTCAAGCTGACATGAAACAACCCAAATATCAAAATTATTTTTACTAGGCTTTTTCCAAATGAAAACACTTGTTTATTCCTTTCTTTACAACTGAACATGCCAGGCCTGACCTGGAAACTCTAGAGAACAGCAGTGAACAACCTTACAGGAAACATTCAGGATTCATGCTGCACTCTAACCCACATGGAGAAAGAGTGGACTTGTGTAGCCATTTCTGAAAGTTTTGTTTTGGAAATGAGATATCCCATGCTACATGTGGGGAAAATCAATTTGCTACCTCTCTAAAGAAAACATTCCCCATTTGGAAATAAGTGAAACAGACACTTTCTTGTGTGGATTAATGTGGAGACATATGACTTGCTGCAGACTGTTGTTTTGACCCCCCTCCTGACCAGACAATCTCTGAAGGAAGCAAAATGCTAGTATTTTTCATGAATTACGGTTCAGACTAGCATTGCTTTAAACTGAAAATTTAGAGGCACTGCAGACATCAGGTTGGTGAATTTTGCCAAAAAATTAATGGTTCTTTTTTCCATGGAAGATGGAGATAAAGTTCAGGATGAGGCTTGGAGTCTCTTTTTCTTTATTTCAGCATGGTTGGATATTAAGACTTTTCCTTGATCTGGACTTCTATATGTCCTGCTGACTAATGTGGATTTTAAAAAATGGAAAAAAGTTGTGGGTTTTTTTTTTCCTGGACAAAATCTATATATGTGCTGGAAATTATGAAGTGCAGTAAATTGAAATGGAAAGCTGAAGACTTCAGAGAAAAATCTATGCTTGACAAATACATGACATTCAAGTAGACCTTAGAGGAAATTAAAATAATAGTAACAAAAAAATTCGGTGTAGGCCTATTACTGGCTACAGATGACAGGACTATTACTAATGATTCAAAAAGAGGCAGAGGTGTTTGGTAAATATTTGTTCCATACTTGCAAAGAAGCCAGATGATATGCTTGCAAAAGAATATAATTAAAGCCAGTCAATTGACTAGGTTTTACAGAAACCAGATCTTAAAACAACAGAAAAGAAAAACAAACAAAGTACCTTATTTTACACTTTGAAACTATAAGCTTGGTTAGAGAAACTAGCTGCACACTTGGAACTTACCTGCATTCAGTAAGACAGCTGATTTAATATTAGATAATACTTTGATTAAAAACCAGCACTACATAATTTTATTCAAGCGTATATTGAATGGATTAAGAACTGGCTAAATGTAGGCATCAGTGGGGAATTTCTACCAAATGAAAAGATTTCTGGTGGGATTCCACAGGGGCTGTTCCTAACCTTGTAAGTATTACAAATTTTAATCAGTGAAATAAATATAAAGCCTCTGACAGTTACATTCACACTGACATGAGGACTGGCACAGTCCTAAGACTGACTCATACAAATGAGTAATCAGAAGGAAAACAGACCAGGAAAACACAATGCTCCTCAATACAGCTCCAGCATGAAACCTGCAAACAGGGATTACAGGTCCTATTGATCCAGCCAAGGGTGACTGTTCATAGGCCACTCCCCGCTGGAAATTCATCATACACTGATAGGAAGATGCTGTGGCAAACGGAATAAGTGCCTTCAGGGAGGTCGGAAAAACTCAAACTGTGGTGGGTTTGAGCAAAAATGACAGAGCAGTCACTTTACCAGGTAACAGGAGCTCCTCAAAGGTGAGAAAAGTTGGCACACAGGAGTGAGGAGGCATAACCAGGCATGCCCAGGCACTGCAGTCCCCATACCTGATCCAGTGCCAGAATATGGAGGCATGTGTATAACCAGCTTTCTCAAGGCCTTTGGGAAAAGCCTGCGCCAGACACAAGCTGGTGTGCACAGTGCAGGAAGCAAGAGGTGAATTTGAGGGTCTGGAGGGTTGAGGTATCAGACTGGGGCTGGGTGTCCCTCTGTCAGGCTGCTGCCAGGAGAGCCTGGCCGCTGCGGGCGGCTGCAGCAGCCCGGCTGGCTGCACCACCAGGCGTCCAGCTGTCTGGCTCTGCTCCTTGCTCAAACAGCTGTTTCCCTTCTCCTTTAGAAAAAAGGTGGTGAACTGGATGAAAGAGTTTGCCAGCAATTTTGGCTGATGAGCCACTACTTGGGGTTCATACCAGATTAGATGACTCAGTGGTTCTTCTGGTGAGAAATTGCATGAATATAGGATCAAACACGGTGAAGTACTGAGCAATGCAGGACAAGGAACATGAAGAGCTGCAGACTTGATTCAGCAAAGTTCATGCCCAACTCGTAAAGACCTGGAGCATGCAAGGACATCTGATGACCTAACTGGGGCTAGCCACAACTTTGAGCCTGTGTTCAGCACAGAACACAACCAAGCCAGCATAGCGCTCTCTTTCACTAATGGAAATGAAGCATTCAAGCCCTGAACAAAGAAATCTTCCTATCTCATCACAAAACACCCTGTGCTTGGGCAGCATCACAGGATCAGACATGGGTTCACAAAATCTCCCTTTCCCTCAGAAATCCTCAGTCAATCTCCAGCCCCAAGGCCCTCCATCCCCAAAGGTCACCTCCCGGGAGGCTGCACCCAGCAGACAGGGGCTTCAGTTTCTGTTGGAGGGTCAGAGCAACACTCAGGAAGTGTAGGCCTGACTTCACAAAACAATAATAATAATTTAAAAAAAAATTTTAAAAAAGGCAAGCAAAGAAAGTGAGCAAGCAAATGAGCAGGTCCTAACAGATTATGTAATAGCCAAGACAAAGGCAATGCAAACATGGCAACAAGAAGTGAAAACGCGCAGCAAAGCCATGTAAGTCAGCCTGTCTGATCGAAACTCATCAGAACACTCAGGGCAGACCTTCCATTAGAGGGCTGGAGAAAATAGAAGGCAAATCTTAGGGCAGTTTTCCTCACAACGTTTCTTTTTCTCTCCAGTAAAAGGCAGCGTTTGTGTAATTGCTGTCTAGCAGAGTCAGCAGTACCCAATGGAGACATGACCTACATACCTCAGAAATACAACAGGAACGTAACCAGTCGTATCCACGCAGAGAGATGGATGAGATGGGCTAATTGACTGATGGACATTGTGCATGAATATAAGCAGGCAGAAATTCATGCCAGAAGGATAAAATGGACAGTTTCCAAGACCTTGCTTTTGGGAATAACAACGCCAGGTAGGAAACAATGATCATCAAGTTGTGCACAATGTGAAAGTGACAAATATATTATTTAAATAATCTCTTGCATTTCTGATTTGTAACTGATTATATAAGATTCTTTTTTTGTGTGTAAGAATATTATAATTTCCTTTCCTTTTTTTTTTTCCTTTGCACTTGATCACTGTACTGCAAAGTAATCAAAATTTGTTAGGCATAATCAACCTGCATGAAGATATTAGTAAAGTGACAAGCAGAAACTACAGAGTAAGCTCTCCCCTTTGATGCCTACATTCAGCTGCCACCACAACAACTACACAAGGCATTAGGTGGAGGCAGGAGCAGCAGCCACAGCCTAAGCCCTGTGCTCATTCACATCTCTGGGTCATCACCAACTTTACTTGCAGCACTTGGCTTGCCAGTCACCCCTACCACAGTGCACAGAGTCAGCAAAGGGTTCAGAGGCAATTCCACTTCTGCAGAGAGCTTGGGATCAAAGCCTTGGCACCCTGGGAGATCTGGGTGACATGGGGTGTTATTGCTGAGATGCAGAGGGGATGCTGCCCAGCACTGCTGAGCACAGGAAGGAATCTGCACTTTTTCACCCACAAAACACAGAAGTGGAGCTCTGGCAATTTTGTCAGGTTGTGTATAGGCAGCTAGAGAATCTGTACAAGTCCCAAAACACCCCAAAAATGGTGGTTTTAAAGTCCTGATTGTAAGATCATGTGGCCAGTTTAAATGAGTGCAAACCCCATAGACTTGGTGTAATCATCCCAAACATCAACACAAACAAAACAGAACCCATCTCTTCATTTTGGCCTCAGCAAATCTCTAGCACTCAGAAAAATCCAAATAAAACTGAGCTGTATTCATAAATTTATTGGAGCAGGGCAGGGTTTAAACTAAATATGCAGTCAGTTGTGCAATATTCTTCCGTAGTCAATACTGGTTCTTAGGAAATTATCCGAGTGAATTAAGTGGCAGACTATTAAACAATTTACACACTTCCTTGTGTTTCAGATGTCTAATTATAGCTGTGTTTGTCTCTCCCCGCAGAACTGTTGTATACCACATGGTATGCATATTTCAGCATCCAGCATTATTAACTCATGACCGACTGTCAGTTGATCATTATCTAACACATGGGGTCTGCAAAAAAAGCCTTATTTGGGCAAGAGCAGGCTGCGGACCCGCTCCCGCTGCATTTCCCCCACAAGAACTTCACTTGGATTATTATCTGCTGTCAATGGAAACTCCGAGGTTACTGATGTGAAATCTGCAGACAGGAAAATAAATCCTCACCGAGTTTAAACAGTTGATATAAAAACCATCTCCAGCTCGGCTGGTTTAAAGAAAACTCTCAGTTGCCCTCTAGCGTCCCCCTGCTGCCACGCCAGGCAGCCTGCCCGCCACAGCCAAGGTCACACAATTTAACCTCATCTCACGACGGCAGATTTACTATTTGCCTAATATTTTGCACAAAAGGGCGAGAGGGGGATGCTTTTTCCCCCCTGGAAATTTCAGGGCTCCGGCCCAGGAAGCCCAGAGCTTGCATAATGTTTACAGCTGTAACTGAGGCGCATGACACACGGGTTTTATGAGTGAGAATCTCTGAAATCGCTCTGTGTGCTGCACTCCATAAAGTTCATTCATAACTAAAAATAGACTCATGTACAAACTGATTTAGCATTATACTGAAGCTAAGGAACATAGGGAGTCTGCAGAATTCCCTAATATGGAAGAGAAGCTGAGTTTTCAAAAGCAGCAGTTTATTTGTTTCTGAAAATGGACAACATATGTCAAAGATTTAATATACAGAACCAGGTGTATATATAGCCTAGATCTTCATATGTGCCCATTTTCATGCTATATAAAGACTTTATACAGCCTGAAACTATAGATTTAATAACAGATTACTAAATTAAGTCTGCACAATCACTTCATAAAATAAATAATTTCAATTTAAAATATAGCTGAGGGGTTTGGACAATTTCCTGCATAATAGAGGCCCATCCCTGAAATGTAAATAACACCGGTATTAAAACAAGTCAATCAGGCACATCACGAAAAAAAAAGGTACATGAAAACAAATGCATTTTCCAGTCTATTCTAAGTAAGGATGCCAAACCTCTATTTTATTTGAATGCTGCTTTGATACATTACTACTGGCTTTTTTTTTTTTTTTCCCCCAACTGTCCTCTTCTTCCTTAGAGGAATCCAGGGCTGACTAAATCTTAACATTTTGAAAACAGCAAACCATCAGGGTTTTGCAACAAGAATTATTCACTGCCTTCCTGTGTACTGTCAGCATTCTTAAAATACTGTTACTATAAAATTAAACAGTGTGCTCTTCAGAAACACATGACGTTGCTTGCTCTGTTTTTTTAACTGTAATTGTGCAATTTTAAAATTCTCTTCTTTCTCAATGCCTTCTCCCCAAACAAATACCTTTGATAGTTATAAGGTTACAAAAACAGTTTAGACATTTTTTTTTTAACTTACAGGCCACCTGTGATATTATTGACTGATTAGACAGTAAAAATGACAAACATTATTTTATATGGTATATATCCTAAGTTAATTATAAGGCCTTCTCTCCTTAATTTGACAAGACTGAAATACCACAAGAAGTACATATGGCAATTCAGAAAATATAATCAGGGAAAAGGCAAAATGAACATTTCAGAAGACAAATGATTAGATTTGCATAAGCAGATATTTGTAAGGCTCCGCCTTTCTCTACTGCCTGAACAGCACTTTCCATTTCTCTTGCTCTCACTTTCACAGCATAGCTCACAAGCACAGTAATTTCACTTTCCACCCCAAAGTGTTGCCCCAATTGGTTAGAGGAGGTTTTTTCCAACAGCAGCCAGCGATGCTGTGGGACACTGAAGAGGTGACACTGTGCAAGGAGGTGGCAGGACCTGTGCAGAAACCCTGACCCACTGGTTCCAGCCATTGTGCTGCTGCAGCACCCCCACTTTTCAGAGGAAGGTTGTGTCTCAGCTTCAACTTATGCCAGAGCCCAAAAACACTGGAACTGCCACTAAAATAATAAATGGGGTATTTATGATCCCATGTTAGGGATCACCTGCCCCTAGACCTGTCTCTCAGGGACAGAGTGGGACCCCTGGAAATCCACTGCCCCCTTTGGAAATCCACTGCAGACAGGTCTCTTGCTCTCTGAAATATCTTGGATTTAAGTTTTTCCTAGAAGCCTCCCCATCAGCCATGACCTGAAGCTACTTTGTTTAGGAAATCTGACAAAGTGACATGGGTGGCCAAACCTACATATCTGATTTTAAACAGATAAAAATAGCACTAAGACAAATCATCACCTCTTCTGGATTTCCAAGTACACTATTAAGTAAGACTTGGACTTCAGCTAAGGTGAATATGAAGATTCATTGTCCCAGGAGATAAATATTGACTGAGGAAAAGCAAAGGTCAAATTGGTCAATATTTATTCAAGAAACTCTAAATCTTGATGCAGTGTAACATACACTTAGAATGTCTTCATCAGCTGTCTCTGGAGATCTTTTCATTACAATTAAATACTACAGAAGCATCTTCTCCCCTCCAAAATTCAAATGTAAAAAAACTTCAGAAACTCAAACATACCAACTGTAAATAGGAAGCTTCCTGTGCCAATGGCCTCAGCAAAAGGACGTGTTGATTTGCAAATGCTATCTGCCCAGTCTGCATGCCAAAACTCAGCAGCCCTGAACTCTGAAGATGTGAACAACAAAAACTTTCTGACTCATCCCACGGCAGTATTTCAGACTACCACAAACAGAATTTTTTCTTTGGTGAGGACTAATGCAATCCTTTCTTCCTCTGTCTCAAGCATCTGTAAATTAGGACTGAAATTTTATCTCTGGTTTCTAGTTCACATAAAGATTTACCTTGGACAATGCTAAACAAGAGTTTTGGATGGGATATAGTCCTATTATTCACTATGGCAAGTGTATTACTCCTATTATTTATCTAAGGTTTCAAGCTTACTGCCTGCCTTCTGAAGGTTTTCTACACATTATTTATGCCTGAAGCCACAGAGCTATGGACTCTTTTCCACACAACAGCACTGTTGAAAGCAGAAATTCCAGGAAATTTGTAGAAGCTGATTTTTCTGAAGATGCATTATGAAGGAAGACACTTGCATCCTCTGGATTTTCAATGAAGTTATTCCCAGAATTCCCCTTAGCACCTTCACACAGCCACTCAGTCATTGGGAAGGTTTTAACACTCCTACTCCTATGTTCATTCAAACAGTCCAGCACAGCTGCTGAACTCCTATTTCTAACCTTTTGTCTTCACTAAACAGTCAAACGTAGCGGATTTGTTGCAATCACCATGGAGATCTGTTGGTTTCAAATTAGGCACAAACTGTTTGTTTCCTTTGCTATTTTTATTGTGTTTTGAGCCTATTATGCTCATCCCACCCTGCCCTTTCCTTATCTTACTGGCAAGTAAGAAAAACTGGCTTCACTGGGAAGTCAAATCCTAGACACAGCCACTCCTGAGCTCCATGGAGGACGGCGATGGTCTCCCCTTCTCAACCGCCTTTCCTCACTGTTGAGTGAGTCTGCACAAGGTCACACTACACTGATGAGACGACACAGAAGGGCCAAATGAAGTAAATGTCTGCTAACTGGAAGAAAAATGTGAGCTTTGCTTTGTGCAGCTTCATAGTTAGGCTACTAGGCTTGGAAGAATAAATACACCCACTGCAGGGCTGGGTCTCACATGTGCAGTGACATGAATGAACCACCAAGGGCTGGCAAGGGAGAAACAGCCCTGGTGTGGCAAAGGGAAGCAGGATGGGATGGGACCATGTGGCAGGGGGTGCAAAGGTGAGGAACTGAAGAATAGGAGGACTGAAGCAATAGGTACTAGGGAGATGTGCACTTCTGGACTGTTTGGATTACATACAGAAAGCAGCTAAATCCAGCACTCCCAAGGCAGGTGAAAGTGTCACCAAGAGACACCTGGGCTATTGCAGCCAGACTCTGTGGAGCACCCTCTCACCATGGAAAGGCTCACTGAAAGCACGAAGGAGTTGTTAATTGAGTCCCAAGTGAAGTCTCTAACAGAAATTCCTTTGGAGGCGCAAAGAAAGACACAAGGACCGATAGTGCTGAATGTAGGTTTCCCACAGCCCAAGTCAATGGGCTCCCTGTGCCAAAAAATGCAGCAGGCTGGGATCTGACAGTCCCAAAGCTGTGTAAGCCAAATGCAAGCCTTTCCCACAGCTCTGTGACAGGTACACTGCTGCCTTTAAAACAGCATCAAGTCTCCACTAAACATTTCTCTGCTTCTGGAATCATATGCGATCCATAATATGGAACTTAAGTTAAAATTCAAAGGCCAATTAAAAAAATAAAATCAATGAAATGCTTTTATGAAAGAGAAGATTGATCTGTAGCTTATAACTTCCAGTAATGTAATATTTTAGAACTTTAATAAATAATGCTTTTATCTTGATTGCAAAATAATACCCTGCCATGAAAACACAGAGCAGAGGTAGGGAACTGTTCAACAAGAATTAAAATGTCACACTTTGCACAGAATGGTGCATTACAATTATTGGTGAAACACATTTTTCAAACTTGTTAACACAAAATTAACAATTACATACATCACTTAATTCTATAAGTGTATATCTCTTGAAGTACCCATTAGCCAACCATGCCTAGTTCAGCTTTAATATACATGCAGGCTTTGCAGCACAGAGGGGATGTAACTATGCAAGCGCTGGCACAGTAAACCCTGAAATGGCAAGTGCTATTAAATTGAGATGCAATCACACTGAAAGGGAAACATTAACAAACAGCAGACAATTGAGAAGAAAATACAGGGCGCTTGTGTTCTAATACATGTGCCTCTAAACCTTATATAACTATTCATTGTCTAGTTCATCTGGCCAGGGGCCCCGTTTGCTCTGTGCTATTCTATACTAATTTTATAATAATAAACTGTTATACAAGCTTTATGCAGTCATGCATATGAAGAGGTTGTGGAAGACATTACATTTGATTATGTTTCTAGCAAAGACACCATCTTGAAATTAAACATAGCCTGGTAGAAGTTTAAAATTAAAAAAAAACCCTAGCCAAAACAAACAAAAAACCCCCCCAAACAACAACAATGAAAAAGAAAGGAGAAATTAAAGGAAAAGGAAACAAATGTATGCAAACACATAATTTTAAAACCCCAAACAAACAAAAAAATCCTTTTTAATAGGTTCCTTTCCTCCCCTATCACCTCCACATTATGCATGACAGATGAATACCACTCATTCTTGCATTGTATTATATCCCATAATACAATGCAAGAATCTGCATGTTTCTGGACTATGCTCACTGGAAGACAATCAGTGATTTTTGGAAATGCACGGGTTTTTTAAAATACACTTTATTTTTGCAAAAACAAAGCAAAATGGTTTACAAAGCCAAAAGGAATGCATGAAATAGCTGGGGTTTAAAAACCACGTTATTTTTTGCTTTAGCATGAACCAACATGAACCACTGAGATGCCTTAGTTAAGATTTAGCTGTACCACAAAACATTCATAGGACAGCAGTTGGAAAACTTGGGGATGAGAGACACAGGACATAAAAACATACACACTACAAATGAGATCCAATCCAGAAAAGTAATTTCATATTCCACATTTGTCTGTGGAATTGTCTGAGAATTTTCTGCTCAACATTACTTCCAGGTTTATCACAGCGGTTCAAAACTGGCTATATTTAGTGACTGACCAGTGCCAGAAAGCACTACCAGACTATAGGATCATGGCATATTTTAAGTTTGATATCTCATCAACTATCAAGGCCAGAAATAAAATGCCTGTTATAATCAGAAAGAGTGAAAGCCTCAGAGCTCCAAGATAAATGAGCTTTTCAGCTAAGTCATGAGATATCCTAACTCAAAAATCACATTCTGATTATCATTGTGTGTCTGATACTTCCTGACCACCCTCTATATATTTTGATTTCAACATTTTAACATCTAATCTAAAAAAATCCCATTAAAGCTAGTGAAGCAATGTTTTATGTGGGGCCCCTGAGGCAATTCCACATGCAAATACCACCACCACATACCAAAAGCAGAGTTGGCACTCAAGTGGCACTGAAGCCGATGGGTATAAGAGCAAACCCCCAAAAGCTTTAATGCCAGATTCTGATCTAAATCACAGCACTGTCAATTCAAAGTAATTGACTCCTGTGGATTTCCATGAGTGGAATGGAGATCCTAATCTTGTTCTTAACCTTTACCTTTGAAGTAGAGATGATCATAAATCAGGTTTTCGTATCCAACAGGAAAATATCAGAATTTCATAACTTTCCTCAAATCAGGCAGGCAGTCAAAAATGTTCTGAGCAACACTAACAGGCTTTTTAATTTTAACGTGTCTAATGAAAAGAAAACAACTGGAAATACTTATACAGATTAAAACTCTCATCTCAAATGGTTTTGACAAGACAGTGCATCCTGCTGAATGTGGGCTCAAAGCCCTGTGCTTGAACAGTGAGCGCTGAGGTCCCTGAGCTGCAATGGGACAACCACTGTGGAACAGCACCAAAACTCATCCAGAGAAAGGGATGGGTACAGGACATGGCCACACTAGCACCAGCTGTGACAGCGTTGGCCCTGAGAATATGTCAACCCATGATAAAAACCAATCTTCCAATCCTAGACCAAGCACTTAATTTCAACCTTTCTGATGAAAAAAAGAGAAAAAAAAGAAAAAAAGGGCAAAAAAAAAAGACCAAAATCCAAACAGACATATAGCAGCTGTGGGCTGTTACTATGGAAAAGATTTCCATTTCATTTAAATGGCATCTTCAAGGGCTAAAAAAGGCATGAAGGACTTGACTCAGTAGAATGAGACAATTTTGTGTGAGGTAAAAGTTATGCAAGAATTAAAATGCAGCAACAAGTGGCAACCAGGGGCAATGAAGGGGTGGAGCCAACCAAGGGGCTTGCCTGGAGCTCAGACCCATGGCCAAATGTTCCTACCAAAGGAAGCAGGAACCTCATGCATTCTCTAGCTGCAGGAATGCAAGACAAGGCGGCAAAACTCTCTTCAGCCACTAAGGAGTGTTTGTTGACTTCCTGTAACCTATTTAACCATTGCTATCTCGCTTTGGTTGAAGCTTCTGAAACTGCAGAAGTCCATCCAACTGCAGCCTCCTGCTCCTGCTCTGGCTGCATGACCCACCTACCTCATCTCTGCCTTTGACTGACGTGCCAATTGGAGCTTGTGTTTGCTACTTTGGGACTGTCTGATTTTCATGGCTCTGCACGCTTAGACCCAGCCAGGACAGCCCTGATGCCTTCTCCAGCTCACCTGAAAAGGGAGCTGATGTTACTGCTCATTCATCTTGGCTGCCTTTGCTCTCCCGAATATTTCTGATGGTTGCTAGGCAACTATTGTTGAATACATGCATGAGGCATTAATTGTATGAGCACTTTAAAAGAGGAAAATTCTTTAAAACTGAGGACATTGCCATACCAAAAATAGGATATTTCTTTTATGAAAGGCAACACTCGTGGCTGGGAATGTTGAAGGTTTCAGTATGTCAGAGGCCAGATGAGTCACTCAGATTACTCACATGCAGCGCAGCACAAAAGCAGCATCTCAGCAGACTTGGCTTTATTATAAAGTATTATTTTAAATTAAGTGCTTCAGATCTATTTTATCTTCTGACTGCTGTCATTGGGATATCACAGTCCACATTTTCATGAAATTAATTGTGTTGGGTCCAGCTGCTGTTACAGTGTTGGAAGGTAGGGAGTGTATCAATTCAGTACCTTCTAAACCAAACATGGCACCAGCAAATACTCCTCTTTGCTACACTTCAAAGAGATGCTGCAGTCTCACTGCTGATCCTAAGTGCTCTGTGCTTCTTACCCATAAATGTGGATTTCATTTTATAGGGTCTTTTTTTCCAAAATACATTCCAATGTCATGATCAAGCTCTAAAGACAGTAAACACAGACTTCCATAAATTGACTTAAACTTCTAAACTAAGCAACTGCGAGGATTTGCAGCTAGGTAATTTTTAGGGGGGGTTGTTTTATAAAAAAACCATCTCTACCATAACTAAACATTCACAACGTACACATATTCATCTTAATTACAGGCTGCCTTTCGAAACAACCAGCACCAAAAACCCCCTGAAGAACCATCTTTTTTGGCAAATGAGTACAACGATTATGGTTCATTGCAAAATCGGGATGCTATAAAAGAATGAGGGCAACTATATTGCTAATTTTAAACATGGTATTCTGAGCTAAGAGCTGCTCAAGACCCTGGGAACAACCTTTTCCATTTTGCAAAATTGTGCTCTACCTCTGTGAAAGCTCGTAATGGGACACAGGCTTAGCTCATCACAGTTCAGCCGAGCTTTGTAAGACTTGAAGGTGAAGGGACTTATTTAATCAGGGAAGTGAGAAGTAAAATCATCAACACCTACTTAAAGTAAACATGCCACCCCACAGCAAACAGCTGTTTTACACTGGAAGCTCAACTTCCACTACAGTTGCAAATCCAGAGGGAAAGACAGGAGGGTGATGACAGAGCTGGAAGATCGCACCACACCTCTCTGTTGAAGCAGCAGCAGTGTCTGTGAATGTCACTTACGCGAGCAGCATGATCACCATTAGCGTTTTCACATATTCTCTTACCCCTTCTCTGACCTGAAACTGCTAATTTCAAATAAATTCATTCTCTTCTACTATCCATTTGTTTCTAACACCTTCTTTTTAATTAACATCTTTTTAAAGCTATTGTGAAGTTAAGGTGACCAGAGGTGGTTGTGAAAGACCCATCGGGGAAGACTCATGAAGTAGATACTCAGATGACCTTGCAGTGTGTTGCCACACATTTAAATGACACGCTACTGAGTTACGTTTTCCATTCTTCACCTGAGGAGACAGCCCTTTGCAGAAGTTACTAAAAGTGACCTAAAATGGACCTAAAATTCTCCCTGAGCTGATCTTCTGAAAAGAGAACAGGCCATGGATTGATCAGGCCCCAGAAACCAGAGCAGAGGAGCACACTGCCTGATCGGTGCTCTGAGGCACTCAGCTGCTCATGGTGGATGGAGCCAGGGAAGGAGAACAAAGATGATGTAGGCTATTAACAGCCCCCTGAGTGGATCACTGAAGAGACTGATGTTTAGCTCTTAACACACCACATTTCCTCCATAACCCTGCTCCTCATTCTCCTGTCCACAGAACAGACACAAAGCTCTGCCTTGTTTAATTAAGAGCACAAGCAAATTTTTTGAAGGTTTGTTTTATTGTATAATGGACACAAGATCCAGCACAGTCTAGCCTTTACAGGTCTGGATGCTATAAACCACATTTATTAATAAAGTTACAGTTTTTGAGGCCAGAAGGAATTAGGAGGATACTAGCACCTTGTTTACCTTCTGCAGATACTGCCTATACAGCTGAATGACTACTGGATGAAGAGTACTGGACTACAGTATCTCTTCTTTGAGTAAGGATCCTGTCTTTTACAAAGCAGTCTTGATTTAAAGGATTCAAGTAAAAAAGAATCTATGCTACTCCTAGCTAAGTTGTTACCATGGTTAATTACCCCTCGCTGCTACGTAATTGCGCCTTCGTTTCATCATTAATTTATCTGCTTCCACTTTGAAGCATGGGGTCTTGCTATGTCTGCCAAATTACAGAGACCTCTACTGCCACAGGTCTCTCATGAAGTACTGACAGAATGATTGGGCCCCTTCTTAGTCTTCTCCTCTGTGCACTAACTGGAGCAACATTCTTTAGTCTTTCACTTAGAGGCAAGTCTTCTGTCCCATGAACTGCTTTTTGGGCCCTTCCTTAACCCTGTCCAGTATTTGAATATGCAAAGGAATCAGAATCAGGTACAAAGGTAAAAGTAGGGACAAACATTTCTTCCAAAACACTTCCTGCACTTCCATGTTCCTCTACAAGCCCATAGTTCAGAATAATACATTTGAGTATTAGTAGTGCAGTTATTCCATGAAATTGTACCACTCTTTTTGCAGCAAGCTATCATCATTTGACTGACTAACCAAAAATGTTAGCTCTTAGGGGGTTGATACTGATTTCCTCTAGCATTAGAGGCAGGAGCAGTAACACCTCTCTATTTTTTCTCTCTATTCCCTGCTTACTAATCCAAGAAGCAGATCTGCTCTCTTATTCCAGTCAATTGGTTATCTATCATTACCCCAAATAATTTATACCATTAAGACCAACATGACAGCCCTGAAGCATATGGAAATGCTGCCAGATCACTAGAAGACCAAGATACACCTGTATCTAATACCAAGGAATAAACTTCAGCTGAAATGTAAACTATCAGCACTTAACTCACCTTTGGCCCATCATGGACAATATATCAACTAAAAAAATTCACTAAAAAGTCATAATTGCCAATGATAAACCTACACAAAAAATCCACACTACTTCTTTTATTAAACTTTGCCTTCACTTTCAGGACATATATAAAAACAAGGTCCTAGGAAGAAGCTACCAGCATCCACTGGCTATGGACACATGCAAAAAGTGATTGCTGAGGTCTCTTAAGCTATTTGTGTAAATGATAAACTAATTGCCCGTGATCCGTTTGATCAGGTTTACAAAGATGCTGACAGATAATGAGAACTTAAACAGCACTATTGTCAATAGAGAGAAAAAGCCCTACTCTGGATCCCCCTCAATGCCCTCCCTTGATTTCAGAGAGAGAAAACTATAGGAAGAATTTTAATGACCTATTTTGCCTCTTTTGCAATTTGATTTAAAAGCAAATTCACAAAATCCCAGCCACGTGGAATTTACATTCTGCAGAAGTCTCACCCACCATCAATTACAACTGCAGTGTTTAAAATTTTAAAAGAAAACAAACCCAAACCTGAACAAAACATTATTTTTCAATTCATTTTCTTACTCTGATTTCTCTCCACATTGCATCATCTCCCAATTACTATGATTTTGCTGAGTGTGCCAGTTTCTTAAATACACAGCTATAAAATGTATGGACTAATTGTTGAGCAGAACTGAAGAGCTATTAAAACTGCAATAGTACAGCACTTCCAATGGTAGTCTATTATTTCTACATGATTGGTTTTGTACAGTCCAACTCATGCAGTGAAACTCTTAGATAAATTAACTCCTTCGTTTTGACATAAACATCAAAGGGAGAATTAAAGGAGAACGAACATTATTTTCTGCTGCTATTTTAGACCTACTGTTCATAACATCCACGAATGTTCCTGGAAAGTTACAAATTATTTAAATTGAGAAAGCCATTTGCTGTTTTATCAAGTCTGTAATACACAAAATTTGGCTCCAAAATGATCTCATTTTCCCATTTCATGTTTCCCTGTCATCCACATGTTAGAGCATGTTTACAGAACTTTATAACTATAATATACAATTCAGTCATTTCTAAACAGCCCTGTAAGAGTAAGTCTGCAATGTACACATTTTAAAAATTACTTAGTGAACACCAAACCCCTTCCCAGCTGTTTTAAATTTTGAATTTCCCAATAAATGAATAACATACTAAAAAAGCAAACAAGATCTGACATTATTTAGTCTAAGTTTCTAAAATGGCATAACATCTGTGGCTAAAAACAATTCTGAATAACTATATTTAACTAGAGCAGTATTCTTTTATTCATAGTTCATTTTCCTTACAGACTAGGGGATTTAATGTGGTGTTCAAGCACTTCAAACATTTCTTTTAATTGTTTAGTCCTTCCAAAAGCCAAACTGCTGCAAAAAGGGGGAAAATGTTCACTCATATCTTTTATATATATATTCATGTGACCAACCCATGATCTCAGTTAAGTGCCACAACTGTTCATTAACACACATCACAGCCCCCCAGTCAGCACTGCGAGCTTTGAAACCATGCCAGAAGCAGGGGCTCAACAAATGGCACTTTGACCTTTTCACTACTAACTTCAATCTTTATTAAAATCTCTCAAACGTCAGCTCTGTCTCTCTCTTTTACCATCTTTTATGGGCTCCTGAAATACCTAATATTCATTCATTAAAGGGAAAAGTTTGTTACATTCTTACATAATGATAGATTCCCCTTTCACATGCAATCGGCTTGTGAAATGCCTTTGATTGAAAAAGAGAACGAAACACCCCCTCCCCCTGCCAAACAACTCTAAATTCAGAATGCTCACTCACTTCCAGGGAAATCAAGCATGCTGCCTAATATTAAAAAATCTCATGGCATCCATGGCAAGTTTAGCTCCGTTTTATGTTCCCCTTATTAAATTTCACTTTAGCAACACACAAAATCTTCACCCCGCTCTTTGCTTGCTTTTCCAGTTTCATGTTTGCATCTTTACTTCCTTAGTCCAAGCATTTAAAGGGGGACAGAAACGGAATTTTTTTGTCCAGCCGTTTCAGTTCCTTACAATAGAGTCACCAAAACCAGCAATCCCATGGAGGAAAATGCAACTAGAGACAAATAGAGGCTTTGATCATTTTGATGGTGCTCAAGCATAGATTTGGGGGAGGACAGAGAGAGAAATAATGATTTTTTCTTTTCCTTTAATTTGCCTACCAGTAATTAAATAATTACACATTAAGAACAACAACAACAACAAAAAAAAGAACCACAGAGAGAGTTCTCATGAGTCATTTATGTGTTTTCATTCTTTGTGTAAACTTTCTGGCACACCCTATATGCTTAATTTATTGCTTTAAATAAGTAAGTACTGGAAAATATGCATAGTATTTGGAACCAAGGGGAATGACACATTAATTCGAAGTTTACTTTGCTTAAGTTTGCGTTTTCCAAATTTGAAATGCAACTTCAAGGAAACCTAAAACTCACCTTCAACCTCTGATTTCTCTCCCCCTTCACCCACGGATTATGCAGAAGGTATAAGCTATTCATTTAAGCAGCACAGTGAAGTATCATCATTAGGTGGCTTAGTTGCCTGGGATACTCCTATCAGCCTGACCAGTAGGGAACCTGGGAAGCGAGAGCTCCAAAGGGGGGAAAAGTAAACAAAGTAATGAGTAACAGTTACAGCTCCTTAAAATGTGTACATTAACCTCACTATTGGGAAACTATTTGCTTTTTAGAGGCAGCACCCTCTGATTGAAATAATGATAAATATTTTGGAAATTCCATCTCAAGTCAAAATGAAATTACCCGAGTGTACTCTCAGAGAACAAAGCTTTTTAGTATACCTTCAAATGAACTCAGGTAAGTTTACAAATGGTCTATACCTAAAAGACCATTAGCTAAAATTGCATTTGTTTTTATTGAAAGACAGCCTCAAGTGCTGACATGTAATATATGACATGGGATACATAATAATACTGTTAAACCAGTTCTGACATAATATTTCCCTAGGCATAATAACCACAAATGACTGCTTTAGTTAAGAACTAGCCAGAAAGAAAATAGATCCACGTAAAAGTAGCTTTAACCGTAAATACCTCAACAATATTTTATGTCACTTTGTAAAAAAGTTAAAGGAGTCCCATAATAATTAACAACAAAAACTTCATGTTCTTTACTATTGTATAGTGGTTGTGAAAGGTTATTTCATAGTCCCACAGCTGCCAATGCTGTAAATTATGCAGGCACCAAGAAGCATTAAGGAGAAATAATAGCAATTTAAACTAAGGCTGACGTAATTCATGATAAACAGTCATTGGAAAATATTACAATGTTGTCTTTTTTGAGTGGGTTTAATCAGAAGAATGTGACCATATTCTGACACAAACCACTCCACTTTTCCATTGTACGGGAACGGGGGCCCTTCCCTGGCCATAAAGGTTTCCCTTGCTCACTGCCACTGCTGAGCCCCAACAGCTCAGGGACAGCTTGGGTGCCAGTGGGACTCTGAGACACAGCTCCAGAGTCTGGGCAGGCCTGGTGGTCCAAGGGAGGCACAGAAACCAGGGGAACAGTCAAACAAGGATGCACTAATGAAGGCATATGAGGCAAAAGAGATGGCTCCAGACTATGATGGACATGGCTCACAACCACAATGAACACAGCCCATCTTACTTTTTGCTATGATCACAAAACATGATTTTGATAGCTGAATTGTAAAACCAGCCATCAAGGGGAAATCTTATAAAGAAGGAATTAGTAATGTACATCTACAATCATTTATTGAATGGACACTAATAAAGAGGATGCATGTGTAGGAGATGACAAAACACACGCTATGGGTTACATTTATCAGGCACAGAAGAACAGCTCACTTGCAAACCCTCATTTGCTGGAACTACACATTAATTCTCTGCTGAACTCTTGTTTGGTAAAACGTGTAAACCCCAGAACACTGTCACATAGTCACTAAGCTAAAAAATACACTGAAGTTCTGGGACACCGAGGGAATGGGCAGAAGCAGCTTTTCAAGCAGTACCTGCCCTTCCACTCAGCATCTGCCGCCTTCCTGAGGGCAGCAGGAACACACAACCCAAATAAAATCAGTGTTCTCCATCAAGGAATTTTGATTCTGTAGTGAAAACAAATCTATCTTACTATTTATCCTGGTTACAACTATGGTTGCTAGTGAAAATGCACTAAAAAACCAGAAAGGGGTGGAAGCTAACAGCATTTGTTTCCATTGAAGTTCTTGCAGACAGGAAGGTATTTTATCTTACTTTACCACATATTACTTGTGTTCACTTAACAGCTTGCTGTTAACATTGGGTGAGATTCTGTCTTTGGTTAACTGGTGAAAATCTTGAGTAACAGCCTCAGAAGTGCATAGAGTTATGCTGGATTTACGCCACTAAGGAAGGCAGAATGTGACCCCTTATCAGCGCCTTCTTGCTTTGAGTATACAAATATTTTATGCATTTCAATGAGTGACAGAATGCAAAACTTGCAAATATTTATTTTTAGCTGTATGGGGAAAAGGCAATTAGAGCTAAAAATGTTAAGAATGAAGAAATCACTTAACAGAAGCAATTATGTTGGGCACATAAACAGCTCTGCCTTCAGACATTTTATTCAAATGCAGCAGAGCACACTAGAAAATATCAATTGTTTAAAAAAAACCCTCCAAATATTTTTTCACAACTGAAAAATCAATCATTATAAACAACATCTGGGGATCATTAATATCTTGCTCTACAGTTGAATTAACAAAATAAGAAAGAAATCTGACCAGAATGCAGAACATTTCCAGATTCACTTTCTCAACCTAAAAGCTTGTGTTTGCAGAGGTGGGGTGGGAGGGAAGAGGAAATGTACATTTATCTATATTGTATATAGCACTATTATGCATTAATCACTACTTCCCCTCCAGCTATGTCCTGTTTTTGTTTTGAGAGACCTAAAATTTGAAATATTTAGCTAAGCCACCCTGCCCAAGACCTTGGAAAAAATTTGCATATTTTTCAGACTGTTGGAGATGCCACCGTAAAGCTCCATCTAAGGAGCTCCCAGTATCCATGTTAATAACAAGTCTCCATACTCCTCCTATTGCTGTTCTGAATGTTTTAAACATTCCAGTCTTTGCAGAGGACCACTAACACCAATCCCACTCTAATATCACTTCTGTATAAAAACAAAGAAGCCCAAAGCATCTATATAGAAATTTCAGGTTTTTCTGAATTTCACTGTTATAAATTATCCTGCAGGTAGCCAAAACAGACAACAGCAATAATGCTGATACTTTACATCAGCTGAAAAACTTTAAAAAAACACCCAGTCAGCTCAAATACAATTTTTGTACTGGAGCTAGTTTAAAAAGAAAAGCCAACTTTGAGTCACACAAATAAAATAAGTCACCAACAGGAAAACTGTATTTCATTTAGACTGAAAACATTCTTCCGTCCTTTTTTTTGTTTGTTTTAAAGACTCATTCCCTGCCAAGGTTTTATTTTGTTATGTTTTTCCCCCAAACAACTGATTTTATCTGCGAGTCACAAACTTCTGTAAACTAAGATGTACACTGAGAGCAAAGATCAAATTTCAGCTATACCAAGAGCAACGGTACCACTCCATACCCTGGAGTGACCAGCTTCCATGCCACGCCACAGAATTTTTCTGGCATATGACCCATTCCTAAAAAGTCCTTTCTTCTTCATAATGCTGCTCTTCCATGGCTTCCCTGGCCAATGACAGGGAGGGTAAGTCTTTCTGAAATTGCTGGCTCAGAAACTCCAGCAGCTGGGAGCACTGGTAAGTCACCCCTCATTCCCAACCACTCCCTGCCAGGGCTGGAAGTGAGACAAACTGCATTCTCCATTGTTTTACAGGGAGAGATGAGCTGCTGAAGGTTCTGAGGTTTGCATTTTAATGCAGATAACTTTTCCCCTAGCAAGCAATATATTGTTAAGTTTGGTTTGGGGGATGGGGAGAGATAAGAGGGACCTGCAATTCCCTTTTGCACATGGATTTTTTTCAATGAACAGTTTCCCTCTGCATTGCTCGTGTTATGGCCAAATGAAATGGTTAATTTTTCAGAGAAAAAACCCCTATATTTATACCACAGTAGGTTGTAGTTCTCTCACATTTTGGTATTAAATGTTTCATTTAAAAATTGGGTTTTACATGCAAACCCAAAACCTTCTTTTGGGCTTGAACATGTGTTTTGAGTACTCCAGGGACCAAACATATTGTTAAACGGCATATTGGACCCAGCATGCTGTAAAAATAATCCAGAATGATTTAAAATTTACCAAACAGGTTTTGAAAATTGAGAAGAAATAAGGTTTTCTCTCACACTCCTGTTTATAGAAAAAGCAAGCCCATCCTCACACAGTGAAAGACAGCCTTTGGATTCATCTTTAGCAGACAGGATTTATAACATTTATCTAGCAAAGTACCATGAAAAATCGTTCTGTGTGAGATTTTTCACCTGGTGAAGCTGATGGAGCTGAAACTCACAATCACCCAGACCACAGCTGGATCACAGAAAGATCCCGGCTCATTGATGAGCCCTGGAAGCCACTCCATGCCATGGAGCTGGCACAAGCCTGGCAACTGAAGTCACCTATTTTGGACAAGCAAACACAGAGGACATGTACTGCTCTAGCAACAAGTGCACACTGATTTATGCCCAGTGACCTTCAGATACACCTGAACACTCACAGGCAGCTTTGCCTCCAGCTAGATCCCTTTGGTCTGTAATGAAAATTATTAGAAACCTAATTTTTTCATTCCTTCTCTCCTGCAGCACATATGACCACACAGCAGATGCCAGTAAATGATATGCATTTATGGAAGTTATTCAGTAGCAGTAACCCCAGAGACTGATAAATGAAAAAGATTTTGAAAAATGTCTTGAGTTGAAGAGAAATGAATGTTCCTTTTCATTGCTCATGTTCATTTCATTATCCACCTGGACTGCTTCACACTGGTGAGGACCTCTAATTGCTCTTATTTCAGGAGAGGGATATGTGTGCAGTTGGACTGCAGTCATAGCCAGGAACGTGGGCTATCAAGATATCCAAGCATGGTTTATGTCTTCTGCCTTCTGAACAGAAGCAAGCCCTTGAGCCTATTTGCATTCTGGAGGGGAACCCTCCAAGGCAGTTGGATTAACTAATCAGTGGTTATATCAACAAGAATGGGAGCAGGAAGCTTCCCACTCACAGCAGCCTTCCCTCTGTAAATCCAGAGCAAGTCCTTCTGTGGCAGGCTGCAGAGAAAGACATGCAAATGTTTGAGCCTTCCAGCTGCTGAGCCCTTTCCTCAGCAGCCTGCTCCTCCAGCAGCCTCCTAGGTGGGATGCTGTGGCACAGGGAACCAATCAGAGGAGAATTACAAGAGGACCATGCAAGAAAACAGATCCTGAATATTCCTGTCCAGAGCACTGGGTGCATGCCATGCAGCAGCGGGCACAGAGGGCAGAGGCAAGCACAGGCAGTGGTGTTGGGAACACCTGTGGCTGGAGCTGGAGGGCAAGTTTAGCACGGCCTGAGCTCACAGAGGCTCTATGGAAACACAGAACATGCACCCAGGACTGCCCAAAGCCTTGCTGCTTCCCTCCCAGCCATACCTGGGGGAGCTCACAGATAGCAGCTACAAACATCTGCTTTAAAAAGTCCCACACCAAAACAACATTTATTGTCAACAAAACTTAATTCTTCTTCCTCATTTTCAACTTTATTTATTTTTGTTAAACCCTACAAAAGAGAGAAAAATAGGCAAGGAGTATGAGAACAAGTCAGAGCTCAACAAATTTTTTTTTTTTTTGTTATAAAGTTATAATGAAAGTAGAGAGAATATTTTCAGGAAAAACATTTTGGCCTATTAAAACTGCCTAACAAGGACAATAGCTTACATGCTGGGGGTTCTTTGTAAAGTGTTTCTCTGTCTCATTTGTGACATGCTGTATCTGTTGCAGTACTCCAACATACAGAGAATGTGTAAAAATGGCTTCAAAAGCAATGCTTCTGAAGAAGACTTGGCATCCACACTGGAAACCAGTGCCCCAGTGCTTCCCCCATAAAGACATCAGGAGAATGTATTTCCCAAATTTTGTATTTGCTTTAGAGCTGGGAGAATTTAAGGTAAAAATGGTGAAATACACACTCCTATCTTGTTCCTTCTGCACACTTATTTCATTTGCAAGGTAAGAGAGGGACAAACCCTTAAAAGTACATGTGTCTGGGTCTCCTTATAGACACCTTTTCAGAATTTTAGCCACCATTTTTGTAATCTGGTATCCCCTTAGATTTGACTGATAAATACCAGTGCCTTAGAGTAATCTATTTATCTACTGTACCACCCTGCCTGTGTTTAGCCTTAGCAGTCATCACCTTCCCCATGTGACATCAATCTACATGGTATCAATGTAAACTGTTTGTATAATGAAGCGTTGTACATTTTATTGTCCTGCCAGCAAAGAAAAGGATAAACTTGTACTTTGCCTGCTGTCTTCAACAAAGGTAGCATAATTGACACCATTCATTTCGCAATGCAGATATGAAACCACACACTGGCCAGTTTTTCCTTCTTTAAACAGCAGGGCTTGCAAGTTTTACATCATTATTTTCATAATAAATACTTTTAAACTGTTTTTTTGGGGATTTTTTTGTGGCTCTTTTTTTTTTAAATAGGAATTTTTAAAAAATCTGCTTATTGAATCAAACTAAATTTTAAATACACATTATTAATTTCTATGGCTAAGATTTCTGTGGCTCTGGTTGATAATGAGATAATTGCCTTGCAAAGGTCAAGAGAATGGCATAGTTTGCTTTCAGAGGCTGAACAAAGCACTTGCTATGGTTCACTAAGCGTAGTTTCTGCATCATTCCACATCTCTTTGATTCATCTATTACTAATATTCCATGATACACTTGCATTATGGATCCAACTATTTCAACAAACCTGTAATCAAGGAATGACCCTGAATAAAATACTCCACAGAAAGCAGATGGTAGGCTCATCAAATGCCTTCAAGCCTAAAATAACCTTTCTCACATAAAAAGGAGAGTCAATTACAACTGAACTTTATATTCTGAGCTTGAGCTATAAAAACCAACATGATACTATTGTGTCATTGGACCAAACTTCCAGGGCATTTAATTCATTTTTTTCACCATCCCCATCCCCTAAGAGCAACCAACACTTTTATTCATAGTTCATTCAAAACCTGCAATGTTTTGTGTGAGTGTGAGCAGACTTGACAGTTTGGGCCAGATTCTGAAAAATCTTGACAGCACAAAACTAAAACTACTCCCAGCAGTCATGTGCTCCAGTGACAACTGGAGGGATCTCCTCTGCCTTTTGGGAATGGAGGGGCAGAGCAGCAGAGCAGCACTACCTTACAAAATGCCCCAATGCCACCAGATGAGTCAGGGTTTCTCTGCTGTTACAACAATGCCTGAGCTGGGCACCAAGCTCAAAGCCAGTGTGTTCCAGTTCAGAAAAACAGGCAGATGACTCTCCCATCAGAAATATTCCCTCTCACTCTCATTATTAAATGTTTAAGGGCATCAGCAGACTTTTTTTCTCTAAGAGACTACAGGAGCTTCCTTGCAGAGATGTGGGGGTCTTGCAAGTAAAGGTGTACTCAGCACCATGCAGACTTTGCAAGCATTAGCCACAGAACTCATCCATCTGGTGATATGGGGCATAAAACTTAATTCTGTACAGGGCTAAAGAAACTACACTGGACCCATGACTGGGTGTCTACACAACATGCATTCTGCTACATATTCAAAGCACACCTGCTGTCTTGGGATGATCTGACACCAAAAAAAAACCCTGTGTGAAATCATCTGGTTGCTATCAGGTGTCAAATCTTGCAGTCCTTTCCCCCAGTTGTAAGAAGCTGCATACTCCTTTAGAGCTGCAGAGTATTCTCTATGCCTCTTGAATTAAGAGGTCACCTCCCAGAAGTATCTCTGCACTCATAAAATCAAGCCCCTAGCAGTGGCAAAGCCCATGTTGAACAAGCCCACATTCCAAGATGACCAGGAACACATCAGCTACAGCTGACACTCTTACAGTGCCTGGGGAGCATGGCTGATGAGTGCTCTGCAACAGCAATGGGGTGTGCCAGGACTCCTTCCTATTCTGCATCTTTTAGCATACTGCACCAACAATGACTTCAAAAAACTAACACACACTGTAATGCTTCTGGAAGACAGGCTACAAGTGAATGGTTAAGGTAGATGAACTTCAAACCCAGGCAAGGTATTGTTTCACTCAGACCCAGTCACTGTGCTACACTCCACCCATGTAACATTATCTTTGTGAACTCAAGTTGTAATACTGAGATCACCAGTGGCCAAAAGCCTTCAGTCTTAGAGAATAAAGAGCATATTTGGTACTGATCATTTCAATCATAAATAGCATTCATGGTTCACTTCAAAGGAATCACATCTTCCCTTTGGAAATGAGTGGATAATTAAAAGAAGAAAAATGTCTTGTGAGAAAAAGAAAACAGCTGTAATGGGACTTACCAAACTCGTCACATATACTTTCATTTTCTATTAGGGTGGGATGATCAAATGTATCCCGACAATAGAAGATTTGGGGGTTCTTGCTTGTCACTGCAATTCCTCCAAGGGCTAACACGAACTGGTCTGTCAGTATGGACGAGGGCTTGTCCTGGATGCGCTTTAGCATGGACCGGTAGCGACAGTACTGTGGGTAGCTGAGAATTAAAAGGTTTGAATCTTCATCATCCTCACCTGGAAAAACAGAAAAAAATATTCTTAGTATATCAGAAAAATACAAAACAAGAACTGTGACTCAAGTATTTCGGAACAATTTATTTTTCTGAAGTAAGTTAGTCTTTCTCAAGACACAACTTTTATGGCACAGTGGGTCTGGAAAGAAAGGTTAAAAACCAGTAATTTAAAAAAAGTTTATTAAAATAGGTTATTTTCTGCCTTTCTGTTCAGTTTTCCCATACTTACTTACAGGGACTACCTGGATGAGCAATAAAACACTGCTCTGCTGAAGTTGGCCAAGGGCCTTAATCAAAGCGTTCTCCATACTTTGCCAATTTGGCTGCTTCAATAGAAATATAATCTGTAATTTTTACTCAGCTCCCCATACAGCTTTTCTATACTCATGTTTACATCAGTTAACATCTTTTAAAAACAATAATATACAAGGTTCAGAGCATACAGCTATTACCTCTCCTTTCCAGTCCCTGACACTGGCAACTACCAAAGGACCTCCGGGCCAGGGAGGTGGGTGACCCAACCTGGTCATTGTTGCTAAACCCCAAGAGGTGGAAGCAACTTTCTGCACATTAACTGCAAATGCAGCAGGACTCAATAAAACTCCTACAGAGCACAACAAGCAAATGAATTTTTGAACAGCTTGTGCTGCTGGGCTCAAAATATAAAGCAATCTAGACCTCAGAGCTTTCCATTCCTCTATGGTTTAGATGATATCACATATGAAGGTGGCAGATTTTGAAATAACACAATCAAGTGTCATCATATAACCAGAAGGAAAGCTAAGAGGAAAAAAAAAACTCAACTAGGGATACAAACATGAGAAATTACTCATTTGCAGGTATGTACTCAACATCACTTTTTATGCTCATTTATCTCCTCAGGTACCTAACTGAACATGACTTTCCAGGCATGCCAATGAAGACAAAGCAACAGCATTCACTTTACGTTTTCTGTTCTACTCTGATTACTGAATAACTCAGCTATTTCTTCTGCCAGAGACAAAAGGTCTACTATTTAATCCCATTACCAATACTGAAACCATTCTTACTCCTAAAGTAAAAATCACTTCAGACACTGAAAGAAAAGTCAGATCAGTTCTCCCCAACTAAATATGATGGCACAACTCATCTAGATTCAAGTGAGGCAATGAAAATGTTGACACATAAAAGGCTAAATTTTAAGAAGTCTCTGGAAGCAGATATATCACCTAGAATGTCATCACTGCAGAGGAATGCAATGCTGTAAAAAAAAACTCAACACGACAGACAGACTTGCATAGCACTGTTTTTACCAGCACAGCTCCTGAAAGCCATCACTTTTAAAAACTCAACTCTCACCAGTACCCTGACATAGGTCAGGAGATAAAATTGTTTGTGTTAATAAAAAGAAAAAAATTAAATAAGGGTTATACATTTTGGTAAACAGCACTGGCATTTTCTAAGAAAATAAAATTGATGGCCCTAAAACCTCTTTTGGCCAATAAGGATGTGGTCATGCTTTTCTTTGTTTCAACAAGTATCCCATAAGCCTACACAACAGCACGACTGAGCCAATTGCTCCTGGGAATAATGCTCTCTCTTCTTTATTAGGAAACTCTAAAAATCAGATCAGGAAAAGTGTTCTAGGAATTAAGAAGCACATGATCCGTCCTTTAACTCCTTTGAGAGTTGCACGTACGCCTGCCTGACGGTTATTACTACTTTATACCTTTGTGCAGATAGCGCCGAGCTGAATCTGTCGATCTGACAGCACTTTTCTTATGCCAGGATGTGGTCAGCTTTTTAAACAGGGTGTATATAAATGTATGTCCCACGTGCCTTTGTAGTAAACCATTAGTTTCTAGACAAATGTGCTGCAAGTCCCTGTGCAGAATTACACAAACTTTGTACCCCTGACAACTGACGACTTAACTCAAACCCCCTGGCATAAATTAAAACCAAGTAATTTTTACAGGATCACTTTCATACATGCTTGTGCAATTCCAATGAGTACTTTGTGATGCATTTGTTTCCTTTCCTTTTTTACTCCAGGTTCAATAGATACATCAAAGAATGAACAAAGGCTGAATAAACTGAAAATTTGCTTAGTGAAAGACAAACACAGTGTTCCTGGAACAAAGATTTTTTCCTCAACCACGCCCACATGAGAAAAGAGAAATCAAAGCAGACCAATCCCTAATAAAATGCAAGCCCAAAGACGAACTATTATTTGCTTTTATCAAAATCTCACACGTGCCATTTAATGGTGGACTTAGTGAATTTTGCAAGTGTTTTTCAGAAGTATGATCAGAAAGAGTTTACTCTTAGGAGAAGAGAAGCTCAAAACGTGGATCACATTCCATTAAAATTAAGAAAAACAACATGACTTCTATAAACATACAACTGAGACATTAGGAAACCAAGATGCTGTATTTTCTGAGTTTCATTTTAGATTCCACAGACAGAACATGGTAAAAGATAATATCTACAGTATTCTGCTTGTGAGGCTCAACTGAAATTACTCTAATCCTATGCTTATATCATAATTGCGTGGTTTAATAACATCCTCCAACATCAACTTTTCATTTATTTTTATATTTCAGGGCTGAAAACAGAGAAACTGTAATTAGGAAGCAAAGTTCCACCCCTGCCTTCCAAGCACTGCCTATATCTGCAGAGATATAATCCAACAGTTCCCTTTGTCAGGGGTAAAGAGAGCTGGGATTTGGCACAGCCTGGCATTTATGTTGGATTACATGTTCTTCAAGTTGTCTTTGTAAGTAAGAGATGCATGAAATGCCAAACACAATGAATCTATGCAAGAACTGACTTTTCAAATCAGCACAACCATTTTTAATATGTAAGGCAAGACAATTAAAAGCCCCAAAAGAAAAAAAAAATAAAGCCTGTTAAAAGGACGAATTCCTAACAAATCCATCTAGAGCCAGAACTATTTACAGAGAGAGCAGAGAAAAAACCCCTGTAACACGCTTTTTGTTTGCTTGTTTCAGAAACATCAGCCTATAATGTTATTGCTAACTGCCATAATCTACCCTCAACATCAGTAAGCATTATTTCTCTTTAAAAAGACCTTCACACCAGGATTTTATAGAGCTTGATGGAAAAACTATGCATGTTCCTTCCTGTACCTAATTACCTCAACTGAAAAAGCTGCCAAGTATTTTGCCCTTTAGTTCTTTTAATCGTATTAGTGCAAATGCATTTGGATGCCAACAGAAACAAACATTTTAAGATTTTTGCTTAAAAGATTCCAAATATGTATGAGGCTGGTGCTATGAAAGCACACTCCACTTCTTCCCAGAAAGCACAGAGTTATTCTTGCAGAAGAAATATGAATTTGTTCCTCTTGTAAGACTAAATGTCTAGTTTCGACCCAATTTAAGTAAAATAATGTCAATATGAACTGCTCTCACAATGATTTATGCTACCTTCTGTTACTTTATTACATTAGACATTCCTTTCTCTAAGCTTTATACTTTTTGCCGTCCTCCTAGCAACCACATAAAGGCTGAGTACCAACTTTACACGCCTGGCACCCTTCCAGGCTCGACTGTTATTGATAATTATATTGAAGTCTCAATTTAATTGCTACTCTGTTGTGACACAGAATATTTTTTGTAATTAGGCTTTTCCCATTTTCTGTCCATTCATTTTTTGCATTACTGAAAATTACTTTTTTGGCCCAATCCCCCCCTCCCCTCTGTGAAAACACAAGCAGAACAATGATACAGATAAGGGTCTGTACATCTGTTACTATCATTAACAACTCAGTAATGTGAAGGGAAGAAAAAAAAAAGGGGAAAAAAAAGCTGAATATAATTTCTCAGAAGGTAAGTTTTTTTTCAGTTTAAGTGCTCTTTTTCTTCTTACAGTTACTCAATGATTTCCTGTTCTAATTACAAGACATTATACAGAAAGCCATTTTTAAAAAGGAAATGTACCAGCACAGGAGGCTAAACAGAAACACTTGCTTGGTATGGTTTGAAATTGCAAACTTTTACGTCTCTTATCAATTCTCTGCTCTACCTTTGTACAAAATATTATACACACATCTACCATTTCTTCAGAGGCAGTTAACACAAATATATACATCAAAGGGCAAACAACACTTGCAGTTAAACTGCAGGCAAAGGAAAAAAAAAGAAAAAAAAAATCAATTTTTTCCTTTTCCATGTAGCTGGTAAGTTGGAGGCAAGCCAAGCCTCAGAGTGGAAAATATTAAAAAAAAAAAGGCAGCAGGCTTGATTAAAAAGCAAAAGAAGAGATATTCAGTTCTAGATCTAAATGAATAACCCACAAACTATTTCATAAAAACATACTGTGACGTAAATTACACATCAGTATTGCACTGTTGTGGTTATTTTGAGAAATGGCTTGTACTGTAAGTCAGCTGGTAAAACCCCACCCTTAATGATTTTGTAATTCTCCATACAGCAATCAACTGGAGCAGTCATGAAATTGCCAAGAAGGCAAACAGACAGAGCTGCAGAGAGTTTGTAATAAAAAGATAATGTACTTTTAACATAACAGAAGTAGAAGATTGGTTTTATTAACTAAAAAAACTACTTAAAAGGTCCCAGGCTTGCCATTTGTTTTGATAAATGTTGACACAGATCTTCGTAAGATAAGCAATGGAAGTACCAGGGGAAGCAGATAAAATGGGACAGTGCTTTGGTGTGTGGGTAGCAAATTGAGCAAGGGAGCTATGTGGAATATAGAGAGAAAATGAAGGAAGTTGCAGGGTTCTGTCCATCAGGCTCCTCTCCCACGCGGTGCCCTCGCTCCTCTGCCTTCTTTCATAACCCTCTGTTACTAAGGGGGTCTCCCAGAGGATTGACATACCACAATTAGCTTATCATTGATTCTATGCAAGGCTTTGACCATTACCATCAATATGCAGGGCATACAGAGGTAACGGAGGATGCACCTGGGTGCCTGAGGGACTGGTGAGGTGCTGAATGAACATGGCTCTGACCCCTGTGATGGAAGGTCTCCTGACTATTGCAGGGCAGTGTATTCACTCACCTCCCAACACCCTGCAGCTGTTAACATATCTAGTTCTCCTCTTGTTCTACTTCTCTGGCAATGACTGCAGTATAGGCATGAGAACACAAGTGCAGATGAAGCAAAGATGTGTAGCTCACCCTTCAAAACCAGTATCCACAGGTCAGACACGCTCTACATATATCAGAGCTGCCTGTTCTAATAAAAACCCAAAGAAAGAGTGCACAGTTTTCAGCAGATGGAAATCAACTTAGCACACAACTACCTAAAAAACCTGAATCTCTCAGAAGGTCCAAAAGCAACAGAAACAGCAGAACAATGAAGGAATAGCTACAAAGAGGAATAAGAAACTGGGTCTTTATGACCTCAGAATCTTTAAGAGGAGTGATGCAATGAGAACACCTTTCCATATCATAGTCCAGCTCTAACCTGCCAAACACCTCCAAACTTCCAAGATAACTGCAAGTGGCCAAGCAGCAATGACAGACATCACCTGCACCTCTGGGGATTCCTGTGAGGGCGAGGACAGCTCTCCCAGAAAAATAACCTTAATGGGAGGATCATGCCTGGCTCCTGCCTGACCACCTCTCACACTGAATCCTTTGCGCAGACACAAGGCTAGGAACCACAGTAGGAATCTGCTGTGGACTAGGAGCAGCAGCTGAGGAGTTCAGGTAGCTCATCACGGTCACAAGGCATGCTCTAGCACAGCAATCCACCCTCTCTCCAGTGGTTAGGAAAGATTTCTCAAACACAGCTCTTCCAATCCACTCTGCTTTTTCATTCCCATGGTCTTTATTCGCACTAGTAAAGACGCTCAGTGTGCCTCAGCTGGCTAATTAATCACAAGACATAAAAATATTAATCTAAGAATGGTATTTCTCTCACAGATAAATGCAAATACAGTAATGATTTAGCCACATGAGATGGGACAGGAAATCTGTGGTTTTGGTTTTAAATAAATTTGGGTAAATTATTGACACAACAGGGATACCTCTTTGTCGGCAGGACTCATGCTACTCATCCCTGCTTTGAGAACCCCCCTCTATTTGAATGCTAATGCAATCAAGAACAAAGGCAATGTGTTGCAGGATACGAACACAGTGATTACATTTATGTTTACCAGATAATGATGGTGTTAACAAGTTGCCTGTAATTCTGACATGGACGTTTGCCTGCCTGATTCTGTTTTTAAATTGATCAAAAGGCAAAAGTCATTTCTGCCAATAGTGAGAATAAAATGTACAGCCTTTCTGCATGTGTCAGATATTTCTCCCCTTTTAAGGAGGAGACAGAGCTATTTCTCAGAATTTCATGCCACTTCCCCAGCCCTCTGTTTTCTGTCACAGTGCCAGCAGAGCATCAGCCTTTCAAAGAATTCCTAAGCTTAGTTTAACATTTGAAAGAAAGAGAATACTTACAAATCTACTGGAGATTGAAACTACTGTTCAACTGAACAGCAATACAGTCATTAAAAAAAAAGACAGTATCATCTAGTACTTATTTAAAGCACATGGTTGAAAAATATTTTTCACTTGGCTATTTGGATCAGAGTTGTTCTACTTAACGGGGACAAACCCAAGTATGTTGATCAATGACTGACAGTATGTCCATATAATCAAATAGTCTATAATATTTATCTCACTAAATCACTCAAAATTCAAATCCTAAATCAAATTTTTGAAGAAGACAAAAGAAATTTAATATGAAAAAGTTTCCAACCAGATATTCCACATCCTTTTCACATTCTAATCCTATATTCAGCTCCTCATAACTGCAGCTCCAACCTTGCACTCCCAGAATCCTCCTGCACATTAGGAAGTGCCTCATAAACCTTATGAGGTGTTTCTAGACACAAAAGAAGAGTGACTGACACTCGTCATTTCCAGCTTTTATATAACCCTTCCATCCACAGGCCTCAAACTGCTTTATGGAGATGAGTAAAAATTATTATCCCCATTACACAGAGAGAGAAACTGAGACAGAGAGAGCTTAAAGGATTTATTCTACAGCATCAAGCAATTTAGAGTGCAAGGGAAAGAGCAAAGAGGCCAGGCAGAAATTCTTGTTGGGAAATTTCTGGGTAAGTGGGAGATCCCTAAATTTCCTCAAAAGGGAAGTGACTGTCTCTGGTCACCCCAGCCAGCCTGCCTGCCTCCACCAGAGATGGGGGGCATGGATCAGGTGGCTCTGTGCTGAGGCTTCTCTCTTACCACAACCATCTTCCCTGTCCCACACAATTCCAGTCACTCCTTCATTCTATTCAGCTGCTGCCCAGCTGGAAGGGTCTCCCCCTTCAGGAAGGGTCTGTGGAGCAGCAGCTCACCCTCCTGCCCAAGGCAGGTGACTGCTGTGACAACAGCTGGAGGAACCCCAAAAAAGCAAGCTGCCACTGCAGATGTGGCTGTGGAATCGCCTCCCTGCCTCCCAAAATTTCCCTCTCCTTACTCCTCAGGACACAAGCATGGGCCAGCCCATGTCCAAACAGCCATGGATGGCTACAGAAAACCACTCTGATATAAAAGGTTTCTAAACTACCCTATTAGCTTTCTAAAGCAGATGGAGATGGGGGGAAGGGGGAGATTGATTGTACAAGGGAGCACATGCTGCCTGTCCTCTTGAATGTTCTGGGTCATGCGGACCATTCAGGTTGAATGTGCATCAGCTTTAAAACAAGTATTTATCCTGGTTGTCGTGGTTACTGATAAGCAGCTTCAATTCTGCTGATAACAAAAAGAAGAAAGAATTAAAAAGGGGAGGGGAGCTGAAAACATAATTTGGTAATATGACGAAGCCAACAAGAGGAATTAAATCACATTAAACAAGCCAATTGTACTGTAAATGGCTCTACCTCTGTATTTGCTTTTAAAGCATCTAAGGCTCTAACATGGCAGCTGCTTCAGTTTTAACAAACAAACAGTAAAAATCCCTTTTAATAACGAAAGAAAATAATGATATACTTTGCTTTAGCTGAATTCAAACATAATTTAATTTTTCCTGAGGTGAGATTTGCACAGGGAACAATCAGATAATAAGCGTTATCATTCTCACAGACAAAACTGAACCAGCACTTTGCAATTCAAAGTGCTATTTAATGCACTGTTTTCAGCAATCTCTGAACACCATCCAACATACCACTGAACTACACTCCAGTACTTGCACATAAAGCCTGATCCTGCAAATACTTGAGCATGGGGGTTGTGCTATGAACACAAGTACTACAGCTGAGGGTGAAGTCACACATTCCTTACAGCACCTTTGTGAGGGGGGGCCACATCCTCACATCCACTAACTTTCCCTACAACACCTTCTCATGCTCTGTATTATTATTACTACTATTTCTATGATCATGTGTTTTGGTCCCCCTTTCTGATGTGTAGCACTGTAGAGAGAAAATACTGGAGAATGAAAAATCCTGCTCTGGTGGAGAAACATGCAACTAATGCCCCTGGCAAGAGAGGGGCACACATTTTTACAGCAGTGATAATTAACCATTGGAACAATGAGCTCAAAGGTGTAACAGACTCCCCAACCCAGTGCTCAGGACTGAACCTCAAGATATTCCGTGGACTGACAAATTTTATTCTCATGTCTCTGTGTTATCTGTCTCCTGTGCTGAAGAGGCCCATGACAAATCCATACTTGTGTGGCATGAAAAACTGAAAAGAAGTGGATGGAGAGTTAAACTGAGTTACTGGGTTTAATATCAGACTAACCAGGTCTTCTGTCATCTCCTCTCTCTTTCACCTCTGCACACCATTCAAACATAAATGACAGACAAGGAAACGCAAGCCCTACTTATAAGGGACTGATTCATCACCTCTTCCTTGCGGCAGAATCAACCGCCTTCATTTTCCACTGCACCCAGAAGTATGAGTCAAAAGCCTTATTTTGGTGTCTCACACGGGGCTCTTTCATTATCATTCTGAAAATTCGGAGGAACTGCGCCCTCCTCGAAATAGCAGCGGCAGAAGCCGCCGGTCCCAGAGCTGCCACACGAGGGGTGGAAGGTGGAAACGGTCCAGTGATTGAAACATTCAAGCCCTGCTTTTGACGTTTATGCCCTCTTTGAAACCCTTAATGAAGTAACAACCCCGTTAATTCTGGCAGGGTATTTAATACACATAAAAACTGCATTATCTACTATTTACAATTTACTACACACGAGCAGTATCTGGCTCTGTATAAAAATAACAAGCTCACTGTAACCCTCCCCTCCCTAACCATACTGCTGATTTCTTTGACACATGGAGAAGTGAGAATAATTACATTTTACTGAGTGCGTCTCATTACACTGATTTAAGTAAGATTTCCAAAGCTGTAAAAATATGCTTTTCAATTTCATTTGTTTCTAGCATTTCACTATGAAGACAGTTCGTAAAGCCTTCAAAAATCATCATCAATATAGACAAAAATTGTACCCTGCTCATGTGGACATTTGACAGAGGGATAATAGGGTCTAGAAACACCACAGTCAGATGTTGCTTTTCTGTTTAATGTTTCCTTCTGTGCCAAACATAATATAACAGACAAGTGTTAGAGAGACGTGCAGGGGGGAGTCTGAATAGAGAGCTTTAAAAGAGGCCCTTAATAGAGAAGCTGTATGCTTAGTCTTCAACAATATTCAATAGCAATTTATTTGCAGCCATTTTCTCATGTAACCTTTCACACGGGAGCAGATAAGATAGAGCACAACACAATTTGTCAACTGCCAGATATGAACAAAAGAAACCATTTTTAATAAGCTTCAGAGGCCCCTTGTATTTGTTTTGCAACATGTTAATAACTTTTTTGGAAGCCAATCAAAGACAAGAAGAGAAAAAGAAGTCAAGCTGGGAAACAAAAACCACAGTTTAAGAATTTTACAGATAAACTCGTGTTATCATCTGCAGTGTAATAATGCTTAAACCCAGGAGTGGCACAAAATTGGAATTAGAAACACGATGCCATTTCTTTTTTCACAAAAGAGCAATTACAAAAATGCTAGCGTCATATATACTTTTCCAAGAATTTGCAGTCCTCTATCTCATCCCAATGGAGCATATACCTGCTCCCCAAAAGAACCTTACTCAGGTTCCTCTCCTTTGCAGTGAAGAGATCACACTCAACATGAAGACTATGAGGAAAGGCCAGGCAGGAATTGCCAAGCTCCAGGCCACTGACCCAACTGCCCTGTACCACGCTTCCCCAGCTACTTGGAAACCCTCACCTCCTGTCGGTTTCTCGGCTGTTTAGGTGGCCTGGAAAGGCCCAGGGATGGCCTTGAAGAGCCAACACTTCAAAGAACGAGGAGAGACTTCTGATCTTTTCTCGGACTCGGTGTTTATTAATTGTTTATCTAAAAGATTTTCTTTCGGCCCAACAGAGGTCTGCACAGCAAGCCAGCCATGAGCACACTGCGAGCCCCCGGGGCGGTCACTTATCTTTATACCCGAAGTTACGTGTACAATATTTATCATTTTTCCCCAATACCTTCTACCCTTATTAACCAGTGCACTTTTAGTAATAACCAATCCCAAGGTGCCACCATCACCACAGAAGATGGAGGCCAAGAAGAAGAAGAAGAAGAACAGGACACGCCCCAATTCCTCCATCTTACTTCTTTAGACCCCCCTGTACAGAAATTCTAAACCCTGTGTCTTACACTCTAATTAACTTATCCCTTCACCATTCACCCAGTGAAATCCTCCCATCCTCATACAGGTGTCGTCTCCTGTGTAGGATCAAAGTCCAGCCACCAGACACTTCTGGCAACATTCCAGGACTCCCGAGCCCCCCAAGGGTGTTCTCGGCCACTCTGCACCTCCATCCTGAGGTGCTGAGATCCCACAACCTCCTAACTGAACTTGGGTCGCACCAAACAGCCCCCAAACTGCTGCTCATGTAGCCTTCTAATGCAGCCTTAAAAGCTGTTACAGGCATATGAGTAAGTCTGTGGTTGCTTATAAGACTGTGGTTGTTCATTTAATCCTATTCTGCATCACAACAAAGTAGACTGGAGCTGAAAAGAAGTAATAGGAAAAAGGTCTAAAAGAAAAGGAAGCTAACTTACACCCTTGTCTAGGATACAAGGGCCAAAACTGAGTGATATCCAATATAAGACAAACAAAGCAACTGTGCTGAATTTTAGCAATGCCAGGGCCCTCCTGTGTGACCAAGGTCATATCATTATTTATTCCTGGGGCAAAGACTCATTTTGATGGAAAAAGAATTAGTTGCAGGCATGTGAGAGCTTGTGGGACAATTGCTCCTGACTCCTTTCCCTTCCTGCAGGCACAAGAGGAGAGGCAGAGAACCTCCTCAAAATGGCATCTACCGATACCTGTGCAAAAATGTTTCTGCAGGAATGAGGTTAAACACTGGGTTCAAATGCTCATATGAGCCCTCAGTCACATTCTTAAGGTAAAGGTCTCCTGGTACTGAAGAAAAATCAGAAAGCACCAAAATCCCAGCAACATACGCTGAAAAAGCTGATGAAGTGTTAAGCAATTTCATTAACATTATTAAAATAGACAAAGTTCCCTTGGAAAATTTCACACAGGCTTTAACGTCTCATTGCAAATTACTCACGGCCTGAGAGACGCGTGAGGAGCAAATGGAGAGAAATAAAGCTTCTCTCCAGGTAATTTGGACCGAGTCCTAGTCTCACTGGTAGAAAGACCAGGCATGTGGGCTTCAGTGAGAACAGGGCTGGGTTCTTTGAACTAGACTATTATGGCATCTCTAAGAGAGGTACAAAAGTATACGGTGAGAGAAGATGCATCAGAGAACAAAAGAAGCTGCTGGTCAGATGACAACCCTCCTTGTTATGATGATGAAAAGACTCCCAGACTTCAGCAGACACACACCTGCAGAGTTTAGGATCCTATACCCAAAATTAGATTTTGCCTTCTAAGGACTTTGGAAAGGAGTCTGTTATCCAGTGAAGGGAAAGAATGTAAGTATTTGCTCTTCAAGAAAGAGGAATGGCTTTTTGAATAAGAAAGGGCTCCCTGGGATGGGAACATTCCAACCCAGCCCCACGCTCCTCCTGAGAACCAATACAGGATTTCTCTTCCTCTTCTGCAGGACCAGGAAAACATTCCTGGAAAAGAGGAGAAGCCGTGCTACCTGAATTGTCAGAAAAGGCCTCAGGTGGAGGCAGGGTGAGAAAGGATTTCAGGACAAGTTATGCCTATAAGCTGAGGAGAACAAGCAAGTATCCTCCCACTCTTTTCTCCAGGCAAACTCTCTTTCCAAGTTTTCAGTGCAAGCATTGAGTCTCCAGTGAACCTGCCTAGGAAGGGCTCGGCACAGCCCTGCCTATCTTCCAGAAACACCAGAGCTTGGGCTGTGGTCCCACACCCAACAGAAAGGAAGGATCCCAGGTAAGAAACAATCCTAACACACTATCTGCTAGTCTGGAACCTGCTCTAATAATAGATAGCACTGCCTATTTCAAAGCACTTAATGAACACTAATTAGTCCTCAGGGCATTCCTATGAGGCAGGTAGACAGATAAGTATTATTTCCCCTGTTTTACATATGAAATAACCTCATCAGAGATGTTCTGACTTGCTTAAGGCCACCAATGAGTCACTGAGCTCAGCATAGAGCAGGTCCTGGCTCCCAGACCTGTGCTCAGACCTCTCAGCCATACTTCTTTCACAAGTGCAAATCTTCATTTCAAACGTGAAGGCAGAAAGATCAAGGAGGGGTAATAACACTAAGAAAGAATTTTCTCTGGGAAAGGAGCTTCCAGAAGAACAACAAAACAGAGTTATGTATCTACCGAATGCTAGATACCAAATCTAGACAAGGAAAGAGATGAAAAACACACTGATACAAAATTGTGTAAGTTTTTATTATATAATCTATTCAAGCAGTCAGAGCTATTTATTGTGGTTCATAACCACCATTAACAGCAATTTATTAGCTTTACATTCCTAATTTCTCGAATGGTCAAAGCCCACAGTCCTGGCGGCACACAGATGCTCAGCACATACATGTAAGTTACGTGCCCACACCCACAAAGTTACACTCGGATGTTGTTCCACGCTGGAAACCTTTGTGACTTCAGACATCCAGGGTAGGCAGGAACATTATCAATGGAACACAACAATCACAAAACAAGGTTTTGTGTCTCTTTGGGAAAGAGCAGCAGTGGTTCAGCCACCATTTGCAAACAGCCAGAGCTCACATGACACCAGATACTACATGGCATTACATTCTTCCATCACCAGGCTGCTGCATCACCCACTATTTAACTGCCTTTGACCAGCACAGACAGAGCTGGGCAGACAAAGCCCTAAAATTTTAACACTCCACATCCAGCTAACGTTTTCCACATTCCTGAATGTGCCCTTCAATGACTCCTTCCCTTTCAGCCCACAGCCCCATAGCCCACGGACACACAATTAAGTGAAGCAGGGTCCTTGAAAGAGGGAATGCAGTGCAGCAGTCCCTCAGAACATTCACCAATTGTTTGTGCTAAAAATAATAATTTTGCTTCTATGAGATTACAGGACCAATCTCCAGGCTAGGCAAAACATTACTTCTTTTTCAGAAGAGAAAAGAAATTATTTATACAGTGCATTCCAAATCTCAAATGGTGATGTTTAAACACAAGTTTGATGAACTATATGCAGCATAATACAGCTGCTTTGCATTTTGATTCCTTTATTTATAGACCACAGCAAATTAATAACTCAAAAATGTTGTGCCAGGCAAAGTAATGGACACACAATAAAACTATTCATTTCCTCAAAGGTCACTCCAGGAGAAACATACATTGTTTCGAAGCCTACCAACAATGCTATTGTTCCAAAGAAAAGTGAAAATATATAATGAGCAGTTAGTACATATATCTGCAGTGGAGACCCTGGGCTAATTTAAAGTGCAATCTTAAGGCAATCAATCATACTCTAAAATTACTTCATTTTCCAAACTGTTTACACTTTTTAAGTTACAAATCCACTTTCTGCTATTTCAACTCACGATTTACAGCTACAGATTTAGCCTGCCTTGGCTTGCTGCCAAACTCTAGTCATGAGGGAGCTAATGATCTGAACAGATCAGTGTTTTATAATGGAGAAAAGCGCATGTAAATTTCCAGCATGTCTGCAAGTAATCAAGGCATGCTGACTATAAATGAGGCGGCCTCACATTTATTTTAGGAGAAATATCTTAAAGCCCCACTTTTTATCCAGGCCAGCAACAAAAAAGAAAAAAAAAAAAAATAGAAAAAGAAAAAGAAAAAACCCCAATCCTTTAAAAAGGTACTCCAAGATTATTCCAAATGATTCTAAATGAAACTGCTAGGCAAACAATATGTTAAAGAATAGTACAATAGCTAATTTCCTTTAGTGTTTCTATCTCTAACCAGATCATATCCTTATCATGGCAAGCTGGAACATTAAACTCTCTAGTTCATGGAATCAAAACACAAGAGTGCTTCATATTACATTATAGAAAAATGAGCCATTCCCTACAAACAAGGTCAGATTTCTGGAATGCCAAAGGTCTACATTTAAACAGAGACGGGAGGAGGGGAGGTTTTGCCCGCTCCACTTGCTAAAAAACAGTGGGAAACTAGACTAGCAATTCAAATTTGCTTTAACAGTTAAAATGGTAGAGGGAGAGTAAGAAGTCTCTTCAGAATTGATACTTAAATTAAGTATGATCTTTATTGTTTCATTACAGCGGCATAGCCAAATAATGACTTTGTGTTACTGTACAAATAATGTCGGATCCTCATTTTCTAGTGGAAATAATTACTCTATTCTATCATTTTCTGCTTATCATCAACCTACACCCCCTTCCTGTGCAGGCAATGGGTTGGGGTATGTTTGGGGCTAGACTAAAAAAGTTTCAGATTTTCTCCTGTTTATAAAGGCCATACCAAAGAGGCACATTTTGACTCAAAAGTGGCTGTAAGAATGGAGCTATAAATATTCCTGTGTTGTACTTCATGAAATTCAATCCATCATGATGGATATTTCTGTTGTAACATTATTACATGCCTAAATTCAATTGCATAATTGGATAGGGCTAGAAACAATAAGCTAGCATTGCTTTGTTTCAGCATACTACAGATTTAAAATACCTGTAATCATAAATCAACATAATTATTTGAAGTTCTGTCACGAAGCAGAACAGGAAAAGAAAAACTAAAATAAACTAGCTGCTAAAGAATTTCATTTTACCTTCTCGAGACTGAAATTTTTTACCGGCTTTGAGTCTTACCACCACTACAACTGGGAAAGTCTTTTCTCCTTTCCAGTTGCCTTGAAAGGCACCTCCTCCACAAAGATTTTGCTTTCTTACAGCTTTCCAACACAACTGGCAGAGCTCCACTGAGGAATCCCGCAATGCCACAGCAGGAAGGATGTGCCTGCAATGCAGCCAGTGGGACCAGGGTAACAGGGAGCCAGGCTGAGAGAGACAAAGCAACCTGAGCTCTCCACAGGCAGCCAAATGCCTGGTGGGACAGGGGCCATCACCAGGGCAGTCTGTCCTGCTAGAAGCTCTAGCGGGAGACAGCTGAAGTCCCTCCTTGCAGTGGAAGCAAAGCAAACTGAGCATTTCTTGTCCCACTGTGTTAGATATTTTGCTACTTATGCACCCAAAATAATTTACTAATTCCTCCCCAACCTCTCTGTACTTCTTACCACTGTCAGAATCAAAACTAACCAACCCTTTCTTCTCTTTTTCTACCCCTAGCACACACAAGCAAGAGTTGGGGAGCAGCTTGGATGGATGGCCCCTGGATGTGAAGAGAATTTGTTGCTGGTTGGGTCATTTTTAATTATTGCTAAGCAACTGCCATTGAGAGCTGGGCCTCAGGAGATCACTGCCCAGCTAAGGCAGAGGACCAAGCAGATGTGAGCACCATGTAGGAAAACACCAGGAGATGCTTTGGGATGGACTGCATTGTGTTACTGGGAGAGGAGAAGCACTGATGGTGGCTGAAGAGTTTCTTCCCTCTCCCTACCTTCAGTTACGTGACCATTTTCCAAATCTCATCTCCACCTACCTTCCAGCCATGCAGAGCTTCATGCTTACTGGAGGCACTGGGCTACAGCATGACTGAAGTCAATATTAAAACAAGGATTCCTCCTACAGCTTCTCTGCAAAAACATTGCATTCACAGGGACGGAGGTCTCCCAACAATCTCCTTGTTCTGTTTTTCTTGCTGCTATTACAGTTTTTTAAGAACTCTTTTTCTTTGTCCTTTCTCTTTTCATCTTTGTAGGTCTCAAGCTATGTATTTCATTACTTCTGATACTTATGTGAAGAATGTTAAGCCTTTCAAAAATACACTCTATTGGCCAAGTGCTTTATGGGTACTGGAGCTCAGCAGCATATACAGTTGCATGTGCACACACAAAGAGATATGTGCAGTTTCATATATGAGAGATGACCATGTAGCCATCACCACTGTCTGTGTAATCACCTTCTGTTTCTGTGTACATACAGAATAAATTACACAATTACTGTAACATGAATAAAAAACTTGCTTTCTCAAATTCTTCACTTTTACTCTCGCACACTGCATCATCAAATTGGAGAAGTAGCCAAAAACGGGTAAGACCTAGATTTCCATAGTCAAAGAATACAGGGGGAAAAAATCCTTCTCTTTCAGTATATCTGAAAGAAGCAAAAAATGGTGAACAAAAACATCTGGGGGGAAAAGGCAACTCCAGCTCAGCAAAAATTTCTAAGATAAAAAAAAACAACATAAATAAAGGAGATATAAATAGGTGATGTGAACAATTCTTGAGAACAAAAAAGCATTTGATATCCTCTAAGTTGGTGTCACAGGGTGGTTATTAACTGGCATAAACATGCACTTTCAGCCCCACTGAGTCACCCAGAAAAGCTGGCTCTCAAATAATGAGGCTGATGGAGCCTGACATCCAGTTCTACTTTTCTTTACTCCAACTTGGAACTGTTGCACAATTACGATACAGTACGTCAGGATCTGATAAACAGAACTGAAAAAGGGAAAGAAAACAATTTTTTTCCCTACAAGTCAGGTTCAGTGCTTTTGCCTATTAAAGTAACCAAATATGTTTCTCTCTGAAATCAAAGCCAAAAGGCAGCATGCCAGACACAGTTAACAGATAAATCAATGTTCCTGAAGGGCGGGCTTTTTTGTTTTGGGGGGTTTGTGCCTGACAACAATCTTGTGGTGAGCAAACAGAACACCCACCACACATCTTGTCAATCTACTCACATGAAACAGGGAAGGAAATGCAAATACTTTTGAAGATCTAGGCACTGTTTGGAAAAACTTCATGTTCTAACCTCCCTGTCAAAGGTCATGGTTCTCATAACCATGGAGTCTGCAGCTATTGTAAAGCCCACCTCATATAATGTGTAATTGCAGCTAATTTATCACTAAGGTCACTGCACATACTATCTGGGAGTTTGTAAACAAGAATGAATCACAGATTTCATTTCTGTGTCCCTTTCAAACTGGAAGACCTAACAGTTTCCTGCTCCAACATACAAAATAGTATTGCTTCTATAAACCTACTCAGGTCACCTTGCCAGCAGTTTCCATTTAATTAAACTGACAGCAAAACAGGGCCTTTGCTAATGTGATCCAGACCAGTTTGCCTTCAATGTAAATTCTCAGGCATGAAATTACATCTGAAACAGATACAATAATCCGTCTATATCTTAGTCATGAGTTTAATCTATGCTAAAATAACACTTTCTTTGTCCCTATTGAAGTCTGTTTTGGAATTCAGTGATCTTTTCTTCTTTTCACAGTCGAAGTTCATAGAATTATTCAACTCCCATTCACCTTACAGTCAATTCTGAATTTTCTTCTTGCCTGTAATTTACACATTCATTGTTGGTTTCTAGGTCATGGGTAGCAAAATGATCTCACATATGAGAAACCAGATTCAGGACCTACTTCAAACTTTCACTTTCTGGAAATGAAATAGACTGGTAGCACTATAAAAGTAGTTCACAGCCACTTAAAGCAGCCAGAGTTGCCTTAAGCTAACAGCCCGCCCTTTCACACAGATCCTTGATCAACTGGCTGTAAAGCAGAAAACTGATGAGATTTATAGGTACCTCCAATAAAATGGAGGTGGGGTTGTTTGTTTGTTTAATGACCCATAACATTTCACTCTCATCTAATCATTCTCATCAGTACTCAACTGGTGCAGTAATTCCTAGAATATCCAGGAAGAACAGAATATGCAAAAGAATAGTTACTGCACAGTAGCCACAGTGCTCATGATGAGCAACTGAACAAACTGCAGGGAACATTTCTACCAGATGCAAGTGAGATGGGAATTTCTGAGAGATGCCAAGCATTTTGTTCCTGGCCCATGAGCTACCTCCTCCTGCACCAGCATGAGGACAAGCCTGAGGATGCTAAACACCCCTGGCAATTCAAGCCTACAATATAAGAAGGTTTGAAAACAGGAAGGGATGGTATCCAGAAAGCAAAATCTGGAAAAGTCACAATTAGTAGGGAAAGGGCAAATAACCAATCTTTCTCACTAAAGCCAGAGTGTGCCACAGCAAAGTCTTCAGTGTGATTATCTCTGGCAGTCAAACAATGACTGAAATAATGCTCTCCCAAACTCCCAACCTTACAGTCTAGTCTAGCAACAGCACTGGAGAAGCTGCTCTTTTTGCTGCTCTGTGGATTCCTGACACTGGAAGAGCACATCACCTGAACTCTGCTGCACTGGGTCCCCAAGCTCAGTGGGAATTACACAGCACTTAGCCAGCAACACAGAATGATAAACCAGGACATCAATTCTGAGACACTGTGGCAGGAAGGCCTGAACTTCAGAGTGCCTAGCACTGACTGTCACCTCAACATTTTGATCCTGGAAAGAAAAAAAATCAACTCTATTACATGCAACTGCAGTTCTGATACCAGCTATCTAGGTAAACTAATTGAAAAGAAAAGCTTTGAAGCAGAATCTGAAGACAGATTCTGGCTGAAGATTTAGCACGAAACGAAAACTGGGGGTCCACTCTGGTATAAATTCAGTCTCCATGTTCAGGTTATCACACACAAGAGGGTTTCCTGCCTTTGGAGTCACTAATCACTGGCATGGACCTGGAGTCACTTCACCAGGTGAAAGGGAATGCTCCTCCAAGGAACCTTGTTTCCTATTCTGATTTGGGTAACCTGGCTGGTGAACTGGAAATGGACACAGTGGGAAATTCTTACAGAGATCTGGGGCAAAGATCTCAAGGAGGCACACACAGAATTGTCCCACATGCAATGCATACAGACATGCTCTAAGGAAAAAGGAGCACAATGGACACTGGATTCCCATTTTTTCTATGACTGCCATCCCATTCTGTCATGTCTTAATAACTTTCAGTGATGAAGGCAAAGTGCCCTGCCAGCCCCACTGAGCTTAGGGTGCTCCTTGCACCACCTGTAACAAGAGCTTGTTGCCCAAGAGCTTGTGCTGCAGCTGGAGGTGCTACAACCATAAGAAGAATAAGTGATAAAACCACTCTAACAACTAGAAAAAACTGAACCACAGTTCATTTTCCAAGTTTCTACCCACCCAAACAAACATTTGCAAAACTTTTGTTACTTGCCCAACTAAGAACATCTGCTGCTCAAGACATGTTACACGACTAAGTAGGAAATCTGCCACATGCCCAGCAAGGTATCAATAATGCTTTTAGTATATTTTTACAGCCTGGACAATATAATTTCCAAGTACTGTTGGCCCAATCTTCCTCTTCATATAAGAACTTTAGTTGCATTGTTCTCCTAAAAAGTAGAAAATTAAGTGCTTTCTTAAGAAAACCAGGCATACACTAAGCAGTCTGATATTCTTGGGAAAAAAAAAGAGAAAATTTAATTTTGCACCAGAAGACAATGGTCAGACATTAGAACGATCAGAAATCATTACAAGTCCTTCTGGTAACTGCTTTTCTGTTTCACTGTTCATGAAAGTCTCTGTTTTAGAACATTTAACAAGTGTTCTCAGAGTAAATGTACATAAACCTTTTCTTATTGGTAGACTAACTTGATCTACAAGGTGATGAGGGAAAAAGGGCCTGATAGAGAACAGCAGCCTCTCCTCATCTCTAGTTATTAAGAATTAGCTCTCTGTGCTTCCCTAAGCCACCAGAAATGGCAAAGAGGTATTGCTTTGTGCAAACAGCGTACATAACTGGCCAGAGATGAGAGAATCACTTTTCAGGTTTACTTACATGGATTTGCTGATATATCTGATCACAGTCTCTCAAACAGGCAGAGAAACTACTAATAGTTTCTTCTCAGAGGGTGAAAAATGCTCCTATTCCATTTGTGCAAATATGCTGGGCTCACATTATCAAACACATGAATTCCTGTCCACACACTCTCCATCTCCCCTGCAGACCCTGCCATCAAAACAGCAGGGAAAAAATTGGCCTCATTTCCTGTATATTTCATATAGGCCTAAACATTCTTAAGTATGTTGTCAGGGAATATATTTTAAGGCTGCTATGCTCACATCTGATCTCCTACTCCATGCTTTTAAGATATTAAATAGGCTTTACCCAATAAATCAAATGTTTTGTGCCTTAGAATCACATGGTATCTGAAGTCACCAAAGCCTAAATCCTGCACCATTCTCATTCACTATATGCAAGTCAGGGGACCCAGGTCAGGAAAAAAAAGTGAAACATAAGCACGAAGCCTCCCTGCAGAGAAGGCTAACAAAAATCCCAGGGGCAAGGCAGAGAAGCTGCCCTTACTGCTGTCTCCAACCATCCTCACCCCTGTTCCTATCCAGCTCTGCACTACCTCTTTCCCACTCCATCACGAGAGGATCAAAGCTGGAAGTTATGGTGGAGTACAGCCTCATGTTCTCAGTGTCCCAGGCTACTCTGAAACCCACAGAAACGAGCACTGACCTCCCAAAACCCAAGTGGGATGATTATCCTAGAGGCTCCTTCCTGTTGAGGGCTCTAATAGCTGGGCAGGAAAAACAAAACAACTTACTCTCCAAGTTTTTCACAAAGGCAGACAGGGCCTGATTTCCCTGCCTCTCACACTGCTGCAGGGTGTTTCTGAACACCACAGCAGCAAGCCTAGGCCGGTGCTGCGGCATGGAAGAGTTACCGCAAGAAAGAGAAATGCTCTCCCTACCTGAGCTGGAAGGCTCCTCCACAGGAAGAGCAGCACAGGAGCTGAGGGGGCTGAGCACCTCCCAAGGGACAAGCCCACTGCCTTCATCCAAACTGACCAGTCCACCAAAATACCAGGAGCCTCCCACACACCAAACTGCAGCATCTAAGCTCTGGTGTTTTACAATAGCACAAAGGCAACATGTAAAATACACTCAAGAAACACTGTGGGAAATGCGCCAGCATTTTAAGGAACGTTCCCTTTGGACATGAAGCCTTTTTTAGCCAAACCACTATGATTTTGTTTGAGTGACTCATACGAATGGATTCTGGATTAAGGTTTAAAAATGGGACATTTTCTCTTCTGCTCCTAGGTCCACCTCAAGACATGTGAATGAAAAAATAGCAGTAAGAATATTAGGCTGGACTTACATTCACCAACAGATACTAAATAGGGATCTACTAAATTTGTAGAGCTAGCTGAAGTTACAAATACATAATTCTGAAAATGCAATTCCTTCTTAAGTCAGGCTGGGCAAGGATCATAAAAGTATAAAAAGATACATTGTCCCTAAAGACTGTAAGAAGCTAATCATTAGCCTACTGTTTATAGTGGTTATCTTTTTATTGCATTATTAGGATTTTTTTTAATAGATAATTTTTCCTTGCAGGGACCTGGATCCTTATTTCTACCACAAAGGTAACAAAAACACCCACTGTCTCCAGGCAAAGACAAAGACACTTGCCAGATTAAAAACAAACTGACGAAGGGTACATAAATTTGTGTTTGACTACTGCTGGGCATCTGGAAAGGCACACATTTTCTTTGGAAAATTTTTCTTCCAGTTTTTCATACAAATGACAGTAAAATATGTACCCAGTAGCAAACTGAAAGAACTAAATTTAAAATGCACTTTCCGACCACTCGCACTTTTTTCTTTTTAACTTCTCTTTTCCAAGGCGAGAGGGGAGGAAGGAGCTTGTACCAATGTTTTGAAGTACTGTAAGTTCTTTTGCCTTTTAACAGAAATATGTAAACAAGGTGTATGACTGTAGGGTAATGTTCTAGTCACAAAGCATTCAAGAGCCAGAGTGAAGCTATTTAAAGAATGGAGTATTCAATTCCTGAGGCCAGATGCTAGTATAAATATGAAACTATGTTCACACTGCAGATTAAATTATTTTTAGTTTCTGCGTTTGAACTGCCAAAATTATTTGGGTTAGTTTATTTATTTTTTTACTGTACCACAGAACTTACAGGGCCACATTTTTATGTATCTGAACAGAGGATTAAAAATACAAGTGTAAAAGGACTTTTTAATCTATTTTCTCTGTGCAAGAAGACTGGAAGTGTATAGTGACAAACACTGTCACAAGTAAGGGTCATTCAGGCAGTAAGAAAACTAAAAATAAAGATGGAGCCGAAGCATTTGAGATTCTTGGAATAGATTTTTATAGTAACTTCTCATTTAATTTTTCATCCCACAAAGCTTTTAATTTGGAAATACTCAGTGTGAAAGAAAAGTGGAGACTGTGGTTTCACAATAATTAAAGGAAAAAGCATGCATTAGGATTGCATTACACCCCGTCAACTGGGTTTGCCACAAGAGCTCACACAGATATTGCAAACAATATCAAGTCACTAGTAATTAACAAAAACAAATAATCAATAATCCCATGACCACGCCATAGCAAAAACATGGTTGAATTCAAGAGAGAAAGACAATGAAATAAACTGGCAGTGAACAAAGCAAAGTGAGGCTCAGTGACTTACTGGGTGAGGACCTGCCACTGATACACCAAAGCCTACAGATCTACAAGGCTGCCAAGGACACCCCTCTTGCTGATGACCACGCCACTGCTGTCATTTTTTTCATCCTGTAATTATCTTCTCTTTGTTTCACCAGCTGACAAGGACTGAAGGTCCAGGATATATCACAGGGATGTGATTCATCTACTGATAGAGGGCAACTCTACCAAGACCCAGAAAGTAAAACAGGAACCACGTGGAAGGGCATAAATGAACACACAGATCCTTCCCACTGTGAATACCACAAAGGCTCCCCTGGCAGGCCTGGATGTACAGCCAGGAGAGGGATGAGCAGAAAGACTGCAGCTTGGGCAGTCAAGAGACTTCCAACACCAAGGAATGTGGAATTACTGAGCAGATTGCTCTGCACCACACTGAACATGTGCATTTTGCCAATGACTTATGGAAGGATGAGGTACCATGGCACAGCTGGCTGGGGGGGACATGCTGGGAGGGGAAGGGGTCCTACAGCACAGGGCTGTAACCCACCTAATACTGGGATGTGTGAATGACACAAGTACCTGCAGAGACTGTCACTGCCCCAAGTCAGCAAGGCAGTGGACACCAGCTCAATTACAAACAGGTGACATGGGACATGCTGAAAGCTGAACTGGCTCTTGAATATCCCATCAGGTTCAGCCCCAGTTCCTAATTAACTGCCCTTATTGGGTATGGATCTGGTATCACAACAATGAAGTCTCCTTTTGGAGGACAGGCTGATGATGCCAGCCTCCCCTGGGTATTTACAACAGGCTTTTAAAATGCACTAGCCTGCATTTTAAAGAAACTTGGTGGGGGGGGGGGGGGGATGAAAACATCTGGGCTTTGGTTGTTCCATTTCTCAGTAATAAAAAGTGAAAAAAATGAAGCAGCTGTGTTCCTGTGTTCAGGAACACAGCAGCAACTTTGTCATCCTCTACCTATATTCACCAGCTTCGATCACAGCAACAGAACGGAATGTGGGGGAACTTGGAGGAGGATGAGAGTGAATGTTTCCCACCTCTTTCTTAAATGAGATATTCGTTATAGGATCCTTGAATTGTGTGGGGATCTGTTCCACTCGTGACACACATGCCTAATTCCCCCTGGCACTAATGGGAACGACGAACGTGTTGTGAGAGGAGAATTGCCCCCTAAAACTGCAGGAGTGTGAACAAGGTTGTAAATATATCTCAAGGTTCTGGTAACATTAGAAACCAGCCTAGCGAATTTCTCATGGTTTATTATGATATCACCAAATCCCCTCCATGTATTTATAGCCTTGTAATTCACAATTATTCTGGGTCCATAAATGTTTTTGGCATCTGAATGTAGAACTGATACTATTATTTCACATATTATGGTACTGTCCGTGAATGCTAAATTTATTCCAGCACAGACTCCTGCAGTTCATTCATCAGATATTTTATGCTACTGTTCTTTTAATGATTCATTTATCCCTAGTAATATTTGTATTCTGAAGTGTGGCGTCTCCAGCCGACAGCACAATTCAGCTCTGCTGAATTATCTTTTTCTTTCACAGCATAACAAAGTAGAGCACAGTCAAATTGAAGATGGCCTTTAGTACACTGTCAGAACAATACTGCTTACCAAGCATATCCAGACACATTTCTCAAACCACATGTAATGCTCTGGCTGCCAACATGCTCATAAAGACATTAACCGGCATCTTAAAATGAGGGTGTGATACATATATTTAAATGTTTAGGAAAATCAAATGTGGGCTCTCCTAGAAGCTTATTTTGAATTTCAGCTTCTACATATATCAACTATGCAGACGTAAAAATTCACCTTGATTTTTCACAAGCTGCTAAAAACATACACATTACCTATCACTAACAAAAGCCTCTTTATGCCATTAACTATTTGCCCTTCACAATGTTACAGAGTAAAACAGACCCAAGCTGAAGGTTTACAGTGCTGAGGATTCACTTTTACAAGCAAATTATTATTAGCAGTAAAGGAGGAACTTACTTTACATGTACAGATTTTACTAAATGAAGTAAATGAAGGTTATGCCACAAGGTTCTCTAATGCAAAACCTGCCGAGTAAGTTACAACTGATGCTGTTTTAATTTTTAAATATATGCTTGCCTTGTCACCCACTCCCACAAACCACACTCCAATTTATAGACACACCAGGTTTAACCATTCCCTTCCCAAACACCCTCATCTATCAATGCTCTCATCACACAAGGATCACCAAGCCAGCAAAGACAAGCAGGACCCAAATTAACCTGAAGCGGTCAGAATTGATACTGAGACTCTTAAAATTCAGTCAACAAGGCAAAGCTGCCAGAACCAGTCTTCTCCTGTGTACCCCCAGAGCCCCTCTTGGTGCTCACAGAGGTGATACACAGTGCTGGAGGAGATCCCCAGAACCACAGTCTTCTCCTGTGTACCCCCAGAGCCCCTCTTGGTGCTCACAGAGGTGATACACAGTGCTGGAGGAGATCCCTGGGCTGGGAAAGCACATTTGCTACTGCCCACTCAGCTGCTGTAGCAAAGTCCCTTCCCACAATCTTGTCCAACAACTTCCCTTTCTTTCTAGTGTTCCCACCTCCCACTTTCCCTTGCTTGCCCAAGCAAAGGTCCACCTTGCCAAGCTGAGGAGCCACCACTTGCTGTTGCTGATATATCTATAAATGCTGACATGGCCATTCACTGACAGCTTTTACTCCTGCGTGCCTCTGTCCTATCAAACAATTTCTCAAAAAGGAGAAAAAAGGAATAAAAAGCAAATCTCCACCTTCAAGTTCAGATGCTCTCTCTGACAACCTCTCATGACACAAGACAGATCATCTATAAGAAGAGGAATATTGCATCTCAGAGAGAAAGCACTGGCCTTTCTACAACAACACAATCAGAAGCAGACCAGGATACTTAGGAAAACAGATAACAAGAAACCACACACATCATACTGTGCCTGTAAACAAAGGGCCAGGTGCCTTTCTGGACACGGGAGCAAGAAAGAGCAACTCAAGAAGGCATGGAAGGGAGGTGGTAGGTAAATCTGTTCTGGCTTTTCTCCTTCTCCCTACATGGGAAATGACACCCAGATCTGCCCGTGGTATCAAGAGCACCCACAGAAGAGCCTGAGCTTCTCAGCACAGCCATACAGGTCACAGGCCAGCATGATCCATGGGCTGCCATGAAGACAGCCCTGACTCGATTAACAGAGCACCTGGAGTCCAAGATGGTGCAGGACTCTAACCCTGGGCTCCAGCAGCACAGAATTACAGCACAGGAAAGCAGCCAGGCAGGAAAAAAGAGGATGTCCTTGGGGCCCACCCAGCTATACCACAACATTACATAGGTGTTGGGTTTACAGATCTTAGTACTCAGCGAATTTTTGGCTGGCTGTGTGGAAAGGATATAATGCAGGAAAAAGGCATCAGTGATCTATGAGGGATCACCACAGCTAACCATGGCACACAGAGGAGACCACTGATCACCTCCCTCCATGGGGCTGGGCAAGGGAAGCACAGCAACACAAAACAAGAGATGTCCCAAACTGGGCCCCTGTGGGACCCAGACATAATATGGGCAGGAATGGAAGGTAGAGGGAAGGCTGGGAGTAAAACAGCACCCTCCAAACCAATGATTAAAAAAAAAAACCCAACCAAAAAAATCATACACTGAGATAAAGTCAGATTCAGAGCACAGCAGCACTGCACCAGGACACACACATTTCCAGTTACTGGAACAAAAACCCATGGTCAGTAAGAATTAAATGCAAGATCCAACAGTGACTAGAAGGGAAAAAATCCTGGAGAGCAGACACATGTGGGTTATTACACAGCCTGGCAAGGTCAATCCCCGTGCTAAAAGCAGACAAAAATAAAAAAAAGCCATCAAACATTTTTAAAGGGACACTGTCCCACACTGGCTTCTTTGACACTGTCTGTGAATGGTCCTTATTTTTTTTATCTACTTATTTTGTAATTATGTAGGCTATCCTGTTCCAGCCAGAAGCTGCAACAAAACTCTTATTGATGATGCAAACTACTGCAACTTTGACTTTAAGAGAACATGGGGCAGTTCTGTATCCTCACAGGCCAGAGAGTAAAATTTAACTCTTCCTCCTCTTGGTTTCAGCCGTGATTCCTTCTCTGATATTTCTGAATAGACCAGAACTGCAATTGCAAATGGCCAAGCTCTACATGAATGGCAAAGTGCTCTGTCATACCAATACACAGTTGAAAATGCTGACACAGTGACAGTGGCTATCAGCACAATTCTGATAATCACGTTAGCTCATTCCTGCTGCAGCCAGGTGAACAGCCACTGTGAGTTAGGGGCTACCAAGAGGGAAGTTAACCTGGGATTTTGTTTACATTTCTTGGCATACCCTCCACATTTCAAAGAACAAAATACTGCATCCTCTGTTTCCAGGGCTGATGTGTTGTCATTATATTGCAAAGGTTCCATATTGCTGTCTCCATATTGCAAGAGTTTCATAGCTCCTTTATGTTTCTCACAGGCAGCTCCTCTAAGCACTGACTCTTCTCACAGCAGCCAACTGACTCCAGTTCCCCTTTTAACCAACCACCCCACTCTTTTATAGCACTCTTCTTCTCATTGGCTACAGCTGCGGCCTGGTAAAGTCCAGCCTGTTCCTAATCTCTAATAATTGGCTCAGCTGCAACTCCTTAGGGGTAAGATTACTTTCTATACTATCTTTGGTTTTTTTTATATTCTATACCCCTAGAGTGATGCTCTCACCCCCTTTTTATAAAAGCTGAAAGGTAGGTCAAAGCTTGATAAGAAATCCAAAACTCTTAGATAAAGCATGCTTGAAGTTTGAGGTATGCAGGGTTAAAACTCCTTTCAAGAATCACAAATAGATGAGGCTCAACACAACCCAGTGGTGAGTGAAAGGCTTCCATAGTCAGTGCATATTAAAATGTTTCCAACCTCACCCTCATCTGCTTCCTTTGCAATGAAGTAGGCTCTCCACAGGGTAAGGAAGAAAATAACAACACTTAAAACATCCCAGCACTATTCAGGCAAACAAGTGGCTGAAAGAAGGACAGACAACCTTGGAAGGACCCCAACAACCTCCTTCCAGGGAGGTGGAGGAAGGTGCAGAGGAGAGCAGCAGTGGCTCAAGAGAGAGGGGCAACTGAGGAGGGAGAGCCCCAAAATGCTACTGAAGATAGGGTCTTCTCCAGGACTGAAATATTGGAAGTACACTGGACTTAATGACTGCATCACCTTTCAGCACTTAAGAGGCAGCCAACAACTGAAGCCAACAAGTATTTGTTAAACTAACTGGTTGACCAGTAATAAAACAAATATTTATCTCTGTCTGTCTGCTCAGCACCTCAGGTTATCTCTGATCCCAAACATGTTAACACCAAAGGTAAGCAGTAATTAAACCAAAAGAAGGTGTTGAACCAAATGAAGCCTTCCTGCTTCACACCCTCTCTGAACAGTCACCCCAACAGAGCTTCCTGCTCCACAGTCTGCTGGCACTCTTGTCCTGCTGCAGCAGTGCAGGCATGTGCTATAAGCTGCACAAACATAGAAGAAAAGCCAGGCCACAGCCTCCTTTTTCCCAAGGGAGTCGTCCTCCTCTATTCAGGCTCCATGGAGCACAACAGACAAGTCAGGTAATAGCCTCATCTATGGCAAAGGACTGTATCAATTGGGCTGGGTAAAATGAGTTAGAGAGGTCACTCTGACCCACAAGACAAAAAACAACATACGGTGCACAAGGGTAGAGAGGGGAAAATGGGATAATGGGACACTTAGAGGAACTTTATCAAGATCAGAATGGCATTCAACTAGGGCAATGAGGACAGGAAGGCACAAGAAGAGGCAAAGAGCGCAGACAGAGAAGAGTGGGAGGGGAAGAGAGGCATGATTTAGGCACAAAGTATGCAGAGTGGCTGTACTCTAAATAGCTAATGATTACTTGGTCAGAAAATTATTGCATCAAGTTAAGCCAGGTGAGCCTGAACTGAGCAGCACGCGACACACAATGAAAAAGGAGAGTCAGCGTCAGACCAGAAGTCACCACAAGTGTCTGAACACGCTACAGCTGCAGATTATCAGTTCTGATAATGGCACAGTTTGACTACATTATAACTTGATAATCCTCATCTGGTGAAGTCACACCTGCTGGAAGGCCACTGGCAAGAGAAATTGGAAGGGCGATGCAACAGCCCAGTGCGCACTGGGGCTGGGAGCTGTGTGGTTGGCACCTTCCAGAAAGACAGCTCATCCCTGCTCTGCCTATCCTTCCAAACTCGCTGCAATGTGCTGGGGACTGGCCAATTTGAGTGGCAACACAAGGTCCAGCAAGGAACTGCAATCTTCCAAGTGAAGATAGGCAAATTATGAGACTGGTAAAGATGAGAAAGTGAGAGGGTGACCCAGTCCTGCAGCACCCAGCTCTGCCCAGCAAGCTTCTCTGGGGAGTTCAAAGGAGCCACTGCTGGAAAACTACAGATGAGAAAAGTATGACTGCTAGAATATACACCTCAGCTAGGAGCAGTAGTTGATCTCCCTGGGTTTCACAGGGAACAAAGATCCAGATTTTATACCCTCAAATGCATGACTGTGGGGAATGAAAGACAGGACAGAACTGATTGCTAAATTTTCTTTGGGTTTCCCCTTGCTGGACCTGAATAAACAAGAAGTAAGTGCAGCAAAACCCCTTCAGTTCACCAGAACTTGCCCATCCCATTACTAACACTGCAGTGCAGGAGCCTGAACCGCCCATTTTGGCATACACCCCCAGAGGATGGATTAAAAGAGTGGCAATGCCAGCTTGGGGACCAAACCCAGAGCTGTGCCATGACAGAGCCAGAGGGCTGCAGACTGCCTGCCTGTGGCACAGCTCCCACCTCCCTGGCCCAGCACAGGCACAGTGGCCATTTGTTCCATGGCTAAACCCAGGCAGCTCTGCAGCTCAGCCTAACCCAAACCAGCAGAGCTGGCGAGCACTAAATTCAGTCATTTTCCCCTCAGTCTCTTCTCTCAATTTCAGCTCTGACTCCTCTATCTTTGATTTCTTTTTCTAAAGACACATTTAGAGATGAAACCATTCATAACTGCCTATCCACAGACAGTTTGTGGCAGCATAATTGACAATGAGTCTGCTGCAAAAATGAAAATGCTGTTTTAATAACCTTGGCCTAAAATACATTCTGTTGTATGCCTCAAAGGGTTTCAATAAAAAGTCAACCTGTAGAGACATATTTTCTTGGCTTAAACAACAATCCAAAGCATATAAATGTAGTCCAACTATAATGACATATTTATAGGCCAATAAAGCTTACACTGCAGCTTTCATACTTCACTTAAAGGAAGTCTGTAAGAAGCAATGTTATATAAAATAATTTGAATTCTTTTTTGAACTATAGCCCAAGGAATACAAATATGCAACTTTGCCATATTTAACCGATAGTGTTTACATGGCTTAGTTGTTAAACATTTCGTAAAATGAAATAATTCCTCATTTGGTGACTTCCCACTGGTTTACCAAATATGGGTATACAAGTCCATTTATTACAAAGAAAAATTCCCTAAATAATTCTGAAGACAAAAATAAATAACTAGCAGCCTCAGCAGTGAATGATTTTATCAGACCAATTCTTCTGGAAAAACAGGTTCTTATGTTCATTATGAATAATACATTCCTGAGCAACTCTATTTTTATATGCTGCATTGTTGTTGCTCTTTATTTTTCCTCAACATTTGAAAGAAATATTCAGAAAGCTATAAATAGTCTTAAGACATAAACTGCTAACATTCAGTATTGACATATTTGTAGAAAGGGACAGACTGTATAACATAAATATCTCAACAGGCAGAAAGAAATAATTCTTAAAAATCATTTTTCAGGCTGAAATCTTGAAGCTCACACAAAAAATGCTATTGCACGATCTTTTATTTAATACAGTCCTAAGGAAAAGTTCTGCATAATTCACTAGTGATAAAAACAACAGTATTTTACAGGAAAAAAACCCAACCCAACAGTTTCTGCAGAAAAGAACGGCAAAGAGAAAAGAAAGAAGAAAAAAAAGAGAAAAGAGGGGGAAGAGAACAAAAGAGAAGAAAGAGAGAACAAAAAAAGGAGACAGAACTACCTTGTTTGAATTAGGGTCGACTTTCAGTTATAGGTTCATGGCTTCTACAGGTTGTGGATTAACCAGGTGTTGCCTTAGTTTTGGCTAAGCAAGTGCCACTGAACACATGGCACAGGGTGCACGCTGCTCACACGAGGCCTCACTTTGCTTGATTGTTGTCTGAAGCTGCCCTCCTCCCAGCAGCAGCGTGTTTAATTAAGTATGTTTGCACAGTGACACTTCTCTGGGTCTGTATCAGCCATGTTTTCATTTCATCCGGGTTATTTCACTCCCCACCACTCCTGGATAATGTGTGAAAACTGGTTTTGTTTCTTCTGTAAAGCTTTTTTGAGCTCTTTGCTAGGGATATAATTTCCTACTACATTTTAGAGCTTGATTCAAAAACATCTAGTAGGAAAAGCTACAGAATCTACTTGCTTTTATGGAATTTTTCTGTAATGGAAACATGCCATTTCATAGGAAAAAAAGGGGTCCAGGAGATCATGTTGTTTATCTGGGCCTTTTCAACACCTGGTTCAGCAACTTCCTCACCTACAGCCAGGGTTAAACACCAGCACCAAGTGAGGGACCTTTGTGTGACAGTGCACTGTGCTCCTTTTACAGCTCTATTTTAAGAGGAAAGACTATCCCATCCCATTGTGCTGGGGACCTGCTGCAGAAGTGATTGCTAATAAATCTTTTGATCACCGCAGCAGAGCGCTGCTCTGTTGGCACTGAGGATTGGAAAAGGTCTGTGGGCACACGTCCCAACAGGCAGTAAAGCTGCCCTCTGACAGCAGAGAAGAGACAACATCAGCAGCTCAAACACCTCAGACACCCCACATCATGCCTCTGCCTCCAGCTGGGGACATGACAGCTCCCAGAGCAATGTCAACCCTGACCAACCACTCAGAACAAGAGAGTAAATCCTCTTTGTCTCACCATAGATGAAACAAACACCCGAGCTCATGGATTGCCTACAGGACACCAACTAGGGCTGCTCCACCAGTTTCAAAGATCACCAATCTTCTGAGTTTTTGTGTCAGATCCAAGAAGCAAAATAGGATTAAATTCTTGGCTCTTTCAAATGGTAAAAAAGTAATCTCAATACTAGATTTAGGAAATTAATTGATTCCCTTAATAGGCCGGATCAATTGTCTGTATCAATGTATCTAGTCAGCTACAGGTCTTTGTGAACCTTTGGTTTCACTCCTGTCAACCAGTCATTATGAAGATAAAGGCAGTCATAACCAAACATTAGCCAAAATTCCCTTTTCTACAGAAAAAAAAAAAAACCCAATGCAACAATAAAGCCAGAGCCAGCAACTGAAAATGAGCAACATCAGAATGTGGGGTTATCAAAATTATACCATATAGTTTGCATTCCGTGAGCGTTTTCAGTATAACCCCTACTTTGAAAGGCTTAACATGCAACTATAAGCCTTGGGCTTAAAGATAATTTTCTCTGGCTCCTAGGGTAGATAATAGCAATTTCATAACTTACCACAAGGAGTTTTTTGTTTGTTGAAAACAAAAACAAGAAAACATTAGCACACAAAAGTTCTGTCTGAAAAACATTAAGATTCTTCTGACACAACAAACAAATGCAAATAAATGTACTGCATAAAGATACCAGGGCAATAGCAGAGAAAATTACTGCATGTAATTATGAACTAGAAGAAACCACAGAGAAAAGCAAAGAGAGAAAGCACTGCATGGCTTAATTTTTCCCTGGACATGCAATGAAAAACAAGATCAACTTCCAATTGTACTTGAATCTTCCAACCTACACAGCTAATGGTAACATGTGAAATTGACACAATCATTTCACCATTTGATAAGATCAGAAAAATGAGATGCAGAAGATAAATCTTCCAAGACAGATCTTCAGCTTCATGTAACTTGGCTTCCATGCCAACCTAGTCATGACACTATAAAACAGAACTTGGCCCTGCACTCCTGTTCACATAGATACAAAAGCATGTCCTCAAATGCATCAGGCCTAGCTCTTACTTTCTTACCTTTTCACACATTATGGCCTAAACTTGATGCTTTTCAAACATGGAACATTTATTAAAAATTTGGCAGAAGAGAGAAATGTCCCTGGTATGCACTTCTAAGTGCCATCTCTGACAGCTGTTACACATCCAAGGTCCTAATCCCACAAACAGGCACGTTTACCAAGAGAAGACTGATCTCCCTTGGACCTGGGAACCCACCACAGGCATTACAGGTGTGAGTGCCTGTGCAACAAAGCAGTCCCACAGCTGCAAGCCTGTCTGCAACCACCCAAAGCAGCAGAGCTACCAACTCCCTTTCTGAAAACAGGGGAAGAAAGCACAGGGCTGTGTATGGAGACAGTGGGGTGCTCACAGAGCCCCTCAGCAACACAAAGCTGAGAAGGAAACACCATGGAAGGGACACATCCCTACTGAATGTGACACAGAGCCAGCCATACAGTGTTCAGCTCTGACCTGATCCCCCAGCCTGCAGAGCCCCAGGGAGAGCCTGGGACAATTATTTGTATGCACATCTGCAGGGTTTGAGCTGCAGTGCTCGGGGCCATACAGACAGGTATCACAGTGTTACCCCACACCAGTCTGCAAGGAGCTCCAGATGAGCTCACTACCACCACTCATCCCACACAGGTATCTCATGGCCACACCTCTGCCCCAGGCTCAGACATACCTTGGGAATCTGCAGTGGCATGGCAGGATCAGGCTGTTTTCAAAAGACACTCTCCCACAGGCCCCTTCCCACAAGAGAAAGTAAGGGATACTCACCAAGGTCAGCCTTTTCCTTCAGAATATCTTTGAAGTTCAAGCCACTGTTCAGTGTGGATTGTCTGTATCTTGTCAAGGCCTCTTTCTGCCCATTTTTCCCCACATCCATGGGCTGGACCGGCTCAGCCCGGAAACCACACTTCCACTTGGAGAAATCTGACTGTGCCCATTTTGCCAAGTCCTCAAGCTTCACAGTCACTTTTTCTGAAACAGCAATAACTTCATCCTGCAAGAAGTGATCAGATGAGAATACAACATGTCACTCTGGGCTCCCTGATGACTGAGAAACCAGTAATATCATCCTGCACTGACTCCTGCAAAAGCCTGTCTTGCTGCAGGCTGAGTAATTTTTCTGTATCACAGAATAGCTAGTGCTTAATTTATTCCTCTTGCCACCTAAGTGGAAATATTAGTTGTTTACTTGAAGCAAATATACAGCATCTAAAGACAATTTCTAGAACCAGGGCAATGATCCTAAAAGGCATTTGAAATGCAGGTTGCCAAATCACATTCTGTATAACCCAAGGCCTTGAGGGAAAGATGCTTTTTAGGTGCAATTAGCTGCAAATGTAAAAATTCATGGCTGGATGACTAATGGTTATAGTTAGTCCTGAAATAAATGGACTAAGTAAATCTCAGATTCTTGGAACTCTGACTCACCAGAAAATTCCTATGTTTATGGTACATTTTCCCTTGGCTTATGCACAAATATTGAATTTAACTTTTGTCCTTAAAATTAAATAAAACTGTGATGTAATCCCAAAAGAAATACTACATAAATGTGCTTCCCACGAAAAGAAACTTGCACATTCTCATATTTCTTAAAACCTTTTTCAAGATCAGAACTGTAATTTTTTTCCCCCCTTCTAAAACATACATTCTAAGAAGAGCACTTAAACTTAGTTTAGCCTCCAGAACACACACTTAAATTAATCAGTCCTAATTGCTGGATTTTAACCTTCCAGGAAACAATCAACTCCTCTCAGTCATGATGAATAAGCAGAATATTTTACAGCTGACTCCACTGAGCAAGGGATCAAGAAAGCCTCAGAAAATAAACAAACAAACATACATATCCAGCAAGATACACTCCAGATTTTTTTTGTTAAAACAGCAGAAATAATTTATGTTGTAACAAGAGCTGGCTGTACACCACACCTTGCCCACGACACATTTCTAACACTAAATAAGGTTTCAGGTTCTTGAAATAAATAAACCAGAATCCAATTTTTCTCTCAAATAAACATAAGTATTTGCAAAGGGGAGAGAAATTCTTTGAGTTATTAAACAAAGAGAAAAGCACGATTGATTCTCTCTGTGTGTTTTTTTTGTCCACTGAACACATTCCTCAGGAAATAAAATACTGCTCAATGGAAAAAAAAAGAAACCAGCTTTATTGTGACAAGTCGCATACAATACAAAACCTGAAGTAATTCTAGTAAAAAACCAGATCTGATATTCCTCTCTTCCTTATATAATACAAAACTGTTTTATAAGCAGGCACCTTCATTACATTTAGTGCAATAACAAATATTTGGTCAGAAGTGAACAGCATGTTTATATGCTAAGCAAGCTTGTAATAAAATCTTTTCCTTTATCACTGCACAGCATAAGAGCCTCCACCAAACAACAAACAATAACAGTGATGCTTTAAATCTCTGTTTATGACAAACGTCAATACTTTGTAAACAAGCACTGGGTACTACAAAGTACAATTTCAATGGATGGTTTCACCCAATTTCATTACACCATCCACTTGAAATAAAAAAGCTGTAGTTGCTATGCATTTTATAGCTATTACATGGTGATTATTAAATGTCAGGATGGAAAAAAATAATACATATATATAAATATCAGGCTGCCTGCAGACAGTCTCAGCAATTTCTGGATGAAGTCCTCTCTTAGGGTGTCGAATACCATCACCAGCTACTACACAATTTCTCATATTCCATACCAGAGAAATCTACTTAGCAGCAGTTAAAAAAAAAACCCTGAAAAACCAACAAAAACCTGACTTGGAGATCAGACATGCTTCTGGTTAAAATATTATTTTCCAAATAGCTCTCATGATCAAATGATTATGATTTCAATTACTAGTTTCTTCATATCCTTTCCAAGAACTGGTATGACTAATTTTGGCTGGCATACAAAGTAAGCTGAGCAGACAATTTATTAACCAAAAGAAAAGTACAATCACTATTACATCATCAATGAATAAACTTGTTTTTGAGAATGCAACCTTCGCACACACGCACATGATGTGTACACGGGAGGAGAAAGAAACTGAATTTAAAAAAAAACAAGATAAACAAACAACAACAACAAAACAAAATAAACCAAAAAATACCACAAAAATCCCCCCCCAAAAGCCCTACTGTACCAAGGGTGAAACGATACCGGTGCACTCTGTCAGGCTGTCATGGAGGGGGAACTGCAGAGGCAGGAGCAGGGGACCTTTTGGGGAGCTGGGGAAAGCACAGCCCAGCCATGAGTTTCCTGCGGCAGCAGCACATCCAGCCACGGGAATCTGAGGTGTTCAGCATCCCCACATGGATGTGAGGGGCCAGAAAAACAAAGACACAGCAAAAATGCCACTCTCTGCCACCCCTCAGACCTCTGCAAAGTGACACCAAGCATCCAAATGCAGCCACAGCGTGCAAAGGGGTGCCCAGGATGGCACCAGGGAGCAGCCCAGCACAAATACAAAACACAGAAGGAGTCCACGCTGTCCCTGTGCTGTGACAAGGACTCTGGGCTAAACCTCCCTCCACAGCTGCTGGCCCCTTGTCAGGGCCACCCGGCCACCTCCACACCAGCCTTGTCCCCAAGGACAGCTGGTCACCCCTGCAGCAGCTACGTCCCAAATCCCTGTCCCCAAGGCACAAGGCTGGCCCCCAAATCTCTGTCCCCAAGGCACCAGGCTGGCCCTCAAATCCCTGTCCCCAAGGCACCAGGCTGGCCCTCAAATCCCTGTCCTCCCCGGGTACTGCCAGCGATCCCCACAGCGGCACCAGGGAAACGCGGCCTCGTTCACTTTTAGGCGGGAAATGGAAAAATGACCTGAACCGCCTCAGAACCTGCCTTGGGCCGCCCTGCCTGTCACACAGCAGGACTGGACAGACCTGCTCCCTTCCCTCAGCACTCACTTGTGACCCAGTTCACACAGAATTGTCCACATTCTTCCCAACTCCTCAAGTGCTCCTCAAACGCTGTGGATCAGCCTGCAGGCCTCGTCTGCCAACAGACCTCACCCATGTGGGACTGCATCTCCAGGGGTGCTCCTACCCCAGCGCCTCACCGTGCAAACACTGAGCCAGCATGGCAGGGGGCTCCAGTCTCTACTTGGTCACCCAGCCAGGCATGGCAGGGGCTCTAGTCTCTGCTTTTGGAGCAGCCCGAGCCACAGGCAGCTCCAGCGGGGTTGTCTTGCCCACATCTTGGCAGTCTGCCAACACCAGAGGTCACCTGCCCTTGCACCACAGCACCCAGAGGTCACCCAACTATCTAACCAGCTCTGCAATTTCAATGTGCCTTGCCACGCTTTCGTACATTCTTCAGCAACCTTTCCAAGCACTCAATCCCAAACTGCTGTGGTGTTTGGGGGGTTTTTTAGAGCAGCAGGTGACAAAGGGGTCCTTCTCCTTTTTGGTTAAGCCCCATGTCACAACAAAAGTTGCTCTGGGACCTGCAGAGCTCTGCCAGCCACAGGAGTTCCTATATCCCTGTGGTATCAACCACTATCTGCTGCCACAGCCCTTCTAGAGAAAGCCCTTCAACAAGATGACAAAGGAATACAGATGTTGAAAAAATAAAAACCAGGTACACAGTGACACATGACTAACAAACCTTTAGAAGATTAAAGAAATCTGCTGTATAACCTTCATGTCATTCATAATTATATCTCTGTGTAAACATGAAAAACCACCCACATAGCAAACAGTGCATATATATCTCTATCTATACAAAATCAACTCATCATGTATTAGCTATGCTCTGAAGTGATATGTTTATGAGGTCTCCATTGCACAGTTAAGTCTTTAATTACCATTTTTTCCTGCTACAGCAAGAAGAGAAAACAACCAGCAGAGATTTCAACTCTGCTCAGGAATAAGATTTTATCCAGTGGACCTGACCAACTAACTGGTCAATGGCCCAATGGACCAATGGTTTCAGCCATAATGTTGTCTAAATCTCTAAATAAGCACTGACTATAGAAAGAGGCACTTTTTTAGCTGCTTCTATAAAAATGGTTATTGAGTCAGCCTGTAATTTTAGCATGTCTTGTAAGACTTCTGAGCACAGTACAATTCTTTCACCTATCAAGTAGAAAATGGGGAGATGGTTAAGAAAGATGGTGACACAAACCCTTCTCATCCATCTCTTATTTTTTTAAGAGCATACTGGATTTGCATTTCCAGAGAAGTCATCCAGGGAGAAGAGGACAGCATCTTCTCGAGAGCCATTATGCTCAAATATTATGTCACTGTTGTCTAAGCAACCATCACAGCCTTGTGAAAGCACAGAATGCTATATTGCTTGACTCAGCAGATGGCTGAAATGCTTATATTCAGGGAAACAGGTCAGGTAGTTATAATAGCTTAAAGCAGATAATTATTTTTTAGAAGAAATATTAACTCTTACAAGGCAGGGAGTCACAGGGCAGCACAGGGAGGTCATACATCTTGATTGCACACCCACATATGGTACATCACAACTCCTTACTCATTGCCAATAACTAGAAAAGATTTATATTTTAGAGACATTGAGGCAGCCTTAAAAGAATTACAGCAACTGAGATATCTCAAAATTTTGACATGCTGAGACTGTTTTCACTCCAGTACTTCCAGAGGTCATTTAAGGAATTCTGGAGGGCATGAGTGAGTCAAACACCTGCTTGGCAGTCTCCTAACATCAAATATGTGGCCTAGAGAGAAACACGAGATGTACTGTAAAAACTCTTGCTGATAATTACAGGAGACACTGCATGTCATTTATCTGATCAGTATGATTTGCATTAGAAAACATCTTCAAGCCTCTTCTGTGAAATCTTTAGCACAGTAGATAGCTGGGGATGCGTATTTTACAACCCAGTACATTGCTGATGAAAACACATTCATCCACAGGAGCAAAAAATACAGTGTGACTCTTACAGACTGCATTCACCAGGGATAACAGAACTGTTATTTCATTTGGGCATAAAGCCCTTATCCTTGGCTGGTTTTACACCCCACATATATTTTAGGGATTTGCAATTGAAGTGAAAAGGACCTTCCCGTACCATGTGTACGTAACACGGCAGTTCTTGACTCAGGAATCCAGTTCCCTGCTCTAGACCCCTTTGAGGAGCAGGAGCCCATGCTGCAGACATGCAGAAGGGAAGGAGGGAGCTCACTGCCAATAAGCACCTCTCCCACAGGAAGGCTTTTACCTGGATGTTTGAGGGAAGTACCATCAGCTTTGTTTGACAGCACAGTTAAAACAAAAGGTCTCCTGATCACAGTCTTTAGTCCAGAGCTCTTCTCTGCCATCCAGACACTATCAGGGCACTGGGACAGCAGAAGAAACCAGGTCATCTCAGTTCAGCCCTAACCCACCCACCCAAAGTCACTCAGGAACCTGAACCCAGGTCTCCAGAAGCATCTCCTAAAAGCAGCACTCCTTTCAGGGACCATACTCAGCTCTAAAGGGGGAAAGAGCATTTGTACAGGGCTGATTTACTCTCAGAGACTTCTCCTAGAGTAAAATGGTCCTGTCTCCTTACTGCCAGTGGTGGGCTGGGAATATGCACAAAAGTTTTGAAGACTGCAGGACCCCAAACTAGCTAAAAAACTGGCTGTGTGGTGGAAAAGGCCTGGCTCTGGGATGTGCCCTGCTCAGCCTCCCTTACAGGGCACACGAAGGACTCTCCTGCTGTAAGCATGCTGCAGACCTGGGCACAGCTCTGCCAGGTGGGAATTGCTCCTCCTGTTCCACAGGTGGGATCACTGAATGACAGGGAAGCCTCACAAGAGGCTGCAGAGCTTGGCACAGGCAGGAGCAGCTTTCTTTCCCCTGACCCTGCTCAGAGTGCCTCATTTGGGGCCATCTCCTCATGCACCCCCTAGCCCAGGGCAGACAGAGGTGTCCCAAAGGATTTGTGGAGCACAACTGACTGCTGGGGTGTGGACCTGTTCCCTGGAGGCACCTACATACAGGGACCTACAGAGACCACTGCTTTCCACCCATGAACCTATGGGGAGAGCCTTGAGAAGGGAAGCATGCATAGATCAGGAATTTACCTGGCCCACTAGAGAATTTTAAAGAGGCCAAGACAGAACCTTTCATCTGTTAATCCTTTCCTAATTACTTTAAAGGGCTATAATGATCTTGTTAAACTCAGGTGACAGGTATTTCCCCAGCCTAAACACAGCTGTACAGAGCTGTCTGAAACTCACACTGATGTGTTCATCTCTTCTTCCAGGGTCCAAAACCAAGAGAAAAGACCAAATTAAAAGGACATGGCTGAAGCATGTGAAGTCCTATGGTTTTTGCTTTCCCTTGTATTAGCAAGCAGCATTTTCCACATGACTCAGTAATTCCAAAGCCAGACACACAAAATGACCTGGGGCAGAACACCACCATGTCTCTGCAGGATGCTTTTTGGGGTCCTGGAAGTGGGGTGGAGATGGGGTGCACAGAGGAATGGCTGTGAGCAGTTAGACATGACATTTCTGCTGTGAGCCTCCTTCTTTGTGACTGGGGTGTTTTTTTCTCCCTCCTCCCACTCCCAGCCAGAGGTTCAAATTGAATTTATATCTGTCATTGCAGATAGAAGTTCTGACCAAATAGAAAATAGGCTTCAGTCAAAATGTTTTGCCGTCAGATAGCTCACAGATCTCAGAGAGCTGTTTTAGTTTAGGCAAGTTGACAAGCAATTCATTCCTAATTTTGCCTACTACAGTTACAGTATGAGAAGCTTTCCTCATAGATTACATAATTATATTTTTTCTTAACAAGGAGTACATGGCATTAGCAGGTTTAAATTATGCAAGCTTATTCTTCTGTCTTTTGTTATATTGTGTTCTATTGTGCTGGTAAAACAATATGTGCTTTAATTAGCAAATATCTGTAAATAATTTACTTGCTTTTCATACAGCAGAACAATGGAGCCAATTTTCACATACATCCACTGAGCATGTCTAGGGGGTTTCTTGCCAGAACCTTCCATTGTTCAGTATCTGTATCAATCTGCCCATCATTAGCAGCTAACGTTCAACAACCCAGTAAGACATTAAAGTTTTGGCCCCCAGGAGTAGCCCCAAGCCCCCCAAATCCGAGGCTACGCTTTGCAAAGAAAGATTAAAATATCCAGAAAATGAAAACAAACTCTTTTATTATCTATAACCCTGGCACCTTCGTATAGAAACATGGACGCCTGCCAAGCATTAAGGTCATTGGATTAATGCCATAAAATGCCGATGTTCATCTGACCTTCTGACTGCATTTTAGTTACAAATAAAAAGCTCAACTTGATACAACACCATGAATCACCCGAGTGTCTAGGCTGTGCAGGGTTAACGCTGGGTGTGAACCCACACTGCACACGCACAAACAAACACACGCACACAAAGAAAAAAAGCTCTTAAATCAAGAGTGGATGACTGTTCAGAGACTTAAGGCATTGTTATTTTGAATGCGAATGAAAGGACCAGAACAAGCATTGCAAGAATATTTCAATTATGTATTTCCCAGAACTACATCTCTGAGCAACTAATGCAAATATTGCTCCCATAGCAGTAGAACTTCTTCCCGAATAAAAGCATATGAGAGCTTGAATCAGAACATACTTTCTATATCATTCGCATATTGTTTGAATATTATTAAAAATGCAAAATCTATGTATGCGTTACTCTCCTGAGCAATACAGTAATTATGATTAAGGGACAAGCAGCACAAAAAGAGCCAATTTATCTTACTTGCGCTTAGGAATACTATTGTGTAACTAAGCAACTAAAGACAAAATATAGTCTAATTAATTCACTCCTATGCTTATTTAAAAGACACAATTAGAACATTTTTATTTTCCAGCCTGCACAGTATCTCAACATGCTTGAGGGTGTACCATGTGAGGCCTATTATTCTCCAAAGACAAGAGTTTAATGTTTAGTGCCACTGATCAGACTGGGAACAGCAACTCTGGAAAGCAGTGGGTGTATTTTACAGTCTGAATGCACAGGGAAGGGGAGGGAAAGAAGAAAGGAAATAAAATAAAAAGTTGGGTTTGTTTTTTTTTTTTTAAGGAATCTGCCTTAAATAACTAGATATTCCAGATTGCTGGCTAATGGCTAGCAACATGTGGCTTCTCTGAGTAATATCATTGCCCTGTCCTTCCTTTGCCAGCATATGCTACTGGTGGCAAGAGAGATAAAAATATACAGAGTGGATATGCAATTACCAAACCCACGATATTTTATGACAAATGCCATTTCTCTAACACTGTTATTACAGTGTGCCTGATTTCCAAAGCTGAATTAATTTGAGCAAGTGTACAGTGGAGATTGATGCTATTAGCATGATTTTAAAGCACCCTTTAATAATCATAATCTGCATGTTTGAAACGTGTTGCCATTACCAGTGTTGACAGATACGAGCATAAGGCACACACCGTGGAGGCTAAAACAAGGCTATTCTCATTTCAAATAAGAGCGTACAGATTCCTACGTCTGTAAAAAAACCAAAATCCATTACTGTAAAAAGGGAGTAGCACATTTTTCTAGGGGGGTGGCAATAAAGCAGTGCTCTTACAAGACACCATGCCTGGGCCAGCCTATGCTACCTTTAGGCACTGGGGTAGGACCCCCACAAGTCAAGAGTCCCAACAAAATGAACCAGGCTTTCGAGGGATGCTGTCAGCATCTATCCCAAATTGAATAGAGAACAAAACCACTGATTCCCTTAACTTTCTGGAAGAATCTCTTCTGCAATTATAAATGACACACATTTATGGAGTGACTTCTTTTTTTTCCTTTACCCCAATTAGTCTGAAAATGCAAAATACTTCTAGGGAAATAATTACAGGAAACTAGCTCTCTCCTCTCCTCTCCTCTCCTCTCCTCTCTATGAGCAACGCTTACTCATGTAAATTACTTGCATGAGTAAGGATTATTTGCAAGGCGAAAAGCATTGCATCAGATCCCCAGTTTGGGAGAAGAGATGAAATCAACATGAGTTCGTAGTAAACTTTGCTGCTATGAATGAACCAAAGGCAGATCCCCACTGACAGTCCGGCCTCAATGGAAGCAGCATTCACCACGATGCAGAGCAATGCAGCGAATGTCATACCATGCAAAATGAATTAGCTGCTTATTTAGGGGTTTTTAGGAATTGTATGCATCACATCAAATACCATCCCTGGACTTAATGATATCAACTTTGAAATGCATTTTTAAGCCTAGTCTAACTAATGCCAACACCTTTAAAAACATGAAAGCACAAGGCACCAACAAGCATTTTGCTCTACAACTGCTTTTGCAAAGGTCAGTCATTCCACAGCCCCACACCACCCCTTGGAGCACAGAACAGTAAATGAGCTGGAGGAAGGTTTGCCAAGACCTTGTGAGCTGGAGGGTGAGCCCACCTCGTGCCCCCTGAATGCCACAGGACCAGGCACGAGGGGCCTGGGCAGGCACTTTCTGACAGCACACAGCTTCTCACACTTGAGTGCCAGCAAAGCTGGGGGCCTGCTTTCCACATGCACCCCATCAAACTGTTTCAAACACAATGGGGTGCCCTTAAAGGTGCTCCCTCTGGATCTTCATAGGCCTCCAGGCAATCGTGTTCTGACCCCTGTGTGAGGCACCTGCTGTCAAGGAGATCTTCCCTGCCCATGCGGAAGGTGACACGGGACCCCACCAGACCAGAATCAGTGAGAAAATCAAGGCAAGGTGGTGACTTCCTCCACCAAAAGACCCTGTTTTGGTAATGGCTCTGTAGGAATGGAGGAGAATCACTTCTTCCTTGCTGGGGGGAAAAGAGACACTGGCTCTCTGGCCAGTGTTGCACCTGCTGCAGTGTCTGGGCTTGATGGTGAGGTGGGAAGCAGCACGCCCAGGCTACCCTGTTTTGGAAGCAGCAACAAAGTTTTCAGTGAAGTAGCACAAAACTCTTCTAGTTCACCTAGCAGGGGCCTCCCAGGCCCTGCTGCTCTTAAAAAAGTGTCTCTACCCCTGGTCTGAGCATAATGCCTGAGCTGGTCCCAGGACATGCTCTTCACGCATGTCTCCTTGGGATGCAATAAGCATCAGGGTCAGAAGCACCCATACTTGCTGCATGTGAGCAGCCCCATCCCACATTCACCATCCACTGAGAGTCCCTGGGAAACAATCTCTGTCAGCTCCTGGCATCAAAAGGGAGTTTCTCCACTGTGGTGATGGGGATGCTGAGCCTTAGGTGGAAAGAAGGGTACTGAAGCAGAAGCACACCTGGGCTTGAACCTTCCCTGGATCTGGGCAGTGCATGGAAACATCCGGTTTCAGCAGCACTCAAGAGTTATATTTAAATCTGGATGATGAATTCAGCTAGCTATAAAAAGACTTATATTTACACTTATTGCTGATTAGCTCAAACATTTGGCAATCAGATAAAATACGCCATCAGAAATTTGTGAGTAACAGAAGCATTACATCCCTCCTTGCAGCCACTAGCTGAATATTGTCACAGTGTCAGTGCTGCTATTACGGAAAACAGGCAGCCAGCTGCTTCTATTAATCACGCCGCTAGCTCAGGTAGCTGCTGGAGACCGTGCCTAAATCTCTGGTGGGCTCAATCACAAGCCTGCAATTCAGCCACTTGCTCCCCTCCCCAATAATTTCAGTGACAGCCCCGTCACCCTTTGCCTCAGACACCACAGGTTCGCAATACACGCTTAACCACGGGCTCACTCCATCCCTACTCCCTGAATGCACAATGAGGTATTTTATCCCATCAGCAATCCCACACCACAAATAAGGTCCCCTCTGATGGCTATAAGCCGCATCTGACTCGAGAGCCACATCCCCTCCTGCAGAAGGGGCCCAGGCCAGAGCTAGGAAGCCCCATGACCCCAGAGGCGGCCCTGCTGCCCCTTTGGGGACCAAGACGAGTGTCATTTACCAAAGGGACTGGGACCTTGGGGTGCCATGGGGAAACAGCTGCCCCTGTCCCCCAGTGAGAGCAGTTACCCCAGCCAGCCAGCACCCAGTTTTTTGTCTCTCTGCTGCCTGCACATCCCCAAGCACTGCTCGGATTGTTCCAAACTATTAAAAATCGATCATAAAAAATCATTCCTATGTCTATAAACAAGTTAATGGAGTAAGTGAAAACAAAGTACATTTCTTAATGGGAGTGTTATGTTGCCCTCTCTAGGCCCTGGCTCTCAGTGCCGGTTTCTGTAGGCTCCCTGCCAGAGAAGTATCACTCAGAGCTGTTGCTGTTGCTGCTGCTGCTACTCTGCTAATGAATGACTAACTTAGGCCAGAGGGGAAATGACATCACCGGAGTGTAAAACACAACTGCATTAGGAAACTTTTTACCTGCTTTACATTTGTCATAATTATTCTACACAATACAGCCGGCATTTGCATAATTTCAAGGCGTGCCATTATCTTAATTGAAAATTGTTTTCATATGGTTGAATAATGCAGAATGACATCAGTTAAGCCGCAATGAAATGCACAAGTATAATCACACGGCTAATTACTAGCGGTGTTTGCATGTAAAAATAAATAAAATCGTGCGTATTATTAGGAAGGTACATGCAGCTGAGAACTCTCGTACCGGAGCAGCATTTTACTCGTAATGGTAGGATTAATTTTCTCTGATGTTCCTACCACAGTAACATGAGCTGATCATTAAGGCGTATTAAAATGATTTGTGTCCCTTTCCCCACCCCCCTCCCTTCCAAATATCTTTCATTTTACACACACATGAGACACGCAGAGGCACAGTTTTAAACAGTCACCACGGGCAATTTCAGAGCATCCATTGCTCACTGTCATCTCCCTGATTCTTAGGAAAAGGCTCTCTTATCTCAGCGGCACGCACAGAAAATTAAAGTGAAGAGGTGGCAGCGAGCGAAGGTGGCTCCGAGACGCGTTTCGGCTGCGTACGCGTGTGTGCGGGTACACGGCTACGCCGGCACCTACAGCCACGCGTGCCTCCGAAACAGCTCCTGCGGACAGCCCCCCCCCACCCTTGGACTCAACCCCCGGCATCTCCAACAGAAGTTCCCCCAAAACATCTCGTCCCCCTCCCGCCTGGTCTCCAGCCCCTCTCGGGGACCCTCGCCATCCCCGCAGCCCCCTGCCTGGGTACCTCACCCGTCCCCCGCCCCAGACTGAAGCAATGAATTTGAAAAGCAGATAACGGGAGGGCTCGGGGCTGGGGCGGGGCGGTGCGGGGCTGCGCGGCCCCATCCCGGGCTGCGCGGCCGCCGGCGGAGGGTGCCGGCGCGCAGCGCGTTTGCGCCGGGAGCGCGGCGGCTCCGAAATACGCCCAGGCATATCTGCAAGTTATTTGAATGTATTATTCTCGTACCTGTCATTTATCACTTTATTCAACACGTCCCTGCCAGCAAGAGAGCGTTTGATCTCCCTCTGCCTCCATTTCGTAATTTCCGCCCTCTTAAACATATCGAATACTTAAAAAAAGCCCCGAACAATATCGAAATCCCCCCAAGGTGTTTTTTTCCCCCCGCTTTTCCGTGTGTTTTGCTTTCGGGTTTTTTTTGTTTTGTTGGCTTTTTTGTTGTTCCTAAGCAGAAGGATAGGGCGAGCCCCGCACACACTCCGCTGCCCGCCGGGCCGGGGCCGCCCCGCACCCCGACCCCCTCCCTCCTTCCCCCCTCCCGCACAAGTTCCCGGTCAGCGCGCACCGGTGCGCCCCGACGGCGCGGCCCCTCCGCGCTGCCCCGCCACGCACGGCGGGGAGAGGGACGCGGGTGGGGGGAGCCAGGAGAGGGGGGAGCCGAGCCCGGGCATGCAGGTGGGGACGGGCGCGGGGGAAGGGGGGGCCGGCGCCGCGTTTACCACCTCGCCATGGTCACTGGTCCTGCCCTGGGGGGTGTCCTCGGGGAGAAAATAAAGTTTGGCGCTGGAGAGAAGTTGCCGGCTGGTGCGCTCCTCCCAGAGCAGCTGCAGCTCCGCGATGCAGGCGGGCTCCTCCGCGCGGCACCGCACGAAGAAGAAGTCGCCGAGGGAGAGGACCCGCGCCCGGCCGCCGCCGCGGCGCTGGAAGCGGAACGCCCTGTAGAAGACGTAGGGGCCGTGCGAGCCGCACGGGGCGCCGACCCACTGCGGGGAACAACAACACGGCAGCGGCATCAGCGCCGGCTCCGCGCCGCGCCGCGCCGCGCAGGGGCAGGAGGAGGAAGAGGGCGGCGGGAGGGGAGCGCGGGAGGGAGGGAGGGGGCTCCGCGGCGGCGGGGGGCGCGGGGCGGGGCGGGGGCGCGGGGCGGCGCGGTACCTGCAGTGCGCTGCGCTCCATCGCGGCTCCGGCGCGATTGAACTCAACATTCTCCCAAACTTGTTGGCGTGAATGGAGCCCGGCAGGTCCTGGCAGGGCGAAGCCGGCCCCGCCGCCCGCCGCCCCCCGCCGCCGCCGCCCCCGCGCCGCCCCGCCGCCGCCGCCGCCTCCCGCCCCGCCGCGCGCGGCGACGCCCCCCCCTGCCGCCCGCCCCCCGCTCCGCCGCCCCGCCGCCGCCCCGCCGCGTCCCGCCGCCGGCGCCACCCGACGCCGGCCGGGCCCCCGACGCCCGCCCGGGCCGGGCAAAAATGCCGCGGGGCGGCTGCGGGCCTCGGGGGGGTGGCGCGGAGGCGGCGGGGCGGCGGCGGGGCCCCTGTCCGCGCTCGGCGATTTTTGGGGGGCCGAAAGGGCGGGCGGGCGCGCTGCGGATCTGACAGGACCTGCCCGTATATGTCTAATATAAAGACCATTTCCTGCGGCGCGAGGGGCGCTGCTCGTCCGCGCGCGCCCGGCGGGACCGCCCGCTCCCACCGCCCGATCCCGCTCCCACCCCCGGCAGCCGCGGAGCGCACGGCGGGGGCTGCGCCCCCCCTGCCGCCCCCCCCGGCGGCCGCGGAGGGCGGGCGGCGCGTCCCTAATTTATTTATCGCTGTTCCCCGGGAAGGGATGGAAAGTGGGTTATCGATTATATAAACACATCAATATTCATGGCGCTGCGCGGAGGGACGCGGCTCGGCCGGAACATTCAGCGCAGGGGGAGGGGGAGCGGGAGCGCGGCGGCGGCGATGGGCGCGCTCTCTCCGCGGACACGGGCGCGCAGCGGCACGTGCCGGCGCTGCCGCCGCGGGCCCGGGGCGATGGCTGGGCGGGCGCGGAGGGGCGCGGGGCGGCGGACAGGTGGCTGCGCCCCCCGCCCAGAGGGGCGGCCCCTCACCTGCGCCCCGCCCGCCCCCTGCGGCGGCGCCCCGCGCCGGGGAGAGAGAGCCGCCGGCTCCGCGCGTCCCGCGCACCCTCCGCTATCCCGAGGCGGGCGGCTTCGGGGCGCCGCCGGGAGCCTCAGCCGCGGGGAGCCTCGGCCGGCACCGCGGGCTTCGCACTTGGTCCCGCAGCGGCGCAAGGGCCGTCCCGCAGCGCCGGGCGCGGAAAGTTCCCATCGGGGCTCCGGGAGCTGCATCCCCGCAGGTAGATGCTGCTGCGGCTAGCGGGCTGCGCGGTCCCCCGCGCCCGCGGAGCCCCCATCCGCCCACCCCTGGACAAGGACGGGCGGGTCATTTTGGGGGAGCTCTGTCCTTCTCGCCCTTTTCCCCGGGGCTCCATCACCGCCCGCCAGTGCAGCCAGCCCCGGCTCCGCGGGGCAGGGGGGATGGAGCACTACAAAGCGGCTCCGCGGGGAGCATGTCCCTCCGCGCTTTCCTCAGCAGTGGCACTTTCTTCCCAATTTTTGGCTCATTCCTCTCCCAAGCCCTCTCCGCAGGCCCTGATTCCGGGGGGAGGGGGGCAAAGGCGGGCACAGGCTCGGAGCCGCCCCGGCGGGGAGCCGTGAAACGGAAACAAATAAATAATTAAATAAGCAAATAAACAAACGAACAAATAAATAAATAAATGAATGAGATCGTTAATAATGACGCCAGCGGTGACGTCAGCGCCGCGTGCATCACGACACAGCGCGCGCCGCGGGGGGCAGCAACAAGTGCGGGCGGCGCCGCGGGCAGGGCGCCCCCTAGCGGGGGCCGCTGCTGCGGTGCGGGCGGCGGGGCAGGACAGACGGACAGCGGTGCCGGACAGCGGGGCACGGTCCGTGCTCAAATCCCGCTGGGACCGAGGGGCTCTCCCCGCTGCAAGCCGTGATGTTCGGTGGCGGGAACCCCTACGCGAGGTGCAAGGCTTGCTTGGCCCCGGGTAGCGGGAACGGAGAAGGCGCGGGAATTTGGGCAGGGTTCGCACCGGTGCCATGAAGATGAGGGATTCATCTTGACAACCTCAGCACCCAAGCCTGGCTAGGATGCTTGGTGCTTTTGCAGGGGCAGGCTGATTTTCTGCTGGTTCCTCTGGAGGAATTACCAAATCCTTACAGTTTGTAAGAAGTTTCACCTTTCCTGCCCTGTATCCTTTCGAGATGCCCCGAGTGCCTGTCCGGGCTGTGGCTGTGGCTCGTACAGCGGTGAGAACGCTGTGAGCACCGGGGGCAGGCTGGGATGCTGCTGAGGACAGCAGGAAGCCAGTGGGTACCGCTGCTTGGGCTTCCACCCAGCACCAGCACAGCTTGGATGGGCAAACCCAGGAGAACAGCTCAGGAGAGCTGCAAATAGCAGCCCTTTTGGCCAATAAAGTCTTGTCACTTTGTGCTTGGGAGCTCAGTCCCCTGGAGGATGTTTGTGAGGGGCTGGACAGGTATGAGAGGTGATGCAAGTGAGACCCACACCTCGACACATCCCTGCAAAACAGGGAGTGCTGCTCCATTTCACCCCCAGTGAATTCCTGGCCAGAATTACACACATTTCTTCTGCGATTCACCTTTGTTTTCACTGACCTTGGCATGTTTAATCAGGGTTATATTCTCACACAGATAAAACAGCCCTCAAACAATTGCTACAATATTTTGGGCACAAACAGGTTTGTATTTTTTTCTTTGTTTTCTTTATCTCAGGCAGGTAGGGCTGCTCCTTTCCCACCATATGTAATCAAGTAGCAAAGAGAACTTCCCATCTCCATTTGTGCCCAAATGCCTCTCCTTCTACCCCAGCAGCTGGGACCCAGGCACTGTTGGCAGCCTCTGTGCCGGCCCTGAACTCCTCCCCACTGTATGAACCATCACTCACAGCTCTGATAGTTGCCAGGTCCCATCCTTCCCACCAGCCACAGACTTCCTCCAAGCATCCCTCCAAATCATGGTGTTATATCCTCTATGAAAAAGGCAGTGAGGCTGAACAACCAGGTAAGAGCATGCTTTGGTCCTCTGAGCAGAGGGATGATTATCCATCCCTGCAGGATGATGGGAGGCAGGGGTTATACACGATGGCCCAAGTCACTGCTCCATGTACTGAGCTCCTGCAGGACCCTACCTAACCTTCACCTGCAGAGGAGCTCATTGTCCATGGGGCAGGAGAAAGGGCCCAGCATGAACAAAAGGTTCACCTTCCATCCCCATGGCTCCAGCCCCCAGCCCTTGGTGTCACTTCATCCGGTGCTGCTGGCTTGTAGGACCCTCAGCATCCTGTTTAGGTTGCTAATGTTGGTAGCATTTGGAATGGGATAGCAACAGAGGCTGTGGCAGTGCAGAAGTGTACATATTCCCAGCAGTGAGGCCATGCATACTCATCATTGCTCTGACATCAGTTTTATAGGAGCCTTCCCCCTCCCCCCCAGAAAACTCTTTATACTTCAAAATAATAAATACAAAAAATACAGAGCCTGTTTATAGCAGAAATTGAAATTCCACATATTATAAAAAGTTGGATTTTGTCCTGCAGGCACTGAATAAGTTTTTTCATATGAATATTTTGTAACTTTCTCTGGCCAAAAGAAATGTGCAAAATGTTGTAATTTTTCTGTGCCTTCTTTTGGACATTCCAAGCTTTTGCTTAAGCTTCTCATAAAAGGCTATTTTCAGTGAAGAGGGGACAAAAAAAAAAAGCAGTCTACAGTATACTGAGTCAATAAAGTCATGTAAAACCATAAAACACAGCAATGATAATAACAGAAGATCAGTAGATTGCAAAGGAAATAAGATGGGATCAAAGAGAGTGGTAGCTGGAAATGACTGCATAGAAGCCAAAATAAGGCTGCTCCTAATAAACAGCCAAAGTTGAACCAAAAGGCATTTGAAGCGTTAATTTATTAAATAACCTTATTTTCATGCCTTACAATTAAAAATAGTTGTGGTCAGGCATGTTGGGAGACAGGAAGCAATTGGAGTCTTGAAGCCCGGCTTTGTGCTTGGAAGGGAACACAGCCTGATCCACGCTGGGATGGGCTGTGCCTGCACGGGGGGGCAGCCAGCAGTGCTGGGGGCTCCAGGCCACTTACTGATTCTCTGCTCACAGCTTTTCCCTCCCAGGCCTTTAAGACACGGGGGAGTTTTATGAGGAGTGCTCAGGGTGTGAGATGGAGTCACAGTGGGAGCAGGGACTGTGAGGGTGATGCCAGCCCCTGCTCCCACTCAGCACACGGGATGGGGTGCAAAGCCCTGTGAAATTGCCATGAGGCCCCATGTTCAGTTCAGCAGGTTTTGGTATCAGTCTCTCGCTTTGGAGCCCTTTAGATCAGATGTATGAATCACCAGCTCAAAGCATTAATAATGCCAGGAGTCACAGCATTTATCTTCCCTTCAAAAGATCCACCAGCCCAAATAAGTGACCAAACCGAGCAGAAATCCTACATGAGATCAGCTTACAAACCCCAGTCTTCAATTCATATGTGCATTTGGAATTATTTTTATTTACCTTGCATTTCTTTTTGTTGCCCTGGCATTGTGTGTTTTTAATTCCCCCACAGCACTGCTAGCAGCTTGCCTGGAATGAGCACCCCACTGCCCCAGGGCTCCCAGACCAGGCTGCTTAAAGAAAATAATCATCACTGAGTATCAAGATATTCAACAATAAAATAGTGACTGGTGGCACATGCAGAAAGGAGAAGGGTGCCCAGATGGCTGCAGAGTATTCTGAGACCCATAACAAGGGGTGCAGCCATGGGACAGGAAGAACCAGCAGCTGACTAGCCCCCAAAATAGTTGCCTTACTCTCACAGTAACTGAGCTCCAGCGGCTGCTAACTGCTGCCTGCAAAGCTGGTTTCATCTAGTGGCACAGAGTGATGGGTCAGCTAAAACAGAGCCCACACCATTTCTGCCTGATTGGTTGCTAACCAAATACACTTTTCAGATGCTGTTAATTGAGTCTGATGAATTTTGCTCCAGTGGGACCTATTACGGGCAAAAATACAAGTGACATCAGAGCCATAACTCATAAAAATCAAGTCCCTGAATTACATCTGAGAGCAATATGAAAATGCAAGTGGGATTTCAAATGGTATCAAATAACTTTCTGTCATACCTTATTAATACCACAGAACTAATAGAAACAGCTATATTATCATCCTAATGTCATTATACATATATAATACACATGCGCGCATACACACAAACACTCTGTGTAATTATAACAACATTATTTTGTTCACGCGGCCTGAAAAATGTGATTAGATGGTGGCTCTGAAATGGCAATATTCAATCAGGCACGACTCGGATATTGGCTCAGAGCACAGTCTTCTACTTATGTAAAATTATGTCTTGTTACGTGTGGTGGTAGCGTGGATGGCTGTGGGAGAAGGAGGGAGCCGAGGCCACGGAGATCATTTCATCTCATGTTACAAGGGCTGAATTGTCATTTCAAAGCTGGAATGCTGATACTGTTCAGCAAGCAATCCCTGGCTATCCTTTTCTGTGTGGATCTCTCAGAAAACATGCTAATTTATCTGCTAAAGATAGCTGCCTTCTCACCAAATCCTGAAAAAAATTTCTCTACTGGAAATGTTCCTAAATGTGACCAAATGATTTCTTTTATAATCATAAAGCTTGGAAGAGCATGTTGCCTGGTAGGACTTTAGATGGGCTTTACTTTCCAAACAACGCACAGGAAATGCACACCAGCCATTTCACATCCAGCTCCTGTCAAATAATTTACCTCAACTGTTTTTAGTGAAAATATACCCATGTGCATATATATATATATATATATCCCTGCATGATAGGGATAGCTGGGGCTGGAAATATCACCAGAATGCCAGGCCATATTTACCCAAGTCAGTGGTCAAAGCAAGTTGCTATTCTCAGTGTGCCAGATTTAAATCGGTTTAAGTAAACAAGCTGACCTCTTTCCACTTTGCAGGTCTGAGCTGTTGTGGCTTTTTTCTTTTTCCTTAGAAAATTCTTTTTTAAAGAAATTTGGTGGGCCCCAGAGGACAGTAAGCAGTTGTCTCAGAGGGAGCAGTCAGTGCTGCTGGGGAGCAAGTCAGGGCAAAGTGGGCTTTGCACCAGCCAAACTCAGATTTTGCTTTGTTCTGCCCTGCCATCATATGAAAGCAGGATTTCACCTCCTTACTGACTTTGACTGCCTTCCTAATGCCTAAGTGCTTATGACAACCCTTGCTCATCTGTTTTGGCATGAGTTTTTCTGTTTTCCCCAGTTTGGTTTGAGCAAGGACATTTGATCTCCCAGTTATTGAGATCTTTCCTGCCAGCTCTAGAATGAGATGCACTGACACAGAGAAAGCCTTCCTGAGGTCCCCTCACTACCTGCAGGGCTAAAGTGTCCACCTCCACAACTTGCTCTTTCCTTTGCATGTAGATTTTTTCCTGGTAAGCACTAGCAGTCTCTTCTGCAGTTATTCCCACATCTTCATCCTTTACCTGAGCTACAACTGTCACAACAATGATGAGTCAATCATCTGGTACAGTTTAGCAACATTTAACCTTTGGCTAAGCTATCTTTGAGCCATCCTACCTAAGCAAGGCAGCTCAGCAGACAACCTGCTGCAGACTGCCCCACACTTGGCTCCCTTTCTGGTTTTGCCTGAAAACAGCTTTTGGCATCTGGTGCCAAGTGGCAGTGGAGGGGAAAACAAATCAGAATAGCTCCTGGTACCTCAACTCTATGCCCTGAAGTGTCCTTCTTGTCTCACAGTGTCCCAGGTCACTGTGGTCCCTTGCACGGGGGGATGGACATTTTTGCACCTCCTCCCGAGGCACCATTGTCAATAACTACAGGTTATAAACACAAGATGTGTGTGGTAAACACCGGAGAGGATGCAGAAATCATTCCTCCTCCTCTCCATCCAGGTACACACGTCAAACTAAAACACTAGAAGGAAAATGGAATTAATCTCCAAGTCCAGCTTTGCCAAACACAAGGGGTTATCCAGAGTCCTCTCCTCCTTTGCAGCTCCTCCTTTTCTTATCCAAGAGAGTGCTGGACACATTTCTGAAGTACAAGAATCTCTGAGGTCTAACCACCATGGATTCAGGCCCCTGGGGATAATAGTGTTGGTGGGTTTTTTTTAAATCCTCTTGAGAAACAGATGCTTTGGCTCATCTTCATTCTACCTAGCCTGATTTATTTTAATTGCTCTGGGTATCCGGAATACTACGATTGCATAATCTCATGCACATGCCTTTAAAAAGAAGCCTTGGCTGCAAAGCCAGGAAGGCAATGTTAAATACGGAAAAGGTACTATGCAAAGTCTCATTTATTTTGAAAATCACTGGAAAGAGTTCTACTGAAAATTCACAGCAAAACATATGCCACATTTGAATAATGACTTTGAGAGGTGCATCACCTAGCTTAGCAATGAAAAGGGATCTAAAAATTGCAGTCCTTCAAAAAGATCTCACTCCTAAGCCCTGAATTTTGGTGAAACCAGAGGACAGCATGGTCCTTGGTGACAGCCACAGGGAGGCCAGAGCTGCCTCCTGGGCACTGTGCCTGGAGTCAGCATTTCCACCCCTACCAAAACTACCAGAAAACAGCAACCCAAGGGAAAAGCCATTCTGAGCAGAATCAGTGGCAAGCACAGGCTCAGGACAGCAAGAAAGGAGGAGGCCTGATGAGATCTGCCCTTCCCAAGTTTAGGAATCCAGAGCTTCATCTCAATAAAACTAAGCAGGAATAACAGGACTGCAGAGAAATACCTGAAGATCATCCACTTATCTTATCTGATGCAGTGCATAAGATGCCAAATATTATCTGCTTGGGAAGAAAAAGTCTGCAGAAGCCTTACTCCAGTTAGGAAAAAGTAGTATTTCAGGTACTTTAAACCTGGACCTAGAATAGGTCTTTATTCTGAAGTTGTGTCCATGCCCTGTCTGTTATTAAGATGCTGCTTTCCTGGAAAGAGATCCATATCCTACCAAAAACTTATTCTTTATCTGTAATTTTTAAAGTTATCTCATTGAACAAATTAATATCTGCCTTAAATACTGTTCCTGAAGAAGCCAATATGATTACTCTGTGAAAGAATGTGACAAAGAACTAAAAAACCTCTAAACCCTGCCCTTATGTGTGGCTTATTGACATGCTTTCCTGTCTTCTAAGGAAAGGAAAAGCCCTGAGTTTTATAGGCTACCTACACTGCATTACTTATTTAAAAACATGAAACTGAGATTTTGCAGGAAACAGTCAATTTGTCCTCACCAGTCTTAGCATCCACAGAGAAATGTACTTGTGTGCTTTGTGCCCCTGGGAATACCCCACGTGTCCTTCACAGGCGAGGGAGGAAACCATAATCATATCTGGTGATTTTGAAGGAGAAATGTGAGCGGTTTTCACTTGGCATTATCTGAGATGGTACCAGATTTTTGTAGATTTAGCAGTACCCATTTGCCAGACCAGACTCCAGAAGTGCAGCCAGTGTTACCAGACCTGGCTGGCAGGTGCTCTGAGGGGCTGTGAGCAGGCAGCAGCTCTCCAGTTTACAGGATACACCTTTAAACACCCACCAATTTACTTTGGGTTTACAGAATTTAATGAGATTCACGTTTGGGAGAAGGAGCCTACAGAGACTATCAGGAATATTAATGTTAACACAGGAGTTTATTAGTGCCTGCATGTTGAGAAGTGGGTAAGGAAACCCTCTGGGGTTTGTTGCACTATCAGCAATTATCGTGTGAGATTTCTGTTCCTGGTTTTCCTGCTGAGAAGGCTTGGGAAAAAAGACTTCAAGACTGGTCTTTGGGCACTGTTTGAGTTTTTAGTCATGTGGATATTTCCCCCATTGCCTTCTGCAAACCTCCATTTCTCAAACAAGAGCCAAGGGCTTTCCCTGTCCATCCCTCTCTGGAGATTTGCCATTTTTAGCTCAACAAACCCACGTGCCTTATGCTTGCAAAATTCCTACGTGCATCTGCCAATTCAGAGAATAAAAGTAACCCTCCAGGAGTGGTTCTGCACATCTGTTTCGTTCATGTCAAGCCAAGCTACAGCCTTTGCTTCACTCCCTTCTCATGCTCCTGTCTCCACTGCTGGGGAGATATCCCCAGCATTGGACTCATGGTGGAAGCAATGTGGTGCTGTTGCTTATTCAGATGCCAAGAAGTCATCAGCAATTGGTTTCATAAGGAACAAACCATCAAGATGTGAGTGCAGACTCTGGAAATCTGTCCTTGACATGCCAGAAACCCTTCCTGTCCCTTCTGCTCTTTCTCTTTTAAAGAGGTAATGGCTATAAAACTTCGTGCCTTTTATCTAAGTTGGGATCTGGTGCCATGATCAGCCTTTCTCAATGGTTTACTTTCTTTTCAAGCTCTTATACACTAAAGAAGGGGAAGAAGTATAAAGGAAAGGAAGAAGCCAATGCTCTGGCTGGCTGATTGCAGTGGCACATCAGCACAAACCAGGGATGCTGCCTGAGTAGACAGCGGTGCCACAGAATTCAGTGGGCTGGTGACAGGAACGCTCAGCAAGGGGGGTAGGAACTCTGTTCCTCCTGGAAGCTTCATTAAGGCTCCTCTTCCAGGAGGTACAGATGAAGATGAACCAGACTTTGCTGATTTTGTCATGAACGTGCCCACATCAGATTCCTGAGGAGCTGCAGCATGGGTGGGAAATGTCAGCCATATTTACATTTGGAAACAAAACACAGAACAGGCGCTTGCTCTGAGAGCTGCCCAGACTGGGATGAGGCCCTGAGGGCTCCAGCTGCAGGCTGGGCAGGCATGCCCTCTGCCACCTTGCTGAAGGCAGAGCCAAAAGCTCCAGCTCATTTTGCCTAGGTGGCACAAGCCAGGCACTTCTGGTCCCTTGCTCAGAGGGTCACCAAACCCCACCAAAGCACCCTTGGCCCAACAGTGCCTTCGCTGATGGATGTGGTACCCCACTGGCATCTCCCAGCACAGACGTACCAAGAAACCTTCCCAGCTACAGAAAATTCCTTAAATGGGTCTTGGTTAAACTCCAGCTGCTCGATGGCCTTTGAGAAATGCAGCAATGCTGCTGGAGGAGATCTTGGTTGTTACATTTAATTAAAGATTCTGCTGAAAGTTCTGCTTAAAATCATAATGCTTGCTGCTTAGAAAAGCGTTGGTGATTCCCCCAGAGGCCTGGCCAGCATTCCTGCTCCTATTGTACAACATTATTGATTAATCAAAACTAATGCTCACAGCTGTTGCCTGATGGATAATGTCTTTGGTGTTTGCCTGCATATAATTATTTACTACTTTATTGATGTTATTTATTTCTTCATTAAGTATTGTTGGCTGTTTAATTACGTGAAACACAACTGCAAGTGTCGCTACTAAAAGCCATGGAAAAGGCTGCCCAGAGCTGAAATCTTTCAACCATAAACTCCAAAAATAAATCTAAATAAAAAAATATTGTAGCCAGCCTTTTGAGTGAAGGCCATCAAACTGCAAACATGTTACATGTCATCTGGAGGCTGATGCCAGAGCACTACGTTCAGATAGATTTGCAAGGCTGATTTAAGTGCGCATGGCAAAGGACTTTGCAGACATGTAAATAAGTTTTATTACCTCTCCAAAACACATATGAGAGGTCCTTATTTTATTCTTGGTAGCTGAATGTTTGAAATAAATCAAAGTGAAACTCTGATTTCCCAAAACTTACATTCAGGAGCGCTTAATGAAGGTCCTTTCAACAACCATTGCTGGCTGAGATCCGAGGAGTTCCCAAGCTGGCTGCTGGCCCTATTCAGTGCCCCAGTGACAAACCGGGAGTCTCTCCAGGCTCCTTCCTCTGCCCTCCATCTCTCTGCAAGAGACAAGGACTCAAGAGCCCCTGCCCCATCTCTGCCTCAGCACCCTGCTGCCCTCAGCCCCTCAAAAGCACCAGGCAGAGCTACTGCAGCAGGTCTGTGCCTGTCCTCACTGAATTAGGGAGCTAACATCTAATCCTTGGATCAACATGGGATGAGAAGGGATGTGCTGAGGTTTACTTAGCTCATGATATAAGACAAATTTTAACAGAACCACTTTTCTTTGCAACACTAAGTCATGGGGGCTTGGGGGCAAAATCAACATCTTAAATTGTATCTGGAAACCAACAAGCACTAAGGAGAAACTAGGTTTAAGAGATGTTGTGGCTCTCAGCAATCTCTAGGTACTTATCATTAAAAAAACCCAGCCAGGTACATGACTACAAATACAGTATTAGAGAACTTGGAAGGCTCTTCTCAGCCTGCAAAATAACCAGAGGACGACAAGCTCTGCTTCAGCTCGCAAATCATTAACGCACCTATAACAGATCAGAAAGAGCCTCTGTATCTCCTTACTCGTAAAATAAAAATTCCTTCTCTGACATCCTCTCCAAACAGCCCTCATCAGGCCCTTTCCCCAGGGTAGGAGAACAAATTGCTCTGGAAGTCCTCTCCTGGACATCAGTGCATTTGTTATTCGGGAGCTACTGGCCTGAATGTCTCTATGCAGCTCCCTGCAGATCTCCTGCTACGTCTGAGGCAGTGCATTACCATCAGGGAGGACTTAGCCCCTGCTTCATGAAAAGTACATAAGACAACCAGTTGCCAAACCTCTAACTTCCCTGTGGCCCTGTCCTAGGGCACAGCCTCTGCTTTTCCTATGGCAGCCCTGAGGGGGACCAGCCTAATGCCTGGTCACCTGTGTGTTCCGACATGTCTCAAGCCAGAGCATGAGCAGAAGTTGGTCACAGGGCCCAAGTTCTGCCCATGATCTCAATAGATGCTCATCTCTTGTTTTAACTAAAACATGTCAATTTAGTTAAAAACTCTCAGAGAAAACCTGAGAGAAATAATAAGCAGAGAGGAAGAATAAAAAAAAACCCCAAACAATGATGGGTCTAGGGAATTTGGTCTCCATTTCCCTCCTTGTTTCCTCCCCAACCTGCACATTTTCACGCATTTCCTCTCTCCCAGGCCAGTTCTTCCTCCTGTTTTTTAAAATGTCACAATCTTTCCTGTATCCCTTGTGCCCACGTTGTGAGGGTACCGTTGGGCACCTTTCCAGCAGGGATGCACAGAGCAATGGGGAGCACAGCTAGCATTTTCAAAGGAAGCTAACGAAATCTTTATGGAGAGCTTGGTGAGAATTTGGCACTTGGCATCCTTTTGCTCCTTTGAAAGTCCCACCCTACAGGAACAATCTAAACAAATGTATGCCCCAATGCTGATAAATCCCTTTGGAGAGATATCAAAGAAAATCTTGCTGGGTTTGGAGACCTTTGAAGAAAGGGAAATATCCTGCCAACCTGACGCTGAGATCTATCTTGTTCCACCATGTGGTCCAAATCATCAGAGTCCTCCATAGCTCCCCTTCCTCCTTGGGGTGTGGAGAGCAGCACTGCCTTGCTGAAGAAAGGGATTTGCAGGCCAAGAGGACAGCATAATTTGAGAAAAATTCAAATGAAAAATTACTTAACAATGGAACTTGTTACTGTGTCTAAAAATATCTCAGTGACTCAGATTACTGAAAACAGCAAAGCTAAGGAGCAAACCCCGTAGCCTCTTCTCAGCAGTCAGCTGGCTTCATTCACTAGCTTGGCATCTCTTTCCCCTTATGTTTTTAATATCATGAGTAGGGTTTTTTTAAAGTCGACAATAAGTTAATGTTTAATGGTTTGCCGAGTACAGTTCTGGGTGTTTACATGTTCTGCAACCAGCCAAATTTGTAGAGCAAATTAAAAGTCTGTAAGACCAGGATAGGTGAATTACAGGTATCTGTTGCTCAGAAGCTATTGCCTCATTGTGTCCTGCATGCCCCCCAAAATAAACGGTTTCAATTATATTTTCACTTTCCCCAGCAATATTAGCACCTCTCGGCACTGCTAGCCAGGGCCATTGCTCCTCAGCCTGTCTGTTACAGCTCTGTGCACATGCACTTCCTGGGAATGTGCAACCTTGCGTGACACCACAGTCCCAGGCTTTGCAGGGTAACCTATTAAACCCTCTGGCACTGCATCAGGTGCTCTGGAGAAGCATGGGAGAAGGAAAGGTGGGGATTATGGTGTTGCCAATGCTTTTTTATACTAATGAGATGGATGGGTGTGACCCTTTCTTCCACTGACCAAAATATAAATAGTGAGAGTTTTCCACTCCCTGATGCTGAGTGAGCCATTCCCCGCTCCTTGCTGCAGTGACACCAAGGGGAGAGCAGGGCAGCTCAGAGATGCCCCCTGCCCCAGACATGTACCCTAAATCTGGATATTACCCACTCCACACGATGCAGTGGGTTCCTTCTCCACATCGCCAAGGTGTCCCTGGCGATATGAACAGAGGTGGCTGATGTCCCTGTGCTATGGCTGAATCCACCAGGAAAGGGCAAAGTGAGTCCCCTCATCCCACCTCGTGCAGGGCAGACAGCAGCCATGGCAAGCTGGCAGAGCTGGACCTAAGGAAACAAAATTAGATTTTTAGAAAAGGGCAATGTGTCTTGTATTGTCAATGTTAAAATTCCCACTGCTAGGACTGGGAACAGGATTGGGCCCAGGCTGCTTCCCCGTTCTTTCCCAGGCTCATGAAGATTTAAAATTCTAGATTTTAAATGGTAGTTTATTTCTGGCTGACCTGTTTGGCTTGAACTGTTACATGTTTTCAGCTTATTTTTATGCTCCTGTGCTAGTACACAAACCTAAGCAAGAACAAGAACAACACTGTTCAGCCTCCACTGGCTGCACAGGCTGAAGTCCCTCAAAACCATGGCAATCTCCCTGTCCAGCTCCTCTTGGACCATGTGAATTCCTCAAGGGGAGTGAAGGGGTGAAGGCCAGGGCTCATGGGCACATCCCTCCTCAGCAATGCCCCCTGCAGATCTGATACCTCACAAACCCCTGTGGGGTGACAGGGATGAACCGTGAATGGTGTGGGGCATGTTGGCCAAAGAAACCCCTCATGCACAGGTTTGGATCAGATCATGTCACTGGATGTCAGTGGCAAACTCTGTGACATTCCTCTGTGTTAATTTTTTCCCTTTCCCTGCTATTTGAAGGAGATTTTATCTTCCCTTCCCACACCCCTCCCATCACCCCATGCCTGTTTCACTAAAACCTGCCTTTCGGGTCAGCATGCTGGTAAGAGATTAATTTTACACTGCAAGGAACACCAAGCAGAGTATTTCAGCTTTGACATATGAGATGTCTGTTACCATACTGCAGTTTTTCTAAATTAAATATTAGGAAAAATTAAACCCAATTGTGGTCTGTGTTCTTATGGAAAATATTTCTCTTCCAAACAGTTCCTCCATGCTAAATGACTTAACTAACTGAAAACACAATAAATATGCAGCAAGTTAAAAATCTATATTATTCAGGTTTTAAGGCTTATAACTAAAAGTGGTTTAATGTTTCATGCCTAATAATAGATTACTCCTATCACATTTCTAACCTTTATTTCTACCAGCTTTGAAGTCCAGCCATATAAAGGCTGTTTGTAGAACCACACGAAAGTTAAAGCAAATATTACTCAGAGTGATTCATATGAACAAGAATTTGCAATGAAGGCAGAGGGTTTTTTGTGTCTGTATCAAAGGAAATGAAATGTTTGCAATATTTTCAGTTGATAAATGCATTAAAACATTTTAGCTGTGTAGTATGAACATTGCTGACATAAACAGACTTTGACCTGAAACAGATTGTATTAAGCTCTGTGGGAGAAGCAGCATTAAAAGAAATAAAAATAAAATTAAATAAAAAATAGACATTCCTAGATTTCAGAATCTGCCACAAGGTCACCGCAGTCCTTAATTAGCTGAATACATTAAGAGAAGGCTGGAACACAGATTCTGTAAAGAGAGCAAATGTATGTTTAATCCTCTGTTCTTTGCTTACAGATTACCCTTTCAGAATGAGTAACCTTATTTTCTTTTTAAATATCTATTTACCTTTTTGAGCTTTGCATAGCAAAGCAGGGTTTCTTTTTTTTATTTCCTTCCCACTGTTGCAAAAGAAATTAATTTGTTGCTAGTTGCTATGCATTGGCAGGATTTCTGCATAAAGAATGTAAGCCATCTATCTTTGTATTCAAGATATAGTTAATCTGGCAGTTAAAATACTTTGGAAACATTTTGATGACTTATCTGGAAAAGTAGCTTTGCATTTTCAAAGAAAACTCAGAACTGTATTGCAAGAGGAAGATAAAAGATATATGAAGGGTTTGTTCCAAGCGATACTGTTCATTTAAAGATCAGAATGTAACCCCACCCAAGCAATTATTGTGGAAAAACAAGACAAAAATCCTTATACAGCTTTCTGACACGGTCTTTATTTGGGAAACAAAATAACTATATTACAGTTATAGCCTAATGGATTGCAAGCTGTTTTATTAGAGTCAGCTGAATCCTGTTTAGCATAAAAAAGAACTCTGTTTGCTATCAAGAACACATTTACATTAATATGACTTTGACAAAGTAAAATAAAATCGCATTAAGATGATGTAAGTAGATAAGACAATGAAATCTCTGTGAGATAGTTTTGGCACACCAATTAGAGTCAAGTCCCTACAGGAAAGAAACATATTTTTATACCAAGTATCCATGTGTTTTTAAGTCGTAGAGTGGCCAAAATTAATCCCATGCTTAAAATACTTCCAGCCAGGGAAAAGAGAAAGTTTATTATTATTATTTTTATTTTTCCCTTGAAAGGTAAAATTTCTGATAAACGACATTTTTATTTGCAATAATACAAACAAGTTTTGTTCTCTGCACTAGCCTGTAATCATCCTGATTATTGCAAGGGACTTTCCAATATAGAGCAGCTGAAAACAAGGTTTTGGATTACATGGTAATTTAGGAATGCATGAAAAGCCAAGCAGTCACCATAATAGAGCACTGCACAAACTTCATGGCTTTTACAGCAAAACATAACATATGTTTTGTGATTCATTTGAATGATTTTTCAAGTTTTTTGGTCAAAAAATATGTCGAGCTCTACTACTGGTCCTATATTTAGGGAATCTTACTCTTGAAAAACGACAACGACACCACCCCCCCCACTTTGATGTTTCTCCTTTTAGTTTGGTCATTAAAGCTCGGCAGTGATGGATGGTGATAATGCTGTGGGGTTTATGAGTAATCAGGCCTTGGCAGCCACAATATTTCTTTTGTAGTGAAACTTTAATATTCCTTTGGCCGTGCATAAACTTTTTCTGCTTTTGGAATTATGCTGCATAAGCTACCCACTAGGCATTACAAAACAGATAATTGCCCAAAAGCTGGTGTTTTATTTAACACCTGACAGGGTGAAGCTTCCCCCCAGGACAAGAGCTGGGCTGTAGCAGCCTTTCTGTGGTCAAGGCAGGGCTATATTCACAGGGGGAGCCCCTGCAACCGGAGAGGAATTTTTTGGCTGTGTCCCAGGCAGGGCACCCCAGACAACCCTGCTCTCCTCCTCCCCTTTCACATATTTTTAGTGAACTTGCTGCAGCAAACACCAGGTGTCTCCACTTAGCTGGGCTACAGCTTAAAAAGGGGGCCTGCCACCAAAAAAAAAAAAAAAAAAAAAAAAATTTAGGGCTGTTCTTTCCTTCTTTCCATGGCTTCTATTGTGCTTGTTGCAATGCTGCATGTGAGGATGAGGACGTACAGACACGACATATTCATATTTTATTTTGTCACTCAAGACACCTCTGTCAGGCAAGGCAGGACTTTCCAGAGTTTGAAATAATCCAAATTCAATCACTTTAAAGCTGCTACAATATGCAAGTCCTGGCAGCCGTTTTAAATTAATGGAACATCAGATGTGCTCTGATCCTCTCAATTTCCTTAGGCAAGGGAAATTCTGCTGCGGTGGTAGCGGGAGGGGAAATATAGGGCTATCAGTAAAATAAATGTCAGCTTTTGTCTGCTGATAGAAAAATGCATGCAGCAAAAAAAGATACAGTATTTATTGCTCTGTAATTAAAATCTATTTCTATATGTGGTAAGGTTTATCTTAGTGGTTTGGACAAGTGAATTCTGTGCAGTCTGATCCACAGGAATGGACATTAAATAAAGCCAAAATACAAAATTGTTTTTTATTTGGCATTTTACAAATACAGCTCAGTATTTTGCCTGCATGTAGCTATTTATTTATTGTGCCTGCTCATGTTTTTATTAATAAAAACATTAACATTTCCATCTTGGAAGGACAGATTGGATTTTTGTGAGAACTGGGGGAAGGGCGGGGGGGGGGGGGGGATAAAGGAGGGGGAGAGGAAGAGAGAGAAAATCTGAAAAAACTCGATAGCAAGATGCCAGCCTATGGTTTGGAGTTTACTTAGAAAGTGTAAACATTCATTGGGTTTGTCAAAAGGTTTGCAGACTTGAGAACCTTTTGATCAAACCTGGGCTGTGTTTTGAGGATACTTGCCCTGAAATGTGGTTTTCAATATGCAATTCAGTAGCTTTTGCTTTTGAAATACAAACAAGCCCAAAAATTCAAATTAAGGCTCTGAACCCTGCATAAAAGCACAGGCTTTTATGGTGCATGGTTTCTGCTGATCTGTAGGGCTAATCAGCCAGGGCTATGTCCTGGCTACAAGGGCCCACATTTCATAAAGTCTTTTTCCTGAAACAAAAATACAATACAAGCTGTCAGAGTTAAATTGAGGACAAGGTATTTCTTTAATTCAGATTTTTCAGTTATTTGATTTATATGAGGAGAACCTGGCTTCTTCCATGCTAAGTGGGACTCACATTGCCAGACAGTATGCTTAAAAGTTATTTTTAAAAATGCTGGGGTTTGAAGGCTCTTAAATCCTTTGATGTAAATGAAAATAAAATCATAGTCTGGAACCTAACAGAGACTTTTAATCTTGATCTTAAAAGCATGAATCATACTACAGCATAGAGTAAAACTATTTTCTGTCCTCTGCACTCACCTTCTCTACACATACTGATATTTGATATTTATAGGTGGCAATTAGAGGTACTCTCAGGTAGTCCCAGTGCCTCCTGCCAAGCTCTGTATGCAGTTCCTGCCTTGCAGTCTATGGCTGAGATTTCTACAGCCTTGCTGCTTTTCTCATTTCAATATGACATTTCAAGGAAGTCTGATTAAAACAAAGCAAAGTAGAAGCAAAATGTCTCAAATTCCAGGTGAGTAATGTTGTGGCAACAAAATGTACACCAATTACTGTCTCAGAGTAGGAAAACTAGTGGCAAGGCAGAGATGTTGCAATAAAATTACAGAAAAACTCTGAGAGCCACTGTGGAAAACCCAGCCACTGTTTTCTGGCAGATGTGGGGCAGAGCCCCAGTCCAGCCCATCTCCAAAAGCTGCTCTGCTGGGTCTCAGAAGTGCAGCCAGCACACAGATGCCAGGTTTCAAATACTGGATGAAGAAAGGCCAGCTGAAATATGGGTTTTAATCAGATTTTCATGTTGTAAAATTTCAGCTTGATGCTAAATGGAGAGCATCCCATCCCAGATCTGCCAGCAGAGGCTTTCCCTCTGCCTGCCTAGAGCACAGGTTAGTGTCTGCCAGGTTGCTCCCTCAGGATGGACACTAAGCAGGGAGAGAGGCACTGAAGCCCAGGGTGTCCTTCAGTGCTCCCACACAAATGCAGCAGTGAACTTGGCTGAGCATGCTCTCCTCAGCCCAAAGGGCTCCCTGAGATCTCCTGCCAAGCCCAGTGCCTGGCATCTGCAAGGGTGCAGCAGCAGCAGGGCTGTGGCAGCCACAAACCTCAGTCCTTCATCCCAGTGGTCATCCCAAGGGAGAGCTGTGGGAGGTGGGACACAGCCTGGCTGTGCCCCTGCTGGCGAGCAGACACGTGCTGTGGTGGCAAGGGGCACCATGGCCTTGAGGGGTGCCATGGATGTTACCACATCAGGCTTCTATTCTCCAAGATCCTGCCATGGTTTTTGTCCCAGAAAAGGCAGGGATCAGCAAGAAATAAATTCCAGATTTATTTACTTTCTACAGTCTTGTCCTGGTGAATCTGAAGGCAATGCAAGATGCTTCCCACAGTTATACCCACCATCAAATCATGACAGGAGAAACAACCAAGATGGAAGTTCATCCTACCTTTATGAACCAGGCATTGAATCCCCATGTCTGAATCTTTCTGCATTTGAAATTCTCCATTGCCTTCATTGTGTTTTAAGGCAAAGAATTTGAAGATTTGTCCCTAAATAAAAAGTACCAAATTAATATAACAGCATGGTGGAGTTTCCATTTAACTGCACGCAACAGTCAAGATATTCAGACTTATGGCTCCCACTGCAATTGTAATTCAGTTTCCTTGCTCATACATAATGCTTTTATCTACTCTGAATGAGGTTATTTTTAGTTCCTTAACAAGCCTATATAATTCAGCTGTCACAGCTTCCATAAGAACAATACCTTGGAATTTCCTGCCTTTAATTTGGACTAACTCCTGTCTATAAGCATCACATTAGCAATGTTTCCAACTTGTGTGGTGACTATGAAATCAATCATTACATACATTCACACTACATATATATTTGTAATGTTTGACTACCATTGGCAGAGGTAACATCTCAAAGTAATGTTAGGATATCCTCTGGATAAATGCACCAGCCCCAGCTGGGCTGCCTCCTCTCTGTTCCAGCCTTTGCAGCTGGGCTGTTGGCTGTGAAGAGAATTCTCCTGCCCATGCAGGAGGAGGCACCAGATATGAACCTGCCTCAAGTCCTTCCCTACCTTTTCTGCCCTGAGGACTTCTCCTGTTGTCTAACCAGAGGAAGATGATGGTCCTCAGGACAGAGATGCTTCTGTCACCCACAACAGGACCCCAGAAGTGCTGCAGAAGGGCACTGGGGGAGCTCACCCAGACACCCCATCGCTCCGAGCTGTGCCCAGCCCATGAGGGGAGATTGCTACGGCCGCCCCCATTCCGTGACAAAACCAGGCAGGACGTTCAGCAGCTGAGCACTGAGGCTTCCCAATTAGCCATCCTGGTGTGTGCTGACAGATGGCTGGTTCTATTTTTGCCTCCCTTACTCCAGGCCCATTCATTCAGTGCACTCCTTTTGATTACACAGACCCATGTGCTGAAAACCTCATCCCCTTTCTCCTGAGCATGTCAGCTGGTCTGACAGGAGATGTTATCTTTCTCTAAACCACCACTCTTGATCTGCACCATTTGTTTTGTGTCGCAGAAGAACAAGTCCAGTTTGACTGTGCTCATACTTGGCAGTTTCTGTGAGCTTCAGACCAACAGCTGTTCACAGAAGTGCAAATTTTATCTCTCCCTTGCCCCAGGGCCACCCCTCCTACAGACCAGCAAAGCCAAGCTGGTGAGGAAGGGCATCAGGAGGCAACAAAAGGCAAGAAAGATTCTGCCCAAGATCTAATAAACATCCTTGTCTAGGTTTTCTCCCTCAAAAGCACAGGTCCCCAGAGTGCAATATTCAGCAAGGCCAAAACATGCATAGGCAGAGCAACCCAAGAGTGACAGGTTATTATATCCCTTCTCAACTGGCTCCACATTTTCTTCTCATCCCAAAAGTTTTCTAAAACTTTGCCTGTATTTTCAAATGGAGAATGTCCTAATTTATGGAATAAAGAGAACCAGGGTTCAAAAACAAGACCAACATAAGGCTGGGGTAGGTTATCTCCAGCATAGCTCTGGGGGACCAAGCTGTGCTCTGTGGGAAAGAGTGGTGGGAGACCAGCTGAGGGACTCAGGGCTACCTGAGCAGAGCCAGCACCACACACAGCCATTTCTGGAAGGATCTCAGCTGGAACCCTAAGTTGTTATGCTGCTTAGGAGAACAGCTCTCACATATATATCTCCTGCTCACTTGTGATCAATGGTTTCATGGAAAAACAGCATCAATAATGAGTACGTAGCAAAATATGTGCTCTACCTTTCCAGCCCTGGCCATTAACAAAGACTATCAGATGGTCCAAAATTACTTCACCTTAGTCATGTTGATTTTTACCAGCTGGGAATCTGGCTCAGGTTTCCTCTGGCTCCTCAGGGAAATAAACCATATACTATCATGGCTGAGCTGACAACACAGGTAGACCACAATTTCCACAAAATGAGGCTGGAGAGAGGATAAGGCTGTTTACATTGACCAGATGGCACAAGCACAGTTTAGCAAGTGAGGAAAAATCATCCAGCCACAGAGGGCTGCTGCTGGCTTGGTTGGGGCTCTGGCACCAACTCCCTGCACGAACCCCAGCTTTCTAGAGAGTCTGTGAGAAGATGCAGTCCAAGGTGGAGGAGGCAGTGCCAGTGACACAGTGGATGCATATGTTCCCAGGAATACTGAGGGGCAGCCTGGCACTCTGGCAGGGGCTGGAAGCTGCACAGCACATGCACATGCAGCCACAGCTATCATTAGAGTTTTGCTGCTTTGGCACATCTTCCTAATTTACTTAATTTCTATTTATGCCATTCTGTTTCTGTTTTGAGCCTTTATCAGATGCTGGCATGTTTTGTGCAGAGCCAAACTTTGAAAGAAGCAATTTTTAAGGGGAGGATAAAAATTGTCAGAGCACTGGGAAGGGCCATTCCCTAGAGAGGGGTGACTGCTGTAACTGCAATAAGGCAACTAGACCAGTCCCTAGGAGTAGGCCAGTGCTATCCTGCCTGGAAATGCAGATTTCTGAGGATTTGTGGAATGTACTTAGAGAGTCTGTGAAACTTAATGGGGGAAAAACCAACCTTGCTGACAGCAGTTTTCCACACCTGAGTCTAAACCTGCACTGGAAAATGGAGGGAAAGGTCTGCAAAGCAAGAGAGGTCAAAACCTGCAGCATAAGCATGTTGCAGCTCTGTTTCTGAGGCAGCCAGTAATTGTGTCCAATTTATGAGTACTTCTGAAATAAACCACTTCATTACTGCAGTCATTCTGCAAAGCACAGGCAGGGGTGGGGGGAACACTCTCTTTTCCTTGCCTCCACCTGTGACCCAGTGATGTGCTTGGAGGGTGCACAGAGGGAGCTCCTGAGAAGCAGCTTCCAGGGAAGAGTTACACACAGCACCATGCCCGAGCAGTGCTGGTCAGCAGTGGTGGTTAAACTCTGAGAGCTCCAGTACAAGTAGCAGATGAGAAGAACACAGCTGTTGATGTTGACATGTTGCTGGCCTTATGGAAAGATGATAAACAGCCGGAAATGCACACAATGAACTGGGGAATAGGGATCTAGAGAAGAATTTCAGGCTCACTGGAACATCACAATTGAAAGGGCAATCAACTGAGGATGCTGAATTCTTCCTTTACAAATAATTTGTAGATCCTTTCACTGCTTCTTACTACAATGGGCACCAGTCCCCTGGCTTTTGGAATATACTCATGGCAGGGCTGCAGGCTTCCAGACTGACACTGTTTCTCTTAGTGAATGATGCAGAATAGATCCACAGATCTTCCTTCTTGGAGGAGCTTGCTTTCTTTCCTCCCCAAACAATTACATGGTGAGTGAGTGCTCTGCCCAGCAGCCCCAGGCTTCAGACCACACTGCTCCCTACACATTTCCAAGGCCAGGTGGGCACTGAGAGCTGTCGGATATCACTTCAAGTAATTTCCCAGTGGGACCAGCTACTGAAGGACTGAAAGCCCTTCTAGAGCTACCTTAAAACTGGAGAGCTTGTTTCTGTATTTCCATGGCACCGGTGTTGTACTCTGCCATCAGCTTTAATTGTTGCTGCTCTGAAGAAAGCCTTTGTTCAGTACAATTGCCTACTCCACAGTGACATCATCCAAGTCTGTGTAAAAAAAGCACAGCCTGGAGTAGTCAGCCATGTGATGATGTATAAATAGCACTGACAGAACAATATTATAAACTCTATTGGTACAGCTGAGATAAAGCTCACAAGTTGCTGATTCATCTAAGATACTGGCTTGAGGGATGGCATGAGGTTCAGCTACAATAAATGTTCTCAGCTAAAGGCATATTACTTCACCATGAATCAGCTGTTCAGATCTTTCATTCCTTTCAGAAAAGCACCTGTCTCTTCCTGCCTTGGTCCTCCATTACTGAATACATGAATTATAAGGCCTGATTTTATTTCTGCTTCCTTTATGCTGAAATATGCCACAATCAGAGAGTTCTCTAAGGTTTTATATACACACAGGAAAAGTAAAGCATTCCTAAAACTGCTTGCTGAGTGCTTGTATTTCAATAAACCTGGAAATACTGAACCATACTTCCAACATACCCTGAGTAGGTAATGACTAAGTCCTGTTATGGCTTTCAATTAGATCCATGAAAGGTCACCTACATGTCCATGCACAATGTGGTTTTAAAATGGACAAAGTGAAACCTCACACCTTCATGCTGGATCTCCATGGACCATGGGTGACAGAAATGAGCTCTACCAAATGTGATTACTTTGTAGTTTGGCACCCATGATTGCACTTACTGGTAACTTACTGAATTTCTGTTTGCCAGAAACTCAAGTCCATCCTGTGTTCCTCCACAGTACAATCCTACACCGTGATAATCACCCACATGAGCACCAACTACACAGACGTCCTGCCCCATTGGAGCAGCTTGCTCAGTACAGGCAGAACACTTCATCTGCTGCCTGAGTCTCACTTGCATCAGAGCTGCTCATTCAGGACCATTAAAATGAGCAAGGCTTATACAATTACAGAACTTTATATTAATTTTTAAAACTTGCAGATGTTGCAATCTGTACATATGGGAATAGTGCCAAATGTTATGATGACAGAAAAGAGTTTTATTGGCCAGGGTTTAAAAGTAAGGAAGCAGGAAAAGAAAAACTCACCCTACCACTATCAAGGCACTGCATGTATCTGGTTTTGCACACAGCTTCTGGTTAGCAGCTTTGCCTTTCTGATAGTGAGTTAATCAGCTAAAGTTTTTATGAGCACAAAACCAATAAAATGGTGTGGGGGAAAATGACAATAAAAATCCCTTATTTGCTTTAGATGTGCTTTTATATCCACTAAATCCTTCTTGCTCTGTCCAGAGAAGACATTTCTGCATTGAGTTTCAAACAGCAATGCCAGCATATGATCCTACATATCTGCTGCTTGTGTCAACATCCTTTTCCAGGGTGTGCATCCTTTGGGATGCTGCTGTGCAGTGGCTCAGAGAATGTGCAGCTCTTGGGTTATTTTGGCTGAGGCTGCTGGAGGATCAACAGGCTGAGGTGCTTTGCAGAGAGCACTGAAGTGACGCTCAGTGATCTGCATAAGCAACATATGTTTTATATAATCAACATCCCCTTTGCATTCCAATTGCATGTCAGTACTGGTAGAGCCTACTGATGCAAAAGATCAGCTCCAGCTTTGAAGCTTGGGACAATAACAAAATAACCTGCTATTTGTTTATGTTAGTAATAAAATCTACCATCAACTACTATTTGATTGTGGCCTCAACAAGAAACCTGGCCAAAGGAAACCTCCTCAGTGAGCAGGAGATGAAGGAAGTGGATGGGTTGACTGTGGATTTTCTAAATCTAGTCCAAGAAGTTGATGGTTATGCTTTAAGTTTTCAATTATTTTAGACCCCAGCTTTCCAAAAGACTGCTTGGAGGACTAAGAGAGATTGTAGCATTCACTTTGTTCCTGGATACAGGCTTTGAGAGATGGTGCAGAGCCAAACACACTTACAGTTTTTCTGAATCCATCAGAAGCAGCCAAGGAGCAAGGGCACTTGCAGTGCCTCAGCACAGCAGTCTCTCCCAGTTGCTGGCTTCCCCAGGCATCCCTCCCTGCCTCTCCTATGTCCCTGCCTCCACTCCTTCTGCCTCATGGTCAGCTGTGTGGGTTATCCTGTGCCTTGGGGCTGGGAGGATGTGTGCCCTTGTACTGTAGGAAGCCATCTGGGGGACTGCAGCTGCATGTGCATAATCACCAGACAGTTCTGAACTGACATTTGTGCCACTGCAACTATAGGCATGGTATGTGGGAAGAGATCAAAGGTACCTTTTGCACACAATCAGTTTTTATGTGTTAAGGTTACATTTCTGAGGTAGAAAAAAGCTGGTTTATAGAGCACACCTAAGCAGGCAATTTCAGCTCCTGGCATCTCTTCCCCAGTATCTCCACCACTGGTGAGCATGGGAAGGTAGTGTTGCCTCACCCAGCCACAGATTTTTCCACAGATCATTCCAGTAACACCATAGACTTCCAAAATAGCAGCCCAATTCATTCCCATGCCCAGTTCAATGGAACCTTTCTGATTATTTTCACAGCATTCTGCAAGGGCTGTTTCTTTTCCTGCTGCATGAAACAGAAAAGCTCCTCATGTGTTCCTGAAATGCCTTGTGAAGTTAATGTGACCTATTCCCTATCATCAAGAGAATGATACTGGAACGAAAGAAAGTGTTTTTTTTTTCCCTCCAGGTTTCTTAATATTCAGTCCTCATATGGCATAAGGGAGTAAACTCTCAATTACACGAAGGCAAATACCAAGAAATCTGTCAAAGCCAATAGAGTTATTCTGGACACCTGAATAATTTCTCCCTTGGTATGATTCAGTCTCCAAAATCCACTCTGAATATCCTTAATAACTGTTTGCTATTCACCTACATTTTTAGCTCTCTTATAATTCTAACGTTTTTCCATGTTTCACAAATAGCCGGAGTCAGTTTTTTTCAGATGATGCTGTTTCCCCAACTTGGCTTCCCTATGAATAACCTCCATCATCACTATGCTACTTTTGCTTGAATGTTTCATTTTTAACAATAAACATCTATCCCAGATGCCTTATTTTCAGCTTCATTAAACGTTTTACTAGTTCATCCTGAGTCATGTCAATATTTACCTTGGACAGGGCTCCGTATCCTTTCGTTTCTAAGACCAGAATTCACCAGACAAGCTTATTGTTCCTGGCTTGACTTCCACAAGTCACAGCTTAAAACTTTTTTTGATGTATTAAACAAGATGCAAATTCACGCAGCCATTCTCTTTGCTGTGTGCTGCCAGCTATGCCTATTCCAAACATCTCTGAGCTGATTCACTTCAACTTCTGTGTACACACAGGCCCCAAATCTGCACTCAGTCACTGTAAGGTAATTTCAAAGCCATTTAAAAGCAGCAATTAGCAGTAGAGAAAGCAGCAACCAGACATCAACCTTTTGGGCACAGAACCACAACAGACCATTTCCAGTGACCTTCTGCATTGTAGAAAAAGGTGTTAGGAAACAGAAGGGGTTGCCAGGCCCTGCAGGGCTGTGTTGGCCTTCACTGTACAAACCTGGATGTTCTCCTGGGAGATGGGACTGAACTTCCTCACTCCAGCTCTCTGTCCTGCTCCTGAGGAGCAGGGCTGACTTGTTCTGAGCCATGCAAGGGACACCTGAGGCATCCCAGCATGGTCAACCCCAAGCAACCCTGAGCTGCTGCCCACAGCCATCCACAGCCAGGCTGCTCCTCACTGCTGTCAGAGCTCCTCATGCTCTGAGGAGAACTTCAGGGAAGTTCTTTATTTACAAGACCACAAGGAGCAAATTTGATAAGTCGAATTTTCTTGATAATTTTCTGGATCTTTACACTGAGTTTACTTCAGGTCCTGTTTCAAAGCAGTAGCATAAAAAAGGTAGTTTGGGGTTCAATAAATTTCTATTTTAGATCCACATTATGTCCTGGAATATAACATTTTGAATTTTATATTGGATAGAAAAAAGTAAAGGTGTCAAGCTGGGAAAGTGCTTTGGAAATAACAAAGGACTTTATGTGGTCATTTTTGAGGTCATTTTTTATGTTGTTCCTGACTGTATTTAAAATACCTCCTTTCAGTTTGAATGTCTTTGTCACTCACTGAAATCAGCAGTGCAGACTGGCAGGGCAGCTGGGCATGCACCACAAAGGGATATACATGGAAAAAAGCACTCAGAGTTTTGGACACCTCCAAAGTGAATATTATACCTGTGCCATCAACCCACATTTGTCAAGAGGTGTCAACACGGCCTAGAGAAGCAGTGAGCCACATTCTTGTGAGAGGGGAGGCAATTTCACATCTTACCAACCTCCCTGAGCTAGGTACTCCTAGAAGCAGGTCAAGGAGATGGCTTTAGATGTTACTCCAGGTGTGCAACAGTTTTCATCAGAAATCCAGGATATGAGCTGAGTTCACAGTGCAACCATGTCAGTGACAGCAGATACATGGGGCTAGTTTAGAAATCCCTTGCCTGGGTGCTTTGGCAATAGCAGCACAAGTAAATAATTGCTGCAGCCAGCCCACATGCTGCTGCCAACATCCCAGAAAGAGCATGTCCACACAGGAAAATGAAGGTAATATTTCTGTACACCCCTGAGACCACTCCAGCTCACACACTGCTCCCCCTGTGCTGTGACCCAAAGGGCTGTACTGCTGACAGGACAGCTGAGGGTTTATTTGGTTTGGAAAGAATTTGGTCAGCTCTAAAGAACAGGTGATCATTTTCCTCTTTTGGTCTAAGCTAAAATCAGAGAGATGAGCTTGAAACAGGGCTATTCAAATTCCCTTCTCTGACCTATGTCCCCTGCACATTCACTCCAGTGAGAAAAAAGCAGCTTGAAGAACCACTGTCTCTCACAAACACATGGAGCTAGAAGATAAAAGGGAATGGTTGAATACTAGATTAAATGCAAGTTTCATGTTAATGATCACTTACAGAGACCTAATAAATGTTTCTGTGCAAGGTATTGTCAGAGGTTTTGCTCTGCCATTTTTTGTTTTGCACCTGTATTTAGGAGCTTTTTCCCCTTAGAGGATAATGTTCAGGTTTTAAAATTTATTTTAATCTCTCACTAAATTCATCTGTCACTCTTTGAAAAAGCTTCTTTTTTTAATAAAGTGTCTTTTTTTCTTTTTCATGTGCTGCTATATCAGAATGGAGTATTTAGGATAAGGCCTTTCCACAGCAGTGCTGCACAGGATGAGATGACATGTAGGAAGGCAGCTTTTTTATAGCATATGATCTCTTTTGACCCAAACAACTAATCAGAGTTTTAGAGGTTTTGTATTTACCCTGGCTGGGGACTGACAAAGGGTCTTCACTGCAAATCTCTCTGCTTCATTTCCAGAGCAAAGAACCCACAAGGGACAGAGGTTTTCCTGATAGACCCCCTGCAAAAGCTCTCTGTGTGGGAGTTTATTTGGGTTTTTTGTTGGTTTGGGTTTTTTCACTCTATTGGGCCTAGGGTGCTACTTCAAAAAAAAAAAAACAACTAATGAATTGCTCCCTTCAGAGCAAAGGTGTTTGACAGGCTGTGCTGGGCATCATCAGGTGTCTTCTCCCAGCTCTCCATCCCACCTTCCAGCCAGAGGATACCCCAGGCAGCAAGTACCCAGCTCCACCTCCCTGTTGGGTGTGGCTGTGAGAATCCCCCTGCGAGGTGCAGCCCCAGCCTCCCACCTCTGCCTGGAATATGGACATGCTGAGTGTGCTCTTCCTTGTGACCCAACTGAAATGACCTCAGGTTACTGTGCCTGATCAACCAAGCAGTGTGTTTGCTCCCTCTGCTTCACTCTTTGCCTCTATACCTTCACTTATGTTATCCTATTATCCTCCATTGTTTTATTGTTTACATCAAAATACCAGTAACTTTTTCTTGCTGCTAAATATGAGCATTTTGGTTTTTAATACACTTGAGCTTTCCACATAGTATTTCACACAGGGCCCATGATTTCAGTGCTGACTGCAAGACAAAGCCATGCTATCCCACCTGTTTGAGTTCTGTTTTCTCCACAGCTCTGGGAATTTCCATTTCACTCATATTCACTCTCCCCAGCCATCCCGCATTTGGCCATATGATTGCTTTCCTCCTAGAACAGAGGGGACAGTCACTCAGCCTGCAGGTCATACCTAGATTATCTCTAATCACTGTGCAGCTTTGCTGACTGCAATCTCATTTCTTCTTTCAGAATGAGGGAAAAACCCTCAATGAAAAGACAGGCAGTCTTTTCATAGATACTTCTGAATTGGTCACAGAAAAAAAGGTTAAGGGCTCAATTCTTATTACCAGTCTCTCCAGTGGAAACACAGGGTGACTCCAGTAAAATCAGTGGGACTGCAGTGGTGTATCCAAGATCCAGAGCAAGACAGAGGTCTGGAAATAGGCTACTCTGAGCATTTCTTTTTATTAGACATCTCATCTCCTGCTTTATGAGTTATTTTGAAGGTTTACTGTATTCAAGCAGGAGTTCAGATTATGAACTTTAGTCGCTTATGGTTTATTCAATATTTTTAATAAAGTTTGAAAAGGTTCCCTTCCATCAAAGAATGTCCCCTTTGACAAATTAATTGAATTTGATTTTTTTTCATGGAGAATACAAACCAGTGTACTCCTTTGCCAGTTGTTTACAGGCAGCTTCATAGCACACAATAGAACAATTATTTTCTAAGTAAAAGAGCTGTGATCAGAAATGTTAATAAACTACTCAATACTGCAGAATCTTTTGCTTCCTTTAAAAAAAAAAAGCCACACAATAAAGACATATCAAGCCATTTTTAATATAATCTGCATACTTTCCAAATAACATAGTCAATGAAACAGTTGTCTTAAATGGCCTTCTTCACATTTACAGCTGTAACAGCTGCAGTAGCAGCTCTGTCAGGCTTGATTTTATTCAGTGTGCAGGATCAACATAAAATCTAGGCTGAAAATTAAAGGAAGTAAATGTCCCCCTGACAATCAAGAGAATGATTTTGGACCAAGAGTATTTCTGACCACAAGTCACTTTCAAAAGCAACTTTGTCATTTGTGCCTGGCCTTATCCCAGCAAGAACTATCATGATTTATTACATTTTCTATAGAACCAGGAGACCATTTATTAGCCCCAAGGTATTGTATTGAGCTTCAATTATGTAATATACATTATTCCACTGAATATCCAAAGCTTTGTAGAAAGTTTTAGTTCTGGAAAGAAATGTACAAGGTTCTCAAATGATTTCGAGGAAGATCAAACTCCCCCTTTTTTTGCTAGTTGAAAGAGGAAAGGTTCCTTCTTGATAGAAATCATGAATAATTTGAATAGATTTTTTTCTAAAGGAAAAGACCTCTTTTTTCTTTGAAAGCCATTGATGGCTTGGGATTCAAGTAAAAAAAGAATAAAAGAAGAAATAATAGTTTCTTGCTAGGATAGAACGCGATAGGTATGCTGCCAAATTAGTGAGATTTTAATTTAATTATAACTGAGGAGTGCATATGTGATTTGCCTGCTTGTGAGTGAGGAATGGGGGTCTCCCACACGTGGCAGAGGAGGGGCAGGTCCTCAGCCCTGCTAAGGCCCCCTTGGGGCTGGGTTTGCAGCTGGTGCATGACGCCCCCAGCCTGACTTTCTGTTGAGTGCTCTTCATGATTCAACAACACACACAGACCACTGATACCTCATCCAATCCCAGCCATCTGCATCTCCCAGGTTAACTGCCACTGAAGAACTGGTTAACTAGTTACCTGGTTGCCATAAAATAACTATTACTGGACTGCCATAAAATAACTAATAGCCAGTTATCTAGCATCACCCTCCTTCTATCATCCCTTAAGAGTTTGTTTAAAAAAACCCATAGATTTTAAAAAGCACTGACACCTAAATAAAAATTGATCAGCTCCAAGCAATTTCACCCTTCACAAGCCATTTTACATGATGGAAGGCTTCAGCTCCCAGTTCTCAGAGGCTTCTCCAGCTCTCAATCATGTGTGAATTTTCCTCTGCTCTCTGTCAACAGCAAAACGCAACAGATCCTGTAACCACCAGGTGAAAGTCAGTCCAGCTGTTGCTTCTGATTTTTCTTCTTTTTAAACTAATAACAAATACCCTGCCCCACACAATGCAAATACAACACATACATGCAACAGCTGTTCTGCTTCAGAGCAGCAAAGCCAGTTACTCCAAGGTATTCTCAGGAAATAGAAAAGCAATATTCCTGAGGCTGACAGATTTCTGAAATGATCTTTAATGTATGCTCGGTTTAACTGGTATTTTAGTAAAATGACTCTTTATGCCAGCTGAGAAGAAAGTAGAAAGTAAATCAACAAGCCTTTTTTCAGATAGACTTCAGTATCTCAAAAATTCCAGTGGTAATGTGCTGCCAAGGTTGCCCCCCCTGCTCATTACAAACCCCAAACCCACTTCTATCACTGGGTGAGACTACAGCTGATGCATAGGTGTGCTTGCATCTATGTTTTGCCCTCTGTGAGAGCAAGGAAAGAAGGTGATGGACAATGCATTTTAACCATAAACATGCCATCCCATGGTTATTTTTGCAGTATAAATGGGCTATGTAGTGTTGAGCTGCATTTGCATGTCATTCACCAATTCCACTCAGAGAAGCAGTTAAGCACCCTTATTTTTCACAGTAAGACAAAAGAAGCTGGATTCCTAGTTTATCTTAAAAAACGTGAACTGAAGTAAAATTGCATGTGCAAGCAGCACATTTATTGCATCAAGGGAAATAAGGCATCAAGCCAGAACCTGATCTTGTTTGCCACTATGTAAATGATGAGTAAGTCTGCTAGGGTCAGCAGAGCAGCAGAGTCACATGAGTCACAGCACAGTGCTCTTTGGAAAGATTGCTCCATGGCTAAATATACCACTACAGTCGCTTCAAGAAAAGCTCTGCGTCAACTTCGAATAAATGCTGGCAGTGACATCGAGCTCTGGGCACTCACAGAGCCAAAAGAATGAACAGGAATAACAAGTGGCCTTAAAAACATATTTAAGGAATAGAAGTTTTGTCTGCACAAGAGCTGAAGGATCTGACCTTTGGTAGAGAAAATCATCATTAGTCACCTAATTTTTCTGCCACACACATTTAGCTATTCTTCCAGTGGGTCTGGGGGGACATAGAAAGGTAGAAAAGACCACTAAACTCAACAGACCAATTTCATGCAAGTTACCATTCAGCTCTGTGAAAACATGGAGATTGTTTCACTATATTTGTTACCAGGCTTGTCCCAGCAAATGATGACTTGTTCCTCCCAGGGAAATGCAATAATGAATCTATTGTTATCAGTGAGTATGGGCAGCCACACTGACAGAAGCCAACCCAACACCACGTCCCTGTAATTAAGCAAAACAGTAATTCCAATGAATACTTTTATATCTCCATCTGATACACTCAGTGCTGAATCTGGAAAAATAAGAGCTCAATAAACCATAAAAGAAATGGCCTTTGATCTTTTCTTTTTTCAGTGGGGCCATAATTTAGTGCTATTACAACAGTAGTTTCAAGTAACCACAATTGCTTATCAACTGAATGTTTCAAATGCATTCTGTATCAACAAAGTCCTGAATTAGAAGAGATTTCATAATTCCTTATGAATTGCTCTCCTACCCAGTCTTTCCACTGGAAGCCTGATTAAATGAGTATTATTTCTTCTTAAGTGGTTTTACAGGTCGTTTATCTTAGATTTATGAGTATCAACCTACTTTAGAAGGTATTAGACAGCTTTAACGTTTGACACGTATTCTCTAAATCATTTACAGTGCTCTCCATTTGCACTAGACGATTGGTAATCTTCTCAATATTAGGTTTTATTGACAATGCACCATACAGAGTCCTTATTATATGGTAATGATTTAAGATAGGTGCAGGATTGGGAACTAATAAATCCAAAAGCTCATTTTTGATTGTTGACACAGAGCTGAGGAATAATGTGCATCTGTCTAAATCACTCTGTTTCTCAATACCATCACACACACACACACGTGTTTAACCTGCTCAGAACGCAATGCAGGGATGTGCAAACAGATCCCAATTCTTGCTTTGAGCCCAATGGATTCATGCTTAAAACCCTGTTTTTACTCAGAGAAGACCCCCAGCAGAAGTGAGGCTCCCCATGGTGTGGCAGCCACCTTTCAGCATGTGGGAGTAGCGGGGCTCATCCCGGCTGTCCTGGCTCCTGCCCAGCTCTCCCAGCTCCTCACTGGCTGCTGCTGCCCCAGCACAGCCCCAGCACACCTGAGTCACACCATGGTAAACATGGTGAGATCAAGCCTAGTGAGATCAAGCAGCATTTTGTCTGAGTAGGGATTTAGTAAAACTGAGATCACAGGCTTAAAAATCATCCTCATAATTTATATTTGGGAGACAGTACTGAAAGCTGACATATATAACAAAGACATACCTTCATGTAGCCCTACATAATAATAATTTCACAGAAATATTGGCATTGATAGTAACAGAATTCACTTGAATAATTGATCCCCCTACTTCAATAGAAGATCAGCCCCCATATCTATATTACTCACAGAAAATTAGAGTGGAAGATAAAAAAAATTAAAGTGAGAGGCTTTGGTAGCAAATGAACATATTTCCACTGAGTTGTACAGAATTAAAGTCTCATCTGCAACCCTGTCATCCAAAGGTATGCCTTTGAAATGCAGTCAGGAGATCTGTATCAGTCCTGCTTTTGTAGTATGTCACTGAAAATGGTTTCTGGGGCATCGGAACTGCATGATCCAGCAATTTGTTAAGCTGAAATGTGACATTTCAAAAGGAGGCTGGAATGGTCTCAGAGCAAAACCAACACAAAAATCTGCATCCCTCTCTTATCCAGACAGATGCCAGGTAAGAAAACTCTAATGAAACACTGGGGTTAGTGACAAAACTGCCCTGTGGCAGTTGCATACAGAAACTACCAACAGCAGTGAAGCACAGCAAAGGGGTGTCTTCCTCTCACCTTGTTCTTTCAGAAAACACCCCAAAATCCTCACTCAGGCTGGAGGCCTCTCAGGCTCACTCTTCTGTTTACAAATGAGTCAGTAACAGAGGAAGTGCTGCTATTAAACACTGAACCCCCCAAGCTCTAATCAATGTAAAATACCTCGTTTGAAGCAAAGCATTGCTGTTACCTTGTCTTACTTTGGCGAGAACAGGCACAGATTTACTGGAAAAATAAGGAGAAAAGAAAAATAAACCAAAACCAACATCCTCCCAAATCAGGGCTCCCTAGGGCCATACACACACTTCTGCCATCATCATAAGGGAGCACGTGCAGCCTCCCCACCTACCCATTAGCAGGCAATTTTCTAACACTCTGTCAAACAGCAGAATTATCACAAGTTTCATTTTCCTTACCAGTGGAGCTAACTGCATTTTGAAATGTGCTATCTACATATTTTTAAGCTTGTTTCATTCACTCTGTTCCTAAATCAGCAAAATTTAGCAATCTTCAACATCTCCCTGCCATGAGTGAAATTTCTTTTACTACTGGAAAGGAGGGAGAAGGTCAAGAAGGCTTGGGAAAATTTGTTAGCATGATCTGTAATATGAATTTGGCAGTAAAGAAATTGAGAACATTTCTTTGGAAAACAATCAAAGGGCAAAGTTTCCTCTCAGAGCTGCGTGGTAATTCACGACTTACATGCTCCAAGGAAACTTGCTGCTCTGATGATTAGAATAGCAAACTATTTGCTGTCTGCCTGACAGACCAAAGATGGTCATTTTTCCTCCATTTGTCAGTATCTTTCTGTCCAGGCAGGGCAACTTTGTGTGTCCCTTGACACACAGATGAACACTGAATGATGCATCTCTGCTCAGGAGGATTAATCCAAGTTACATATGGCACAAAAAGAAGTGACAAACAGTAACAGGGCATAAATGCTGGCTGAGTCTTGTAGAGACTGACAGATGCTTTCTCTTACCTGGGTCTCTGCTGCTCCTGCTGTATATGCAAAGTCAGTGTCTTCCTGGTTATCCACTCTCAGGACATACAAGCCACCAATACAGCTGAGGATCTTGAAAGCCACTGAGCTGAGGAAATTTGAGCCATTGGTATCCACTGCAGCTGGGGCTCACCAACAACACAAAAATGACAGTGAGAACTTATTGCCATTGAATAGTATTGTGGGCAGGAGCACAGCTGAGGACAAAAAAGGGCTGGGCAAACTCCTTCCATTTCAACCCATGGGTGCATACTCTGGCTCCACAAGTTTCTAAAGCACCAGTCCATGGCAGGAGTATGCCCTTAGGATGCCCTGTTCCTATGCTCTTTGCTATGCATCTCCCACAGCCAACTCCAAAGGTAGCAGCTTGGGATACTTGGATCCTGCTCTACCCAGATAAGACATTTTATATGCTACAATCAATACAATCATAAAAATAGACAAGAAAATTGTCTTGGCTGAAATTTAAAACATGTAAGATTCAAATGTCAAGGAAATGTTGTATGAAAGATCTTCAGAAATGGCTGGAAAGAGAGAAATGAAAACTTTGAGATATTCATGTAGACCAACCTCAGTGAAGGGAGGCAAAATCCTGCTGCCACCTTTGCAGTCACCAGAGGAACAGGATCACCTTGAAAGTGCTGAAAACAACCTCCAGAGGCTCCCACCATGAATGACCATGCACATCAGCATCCTGAAGTGATACAGCTCCACCAGCCTTTTTCCAGTAACACAGAAGTACCATGCTTATTTAGGAGAACAACTTTTTTGGACCATTCTTCCTCACAGCCTCCTGATGTCAAGGCCACAGGTCTCCCCACTTGTTCCCTCTACCCTGTCTGGTGGGGTGCTTGTAACAACTCACCTTTTCCTTTTCTGTTCTTTGAGACAGCTGCAGAAACATTCAAAAATGCATTAAAAATAAACAACTCCATCAGGCCTAGTGAATGAAGAATTGTGCATGAACAAACCTCCTGTTTAGTGCACCCTCTGTTGAGTCAAGGACAGCACAAGCTTTAGAGTAGCACTATTGCATTTAAAGCAGTTCACTGTGTAAAATGTCAGGTTGTTTCTACTCTGGAAATATTTTACATTCCGTTCTTTCTGCAGCATTACTAATCCCATGTCCTCTTTAAGCTCTGCATCTGAATGGGACTCGCAATTACATGAGTCACTGCAACTATCCTTTGAAATTTTTTTTTTGGTACATGTGATCTGAATCCACAACTGCTGGAGCCCAAAGCTTGCTCTGCACACTCAAAGTGCCACAACAAAATGGACTGAAATGCTCATTCCAAACGTTCAGTTTGGAGCTGCTCGTGGAAAGCAGTTCAGAGTTTTGTCACTGCTGTCACTTCCTTGTGAAGGATGGTGGAGAAGCAGAGGGCATTTCACCTTGAACACAGCCCTCTCTGGACTGCCAGCTGACAGAACTTGGTGGTTCTCTCTTCTACACCCTTCTGGGTCAGCCCAGGACCAAACCTGTACTCCAGAGGCTTTTCAGGTAAGTACAACACGCCCATCTGGATGAACATGTGTGAGTGGTCAGCTGGATCATGTGCTGAAGAGCCTGACTGAAACAGGCCAGTGCTGACTTTGCCCATGTTCTGTGGTCAGGTTGGCAGTGTAGGTTATTGAAGAAAATGTCTTATTCTCACTTATGAAAAACTGAATTTGAAGCCTACGCACAGTGGCTTTTCTAGGAAAACAATTTTTCCAGGAATGCCAGTTGCAATTTTAGGAAAGAAACAGTGTGGCAATTTTCAAATTCAAATCAAAATTCGGTGCAAAAGAAGAGAAGAAAAGCTTGAGAAGAAAAGGTCATGATAAAATACTATAAAACAGGTAAAAAACTGTCTTCTCTTTTTGTCTCCTCTCCCATCACTTTCAAGCCAGTTTCTTACTAGAAAAGCTGCTTTCCATCTAAACTTCCATCACACTGACAGTGTAATGAAGAAAAGCACTGCCTGAAAATAGAGCTTTTCTTTCACAGAGGATAATTACTAGTTGTGTGCTGTCTCATTATAAAATGCTAGTACAGACCAAGATTTTGCCATGAAGATGCTAAAAAGCATCAATATTATACCTTATATAGGAGAAACTATACTGTTTCATCTGTCCTCTGCCCCTGGAAAACCACCACTTCTCTGGCAGACAAGGTAGAACACAACATCTCTTCATTTCTACAAGATCTATCTGCTTTAAATTGAGAGCTCTGTAGGGTGGGAACCTGTTAAGAACTATGCTATGTATGTGCATTGTAAAGAACTTTGTTAGATCAACAGTGTGGCAAAAAACCCCAAAAAAACTCAAAGATAGTAATACCAAAGCCTCAAGTGTAGGTCCAAGGAATGACAGCATAATTATTTTTAGAGATGACTACAGCAGTAACTCAACATGACATGAGAGACTGGAGAAACAGCAAGCTTGATTTAAACCAATGGGAAAGCCAGGAATACAGAATGGAGACTGTTCCTAATGCACCATATTGCATCTGAACATTTTGTTCTTACCCATCTATCCAAAGCATGATGTTTTGCATTTCATATTAACATTCTGAAGACATTAAAGAATTCTTCAATTCGATGTTCATATGCTGTGTCAGAACTCACACTCTGACTGCTTAGAGAGATGCTATGTCTACCTTTTACTCATCTTCCCTCCCTCAGGCTCCTAACCATCCTCCTTCCCACTCCCAAAAAATCCCAGGGTCTGCTATTCTTTATTGGGAGCATTATTTAGTTGAGCAGAAAGTTGGTTACGAAAATGGTTTGTGGGATTTGGACTTCACTCTGGATTTCTGCACTACCTCAGCTGTTATGCATATGTACTAAGATTGACTGCTAACAAATCATCACAGTAATACTTGAGGTTCATATACTATTTTTCATCTTCAAAGCACTTTAAAATTTCCCAGAGGTTCGACAAAATCTGGGAGAGGGAGAAAGAGCTATGGGCAAAAGTCTTTGTTTAGCATTGGTCTTAATATAAACCATAGTTAGTCCCTTTCTGTTTAGCACTACAGCAGGAATGTTGCAGCCCTCAGATTTAGGTCTGAAGTGCTAAACAATGCTAAATTGCCAATAACACATTTTCACTAAAAAGTATTTTAAATACTCTTTGTCATATGGACAGCTCTCTTCAAAAGTTCTGTTCTCACCTTTGAGTTCAAAACTAGGGAAATGGTGACATTAGCATAATGTCTTGGGAGATGGATTTATATATCAAAATAAAGGACATTCTGATTTCAGAAACTTTCGTTAACAAAAAAATCATATTTCATAGGAATAAAATAACAAAGAACATAACCAGGAATCAAAATTTTTTTTGAAGACAAAACTAATAATGCTTCAATAATTCCTTCATTGTTCAAAGCAGAACAGTCAGCTTTTAACAGCTGAATGGAAGCTCTCACTAGTTTTCTGGCCAGCACTGGAAACAGCAATCAAGAGAACTTGGAAGTGAATCATTACAGGCCTTACTTCTCCTTATCACATACCAGGGGAAGAATTTTTCTTAGTGCATGAGACCAAGCAAAATGCTCTGTGCCTTCAACCAGTGAACCACTGGTTTGCAGGAGCTCTGTGCCCACACTGGGCACGCTCTCTGCAGAGCACACCCAGGCTCCTGGTGCCCAGGCACAGCTCCTGGGTGTTGTCTGCAGCTGTGGGACCACGTCCTGCTGGGCACATGGCAATGACCCTTCCAGCTGCACGCTCAGCCCTGTGCCCACCAGCCTTGAAAGTCAGGCAGCATCAAATCAGACCTTTTAGGAAAACTGCTACAAGCTGTTTTCTTCTTTGGACTGGCTGAGTCAGGCTTGCAAATTTTTTTCATTTACCACCATCAAAAAATGAGGATGAAATTAAACAAAATCTAACTTTCTACTTAGTGGTCAATAAATATGAAAATGCAATGAATAAAATACTCTGTTTCTCATGTATTCCACTAAACATGCAATCCAATCCAGCCTTTATGCTTCAAAGCATGACTTGTATTTCACATGCTTTCTAGGGCACAGAGTTCTGTGACACAACAAATACAGACTGCAAGTTTGAAACATAGATGTTCAACTGGTTCTTCTGAGGTCATTTATTTGGTTGGATTCCTTTTGAGCATGAAACATTTCTATAATGTCTGACAAAATATGGAAACATTCTCAGATGAAAGGATACATGCATTCCAGAAAATAATCCACTGAAATCTAAAGAACCTCTTCTTGGAATACTTAAGTGCAAACTCTTCAGTTATGCAATTTTAATATGGTGGAAAGAAAGAAGTGTAAGCTATTAAATTTTTTTTAAAGCATAGGAAGCAAATTAAAACAAAATAACATACATATTATTAATGAACAGCTACAGTGCAAGGTGCGTAATTACATGTTAATTAAATTCTCCCCTTATTATAGCTACAGTGCCTCAAAATAATGTTTTCCCTCTATGTATTTTCCTTGTAGCAACATTTCCTGAAAAAAACCATAGGTGTAAAGCAGAAACTGTTAAGTATTTCACAACTGGAAGAATAAAACTGCACCTTTTTTTTTTTTTTAAGTCAGAATTTAAAACTGTATTCAGAAATAAACTGAACTTCAACGTGTTTTAATTACCTGCCCTTCTGTTTATAATCTTCAACTTAAGTCTAAACTAAACAACAACGCTGGCAGAACACCATAAATTTGAGGAACTGGGATGAAATACTTCAAAGTAAATGTTAACAAAACCATTTTCCTCTATACAAAAGTAATTTGATTCAGGTAGTGAGCCAGCCTTTGTATGTGCCATCCCCTACTGCCCAATTCCTGCAAAACCCAGCATCACCTTTCTTATCTGGCTATTTAGGACTTTTCAATTTTTCTCTTCACCAAGTCTAAGCTTCTTCCTGCATTTGCAGCTTTTCTTTTAAGTCTGCCTGTAAAGCAAATCAGAAGAAAGAAGAGGTTATGATGGAGCTATCTTAGGGTGCACATTGTCTTTGTGGTCTTGACACAGAGTGGAGCAGCAAGGCAGCCATTATCCTCCACACCTTCCTGTTTTGCAGACAGACCGGTGTTGCCGTCTGTCCTTAGGCGATAGCGCGTTATCACATTGCCCTGCACCATTCCGATGGATGGCACGGCTGCCATGAGCAGGAAGGGATCTGGGACAGCCATTCCTCACCTAACCTTGTCTTGGAGATAAGCTAATTTTCCTCTATTCCCAGACAGCCTTTACCAATAGACACCAAATCAGAAAAATTGCTTTGGGACCGGGCTGTTCCTAGTGTTTGCCTTTGCTGCAGATGTTTGTTCTCTAGTGTAATGTGTTTTATTGAAACAGTGCTGGAATTAAAAAGCATTACTGAAAATGAACAATAAAAAACCGTATTTCTGTGATGCTGCTTGTCTGTCTTAATTACAAACACAATTATGAATATGCATCTCATTCTGGAAATCCAAACTGCTGTAGACATTGAGTGTTTAATTTGCAATGTAACATTTGTGGGGAAGGTACAGGGGTTGTGATGTATTCTAATGAAATCTTTGGCAGTGATAATGCATAGCAACCTCTGATTGTAGAGCACTTGGAAATGTGGGATCACTGGAAAAAGGGGCCACAAACACTGGTGTTTTATGGGTAACTTGTATATTTTTCAGTATGAGAATTGCTCACTGCAAAAAGACAAGAGACATGGAAAGAGTGCAATGACAGTATTTCTAAGAGTCATAAAGTTTTGTTCAAACAACTGGGACAGGCTGACAGGTCTTTTACAGACTCTACATAAACTGCTCCAAAACTCAGAGTTACACTCTTAATGGAATTCAGGTAATTTTGATAAAGCAAATGGATTTGTACCAGAAGCATGGATTTGTACCAGAAGCACTTGCAGTAACTTGACATTTTAGGAACTTTTGTGGCTTGCCAGTCCTAGAAATCCCTGTTAGTGCTATTCTGCAATATATCAATGGGTAACCACAGCTGAAAGGTTTTCAAAGTTCTCAGTAGCTCAGATTAGAACCAAAAGGCTGGAATTTGTCTCTCAACTTTTAATCTTTGGAAATGGTCTTCACCATATTCAATTCAAGAATCTACAAATACGTCTTCATCCCTTTATGTGATGTGTATACTTGGTTGCTGGAACAATGATCCTCTAGGCTAACAAAGATCCTCAACTCCCAGCCACTCCAGATGCCTTTTCTTCTCCAGTTTTTACACACCTCTGGCTCTGGTCCTACCTCTACTGAAAATCATCTGCCACCACACTTTGCTATGGCTGCTGCTGAGACCACTCAGTGTCAGCACTGTGATACCAGACCAAAAGTTATTTTCTAGACTCAATTAGTGCAACAGTTGCATTGTTAATGCCTATATTGAGACATAATGAAGATTGTGAAACTATATTTCACACATAACAAAGGACAGTATGAGTTTGATCATGAATCAGGTAAAAATCTAATTATAAGACTGCTTTGGAGGTCAAAAAACTGAGAAAACAGGTGAAAATGATACACTGGTGAAAGAATTAAAACCTGAGGGGAAATTATTTTTTTTGTATACAACCAGAGTTGCAAACAAACAAACAAACAAAAAAAAAACCAAAAAAAAAAAAAAGGCATTTTTCTCATCTGTGCAGTCTTGTAAAGAAAAAACCAAAAAACCTCCTAGCACTGATGTTAATGGCATGAAGGTCAAGTGAAAACCAGATATTTACTCTTTTCTATTGATAGGGACAGGAATGAGATAACACAGGCCAGAGATTCCCTCCCATTTCTAAAGACATGTTGAAATGGAATATGAACTCAAATAGGTTCATCTAATGATCTAATCTAGTCTAATTTATATAATAATTCATACAATAATTCTAATTCATATTTCCCACTGATGCATAGTACAAGCAAAGCAATTTACCAATACCATAGTATTTTCAGATAATATTAGGTATTTATTAAACTGCTGCTTAGTCAATAGTGTCTAATGTGCTGTATCTGAAGTTCAAAGTGCCCTATGCCACCTGGTTCTTGCCAGTAAGACCAAATTCCAGCAGCTCCTTGGTGCAAATCTGTCCTAGCAAATCTGTTCTTTGGCTTTCAATCATTTCCTGTTAATTCCAGTGACAGCAGCTTCCTTCTCTTCCATGAACCTCACAGAAAGAAATCATAGACTCCTCAGAGTCTGAAGACCACATACTGACAGCTGATCTGTTTCATTAAGGCAGCTCTTGTGTAGTCACACACCTACCAGACAAAGCCTAAAATTGGCATAAGTGAGTAATTTCTTACACAAATTGAAGGATGTGTGACATAGATGCATCTAACAATTTATATTAAGCACACATTGCATATACTCCAGTACAGCAGCTGGTCCTGAACCCCTAAGAAGGAATTTTATCACTGACATCACTGAGAGCAGGATTTGGCCTGTGTTTTTGACACATAGTAAGGCTGAAGATATATGTTGTCATATTATTGAGTATTTTTTATCTTATCATATGTAAGCTGACTAAACTAGGAGTTATTTATAGAGGCTAATTCCCATTTTTACAGCATATGGATGTGCTTTTTGCCAGCTTTAGCACAAACACAGTTTATATTCATTAAGACTGAGCTAGCTAATTAACCATAGACAGAATTAGTGAATAGCTTTCTAGTAATAGTACCTCAAGGTTGCCAATAATTTCATTTGGGATTTCACACACTGCAGACTTCTCCTCTTCAGCAGTGACACCAGCTACAGCCTCGGAAGATTCTGCCCCTGGACAGGGCTCTTGCAGGCAATCCCCCTGGTCAGTCCCCTAGCAGCAACCAGCCAGAGGAAACACTGAGTTAGAACATCCTCCTGTCCTCTCTGAGACCCAGCAGCACCAGCACGAAGAGAGGCAACAACACAGAGCTGCTTTTGGGAAGCACTGCCTTGACAGAGACCATCGTGGCTGTCTCACACTGCCCAGGCCAGGCAGACACATCCTCCCACAGGGTGAGAGCCCAGATGGGCTCACTCAAATAAATGTTCTCTGCTGACTCATTATTGCATTAAATGTCTTTTCATTCAATCTTGCAAGAGAATGCATGCTATGTTCTAGAGAATAAATGCCATCAGTGACTGGGATCCAATGGAAATTCATAGAAAAACAGCTTAAACACACCCCTCCCCCCTTGCCCCCAATAAACTAAAAGGAACAAAACTGTACCTGAGATTCTGTTGCTGAAGCTGAGGGGGAAAGTGCAGGTTGGTCAAGTTCAATCTCATCCTGGTAGTATTAAATAGAAAAAAAAAAAGAAAAAAGAAGAAAGTAATTTAGGTTTAATTATTGCTCAGAGGTTTCTTGCAGTTTTTTTAAATGGAAATGAAATGGTTGGCAAACAGCAAAAAACAATACCTTTTCTGTTACTATCCAGGTGCTCAGAACTGGAAAGCATTCTGAAAATGATTATAGATCAGCTTTAATTTCTAGTTGCATCTCAAGGGGCCCTCTTTATAATGCTTGGAAAGAACAGATGATTTTCATAATTTCATAACACTACAGCTTCTTACTCATGTGGATAATTACGTTTAGAAAACACAGTGCTTAGGTAACATTCTGTCTTCCCACTGCAAATTTGTCACTTCTGAATGGGGACACTGTTGCAGTTTGGAATTGCAGGGGAGTATCAAAGGAGTCAGTTGGAGTGAAGTTGCAGTGACACAAAATCAAATAAGGCCCTAAGGAAACTATTTTAATATGTAACTATAATTTAAGAGTTGCTAATGGTCCAAGTTTTGCTGCTTCTTCTTGTTGCTTTGCTGTGACCGTGGGAACCTCACTGCAGAGAGGGGGACCATGGGACCTGCAGCTCCAGGAATGCTCTGACAAGGGCATGGCTTTTCCCACCTGGAGCAGCTGGATGGAACACCAAGTCCACGCTCAGGTTCTCAGGAGTGATGCACAAGGCAGCCCTGTGTCCTCTAAAGGAAGAAGGTTTTGTGTCCTACTTTAAAAAAATGGATGACAGAAAACATATGTGCCAAATAGGGCGAAAAAAGGCATTAGTGGCCAAGCAAGGAGCAGGATACAGCACTGAAATGGTGTGTCTGGGGCCTCTGCAGGGGAAGTGCCCATCGAGAATACGAGGCAGATGTTCCAGTTCTGAGTCAGCGATTACAAACAGGATTTTGCTTGGATGGTGTAAGTAAACGACATTAATTCACATCAGGGTAATTGCAATTCCCATAAATTAATTTCCTCATACTTTTGAAATTCTAGCTAGGTTGATATTTGGGTCATTTAGTTACTTGCTACAGTTAACACGCTGAAAATATTAAAGCTTCTATACATCTGCAGAAGTGATAGCAACAACTGAAAATACAAAGTTAGACCTAGCCACTTCATTACAATAAAAATCTCTTTTGTAGTCCTAAAAGCTTTTCAGAACTTCTGTTTGGACTCTGTCACTACCACCAAGGTTCCCTGTTATGTGTGAGCTCAGTAAAGTAGGTAGATAGCATTAGCCCGTGTTTATAAGAACCTAACAGGCTGACAGAAAGATTTGCAGATTGTAACCGAGGAGAAAAACAGAGTTATAGAAGCATTTTCTTTTATCACTGTAATTCAAATTTTCAGCACTTTGTCAATGCCTACATACTCACAAAAGAAATAGTCAGAAAGTTTGTGCTTGGAATCAAAATGAAAAAACTGACTCAAACTGTATTTCTTTCAAAAACAAAGACACATTGTATTCAAATTCTAGTTTTTAAAAAACTAGAGCTTTTTTAATTTAGCAACTATCTCAATTTTCTTCCCTTATATTTTCTTATTAAAAATATTAGCTGAAGTGGATGACAATTCAAAATTACTTTCTGCTTCCTTAAAATAATATTTTTTGCTTAGTAACCTATTCACTAAAAATATATTTTTTATTTAGATTAAATTATCATTCCATTTATTTTCTCCAGTCCAAATTAAAAAAAAAATCAAATTATGTAATAAAAATAGACCATGTTTTTAGAATCAATTCCAAGCCAATCAAATACACTTTTGCTGCATGGATAAGATTTTTTAGAGGTTCTGTTTTTCTGAATAATATTTTTACTTCACTGCGTCTTTTTACAGAGAGCCATTCTTTACTCATCTGTTCCATGTCTAATAATAACTCTTGGATCATTAAGAAATAACTAAATTACAGCAGAACTAGTCTCTTTAATGAGCCATAATAGTCCCAACAGTCAGCCAAAAGTTTTTTTTAAAGACTGTGAAACTTCAGTGTAGAATATGAAGCTTTTTGTTTAGTAATAACAAGTTTATGAGCAGGACTACAGTTTACAGCCAAAATATAGTGACCTAAAAATGCCATTCTGCATTGCTCCCTTCTATACATTGTGTCCTTAACAAGTCCAGAGGAAAATTAGAACGAATGAATTGTGGTGAGAGCCCGAAGCCAACAAACGTATTTAAATGAATCCTTCTGATGCAATACTTTCCTTTAAAAAATACAATTAAGTCTTTGTGTTTCCTTTGAACAAAACATCATGTTTAATAGCACCAATGGCTCTGTAGTAAAATCTATTTAAAAACAGAGAAGCAGACACAGTAAGTTTTATACAGTTACAAAGGTTTTAAAAAAATGTTGCTAGTTTCTGAAGACTGAGTAAATTTATGGTGAATTACTTCCACTGACCTACATTAAAAACTTCACTCTCCTTTTTTTAATTCCTGAAGATTTGTCATTATGTGAGCATTATTCACTATGACAAAGATGTATTACTCAAAGTGTCCTCTTGAATCAATATAACTATCGAAATGTGAGGAACAGTTTGGCAAGATGATAATGCCTTAAAAATTAATTGGCAATATTTTCCTGCACACTGCGGTCCAGCGGGTCCACAGGAATTCAAACATCAAGACATTGTGAGGCAGTTGCACAAATGTAGCTGGCATATCAGTGTCAGCTGCTCTGAAAGAGACTGAAAGGACAATTAGGTGCACTATTCTTACCAGTTCTGAGGTGAGGTGGGGTGCCAGGAGGCCGCTGGGCCGGGAAGTCAGCACAGCTTGACATGGGCTGATGGGTCAGCAGCACCTCCCCAGCCCAGGGCACCAGCCTGGCTGAGAGCAGACACTGCTCTCAGAGCACAGCCCCGTGCCACAGCCCTGCTCTGCAATTCTTACTGCTACAAGTCTGCATACAGGCAGGTTTGTATAAAAAGCGCTGTGTTGTTCTGTACATAAACTCATACACTTTTCTTGTTGTTGAGAGGTAGCAAATTGCCTTTTTACAAATGTAGGCAGAGAAAAGACAGTAAGATAGTACAGAGGGAAATTTCTACAACAGAATGATAACAGGAAAGAAGATTGGTAAAGCGTTCTAATAGATGAATTCCACAGATGTGGTAGTTATAATAAAATTAGCTTTGCATAACTTACCAATATACCATTGCATTTTCTCCCTGATGTTATCTCTTACTTAAATTAATTTTTCTTAAGTTACTATTATTACAGATTTTATCCATTCTGTATTTTATTATTTAAAGTTTCTGTGGCATATAACAAGCCCTGGCTGATAGTGTTACTTTTAATAATACATATAAGAGGTTTTAGTATTATAGAAATGGCTGCTGGGAATATCTTAATAGTCATAGCACAGAATGTCTGCTCTCAAAATACTATGTAGATTAAAACTAGCTATTTACTTACACTCTAATTCAAGGCATTGAAAAGGTTTGCAGTATTTATGTATGTGGTATGAAGGGGAACAATCTACTCCAGGAATAAATATCAGAGTTTGGGAATTAGCAAAGCTAAGGTCAAGGTCAGTTTGGCTTTACTAACATGCTTACTGAAAATGAGAATTCAGAGTTTATGTTTACTTATTTCATAAACGAGAAAAAAGACTGAGGGGGTGATGCATTTGCCTCTTTGATAGAAAGCTTTTGTACCACAGAAATATTTTAAAACCAAATTCTCAGCTTGATATTACCTGAAATTCTTACTCCTTTCTACACAGTCTTAACATAAATTCTCTGCAGCTAAACTTACCAAACACAGGAAAAGAATTATTTATAAGGATTGGAAAAAAGATCCCACGTTCAACATGGACCATTTCTAAAGTCTCATAACATCTTTCCAAGCCTTTCAATGGATATAGGTTTGATTTATATGAAGGGCAGATGAATTTCAAAAAGGGAGTTCTTTGTGCATTATTCTTTATATTCAAATCACCTGTGCAGTTTTTACTTGTATGCCATGGGACCTTATCCTACCAGAGGCCTGCACAGATTTCTCTCATATGTATGTGAGCTTTGCTATCAAACAAACTCTGTAATACAGAGGATTTACAGAATTTACATTAGTTTGCTATTCATGCTAAACATGGTGGGCCCCACACCTACAAATGTGCTGAATTTCAGCTGCTGCAATAAAAGGCACTTACAAGAGGTGGTTTGTTGGATGCCTGTATTTCATGTGGTTGAATTTGAATGAATACCTAATGGACAGAGATGCACTGACTCAAACCAGCCTGCTTTTTTTAATCCCTCCCCTTTTACCTGCCAGCATATGCAAACTCAACAAATCCACCCCACCTGCCTGCGGAGGCATCGCCCACGAGCGTTCCCACAGGAGGTTCCTGGGAGCTGCTGATAGCTCTACAAACACATCTGCCATCCTCTTCTGCAGCAACTGAGTACACGAGGTCCAAAGGATTTTACAAAGCACTCAAAAACTTAATCCAGATACCTGATCTCTGTGGTGTGACTGAGGTGGCGGAGCTTCCTCCTGCACACCCTCACTACACACATTTGTATTAATATTAAAAGTAGAATTAAGATCAATGAGGGCCTAAAACTCTGCCTCTGAAGGATGTCCCTGGCTGCTAATGATGCACATGGAAATTCTGTGTGCGTGTTCCTGGGCAAGAGTTTTCAAACCACTACTCCTAAAAGAAACAGGGGTTCAGTGAGTCAAAGGTAGGCTTTATGCTCTTATTCCTGCATTTCAAAAATCCAAGTCAATATGTTCTAAAAGAGTTTTCCATGTTTCTGATCTGTGATGTGAATCGACTTTGCTGACAATACATTAGTAAAGAATCTAGTCTAAAATAGCTATTTGAAGCAATTTGGTGCCTACATTGACAAAACAGGATCTCCTCCTCCCCCCAGGAAGCTGTAAATCAGTCAGTGACATCTGGCCTCAAGGACATCAGAGTCATCTGAAATGTGGTAATTTATATTAATGAACATCAATATTAATTTTTAAATAAAAAGAATTTGCTACTGCCATTATGTTTACATAAGAAATATTATTTATAGCTTGTGTTCCTCCTTTCCTACATTTCGCCCATAAATTACTGTAAGGAAACACAATGTCACAGTTATAAATATTTTTCCTTGGAGTTAAAGCTTTTACATATCCTCTTACTGTTTTCAGTAACTACATGAGGACAACCAGGATTTTCTTGCTACTCCAGGAGCTGCTGCCAATTTTAATGCTTGACTGAGTAGAAAAGGGTGCTTCTACAAAAACAACCAAAGCCTTCATCTCCAGAGATATCTTAATGCAGAGTGTCCTTAATGCCTAGATTCTGTAAGAATCTATCTTAACATACCAGGAAAAAAACCCAACAATAAAACCCCCTGATTTTACTAGGCTGCAGTTGTCTTCTACTGCTTTCACCAAGCTTCCAGTTATTGCTGCCAATTTGCAGATTATTTAGAAAGACAAAATAAAAGACAAAAAATCCCAGCTGGCTTTAATGCTGAGGACACATCACTGAATGATTCACCTTGGAATGGTCACTCTAAATTCACATTGCATTTAGCATTGCCAAATCTCCCAGAGTTATGGGATTACAAGAGAATCTCAGCTTTCATTTAAAAATAAAGTTAGCTCTTATGGTTGCAGAGGAAAGATTGAAAACATGAATCTTAAAAGCTAAAAAACTAGACAGCAAGGAAAAAGAACCAAACAATTATTTTTAAGAAACTTATTATTTTTTGGGATACCTCTCATCATTCTAAATACTCAAGGCTAACATAACCCTTTAAAAAATATGTACAGATTTTCAGGAGGGGTGAACAATTTTGGTTTCTTTGTTCTTGAAAGTGCAACTCTTGCATGTCTGGACTCTTCAAAGTATGAACTCCCCCCTTTCCACTTCAAGGGGCTATGGAACAAGCCATGGAAAGCAAAGAACAACCAGCTCCTATATTGGCCACACAATCATAATCAACAGGGATCTAAAGTCATTTAAAAAATAAACAAAAAAACACCACAAGCACCGTTCCCACAGGAACCACCTATCTAGAGCTACAAATGGTTTTTAAAAATGAAGGCCCTTTTATTACTCATATGATCACATCTGAAAACCACAAAAATAACTTCTGTTGAACCCAATGAAAAACAGGCAGTGGCATCCACCTTTATCAGGCTGGAGCTTTAAACTTGTTGTGCATCTTTTTTACCACATTACTTTATCAGTAAAGAACCAATATGAATGCTGAAAACATTATGATAAAAACGTGAAACAAAATTTGGCCAGGGGCATCTCTGCACCTCTTTCAGGGACCAGGCTTCAAACATTTTATAAATACTGCAATTCCATACTCTCAGAAAACCAATTTGCATGAGAGCACGTGCCTTTGGCAACGAAATGGCCTATAAGAATTAAATTGCTTGGGGGGCTGGTATTCATCACACCTGCTTTAGGGGCTCAGTCAACCCCCTAAACCTCTGCTTGCAGGAAGTGCAAAGACAATTGCCTCTCCTGAGAGACAGTCAACTAAGATAAATTAAGAACCTAAAAATTCCTTAATGTACCTGCCCTGGACTGCAGCAAGCACAGCCTGCTCTCTGGCCTTTTCCCAAGGGGAACCTAGGAAAGCTCACTCGGAGTCCCTGGTTTGCCTGGTGTAAGAAGCATGAAATATTCCCTTTTTTATTCAAATGGTCACTGTAGGAACTCAGAGATGATTACCAGCACCACGTGTTCCTCCTGCACCCTGAGTGTCTAGGGAAACAGTCAGACAGCTGTTGGCAGTATCCTGGACTGTTATTTACAGGTGTTACATCCGAGATGCAGCAATATCTCACCAACTCTTACTGTTCCACAGGGCTTTAGGTCAGCCTCAGGACTTCCAAAAAAAGCCTGCTAATGTAGACATGCCTGTTTCCAGCATGTGTGAATCTCCAGTGTGTCTCAGGCTCTGCACACACCAGTTCAGAGCAGCCTGTGTGCCCCTGCAGCTGAGCACCACCAAACTTCTCTCAGTTCAGCAGGCACACTTCAGGCTTTACCTAAACAGGAAAAAAAGGCACCAAGATTCCAAAAACCTAGGAAAACTAAATCCCTCCACTTTTTAGAACAAAAAGGGCTAGAGAAGAGCCCAGGGGCGCCTGCAGAGAGCAGAAAAATAGCATTTTGCTGTTGGCACAGTGAAGGGCAGTCACTGCCTGATGCTGGAAAGAGGTCCCACCTCCTGCCTTTGTCTGCCACTGCTCTTGGACAGCCTTCCCTTTCTACCCACTTCCTCTGAAATCAGCGTTTTCTCCACACAAGACTGGTCATGGACAAGCCCCTCACACAACTGTCCTGTGCTCTGCACGCTCTCTCAGCACCAAATGCCAGATGAACAAGCTCTCTCCAAACTCCTCTCAGTCATTAGGTGCATTAGATGTGGATAGGCTTGTCTGTATTGATTCACCCCCAGCTGATGCTACAGAAAATAGCTGCACTAACATTTAAAAGGTTGCTTTAAAAAAACCCCAAACCAACACAACCCAAGGAATATTGATCCAGTGCTAAAAGGGGGAAGAAACTGCTCACATAATTTCAAAAATACAATATAGATTTTTTTAAAGAAAAAATGCCACATTAGAAAACTGCAGAATATATGGCCACATAAAAATGGGGAGCTTGTGTTCTTTGTTATTAGACCTAAAACATAAGATCTTTGCCTGAGTGTGTAAGTTTCTGTTAAAACAACAATTTGTCCTGTGGACTGTAAATTCAATTACTGTTTTTATTGGAATCACATTTTGCTTTGGAAACAATCATGCAGAAAAACAACCAGTAACTTAGACATCTTAAAAACATCTCAGAACAGGCATGGCTCTGAGAACAGATCGGTTATGGTAATTCTTCCACTGTGAACTGCAAGGTTTTTTAAATCCATTTCCATATTTTTAATTAACACCTAGTTAAAAAAAATAATCTTACTGTAGGTCATTTTAATCACAAATGGGAAAACAAATTTGTTTTATCAGAAAATGGATTCAACACTATTTTAGGGACTTATTTTTCATGTTTTTATCATAAAAATTAAGCCATTAGCATATATTTCCCAATGTAGGAATGCAGAAGCAAGCCAGCTCTCTGAAATTTCAGAGTTACAGTTTTCAGTCACCTCTCAATGTGAAACTAGTCTATTTTAACACCAGAATATTTGATCAGCACACACAAACCCTCCACATAAGTCTAAGGTATCGGTGCTTCTTTACAACTCTATTTCTATGGAATTTCAATCAGCAGAGTTGTAACCACGGCCTGTTAGTCTAAAGAAACCCTCCCTTCCTTATATGATTTTGTGCCCCAATATAAAGAGGTTCTCTCATTACATATGTGTTCATAAATCTGTTTATGCTGCATCTCCGTGTGTGTGCCTGTGTTTGTTTTAACTCTCCCTTAGAATCCTGTCATTCACGTTAGATAAAAACGCAGCTGTGGGTAAGGGCAGGGTTGGTCTGTGAATGCAGGAGTTAAACAAAGCCTTGCCTCAGCACAGCTTGGCTAGGTGGGTGATTTGAAATCTAGTAAAGCTTCCCCTTGGTAAACTGCCAAAGCCAACCACACCTTGGATGATGTGAGGTTGTTTTTGAGAAGGTAACTTCTCCTTGCAGATTATCTCCTCCCACTTCAACTTGGAAGGTTTCTGAGAACAGTCATTTCCATTTCTGTTGGGGCATGAAATGGTTTCTGCTGAAAAATAGCATAAATCTCATTCTGCTTTGACTTGTTAGGAAGCTCATGACAAATCACATAATCCAATGTGGATTTTTAGAATTTGTTTCAACAATGCATGGGAAGAAACAAACATTTCTACTGAATAATTTCTCTCCAATTAAAAAAAACAAATTAAAAACAGTCTCTTAACTCCTTATCCCTTATAAACTCTGTTTACTACATCTTATAGAAAATCACCATACTCACAAGTAACAGAACTAACAAAAATCTAACATTTGGTCAAAGATTTCCACAATCATACAGAATTGTATCATCACTCAGAACAGAGAGCAAACACTTTCAGCTCTGGAGTGACAATCTAGAGCCAGCCATAGAATAAGTGAAGATAAAGGGTATTGCATTGAGTTGTACACTGCAGCCTTTCCTCTCCTCCCCTTGTGCTTTGTCTCTCTGAGAAACTCTGTTCTACAAAAATAGGCAAAGAACACATGACCACAAAGTTTGCACGCAGTTTGCCTGATGAGATAAAGACAATGTGTCAGCTTTTGATGGGAAAAAATGAAGCAATGATGCCAAAGGGTTTTATTTATTCCTTTCAGCAGCACCTTTTCCTTGGCAGCTTTCCTAAATAGCAATGTCATAAATACCTAGAGGGAGCAAGCACCCAATGGCAGCATCTTCTCTTGAGAATGCAGAGCCATTCCCAGAAACATGACATCTCCTACTCTGAAGCTGCTGTCTTTTGATCTAACCCTTAGAAGAAAGCACTCAGCAGGAAAATCCAATGTGTCTGGATTGCCAAGGAGAGAAGTGGAGGAGAAGATAGGAAAATCACTAATCGCTGGGAAGCTTGGCTAGCAGCACAGAGAAAGGCAGGCTGGATGAGGACACAGGACTTCATTTGGTGCTGTGGAAGAAAAGAGCAAGAGTGATGGGAAGCAGCAACCACATCCCATGGGCAGAGGAGAGGCAGTAAGGCTGAGCATAACCCAGAGATCAGATCAAAGGTCTCACACTGAAGACTCCTGGAGGTGGGCCCCATTAACTTCCTCACCTACATTAAGCTTCTTCCCTCCAATAGTCCCTTGCTCCATTGAGACAAAATGTCACATATCTCAGTCCTTCTATGATGCCATTTTCCATTTTGGTCTTAAAAATGGGCAGAATGTGAAGCAATTCTCACCACTGTCACTGGGTTTGTGCTTTTATGTTGGCCAGAAATATTGACCCCTGCATGGAAAAACAGTCCACACACACACACACACACATATATACATATGTAACTGCTAATTTGCATATATATAGGAAAGGACTGAAAAATAAAATTACAAAAAGGCTTTTAAAGAGGGAGTCGATACCAAGAGCTGAAAACAAAAATGACAGTATTTCCACATTTATAGGACTGACTGGTTTAAGAGTTCTTTACAGGTGTCCATTGTATCATGTATACCCTTATAAGTCATACTGGATGCACAGCTCCATATGGAAGAAACAGAGTTGATAGGAGGTACCTTTGAAAAACTTGGCCCCAGAACCAGAGACAGGTTATTTTTCCATGACAACAAGTAATAGATATATTTCTCTCTCCGTGCTAAATTAGTCTCAAAGCAACACCCTCCATCAGAGAAAGACCTTGAGGTGCTCTTATAATACAAGTGAATGACAAATGGAGCACTTTAACTGGATTTTTAACAGCCCTAAAATTATTAAAATTGTGAACTTTAAATAATTATATTTCAACCAGTGTTTTACTAGTTCTCTCCCTACCTTCTCTGATTTTAATTTTCTCACTTGTCAGCGTGCCTTGGCAGTGAGAACAAGAAAGACCTCAAACCTTTGCTGATTGCCTTCCATACAATCTGATTTCTATAAATTAGAAGTTGCTGATGGGAAAGCAGACAGCACTACCCTTTGATCAAGATACACATCTTGATCTCTTTTATCATTTTTTAAAAAAACAATAATATTACAACAAAAAAAAAATCATCATACAAGCTTTTCGATCAAAGTGTGTCACTGTCTGCTTCCCAGTCGACATACTGCCAGTAAATTGGCGCGGTGCCCGGAATGCGCAGGCAGCAGCTGGTGGGTTTGATTACCATCTGTATAGCCACTAGTGTAGAAAATATTATGTCTCCATCTAGTGGGCATCTGCAGTTTACAGGAAATTTCAAAATGGGTTGGAGCAGACTTCCGTGGGCGGCGGGAGCTTCACGCGACTCCCCAGCAGCAGAACTGGGCTATCTGAAACACGGAGGGCTTTGGAGCCCCGCCCCAGTTCCATCCCTCTGCTGGCACCTGTCCTTGAAATAATGTTTTCTGCAGAGGTATTCATAGAACAACTATTTCTGTTCTCACAACAAACCACCTCTTCCCAGTGCTCTGCAGCACCCTGGAAGCCTTGGTGGCCAAAATCTGAAATGTAAAAGAGGTTACAGGAAACGGAACGTGAGAGCAAGGATGCCATTAATGACCAGAACTCCTGAAATAAAAATAAGGAATGAGATAAATATGCCTAGACAATGTTCCCCTTTATATTAAAATAATACAAACTGCCCCCCAACTACTTAATGGCAGAACAGGTAAAATGTCGATTAACTCTCTCGTATAGTTTCTGATAACATCCTTGACTGAAGAGCAATAGGGGTAACACAAGATACACAAGCCTGTTTATCAGGAGAGTGCCAAGGAAACAGTCTTGGAACACAGATTTTAGAATCCATGTGGCCACCCAAAGGAGAAACTGAGGCACGAGCCACACTACGACAGCTCTCACAACAGTCACAGGACTAGAACAAACAGTTAATAAAGATAAATTCTACTCCACTCATTACACCTTGCTCCTTTTCATCGATTTCCATCCTTTTTGACAACTACTCCACCAGCAATGTACTGACTGGGCATATTTTATGCACAGCCATCTACTGTGAAAACCGTATCCTAATGAAGAATATCAGTACAGCAAAATGAAATAAAAACCAACAAGATCATACTATTGATTTTCTCCATCCACACAGACCAGACCTAAATTCCCTTAGCTTGAGAAATCAGTTGAGATAACTCTCCAACACAGCATGATTACATTTCATTTAATGACTTTTCTGAATGCACGATAGGTCCTGTAACAACTCCTCTTGTTTTTCTGAGTATCTTTTAATAAAGTTGTCCTAAATGTGTTTTGATTTGACACTTAAACTGGTTACAGTAAAGCATTTTTTATTTTTATCATACATTTTGTTACATTAGAGGTGAGTATTACATTATAAATAATTCATTCAAAGGAGCTTCAGTTTAACAGCACCTAATAGACACAGTCACTTAAGGCAGCACACTGGCAAATTCCAGCTTTAAATCAGAAGCTGATCTTTCTTCACATAAAAAAATGAAACTTCTCAGAAGAAAGCATCAGTTTTAAGAAACTCAGGCGTAAGCACTTAAAAATGAAGTCAGTGTGTGCCAACTACTGACTTTTGTACTAATTTATTATATTGCTTGTTTGTGCAGGAAGGGGATGAGATTTGTTTCAACAGAAACTAGAAGAATTAGAAACGACTGTTGCTCCCTCAACAATTTGCTGTGATAGAAGCTTTATTTTTCAGGTCAGCGCTCTCCATTTTTGATTGCTCAATGGGAGTGCCACAATGGCTAAAAAAAGAATGCTCTGAAACTTCAGGAAATAGAAACTGCTGACTACCTGGTGAAGGAATAATGATTTATAATATATGAATAGGGGCAATAATTGGATAGCAGGCTGTACTCAAAGAAGCCTTAATTCACAGATCTGACATCAGAAAGTCATAATCCATCGATCTAGCATAAGAATGATGGATTATGACTTTTTGAGAACATGTAGATATGTCAGCTTCATGAGCATTCCGGGAACCGTAGTCCAAATTGTTTTACTGAGATCATTTGAACAACTGCAGCTTTTTCCAATAAACTGATGCACTAATATTTTGAAATATAAAAGTTCTGTTGTTTTTTTTTTTAATCCTAAAAATCCTCCAACTAAATATCACAGGTTGCCATAACTTGAGATTGAAGATTTCTTTTTTTTAATTGCTTAGAAGTTGTGTGATTTTCTAACAGACATGACAAGTAGTTTAAAACCTAATTGCTTTTTATGTCAAAAAAGTTTCCTATTCGAGTTTGGAGGCAAAATAAACAAGGTGTTTTCTTTCAGGAAAGAATTGACATATTCTATGCATGTTCCCCCCCGGTCTACTTTAGAAAAAGTTATTATGTGGAATTAGATAGAATCCTTTATGAAAAGAAATAATACTCTTGCAATACTTGAATACCTAGAGGTTGAAATATATTTTTTATAGAGAAGCTTTTGACATTTTAAATTTAAAAAAGGACAGTTGGAACTTCACTATCCTCATTAAAAAAAAACAAAAAAACAAACATGGGCTAAGGTTATTGAATAAAATATTCACAAAAGTTCCAGAGATCATTTCCTTGAGCACTGCATACTTATTTAAACGTAAACCAAGATTTCATTCATAAAATTCCATTGCAAAATCTTCCACTGGCTTTTCCCCATTACAATTAAGTGAAAACACCTCTCAATTAACAACTGTGACATTAGACTAATTCAGGGGCTCAGATGCGTAAGACCTCTTCCAAAAATGCTTTCTGCTTCAGTGAAGTGTTGAGAATAAAAAGAAATCTAAAACATTAAATCCAAAATATTACTAAGTATTTTCAATGTATACTCATATTAAAACTATAAAAAACCTGTGACTAAAACATCTTCCAAAGGTATAAGAACTTTATGTTATACAAGTAACAAGGGCTAAAGGGCAAAAGAAACAAACCAAACCAAGCCAGGGTTGCATATGCCCTTATTTTTTTTCTGGAAGTTCATTTGTCGGGGAGGTTGAGTTTCTCCTTCTCTAGTTTTTCTCACCTTATTTTCTTTCTTACTCACAAAATGTTCTAATGGGGGCTTATTAATAAAGGAACTACTTAGGTGAAGTTTTTATTTGATACCCCCTCCCCCTTTGATCTGTTACTGAATAAAGGTACCACAGAGAAAATGTCACAGGGCTCTTTTATAATGGCTGAAATAATTTCTTTCACTAAGTCCTATGTATACATTAAGTAAAGACATCCTGGGTCCAGTGTCAACCCAGATTTCAAAGCAAACAATAACAACAAGACCAAAGGAAGGGAAAAAGCTGCAGGAAAAAAGAATGCACTTTTTAGAGCAGACAGAAGTGATTTACTTCCTTTTGACAACTAAATATTAAATGGCTAATAAAAAAATCACTGCCATGTTCCACAAACTCCTTCCTCTAAACACACCTAACATTCATAAAAGTCTCACATAAAGGAATCACATCACTGAAAAGCAACTACTTCTTTAAAAGAGCCTTAAGCAACAATCACACTGCACAACTGACCAAAAGAGAGGGCACCTCATGCCATTAACTTTTCCGGGGAACTACCATTGGCAGGCTGTAATTACTCACTTGAAGGCAGTCATGAGGACACCATGCCCAACTGTTCTCTGCCTGTGATTTATATGCCTGAGGTAATGACCAGTGGCCAGAATATCAGTGTGGCAGTTCCCTTCAAAGAGCCCATTGTGCAGCACCAAACTGGTTCACTATTACTTCATCGCCAAACCATCTTCTACCTGCATTTTCCTTGGATCCTTTTCCACCTAAGTATTCATCCAGCTCAACTCATTAAGCTCATGCCATTGAATGAGATCAAGCAGGAGGATGGCTACAACCTTTCCAGACTGAAAAAGACTAAACCCTTCGGACTGCATGCAGGGGAAGACATTGAGCATCTCCCAATTCCTCCAAATATTTGGAAGTGTGCATTAGTCCTACCCCTTTCTCTTGTAATTAAACTGCTTGTTTCCTTTCTTCGTCTCCACTGACACCACTAACTCATTTAATGTATGTTATGAAGCACCAGTCAGATGTTAAGTTTCTGCCTTTAATGATGTGTGCTTGAACCAATGACCTTGAAGTGCAAGGCACAATAGCTCTTTACCATTCCCTCAACAGCCAGGCCTTTATTCATCAAGTTTATAAGCAAAACCTGTGTGCAAAAGGAACACTTACTCACTATTATGGTCATTCTGCTGGGGCTGTACATTGAACTGAAAGAATATGAGTTATAAAGTGCATGGGTTAGTAAAATTTAAATCAAGCAAATGTTTAATACTGAGCCATTTCATCTTTTTCCAAAGTTCAGCAAATTTAATACAAAGCATTGAAATTGCACTTCAAGCCCTAAGGCTTGCAATGTTGGAGCCTGCCTGATTAACATAATTAAAAGAATAGCATAACTCAAAATTTAGTAAATAATTAAATATGTGCAGACCTATTGTTTATTTCCAACTGATAGCATGCTTCTACCTAAAAAATTGCACTGCTTCATAGCTGACAAGTTGCTAGAGCACATCCCCTTTTTCTTGCTGTGCATATGATTCAAAAAGCAGAGGTTAAACACAGAAATTAAAAAAAAAGGGGGGGGAATTCTATTTTTGGTCACAGTGGTGCTTAGTTTTTTCCTCTCTTTTTTTTACAATAAGCAGGTGTTGCTGAAGAGGTGAAAAGACTCATGGTAGGAGGACATTGAGCTTGAGAAGGGTAGGAAAATGCTTCCTTGGAAAGAATTGTCCTCCCCTTCCACAATCACTACATATCTTGTATTGCATTTTCCTACCTTAGCCAAGATCCGGCTTGCAGGATAAGCCAAATTATATCCATTAGATAACTGGACGTACACAGCTTGTGAGACCTGATCCAGAGGACTGCTCAACAAGGGCAAAGCTGACAATTTTATGTGGCATAAAATTCCTGCCTTACACAGTGCTTGTGAGCCACACTCACACCTGCATGGCCACAGAGGGCTCCCAGAGGTCAGAGAGACAGATTTTATGGGATGGAAATCTTATTTTCTTGACCCTGAAACCACAGAAAAAGTGCTTACTTTTTCTGCAAATGTTGCCTGCTTATCTTCATTCTCTCCTGCAACAATTCTGCCTTCTCCTTCAACCACCACACTGATCAGCAGCCCCTCCCAACATATGAGGTGGAAAGCCAACGACAAAATTAAAACAAGTTGGCAAATGTACCTGTATATACATATTTCATGTTAGCACAGTTATGCTTCAGAAATTATGGCAACAGCAATAGAATTCTGCTGCTGTGATCATGGATAATCAAAGCAAGTGAAAAAAAAAGCCAGTGCTGAAATATTTTCAAAGGTATGAAAGTCTTTACTGTTGTGTAATTTAAATTTACTTGCCATCACTTGAAATTTCCTTTCGTCTGCGTGATTAGAATTTAAATGTTCCCAAAGTACATTAACAAATATAATTCCCGTTGTATTGCAGATATACTGCAGCAACCTCCTCTTAATGCTGAACACTAACTAGGCTCCTTAATTCACTACAGAAAACACAAAGCACAATTAGTTAAATGTTTTCAAATGAAGTCTTATTTGGGAATGACCCACAAGATGAACCAATACAGCATTTTCTACTCTACTTACACATACACACATACAACCACACATCACAAAGTTGTAGTAGTATTTTCTACAGCTGTAAATATGGGATGTTTGCATTAGGGAGAGTGTTTTTAATGTAACAGTTTTCAGTTTGAGGCCAAATTTTGCACATTACACACCATGGTAATATACTGTTTATTTTCCATACAATCCTAGCAGTTCCCCTGAAATTACTTGGGGCACAGTGTATTGAGGAAACATGAACTGAATGGTAAGTCTTAGAAGCTCACTCAAAATGTTATACTCGACAACAGTAACAGAAGGACAGACCTTACAGCAATGAGGTAATAGTAACAGAAGGACAGACCTTGCAAGCCTTCTCATGCAATATCGCATGAAAAATTTGTCTAAGTCACCATCCCAAATTCTTTAATTTTCAAATTCAAGATATTTTTGATGAATAGAAATTACTGTTCCCTGAAGACAGAGTTCCAGAGCACATTAATGTCACATCAAAGATTTTATGCAGCCTGAGTAAATTGGATCTTAACTGGGAAGTAGTTGACAGTCAACCTGAAAGCCAGGTAAACATGAAGCTGCAACACCCTGCTGAAACACAACTATTTATTGTAGCATTGGTCAAGTTCAGTGTACTTTTCATGAGCAGCTTTAATTTTTCCCCACCATACTGATCTTATCAGATGTAACAGGCAGAATCCTCTAAATAGCACAAATCTATAAAAATGACCTTTTATATAACTGAATTCCATAGAGCAGGGTTTAGTTTGTTAAGTCATGCTACCTTTTCATTACTCTTTGTCCATTCTTCTCCAATTGATTTGGTGGAAGGAGAAAATGAAAATTTAAAAAATCAAATTCTGTATGTCTGTATAGGTTAGAGCTATTGGTACCTATCTGATTGAGCAATTTATTTTGCTACTAAAATTGCTAGTATGTTAACAGATAAATGTTAAGGAAGAAAGCAGATTTGTCTTCTTAATTGTATTGGCTCACTACAAAATGAAACAAAACCAACTCATGTTATGGTCTGCAAAACCCTAAATGTATTAAAATGGCAATCAAGCTCTGAAAAACTTTAGGGCTTAATTCCCAATTCCTAGAGCAACTCAGTCCCCTGTGTAACACACAATGCCCTGTTGATCATTTAATGTATAACCTTTAAACTTTCCCATTTCCCAAATAACCTTCCTTACCACAGACTTCTACATTTTTTTCTAATGCATATGGTTTGCTGCTTATTATTTTTTGTAATGTTTCCACTACTAGGAAAGAAAGAAAAACCCCAGCAATCCAGGAGACAAAGTCTCATTTTATCTTAAATTTGTCAAATATTAAGATTCTCCTAGCCTGTCAGATTTCTAAGCTTGTCCAATGTCTTTCATTTGTATCCAAAAATTAATAAAGTCTATCCATGCTGTATGATTTTCCAGTTGCTCTGATTCTGATTATGCACAATAATTTGTAATTTAAATTCACAAAGATGTGCCAATGTAGCAATGTATTTATGTTGTCAGTTTTAAAGGCTTGGCCTTTTTGACTCTGATACCAAAGCCCTGTTCTTTCCACCCACTATAAAGTTCCAGTAATGCTTGGGCTGACCAATTACTGCTGGTAATTTGATTATATACTCTCTTTCTTTTATTATTTACCCATTTAACTGAGGATTGATCAGAACAAAGAGACAATTAAATATACTGCAATAAAACCAGTATGAATAACAAGAGTAGGAACTGAAGACAAACCAGCAGTAGTTCAGAAACACAGAGATAAGACTGAAATCCTGTCTTTAACTACTCCTATTGTGTTTGGCCATGTTAGGGTTGCAAAGAAAAGGATATTAATTTCATATTCAGTAATTCAGAGAGCTCTATTTGCAAGCAAGGAGGAAGGACAAAAGATAAAATCTGTGTCATGGTAAAATAAGTAACATTTGGCTCCTTATTTCCACCTTGACAATTTCTTGATTTCTCAAACAAAACATGATTATTAAACAGAAATTAATGGTTCAGTGCACAGTTCTAGGCATGCAGTATTGATAGACTCAAGGGGTCATTCTCAAAATTGACAGAAACATAATGACATTTTTAGAAATTCCACTGCAGGGCACCACAGTGAACCAATGGTAGGATTATTAAAAAAAAAAAAAAAAGAGTAAAAAAAAGCCACACAAAAAACCAACCATCCCCTCCTACCCCCCTCCCCACCCCAAAGTCAGCTACCTAGGTTCTAGTCCTCACTTTCTTTTAATCTAGATCTGCCAGGACAACAGTAAGACTAAAAACTGACAATAGTTTATTATGAGAGTAACACTACTTCATTGGAAATCTGATCATTACAGGTAATTTAACATTTCTCCAAAAGTAAGTATTCAACTATATCCTAATTCCTGACGAATACAAAAAGCTGGCACATCTTTCTTAGAACAAAAGAAAATCATTAAGATCCTAAATGTATAACAGATAGAGACAAAAATGATAAATGGGCACCATGAATACAAAATGAATGCTAAGAAAAACGCTGAGGGAATGTAAAGTAGATATTCAAAGTAGAATAATCTCTAAGGAACATCCTTAGCACTCTTTCCTTTTATTATATAAGAGTACTATATGCATTGGTTGCAATGTATTGCAATCTTTTCACAACACACAACATCCAGTAAATCTAGAAATAGACCTGAATTCCAGCCTGTTAATGCCTGAAACTTGTCCACAGCCTTGATCAATGCAAAATTCAAGACATATTAAGCACAGGATGTTCTCACAACTCCGAGACCATATTTGGATGGCCTTCCTATAAATGAAGCATGCAACATTCATCTTTATCACTTAAAATCTATGTCATTTCCTTAGATTGTGTTCACAGGCCAAATTTGATATGCACAGTCAAAATAAATGACAGTGCAAGTGCACAGGAGATATTTTTCCTTACCTCGTATTATTTGAATAGAACAGAATCAACACATCAAGCACAGGAATTCTAACACTAAGAAAATAGTCATATGTGTATCAGAATGTAATTCATGCAGAATGACCTGTTCTGTGGGAGTAGTAACAATATTTTCTGCAATGTGTATTTACAATATTGTGGGATTCTTGTAGAACCAAGCAAGAAGTCAAAAGGACCACTTGTCATAAAAATGGAAAGCAGAATGTTGAGGTATTTCAGCCAAAAACATCTGTGTTTGTTTAGGACTTATCCTGGACACAACACCATCGGCAATGTAACCCTGCAGAACCTACATGAGCTCTAACATAGGCTTTGCAGTCAGAGGACAAAATATGAGGATGAAGTCAGCCTAAAAAAAAAAAAAAAGCTGAGCACTCACCATATAAGCACCTTAATGTCAGCCAAACAGTCTGCCCACTCTAACAAGTAGGAAAGAGCAAACAGTAAGTATAAACAATTAAGTATTTCTCCTCTTTGCTTTAAGTTGGCCAAGAAGAGATTCAGGATGAGTTCACTACCAAATTTTCAACAGCACACATGGAAATCCAAACCAAAAAATATTTTAGATAATAATCTTAACTGTGAAGAACACCAAAAGGCTCCAGCTGTTGTGATTTCAAGCCTATCTGATGTTTTCTGAGTGCTCAAAACACATAATGGAGTCTCAGCTTCCACACAAACACAGTGGACTTGTGGGAGACTCAGGCAGCACAAGGTTAGTTAAGGCTGATGGAAGAGGCAGATGGGAGCCCCTTTCCCAAATCAGAAGAGGAGAGAGTGAGGCTCAGTGGACTGGAGCTGGTGGGAGGTGGCCATCAGCCCACACTGAAGAAGGGATTGGAAGGACAGAATTTCCACCTTGCTCTGTCACTAGCAGCCTGCAAATGACTGCGGCCTTGGGATCAAATGGTGGAGGAAACTGTGCAGACAGGAGAGAAAGGGGCCAGAGCCCTGCACTGCCACATCTGGGCTACCTCACCCTGATCTCTTTGCTCACCAGTGCAGGGGAAGGAGGGCATGGAGACCACACTACACCCAACATATTGGGTATGTACAGGCTCTCCTTCCAGTACCATTTGGCAGCTTATTCCCATATTTCTGGTGCCTTACAATATTGTTGCAGTATTGTATTCAGACTCTCGTGAAAGGATCGAACATTATGCTTTGGATAAACTCCATCCCTTTGCCAAATGTTTTCCTCATTTAAGCACTAATAAAAACATTTTGAATGATTACACTGAACCTAAACGGTGCTGAAGTCTTCCAAAAGTCTAGCAAGCTTCAAAGAACAAATAATAAAAATGCTGAAGAAAACAGTTGTTTTGTTAATATTCTATTTACACAGCTGGATCCTTAGGAATTTTATCCATCTGTATATTTAGTAAGCAAGGCAAATTAATGCTTAGAATTGCCATTTCCTCAGTGAAAAACAAACCGTTAAAATGAAAAGGCTCCCCCACAATCTGTCTCTCTCTGCCCCATTCCAGATAGACATGCTCACCTCCCCCGTAGCCATGAACCACGAAGTAACTGGAGAGGATTCTTCACAGACAGATGTAATTTATAACAAAGGCAGGAAAAGGCAACCCTAACACAGAGCTTGCTGCCCTTCCTATAAAGTTCATATCCTTAGCAAGAAAAAGCAGAGAATAGTTTGTTTGGTTTCTGTACTCAACTCCTTTTTCTTTTATTGTGAAAAGTTTCCATTGTCCTTTTATGTTTTGATTATTGAGTAAGTTTAGAGACTTGCCAAATAGCCCTAGATTGTTAACAGACCACCACTATTTAGCTCTGAATGCTTTAACAAAATAAAGGCACAGTTCACATTAATATTCAATGCCCTCATTTTATTTATTATCTTTCCTTTGAAATTTAAACAATTTTCTTAGCTAAGGTTTATTAAATATAAACCTAAGTAGCAATATAAGTTACCTCAAATACCGAGACATCCTATAAAACTTAGCTTTCTAATGAGTAACACTACATTTTGCTGAGCTTAGCATATTTATAGGAAATCAAAATAATGTTTTATGAATTAATATTCAAATACATCAGATTCAATATTCAGTAAAAATACTTTATGTTGTACCTTATGACAAGTTGTAAAATTCAAGGTGGAATTAGAAGACACAACTTTCTGGTGCATTTTAAAAAGGAACTTTAAAGGATTGTAAAACTTGTCTGTTATTTAGACTTGGATTACATTTGTCCTCATAACATCAACTAAATGGATGAAAATTTATTAAAATGTATATTGATTATAAATCATCATGGTAAAGAAATGTCATGCTATTTATTTATATGAATAAGGTCAACAAGTTATTCATAACATAAGGTCACAAGATGTATGAATTTGATACTTAAATATTCACCCATGGGGATACATTCCCATGAAATATTACATCACTTGCCCATTCTACCGATACTTTTATGAATGCAATTTGATTTTCAAGATGATGAAAAGCTGCAGATAAAGGTAAGGGGTACAAAACAGTTGTTAATTGTACTTTAAGGTCATGGATCGCTGTCAGTCAATTACCAAATATTATGCAGGAAATCTTGGAAACAGGGCAACTGCTCTGGAAAACCAGTCTCCAGTAAGTCAAACTGTACAGGCACCAAAATGGTACCTTCTGGCAAACAACTTTAAAAAGGGCAGCTAAATTTGAACCACCAAATTATAAACAAAATGTGGCACATTCTTGAATAACTCCTTGATGTCTGCTACTTTACATGGAAGAATTTGACACTGAAAATAGCACTGTACTGCAGCAGACATAATGCATTGGGCTCAAAATAAAATGTGTCTCTACTTTTTTTCAGCAGATTCCTTTCAAGTTACGTTCTTTGAACTTCCTAAAGTTGAGTTATTGTGCGAATAACTTTCTGCCAATGTGCCAGCAGTGACCTACCTGGCTCTCACCAGCATATGTACAAAGCCCTTCCAATGTTTTCCACACTGGCTGATAAAGAATCCTGTTTTCTAGATTCCTGTCTCCCCAAGCAAGCTGAGGACCCCTAGACTGTGTGGGTCTTGTTCCAGCAGAGCCAACTATGCTGTATGGCACCATGATGGAGCTGGGGCTCTGAAATCACCTTCAAAAGCACTGCTTTTGTGTCAGGGAGTTTAAACACAGACATGTAAGAATAGCAATCCTCTTAAGTGTTTATTTTTTTGTTTTAAACTGGAATTAAATCAAACTTCAAAATTCTCAGATTCTCCTATGAAACAAAATTACCGATCTTTGCTCAGCTCCAAGTACTTTTTTCATGCTGGTCAAGTTAAACAATTAGAATTTGCAAAGGGCATCAACAGATTGAGGTATTCTGAAATACTAGAAAAGTAAAACAAAATTCATATCCTAATAGTCTGTCCTCAGCTACTTTGCTTAACCACTTAAAAACGTCTCCAAGTCAATACATTTCTGCCACGCTCAATGTCTTCTATTAAAATTTACATCTTGATTGATAACCATTTTTAAATGTGCTGTAGTCTTCTGATAGAGCGCTTCATCATTTGGGTCATAGAACATTCTGATGAATAGCAGAAACAGGCTGTCATTAATGCACTGACTATCCTTCCAATCAAAGCCTACAATTCCTAGCTGACCTGCATTCCAGCAAATAAACAAGTCATTACTGCTCTTATCCCAACTATGTATGCTTACATACATTCAAACACATACACACACACATGATTCCATACATATGGAAATCAAGCAACTTTCTAAATAAATAATTAAAAACTCATAGAGCACATTTGTGTATATATTAATTCCTGCATAGTTCCAGAATTGTTTTTCTGCCAAGAATTGAGTTTTTTTTCCCCCTCTCTCTCTAACATCATACAGTCAAAAAATGTGATGCTTTGTCAGTTGTACAACTGAAGTAAATTGATCATGAGCCTCTATTTTTTTCCTCTAATATATTTAGTTTTTCATCCTCCAGGGTGCTGAGCAATGTGACCTCAGTCACTTCTCAGTTTAATTCTGTGTATGTGAATAGGTCCATTGAAATTAAAGCTCCCAATTTTTTAAGACTGGCTGGGTCAGAACCATGGTGCTCAGCACACTGAAGGCACAGCCCATGTCAGTTATTTGGCACTTTTTCTGCCTGAATTCTTTTCTTTCGTGACTTCACGCATGTTACTGAGTTAAGAAGCAAGCTTGTTTTGTATTTGATGTTTCCTAAGAAAATAATTTAAAAAACGTTTTGTTAATCATTCTCTAAAGCCTTGTAAAAGTACTCAGCACTGGCTTATGAGTTCCACCAGCTCTCTGGAGCTCTCATCAGCTCTTAGGGCAGAGCAGTTCAGCTACCAAAACTCGGGAATGTTAAAAGTTCATTAGAAGATCATCAGCATGTGACCTACATGGAAATTAACTGCTAAGCATCAGTGTAGCTCCCCTACTGACAAATGAGTATACCAATAGAAGCTTTGGAAAACAAACGCTGTTTCTACTAGACAACAGATGCTTAAATATTTGAAGTAGCACTGCATAAAATTCCAACAGACTCTACTTTTCATTCAGACTAATCACAAATCCTTCAAGATCTCCAGTTCAGCCATAGCAAGCCTCAAGATCAAAGAGCTGGATATCTGTGAATTTTGTCAAAAACCCACTGGCTCTCCAGCTGCTTACTTCAGTAATCTGGACTTGGGTATGGCACACTTCTGTAATGGACATCAAAAATTTCCCTTCAGACATCAAAAGACTGAGTACCAGTTTTAAACATCCACAATCAGAAAATAATGAACCTACTCCTGGAGCTGTAGTTTTGATCTTCATAGCAGCAAAGGCTTGAGGAACATGTTTTGAAGGAAAAACTAAATAAGAGCATGGAAATTAAAGAGAAATGGAATGTAACACAACATCAATTTATCAAAGATACACGATGCCAGACTAATTTCATAGTAAATTAAATAAATAATTTTCTAGACAAAAGCAATGTGAGAGACATGATCAATTTGTGAGTAGACAGGAATACCACACAGATGGGACTGAACGCCCTTGAAGTCTATTCACTCTTGTATTCAATGACAAATTGGGAGGTGACATTGTGGGGACATCTTTTTTTTTTAAAGCCTATAGTGCACTGGGAGTATCTCAGCTAGAAAATACAATAACAAAGGAGAACTAGAATAGCAGATGTACAATGAGATAGGCACACGATACAGATATAAAACGCTTCTAGGACCTATCACGTAGGCTATTCCCAGCAGAGGAAAAGAAAGCACTATTGATATTTTACAAGGCCTTGCTTTTATCTCAGCAACAATATTATGTCAGTTTGGTCACTTATGTTCTAACAAAACTGATTTAAAGAGGAACAATTATAGAAGAAGGCCAACAGGATGACAAGAAGCTGGTATGGATGTAAGCACATGTGTATCAAAGTCTACCTTTAAAGCAAAGATTAGAGAAGGCTGGCTTTTCTAGTCTAGCTGAATGAAGGCTGACAATAAGATTGCTGTCTCTTTATGCACTAGAAAAATAAACACTGGGGATGGAACGAGAGCTAAAGGTCAATACCAGCACAAATTGTCACAAGGACAAATGCACATAAGCTTGTCATGAATACACCCTGACCAGGAATTGAGGTTTTATAACAATAACAGAAACCAGGCATCAGGGCACTTCCTAACTGAAGAGCAAAGAAAAAAAAAAGTTAACTTTTTAAACTGGAGTTTGACAGGTTTCTGAAGAGGATTATGAATGTTTCCCTAAGAGAAAGCAGCATGAGAGTTAACAATTGAAGACATCCCTTCCAGTCCTATGTTCTTCTTGATGTCTTTGCCATGGTGATATTTAGAAAACAAAGCTAGAAAACATCAACTCACTGGTTTTTAGGCACTAAAAATATCTGAAACCTCCAGGCTTTGAAAAGCACTCCATTAGCTGGGGAATGAATTTCTGTAGTGTGAACTGATATGCTTATGGAAATATTCTGGTTTGATACATCTCTAAAATGCAGTTCTCAAGAAGTCATGGATCAAATTCATTTAAACAATGATTGATTAACCAATCTAAATATGCAACACCTAATGAGGATTACGTATCAAAGTCAAGTCCCAGATTGTATGGCTTTTGCCATCAGAAGAACACAAAGCTTTATTAGCTTTCAAAAAGCATATTCTTCCTATCCATCTCCTTAAATTCAAACAAAGAAGGGATTTTGTTCTAACTTAAAAACAACCCCAACCCATAACTGGATAGGGACCAGACATAGCCCAAATGCTTAATGCTTCAGAAAGTAGGGAGTACATAGAACGAAAGCATTAATGGAAACCAGTTTGGAACTCGAAGTACAGAGGATGATATCTAGTGACTGCTACAATACTGAATCTGCACTGCCATTAAATTTAATCTTTGATATTTTTATTGCAACCTGACCCACTATGACATCTCTAAAGAAAATTACATTGTACACTACTATTTCAAGAAGTCAAACTTAGCTAGTCATCTGGGCCATAAAATAGCAGATTACTCCATCAGGCTGGCTAAAGCAACTAGGAATAAAACTAGATTTACCAACCACATTATTTTTATTAGGAAATGTTTCAAAGCAGACATAATCCCAAAAGACCTTAGCCTTATACCATCCAAAAATACAAAACAGAGAGGAGCAAAAACCATGAACTGCAGAATAAGGTACAATTTGTAAATGAGAGAAAAAAATTTGCCAGATATTGTGTAATATCCTATCAAAGCAAAATATATTAACTAAATGTAGAAATAGAGAAGAATTAACTTCTACACAATTCACGTATTAACAATTTAAACCTTTGTTCTAAGATCTGACGTGTTAATAAGTATTGCTCCATTGACTCCCTGAACATCAATATTTAGTCTGTACTCCTTTTGCTTTCCTTGAAATTGCAGGCCAATATAGGTGTACTAAATCACAGCTAGAGAGCAAAATGTCCAGAACAGGCAGAAGGGAAAAAAACGGTATCTTTAACAGCAATATTCCTGAAGAACTCTGGTATGGCAGCACTGCTTGCATTTTATTTTGGATCACAGCCACAGAACAGCTAAAGCAGAGCTTCTTTTGTAATCATTCTAAATGGGGGGAACTGCTCCTAATAGTAACAGGAAAAAAAAGCAATGAATTTAATTGGCAATCTTAACACTTCTCAGCAATTCCTTGTACCGTCATGTTTTCTAACAGGTATTCATGCATACATAATATATAGGTCTTTGTAGATCTGGAATGAAGGAGAAGTAAGGGATTTGATAGCTAGAAAGGCAAGTTTTAAATTTTAAATACTGTCAAAGTAGGTTAGAAGTGTGATGTGTGTTTTATCATCTAATCAAGCATTCATGTCTTTCTGTTTTAACCTTTTTTTTTCCTAGGCAATATGATCACCTTAGGCAGTTTGAGGTTTAAAGGCTTTAGCCCATGCAAAAAAAAAATAAAAAAAATAAAAAATATATTTAAATTAGCCTGCATTTTTAATCTTTTTTTAAGACTTGAACACTGTCTGTGTTTTACAGAGGTGGCTTTATTACGCTAGCTGCATCAAATGCAGAATATTAATCAGACTGTGAAGCTCCACTAATTATGTGCTACATTTAAATAACTTACATTTTGTTAAGTGGCACGACCACAGATATTGTATGCATAATCTGAGTTTTGAGTCATTTCCCTTTTCTTGTCTGATTTTATTCTACACAGGAAATGACAGGGTCATTTGAAAATAAATGCAGTGAAAGATCAAAAAGGAAACTTGATTGAGAACACTGTATAATTGCCTGTGCTAGAGAAAAAAAAATTCCAATGACTTTACAACCCATCGCTATAAGATTTCTTTGGAAAACACACACTGTGGTTTCCCTAAAAGGATATCCATTACAACACTGAGTACAGCTTTTATTTGTTGTAGCTGTATCTCTTTTAAAGCAGCAGATCTTCTCCTGAGGGTGCTGGGCTTTTATTCCGTAGGTAATTTTTTCGGTGCACATACTCGCTGAGCTAAAGCCATTTCAGTGGAAGCAAATCAATTCTGTTGAAGCAAGTAATTTCACTGACTCGTCTCAAAGTGTTCATTTGCAAAAGGAGATAATGCTGTAATTAAGCTCTTGGAACACTGCGCTTCTTGTTATTTGGGCAAATCTGGCCATTACAATTTAGAGTGTCCTGTTCCAAGAGAACAGGCTTTTATTGCTGGAGCTAAAGGAAAACTTCCTAGACGTTAGTTGCACTCAGCTTAGAGTCAGGATCAGATCCAGCTTTGGGCTGTCGTGTGTCTGCAAGGGCATTTTTTTTTTTAGTAAGACACTGGCCTACATAACAGGACAGCAGCCAAACTTTCAGCACATGGATTTCCCAGTTGATCTCCCATTCCCTGAGCAGATGCACTGCAGAGAAAGTGACCCCAGGTGTGTCCCTGCCACAGCCACACACACCAAACCACGGCAGCTCAAAAAACTGTTCATCTAAGGGACTGCAAAATAGAAGTAATGATCTCTTTTATGTATAAGAATTACTAAATAAAACAAAGTTACAGCAAAAGAACTTGAAGTCTATGCTGAGTTCACCTCTCCTCACATTTTAACACATAAAGCAAGTGCAAATAATGCCATAAATTTGTATGTGCAGCTTCAATACCTTAAACTTTTACTTATTGAAGAACAATGCATCACCCTATCAAAATGAACTCTAACAGAATATAAGTATTGATTTTCTTGGGTGTTGGAGTGTAGTTGGACAAATTAAAAGCTCTCTGCCATGTAGCTCAGAATACAAAACAGATGGATTGAAGTGAAGTGGCACCATAGGTAAGAGAAGGCCATAAAGGAGTTACAGTTAAAGATTGTCATGCAGGGTTTTGTGACAGTTGTAGCTGCAGACAGCACTTGTTGCTTGGATGGATCATCACTGAAGTCATTCCCTGAAATCCACTCCTACCATTGCCCAGAGGTGCTGGTACCCTCAGCAGAGGTGGTGCTCCCCCAGAGTCTGCCCAGGGCAAGCCCTGTCCTGTGGCTGGGACTGCACATGATGATCTCACCCATCCAGAAAGGTGACTTCAGAAAACCCAAACACATTTCCTTAAAGCTAGTCTGAAACCCTCTAAGATTCATGATTCAAGTTTACACAAGAATTACTTAATCAAAGCCCCATTAAAATCGATTTTACCAATTAAGAAGTGCTAACCACCCATTGATCTGATTACCTAACACAAAACCCCCACCCTAACATAGTAACGCTGAAGTTCTGCTCCACCTTTGTATTGACAGTTTTGTCACCAATTTCATCACAGTTGGAATTTTAACCCACCTTGCAAATGACAAGAATAATTTCCAAATATTTTTATCCATGTCAAGAAAAGTAATTTTATAATATGGCTACTTAAAAGCAACATGGAAAGCAATTATCTCATATCACCAGAGTCAAAATACCAGCTGAAAGTGCAAAGGAATTTTTCCAGTGCGCTAATTTTAACTTCATTGTGTACTGATAAGCTAAAATATAAGTACCATCAAAAATAATACACTACTGTGCCCCTCTGGGCCATCAGTTGGTTCCTAATAAAAATTTAAAATGGAAATATTTTTTAATGTATAATAACAAATATCCTCAAAAAGCTAAAGGAAGATTTATTTGATTAATTGAACCTGTCCATTTGATTAAAGGCCATGTTTTGCATCAACACATTCTTATGTAGTTTTTCACATGTAAGTTAGAACACATCACAAAGCTCATTGTGACGCCAACTCACTATTGTTAACTGAATTATTTCAAAATGCTCAGTTTCTAGCTTGTTTCTTTCTTTCTAGTCAGTATAATTAACTCTTGGTGGCTACAGAAGCATGTACAGAACTCTGCACATGCACACATGTCTATGAGGGCTGTGGTCAGACTAGCGTGGCACAGAGCATTTTCTGATTTTGATTGCTGATTTTAAAGCAGAGTCAGACTCACGTTGCTAATTCAAATTACATGCATCAACTTACAAATACCTACACAAAAGTGTTCCTGATTTAACACAACTAATGACTTAACCAAGCAATGCATTTACACTTTTTTGAGATCCCAAATTAATTTTGAATATGAGGATCAAAACATCTTAACTTGCGCTCTTTAATCAGCCATTTTACGTTAGTAATGCAGGGATGTTGACATGAAGTTGCTTTGAGCAATATAAAACATATGCCATGGTGCACTCGTTAAGGAACTCTGCATAATGAGTTCCATCTATATAAATGACTCACCTCATTACTTAGCACAAGATCTTCTCTACGAACGTGGAAGAGGTATTCATATGCTTTATAGTATTGGAATAAGCTGAAAAACAACATAACATAGACTATCAGAGCTGTAAGTTTTTGGAAAGGTAACAATATTACAAGTTTTCTTAAACCAAGAGGTACCCTCCAGCATGGTAACCGTCCAAATTTTAAAAAGAAACAGTTGTTTAACTTCAAAAACAACAAGCAGCATATTCAGTTTGCAGGATTTATTATCAGATGGCTGTAGAAAATACAGCATGTTACTTAAAAATACATCCACTTAGTCCTTATGAAATTGAACTCCGAGAAGACAAAGTTCTCCTCTGAAAAAGGTAATTCCTGAAACACTTATCACCAGGATACTTATGCCTTTATTATCAGCAATAGCAGACAAGAAGGAAACAAAGCCAAATCAGCTTTCAGATTCTGGGATGGGCTGCCAGTACAGGGAGAAAGTTTGGTCTTGGAACACAAAAACAATAAAGAATAGAAGTATTTATTCTCTCAAGGTCACTTTGCAAAATCAGTGTAGTATTTCCTCAAAGAAAAACTAAAAAAATAGATTAACACACAGCAGTTTTGTGTACTACAACAAAAGTAACTTTAAATAGACTTTGTCAATGGTCTAAAATATTCCTTCCTTAAACATGTATGGCTTTCCATTTCACATGTTTCAAATAATTTTGTTTCCTTTTCTAATGATCAATGATACAGCATTTGTTTAACCAAAAGTTTTGTTTGTCATAGTCTGTTACAATTAGTTCTTCTCTTACAATCATGATACAGAACTCCTGGCTTCTGTCACATCATTTTGACATATGATTTAAAATGTTGCTCTGTGATTTCATACCAAGTCCAGGCTGAAGAATGATTCCAGGACTTTATTGCTGTCCTGCCTGCTGTATCCATGAAAGGTACAGCAATATTTGCAGGGAACCTCTGTAACTGGTTCCTGTGCTTTCTGCCTAGGGACAGAACCCAGGCTCTTTTCTTGGGACCCCCATCAGTTGGGTCAGCAATACCTTTGGCTCGGTACTGGCAAGGCCCACATAAGAAGTCTGGCTGCCATCAGCTAGAGGCTGCCTTCCCCCAAACCCAAAGCACACAGGCAATTAAGTTCTAACAGTATTTGCAATTTCATTTAAGTACATTTTTATTGCAGCACTTCACCAAAGAATTCCTGACATGTTTCAGTGGAAACACAGAAATTATGTTTAAAGAGAGTTCAGGACTTAACCTGGAAATGACTCACACTGATTTATGTAAATATGTGTCCCCTTTCATACACACCTGTAATTTGGTAAAATTCTAATAGGGATTATTTGAAAAAAGACAAAAAATATTTTATGAACATCATAGACACACAGGGAATAAGACATATATCCTTCCAATTGGATTGGCAGAAATTAGTATTTCAAACTTGTTCTCTTATCCTAGTGTTTCTGAAATAAGCCAGATTTGCAGCACCTAAAAGTCAGGTATTTTCTTTCCCCTCCCCTCCAAATGTGTTATGATATTGTTCATGGACTATGCTACAGGTACATATAATTTAAAATATATACCCAAATGTATAAGTAATTATTTCTGGCATTTCTGAATTTTATGTCTTTATTTTTAAAAATATCTCTATTCAACCTGGCACCCCTAATCCTGTATGAAGGAAAAAATTTCTCCATTTAATGGTCTTGAAATCAAATTACATAAATCAGACATCAGCATTTATTTAGAAAAACAGTGTAATTTTCTTTTTTCTATCAGACATTATACAAAATGCCCCTTTTTGTTTCAATTTGCTGTGAACAATTTAAAAATTCCATACCAGTGTTTCTAGCAATTACCCAGAAATAATTTTACTTGTGTAAGTAATATTGTTAATAATAGCCCTCTTATGATGTCATATGAGAATCTGAAGGTGATTAACAATGACATATTTCCCCAGCTCCACTGCTTCCTGAAAAGAAAATGTCAGGAGCTACGTTGATGTGTGTTTGCCCAAGGAGACAAGATAAAAAGATGATAACTGTCACCTTCCACCAAACCTGAAGGTGTCATTATAGTTGCTGTACAGTTTGTGCCAATGTGGTTAAGCATTTGTCCCTGTTTCCATTATAAATCCCATGGGTTTACAGCTCATCTGTAAAAATGTGATCTGAACTACAACATGTCACACTATCTTGAGTAGAAAAAAATCTACAGGCTTATCATTTAAAATTAAACAAGAAAAAAAAATGTATTGAACTAATACATTAATTTGAATTGTAATAAAACTCAAAATATTTCTGAGTTAATAAAGTTTAAAATACACCCATTTAAGTGTGCAAATTCCATTCTTATTTAGAAAAAAAAATCCAGTAACTGAAATAATGGATGGCATAAACTGGACACATATGATACATTTTACTGTATGTGTGTACATCCATGGCATCGCCACAGCACCCATTTGTAATAAATTAAGCAGTTTGGACATAGAACCCATATCTGGTGGCCAAAATATCATTCTGCTGCAAAAGTTTTGCAGCCTGATTGTATTTCTGCCCAGCTAATACTTTGGTTCAAAGTAGGATGGAGCACCTAATCTCTTGGATGAAATTCTTCCGACTGTGAAGGAATTACTTCATGGACAAGATAGCTCTCAATGGATAATTTACACAAGAGTTATAGATGTGCTATTTGGAAAGAACATTTGTTCCATATAATACACAAAAGACAGACAGGAAGGCAGAAGTAAAAGGAGACATCTTAAATGCCAAGTTTCCTTTTAGTTTAGGGTTAGTACTTGGCAGGACATTATTTTGCCTGACTACAGAAATTTGAGATTTAAAGAGATGTTCCCATTTTTTATGAGAAGAATCTTAAGTGTTTTATATTTTCCATGAGAAAGAAACAAAAGAAAAAAATCAGAGAGTAGGAAAAAGAGACATATTTTATAGCCTGATTGTAAGAGAAATTGCCTGCAATGGGTTTAAATCCCCCTTTAAATCCAAGTACTTTAAACTGGAAGGCTAATGGCTACCCTAGTATTTTGCCTTCCCTCAAGAGAAAATACTTTTCTGCATTCAGGAAAACACCCTAAAAACTCCCACCTTGCTGTGTTACATTTTTCCTACAGAAAAGTCAGAAAATTCCCAGCAAATCTAGATATGGATCAGCCATGACCTTACTCAATTTTTATGCCCATCTGCCACAAATCCCTCCACCCCCACTTGGGTCAGAAAATGGGCTGAAGGGCTACAGCTGCAGTACAGTGGATATTCTACAGGAGTAACTTATCCATCTTCCATCTCCTTGCCCCTGACACTGATGAATGGTTGAACAGCTTGAGAACCGTTCTGTCCATCATGTGCTGCAAACAGGGGTATGTCAGTGCAGCCACTGCCTGAACCACAGCAGTGCAGTGGAAATGGGGTGTACACATGGCTACACAGTCACAACTTTATACAGGGGCATTACTGGTGCTAGCAGACTCAGTCTTTTTCTCAAACAAATAACGCATGTAGAGCTGTTTGCATCTCTTTCTGTGTCTCTGTTTAAAAGCTGAGACCTGCCACAAAACCCTTTCACGTAAATACTGGACTTTTGCTGATTTTGAAATGCAACATTTTTACGACTCCTATATGACCAGAACCTCAATTTTGTAAGTACAAAACTTTAAATCACTTCAGTCCACAATAACTGCCAAGGCTATACAAATACTTAGAGTAACAGAATCAAGATAAGATCTAAATAAGATAAATAAGAGCTACAATTTTATTCAGATGGAATCTAAAAGTAGCTCTTAAAAGCAAAACAAGATTATTGCCCATGCATCACTTTGTTTTCTTTTAGCACATCAAACAAAACCCTAAAGGAATATTTTCAGCATAATCTTATATTTTTATAAACTTCCAGTCCAAATTTATTTTTTGGACTTTCACATCTGAGGCCAGATCTTTACTGCTCCTTGCATATTTTTCTTTTTCATTATTTACAGTTTGGTGTTTGCAGTATGTTGGCACAGTAGGAAGATATCCAGTAAAATAAGAGCAAAATACTAGTAGTAGAAGTACTGTAAATATAATAATAATTTTAAAATTGTTCATGTTGTTGTTCTTATTATTGCTGTTATTTTATCAGTCATTTTCTCACTATATTAGATTAATGAAATAAAAACAGATTCTGTAGAAATAAATACCTGGAAAACAAGAAATCAATGATTGCTTTGCCTTGGTCAACGCTGAATAAATTCACGTCACCTCCTTCTTCTGACTCAGTTTCTCTTATTCCAGTCACTGCTTTTTCAAGTTCTTTTACATTGTCTCCCAAGGTCATACGTCTGACTGCAAAGTAATCCCAAAGAACAAAAACCATGTATAAACATGACAAGGTGGGATGGGAGTTTTTGGTCCATTTTAATTATAAGACTTCTTGTAGTTTTAGTTATGACCTACCACTTAAAAGCCAACAGCAGTCAAATGCTTCTATTGCCATTATTCCCATCACTAAAGTGTCCATGAAAATTTCACTACAAAACCACCACTCTGCCTTCACAATGGAAGGATCACAATAATGGGTGTTCAAGATACTACAGCTTCACCTCTTACCTGTGCTGGGAGAAGCACAGGCAGAATAACATGCAAATTTGAGAGGCAGGGTATATTTTTCTTTAAAATAGACTACTTCTTATGAATTGTAAAAGATTATTCTTTGGACCATGCCCCTTGCAACATAAGCCATTAATACAGGAACAGATATTAAAAAGGGCGAAGAATATTTTAAAGTGTTTACAGTCATAATAGATTAAACATGAATATGCATAAGACCCTGCATGCATCATCAAACTTGGAGACATTTTTGCATCCTTCCAAACCAGATAATTACTTTACATTTTTACCCTGGAAATCAAAAACAAATGCCACAACAGGTCGGAATTAGAATTTAAATTCTGTTTGATAACTGTCCTTACAAAGAGGACAATCTGAAATTATCAGTGCTTGCTGAACCCATAAAAAGAAAGGATTCAGCTTTATGATTTGCACACAGTGTCTGCCATCACTAGTACCATGGAAAGTTAAAAATAGAAAAGCTTCAAATACAATTTATTTTTTTCTTTTATGTCTAAAAAAATCTACAGAAAAAATGGGGAAATATCTGCCAGTGGTGAAATAGATTTATTTTCCTCATTGTTTTATGTCTCTACTGATACACTCCTTGGGTTTTTTGTACAGAAAACAAATTAAAATACTTAGAAGATTTCTTTACTTTTATAGTTTTGCCCTTTAGTGGTACAGTAATCAAAGGCTTGAAAATTCTACCTCACTTTTCAGTAAGAGAGGCAGCACAATATAAATAACCGTATGGGAAGGGACAAGAAAGAAACACAGAATGCAAAGGAAACAGAAGCCATAGGAAATGAGGAAAAGCAACAGAACCAGAAATACCCTTTGTAGGGAAGTGAAGGCAAATAACAGATCACCCAGGCCCTGAGTCTGCTGCCAACTCATCCAAATTTTCTTTCTTCTGCACACCTGATTTTTAGTCCCAACCACCTGTCTCAGGAAGACTCATGCAGCACTTGTGTGAGGTAAGGAGTACTTTACCCTCGATGGATAGAGGAGAATCAAATCATGTAACTCATTCTGACTCCCCGTCAAGAAAGGCCTCCAGTTTTCCTTGCTGCTTTACCTGCCTTAAATGCATTTCCATTACCCTCCCTCTCTAAATGCATTCTTTCTGCTCAATGCTACTCTTGCTATTATGCCCAAGTCAGTTAAATTCTCCAGGCTAACTGGGTCCAGTGCAGGGAAAGGAAAAGAAAGTCATCAATATAAAAGACATTAGAATTTTGCTTTCAGTTGAAATGTTTGGTAATTACAAGAAAATTCATCTCAGCCCTGGGCTGTGAAGCAAATATAAGAAGTTTCCTGCAAGCATTTAAAAACTACATTTTCTTTCTCTAAAAACCATGTATATCTTAGCCAAATCTTAATGGATTTTCACAGGACAGCAAAAAGCAAATTCACAATATTTGCTTGCCAAATCTTTATCTTTACTTCAAAGCACCGGGGCATTTGACCTCTCAAAAAAAAAAAAAAAAGACACAAAATAGGTTTGTGGTTTTTTTTTTTTCCCCACAGTCTCTGTCTGCAAGCCCACTGAACTGTTTCACTTGCAATTTTATATATAAAAATTCACCAAACGCAGACAGGGCCATGGAAAATTTCTTAAGCTTAAAGAGTTAAAAGTTTGGCAAAGCTTATTGTAACTAAGATGACATTCCTGAAAAAGGTCAGTCAGTTTTAATAATGGTTGTGCTACCAGCCTGTTGTGTACACATGTATTACATGGTCTCATAAAGCTGATTTCTGACGGGTTCCCATTCTGCTCCATTGTTATAGTAATATAGTTAGCATATGTTAAGATACTTTCTCATTGGAGACAGGAAGGACAACTGGAATTCCAATGATCATAAAGCACGTACATATTCTGTCAAAATTCCAAGTCAGAAAGGTCCTTGAACTAAATTACAGTGAACAAGTGTAATAAATGTTATGAGTTTGATTTTAAAATATTTGCCTTCTCTTTTGAATGAAACTGCTGAATCCTTTCACTCTTCCTCTGGGATGGACTTTTCTGAACATAATCACCTTCAAAGTGAATGTTAAACAAGCATTAGAATCTCTGACAAAGAAGGTTTTAGAGGACAGTGCTACCATTTTTTTTCTGGCTATTTCATTCCCGCTATACCAAGCTTCATGCTTTGTGGCAAATTTCCTCATAGTCACAGGAGCTACAGTCCTTTGTCATTTTCATCTTCAGCAGCAATACCAGTTTACTTCCCTCACCAGTCCTTAGTTAACATAGATTCTGTGCCAGAAGTGCAGCATTTGCCATACAGGAAGCTGAGAGCTGACCTCTGAGGATAAAAAAAATGTAATTCACCTGCTATAACGCTACAGGATGTACTGAATATCTCAAACAGCAGAGAAATGTGCCCAAGGCTACAGTGAGTCAGTCACTGAGAAAGCTGGAATTGGAATTTAGGAGCTCCCTGCTCTCACTCTACTGTAATTATTATTTATTTTACCATAGCAAAGAAAAGGTCTCTTCAGGACTTGGGCCATTTGTACAACATATTGTACAAACAAAGGATGAGGAATATTCTACTCAAAAGACTTGAGATCTGCCAGTAAGAATTCTTTTCAGGCACAAGGTCTAACATAGCAACATTCAAGAGGAAAATAAATAATTTCAAAATTACATGTAATTAAATATCACTTTATTAAAATGACTAGGAAACATTCTTGCCTTCCACTTCAGATATTTATTTTACAATTCTTAATTATACTTACTGCTGAGGTTCTCCAAGGCGAAATTTAATAGACCCATGAATCCTGAGATCTGGATAAGACTGAAGTTCATTTCTTTAGCCCACCAAAATCCTGCAGTATAATAATCGAATAAAATAGTTTCTTTCAAAGATGTCTTTAGTTGTGTAAGATTCAGAAATTCTGCCATCTTCCTAAAAAAGTTGCAGAGTAAAACAATGAAATTAAAAAAATAAATTACAGATTCCAAAGTCTTACTTGGCCTGCATGCAGTTATAACCATAACATTTGTTTAGTTGCTACATTATTCATATGTGCATATGTACATCATTTCATGAATTTAGCTACATCAATTCCTAGATTGCATTTATGATCAGAGGACATATCAAAAAGTAAACAATTACCTGCAGGCTTCACCAAAAACTATTGAAGTGTTAAGAACAAAAATCAGGGCATTACAAAACCAAAGAGAAATACATAGAAAATTCCAGAGGAAAAAAAGTTTTCATCAGGAATTGGTTTGTGGGATGAAATGATACACTTAGTCTCCACTTTCCACTATCATGCTTTCACTCAGATTTAGATAGTTTTACAGTATAATAAGGTCTTGTTTACATTTCAAGATTATTTTTCATGTGGCCTCTGATGAAAAATTACATCTGAAAATTAATGGAAATAATATAATACATAATTACTGAAAGTAGCTAAAATATTTAGAAGCTTAAATTGCACTTCCATAATGGTCAAAACATTTAAAAAGATGCTTATCCCATTTTACTGGCACACCATGAAAATTTTTCCACTCACTTTAACTCGCAAAATTTATGAAAAAATACACTCCCTTGTAGGAGGCCATACTGTTGCTGACACATTTATGTCTACTCTATCCAAACACAGAATTAGTTACATCTTTTATAATAACTGTGTGCTTTTTTCCACATGAAGAGACGGGACTGGGGCTAGGACTCGGTTTCAATTCTTCCAGTGTAACTTTGGCCATGTCTCAGGTACTTAAGTTTTACGTTAAAGCAATCCTTGGCTTCTCAACTACAGCTGAGGACACAGGTGCCAGTGAGCAGAGTTTCTACTCCTGTGTGAAAAAGCAAGGTCTTCCCCAGCCCTGCTGCCTTCTCATTCCTTCCTAAGAAGGACATTAATCCCAGACCTACTGACTGCAGCCATTAGAGTTTCAGGGCTTTACCCGACACAGTACAGATATGCTGTCAAAAGAGATGAGTTTCTTTCTTTAATTAAAGCCTCAATAGCTAACAGAGTAAAGCATATAATCCAATCAGTTTTGTTTAAAACATGTATTCCTTTGTTCTGCATGACAAATTTGTACGGCTGCACACATGCAAGTCGGTTAAAAACACTTAGCCTGTGTCCTGGAATAGAAGTGGAACATGGCCAGCTGAACTTTCCAAGGTTTGAAACAGTCCATATCCTCTCTCTCTGAAGCTTCTGCCAACTCTGCGTTTTCATAATCAGAGCTTCTCAGGGATTTAGATTTTCTCTGATTCTGCTAACAATGCCAGTGCTCATCTTTCCAATATTCTGTAAGGCATGTCACTGACAACAGTATCTGTACATGTTTGCGAAACGATGGGGCAGCTCCATTCTATAGTTACCCTCCCTGCTTTTTCTTTCTTCACAGGGCTCAAGTCTTACCAAGATGGACAGCAGTACAAAACTCCCTGATAGATGGGAATGCAGGATATCAAAACTATCGGACTCAGATCTATTCTGATTTTCTAACCCTAGCTGTGGCCCTCAAACTGCTCTTGTAAATAGACACTGCACTGTGGTAAACAAAACTTCAATGCTGCTGTTAAACTGCTTAGTGTGCATAAAATACCCTGTAACTATGCTCCTTCCAGTCAGATGCAGTATATACTTTATATTCCCCCTGTACAGCATGTATATATAAATACATATGTGATCAGCTGAGACTAAAAGAGCATGTGATCTTTCAGTGCTTTTCTTTTTAATCTTGATGAGAAAGTTGCACAAAGAATTGTGCACATTAAGCACATTTTAGTCTCCATGAGTTGTACACTTCAGTCTCCTCTAAATTTAAAGGGGCCCATTGTGCAAGAGAAAACAGGAAAGGAAAGAATTTTTTCTATTATTATTTGATGGCAAATTTTCTTTCCAGTTTAAAAAAAAAAAATCCCAGAAAAACTTTCTCTCCCTAGAATAGTGACAAATAGGAAAAACTGAATATGTTTCAGGAATATTTTAATCTCTGTTAAATGGTCACCTATTCAGAGGAACAAAGCTGGATTTTATACACCCCCACCTCTTCCTTCCCAAACCAGACCAGCGGCCCAGCCCTTTGCCTTTCAATTCCCTAAGAACTACTAGTAGACACAAATGCTCCTAAATAATTCTTGCACTTCTGAGAAGTCCAATCTTTCAAATATAAATCTGGAGTCTCAGATCAAACTTCTGGCCTCCTAAATTTAGCTGCTATTTAACACTAATAACAAGGGAGAGTGTTGGTACAGGAAACACAAAGGCAGCCTGACATCAGAAGTCTTTGGCTGCCTCCCATTTCCCCAGAGCACCATAATGGCAACCTACTAATGCCTTCTTAAGCTTTCCATCCCTTGCTGAACTTTCAAGACCTTTTTGATTTTTTGGTAACTCATGTTACAGTACAGAATCTTGAATGTTTTAGCAAAAACAGTTACTCAGAGAGATTTACCAAAAAGAGCTCAGTATCAGCCTGTTCTTATTTTGTGTTTTGTTTACAGCCTATTTAAAGCTATTGTAAATTCAGAAACCACGACAAGGTGAAATTCAAGTGGAAAAAAAGGAGTCTAAGCAAAATTAAAATATATAGGAAAACCAGTAAACCAGGCTGGATCTGAGATCAAAAGTGTTTCTGCCATCTTTCATGAATAATACTAAATATCAATGATTTAACTGAACAATTAAAGACTAATGGCATAACCATCACAAAAGAAATCTAACAATTTTTATTTTATTATTATATGGGTTCCAGCATTGCTGTCACTGCTACTTACTTTTCAACTCCTTCCAGATCTTCTTCTGACAAGGCAGTTACTTGGGAAAGAGAAAGAAATGTCCTATTGATAATCTTTGCTCCACCTAAATCGCCCTGATCTCGGACTTCATCCTGATCGTGGACTTCATCCTGATCTCGGAATTCACCCTGCATACATGGACATAGGAATGTAATTTAAAAACTGTTTATTTTATTATGTCACTAACTTATCTAAATAACATTTTTATATTGAGGAGGTATGCAAGGGATTAATTCAACAAATGCCAAAAATGCAAGACAGCTGTAATTATACAGCAGTAACACAATACCTTAACACATTCTCACCAGAGAAAAGCTGGGCAGATACATGGGACATAGTATTTTTGTCATAAATTCATATGGGAACACACTGACATATTATGTGCTGCACAAGATTGAATTAACTTGCAAGTAAAAACAACAGAGATTTAAAGGTGCAAAAGAATCCATGAATCTAAATTTGACCAACATGATACTGTGTTGCACAATAATTAAATTTTAAAATTAACTTTCTTCTAAACATATTATGAGAATACATGAAAATTACTATGTTATTTGCTCTCCACCATGTACTTGATTGCATTTTCAAATTTACTGTCTACACTATCTCCTTCCCCTAGCCAAACAAAGGTCCAAGATGCTTGCTGCAACAGAATAATAGGGATCTGACACTACTGCTCCTAGGAAGGATGGACATGGTTTAGGGAAGAACAAACTGAGTATGAACTAACAATGCAATGGTCTTCAAAAAAACAGGAAAATTCAGTAAGAAATCTATGAAATGCAAAAACCAGTAGAATAAATCCCATAAAACTGTTTCACAATAGAATATGTAGATGACAAAGTGAGGTGTGAGATGAAGCAGCCCCTTCAGAGAGGTGCACTTCAGGGAAAAAGGGATAGTGGTCATGGGAGCGTGCTCCAGTGGAAGGGGATCCACAATGGGGCAGGATAAAGAAAAATATTTCAGTATGAAAATATTTCAGTATCTAGAATAGATAACCCAGAAAGGCAGAGGAATCTCCATCCTCGCAGGCTTTCAAGAGCAAACTGGACAAAGCCCTCCTGGGCACTGGGTGCTGGCCCAGCTCTGATCAAGAGCAAACCAGTCCCAAAATGCCTCCCAGCCTCCTGCTCTGGCCTGACCACACAAACCCCTGGCACAATTTGCTTGTAGCAGGTACACTTGTACATCTGCAGGATCTGGGGTTTAGAGAAGTGCAGCAAGGCAAAGCCTGCAGAATCCTGCTCCCAGCTCCTGCAGGGAGACCAATGCACAGTTCCTGACACACACAGTTTTGAGCCTGACCAGCACTGCTCTGAGCAACTCACTCCAGCGCCGGACAAGGAGAGCCCCCAAGTAAAGCTACACTACTCCCCCTGCTGCTGCTGAGCTACAAGATGTACTGAAATCCTGGGACTAGCTGAAGAACCACCACAGACACGAGGGGCAAAACAAGACTGAGAGCTGTAAAGAACATTGATTCAGTGGACAGACTATTTCCTCCCCTCTAATTAAGTACTTGAGTACTTTCACATATACCTCAATAAGAAAAACTATTGTTCCCAACTGCAAACAAGTCAATCTCAGATACACTATCTCATAAGAACAGGAATGAAATAAGTGAAGGCTTCCTTCACATGGTTAAAAGCACGATGTTAGTTTGCTTTTATTAGCAGTAATTTAAACAGCATAAAAAATACTCCTACAGTCAGTAATGCTGCTCTAACTGAAGCTGCAGGGAAAAAACAACAGCACTACCTGCTAATATACAATTATTGAAAGACATATTTCAGTAAGAAGAAAAAATATAAATGCTTTCCTGCAGTGGTGAAAAACTCGTTGAACATGAGATTCTTTAGAAGCTGTAGGGGCTGAATTAAATTAATAACTGATATTAATGTTTTGGAAACAGAATTAAAGCTCCTCCCTCACTTTCTCTTAGGATGTTCAATACATAGAATACTTTATTATTTACAGTGACCACCACTATATAAATTACCTATGACTGGTCAGTCACTCAACATCTTACTGGGACAATTGTTAGTAAGGCAAAATGCTAATATTTTACAAGCTGCAGTTTAAACTGAAAAGATTGGCAGCTGCTGTAACTAACTCAGAGTTGCAGATAAGGCTCCCTAATCTGCACATCAAACCAGAACAGTTTACAGGGCAAGGTGAGTGCTTCCCAAGATCCATTTCATTACCCGGGGGCTGGAACAACATTCCCAGCAGCAACATTCCCACCAATGCATTACTGGTTTTGGTAATGCTCATGATAAGATGGGGTTTGGGCACCACTGTCCACCATAACAAGCACAGGTATCAGATAAGAGATAGTGTCACAAATGACAGATTAGGAGCTATGGGACAGAAAGCACATGATTTAATTTTTTTTTAAATCAGCAATGTTTCTGTAATTTAAGAAAGTATTGAAGGTCCATAAATCATTTAAACAATCCTGTGTTTATAGACAGTTTCTGTTTGGGGTGAACCTACACACACACCTGACTAAAACTTACAATTATTTTGATTGATTACTTTTGTCTCTTTAACCACTACTAAAAGTACCAGGAGATTATTTTCATATGTGCTCACTGGTGTCAAAGAATTTACTGTTCATTTTAGTATTAACTGCAGTGACTGACTGAGGTAATCCAAGGTGAGTTAATTCTAGTAATGCTGTTCATGTGTCAGGAAAAAACTCCTGAGACCAATCCTACCAATACCCACTCCCAGCAGCAAACTGCTTGTTTAAATACAGGCTGCTAGTAGAGAATTATTTGTTATGGTTTTATTTTCCTTTGAAGGATTTTTAACTGTTCTGAATGCATAATATGTTTCTGGCTGTTCAATACATTGCTCCAAATGCTGTGGGCATCCCTTGTTAACAGTATCAAATCAAAAACACCAAACCAGACATTCTAAAACAAAAAGTAAGATCTTTCTAAATCTCAGTCTCTTCACTGCCATGAAGCAGGAAATAGCAGCAGCAGCATGATAAACAGCAAATTGCAAAAAACATCCATGTTTACAGGGGTGGGAAAGAACTCTCAAAACCTCAAACCTGCACTGAGTCACCCCTGGCTAGGAAAAATGCGCCACTACCTGGGGTGTTGGTGAGGGCCTTTCCAGAGTGGCCAAACCCTGAAACACAGCAACTGAAATGAGCACCAGCATTCCTCAAGAAAAATAAGCTTGTCCTTTGGGATGAGCCTTCTGCAGTGGTTGAAGACAGCATTTGCATTTGTTTGACAATACACCACCATGCTTTGCAAAATGGCTTCCAAACACATAATACACAGGGAACAGCAAATCCCACCAAGTGTAGCGAATACTCAAAGCACACGGAACCCAAGATCCTGCTGTCCTCACCCTAGCAGGGAAATCACACTGGACTCAACTTTCCAGTAGCTCATGAAAAGCCAGCTCAGCTGCTCTGCCTGGGCTGACAGCACAGCAGATGTACCCTGGAAGAGCACTGTATATCAGTTACAACTTTAATCAAAATGGGAATGAAAAAAACCCCAACCAAACTACACCAGCAACACAGGCTGTTATTTGTATTATTATACACATTTTGTTATCAAGCTGTCAAATGCTTCAGTAGCAGCAGAAAATCCTGAAGCTTTCTACACAAATAGTTAAGGCAGAAACAGAAACACATTCACTGTTCCTGCTTGTTTTTAAAAGGCCCCACTTGTCCACTCCCACAATGGGAAGTTAAGATCAATAGTTGCTATTTTTAATCATAAACATTTCTTTTGTCATCAAACAAATGAGGAAATAAAAATAGCAGCACTAATTTCAACTACCTTCAAAAGGGAAATATGCAGATGTGTCAAATGCAAAACACAAAACCTATGGGCAAAGAAAGCTTTCAAGGAACACTATAAACATGATAGTGTCCTTTTAATAACAAAACATGTTTCAAAAATGTCACAGTCCATATATCATGATTTATGGTTGACCAAACGTATCATGACAATAAATTTTACTGATGTTTTCACAGCTGCAGACTACTTACGAGAAAAATGTGGTTAAAAATAAAGCAGCAGCAAGACTTGATAAGATCAGTATTCAGATTTTCTAACAGACCTTCTGCTGAAAGTCATTACAAGCTGTAGCAATTATAAAAATATTCAATTTAAATAAAAGGAATTGTCTCAAAATGTAAGAAATTATATAAAGAAACAGTACCAGAATAGTGATTCCTATACCTTATATATGGACCATGCTAAGCTACCTTCAGCCAAAACTAGGGACTATAGAATCATAAAAACACACAATTCCACATGGTTTCCACTAAAAACAAATCATAAAGGATAGACAGAAATATCACAAAGGTAAGCTACTGTGTGTAGAACAAGCTTCAATACATGAGGAACAGAAAACACGTGGAAAAAAAAGTTTACTGAATTCCTCTAAAGATTCTTTTTATAAAGCCATGAAGTAAAATCGACAAAAATTTCAATGGTACATTTCAACCAGATGTACAATATATTTCTGACAGCCTGTCGTGTCCCATAGAGCACAGCCTGTATCCTTTTACTGCAATCTGACTGCATTACCCCAGTGTTACGCTGCTCCAATGCCAAAATATTTACAGAGAGCACTAACGGAGCTCTGTGAAAGGTGCATATATTTTTCATAAAGCATTTAGCATACTTAGCAACACATTTCACTGGAAAGAGGGTTTGTTTATTTATTTAAGGAAACCTAAATGGTGAGCTTTTGTACTGACAAAGACACAACCATGACACGGCTGAAGGCGCTTAATCACTCCCACAACAGTCACGGCGACTTCTTGGCCAGTGGAGACAACAAAGCAGCTCAAGCAGAAGAAAATTATCTTATAGTAGCTACAACTACATAGACAGGCTTGAGGGAGAAATTCTGAGTTGATGCAATACCTCATGCATTCTTGGGAGGAATGAATTTTATATCTCTTGACAAGCAGCATGAAATGAGTTGCCTGTCAGAAACCACACCTCTGTCAACCAAGTAAAAAAAGGAAACAGGAAAAAAACAGGGAGGAGGCCAAAGACAAGCAAATAAAGCAAATATTAATGCAAACACTGTGGATTTGTAAAATCCTCCAGAGGATAGCAAGATAAAGCAATGAAAGGTGAGAAATACAACTGTGATATTGCTGGAAGGAAAGTGTAAGCTTGCTTCTACTGCCCCAGTGCTCTTTAAAAGGAAACCACAGGCCTTTTCCTCAGCAACCAAAAATTAGGAGACTCCTACCACCACAAAAAAGCCCACTATAGTGGTTTGACCCAGGCTGGATGCCCAGGAGCTGACCACAGCCTCTCTGCCAGCCCCTTCCTCAGTCAAACAGGGGAGAGGAAATGTAACAAAAGGCTTGTGGGAAAAGGTGAGGACAGGGAAAGGTCACTGACCAATTACTGTCATGAGCAAAAGGGTCTTGGTTTGGGCAGAAAAATAATTCGTTACCAATGAAATCAGAGTAGAATAATGCAAAATAAAAACTTCATTTCAAAACACCTCTCTTCTCTTCCCAGACTCAACTTCACTCCCAATTTTCTCTACCAGTTCCCCCCAGGAGTACAGGGGGATGGGGTAAAGTGCTTGCAGCCATTTCAGCACGTGTTGCATCTGACCCTGCTGCCTCCTTATTCCCTTCCTTTCCTCAGGGAAGACTCCTCACACTCTAACTCTACTCCAGCATGGGGTGCCCCCCACCAGGGAGTCTACCGTGAACTGCTCCAACATGGGTGTCTCCTCCACCGTGACCTCCATGGGCCCAGGGGCACAGCTGTGTCACCATGGGCTGTGGGGAAACCTGCTCTGGCACCTGGAGCACATCCTGCCTCCCCTTCTCTGCTGGCCTCGGTGTTTGCAGCTATATTTGCATCCCCCTCTTCCAGCTGCTGTTGTATGGCCTCCTTCCTCCCGCTCCTAAAGCTGTTATCCCAGATCTCTGTCTGGTGAGGTCACCCTCGGCCAGCCGTGGGTGTGTCCTGGAGCTGGCTGGCATTGGCCCTAGTGGACATGGGAAAGCTTCCAGCAGCTTCTCGCAGAAACCACTCCTGTAGCTCCCTACGACCGAAGCCACACAAACCCAATATACCAAGAAATAACCATACATTTATAAAGAAGGGTCGATAACCGAGTGAAAGCTGGCGAGGCAGTGGGAGCTCAGAGGTGGAGCAGGCACACACGAGCAGCAGCTCTGTGCGAGGGACAGACCCGGCTGGGCTGTGCCAGCCCAGGCTCCGCAGTCTCTGCTGGAGGAGCTGCCGGGCCAGGCCCTGTCTCTCCATTGAACTGACTGGGTGACGATAGTGACACTGGAAACTGACACTGGGAAACTGACACCGGGAACTGAAAGTGACGACAGGTGTATTTTTATATGTACATATGCGTATTTACAGACACACAGCTTTTTTAACGCCACACTCTTTTCTACAAAGAATTGTAAGGGTTGGCAGGGACCTGTGGAGGTAATACAGTCCATCCCCCAGCCGAGATAGGGTCACCCAGAGCAAGTGACAAAGGAACGTGTCCAGAGGGGTTTGCAATGTCTCCAAATGCCTCTCTCCAGAGATGGAGACTCCACAACCTCCTTGGGCGGCCCGTTCCAGTGCTCTGCCACCCTCTTCATGAAGAAGCTCTTCCTCATATTGAGGTGGAAATTTCTCTGTTGTGGTTTATGGCCCTTGCTCCTCCTGTCACCGGGCACTACTGAAAAGAGGCCGGCACCATCCTCCTAACCTTTGAGACATATATTGATAAAACCCCTCTCAATCTCCTCCAGACTAAACAGGCCCAGCTGCCGCAGTCTCTCGTCACAAGCGAGATGCTCCAGACCCCTCACCATCCTTGCGGCCCTTGGTGCAGCTCAGCACGGACAATTTACCACAAAGCGCTCCCACCCCGGCGGTACCTGCACGCCCTCCGCCATGGCCGCCGGGCCCGCCCCTAACGGCGCCCCGCCCGCGCTGCCCTCAGAGCCCGGCCCGCCCCTCACGGCCGCGCGGCCGGGCCCAGCGCGTGCCGTTTCTATTTAACGAACTCGGAACAGTAGCGAACTAAAACTACATCGAAACATTTTCCCCGTCACCTATTGCACGCAACAACAGTAATTCAGAGTAATAGCATTTACCCGCAATATCAAATAAAATGCAAGCATTTGGTAGGTGAACAGTAATGAGAACAAAGAAAGAAGTAATTTACTTTGCAAAGTTTATGGATGTGCTGAGGGAGTTGGTATGACAAAACAACTTCCTTGCAGTGCCTCACATAAAGCAAAGGCCTCCCGGGATTTTCTGCAGCTCTTTCAGGCTGTGCCACTGCTTTGGAGCAGTTTGCCACCTTCAGAAGTTTGTCATCCGCAGTTTCTTAAAATGTGCAAACCACAAAGTACAGTACCTGTGTCCTAGCTGAGGCACAGGAGACAAGAACATGCCCATTACCCACTAAGGTTGTGATGTATAGTGCGAGATTCAACACGTCTGTAGCTCCTGTTCTGTTCAAACACCCTGACCCTCACTGACACAGGTAGACCAATCGCACTTCCAAAAGGAGTCAGAAATCTTTGAGGTTCAGAGAGCTGGATCCTGCAGTGTTTTGTAGAATTATTCATAGTATTTTAAAGAAATAGAGCCCACACTGTGAATTTAAAGAAATAGAGCCCACACTGAGAATTCCTACAATTTGTGCTGTGCTCTGTGGCTGATAGCTGCACAGCTGTGTTACTGCCCCTTTTACAGTGTATATAAATCTAACCAAATAAGAACATTATTCAGAGCTGCAAGCACTGCACATAGTAAGGTGTTAAAACTGAGGAATTAAGTGGATGCAATGCAAGATTGTGTACATTCATTATTATGTTATCTAGTTGGTAACAGGTAGATTCTTGACTTAACCCTGCACTCCTCTGGAACTGAAAATGCCCATTGACTTCCATGAACATTTTCAATGTAAAAGACTTGGGGGGCTTAAAGCCTTTAGAAAGAGCTAATTCTGTTTCTCAATATAAAAAGATTGAATTCTCTCTTACACAAAACCTGAACTGAGCAGGTGATTGAAGCTGAGTGCTGATTGAAGCTCAAACCACATTTCCAGTTGTGAGCTCCTAAACTTCCTACTTTTCAATTTAGATTTTTAGATAGTTGGTTTCAGAAGGCTTAGAAACAGAAAAAAGGATTCAACAGTTGCATCAAACCATGCCATCTAATTTCATGTGGATCCTTCATGTTTACAAAACCACATTCATGTGTATGTAAATATTTAAGGTGGCTTTTGATTTCCTTCAAATGCAAAACTTTTAAGTGCAACACAGAAATACTAAACTTAAAATGCTGACGGAGTCCTTTCCTACTACAGGTAGCCATGGTAGATTTTCATATGATTTCTAATCATCAAACAGACCCAGGTTAGAGAACAGCAGAGCTCCTTCTCCGCTGGTGCAGTTGTGTTAGATGTAAAGGTTTCCTGAAAGTGTCTGTTATTTAATATTTAAAATATGTCATTTAAGCAGAACATATTTGAAAGTCTGGCTTTACACCGTAAGTGCTCTTCTATTTGTCTGAGAAGCAATCAGAGCTAAGGTTTGGGAGAGGCTCTGCCAAGACTGGTGTCACTCAGAACATGAGCATCGTGGAAGGCACACTTCTTTATTGTCTCTCTTCGATTAAAGCTCTTTAGCTCATGGTGCCTAGGTCACCTCTAGCCTGTACAAGATAACCACCACACAGCCCACTAACACTCAGTCCTGGCAGGGGCTGGGCAAAGAGCTGGTTGTTCCCCTTAATTTTCTTCAAGTTGCCAAATTTTCATTTTGCTAATTATGCACTGAAGCATCACCAATATAGCAATTCCACACTGCTCTCTGTACAGTGAACTACACAGCTATCTTTTTAAAAATACTTTCCTCTTCATCATGATACTCCATCTTTTGGGCAGGGAGCAGGTTCTCCTGCATCACACAAGTCCTTGTCAAAAAGGGAATAAAGGTCACAGCTGTAAGCAAAGCTTTGATAGTACAGGCCACCTGCAATTGAAACACATCCAGCAGCTGCAAGTGCTCCAAAATATTCCAGCAAACCTTCCAAAGTTTTAGTAGCCAAGGTGATTCAGTCTGATTTTGTTACTCATCACAGAGATCCTGGCATTTCAGGAGTAAATGAAGCGTATTAATTTAAGAAAAAGGAATGAATTTTCAGAAGTTGCCTTTTACAAAGCAAAGGTTTTGTAACAAAAAACAGGCCCACAAAACATCCTCCTATTGACAGAGATCCTATAAAAATGTTCAATTGCAAACACGTTTCCAGTCACTTTTAGTTAAGCATCACCAAGCAGAGTAGTTAGCCATAGGCAAATTCAGGATGAAAAGCAGACAGAAATTCCTAGCAGAGCCTTGCTTGTTACATCAACATCAGATGGACATATAGCTCTTCTGGCTGCCAGCCCTTATGACAACAAATTGCTTATACTCATGCCCTGTGATACAAGAATTGAGAAGAAACCACAGGCATATGTGGAGGACTTGCACACAGTATTTGGGTTTGACCCTCCCAGTAACAAACGGGTAATTTGTGAAAGCAACAGGACATTAGCGCTATGTGACTCTTAATAAAGAGCCCTGCATTACTGTGCATAAGTGCATTAACACAGTAATTAATCATCCCCTCCTGGCTCCGTTATAACATTCTTTGCAGATATTCTATCCAGGGAACAGCATTCCCTCTAGGTAATGTTCTTCTGTTTTACATATATAGATACACACCTTCAGAAAAAAATTCTGGACATGATTATGTACTAGGAAATGAAAAACATAAATCCCAGGTTGTCAGGGAAACTTGTTTTTAAAACAAAAAGATAATTCTGCCATTTCTCAGGCAGTATCCAATTAAAATGAGATACAGGTATGAGAGGATAACTGGTGTATCAGCAGCAGGATAGACAGAGTTCTGAGTTACTTGGGGACAGATGCTGCTTCTTTTTTGCTCACTGTCAACACAATCCAGCTCAGTACCTCTCTGTGCCTGTATAATTAATAGGTAGGCAAAGTTTCCATGTGATTTGACAGTGATTTTGAGACTTGTAAAGTTAGTACTCTGCCCAGCAACAAATTCCAAGTTAAATGGAGCAAATCATAACTTTTCAATTATTCAAAACAATATGCATACAAAGAAATGAAAGTAGTAAAATTTGTATTCTATCAATGATTCCATTATCTTCTCATCATAAAGAGAAGTGGCTCAATGTAGGATAAAAGCAAATTTTAGATTGATTCTCTTCTTGATCATAGCCAGAAGACTGCTATATCTATTGCCAAGAAACTGAATTGAGTTCATAGAAATCCTAAAAATTAGATAGAAAAGACTTATAAGAACATGTAACCCATCTCCAGGGGACCTGTACTTTTTCCTGCCAACAAGAACTTCAAGCAGAAATAGGAATTTATTTAATCCAGTAGTTCAAGACACCTCCTTACTTGTATTAAACTGTAGAAATAATGTAAATGTGTGTATAACATTGCAGTTCACCATCAGTGTGAACTAAGAAAGCTTAGGTTTTTCTCCCCTCTAAACATCTCTTAGTACAAAAACCTAAACTATGACACCTGATGCATAAGATAAAGCAATATGGATAATTTAGAGCATAGCTATTTCAAACTACCTACCCTCAAGGTCATCAATTGATGAAACAAAACCTAAAATCTCTACAACTCAAGAACTCCTCATAGTTATTATTCAAACCAGAACAATCCACTCAGAAGTCCCAAATTCAAGAAAAGAGACAAAAAGAAGAGCCCATTGAATGACTATAAGTCCCCTAAGTCTTATACAGCCATGAGTACATGGTGACAATGGACAAATAATTTATCATAAGGTTAGTGTAGGGTTTTGGGTTTGATGAGAGAATTGTTTCATTGGCAGAGAGCTGCATTCTTCAGGAGGACATGTTGTGCAGTACAGCATTTGCTAATTAACGTAGCGATGAAAATCACCAGAAAGAATAATTTAACGAGTTATAATTGCAAATAGAAATAATACTTGTAAAATACAGGAGTATGTATATTCATATTCTATATAAAATGTTACATATTAAACACATACTCAAGTATTGGTACTATATAATACACACGCATATATTCTCTCTTCAGACAGCCACTTCAGCTCAGATTCCCATCTACTCTGTATCTTTTCTAAAGACATAAACTACTGCTAATCTTGGCAAGTTCACAGGAACTGGAGGATATTTCACTCCATGAGAAAGATGAGACATTAATCTCCTGGGAAAACTCTCTTGAAATTTCATTTTGATAGACAAAACTTGACTTTTCCATTTGAACTGCTATTTCATTCTGTTGGCAGACCAAAGAAGATAGAAAGACACAACTACGTGAAGTATTACATCTTAGTAACACAGCAAAATCTACAGAAAAAATATAAATTCACTGATTCCATTGTCCCTGCCCTTTTGCCCCCAAATGGGAACATAATTTCTTTCATAGGTTTCATATTTTACTCCTTTCATGCCTTTGTTGTGAAGCTCTATTGATTTTTTGCCAACTTCTCCATGTGATGTTAACCAGCTTTTAGAATAACATATAACAATTTAGGGCAGCAAGTGAAAAAATACATCCAGCTGAAATTACAGGAGGATTTTAATAGAGAGACTAGTTACTCAAGACTTGACTTGTCTTGTATACTAAAGCTAACTGTATTTTTTGTTTATTTGTGAATTGTTTGTTTGCTGGACTACACAAACAGCTTCCAAGGTGTTTCAATATTTCTTTAGTTATTTAATAAGGACTGGCAAGCCTGAATTACTGGGACATAATTACATCATATTTAAGTGATGTCTTGGACTAGGATCCCACAGCAGCAACACCTGGAGAGTCAGTATGGCAAATGAGTCTCCATTTTACAGAAAGAGGCCTGTCCAAGAGAGTGAAATGTGTCACTCTGCAGTTTGGCAATACATCCTATGTATCCCTGCCACCAGATCTAAGCAACAAAGTGGATCACGTGTCTTCTCCTTGTGTACTTGGAAACACAGAGTACAAATCCCAAGGAGTGGATGAGCATGTTCAAGAAGAACGTGTCCATGTGGTCTCCTTAAATATGTAAGCATAAAGCTTATTTTGTGATCACTAGGCAATAGGGTTAAAATTACGATGAAGCTGTTTGTTATTGCCCTTCCCCTTTATTTCCCTGACTCATTTGAGGTTATGGACTCATCTTGGCAAAGTACATTAAAATAAAATGGTATATAACTCAGTAGTCAGTCCTGGGAGCACTTTCCTTCCTAGATTCTGAATTTGAAATATCTGCTATGCAAGCCTATGTTTACAGAGAGCTGCAAGGAGGAGTTAATGTCCATATTCACTCCAAAAAGATTATGTAGTTGCATGCAAAAAATGAATTCACAGAGCTCTAGAGAGCTTAAGTATATTACTTCTTGTAAAAATAAAAAGTCATTGAGCAGAGGATCCAAGGCCAGCACATATATTTGTGCTAAGAATATCACTTTAACTGCACATGAGCTCTGCATGTGATGTCATATAGAACATTATGGGTTTCTTCTAGAACAGGGGTCAAATATTTCCATAAGGTATTTATTAATGTAATTTATTGATTTAGATGAGGGAGAATTAGCCTGTTTAGAATGGAAAGCTGATTATTCTAACCCATTCTTGAGCTCAGTATCTTGGAACTCAAAATTCAAAGGAAGAGAAAGATGTGGCACAGCTCTCATATACTCTGCTGACACTTGTGACTTGGGTTATGGAGAATAGGGGTATTTTGGTACACAGGGAGCAGAGTTACCCACACACTTATCCTAGGAAATTTAGAAGGAGAATGAAAATACTGAGTGCACTGTTTGACAGTGTTCCTTGAACTGGAGCTTATGCTTTTCTCATTTACTTGAAATTTGAAAGACGATGATAGAAGTTAATGGAGTTTCATTATGGTAAAGCAATGTAAAAGGAATCATCTTCCTTGTTTTAACATCTGTGAACGCCGTCTTCCTCTTCCTCACAAACAAAACATATGAGATTCTGCTCAGTTTTAATGCTGTTTGGCATCTGTGCCTATACTGCCAGGGACATTCAGAACCGTTTACATTAACAGCAAATATTTTTACTCCAAAGAAGGAAACATATCCTTATTGATATTCAGCAAGTGGTGCGTTGTTGCAACCAAGATATAATTTACTCACTTGTCTGACTGGATTACATTACTCCATGCATTTTGTAGTTTCATCTGTGAAAAATTGAACTTTAGTTCTACAGCTGTCATTTCCCATAATTCTTTTAAAACAATCTGTGGCAAAAGGATAAAAAATAGCTCCAATAGAAACTGCTTCTGGGGATGGCATTTGAAAGGACATTATTTAGAGTTAATGAATTAGACTAAGAAGTTTGTCATATTCTTTACATGAGCTGTGAGTCAGACTTTGTATACAAGTATTTCTGCCACTTGAGTACTTTGTAAAGGCCACGACTCCCTTTGTTTCCTGGGAACCCTGCAGTGAAAACATTTGTCTTCAGAAGCACACGGCTTTGTTAGGCTGCCTGGGTAATAATATCTCCAGTTGTTCTGTTCAACCTTTTTGTGCGCTGGGAAGCAGCGCTGCACCCGCCCACTGCCGTCCTTGTCAGGGCTCCCCTGCCTCAGCACTGCGGCCACCTGAGCAGGGCAGCAGCTCAGCCATCCACAGGCAAAGCCACGGGAGCTCAGCCAGAGCCAGGATGGGAGGACTGAGCCATTACTTATTTATAACACTTGCAGTTAAAACTCAGCTGCAGCAAAAATGGAAAGTCCCCAAAATGGAGGATCGGGATGCTCTTTCAGCTCTGATTTCTGCCTCTTTGCTTCCTCCGATGTAAATTTTCAAACTCGCCTTGATGAAAAGAAGATCAAGCTCCAAAACCAGACTAAGCTTCAAAAGACGATTATAGGTTTTCCTACACAAAACTGACTCAAAGTTTTATTTCCTGGGTTTATCACACACAATGTAATTTTTCTTCTACCTCTTGCTTTTACACTAGCACATGGATCACACGTTCCTTCTTGGTAACTACCTTTTGCATGTTACCCAAGCCAGACATTACTCTTGATAAATGACTATTTAAATTTTCACTGCCTCTGCTGCATTTCAAAATATTAACTGTAACTGAATGTTTTATATACATACCAGAGAAATATTTTTCTCACAGCCACAGTGAAAAGTTTTGTTGAAAATACAGAGAAATTAAATACAATCCAAATAAAGCATTTTTTACGTTGAACTCAACCATGTATATTTTTGGTGCCAAATAAGAATTAAAATCAGAGGCTGCAAGTAGGGAATTATAATGAAAACAATTTTTCCAGTGCTACCTACACCTTTTGCTGCTATGCATAAATCCTGCTATCACTCATGTAATAATGATAGAACAACCATAATTATTTCTGTATTAGACCAAAAAATTCCCTGTATGATTTCATCTGATGGTAAAACATAAATCATTATACTAAATAGATACTTTTTGTCTACTTACAGAAAAAAATGGACTCAATCTTCTTTCTCTCCACCCTATATAATTAAAAAAAAAAAAACAGACACCAATTTTTAGCATTCATCAGAGTATGTATTGTTAACAGGTGTTGTGTATTACATTTCCCATGCACACAGTGTCGGAATGTAAAACTGTAATACTGCTCCTAGGAACAAGTAGCGTAATTAAAATTCTTTGTGAGTTTGATTTACTGGGTATTTTCTTCCTTTAAAATAACTACATTGCAAACAAGAGCCAATTTCTTAGATTTGATCTATGGGTTGTGCAGCTTATACTTCAGGTTAAAAATGGTGATTTAGACAATAACACATAACAGCTGAATAGTTATTTATAATGGCACAGCACCTGTGGCAGATTGTCAGCTGAAAAGGCAAATCTAAATGCTTTCAAATTCTCTTGTGTATTATAATGGCAGTAGTAGTGGCCACTATAGATACAATAGTTAGGCATGCAATGTAACTTTTTTTTCTGATTGCTTGCCATTTTCTCAGTTTTATTCCTTTAAGACTGTTCATACTTAGTGTCAGTCCATATGCATTTTAAAAAGCTCAGGCACAGTTTAGCTTTCTGTTAATTTTGGGGGCAGGAGGTGTCAATGAACTTAAATATTAAATAGGACATCAAACTCTTTTCTCATCACTTTAAGATTTTCCACATTTCCCAGACCATTACACATGCATAATTAACACAACTTAGGCTTTTTTCTTAAATCTTGATTAATGCTTCTAAGAACTCTGGAGAAATTTGATCTGAAACTGTAAATACATTTTTCTTACCTCAATATGTGCCAGGATTTTTCTATGAGCCTTTAGCAGCAGCTCCCATTTAAAAATCTGAACTCGTGCACACGCAGTTTCCTTTTACATTTCGTTCCTTCCTGGACTGAACCCAGCATTGATCATTTGTGTGATGATGTGCTAATTCTGCATTGATGTGAAACACATGTTAGGGAGAAATATAACAGCTTGTTGCAGCAGACCCAGGCCCATACAAAACCATCAGTGCACTGATGTAACCTCCACCCACAACAGAAAGTCCATTTAGATGCACAGTCCACCAAGCAACACTCAGGTTTCTACCAGAAGGAACATCTGGGATGTGAATATGCAAGGATCATTCCCAAAAGGCAAGCACTCTAAACTCTAAACTAGAATTTTCTAGACAAGACAGAATTTGAAATCCTCTTGTCTATTAAATATCTATAAAATTACCTATATACTTTCTGAGTGTTGGGAGGCATAAGATGGGCCATAGGTGACAGACAGTCCAACAGTACATTTCTACCAGAATGACCAAAGTCAAATTAGGGAGTAACTATAAAAACATAAGCAAAAATAGCATTTGTCCCCAGATGAAAGGAAAATTAGTTTCCAATGAGCTAATTGCTTTAGTACACAAACAATAGATAGAAAAAGAAAATAAATTACTTGTCTGTAATAGAGATCCGTAACAGAGGCTGGGAACAATCCACTTGCTCTGGGGTAGATGGGATGATGCCATTGCCAAATAGCACGAGCACTTTGTTTTATAACATCCATTTACTCACTGTATGACCTTTTTTAGTGTACACCTCAAAATCATCTTTGGAGTACTTCCACTAGAGCCAAGGGAGTTAATCCATGAATTAGCTTGGTCACTGAAGTGACTCATATGCAACAGAAAGAGTTACAGAAACTTAGTCGGAAAAGAGTAATGGAGAGAGATTCATGCATGCTATAAATCTTCTTGGCTTTGTGCTAATGTTATTTATCTATTTGAGATAGCAAGGAGGTTTTATAATGTGTGCAATATGGGACAGTGGCTTTGCAATATAAACTGTCCATTAGTAATGCAAAGTAACTTATTTTCATCTGCTAGATCATTACTGTGAATTTTTCTCCCTAGTTTTGACATGTTATAAATCTTCATGAAGTCCACATTTGTTCTCTTTATCTTTTACTTCCATTTGATTCATTCTATTTTAAATGTATGTAAACACACTGTAAGACCACCAAGCTTTTTGTAATTTCAGGAGGGCCGTGCTTCCACTCCTAGGTAGAAACTGATGCCCCACATCTCAGTCTGCTGGCCCAGCTGGGGCAGCTCAGACATTCCTGTGAGCATCCCTCACTTCACAGTGCCTGTGCCACCATAAGACACAAAGGATTTAAATGGATTGAAGCACAGTTTGAGAGAGTTCAGCAGAGCTGTGGCACCAGCAGATGCCAGGGAACAAGGTGTAAGAGCTCCTCCAGCATCGCTCCCCAGCAGTAAGCAGGGTCTCCAAAGAGCTGTGTGCACCCCTCAAGTGCCTTGGCAGCAGCACTGAAGCTGCTTTGGCCGCTCGGAGGGCGGCTGGCTCGGGGCTGACTAACAACCCCTTCATCCTCCCAGCCTTCAGCTGTGTGAGCTCTCCTGGCACCGCTTCTGTCATTGTACCACTCCAGGATTGCTCACAGGACATGCAGCCCCATGCCAGCCGGTGACACCAGGCAAGATGTGACTCCTTCCACCAGCTCCCAGAACTGACCTCTCAAACAAGCTGCCACATGGTCCGTTTGGTACACCTGGGTTTACTTCATGCAGTCACAATATTTCCCATACTCTCCATCTGCCATTTAAGGAAAGATGGAATGCAAGAAGCAGTAGGCTGCTACTCACTCTGGAATGACTTCAGGTCTGCTGAGAACTGTTGGGATTTTTTTTTAACTCTGGCCTTCACAGCCTATGTAGTAGGGACAGATGTACTTACTTACTCATCAAGAGTCCTCCAGTTGCCTCTCATCAATAAACCTGTCTCACCTTGGTGCAGCAGAATCCACATTGTTGCACCCAAATCGTTCCCTAGAAGGGCAGTTGTATGCTAAAGGAATTCCAAGTTGTTCCAACACCAGAATTTTTTGCATACCTTTTATTATTCTGACTACCTTACAATAGAACATTTGAAGAAGTAATTGGGCTTTTGTAGGACACCTGTCCCATTCCCACTTCCCACTGCAGATCTGTAGCCACAGCCACTGACAACTCTTTGGTGCTACTGCAGTTTCTCTATAGTTTCAGTTGTTTTTATCTAGGTGCTACTGTAGCCTCTATCCCCAAAAATTCAAAGCAGGAGCAGGAGACATGAGCTTGCTGCTGGAGTTGGCTTTTTAGCTAACTTGGATGCAAAAGGTCCAGTGAGGTCTGTGATGTCTCATCATCACCCACAGACTCCATAGTGATATTTCACTGAATATTCCAAGCTGGACCTACTAGCATATCACAACATCTGTATATTTATGGAGTAAATAAAGCTGAAGCAAAGTCAGTCCAAAGCACACAGGCTGGTTACAGCAGAGTAATTTAAAAAATGAAAATAAGAACATTCATTTCCAGCTCTTAAGTTCTCACTACTTTTTGTGGTTTTGATCAAGCCACTAATGTTTTTTAAAAATTATTTTCATATAAAACTAGGCACTCAAGATTTTCAATATCATCAAGACACTAATGTTTCAAAATGTTTTTAAAAATCACTAAAGATATGTATCAAAACCTTACAAGCAAACTTAAATTTTCTTTCAGGATTTGTCTCCACTTCCTTCAAACCCTTGATTTCATTATGTAATAATTGTACACACTTTCTAAATATTTTTTAAGTTCGCAAGGTTCTACTAAAAATTATTAATATTTATAAACTACAAGTAAAGCTGTAAAGCTTATTTTCCTACAATAAGAATGATACTTTTAGCATTGCATATGTTTTTTTTTTTTAGGAGGTATTTATTGGATTTAATAAGCACTATTCTGTGGGAAGCCAGCAAAAATTAAGATTTAGCTGACACTCCTTTATCCAGGAAATCCTGATTAGTGGAATCTTACATAATAAATACAGAAAAGTAATGCAGTTTTACATTCTCTTTAGGAATCAGCTCTGGGGATATGAATTTCCCTTCTTTGGACAAACACCTCCAGGGAATTTCAACCCAGGAATTAGAGACTTTTGCTTATTCCTTTCATTCTTTTTTGTGCCCATAAGCCATGTCTACTCTTTGAAGACAAATAGCTGGCGAGGAAATGTCCTTTATTGTTAAATAGCACTTAGCTCTTTAAATAGTTCACTGACTAACAGTCACAGGTTAATAAGATAAAAGCATTAAACACATTGTCTGTGTGCACTTCACGTGATAGGAATTCCCAGACACTTCTTGCCATACATGAATGTTGTCATCTTATTGCAAAGCTCCCATACCTTCTTGATGATTCCTCATGGTCAACTCCTCACAGCACTGACTCCTTCACAGTACAACCAACAAACTCCATCTCTCTCCTCACCCAGCTAACCCACTCTTTTGTAGCACTCATCTTCTTACTGGACACAGCTGTGGCCTATTAAGGGCAGGCCTGTTCCCAATCTCTGGTGATGAGTACAGCTGCAACTCCTCAGGTGTGGGACCACCTTCTGCACTATCTTTATTTTCTTACATGCTATCCCTCCACACATGAATACAGCAATTTGCAGAATAACCAAACCAGAGCCATTGGGAACTGAGCTGACATCCCCTTGTTTCAGTTCCCAAGGGTTAGAAAGGCCTGTGCATGTATTCCAGCCATGCCTGTGTTACACACACTAAAATGAATCAGGGCTCTGTGTGCTCTAGTTCTGTTCACACTGGCTCCCAGACAGGCACAGCAGGGCTGCCTTGAGCCCAGGATGCTGCTGAGCTCCTTCCTGTGACCACATGGACATGGAGCAGGCACTTTTGTAATGCTTTGCTAGTTATCAACACCACTCCTTCTTGGCAGGAACCAGTGACACACCACAGCAGAACAGCCAGCAGACATGACCAGTTGCCAAGTTAACAAGAACGCAATTTTTGGCCTCAGGCTCCAGAAAATGTTAAACCCATCCCTCCCTTGCATCATCTCCCTTAGTCTGGTAGGCAGGAAATGCCTCTGCCCACATCTATGAGGGAAGGTTTGATAAAGATGACCCTATTACTATCAAGTATTTACCTTCAAGTGGCAGCAGCACATTGAGCTGCTATCCTGCACCATGTGATGGCAGCCCCTGTGCCACAAAAACCCTCTCTCAGGCCATCACTGTGAGCTTGACAAGCTGCCTAACAGCAAACCAGATACTCCAACAGCCTTGTTCACAGGGTATAAACTAAAGCAATACTAGCTCATAGGTTTTCTTTGACTATTGGAGATAAATTGTTTGTTAGCAATAATCCATCAAATTTCAACCCGTTTGGCAAAAGGCAGACAAATTCTTAAATGATGCTGTAATTATAAAGCTGAGTAATTTCTTTATTTTACCAGTATGGATTTTTAAGTGCCCTCTGGGAGCAAAAAGATGTTTGTAGAGATAAAGCTGTAGGGAGCAATACATTCGTGCTGACACATGTAGCTGAACCACCAATTTTGCATTATTAATTTAGTTGCTAGATTTGTTCCTGATATCTACAGAGGTATTATCAGCTCCTAGAGGTGGATCAGTGGGTGGAATGAGGTTGATTACAATTGATTTAGTAACCAAAGAGTAATTTTTTCCATTGTTTGTTCAGCACATTACTAAACATATGGCTTAATTACAGTTGCCTTGTGTTCTTTTCAGTGTGGTGTTGCTTATTTTACTGAGACACTGATTTATGCAAAATATTAATTGAAATAGAAAACAGACTTACTATGGGAGCTGACATCCATAAAAATATTAGTTGCTTATATTTTGCACTGAGCCTATTGGACTTCTCAGGGGAATCAGTGTTTACATTTTAATTTGGAGCAACAAGGGCTCCCTCCCTCCAGAAACAGTGGCAGAGCATGTACCACAGTCTGGAGCATGGGTAAAAAAATTTACTTTTACCAGCAGCTGCAAAGGGAAATCCTCAGAGTTCTTGAGCCAAAGTCTCAAAAATGTGCTGAAGTAGCTGTTCCATTTCCAGCATGATTGCAATAATTGTATGCAAATGTCTCATTAAAAGTAATTCAACTTTATATAGCTATGAATAAACTACTATGCCGTTGTAATGTGTTTCCAGGCCATTAAGTAGTATAATAAAGATACATGGATTCTCTCAATAGATTAGATAATCAAAAAACCACCCACCCCCACAATCAAGCAACTATACATTGGGAGATCTTGGAGGTTTTTTAGTCATATTTATAATTAATCTATTTGGAATAAATAATTCACCAAATATAAATATAAAATAATGTTCAGTCACAGAACTCATAACTCAAAATATCCAGGAGGAATGCTTTTATATTTCCTATTCAGGGTTTTAATTTGATGCATTGAATTTTGCTGCCTATTTCATAAACCAAATGTAATATACAATCAAGTTTATAACCAGATAGTCAGAATACAGAATTAAATAGTTTTGCAGAGGCACTCATAAAATCCTCCTAAACATTTTTAGGAGAGAGTATGAGAAGTTTGTAACCTTCACTACCCACTAATAGGATTCAGATATCCACTGTGAAATGATTCAAACATTTCCTGGGTAACAGCGTTTGCATTTATAATATTAATTTCAAAGGAAAAAAACCCCAAAAACTAATACACATATCTCTATACTGCTGTACAGAAATAGTTCTAGGAAGCAAGACTAGACAATAAGGGAAATAAAAAGTGAGCCACTATATCAAAATCAGCAGGACTGGCAAAGAGAAGGGTTTGGATACCATCACTGAGACTACATCCAAGGACTGAAAAGAATAAAATCCTAGAGCAAACCCAAATTAAAGTTTGTCCTATGAGGAGGTGGAGATACTCACCCTCTCAGTGGGATCATGAGCTGGAACACCCACACACAGCCAGTATAGAGTGTTAACCACAGTTACTGCCTCACACGGGCCCCTCTGCCTGCACCAGGCCGTGCCCTGATGGATTTCTTTTGTTTGGTCCTAAAAACGAAGAAAATTTAGATTGCCAAGAAAAACAACAATATTAGACATTGTTGTGGGACCATAAGGAGGCATTAAAATGGATGCATAATATGTTCTTGCCTTAGCGCAACCCCCAAAGATTTTCAAGGCTTGAGAAACTGAAGAAAATACATCTAAGGGGAAAAAAAAGGAGAGGGAGAGTAGAAGAAGAGTTGAAATTTTAGTGACTTCTTGTCATGGTTTGACACTGGCCCAATGCCAGGCACCCACCAGAGTCACTCACTCACTCACCCTGCCCTGCTACAGCTGGGCAGAGAAGAGGGAAAAAAGTAACAAACACTTCGTGAGATTAGGACAAGGAAAAATATTTCAAGGGGTAAAACAGGCTCAACTTAAGTTGCAAAGTGCATTTTATTGCTAACAGAATCAAAGGAGGATAATGAGAAGTAAAATAAGCCCTTTAAACACCTGTTGTCCCCCAGCCCCTCCCTCCTTCCACCAACAATGCAGGGAGACAGGGCTTGGGGGTTTTGGTCTTGTAATAAGAGTTTATTTTGATTCTCATTATCCTCCTTTGATTCTGTTAGCAATAAAATTCTCTTTGCTAATTAAGCTGAGCCTGTTTTTTCCCCTTGAAATATTTTTTCTGGTCCTTATCTCACTCATAAAGTGTTTATTAATTTTTTTTCCCTCTCCTCTGCCCAGCAGTAGCAGGGAAGGGTGAGTGAGTGACTCGAGTGGGTGCCTGGCATTGGGCCAGTGTCAAACCACAACACTTTTTAACAACAGTAACATAGGAAATGCTGATATTCCAAGGCTGTGGGGGCATCAGGAGAAAAAACTTTGGGAGTCATGGACAATATGCATACCCACACTGAAGTTAGCCAGGACAGGAAACGGCCACCTTCAGTGCAAGGTGCTTTTAGACCCGTGGTTACTCAGAAATGACAGCCACGTGCATTCTGTCCGGTTGGCTTCTGCCCCCTCACTGCCCAGCTGGCAGAGAAACAAACCAGAGACAATTGTTTCAAATCCTAAATGCTTTCAGTGGCAGTGCCAGGAGGTGCAATGTACCTGATGCCTGCACTGGTGCCTGCAGGGGCACACGGGACAGGCTGTAAAGTGAGGCAGGATCCTGGGAGCAGCACAAGCAGCTGCCACAGCCCCCAGCTCCCCCATTGCCACTCCTGGTCAGCTCCTACACATTCCCAAGCTCTTTGCCAATTGCAGAACTGCATTTTCCCCTCGCTCCTGAGCCATTCTGGAGCTTTACTGGAGCACACCAGTGCTGGCCTTCTCTGAGAAGGGCTGACTGCAGCTGCAGTGCATTCACAGCTCAGGGCTCACCGCTGCTCCTGCGGTGGGAAGGAAAAGAAGGGCACAGAGCAGAAGTATCAAGGGTGGTCAGCTCAGAAAAGATGCCAGGCACAGGGCACAAGCCACCAGGTCTCCAGAAGAGGCATCTTGTTCTCCTCAGGAAGTTCTAAGCCAGGGAGCTACACCTGAGCAATTCCCAGTCAGTGCAGCTCCTAACGGAGCTCATGGGGAGAGGGCAGCACTGACGAGCAGGGTCTGGTGTAATAAAACCTTTGAATGCTGTTCAAAAATGCTTCAGCTGCTAAAGACTTCCCCCTGATGATGTTCTTGCATCCTTCAAAGGCTTAGAGCAGTCCATTAAACATAGTATTAGTATGAAACAGCCCTAAACTTTTCCTCCTCCCGAAACAGAATCACAGCAGGAGCCAAGATGCAATTCAGTGACACAACATGCATAGTGACAATTTTCCAGAATGTGATTATAGGAGGAAAAATTCCAAACCCATCACTATCACTCTCACAGAGTAGCTTGGAAACCTGAACCAACAGAAGAAAAATAAAGCAACAGAGAATGAAAAAGATATAAACAACTCCAAAATAAATTGTTAACTCAAGATTTTGCAATATAATCTGTATAAAATATTTAAGATGTTTTTCTATTTATTCCTGAACCTAGAGTGATTAAAATGCTGCCATAGTACACTGTATTGCTCTTTTTTTAATCACAAATGCAATTTTAAGCAAGTAGACAAACTCTAGGAAATTAAAGTGAATATTTATGTCCATATAAACTTCTTAATGGCAACATTCTTGCTGTGAGCACAGCAGCTGAAGAGGGTGGATTAAATTATTTTGGCCAGATCCTGTTACTATTGTTTTCACTGGCAAAATTCCCACTGACTTAATGGGAGCTGGATTAGATCCTGACTTGAGTTAAGTACAAATCTCAGATGCATATATAATATAATCACTGATATTCCAAGCATACACTCTAGTTGTCATGTCTGTTTTCCCTCTGTGAGTTTTACTGATGCTCTGAAAATACCAATCAGGTACACTATACACTAGTGATTAAAGCTGCACAGTCTTGTGTTTCCAGGTTTGGGAAATTTGTGGTTTACTCATATTTGAGATCAGAACCCACAGCCTGAATGACATTCAGCCTCTTGAGTACAAGGCTTCAAATCTTGGTATGTTCAGTTCCTCCTCTTGCAGGCTTTGCAATACATATGAACAGCATTTATTTAAAAGGCCAGAGAATTACAACACATTTGGCAGTCAACAGATGCTGTTGGTGTGATATTTTCGCTCCCTCTCCTGTTTCTATCATTTGGGAATATTCAAGAGCAACCTGGAAAAACCAGGAAGCTTTTGGGCTTCATTCCTTCTGTCTTGAATGATGATCTCATAAAAAGAGAACAAGCCTCCAGAAATTTTAGGAGGACATAGCTTCATCAGAGGTCTTACAAGAGCAGGAATTCCATCTCCCCCAGCAGGAATTCCATCTCCCCCAGCAGGAATTCCATCTCCCCCAGCAGGAATTCCATCTTCCTCAGCAGGGTTCTTCAACAACCAGTTCTTGGGGCCAGCCCTGCTCAGCTCCCTGTGGCATGTGGGACACCCCAGGCTGTGACACGGGCAGTTCCACCTTGTCCTGGCACATGCTCCTGGCTTTGGGGCTCTCACCAAGCCTCTGTCAAAGCTGGCTAAGAGTGTGCTAAGGGAGGAGTTTGCCTGGAGCACACAAGGAGTCTGAGGCCTGACTCCAGGTGACCACAGGGCTCCAAGAAAGGGAGAGAACAGCCCTGCAAGGAGGCTCAGTCAGGGCACCAAAGTGCAAGGTGTCCTTTCATGTATCGTATTAAAAATAAAAAATAAATTAGCTGAAGTGGTGATCCTGAAAGGTTCCCAGGATGCCCAAAGCTAATGGGAATTAGTTACTATATGCTCCATATGCTCTGAGACAGGCTCTGGTTTCACACACACACAGGGGAGTGGGTTTTCTAAACAAGTGCTCCAAGGCAGTGGAGATTTATCTGTGATTACTGTGGTCCATCATTGTTTCAGCTCAGGAAAGCAATGTTACTTATAAATGACAGTGTAATTTCCTATGCAGAGGCTGTTTCTCTGTATGACTCATCTGTGTATTGCATTCCAAGAGGTAAGTATGAATCATGGATAACTGATAGAAAAATGCAAATGAATCCATTAAATTTTATTTTTTCTTATTATGGTCTAAACAGAGAAACTTTTAAATTTTTCTCCTGACTGTGAAACTTATTGAAAATAAATTGTATCAAATCAAATTGAGAAATCTTTGCATTCTCCAAAGCTACAGATTTTCTTATTGCTGTTTCAGTAGGGCTGGGGGATGTGGGGGTGGTTGTTGATGCAGTTGATTTTCATTTCATTTTTTTGCACTAAGCTTACAGCTGGAGTTATATGGCCAATGGCAGCAGCAGCGATGAAGTTAACTTTTTTTTGTTTTAAATGTAATAAGGGGGATGGAAAATTAACTGTTGATGGTTATTATTAGAAATCAGAGAAATGGGCTGTAGGTGAGAATCTAAATCCAGTAATTCCAAGGTTAGTACCTGACACTTGCAGAATGATTGTGAAGAGGTTTGAGAAATTCACTGCAGACATGTTTTACAGAAAACAACCTGCTATAGCAGCTACAGCATAAGGGAGTAATTTAGTTATGAGAGTGGAGAAGTCACCTACCTTGGAGAGGAGCAGATTGTGAGCACCAGCACTTCTCAGGCAGTGAGTGCAAGAACCAGGCAGCCCAACATCAGGGATGCAGTGGAGCCCTGCAGGGAGAGCAGCAGGGGACACACAGCCCTGCAGAAGGGTTTGGGATCATGGCTTCAGTCTCCAGGGACACCTGTGCAGGAGAGGATGGTCACAGCTAAAGGAGGATGTGTGGCAGGGCTGGAACAATTAAGCTAACTCACTGATTTCTTTCCTGGACTGTGCCTACTCTTCCACACAACAGGGAAGATGTGTCATTTCAGAGACTACATAAATCCATTATTGAAGTGCTTTGATACCCAAATCTGTTTAGCCTCTGCACTGTCATTTGGTCTTAAACTGTGAATTGGCATCAACTATTCAGTTACATCAACTATTTAGGAGTGATTTGAACTCTAAGGAGTGCAAAACCAATTCCAAGGTGTAATGAAAACTGCCAGATTAACAGTATTAGATACAGAAACAAAGACCACCTGATTTTCAGGGCTGGAATTTTACCATAGTTTTATCTTGTCTTGGAGCTTTTGTCCATTACAGATATCCCAAATTAAAGGGCATGGATGTTTTCTATATACTGCAGTCTGCATGCTGCTACTTTTCCTATTTGAAACCCATAACACCAATTCAGAAAAGAGACTATTATGCCTGGCATAATGACCAAAACTGAAAATACCTTTTCCTGGAGTCCCTGAGGCAAAAAGACATTTATGCCTTTGATGAAATTAAACTGACAATGTCATCTTAATATTCTGCCATAAAGAGATTAGGATAGCTTATATTTAACTGTATTTTGGGATTCAGTACACATCTACCTGTCTGAACCTCTGCTTCGTGGAACTGCTAGATCTGATTCCTTACAAATAGAGGAATTTTAAAAGGAACTACCAAAGTAAGAAAATACAAAACTGAAATGCTGGCTGTAATATTTACTTTATGCTTTTTGAGACAATATGCCCTGAAATGAAAAACAAAATGTGAACTTTGCAAATCTCAAAATCTATAATTAAAAACAACACCTGAAAAGATAATTTTTTTCAGCTGACAAATAAATGTCACTTTTAAATGGATCTTCCACAAAGTGATAAAAACAAGCAAAGGGGCAAAAACTGTTCTGTTTTCATTGGCAGAAAACATGGAGGGGGTTTTTGCTAAGTACTTAAAATGACTGTGCTTTGACTTGGCAGCCACATCACAAGTGTGACAGACTTGATTCATGTTCCTGTGCAATACAAACAATGACACAGGGCTGGATCTGAGTGGCTCTCAGCAAGTAACTGAAGGGAGAACAAACAATTGTAAAGAACCAGTGGTGCACAGTTCTGCTGTTAATAAATAGAATCTGAGCTAGACATGCACCTTGTTATTTTATAGTATTCTCCAGTTATTTATTTAATTTAAAAAAGCCTTTTTTGCCTTGGGTCAGGGACTTTCAGAGATTAACTGGTCCAGTTACTCTGCAGAAAGCAGAAATCCCTGTCGCTGGTGGGGCAGTTTTGCACCACCTGTATGTGCTTACACAGGTGATCTGCCTCCTGCTGCTGCAGAAGTGAAGAAGTCTCTGCAAGGGAACGCATGGTGACCCCATGTATTTAAAGGCAGCAGAACTGGAATGCATCTTGCTTGATCAGCTATAGCTGCAGTGGTTCTTCTCTGGTTTTGGAGTACTGTTCTAAATAATACAGCGCAAGCAGTTCTGGTTTTATCTGCAATACTCTCTCCACTGGTACCAAGACAAATTAATCTGAAGTTACCAGCATCCTAGCAAACTACAGTAGGTCAATACATAATGCTTTTATTTGCCAGATGTCTGAATCCAAGCCATTTCCTAGAAAGATGTTAATGTTTACTCCAAATTAAAAATGCATTTTCTTGAGAAATCTTATGGAAAACCATGCTAGTCTATCATTCATTCCGAAGTCAGAGGCAAAATACATGTAAATGCAGGAAATTCAAGAGTACATGGAGTGGGGAAGAGGGGCTGAATCCAATGATAAAAACTAGTACTTTTTTATTCAAAATTCTTAGCTTTGGCCTCTAAAGCATTATTATTTTTGTGCTCACCTTCAACATCTGTGATCATAACTTGTTTAGGTGAACTATTTTCTGCAGATGCTTGGGGAAGTAGAGAAAAAGAAGTCTTACTTGAAACAGAATATATTTGTAAGGTTAAGTGCTCTGAAGGCAGCACTGATTAGGAATATTAAATTGCAACTTCCTTGAAGTTCAAATATATTAAAATAGGCATTAAAGTAATTTTTAAAGCAAAAGAAAAAATAAATCAAAGCCTTATAAAAATCTTATGTTTAAGCTGTCTTTTCACCATGAAAGTGTGAGTTTTCACTAAACATACTAAGCAGTACAGAAAAGTTTCCCTTCACTAGAAAATATAGCCCAGGGCTGCACTTAAATAGATGAGGTTATATCGAATCTCTAATAGCCTACATCATCATTTTAAAGCCAAGACATCTTAGTTTCTCAATTTTTATTGAAATCAAAATTTCATCCAGGTGTTTTCTGCTCCTTTAGGAATTTTTATACTCATTTTCACTGAAAATTAGTTTAAGCAAGTCCCTGATTTAAGAGCTTCAACATTTTAATGAGTGAAGAACTCTTTCAGAGAGCCCATCCAGGAAAGAAAAGCAATAATCACATCTGGAGGCAAACAAAGCATAAATCACCGTGCTGGCAAGCAGCCAAGACAGTAGGGGACAAGTGTAAAAATGTGACTGAAATGGCAGCATAATATTCTAACCACATGCTGTTAACAAGACAAACCAAGGTTGAACATTATATTTCTATTGTCACAGAACACTGCATATGAGAAGGAAAGAAGAATGGGGACTTGCAAACTGAGGGTCAAATTCACTTGTGGAATAACAGGGAGAAAGTCCTTTGAGAGACAATAGGAAAATAGCACTTCTTTAGATCAAACCACACTTAACCACAGATATTCCAGTTGGGAAGGGCTAAGCATTCAGAAATTGCTATTTCTAATAAGTGCTTTAATATTATATTATTAATTTTAAATGCAACCACACAGTTCAAAGCAAATCAGGCTGTAATGGTAGAGGGCATTTGGAATGCTACACACACCAGTGACAGTTTAGCTTGTCATCAAAAAGCAAATATTACTGCATGAGATGAATGCTAAAGCACTTCATTATGTAAAGGTTTACATGATGCATAAAATTATTATCAGCTCATGTTTAAATATGAGCAAGATTCCAGCCCAGCTCAAGGATGCAATTTTTTAGACATTGCTGAGGAATAAAAGGGGTACAGTCTGCCACAAAAAAAAGTTAAAATATTTAAAAAATATTAATTAGATTATCAATGTGGGTGCGTTCCCCTTTCAATCTGCAGTATCCAGTGCAATCTGACATCATTTCCATTGCTACCCTCCATATAAAAAAACTCCTTATGATTGCAGCAGACAGGAAATCTTTGGCTTTCTGGAAGGGATGAGACCTCAAGTATGTGGCAGAGAACACAAGAAGTGATAAACTATTTCTAAACATTAAGTGACAATATACTATAGGCCTGGCAAGATTCATCTCCACATTTTGAGTCTGATGAAATGAAGCTGAATTTGTGCTTAAAACCTATTAATAACATTCTAGAGTATTTCAAATGCAAACAATAAACACAGCAAAAGGAAATCAGTCATTTGTTGAGCTTTCCACTGAAGGATGGAAGTCTGAGAGGATTTATGACTGACACCAGCTGTAATAAACTGGAATTGCAACCAAATATTGAAATTTTGCTTCAAGAGCTGATAGCATTTCTTTATATTCCTATGAAGGCAATGTGAGCCATAAGTTCAAATTCATTGAGAATGGGTACATTTGGTATACAGTGAAAGAGAAAAGAAGTTTTCTGTAAATGCAAAGAAAAAAAAAATTACAAGATAATGTGCAATGTCAGAAATAATAAAGATACTTGAAATATCATTATATAAATAATGTTTGCTATCAAAGGTCATGTAGAGCTACACCTACAGAAAGAGGCAGTCCTGGTTGCACAGAGAGGCACTGGATGCCAGCCAGCTCCAGCAGTCAATCTGCCTTGGTGCCAGGGCCATGGGGAGGAAGGCTGGCAGGGATTGCCAGGCTGGAAAGCATCAGCTTGGGTGCTGGGGAGAGGCACACAGGGCTACCTGTACCTGGCCACTGGATATGTACTGAGATGTCCAGCAGAGAGATCCCCACATGTACAGCCTATGCTGGGAAAAACCCAAACAATTACAGCACATTTCTGTGAAGGGGATAAACATTAAAACAAAAATCCCTGAGCTCAGAAGGCAGGAATGGCAGATTTGCACACAGAATTAAACAACCAGCTAACCAGGTACCAGGCCTCCTAATACCACAAAACAATTTAAAATCAATTAGCATAAATGAATCCAAACTGAGAGGACAATTTTGTGCTATTACCTTGCCTCCTAAACCCTCAGAACTACTTGGATGATACTATTTTCCTGAAAAAGATTCTTTTATTAAGGTTTGGAAGACACTTTTGCTCTTTCTTGCCAGGGCCAGTAATGTGTTTGGAAACTATTCTGCTGTACAGCAAGAAAGCACTGCTATGGGATAACTTTCAGTTGGGTGACCCCCTTGATCTCAAGCCCAGACTTTGAACAATAACATGCAACACAAATGTGAACAGATTTTCTACCTTCACATTGAAAGCACCTACTGATACCCAAGGGCTAACAGTCCCTGCAAAGCAGATCCCCCTATGCTGTAAATCCCATAAATCTGGTTACTGTAGAAGAAAAGCACCGTACAACATGCTCTTTGGAATAGGTCTGAGAGGAAGAGATAGAAGATTTAGAAACAAATCAAAAAGCCAGGGGAAAGAAAGCTTAAGAATTCTGATGAAACAGGATAAAAGCCCAACTGATGAGCCACATTACTCCTGTTCCTCTCAACTAAAAGAAATTTGCTGAAGCACGAAGTACATGTGGTTGGCAAAGGATGCATGCAGTTAACTGCCTGATGAGAAAGGGAGGCAGAACATTCATCCTTTCTACTGTTAGCCAGTAGTTAGCAGTGGTGAGACTTATTTAATCTTGTGTTTTCTCTGAGAGCAGATACAATGGAATGAAATTGTATTCTGTACTTCTACACCACACTTGTGGGACAGCACTAATAGGGAGCTGTCACTGCTTGGGGCAGCTGTGTTTCTGTGCTCGTGCTGGGGGGCTGCTCTCTCTGGGATCCTTATGGTTTTACAGCACTCAGAACAGAAGATGTAGTAAATTGTTGTGAACTGGCACGTGTGCACATGTCCTGATTTCAGCTTTACCAATACAAGATTTCTGTGTAAAGCAGACCATGTAAATTCTCCTCTAAATATCAACCCTCTCCTAATCATTTCCATCCCTGCTCCCTTTCTCTGAACTGCAGCAGGGGCTATGAGCATATCCTTTTCTGTTTCACCCAGAAACAAAACACTGTGTTTAAACATTGTCATTAACAACAGCCTCTTAAAAATTATTTTGGAAATATATTCTGATTTTCCAATACTTTGTCCCTTCCTAATTCTGCCATATCGCCCTTCCCCTACCACAACTTTATAAATCTGCTCACACTCACTTCCAGCTCTTTGTCTTGCAGCCAGCATTTGTCCATGATGTAGAGGATAAGGATTATTCACCAGAACACAGCAACCTCCACCCAGGCTCTTTACAGCAATTCAAGAAAGGTGTGAAGAAATTGTTCACCCTTAATATACAGTCACAGTTTAGAGTGAAAAATAAAACCTCCCTATAAACCAAAAGAATTGTTTAGAAAAATGTAATAAGAAAGGTTGGCTGGGAAGCATGTTTTCTTCCTTGTAGGCTTTATTTACTTTACCACAGCTGGGATGAAGCTCATGCAGGCAGGTGTTCCTCACACTGGGGGCACTGAGCAGAGCAGCCTCAGCACTGGGTCTGTAACTGCTGACAGCAGCAGGGAGGGGGCAATTCCTGGTGCCCAGTCTGAGCACCCACCACACTGACTGATGGCTCTGCCATGAGACTGTGGGGCTGCAGAGCTCAGAGTGCTCCGGAGCTGGGGATTGGGGTATGTCTCACCCCTGGTTTGGGGAACACCCATCCTCCATCTCTGGAAACAAGTACTGAGGACCTTCAAGAAGATGAGAAGCACAGCAGGCTCAAGTCATCTTAGTTCTGCCCCCATCTTACCCCTATTTATCCCTCAGAATAGGTAGCAGTGGTTTTTTCTCACTGAGATACTGCACAAGAGGATGAACCTGAACCTGTGCCTATCCTTTTCTCCTTTTCCTGTGTCTAGAATAGTCCTCTGAGTGATCCACTTGGAATGTGATCATGCTGCTAATATTTGAGTGTGTTCATCAATCATAAAAAATAAACATGGTTACAAAGCCAGGTACATGTGACAAAAATGCCAAACCAATTAGATTCCAGACAGAACTTTGCCATATTTTATTATTTGACTTTGTTTTCCATACCTATTTTTGATCTTACGCCAGTTTTGCACTGGTACGACAAGTTTGACTTCAGTGGAGCTAATGCTGATTTATAGCAACAGGCAGTCAGAATAAGGCTCTTATATTTCTTTGGCAATGGGTCCCCTGAGAAAACTTGTCCATCTCCAACAGCTGTTGCTTTGCTACATCTGTCTAACTTTCATTTCTAATGTCCATTTATTCAAGTTTTTTTTTAATGTCTATCAGTGTGAGATAACATCATTCAGTTTTTCCTTTTGCAATCAAATTTTAGCAATCACAGCCAGATGTTGTTTTCATTACAACACCAACCCCTTTTCAAAAAAGTTTCGATGTTTAACTCTCAGGAATACTTTTTATTTTCCTTTAAACTGCCAGATCTTCACGCTTTCAAAATAATCTATTTCACCCTGACATTCTGTCTACAAATATGGCACATTTGATCACCACTGAATGTTTGCCTTTGTGTTCTTTTCACTTTCTTTTCCTGTTCTGCAGAGTGTACTTTATCCTCAAAGCAGGTGAGTCCAAAATACTACAATGTATTTCTCTGTCTAAAGCTATTTTAGAGATCTTTAAGAAGCAGGTGGGGGAGGGCAGATGGAGGCAGATGAAAATTTATTGATTTCAGGATCTGAACGTTAAAGAACTGCTTGATCCTCTTCTTTCAAATTTCACATATCGAGGAGAGACAGAGTTGATATATTCAGTATTATACTCTGTGTCTATGGGGATGAGTTCCTTCACAACCCAACCAGCATTTGATTGATGTCACAAAATTCAGACAGTTCCCCATCTAAGGAAATGTTTCTATAAGGGATGAAAAAAATAACATACTTAACACAAAATCATCACCTCCACAGTGCATTGCTCAGGGGCTTTGTGACCACACAGTTGTGCTAAAAAGAGGATACAATCTCACTCATGGAGGGAAGGAAGAACAGAAAGTTAAATTCCTCTCAGCAGAATGAGAGAATGAGGGGTTTCACATGTGCAGCCAAGGTATAAGCAGGCCTAGAACAGGCATGGTGAGCAAGTAAGCAGAAAAAACTTTGTCTGAATGAGTCCATTAACTGTGGACTTCTGTGTCAAGTTGCAGCCTAGGTTTTCCCTCACCATTTGTAAATCAAGGTGAGGAAAAGCCAGGGCCAAGCTTTTCCACTGTGTATTGACCAGCTCATAGGAACTGAGCAGTGACTCCTCTTTCCCAAAGCAGTTGCCTGGCTGTTAGACAGGTAGGTTAGTGTGTGTCAGATAGAAGAAAGGCTTCAGAGCTAATCCTGCATTCATTTTGATTGCAAGATTAATTCCCAAATGGTGCTATATATGAGCAGATCTTCACCATACAATTTTTCCTCACTGCAGAATGCACAGGTTCTTATTAAGCCTCCAATCTTGCAAATCCAATCAACAATGGCAAGAGGATAAGCACCTACTTCCAATGAATTAATGATACAGGCTATATCCATATAGATAAGATTGAAGGACCAGACATATTCTGAAGGAAATTTATATTCCTTAAAAATAAACTTGAAAAGAATCAAAAATCAAACTCTAATCAGCACTGCACTTACTCTGGTTTGAACAATCTGGCATAACAAATCAGCCAGAAATAAGACAATGAAAGTATTTGTCATCACATACCTCATCATTATCTGCATTGTGCCAACTGCCAGAATGAATGGAAGGTGGCATAACAGCTGCTAAACAAAAAGCAGGCAAGTGTGGAATTACCTGGTTTAGAGCAAAGAGTTCTCCTAATCTTTTACTGCAGAAAGAAAATCCAACTTGTTAAATTAAAACACAGCTCAAGAGTACATCAGTCAACATGATTGAACAGCTAAGCACATTACTCAACTCTCCCTTTCAGAATTCCATTTCAACTTCTGTAGTTTCTTTGCTAAGAGCAATGACATTTAACAGAATTCTTTAGATCACTTCTGAAATGCAGTGCCCTAATTACAGTAAATGCTCTCTGTACTTTACCAGTAGCTTCATAAAATTGATTTGATTTTTCTTTTCATTAGGAAAGGAAACAAAAAAACTAAAACCATGGTTACAGACAGGTTGGAAAACAGTTGCATTATGCTTCACAAGTGCTACAAAGAGGAAAGGAAGTTGAAGAGAAAGAGAGGCCTGAAGAAATAAAGTATTTGTTGTTAGCACAACAGAAACACATTCCTACTCTGCTTCTAAAAATTTTTGGGTACCTATTAATATACTTAGAGCTTTCAGAAAAAAAACCCCAAGTGTTTAATAAAACCTATTTGAATGATGAGTATTCACATGTTTATACAGAAAAGACTCTGTAAAAACACTGGCTATGCAGTCAAATAGTCATAGGCCACAGGCCTCAAGGAGCTGGTGAGCCACCTCTCACAGCAGATTGATTAAAATGACAACAGGAAGGTTTTGGCCAGATTCTTTGCTCTGGAAGGTAAAAGGACCTCACAGTAGCAATTTCAAGAATTTTAGCAATGTGCAGAACATATTCCACTGGGGCTGCTTCATCTCTGCAGATGTGTCCTTGGGTGCAACACCTACATCAGCATTTTGGCCCAAGCTGACTGGAACATGAGCCTCAGTTCTGCACACTTGCACATGGCCAGGACAAGGTGACTCCTTCTCCTGTGCTGATGACAGTGGTTACTGAAGCACCAGGGCAGGTTTCTGATGTAGAGTCGATTAAGGTATGTTTTTAATACAATGGGCAGAAGAAAGAAAATGTTAGGAAAAATACTGGTCAGCAGGTGCTGCTGGGAAGAAAAGGTGTGCACTACTTGATTGTTACACTACATTTAGCTAAACTGGAAGGTTCCCAGTTTCATTCTGAGCCTTAAAAGCCAGAGACCTTACAGCCCCATTTGTCCATACCATCACCAGGCTCAATATTTGCTTCTTAAAGTAATGTTGATGTGCTGGTGGCTTTGTGTCCCACATCACCAATGGCCAACCAGCTTCCCCCACCTAACAGAGAGAAGATCCTCCTACAACAGTGAAAATCACAGCCCCTTTACAGACAATGGAAGGAAAGACAGGCTTCTCAGCAGCTCTTAGCTGAGAAAAATAAGCAAGGCATTTAATTTCCTCTCTCTCCATCTACCCCACCCAGTTAGCAGGGTTGAAAATTTTCTCATCTCAGGGTGCTGCTATTGTGAAAATAAAGTCACTCTGTGCTCACGAGGCGTTCAGTCACTGCAGAGACAATGCCATATGTTAGATAAGGGCTTTCTGTGAGAAAGTAGTTTTTAAATTGTGGAACCCAAACAACTACTGAGCTAGGAATAAAGAAGCAGGATAAGATAATTTCTCTACTATCACATTTTTGAGTGTTACAGTTAGGAGGAAAAAAAGGTCACTCAACTCTAACATATGACAAGTATGTATTGCTCAATTATCACTAGAAACACTTCTCATTTCACTCTTTTCTTTCCCTTACAAGGTCTAAACTTGCAAACTTTCCTCCAGCACATTTGGCTCTACAGGATAACTGTGTTTTGTTGATTTCAAGTCATGGGCACTGTGGTCATATGAATGAGGAATAAAGTGCAGTAAATAAATGAGTTCAAGACACAAAGTAAAACACATCTTATATTCCATTCCACCCTGCAATTTGCTGCTTACTTAAGCAGGACCAGATCAAGACAGATTATATTAATTTCTAATGCAGAAAGATCCTAATGTAGAAAGAAAGAAAATAAGTTTAAAAAGTTGGCTTTTTTCTTCTCTTTAGTATATTGTGCTATTTAGATTGATTAATGAGACCAAATACCAATTTCATTCATGTATCCAGATGATGTCCAGAATTGTCAAAAATTTACCCAATGCCTGAGTGATATATTAGGACTTTTATTTCTGATGATATTGAACATGCAGCCAAAAAAATCCTATTGGTCAAACATCTGAGGAGAGTCAAGAGGGCAAGATATTCTAGCTAAATGCAGAAATAACTTAATCTAACTTCCTCTTTCCCTCCTCAACAATACTGCAACAAGTAAGCCTGCAAGCAGAAAAGGCATCTCAAAGGGCTTCTGCCCTCTCCATCCTATGCAGGAGCATAAATGTAAAGCAAGACAACAGGGATTCAGGGATACAGCTTTTTAGGCTGAAAACCATTGGAGACTGATGCTGTACTTGCTCTGGAGCTTAATTCATCTTGCCATGGAGGGAAGATAAATATGAGCTCATTTCCTATTGAAGTACAAAAAATGTGAAATAAATATTGCCATATATGCAGAGGATTTAATTTCCTGTAACAGCATTGAAGCACCCTCACCAATGTTTACCTCACTACACAAACTCAATTTTGAGTAATGGAGTCAGGTGATCAATTTTACAGGATATTCTCCCAATGAGCTGTCAGATATATGCCAAGATATTTCATGTGGCATTACCAAGCTGTTTGCTGGCCTGCCTAAGCTGCAGCGTGTGAAACACAAGCTAGGATAACTAGTTCAGCATGGTGCTCCCTACCCAAATACAGACTGTCTTAAACCAAAAGTATTGGGGTATTTGCTTAAATACCACATTTCCATGAGCTGGTTTTTCTGTTACTGAACATCTTGAGGCAACAATTGGTAACTTTGGCCTACATTCTCCTCCTGCACACACACAGCCCCATTTTCCTCTGCATTTGGCAGGATTTGGTATCTCTCAGCTTGTTTCCTGTCCTGAGTGCTCTGCCTGCCCTCCTACAGCAGCCCCCATTCCCTCCAAAGCACATGACTCAAATGGCCCACAGAGTCTGGAGGAAGCAAAATCTGCTACTTGTGCAATTAAAGGCTGCCAGAGAAATGGGCAGCTTGGTATCCTTACCCCTAGCTCTGCTCAAAAAAAAAAAAAAAAAAAGAAATCAAAGATGAGGGAGCAAGAAGAGGCTTTTGCTGGATCTTGAGATGAAATGGCAGGTCACAGATCTGAACCACTGCTGTTCTTATCTTCTATAATCATTCAGCTGCTTTGCACCCGCTCTGCCTCTCTGTAAAATCAGGCTATGTTAAGCAGTGCATTTGGCCCCACACTATTACTTTGTTTCAATTCCTTTCCCAAAGAAAATTTGCTCCAACAGTTTGATATGAATAATTTTTTAAAGAATAGATGATATTAGCTGCTTCCTGCAGATAAGACTTCTGACTTTTAAAGTTCTCTGTTTTCATTCTAATACTTTGATTAAAGGTATAAAGAGATTCAATTCAGTCATTTTAGCTTCTTTTCTCTGGAAAGTAGTAAAGGCTAGGGTGAAAAAAAAAGGCTGCAAAAAGAAATTCCTGAAACACGACTTCCATCCCGCTTTTCTGTGTTATATATAGTAAAATTTCACTCTCTAGAAGAAAAGTGGGATGATAGCATACTAGGTAACCCACATTCATCCTGTTTGAGTCTTGAGGAGCAGCCTGCACATGGGAAGATACAGGTCACAGTTCAGTTGAAGTACTGGAACAGTACTGGTTCAAATCTGGAATGGCCAATAACCTAATATGGAAACTTTTGTCAGGCTTGAACTGTTGGTAGGACAACAGCAAAAGAAAAACAAACCTCAAAAAAAAAAGCCCTAAAAAAGCTATCACACTGTGTGGGGAAAAATTCAGCAACTTGTCAGGGGAGGGAGAGGAAATATCAGGTTATGGGGTCAGCTGTGTGCAAAGACAGTTTGGTGTGTCCAGCCCTGCACTACCCCTGTGGGAACAAAGCAATTGCAAAGGGTGCAAAACAAATTGGCCATTCTTGCCATGAACCCATAGAGAATCCAGCTGAGTGTTTCACATGCATATTACTATTCTGCTTCTCTTCACAGCCTTAAGGGTTGGGTGGCACCTCCCAGTTTCATTTTATATAGCTTCCCTGGTTTCTGGAGTATTAAACTTATCTCTGATAGTAATCAGTGTATGTGGAGTTCATGCATGAAAGCTTGTCCTGAGCAATGCTGGATTTAGCAAAGCCTGCCTTCACACCCCAGCATAAAAACATCTTAGCAAAACTTGCTATAGAGGATAAAGAAGGAGATTGGAATGAAATTATCTTTAAAAGCATCTATTGGAAATGCTTTGCTTAAAGTAATGTAAATTGATCTATAAATGTTATTTCACAGCTTGCCAACAATAGCAGATATAACGTGCTCCCCTGTTGGAGTAAGACATAATAGCTGAAATATTTTTTGTTTGTTTGGGTTGGATTTAAAGAGCCAATAACAGCAGCTACTACTTAGTTCTAATGCAGATGTGGTTTTCCTTTCCTTGATCACAATGTTTGTTCCTGCAATGAAAAACAGCTCATCACTTAGTTTCACATCAAGTAAATATCTAAATAACCTCTGGCCGACAAATGAAAATTCACTGTGAAACATAAAAAAATAATGCATTTTTAACATTCCACACCAAAGATTTTTTGGATCTGATATTTTAAACAAGATGCTTTTTGAAAAATTCAAATACCACTGCTATACAAAACAAAAGCATCTTTTGAGAAGCCTATTGTATATACTTTCTTCTACAGCTTCTATAAGTACTTTATTCTTTAAATTTTATTTACCTTGTGACATTTATTTAACAACTTTAAAGGGTTCAAAAGATGCTGTTTCCTTCCACAACAAACAAGTTTGCTGTCTAGTAGATGGCAAGATACCTTCTACAAATTCATATCCAACATTGTCTACAGGAAACTGGAGTACTTGCATTTAACCTGGAAATCCTCTTTAATCACTGCCATTCAAACAGTACCTTCATTTGGGAAGTGAGAAACACATGTATATTATGTTTTCTGGTTCAGCTGCTCTAATTCACTATTCCCACACACAACCACCTGTCAGACACTTACCCTCTTTCCCCAGCCCTGCCTACCTCCCCTTTCAAGATGTTTTCATTTCAGGCCTTCTTGTTTATGCTTTATCTCATTTGCATAGTAAAACAAAACATTTCATCATATTCCAGCTTTGCTACTGCCCCAGCAGCTACATCATTTACTGCTTGTTTCATGTGTGTAACCAACTATTTCACCTCTCTGCTTGTTTTTTTTCTCTTCTGATTCACAGGAGGAGACATGAGATTTCTTAGGCCACCAGGGAAAGCAGAATCCACCAGAGCAAAAGGAAGAGGTTACAAGCATAAGGCAGAGCTGCCACCCTAAGCTTGAAGAATTACCATTGTTCTCCATTGGTGACACGGACAACTTTACTTTGTTAGTGTAGCAGTGTACTTAATGTTTAGCTGAGTCTTTAATTCGGCTTAGCAATAAATATTCTTCATTTACATTTTTATGATGCAAAAGCTACATGATGATCAGAAAGGTTTGATTTTTATTCTGGTAACTTCATAATGGATTTTTGCCCTCTTTAAACCCTATTCACTAAATGCTCTTTTTATTTCCTTTAAATTCTGTTCACTTTCACTTAACACTTTCATTGCTAAAAAGTTTCTGGGTATGTTGGTGTAAATAAGCATTTATATTAAGCCTTAATAGTTACTTAGTTGAGAGTTTCCTCTTATGTTGAACACTGTTTCCAAACTATATTCAGATTTTCCAAGGTCTGCATATTTCATGGGTTTTTTGGGACAATCCTGCTGGTTTGACTCATATATCTCACACATATCTATCCTTGCAGCTATGTTCTTCTACAGTTCAAACTATTATTCCTAGTGAAGATATCAAACTCTGCTATCACTGAAGACCTGGCAAAACAGCTGCTTTGATCTGCACATAGATGCCCCTTCTGCACTTCTGTTTTTCACCATTTCTCTACCAGACCTTGATTTTGCTCTTCACTCATAAAGACAGCATAGTTTGTTTCTCAGCTTGGAGTTTGGCTAAGAGTCTGCCAAAGGATATTCATCCACTCACGTTCTCTGAGAAAACTGCCAGTGATTTTATTCCCATCTGAACTGGTCGCTTAGTCGATTATGCTGCATAATGAGTGACAGACCAAGCCACACATGATAAATTGCATTCCCCAGTTACTCAGCATCAAGTCTTTCAGTCTCTTTTCAAAGCTTATAGAAAAAACACCCCCAAAAGCTCCACTCCATCAAAGGTCCCTTTAGGCCAAGATGAAAAGCAGATTCACATTTATCAATCCTTGAACAAGAAAACTATCAATCACTGAAAATACTTAATGCAAACCAGTAAAGAATGTTTGCTGAAGGCAAACAGCACAGAGCTACTCAGGAATAAGGGTAAAGTCAAGTAGTGATTGTTTCTGCAGATATGCACAACCTATACATGACACAAAGACACTCTGCCCTTTGCCTACACAAACCAAGATCTATAAATCATGCCAGCACTCACTACAGTTTACCTTTCATCTGAGCAATTACAGCATTCTTGCTGTTTATAGCTTGCAGGGTGCAGTGGGATAAAGTTTGTCCTTGTGAATTTAACCATTTCCAGGGTATTTTCAGAGGTCTGGCACTATCAGTGAGCTGTAAGCAGTGATGATGTAGTGTTGCATGGCATGCACTGCAATCCTTACTGCTGCAACACAGCGCTTCCCATTCCTGCCTGGCCAGCCAGCAAAGGCAGAGCGGAGACTGCCTGCTTGCACACAGCAACATATTGCTCCAGAAGAGTTGGCCATATTGACTCTCACCAGCCAATTTGTACTGAAAAATGGTGCAAAGCAATTACTTAGCACTTGCATTTGTGCAACTGAAACAACTTTTTCAAGAAGGGAATAGAGTCAGTCACCTCTAACTAGGTCTGTGCCCATAACCTAATTTAATTTCTTTTGTGAGGTTCCTAAGATGACCATTATAGTGATACTCAGTTTTGGGTTTCAGTTATTTCCTGCATTCAAAGAAAGCAGACTTTTATTTACTAAACTAATCTCAGAGCAGGAAACTCAATGTATTACTAGAACAAAGGTCCCCAGACAATTAGCATGAGCCACATTTACTCAGTGAGTCACGTACTTCAGCCTCTGCAGTGTCACTGAGGGCTTTGAAATGTGCCCTGACTATAACAGTATTTGAAAGATCTCCTCAAATTCCCACAAATTTTGACAAAGTGAAACTGAGCAACAGACAATCATCAAGAGACTTTCTGTAAAAAACAACTTTTTGACAATTAAATTATCACAGGAAAAAGATCAGAAAGGGTAGAATTGTGAAACTAATTCATTCAGCCCCAAGGAAAACTAGCAGGGTAACAGACAAATTTCTTTAAGGTTTGGTGTGCTGCAATTGATTGGCTTCAATATCTTTGGCTGTAGATTCTCCTACTTTTCTGTGACTTTCCATAGCATCTATCAAGCGACATGATAGCTTTTTTCCTAGTTGGCAAAACACGTAGAAACTTGATAATCTCCAACTTCTATGATGTCATTAAATTGAGGCAAAATGAGCTAACAGTGATTTGGTACAGAACAATAAAAAACAGACAGACTTGCTTGTATAAATCTAAACCTGATCCAAATAGCAATGCAATTTTTGAAGGAATTCCAAATGTTAGATTTACAAAGTGTTAACACACATATGCACGCATATATACACACACGCATATATTAGGAGTAATCTTCACTAAAGTGAAGTACAACCATTTTTCCTTGATACTGAGTAAGCAGAAGAGTTTGCTCATGGTCCTTGCTGGTTTGGACCCATGCTCCTCAGCAGATTGGGTTGGAGCAGTCTAGCACACAGATGGGCTGTTCTGGCCTCTGCCAAGGGGCTCTGATGTGAATGCACTGCCAGGAGCTGAGCACCAGAACTGCCTCTGATTCCAGTTGCATTCCTATCAGAGCTCGAAATGGAGGTGCTGGTGTAGCCTCAGGAGAGGGGATCCCTTGGTCTGCTGGGGGAGCACAAGATCTCACTCACCTGCTTGCTGCAAGATCACTGAACAAGAAAAGCATTGGCATATAAAGTTGTTTTTTGGGTATGTTCCTACCAAGGTTTATGTTGATTTTTCCCCTGAATATGAATCACACACACTAACATACACACAAAGTAAAGCACAGCTCACGTTCTAGTACTGCATTTTGGGCACAGTTCTCATGTACAATTTTCCAAATGAGCTACGGGCATAATTCAAATGCAGCCACATGGCAGCACAGTTTAAAAAGAGAAGCCTACACTAATCAAAATGCAGGGAATTAGCTTACTGAAGTGAGAGCAGCTGCATTCTTTGGTCTAAAAACTAAAATAACATGAAGTTGTATTACAAATTGTTGGGGAAATATTTAAGATACTTGTTTGTTTGGTAAAGTGTTGGTAAGTTTGTTTGGTAAAGTGGCAGTATTACAAGATCAGGATTTGTAGCAGAACTTTCAGCCAAGTCCAAATGGGGAAATGCTGAAACTCTCATGAGAGACATTTACTCTTGTGACACCTCCTTCCTTATGTTTAAAAGAAAAAGAACTGAACAGGCTAAAACTAAATATTTGATGATTTGTGTGAATATAGAGAAGCAGAGAGAGAAAAGTGCTACACAGTGGTCACTGGAGTTCTCAACTGTTTTCCTCATTATTTGCTCCCCAACTAGGCCAAGCAAAGTGCCAAAGGGGATGCCTAGCAGGAGTGTTTGAAACCTCAGCTCCCTGGTGACCTAGATATCCTTGTGTGGTTACATGCTCCACTCATGTCAATCACTGCAGCTTCTTTAGAGTCAGTGCTGCTGTGCTCAGCACCTGTCCCAGGGATTTAGGATTCGTTTTCCTCTTCTGAGCAAAGCCAGGACCCCATTTCTTTTATTATAGTGTGGCAGCAGCTTCAGGTGAGTAAGAATTATGGCGATAGTCACTTATCATGACCAAAGCTATTTCTTACTTGCACCATTGTGCAAATATGAGTGGGATCCAAGGTAAATTGAAGGAGACAAGGGGATCGTTCTTAGGCTTCAGCACTGTGTCATACATAACCAGCTTCATTTGTGCAAGCTCTGCAGAGAGAGTGAGCTCCATACAGGGAGAGGAAGGCAGAAAACAAGAGCCTGAGGCTACTGAAAAGAAGGTGGTAGGCAAACAGCCACCTTGTACAAATGGCTCATTTAAAAACCAAAAATTCAGTGTGTCTTATGCTTGATAAGGTAGAGGATGAGAAAATTTTCATCTGTCAAAAGTACCTCACCTTTAAGGTGGAAAGTAAGAAAACAACAGCAAGACAAACAACAAAAATCTTTAGGATTTTGAGCATGATCATAATTAGATGCTTTGTAATTTTCATTGCTGTTGACTCAAACTATACTTTTGGCCCATTTATCAATTATAGAAGAAATTATCTAATGACTACTGCATTTCCTGAGAGTGTTGCGGGTGACTCCCTCACTGTGCTTCTGCATTACATGTCCACCACCTCTGTTCTGATGACTGCCAGCCCTCCCCCACAGGGCTCCACTTTGCACCTCCATGGTTCACATGCCTCAGTCGAAGCTCTCAGTAAAACACTTTCATTTAGAATAACTTCTATAACTGTATTATGGAATAACTGAAAATTGTGCATATATATTATCAGAACATGCCAAATGCCTCACATAAGGATGGTATTTGCCTTCACTTTCCTTCATGAAATGTAGGAATTAATCACAAAGGAGAGTTCACTTCACCAGGGCATGGAACCCCAATGCTCCCAGTGAGGGGCACTCTGTGGAGAGGCAGTGAGCCTGGCTCACCAAGAGCTCCCAGGAGGAATTTCCACAGCACCAGGTGAAGTAGCCTGATTGCAACATCTAGGACAAAGGCTATTATTATCTCATTTATTATGTGATTAAGCTTGAGAACATTTCAGGTGCTAGGTTAAGTGACAGCTACATGTTTTCTGCTGCTCCTGTGTTGTCTCCATTTGGGTACTAAGTAATTGAAGCAATATTTACCTGCACTACCTGTTCAACAGCACTATAATGAAACCCATAGACTTAACTGACAGGTACATTTTATGCTAGGAAGCTAAAGGGTTATTAGAAAGTGGTTCATCCTTACAGCTCAGATGATCTGGGAATGAGAAAAGTCTTTCACCCATACCATCTCCCTTTATATCTCTCAGGCATGTCAAGAATATCTAGCTTTTGGATTTTTGCTTCCCCTGCTGGCTGATTTCCAACCTCATTTTTTTCCAGCTTTGTAAAATCTTAATTTCTGACAGTTTTCACAAGCTGCACTTTAGAATTATTCCATCCATGTAGTGACTTCATCTCAGAAAAGCCAAGATAAACAATTCTAGCTATTTTGATTTTGAACTCTTGATCAGTTCCAGATTTTTGTATATTTCTTAGGAATCTGTTAACATAGTACCATACATTTTGGCAACCTGCTGTTGTTTCACTCAACAGCAGTAATGCTGTGCTCTCTGGTTTAGATTTTTTCAATTCACATTAGAGCTGCAATGCCTCTGATTACACAGGACTGAAAGCACCCCTGAACTGGCAAAATTTAACATCTACTCCAATCCCCAGTTAATGTAAAGAAAAATGCCTCAAATAACATCATTTATTGAACCATTAATTAGTATTCTACTTCACTGATCTTTTCAGAATGCCTAGGACCCATGAAAACAGAGACTTCTTGAGAAACAAAATACTAAAACATCCCCCTTAGTTACACTCCAGTGTTGTAATACTCCCTCACATGTTAATTGATATATTGAAAAAGAAGCAGGACAACACTGTACCACAAAGCTGGAACAAACAGGTAAGTTCAGGCAATGATGATAACACTAAATATCTTTCCAGATGTCAAATATCAGTATCCTCAGATGAGGGAATTACCCTGTACCCAGTACTCAAAAGAACTAACAGAGTCATTGATTTAGTTGCCCAGCATTTAGGAGTCTGAGTTTAGAGTCCATTTTGAAACAGAAAAGAGGAAAAAGAAATCCACGGTAAAACCAATTTTCTGTTACACAGTTCACACTCTGCAAGTCTCTGACTTATCTAAATCTGAGAACAGATGCTACCAGCCAAGTAGGACAAAAAAATTCCAACTGATACCAAGTACATTAGTGTAATTTGTGCATTCATAAAACTGATAGACACATTTCTGAAAGTCTTTAAAGTAGAAGTAATAATGGAGCTAGTCAGCAATTTACAACTAGCAATTAATCACTCTTACAATATTCACAACATTCAGTTTTGTTCTTGTTATTTGAGGAGGTAATGATTAATTGATAAAAGTTTAGCAAGTGCACTAATAGCAGGTGCTCCTAATTGCAAACTCTTAGGGATAATTTGGTCTGAACTACTTTATGCTAATTTGTACAGCATTAGTCATAACAGTCTGTAATTTCACTTTTAGAACAACTTTTTCCTACAGTCACTATAATCTAATTAAGAATTTTATCTAGTTATTTGTATGAGGAACACTGCTGAATTGTAAATGTGGGAGCCTGATTACCATAAAAGATTAAAGAAGAGGTCCTTAAAAATATGCCCCCACCAATTAAAAGCCCTTGGTAATTAGTTTCAGAGAAAACTGTTTTAAAGTACCTTTAATGACATCATTTACCCTAATCTCATGTAGTTTGAAGCTCAACCCCAATATCTATATCGCCCATTTTTTCTGAACTTTCCTTCTAGCAGCAAGGACTTCTCTTGGAGGCATCAGTGGGAGATGCTGCATTCAGGTACCTGTTCTCCATTTCTGCAGTTTTTAGCCACTAAGCTGACAATTATTTGTCAATAGAAAGGCTCACTGAGGTAAATGAGCTCAAGCTGCTGGGTGAACAAGAGTTAGCAAAAAACCAGAAAAACAAGCATGATCTTACAACAGCCAAAGAAATGGACAGTGGAATTTTTTACCGAGCTGCTCTTTGGGCAAATCTGCTATATCAACTCCTATTCTTCTAAAAAAATCTCAGCTCCCCATTCATTCCACAAACCATTTAATGCTGTGCTTTTCAAGCAAACTGTGGTGTATGCCAGGATCTAGAAAATCCCTTGATCATGTGGCAAGCCCTCATAGATGTGATAACAAGGTAAAATCAAAATATATACTGCAACAAGTCCTTTTCTCCAAAGCCATTTTACAGACATAACTCTACAAAAAACAAATGCAAATAGCAACAAATACTGTAATATTCTATGTGGAGCATGTAGCTTTTTTGCAAGGCATTTAAATAAGTACTTTAATGTTTCTTGGACCACAGAAATCCTCAGGGCTCTTCCATGATACTGGATGAGGTCTTATCTCCCCAAAACCTGAAAACAAGTTTTCAAACACATTGGAAACACTTTCTGCATATATTCAGTTTTCTTACAGAAATCCACATTGTGGATTATCTAACAGCTAAAAAGCCACGCTTGGTGGGTGCTCTACATTACTGGTTGCCCCACAGCTAAGCTGATCACACAACACAACTGGAAGAAAGGCACAGCTAACTTCTCTCATCTGCAGCTCTCAGTAACTGAGGAGGTTTGACTTGAAACCAGAAGCAGCTGCCAAACAGATGTTCTTGCTGAGGCATGCAAAACTGTGTGCTGTATGTCTCTGACTAAAATGACAGTTGAAATCTGCTCGCTAGTAGTTAAGCCATCATCTTTCACAAGGCTTTGGGAAAGAGAAATGCATTATGGACTTGGTTGTACACAAGAATTGCTGAGCCTTGTGACTAGGAAGGAAAGGTCCCTTTGGGATGCTAAGGAACTTGCCTGTATTTGCATTCATCCAGGTGGTGTCCAATGACTGTAGGATCAGGTGAAAATTACAGGCTCTGAGCTCCTCCCTGACAAGGGTCATGCCATGCGTGCAACAGCTAGAATTTAATATCTGAAACTAGTGTTTAGCTGGGAGCCCAGATCTGTCTTTTGTAGAACAGCTTAATAAATATTCGTCTCTTCTGCAGAAGCAGCACTTCAACTTAATGCTTTTTCCCTCTGCATTATGGTTATCAAAATAGATACATGCACAATAGAGGCCCATTAGCATCTTTATCAACACAGCAAGTGGGCCAGGGAAGAACATGAGAGACTCACATCAGTAGATCATTGAATTTGCTTTTCCCCTTCACACGCACACACTTCTCATACCTCACCATTATGGGCCGGATTTCAAGTTCCCTTGAACTTAAATGATTTATTACTAATGCACTGATATAGGGCAGAAAAATAACTCATTTTTCTCCCTGATTCCTGTCCTTCACATGGCTTGAAAATAATTGTCAACTTAGCGGCTAAAAACCTGAAAGCCAGTGATTAACTTTAAATACCAACATAAGCTCCAATTGCATTATTCTAAAACTTCTTATGCTATAAACATCTCTGTGGCACCCAAGTGCCTTCCAGTAGTGTACAAAGCGACCATGACTAACATCTGTCATGTGTCATTAGTACTCTCATCCCTCAAGGGGGAAAGCATTTGCAGTGAAGTATTTTGTTTTGGTAGGAAATTAAAAGAAAAAAAAACCTGCACTCAGCTACGTGTTTATCTTAGAGGAAGCAAGACCAAGGAGATGTATTTTACATGTGGAACAGGGTATGAGCTCTTTGAAGGTCCCTAGCTCTTGGGGTAATTTATAAGTGTTTATAATTATAAGAGCAGCTTAATTTATAAGCTGCTCTTACAGCACCCCTTTTGCAAAGTCTACTTTCTGGCACTGACCTCTTGATCATAAGGATGCTCCATCAGGTCTGAAGAGAAAGATGTCAAACCCAAAGCAGTCAGCTGCCTTGTAGCAGGCCTGAGCCTAAGTCATGGGTCTCTGAATAGAAGGACTGAGGAGCTGAACTTGATTCAATGCCAAGTAATAAGTCAGCAGAATGAAAAAAGGCTTGATGGGCTCTGGGAACTCCTGGGGTGAGGAGACTCCTGTGCTCTTTGGAGTTTCCAAGACTCACAAGATTTTATGGTGAGGTACTGCTGAGCTTATTACAAGGGCATTTAGAAATTCCCCTGCTGGCTGACTGGAGTCCCTGCCACCCATCTCTGGTTTACCCTCTCCCATCTGCTGTCCATCACCACTGACTGTGCTGTGCTGCAGGGGCATGGCAGGGTAGTGGGACACCAGGTTTGGTCACATGGAGGAAGAGACAAGCAGTGAGTGCAACCTTCACAGCACTTCGCCATCCAGGGCTCTGCAGGCAGCAGCTGGACAAGAACTGGAATGGAAAGAGTTTGCTCTTCTTTGAAGTACAGCTCTCACCAGTGCTCACCAAGACCACCTCAGAGCAGCTGAATTGGTTAAGCTTGGTGAGTGCTCCTCAAAGTCCAGGATTCTTCTAGGGCTGCAATATGAAACTTCAATTACATTATCTAAAACTTGGCCAGGAGTATTTTTTAAGGAAGTGTCTAAGAACTGGTGTCTGGCTTAGCAATGCAGGCTCAGCCTATGATTTTACACTGACGAATCACTTCATTACATGTAACATTGGCTTACAGGACTGTCCTGTAGACCTGGAGTGATACAGCATCATCCATGGCAAGGAGAAAAGCCACCCCAGATGCTTTTTTCCTTTTGCTCCAAACACTCAGGGATTTCCTGGCTGACATCTCAAGAGCCAGAAGAAGGTTTTGATTCATCAACATATTTTTAGTCTGACCTTTAGCTTCCTTCAGCAATGGCTTCAGACAGAAACACAGCAACGCATCGGGCCACTTTTAACCCAGTAGCCAGCATCAGAACTCAACAGTGCCTTATCTGCCCAAGCTTTAGCACACAGCTGATTTGCCTGTGCTGATAGCTTTGCTCACATAGACATCATGTCTAGAAGAGGTCCCTGAGAACACCCAAGAGTCAGCTCAGCCCACCCTGCTGCAAAGGCTCAAACCTGCTGATGTGCAAGTACAAGAGAGGTCAAAATTCCATTAAAAGCTTGCTCTTGGAGGCTAATGCAAGAAATGGAATGAACCCATTCAAAATCCTAATTTAAGTGCCTGCAAGTTTGTCACAGACACAGACTATTTTAAAGCATGTTTTATACAATAAATACATTGCAAAAGAAAAATGCATACTTTTTTGTGTGCTATTATTTGGTATTTTTTACTTAGCTATTTTATCACACATGAACATTTTACAGTTGCACCTGTGGATGGTATATAGTTACTGTAGTGACAGAAGTACTAAAATACCTTTAAATACCTCCATGGAGACATCTTTTTCCACCTCTTTGGTACAGCTGTATTTATAGCAATAGCAGTTGCCAGTTTTTCAAGACCAGTTACTTTGACTTATGATATTTTCCATATTCCATGAAATGTCCCTTATTTAATATGCTTTACTGAGACATTTTTCCTCTTCCAAATGTTTTTGGTGTACAATATATGGATGACAGAGCATAAATATCTTATTCTTAAAATAAAGAAAATCTTGTTCTTGGAATGCAATAATCCTGCAAATTAAGAGCTAAAAGGCATCAATGGTAAGTGTGCACATAACCTCCTCCCCCCTCACAAAGTTTTGGTCGTGACAGACTGACGAAGCCAGGTGCACTAAGAAAGTAACTTTTCTTTTTAAAAAGCTGACACTAAAAAAGCTATTTATATTTCTGAGAAGAAAGCTGGAAAAGGATGAGTTTGAAAGCCTGCACAAACCTGCAGCACAGCTGCTAGCAAACAACAACCAACCAACAAAACACTAAACCACCATCAAATACCAATCCTGCCACTCCAGCTGAGTTTGTAAAACCTCTCTGCTGCCACTGAATCAGTAATCCTATGATTTCTCTATTTTGTTTGGGTAGCTTCCTCAAAATAAAAATTGAAGAGCCAGTGACTCCAGATTATAAGAAACAAATTCTTTCTACTCGATTTTACTCAGCTCTGATTGTAATCATATTTATGTACAGCATAATGCAGCTCTGGTTTCAGTTCCCAAATGCCTCATTTTTTAAATGTTCAGTTTTGTAACCTTGGTGTGTAGGACTTCAAAACTGAAGAGCTTGCCAAGAATGGGTGGACAGTTCATCCACATCCTCCAGAGTATGCTCTATGTCCCTTTAGGACACTGCACAATGTGCTACATTTATTACTAGCTATATTAACTCATGCTTCACTACTGACATCATACCATACAATGCTGCCCTCTCTCAGTCCCTGCTGCATTTTTAAATCTGCCCTCCAACATTTCCAACACAGCTTCAACTCTGCCTTATCTGAAATCTCAGCTGCATCTTGCCTTTCTGGTTCCTCATCAGGCTCAGGAACTGACTGTTATTACAAGTTCAGGAATGCATGTCCAGTCAGCACACTGGAAGATTCTTGAACTTGGAGCACCAGCAGATGAGTCATTTTATGAGGAAGTCTGGAGAGGGACTTTTTAACAAGAGCATGCTGTAATAGGACAAGAGGGAATGGCTTGAAACTGAAGCGAGGTAGATTTAGACCAGACATTAAGAAGAAATTCTTCCCTGAGAGGGTGGTGAGGCCCTGGCACAGGTTCCCCAGAGAAACTGCAGATGCCCATCCCTGGCAGGGTCCAAGGCCAGGCTGGACGGGGCAGTCAGCAGCCTGGTCTATGGGAAAGCGTCCAGCCTGTGGTGGTGGGCTGGTGACCAAATGATCTTTAAGGTCCCTTCCAACTCAAATCATTCTATGATTTCAAAGTCTAGTTCTCATTGTCCAGGCTCAATTCTTCCTTTACAGATGCCTCTTTCAACTTGTGCCTATTTTGATTATCCTAATTTACCTCTAGGTGACCTCTCATTACACACTAACACCACCTAACTTCTGCATTTGGTACACCAACTTTCTCCCTGGCTTCTTGGAGTCCATAGCAACACACAAAAGGTTTATTCAACTTTGCACCTTATTTTCCAGTCAAATCCCAGTCCCCACTACCTTTCAATCCTTTGAATGGACGATCAATTTGGATTAAGTTTCATTAAACATACTGTGCAGAAATAAATGGTGCCACAGGAAAGCTCTTAACATACAATGACAAAAAAAGAGAATCATAAATGTGTATACCTGGATACTCCTCATACTATCATCCTATCCATGTAATAAACATGCTCATAAATAATTAAAACAAGAAATAAAAAAAACAAACAAACATGTCTCTTTCTGGTTGAACTTTTCCTGTTCCAGAAATGCATATTTGGAAATAATCTGTTTCCTTTGTGTGTGACAGCTCACAGACTTGCAGCTCATTGTTGCCATCAAACATGTATAAGACAGTTAAGAGAAAAAGAACTGTCAAGGCAAAGATTAGTTAAAGAGTTAAATCTTTTTATAAAGTTTATGCAGAAACTGGACCCAGTCCAGAGCTACTATATTGCAACATCAGTATCTCACAATATGGACAGGATTCACATGTATTACATTTCCTCAAAGTATGATTTCCTCAAAGTATGATCTAAAAATTATGATTTTTATGCTCATGTGCCATTCTGTCACACTGGTGCTTCAGGTTTGGCACACTGAGGGCAGTTTCCAGTTCTGGAGAGCCACTGGGTCACTTTGGTCAGTACTTCTCTGCATCTACCACTGCAGAGTAAGTGTTACGTGACTTCTACAACAGCCATGGCATTCCAGAGTCACACAAGGCAACATTCCTTGCAACAATTGGGAGCCACATGTTCTGTGAATTCAAAGAATAAAGATTTCTGAATATCTGCCTTGCAAAGGCCTCTCCTGCCAGTATTAGACAAACTTTAAGAAAAGCCCAAGATTTCAAAATATGGTCAAGAAAAGTACTAAATATTTCCTGACTCACCACGGAAATGAAAGAATTGGCAAAATGTCTTTAGCCCAGAGTGTTGTAAATCAGGATCCTGAGCTTCTGAGCATTTTGGGCTTCAGTTCACACTAACATACCTTACCATGATTTATACTACCTCTGTGTAATGAAAGTAGTTTGGGACAGCTTGATCAGCCCCCCACCATCCTTGCTCACCTCTCTTTCCCTGGTTCCTACTCTCACCAAATAAACACACACCCCAAAACCCCCTTCTGATATACCTAAAACAAACCCCTGAAACTCAAACCACTCAGACTAGCTGCAATTACTAACACAAGGGTTTTTGATGTAACACTAATTGTGGTCCATTTCTGTAGCACTTGTGAATGTAGCAGCTTTGTCTTTGGGCTGTCATCTACAATGAGATGGGCTTCTTCTAAAAGATTTTGGTTTTACTTGGTGCAGTCAAAACTAATAAAAAAGTTCCTTCTGTGAAGAAGATACCTCCCTCAGTTCTTTCAACACTCTTCCAAGCGCATTAAGGACCATGTTGTCTGTCCTTGAGACCCTGAAAGGGACTTTGAAGTAAAGAACTGAAAGGATCTTATGAATCCAATTTTAGAAGAGCCTCTGTTTTCCAATTCAGTTGCTGACAAAAAGAATACACTCTTTCTAAAAATATATTACATTTGGATAAACTTTGATTGCTACAAAGTTAAAGTAAGAACACTAGATGAGTAGATCCCAATCAGACCCCCAGAACACAGAGCTACTGGAGAATATTAATCTGCCAAGGTTTTTTAAAGAGCAACAGGACTATCTCGCCTCACTGTGAAACTTCACAGAAGATGGTATAACTAAAATACTGCAGTGGGATAAAAATAGTTAATTTTTACTCTTGGAAAAAAAACAACCCAAAACGGAATCCCCACTACTACCATAAAAAAACCTCCAAAAAACCTGAGCTTGATGCCCCATGACTGTTATTTAGCGGGGTAAATACTTGGATATAGTGCTAAACTTTTCTGTGAAGGAGTCTGAGGATAAAGCTGCCATAAACACAAGCCAGACCTATCACTACAGACCCTTTCTTTTGCCATCTCATTTGAACCCTGTAATGTTGTTACTAGTATATAGTAAACAGGAAAAAGTCAGCAACTAGTTACAAAACTAAGTCTAAAACATCTCATTATTTCTTGCCAGATGCTGAAGATTCTCCTGTCAAGTAAAATTTTGCTATTTCAAACACTGTTTTATCAGACTTAGCAAATCCACAAGAATTAGTAGCCGTTCTCTGGGATCATTAGTTGGTTTTTTTTTGGTGGTAGGGTTTTGGATTTTCTTAAGTGGCTTTTCCCATCAGCAGTACTCAGAATTGACATCTGACTTCAAAGCAGTTTAAAGACCATTAGGACCACACTGTGACATTGCTGAGTCTAAATTCCAGAACACATTTGGATGTGCCTATTACACCATATAAGCTCTCTTTATTCCCATCCTCTCAAGTCATTATGCAAACCAGGACCAGCAGAGACAGATGTCTCAAATAAAGGATGAGGGAAGTATAGTCAGTGGGATAAAACACTCCAGAGAAGACAACAGATGACATTATTTATAAACAAACTGGCATTGTGAGCTGTACGGTGGGGGTGATCAGAAACAAGGCTCACTCATTTTTGGATATTGTCAGACAAGTCAGCAATATTGTTTTACTCAACAAAAAAGTTTGAAGCTCTCTGTGGGTGTCAGATAAGTATTAATAACTTATGGGTAAACATCACAGGAAAAAAAAATTCTGGCACTCAGCCTCTCTTTTTGCCAGGATAGAAAATGATTGAACAGATGGTTTGTTCAGAAGCTGCAGCCTTTAGGAAGAAGCTTGTTTGTAAAACTGAATATGTTTTGCAACCAACAAAGATGTGGAAATTTTTGTCCTTAGGAAGTTTTCACGGATAACAAGAGGACAGGAAAAGTCAGCACACTATTCTGGTTCAAAAGGAGTATCTACTCTAACTACCTTTTTTTTTTCCTCTTAGCAGGTTGTGGCAGTCCAGTGCAGCAGACCATAATTAAGCAGCTTGACACGTTTATGGAAGCCTTGCTCTCAGACAAAAACCCATGTCATCATATTCCTACTGCAGTGATGATGAATATGATTAGCAGGGTTTTTTGCAGATGGGAGAGTTGTTTTCTTTACATGCTCCCCCTACCCCTGGCTACATTTGTGAAGTAATTTCCCAATCTGCCAACCTGTATTTTGTGGTACAGTCCTGTCTTTCAGCCCCTTCCAGCACAGAGATTAATATCAGCTTAACTAATTAGCTTGTAAAAATATTATGGAGTTTTGCACACAGCTTCATGACTATTTTCTTCAGTAAATTCTGAAAATGTGTCAGGGGACTGACAAAATCTATATAGGTATATAAAAATACCCATAAAATATACATGCAGATGATCATCACTGGATCCCCATATCAGCAGGGAAGAAAGTGGCTTGCTAGGACCATAGCCAAGTACCATTGTTCAACTGTTCTGAGCACAGATCACAGCAAAGACCTACACACAACATCATTGAAAATAAAAAAAAAAAAATCAAAAAAAAAGACATTTTATCAGGCACAGATAAGAACAGAAACCAGTGTCCTTTCATGAGTCTCCTGATGAGATACAGCATGGCTTTGTGAGAGCTGACGCAATACAGGTACCCAGGTACTAAGCCCAAATATTACAGGTTTGGGGATTTTCTTTTTATATATATTTTTTCATACGTCTTACTTATGACTTGAGTTTATCAGAGGTATATGATTATAATTAGCAGCACACCACACCCAAGAAATCAAGTTGCAGTGAGACTCAGGTTGTATTGGCTTGACTTCAGACTCATTAGCTTAGGCTGGGTGCCATAATAAACACTTTTATAGGAATTCCAGTAAAATCAGACCATGGAGGAAAAACTGATTTGTTAAGACTATGCAGAGGGTAAACAAAAACAGTGCCACCAGTTTTCAGCTTACAGCTTATCTTGACAACCATTGTCTAAACCTCTGTTCCATCTGTGAGAGGAGCTTGGCCTTTTCACTGGCAATTGCTCTACCAGGAACCTGTGCCCAGCCTCCATTTATTTGTGCCCCAAACACAATAACAATGTCATTCCACTCAGTTCATTACATTATCCTTACACTGGAAAACAGGACAGAACAACTTGGAAGACAATTCAAGGATTCCTAGCCAAAAATTAAAAGTTTTTCTCTTTGCTGAGGACAAATGTTACAGTTTTTCACTGTAACTTCAGGTCTTCCACTTCAGTCATGTTGAAACAGTGCCTGCAGAACAAGGTTGCTTCTATTCTTCTTTGAAATATACAGTGCTGCAGAACTACTCTGTGTTCCCAGAAATAGAACCCAGGCTGAAGGAGGAATTACAAATCCTAATAAAATACCTGAAACCTTTTCTTTTTTTCTTTCTGTTCTTCAAGAAAAAGATGGTCTTCCAGAGGGCTTTTTTTTTTTTTTTTCTGAACTATGAAACCAACAGAAAAGATGTATACCTGTAGGGAGCTATAAACTGCTGACATGCTTTCCCCCAGCTTTAATCAGAGGGGAAAACCCTCTTTGCTTTACTTTGGGGCTGCAGAAGTTTGGATGTCTGGAGCTCTGCCAGCTCATAGCACCTCACACTCCAGCCAGGGCCTGGTGTTTGTGGCAGACCCGTGGGCCACTCATAACTGTCCTGCCAAGCAGACAGAGCTTCCACCTTCCTTTCTGAAAGTCTGCACTCACAGTGTGCTAAAAACGAGCTGAAGTCTGTGCTAAGCTCCCCCTCCTTTATCAGATCTGAGGCTTGGAAGGCAGTGGCCCACAACAGGTGGGAGCTATCCAAAACAACCAACCATTTGATGGGTCCTCCCCTCCTAGGAAAGGGTACAGAGGAGGAGAGAAAGGGCTACAAGCACAAGAAGAGATGCTGCAAGCATGGAGAAATGTAAGATCAGGCTGGCAACTGGAAACCTTTTGCTTTGTTGCTTCATAGGTGCATGTTTGCTTTGGATGATAAGCTTACACAAGAATATTTTGAGACTGGATTCTGCAGTTACTGGCTTCAGTATGGGGGGGAACTTGGACCATGCCTTGTAAACTCTTATAGGATGCCTTGTAAGCTCTTATAAACTTAAGGGCAAATAGAAAGGTACCTGAAAATACTGGGGGTTTGATTTTCAGATGAGAGTGTTTTTAGATGCCTCCTTTTCTCTGAACAGAACAGGGTACCCTGCTAAATTGGAGACTGAGCATTTTACTTCTTTTAAATGAAAGGAGGGAGCAGCAGAAGCATGCTTATAGGAGAACAGACAGGATTTGTGATGTTCATAAAGCCAAAAGCTAGGAAATTAGATAAAAGAAAACTATCAGGGTTATATTCTTATGAAGACTGAAACTGAGATTGAGAAGTTCTCTAAGTGAATTATGATTTACTGGATAACAGATACAGAAAAATTTCACTACCACTACCTATAAAACTGCATTGGTTTTTTATCAAGTAGCTCTGTTTTAGCCCATCTAGTTGATGAACATTCTTCTCAACTAGCAAATATAAATGACTTATGGGGATAATATTTCAATATATTATGACATTGCTATACCTCGGATTCTTTTAAGATCTGGGTTATTAAATATTAAATATCAAAGCTGTAAATTATTGTAGCAGCTTTATACAACTAAATTAAATTCAAACAAAACCTAATTTCCTTAATCATTGACTGTAATCCTCCAGGAACATATGCTATTAACTCAGCTACAAATGGCATAGAAATTGTATGACTTCAGTTAAATTATTTTATATCAAATTCTAATCCAGGGCAGAGTCTTCAGTAAATCTCCTGCAGGGATTTTAATGCTTCTGCAATCATATTGGCTCTTTACTAGAGAGCTAATCTTTTTATACTCTGTTTTTTTCATTCCTTTATCCATTTCCTTCACACCCTTACTGAGCTATAGCTAGTACCTTCTATCACATATCATATTTTGAAAGATTTGGCTTTCCCCTCCTGCATTTGATCAGCAATAGTTAGGCTTTCACTTAAGACAGTATTGGAAAAGTTTTTTGTTTCACATTATGACTAAATCATTCTCATTTGTTTCAACATGTATGTTAATTGCCACTTGTGGTGATCTCTTTATAAGGCTGTCATAATTATTCACAGTTTGCAGTCAAGCATTGAGAAAGCAGAACAATTTCCTCTTCTTTAAGAACCCTATGCAAGTAAAACTAAACAGAATTAATTTAAGCAAGAAACTTCCTTAGAGACTCAAGACAATGACTAGATAATAAAGAAACAAACCTTAGAGCCCTAGGAGGTAAAAGACTTGAAAAAACCTCCAGAGATGATCTAGTCAGCCCTCTATCCCAAGTGATCAACTAAACTGCTGTCATCCCTGACAGATGTTTCCCTAATCTGTGCTTAAAAGCCTGCAACTTGGACATATCTCTTCACAATCTATTTCAGTGCTTCACTGTCCCTCCTAGCAAGATATGTCTCCAGACATCTAATTGCATATTTTTTCCTTTTTTCTTCTTTAAGCCTTTTACTTCCTTCCCTCTGCTTTGGGCCTGGTGAACAGGCAATTCCTAAACACATGGCCACTTCCATCTCTCCTCAGTTTTATTTTCTTTACACTAAATGATGGTATCTTATTCTTTCCTCAGCAGCCTTGTCCATCTCTGGACATTCTATCTTGTCAGCTCTCCCTTGGAAAAGCATCACTAGAATTAGGGTAGTTTAGTGAGGTTTTTCCCAGCACCAAGGAAGGCAGAAGAAATAACTGAAATTTGGCATGTTACAGGTCTGTTTACACATCCCAGTGTGCCTCCTTCACAGCAGAACAATGCTGCTGACTCACACTGAATTTATGACCCATTCTCATCCCTGGTCTCCTCCAGCTTAATACCCTATAATTATTTATTTATGAATATTGTAAATCACATCTTCAAAATCTCTTGAACCAAAGGCAACTAGCCATTAGCCCTAAATTTCACTGCCTAAAACATCCCATTTTGTAAGCAAGTCTGAGGCTCTTTGTTCAGAGCTCCCATGAAAAGAAAAAAAACCCACCCTAAAAAAGAACAAAACCCCACTGCATATTATCACAAAATCTCACAGAACTTTAGTTCTGGAATTCCTCCTCACAGGATTTCCTAAGCCCTGCACTCCAGCTCAAACTGGAGTCTGTCCAGCTGCTTGAACAGGGGTCTTGTGATTCTATGAGTACTTCAACCTGAAAAGGATGTCACTAACTGTCTGAAACAGAACCATTTGTTTAAGTAAGTAATTTCCTACTATAGAAACACTCCTGCCCTTCCCCACTGGTTCCTCCCTCACTGAGCCAAGGTAGGGCAGCACTTGAGCTAAGGCCCTCCTAAGCACACCAGATGGACACTGGCATGTTTCAGCTCGGCATCTACCTGCCAGCGTGGCCCTCCATCACTGCTGACTCACGTTCAGCTAGAGAACCACCTCCAAGCCTAGTTTGTTTCTGCAAACTGGTGCAATTCCACATTTCTGAAAGTTATGGGGTCTGCTTAGTGCAATCATCAGAGTGACTTGGCCTAAAGGCAGGAATTATTCAATTTAAGCACAGAGATCCTGTGGCACAGTGTTTAAAGTGCCAGATTCCCTATTCCTGCAAAAAGAAGGTCACTTCTGGTGGTGGGGGCACAGTAAGGTTTAACATTTCCCCAATGCATCAAACATGCTGCAATTGGCTGTTATGTGGCAAAGCTGTGCAGCAGATCTTGCCAAGGTGTCTTGGATGAAAATCCCACGCAGTGTGATGCATGTTCACACCACTGTGTCCAGGCTTTGCCAGAGTACAGCAGCTCCTGCAAACATTAACTCTCAAGGGTTCCCAGACACAGAACAGAGTTTCCAGAAAAAGAAGAAAAAAAGAAAGAAAGAAAAAACCTAGGAAAAAGGATATATCATTAGTACAGCCCTCTATACAGACAGACACAAGTCTTGCTTTCAGTTTGGATCCAACACTACAACCCACTCTGGATCAATTTCTTCAGACATCAGAAAGTCTCTACTAAAGCAGCCATTTCAGGTCAGAGTAAAGGTCCATCTAATTCCACTGTATGCATCCAGCCTTAGACCTAACTCCATCCTCAGGGAAAGAGTACAAAACCAAGGTAAACAAAGTTTCTCCCTCAAGAATTCTCTAGCCCATGATCAACTAGCCAGACAAGTCTAAGATGCAGATGGAACTATGCAGATGCAGTAGAAACGATGAAAGAATTTAAATGACAGAACACTAGCACATACAGAGTCCTAGAGAAAAAAAATCCTAAAAAACCCCTTCTATAAGGTTCTGTGCAGAAGTCAGTTCTTTCCCATACTACAGTGTACATCTGTACTCATGCTGGGACTCCACTCCCCCCAGCAACAGCACCACCTGAGGGCTTCTGTGCCACCTGGCTGTCCACTGACCAAACAATTCCCTGGAAGACTTCCTAGTCACGACATGTTTGAACAGATAACAGACATTTTAGCTACCATGTTTTATTGCTAATTGTCCCTCACACTCCTTCAGTCGGCCGTATCATGTTTGTCCATGCTAGAATTCATAATTTTTTCAGTTTTCTTCAGCTGGACAGCATTTCAGCTTCTTGAAGGATGCCTTCTTGCTCCTGCAGTCTCACTTACCCTGCAAATGCCGGCTTCTTCTCACTCTTTCTCAAGTTTCCCTTGATGCACAGTTATTATCTCTGCACTCCCCATGTGATTTACAGAAGCAATATCCACACTCCCTGCAAAGACTTAGGTGTTCCATCTGTCTTATTTTCAACATGCCTGCTGATCTGCGTCTAGTTTTCCTTTTTGAAGATGAGCAGAGCAATGGTAGAGAGCTCTGGCTTGTCTTACTCCTGCCAGGATGACAAATCTAAGCACATTAAGATCCTCCTTTCAGATGACCTCTTCAGCTGTTACTTCCTACATCATATCCCATAAACCACTCAGGATTCAAGTCAAGCACTGACTTCATTGGTTCTTGAACCAGCTGCTCCACAAAACAGCCACTGAAACACCTAAAAATGCACTCTGTCAAGTCTGGATGCAATATTTGCCTCTTCTAGGCCAAAGAAATGAAGCTGTCCATGAGTACTTGCCCCTCTACTCAGGCTGTTGTGCTGCCATCGTGGTCCACCACTGAGTAGGCAGAGTCAATATTGTATCTTCTTCCTACTTAAGTCTAGGACTTCCACTGATTGAGGTTTGGATTGTTCATTGATGAAATTACCTTGTTAAGCAGTTCAGCTCCCGCATGTCCTCAATATACAGAATCACTTAGCTCTCAGCAAAGCTCTCTGCATCCTTCCTGAGCACGAGAATGTTGCACTGATCATCTTTCCAAGTTTTGTGACATCTGTCTGCCCTGGAAGGATCTCCATGAACAATAGGACATACCAGCTCCCCAAGTCATTTGACATTAAGCACTCCCACGGAGGAATATCTTGTTTAAACAATCTCTTCAATCTGTCTGCTCCCAGTTTCCTCTTTAACTACATTTGACCTTAACACCAGCGGAAGGGCTGTGAACCAGCAGCACCCCAGGCATGATACGGCAGGGTGGCTATTGGCAGAAACTATCTATAGCAGGTCCTTGACTTGAATTCATTTTCCTCTGAGCGTGAGGAGCTTGATTTTTGTTCCTTCAAAAAGGCATGCCACACAGTCCATTTATTTATTCAGGCATTTCCCAAGCGAGTCATCTCTACTGTGGAATGGATTTTTGTTTTCCTTTTTTTTTCTGGGCAGGGTTAAAGTAAAGTAGTCTTCCCTTATCCCCCACCCCCAAGGATATCAGCTGGCCAGCATCAGCACTTCATAAAGGAAGAGGCTTGGCTTTGCAGTAAGGAAAATTTGGATCTTAGCAATTGAGGAAAAATACCTTCTTAGAAAGTTCACAACTCTCAGAAGAATACCTAGGAAATTAGGACCTCTGCAACACCACAGTACTTCACATGGACTTGATTCTCCACTTGCATTTTACAGTCGGCTATCTCAATTTAAGCGCTTTGGCAGTAAATTAACACACAACTAGAACAACACAGTGCCAATTTTGATCAAGAAGATATTTCTCTTTGGTAGAGAAAAGTTTAAATTTGTATACAATTTATAATCTCTATGAGAAACATTAAGGCAATTTTAAAACAAATTCTGTACTTCATCCACCTTCCCACAGGATACAAAAAGTCCCTCTGGAGGTAACTGACCTAACAGTCAAACTTAAGTGTATTTTTTTGTATATGCCTCTGTTGATCAATTCAGTAAAATTAGTGTTAGCCCAGATTTCATCCCTGTTTCTGGAGTTCTGGCCCTGGCCTGCTTTAGTCCTGAAGCACGGGGTAGATCATACAATAGAGTGGTTTGACTAGATTTCAGATTCTGACTTCTGCTGCACGAGGGATTCCAGTATTGAACTAAGCATACAAGTTCTGCTTTCTATATTGCCACATTAAACAATTATAAAAGCTCCCAATCAGGAAGAGCAGAAAGAGGGGTTTGGTTTGCACTCTCAGAAATGCAGTGGAGCTTTCAGCAAAGTGCCTTTCATTGTGTCTTTGCTGGAGATGCACGAGGCGAGAGCAGCAAGTGGGGCTGCAGGGCGATGGTAACTGGGCGAGAGGGAAAACCTCGCCGTGCTCGGTCCTTGAGCGATGATAGAGGAGACAGAAACAACGCTCCCCACCCCTGCCTTGCGCCGGCCAGGGCTGTTCCGAGCCTGCAAACCACTGCAGCATGGAAGCGTGTTTTTTTTGTTTTTTTTTTTTTTTTCCCCTTCAAAAAGTTTTCAGGAAGTCTGGGGGAGGGGCGATGCTGTTTCTTTTTTGTTATAATGGGCCCCTTTGTGGAGATGGAGGAGGAGAAGCGGTCTGTGTGCCGGCGAGGCGCAGGCTCCCCGCTGCCTGCCAAGGTAACTCGCCAGGGCTCCTGAGCGCGGCGCGGGGCAGGGCGGCATGGAGCTGATGGTGCTGCTCAATGCCCTGGTCACCCGCCTGCTCTTCGTGCTGCACTCGCTCATCGGGGTCTGGAGAGTGACCGCCGTGAAGAAGGAACCCAAGTACTGGCTGCTGGCGCTGCTCAATCTTCTCCTGTGCCTGGAGACAGGGCTCACCCTCAAATTTAAGCAAGGCAGAGGCTACAAATGGTGAGCATATTCCGCCGGAGCCCCGCTCGCTTCTTTGCATGTTCCTTGCTGCAGATAGGAAGCTGCCCCCCGAGAGCAGGGGCTGCCCTGGCCCAGGCGCCCGGGGATCGCGGGAGGCAGGGATGGAGGGCTGGTAGAGTTTGGCTAATCTGCTGCCAGGCAGAGGGCTTTCAGGAGGGGCAGTGGTACAGCAGACTACGCGGGAGGCACTCCGTGCGGCTGTGTGTGTCTCTTGCTGCAGTCAAAGCGGCGGATGCTGTGGGGCTGCAGCGGGCTGGGGGCACCGGGCACCTCCTGAGCCCTGCAGGGGCACAGGGTGAGGAGGGCCCCTGCACATGCCCTGCATGTACACCCATCCTGCCGTGCCCTGCATTGCTCATCCTGCCCTAGGACTGTATGCCCCTGCTCTCCGCCGTGCAACAGCGCTAACGCCACGCTACGGCATGAACCTAAACTTCGTAAAAAAATAAAAGATGAGTTGCAACTGTTTTGATACAGCAAGAGTGGCTTAACTACTTGGATTTGAGAGGAACTTTCATGCGTGAAAGGCTGCCCGAGAAATGAACAAAAAAGTTAGTCATAGCAGAGCTTGGCCAAGCACATGGGGTTTTACATGCATCTAAAGAATTACTGCTGTCATCTACAGCTCATCAGTGCTCAGGCAGCCAAAACAAAATGCTCTGTGAAAAGGAGGCGGTCACATAACTAATTGTCAAGATTTCACTAGGACCTTTTATTGTTAAAAACTCAAACTGCAGGCAGGCCTTCAGAAAAATAGAGTACTAGAGAGCCCTGGAGTATTTCCATGTTCTTAAAATCCTGCCCATTGCAACCTGTGAAAGTCATTATAACAGAAGAAGTGTTGTGTGACAATTCGCACAAGAGTTCCATGCTCTAAATTTGAATGTAATAAAAGCAGTGATAAAGTCTGGGACACTGGAAAATTGAGCAACAGCAGAGCCCTAAATGCAGTTATGAGACAGGCAGATTGAACAGTACCAGTTATTTTGGGAGAGGAGGCAGCAGAATCTTCATGAAGGAAGACTTGCTAATGGAGCTTTTAAAAAATCCAAACAAAAATAGATACCAAAAGCAGATCCATGTTAGATGCATACATAGAAGACTGGACTAAATTTATCTAGAAGAAAATTTTGAAAATGGATGTGGTGCAACACTTTAAGCAGCAAAATAAAAGTACATATATAGATGAGTACTGTAGACAAATGGCCAGCATCTATTTGCATCAGGATAATTTTCTGCTCCAGTGGAAAACAGTCACAGAACAAACATCATCAGTGTTTGTAGAAACAACTCCACAGAAAATCACCAATCCAGGCAAGGGGCAGGCTATGCAGCAGGACTCCTGTTTCCAACACCCTGATATTCTCTGTTCATTATTGACAGAGGACTGTTACTTATTACACCAGCCTAAAACATTTAATGGCACATGTGGAAAAAAAGTCTTCTTGTGAGCCTGGCCATGTAATATTTCCTCTAGATTGCTCCTTCTGAAAGAAAGGCAGGGTTAAAGCCCCTGAAGTCTCTTGGCCTGATGTGATATCATTAGCTCAGTATTGCTAACCTGCCAGCTGGATGGATTTTTTGTGTGCTGAAGTCCTACAGGAAATACTGTAAAATGTTAGTTCTTCCATTCAAATGAGAGGTGTGTTCTCTCCCAAAATAACCAGGCTAAAAACCCACACAATCACTAGCCCCCCTTTTTTTTTTAGGAGAAAAAAAAAAAGCTAACAACAGCAACAAAACCCACTGCCAAAAAAACCAACACCCCCTCAACCCTGAAAAACTAAAAAACACAATTAAAACCAAACTATCTTAGAGGGAATAGTTTGAAACATTTCAGAGCAGTTTAGCAACCCAGTAATTTCCCTAAGCACCAGGATATTTTGTTTTTCCTCAGTACTTAATCTTCACTGGAAAAGTCATGATTACTAAAATAAAGATACGTTCAACATAGGGACAAACAGTAAATGCAATGACATTTGGCCAAAATATTGCTGCAGTTGCTTACTTATAAGCAGTTTAAATTCATTGCAGAATGTGCCAGAGGCAGAGTAGAAGGAACCAAGCAAATGTCCCAAGGTGGACCCACCCCTAGTCCCAGGGCATTGCAGCAATGCCCAGTCTATACTGTAGCATGCAGAGCTAGATACAAAATTTGTGGCATTGCACCTCATTCCTACTCCAGAAGTACAGAATTACCAAAAAAAACCCCCACCTCAATCAAATGTCACGTGTTTAATAAGAAAACAGCAGCAACTCACTCTCACAAGAATCACTACTTGTAGGAGTTACGAAATCTCTCTGTTACTTCTGAATAAACCCAGCTAAAGAAGCTGAAGATAACAAAGCTTCATCAACATCAGTTATTGTGCTGATTTTGGTTGAATAAATGATTTTCGTGGGTGCACTGGCATTTAGCCAGCACCAACCCATCACAGTTATATAGAACACTGGCAGGGAGAAAAGAACTAGAAAATTCTACCACTGTTAGCACAAGTGGGGAAACAAGGCCAAGATCCATTTTTATGAACCCATTTTAAATGCACAGCTTGCATCTAAAAGATCTACTGAAGCAGTGCTTGTTTTAGGCAAACTGATGCTATTTCTACCTTTCCTGTGTCAATGCACAGGATTGTGAGTAACCTTTATCTCAGCATCACTCAGTGAAGTGACTCAATGTATTAATTCACTCTTCATGAAATCAGAAAGAGCATGTTAGCTACAGGCTTTTTAAATACAGAAAATGCTGTGATAGAAATACCAACAGCAAAGTGCCTCTGGTCAGCTCTTAAAAAAGAAATTTTTAATAAATTTCCATATATGACCTTAGATGGATGTACAGATAAAACCTGTTTATAATACTCCCACAGCACAAGCAAACCAGCAAGAATAGCAATTCTTATTTGCAGTTACCCTATTTCTTAATATCCCATATGGCAGAGGCACAAAATACAATATATCCAAACATTATCTGCATTGGAAAGTATTTATGATGTATCATAATACCAAGATATCTTTTCTTTTCCTTCACAGGTTTTCACCAGCAATATTTTTATATCTGATTTGCATAGTACCATCACTATGGCTACTAGAAATTCATCATGGGACTCAGGTATTTAATATGAGACAAGATGGAATAGTTTGAAATTGATGCATTATTTGATGGGTTGGCTTCAGGCATGCAGTCAGAAGTCTGCAAAGTCTTGTTCCAGTTCTCTCTTTCATATTGGTGGGTGTCCCAGTCTAGCTACAGCTATATTATGACTATTGTGCACTTCCTAATTATCAGATAATGAGACTCTTTCCTAGCTAAAAACGAGACCATGTATCTGTATTTATCTGAGGAACTGAGGACTACAGGTTTGAAAAACACAGCCTTTCACCCCCAGGTTACCAGCATGAATCTTGCTCAGTAGGGTAAAAGAATGCCATTGCTTTAGAGGTCTTTGCAAAATAAAGTGAGTTTGACAGTCTTTAAAAGCAAATGCCACAACTTCAAGCAAGTCAAAATTGAGACAGGTATCAGTGAAAGGGGTCTTAAACTCACATTGTCTCATGTTTGCTACAACATAGGAGAGCACACAGAGTGTTACCACAGCTGGAAATACATCTGAAAATGTTTATATCCTTCCTTTCTTTGTGTTGCATAATCATCTAGGAGAGAGAGGAGCTGGATTCCAATTCAGGACTAAAGCATATGGTAAAATTTTTAAGGGCAAGTGTTCTGGGGTCAGTTAGGGCCAGAACAGAGCCACTTCACCCAACAGGTCTCACTGAGTCAAGCTCATGCAGGCTTGTTTCAAGTCCCTATAGCACTTCCATGCAGTGAAAAGGAAGTTTTGTCTGTGCCTGTATTTGCACATATGCAGTGCCCTACATCCATAGCAGTAAAGGTTCTGATTGGAACAAGAACAAAAAGTAACAGAAGAAAATACATAAATTAGACTAAGCAGACCTAGTGCCTCATTTTCTCCTTTGAAACATTGTTAGACTCCACAGAAGCATAATCAAATATTCAAAATTGTGTTTACACTAAAAATGCCTCAGGCATTTTCTAAATACAACAGCAGGAATTTATTGTCTTCTTGTTTTCCCAAATCTCCTTAAACAGTCACAGACAGGTAATGTGGATATTGAGAACATTTGTCATAGTTAAATCTGGTCCAAGAAACAGGCTAATTCTGTAGTCAAAGGCAGCAGTTTATTTCCCAAAATGATGTTAGAACATGGCATACTTTGTTCTTATTGATATACTGCTATGGTGAATTAAAGAGGGAGTATATCAAGTTAACAGCTTAGTTTATACCTGGAGAGATAGGATAGAGAGTTCTGGAAACACACAATCTAACAGATTCAAAAACAATACCTCCAGAAGGGGAGTAGCTTTCCTAACAATTAATCTCAAACACAGCACTCAGACTAGCACTACTCTCCAAACTGATGTATTCCTGGGATTTCATTATTTAAATGCAAACAGAATGGGTAATTATACGGTCACTAGATCCACACTTTTAATATATACACTATGAAAACAGTGTGTGGTCTTTAAGGCAGTAGAACTTTGATCTTGTGTTGAATCCTTACCAGGAAGCATCAGCTGCTCATGTCAGTGCTATTATTTAATGCAGGTGCTAATAGGCATCTCTCTTCCTGAAGACAGAGGCAATTCTGCCTCTGCGTACTGCAGAACTGGACATATAATGCCATTCATATATCAGAGGTGAAATACTGACTGCATAGAAACTACTGCTTTGTGGTAATGTATTTGGGGGTGAAATATATGTTTGGAAGAGATTATAAAGTCAATTGAACTGTACAGAGTGAAAAAATTGCTGTCTGCTGTCAAGCAAATTGAAACCATTTAATCCATTAAAAAACCCAAACATTCTTTCAGGATTTCAGGGCTCTGTTACCTTTGCTGATGCCTGGTGTGCCACTGCCACAGAAAGCAGTAACTGAGCACCTTTTGTAGGGCTTACCCAACTACCAGGGCTCTAGCTGATGCAGGCTTCCAGTCAGGAATAAGACAGACACTGGGTAAACCTTGTAATTATTTTTAACCACCTTAACTTGAACACTCTGGGGATATAGTGAATATCACTGTCCATTCCCTCAGCCTCATTCTGAGGTGGGATTCTCTTACCAGCTAAAACTATACCATAATGAGCTCCTCAAAGTGATCTTACATCTTTCACCACTCCTTCCTTGCCGTAGCCATTATATTCCTCAATTTGGAAAACAACTTAGATAATCTTTGTTTCATGTTTTACATTTCAGCTTTCCTGTATGAGCAAAATGAAGCAGTCAGGGGTGCTTTGAATTTCTGACATCACATGTGTTTCCATAGTGACAGCCACACTGTTTGCAGCAAAGCACAGACAGCAAGCCAGGTACCTGTTGCTTGGCAGAGGGCCTGCTCCAGGGAAGGGCTGGACTCTTCCAAAATGTCCTCAGACTGACAGCCTCCATGCACATTAATAGGTTGAGGGTACTCCACCCTAATATTCAAGTTGCAATTTTACACCCCAGTGCTGGCCCCATTATGAAAAGTTTTAGCTAACCTCAGTTATATTTGAAAACAATAGATTGTGAATGAGGTGCAAGCAGAAATTGGCTGAATTAGTTTGGTGTTTCAGGTGTCCCCCATGCACTGGCAGTGAGTTTCTCTGCAGGCCATCACCATGTCATGCAACAGCATTTCCGTTTTGATTAGATGGCTTATGAATCGGTAAGCTTCATCTCACAAGAAACAAAATAAAGTAAGCCAAGTCAGAGTTAATACAAAATGTGTATAGCCTCTTCCTTTTATCTTTGCACAGAAAAACCTGAAAACAAACCCATTTTTATTTAGCTTGGTGCACAGTCAACATTTAGGACTTACTGGGGTCTAAAATAAGAAGGCAAATCATGTTTATCAAATGCCCATGAAACAGTAAAACAGTATTCACTTGCTTATTGTCACATTCCCATTTAGTCACTGCACATCCATAAATCAATAAGTAAATATGCCTAGCACCAGCGGTCCTATTTACATGCATATACATGATGTAAAAAAAGGCTCTTCTCCAGATTTTCAAAGATCATTTCACAATCACCACTTATTAAATATTCAGAGAAGCACAAACCCAAACAAGATATGAACATACTTAAATGAAAAAACAGAAACCTGCTTTAAAAAAAAAAAAACAAAAACAGGAGACTGGCTTTGCAGATGCAGATTTCCATTTCTTGTCTGGAAGCAATTGAGAAGAGCTGTGGACTGGCCCTGAGCTTGCCAATCAGTCCAAGATCACTGAGCCTTGTTCTGAAATAGTAACACACCTCTCAGCTGAAAGTACTCACAAAAATGACATAGAAGGAAAGACACCTACCAAAGACACCAATAATGTGAATTAATTTTTAGAGGTATTTCCTGCAACTTTGTGCACTAGAACAACATTAAAAGAGCTCCCCTGCAAGCCAAGGCATGGTTTCTTCTGCCTCCTTCTAGCAGTCAAGCTGCTGAGTCCTGCAGCTCCTCAGCCTTGGATGTGAAGTTCTGTGCAGGTTCGTGGCTGCTTTCCTATTACCATGCCAGACCAGGCAAGGGGCCAGAGAGGTGAGCTTAAATGCAGACTTAATGACAAACCAAAGGCTGTCAGAGTCGGCCTTCCTCCTCCTGCACAGGTTAGTCATCCCTTTTCCCTACCCAGGCTACTTGTTGATCTTCACTTCTTAGTATTCTAGGGTGGTTAGGACACTTGTGCAGTATTTTCAGGTTGTGGTCTCCTCAGCTGTGTCACACAGCCAGTGGAAGTAACTCAGCCTGACTTTGACCTTGGGGTGGGTCTCCTTAGACTTTAGGGTTTTTCTGTAGGCAGCAGATACAGATGCCTCTTCAGAGCACCAATTAAGTTACATTTCCAAAGCATCCTCTGAACAAGCCGTTCCCTCTCTCTCCTTTAGTTGAAGGGCAAACCCAGGGAAATTAGCCCTACAAGGCTGTAGCCAGGCAGAGAGTACCAGCCCCTCCATCTCACTGTTTCCATGCCCAGAACTTGAGACTAAATGGAAACATCATCTTCCCCACATCTGTGTGTCAATCTTTCAAGACTCTCACACCCACTGTTCAAATAAAACAAGCATTCAGCTTAAGACTCTTTAGCGCCAACTCTAAAAGCAGCAAGCACTGACATTTTTTCCAGTTTTTTCCAGGCACAGGAAATTTATCTACCATAAGGTCAGACAAGAGGCAGCATTTACCCAGATACTGAACAACATCAGAGACCAAGAAAAGTATCAAAGTAGAATCTGAAATTTCCTGAAAAACATTGCTCTGATATTGGCAGGCTTTATGCTGAACACAACTACTCAGTATGCTCTCGAACACATTCCAATTGTTGCAGAAAATCAATCCCCATGCAAAAAAATGGTGGGGGCCCAGTGGGGAAATGCAAATCATCTGCAATTCTCTGGCGAAAATAGGACAGGTTGTAAATAGTAACAGCATGGTTTGATTTTCTAATTATCCTCTTTTTATTGCAATGGAGAGAGATGTTATGGATTGTTATGAAGACAGATCTTGGAGCCGTGCCCCCCAGCTGCTCCTGGGCCAACCTTGGGTGTGAAGGTAGAAAGGCAGGACAGTGCTGCAGACACCACTGTTGTACTGTAGTTGGAGTAACAATATGTTTTGGCAACACTCAATTTCCCAGATCACTGTGTACTTGTAGGAAGTAAAAATATCCTTTATTCTATTTCAAAGGGATAGGCAAAAAATACAGGTCTAGTTCTCTTAAATACTCCTTTATTTCACCTCTCACCCTATGAATTTCCATACAAAATAAGGCACAGCAGGGGCAGGAGAGGTGGAAGATACAAGTCATATATCCTACCTAATTTTCAGCCTTGAGGGAAGTCATACAAAAAAATAAAAGTGACATTTTCAGAGAACTTTTCCTGGATAGTAGAAAACAGAAGCAGATATTTTGAGAACAAATTTTTGTTGAAGGCCACTCCATTGGCCTTTGAATTTGCATGCTCTTCTGGAGTACAACCCTGTACTTTCTTAGGAACCTACCAACACATTCCTCCTGTCCTCATGAGAGGAATTCCTCCCTTCTGAAGAAGAGGGGAATTACATTAAGAGCGAGGACCTTTGCAAACATCAGATACCCTCTGCAGTTCAGCAAAACAGGACACAGCCATAGAGCACATCTGCTCCTGGGTGGGATGTTTACACGTGTGTCATGTTTTTGTTCACAACAGTACTGTGGCAATGAGCCTGGGGCTGTTCAGGTCAATGTCAGCAATCAAGACTTCAATCAATCCAGAGAGAGCAGTCATGGAAGTGAGGGAACAGATCACCACATCATTCAGACGGTAGGGCACCTTTTCTGGTTTCTGGTAGAGATCTTATGACAATTAGAGATAAGCACCTTGTGAGTAAAACAAAATAACAAAACAAAAAACCAAAAAAAAAAAAAAAAAAAAAAAAAAAGGCAAACAACCCAGGACATGTATATTATATATATTTGTAGTTTAGAAAACCACATTGTGAAAATACAGCATGCTACTGTTGCTAAGACCAGTCTCTGTGTAAAGAAGAGGTGACCCTACCATTCTCTTGTGAATCTCAGTAACTGAATTTAGAAAGTGCCTGGGTAACAAGTCTGCAAAGCACAATGCTCAATTGAAAAATGAGAACAGGAGGAGTAGTACACAGAGAAAGATTTGATATTCATTATCCAAAGTTTGTATTAAAGTGCCTTTTAAAACCAGGCCTGCCAGATGGAAATTATTTGTTCTCATACAATGTGAAAGAGAACAAAAGCAGGCTCTAAGACAAATACAGTCTCTGACAGTATCTCTAACATCAGTCTCCTGAAGTTACAGTACATTATTGTTGTCTTTTAAACAGGCTAAAGTCTTTGTCAATCAGCTCTCCACAATCTGTGAGACTGTATGGACACTGGCTCTCCACCAGACTTTTCTACTGCTGCTAGTAGTTGGGAGATGGCTTCTTCCCATTGGAGTTGAAATCACCCGGGATCAATTGTCTCAGCTGCTTCTCATGTTTGTGGGAACAGCAGCAGATATACTTGAATTTGCTAGTGAGACCTTGGACATTGAGGATGTTCGGTAAGGATTTTTTGCTGATGATATTTGTGTAATGTGCAGTGTTCAGACTGATAAAATTGCATTTCCCATAGAAAGCAGAAGGCTGCATTCAAGGGCTCTGTGTGCCTGCTCTTGCCTTTCCCCCGTGAAAGTCCTGTGAGCTTTGTTGGGGATTACTCATGTGTTGCCAGCAGAGAAGCATGTCACATCATCACAATGAAAGGGTTCAGGGAGCCAAGCAAGCAGCCTGACTGCCAGGAGTTCTTACAGCTACAGGAGCTGAAACACTGGATACACAGTAAGCCTCCTTCAGGTTAATGAATTGTTTCAGATGGGCAGGGAAGCAACTAGAGCTGGCTTAAGTGACTCATTATCCAAGTTGCTTCTTTGGTTATCTCATGGTAGAGTGACAAAGTGTTCAAAGATAAGAAGAAAGGGAATGGCAGAGTCTGGTGTGAATTTTCAACACTGATCTCTCCCCGAGAAAGTAAGCTCACCTCCCCCTCACACTGCTGAGAGATGAGCTGTGAACATCCATCATAAGGAAAGAGTCACAGAAGATGTTCATCTTCTCTAACAAATACTATTTTATTTTTTGTAAGTATCATAGCAAGGCTTTTAGAGCAGGAAAACAGTCCTTCCCACTTGGCAGAGAAGCTTCAGGCTTGCAAAGAATGTGTAATCACTACAAGGGTAAAGATATCCCCTCTGAGCCACAGAGTCTATTCTCATATGCTTATTATTATAACATTAGCTTCAGATATTTAGTGTAATTACACAGCTGGAACATGTAAGCCTTAACAGCAAAAACTCCATACAAAAAGGTGCTTCTGTTTTCCTTAGTGTTGCATTGTAAAAGCACATATAAATAAACCAATCACTGTTTCACTCAGCTACCCTTTAAATTATTACAAACACTACAGGAAACTTTTTTGTGATCTCATAAGGAAACTGCATCTTCATTGTTACCACTTTTTCCCCTCCCACAGGAAGAATTACACTCTCATAAATGCAATTCTTGCTGTATGGACCTGGAGTATGTTACAGTTTCCACTTGATCTTGCAGGTTAGTACTTGCACACAAACAAGAAAAGAGAAAAATGCCCTTAAGTTTTTGCTGGTACATCTTGTGGTTGTGCACACACTACATACAGGCTGTACTAAGGACTTCTGATGGAGAGGAATTCATATTCAGCAGCTTTTGAAGAAAGCTCATTGTGGTTTCTTTTGAGGAAATACTTGTTTCTGGCTAACCTCTGATCTCTCTCATTGAGCTGTCTACTTTCAGGAAAAGGAAAAAATGATTGCACTATTGTGTTGCTCCAGTTGCCTATTACTGCCTTAAACTTCACTATGTGAGCTCTCACGTTAGAGCTGGTCTATTATGCCTCAAATTTGGTTAGGTCCTAGACCCTACAGAGAGGCAGGCACTTGTGAACCACAGAACAGCGCAGCCAAAAGCACAGGAGAAATTACCTATTCACTGGAGACCTAAAGGACCATATGATGTTGGGACTGTATGATGTTATCCTAATCCAAAAGGGCCAGCTATTCAGCCAGCTCAGGGCTGTGTTTGCTCCTGGGCAGAAAGAGCTTCTCCCTGTCCAAAAAGAACAATGAAAGCTGTATGGAGCATCATCTGTTCCAACCATTTTGGCCTCCAATCACAACAAGTTTGCAACAACCATAGCAGTCCAAAAATGCATTATCCTCAGTACCATCTATACAAAATAGATTTCTAGGCTAACACGCTGACTAGAATAATAAATTAAAAATTCCTTAAATATTATTTTGTTCATTAGTCTTTTCTTCATGGATGCTGCTAGGCTTTGTTTCCAACAGGGAAGTTATGAAAATATTTCAGCCTTTCAGCTCAGCAGCTCACCTCCTAAAAAATCAGATGCAATCACATTTCAGCTTTATCATAGCTAAAATTCCTGCTACTGCTAAAATATATTCTATTAAAGATGCACAGCAGTCAGGTTTAAAAAACCTCAACCAACCAAATAAAAAGCATCCTATATACATCACCACCACACAAAAAAATTCAGATAGCACTTAAACAATCTGTTCATTTTTTTCATCTAGCCGTTGCTTTTCCATTTATTTAATTACATCTACCAGTTAAAATTAAATTACTGAACACCTATTTCCCTGAAATTACTATGGGTACAGTTCATTTTAGGTAGTTCTATACAGTTGCACAGATAGTACTTTTTGTTCAAGCATCAGAATGTTTATTCACACAAACATGACGTAAAAGAAATTTTTAGGCACTTATTATTAGACTACAGCAGTGCAGTTAGGACTATTAAACAGCAATGGCACAGAAGCACATTAAAAAATTAGCTGCTGCTGAAGCTTTGCCTAATGGATTCAGCAAATTTCTATATTTTACAACTCATTTTCCATTTGAGTCTCATCTCTTTCTCCCCCCACCCCAGCATTGACTCAAACAATAGAATTCTTTTGGCAAGCTGCAATTTTTGGCAGTTGTTACCGCATCACAAGTAGCGATGTTTTTTTAAACCAATGAAATCTCCCTGTCCAAGAGACAGGTTAATTAAGCTTCATGTATTTCTGTGAGACACAGCCAAATTTCCCCACACAAACCCTTCTGATGCTCCTTCTCTGGACACTACACCATAGAGGGCATTTGAGCCCACCATCACCTTTACAGCCAAGGGGAACCCATGTATGCAAGTTCCAGCAGTTGTGTGATATTGATACCCACAAGGCTAAAAACAGGTATCTGTGCCTCAAGTCTTACATGGCAGACAGAAACCACAAAGTGCTCAATATTGCCTGGCACTGACAGACCTTTTTCTTACTATGACACGTGAGAAAGGCAATGGTTATCTAGTGAATATTTTAAAAGCAGTGTCTTAGCATGGAAGAAAGTGAACTGCTACAGCACTGGCTGTTCCTTTTCAGCACAGTTTTTTTCTTAAGGATGCATATGGGTCTGGCCTGTTGATTTACCAAATAAAAGGTCTGGGGAAGTTGTAAAGAATCATTAGGTGGTCTCTTTCTGCTTTTTGTCATAGAAGGGTATAAATACTGGGAGGTTTGAGGCATACAAAAGGGGAAGTGGTTTTTAATCCTGTTTGTCAGACCACATAAGTGCCTCAGGTGAGTTCAGCGTGTTTTGCTGAAAAACATCCCAGAAACTGGATATGCTATATGTTGCACAGTTTACAGGTGAATGTATTTATAATCCAGAGTACTCTGTATTGTGAGTGCCCTTTAGGCCAACCCTGGCTCCACTTCACAAAATTGTTTTAACATGACTGTTTTCCTTGCAGTACAGCATATTGGCTGCAAACCAAGCGCGTCGGCCAGGCGGATCCCCAGCCTGCTGCTGTGCAGGTACAGTGCGGAACTGTGGAACATTGGTGTCAGTCTTTTCATACAGGATGGCCCCTTCTTCATTGTGCGTTCAATTCTCATGGGCCACTTCAGAATATTCAATCAGATGCTGGTGTTTTTTACAGCTAAGAATATCTTAGTTGTCACTCTGCAGTTGTACCGCCTGGCAGTGATAACCTTAGACTTCCGTAGCACCGTTCTGCAGAAGAGCAGGAAAGAAGTCTGTTGCTGCCCATGTGAGCCTTATGAAGCTCATGCTCATGCTACTGGTCGCCAAGAGAATGAAATGAAAGAGTTTGTTGCTGTTCCTCCAAAAGAGGAATCCCAAGCTCCCTCAGAAGATCACTGAGCAATTACTGACTTGGAAGAGGTTGCATTTCCCACAGCTTCTTCAGAAGGGCTGTGTCAGTTTCTGTGATCAAATACATCTTGAGTGCCTAAGTCATCTTTTCCATCAAGAGAACATTCATTTCTTCTAAACTGTAGGGGAACTTTTCTCAAGCAAATTGTTAGCAATGGGACCTTTTAAAAATCCATTTGTATGGTGCGTTTTGACTAGTTCCATATTATATTATTCACAGGGATTTTGTAGCCATAGTTTGTAGTATCAAGAAAGGTTGGGAGCACTAACAAGAATGGTTATTACCGTTGGTGGCATTGTGCTGACCTATGCGCTTGCACAAATTCAAGTGGAAGGACAAGCCTGTCCTTTATAGGAAGCACAAAAGCATTGAGCTCTACTGAAATAGTAGGGCTATGACTACAGTGTGATGAACAATATATTTGCCATATACAGAAGGAACTTCAGCAGCAACAACTGTGCAGGCATGTTAGTGCTGTTACTGTGACATGAGAACATTGTTCATTCCAGAAATTTAAGGAAACCTTCAGATGTTACCTCATCTTTGGCTGGATTCAGTTAAGAACTATGCAACACCATGAAACTACATACAAAAGACTCTTGTGACCTGCCTGGTCTGAATAACCTAAACCTTAACAAAAAGAAAAATCAGCCCCCTAATCACTGCAAGCCAGCTGCATTTGCTACAGGCATTTTCTACAGAGTTGCTTGCCTTTCTATTTCTACCAGTTAGAACATACACACAACACACATGGAGAAAACCTCACCAAAGTATTTGTAAATACTTTTTTCTTTTTGATTTTACAGTTGAGACAGTTTTTTAAATGTCTCAATTTTGTATGATTTTTATTAGTAGCCTGACCCAGACACAGACACTCTCTAGAAAGAAGATAGCACTGCTGCTGAAGGCAGTCTAAGGCAAAGGATTTAGGCATGCACTTCATGTTTCATAAAGCACCACAAGGTCCCATGAAATAACCTGAGAGATTGTCTGGTCTGATGAGTGTCAAGATCCATTTTTAAGAAATGGCTAATAATTAATACTTTACTACTTTCACATTTGGAGTGAACAACACGGGCCCTAATTTCTCCCAAGAGCACACTTGAGATCAGTGTAAGATCATTTGCTCGACTTAGCTTAGAGAAGCTGAAAGTAAGATAAGTGGTTTTTGAAAGTCTGCCTAAAAATTCTGTTTTCAGAGAAAATGGCAGGTGCTTTTACAGATTCCTGCATCCATTCTGAAAGAGAGCAGAAAAGCATATAAAGTGACCTAATTAAGGTAATTTCACTATTAAAGCACCAAATTAAGCCTTGTTTTCTAAAGCCTTAGCTATCTGAAAACCAGGGTCTGGTTTCAGGAATGAATGGAAGTGTTTCTGCCATCATTGCAGCAGTCATACACTTATTTATCCACAGCCTGATAAACAATGATACATTTATTCTTTGAAAAGCCCAAACACCAAAGATGTGAACGTGCATTTATACTTGTGAGTTGTTACTGTTCTGTGCAGGATAAGACCCTTCCATTATGAAGGAAGAAAATGCACAGCCATAAGGAAGTATCACGTGCTTCATAGCCCTGTCTACCCTTTATATAGTAGTAATATTGTGCAACACCTCCTCCTCTGCTTATTTTCAGCCTTTTTCCAGCAGCAGTTTTAAAAAGCCAATCCCTACTTGCCATGGTGTTGTGAGGTAGACATATGGAAAATGGAATGCAGCTTCATTTTGGATTTTAATTCAAGTCTAGAGGTAAAAAATGTGACAGCTCTGATGATGATCTGTGCTGTCTAAAACCTTTCACACTGGGATGAATTTAGAATCACTTGGTAGAACCATAAGACAGCTCTTCCTTGTGGATGCAAGCCGGAACTACTCATATTCATTTTGAGTTTACCACTTGCTGATATAGTAATTATCCTGTTAAAAGGATCACTGCTAATTAATTTGGAGTGTACTGAGCTTGCTAGAACATTATTCTAAATTCATCAGCACAAAAATTGCAAGGATGTACTTTTTTAAAACTTGCTATTTCAAATCTTCCTTCAGCAACAAACTGCCTACTAGACTCAGCCTGCAGCAAATGCAAGATCCCCTGGGGTCGGCAGTACAGAGACTGGTTACAGCAGGAATATTTCACAGCAAACTCTATTTCCTGGTCTTCGGGCTGTTCAATTTTAAACAGCAGTAAAGCTTCTAATCACCTTTATGGTGCTAAGAACTCACTCCAGTGTTAGGTGTTTACAAAATCCCATCCTCGTTCACTCACAGACAATATAGGGCAGATCTTCTTAGCGTTTACAATAAAGTAGATTTGGGCTTCCCTTTTTTCGTCCCCACTATTGCAGTGATGGCAATCAGATTGTTTAAAACCAAAAGAAAATCCAGGCTAACAAAGCAGTATTATAAATTCCCACTTGGGTACAGAAAGGAATCACATACACCAGGTAGCAGCAGGAGTGACATGCAGCTCCCTCTACTCCACTGAGAAGCCTGGAAATGGCAATTAAAAAGTCTAGTAACTTGTATGTTTTGGGCAGAGCAGCCAACCCCAGTTGCAAGCCCTCCTCAGTTTCCTGTTTCAAATGTTGGGAGCAGGACTGCAGCTCTGTGTTTGCAGCAGGCTGCTGGAGGCAGCTGAAGCAGCAGCTGGCTGTGGGGAGCCCTGGTGCCACCCCATTGCCTTCCAGGGCTCTGCACAAGGCAAGGGGGTAGACTGGATTCACCTGAAGATCTGCCAGAAGCTGTGGTGTACCCAAAAATGTCATGCTTGCTCCGCAGGAAAAGCTGCAGTAAACCTTCAGATGGGGAAAATTCAAGCCTCCAAAATGGAAGAACTTCAGAACATTTTTCTTAACCGTTATTTACTCAAGCCAGGAGACCACATTAATAAATCTGTTCTGCAAACAGATATCTGACCATTTACTGTTATTTATTCTGGTTGTTCCTGCCTTGTCCTTCTAAATTATTCCATATTAAACCTCACTAAAATGTTTTACCACTTGTCTTTTCCTGGGCTAAAATGTATTCCTCCTTTCGTTTGGACATTGGCTTAAATAAGATCATAGCCCTAAGCAGGAAAAACAACAAACAACAGCGATGATTTTATTGCGTTCCTGTTGGTATTTGTACTGTACTATGTTCTCTGTGACCATGTGGAAATGGAAGAAAATGTGCAATTACTTTAAAAAAATTCCAACAGCATTTTGCAAATAAAAGGCAGTTACCTCAGGCATAGCTGCCAATTTATTATGTGAGAGCTGACTGTTATATGTTCCTATTAATTATATCTTCCACATGCTGCTTTTCCTTTCCATGCTTCGTAAGTTAATTACTTAGGCCAGATTCTGACTGCTGCTGTTGCCTTGAAAACCCACAAGCAACTGCAGCTAATTTCGCTCTGTTCTGGGTAGGTTCTTTATTCCGAACCTTTGCCTCCAAGTACGCAAGTCACACTGCAGTCCCCAAGAGGATGTGTTCAATATCTGCACACAGGAGGCATTTTAAACACACACACAAATACATACATGCATTAAGATACCCTCACACACACCTGGCAATGCCCAATATACAGCTTTTATTTCTGTAACAATCTGTGAAACTGCCAGTAAGAACACTCTGCAGATGCCTCCAAAACAGAAAATACCTAAGCATTACGAGTATCTTGAAACTTAAATGATAAGCATACCATACTCTGAATAAAACACTGATTAAAAAAAAAAATTCCCTGGAATATATTCTTTCCATGTAGATTTCCCCAGTTGAATGAAATTTACCCAAGCATTAGTTTCCCCTCAAAAATAAAGTTTTTTAGGTGAGCATTAGAACATCACACCAGCAGAAGGTGTTAAAACTGCACAACGCTGTTTCACTGTTGCTGTGTCAATAGAAAATAGGCAAGCTTTGAAATCAGGAGGCTGGAGAGGTCCTGGCCCCTCTGTTTTTGGATTCAATTTTCCACTTTTTTTTTCACACTGTTATATGAGCAAGGAAGTCTCTCTCCTTCCTTTCAAGAGGAAAAAACCAGATCATTCCTAGTTTGTAGTGGTAAGGCAACAAAAGTGACTCACAGAGGCAAAAGAAGCAGAGAGGTTTTCCCAGGATTGGTCACTGCACCAGCAGGGGAATACAGCAGTACAGACCCCTAATGGAACAGATATTAATGACTGAGATAACCATACATGAGCTGTGCTCTGAAAACATTTCCTGGCCCTTCAGAGCCAGCACAGGAAGAGTTCTCAACAGCCAGCTCCACTCCAATATCCCCAATAAGGTGCTATGACAGGAATTCCAGTGATCCCAAGTCTCTCTTGAAGGTATCACTGAAATCTTCTGTGCAATTTTTTTCCTAATTTTGTCTCCACTGGTTTGTGTCTTTTCCCTTCAGACTGGGCAAAAGGCATGGGAGTGAAAGCAATGCAACTGTAAAAAAACCCCTTCATTTATCAACCTAAATCCTTACCTCACCCTCTACATACTGCTCTTTGCTCATCCACATTTCTGCCTGTTTTCTGGGCCTGCCTTCCAGATCACAGCACAGACAAAACATTCTAAACACTGCACCTCCCACTGCTGCCTCTGGAAGTCTTTTAAAAAGCACACAGGAATTCAGGTCAAAGATTAAGAATAGCCAAGCCTATTTCTTCCTTTCAAAGATGAAAGCTATCTTCAGCTGTCAAAGCATTTCCTCCATTTGTTTTTAGCCTACTACAGGGAGAAGAATCTTTTCCTGAGCAGTGTCTCTGTGAAGGACTAACTTATTGGAAGAGCAGCATCATTTCCTGTAGCCCTATGGATTATCTCTTTCAAACTGTAAGGTCACACAAAGTTTGAAATGAGACTGTCAGGCTGTAGGTAAAGATAACAGAGTTGAAAAGTGGTACAATATAAAAGTGATGACCTCACTCAGCATTTTTAATTTTGGGAGATGAGAAAGGCCTCCAAGCCAAGTAAAACAGGTCTGCATGAGTAGCATCTGTAATAGCAGCTTGGAAGAGCTGAATTAAAAATTGCTCTAAAATCTTCAGTCTCCCATACATCTAACTAATATTATCCTAAAATAAATCAGACAGAACAAGTATAATCACAACTAATACCTAGGCCTCACAGAAGACTCCAGAAGAACATTAGAATAGATTTACAGTGTAAAAAACTGGTTGAGTGTTGCTGTTCTTTCATTTTATATTATTCTGGATAAACTGATGCTTCACATTTGAAGAATGTGCTTGGCTTAATTTTATCTGACATCCTGCCTAAGTGCTTCACAATTTCATTCCCCTGATAGAATTCACAAAAAGCTTGTCTTTCACAACAAACTTGGTAGAAGCCTTGTTGGAGCATCTTTTGGGATTGCAGGAGACAATGGGATGCTCAGCAAGCGCAGCACATGGACCGAGACAGCTGTCAGACACCATAACTTCAGTAAACATTCACAGTGCCACAGCTCAAGAGCACTGCTATGGCTGTAGTATTACTACAGAAACAAAAAACGGGGCTCATTTTCTCAGGCAACCAATTAGAACATTCAAAAAGCACTTCCCAAAAAGACTTATCACAACTGCCAAACTAAAATACTGTATTTCATTCTTTAGAGGTCAGCTCTGAAGCAGTTAGAGTTCTCTGTCACTCTGGGAGGTGGTTTTTTCGTCTCCTTTCTCCATCCAGATTTCACATTGAGGTGAAATCTAGTTGTCGTAATCCAGTAACAAACCAATGCAAGTTAACATTCTGCCTTAGGAGCTGCATATCAAGTCTAACTTAAAATTTAAGCTCCATTGTGGCAGAAAAGAAAGAATTATTTGTGGTCTAATCCAAGGAATACTAATTCATTAAAAAAAAAAAACTTTTACATGCAGAAAAATGAGAGAATGCATAACTAAGATTTGCCACAGGGGTAGCCTGAAGCCATATGCCAGCAAGTTACTCTGCTTGTATATTATGAGAATTTTTATCCATCTAATCAATAAGAAATGAGTAGTTACTATGGCAATTTCTACACTACAAGGTACTTGTGCTGCAATAGAGTATGTTCTAGAAGGACAAATACACTTACCACTCTGTTATGTAAATTTTTGCACCTTTTCAGTGTTGCAGTACAGTGTGTAAGCTAGGGAACAGTGAAAAGGAGAAGGTGAGAACAATAAAATGAGTTTAAAATATAGCATGGTTGTAAAGGATAGCTTGGGAATTCTTAACTGACAATAATAGATGCCAGTTTAGAGCAATCCACAAACAATAAAACAAATCAACTAACAATTTTGCAGAATTTTATTTGAAATCATGCATAATGAAACCTAGATTTCACTACTGCATTTCGTTTTGATTATCTTCCTCCAAGTTTAAACTAATGGGGCTAGAGAGTAATCTCCCTTATACCACCATCAATTCATACTAATATTGCTTTCAGAGAATAGCAATACACTGCAGTAGCCTGATTACAATGAATGTATTCCCTTCAAGCACAATACTCAATAACCTTGTAGGGACTGCTGACACAGAGAACAAGCATAAAAACCCACTCTAAAATACAGAATACTGCAATAGGAGCACAATAGGGTTCTTCTAAAGGTTTGAAAATAACTGATCCAAAAAATCTTTATGAAATACACAGAGAATATACATAAAATATTTATCATAATTCCATCACCTTATATTTTGCACTTTTAATTTTTCCCCTACACATCTTCAAGATATTACCCTTTTCTAGGTAATAGAACAAATGCTGAGGAGAAACCTGGACCCTACAGAGGCAGGCAGTTCCCTGCAAGAGCTCGGACAGGGACAGATGCCATGGCTACATAGGGAGACAAATAAAAGCTCACCACACCTGAAGATGGGGCAATGATTGTAGCTCGAACCTGTCAAAACACATGGTTGGGAAAGAAGTCAAAATTACCATGGGGACAGCTTAAGATGGGAGAAGCAGCCACTTATGGAGAGGCCTAAGGATACTTTGAAGCCCTCACTGACTTTTCCTAGAATGCATACACATACACTGTGAAGTTACAAGTGGGTATTTGTGACAAATAAACACACCCAAGAGATGTTTAGATTTGGATTCTGTTTTTCCAAATGAACAATGCTAAGAACTGAAAGCTTACATGACTAAAGGTATGGGAGTTATTTTCCACGGGATCAGATGTATTTTCACTCATATAATATTGCTGACTCTAAAGTTACATTATAAAGAAACACTAATTCCTATATCAGAAGGCTGTGAGCTTCACTGTAGTAACAAAGACATACCCCAAAACCTCACAGGTAGATTATAATTAGAAGAAGCAGTAAGTATAACCCACAATAACATGTAAGTTCAAAAGAGATATTTGAAGGGGGACAATGCCTTTGAAATATGAGAAGAATTGAATAAAGAGAGACCCTACATCAAAAGATAAGCTTAGGCAAAGCTTGTGAAGGCTGGAAAATTCAATGGCAGTTGTCTATCACAGGGCAACAAACACTGAGGTAAAAGGATAAACGTGCAGACAGAAATCCCATCTCTAGCACTGCACCAAGCAAAAGCTGGTAAATGAGAGGGGCTGCCTAGAGAGCTTGCCCTACACACACCATTTTGAAGGAGGACACTAAGAGGCTGGGCTACTTCCAGAGAAGACACTCAACCTTCACACTCTGCCTGCAGCTTATGAATCACAGTAGTCAACATTTAGCCACTTGAAATTAAGACTACATTTGGATACAGTTTTCCAGGACTCTGGAAAGGATTCACGATTGGACAATTAAGAGGTTTAAAAAAGCTCTTTGTTTTCTCCTGAATGTGTTACCTCAACAGCACACTCATCAGATGATTTCAAACCCATTTCCTTACTAAAAAGGACCAGCTACATCACTTTTTCCACTGCAGAAAGAGGGCATAAAACACAAGAGGTAGACTGGCCTAGAGACAGTCAACATCATAAAACTAGACCAGGAAAAGTTTTTATTTTCACCTCTTGGAAGTCTACTGAGGTCCTTAAAGCCACAGAGCAATTCTCCAGAAAATATCATGTAACATAGCTACCAATATCACAGTTCAGAAGTTACAGTACTTCCCTGCAGTTTGTTAGCTGGTACAGTAAACGTGCCCTTCTGAAATTAAGAAAGGCATAGAAGGGAAGATTTCTATTCTTTCCTCCAGAAAAACTTTAAGGCTTATGTTTTAAAGATAGATGGAATACCATACATGAAGCCTCTTAATTTAATACCTCCTTTAAAAAAACTCTCCAGCTGATGACATTTTCATTTGCACCAAATGTTTTTGTGTCTACCTGTCATCCTTTTAGGACTCAGGACTTTTAGAGCAAGTTGTCCTTTTAGCCAGCTCTGCAGCAAAGGTTCTCTTTAAAGCGGTGAAAATGGAAAAACATGTGGCTTGTAAGGGAACACAACAGGAACTGACTACACATCTCAGCTACTTCTTGAGAAGTGGCTTTTCCATGGAAGTGTTTCCAATAAGGAACTTCAGCAAATTTCCATTTTGCTATTTAAAGGGCCTGGCACTGTGGTTTCAACAGATGTGCCATAACACCGACTGCTCACATCACATGAAAACCAAACCATTTCAGAAAAGCAGCTTCATTGTACTTCACTGACAAAGTGGTGCCTACTAGGAACTAGAAAAAGCAGTATTTTCCCCACAGAATGGTTAGGGCTTAAAAGGTCTGAAGCATATCAGCAACTCTTGGATCTCAAATACAATATAGCCACAACAGAGCACAAAACATGTCCTGTGGTTATAAAACACCATGTGCTCTCCACTTTTAGTATTTTACACTCCCTATCCTCCCATTATCTAATTTTTATTGGGTAATGTCCTATTTATAGGCTTCAGGCTCTTTTCTGGTTACTTTATTGTCATCAGAAACAATTGCTTCTGCTTGCACTTCTTCCTTACCTCACATTTATACTGCCCTCATAATGTCTAGAAAAAACAAACCAGATCCATTGTTCAATTGACAGCCCAATCCCACAAGAGATAATCCACAGCTTCACAGTGTGGTGAGGAGTTAGCAACACAGCCATCATAAGCACATTGCAAGATCAGAGGTCTAAGCAGAAGCAAAGACAATATTAAACATTACACTCAAATTAGAGCATGAAGGAATTTATTCTAGATTGAGGAAAATATATTATAAAAAAATGAAGGTAAAAGTCCTTCACTGAGTCATAATGGCTGCAAGAGTAGTTAATGCTCCTTGTTCTACATTTTTTCTTTGTTCTGCAAGATTCCTTTCATCCACTTGCTCCTACACAGGTTTGGTTCCAAGGAGCTGCATGGACAAGGATCCCTTCTTACTACTTTTCTGAAAGATAAGTCCCAAACTACAAAAATCCTGAAAATAAAAATGAGTAAATCCCACTTCATCTCCCTGCAGTTGGGAACACTAGCTAAAGGGAACAGAAACCCTTGTCCTGGTGGAATGCACTGTTACTGCAGCTGGAAATACTGCTTTGTGAGGAGAAGCAAACAGTCACATGAACATGGAAAAGAGGATATCACCACAGGGAGGTTCTCAGCTCATACAAAAACATGCAGCTAAACCCTCTGCCTGCATATTTCAAAGAAACAGTGAGAGATCATGACTTCTTCAAAAACTTAGTAACATTTCAGATAAAATTGAATGTCATTTTCAACTGCTTTGCCCATACACAAAACTATTGCAATGAGGCCATAGGCGCTGGAAGGGAAGCAGGGAGGGCAGAAGGGTACTCAGAAACAGGACATGCATTTACACCTTTCTCTGGAGCAAAGGGAGGGTACACCTGGTTAACCCCAGTGTCACCATACTCAAATCCTTCCTTAACAACTTTGACACAATTTTACACAGCCATGGAACAACATACACCTCTTCACACCACACATCTTCCAGGATGAAGAGATAAGTAGGAATCATCACTTGTACCTATGATACCTTTGCTTTCAATTGTCCTGTAAATGGGAAACCTTCAGAACAGACTCAAAAAGGACAAAGACCCATTAGAAGGGGTTACCTTCCCCTCTACTCCATTCAAGATTCAAATTAATCCTCCTAAACCATCCAATTTAGAAAATGGTGCTTGGTCTTCCCTTCTCCTTGCTGTGGGACTATACATGTTATGATTAACATCTTTCTGAGTCTGCCTTGACCAAGAGCATAGGAAAACTTTACAAAATAACCAGCTTCTGTATTCACAATTTCATTATCACCACAGGAGAACAGAAAATGCTCTTACCATATCAGGGTGGTCCACTTCCTATCTAAGAACCCAAGAATACATACAGACACATAAACACTTGACCTAATCAAATTCACCCCCTGCAAGAGGAAGTTTGTACCCTGCAGCTGCCAGTTCAGCAAGTCCCTCCCTTCCTCCTGGCAGCTCCCGGGGCTCACCTGGTGGCAATTGGCAGCTCCTGGACAGAATTCAGCAGAAAACCAAGCAGCAGAGGCAGGGGAAAGGAGGCGCTGTGCGTTGCTGCATAAACTCAGCTGTGTTGCCTTACTGCCTGATGAGTGGCAATTCACATAACCTAACTGGAAAGAGCCAGATCAGGAAACTATTTCTATACTTAACTGTTGAACAACGAGGCTTGCATTTAGTGGATTGTTACTGACTTGAAACTCTCTTTTCTCCGTTGCTGACTCCCATAATATGACAGGAAGATTATCCAAAGCTATCTCTGTCCAGTGCATAACAGAACAGAGCAGCAGAAAGCTCTTCAGGTTTGCCTGCACTTGGAAAGGATCCCAGGAAGGACAAGTAGCAGTGGCTGGATTCTTTCCTGGTTTAAATGAAACAAATCTATTCAAAATAAGTGCTCACAACTGGAACAAGAGACTATGAGACACTGATGAGAAAATGGAGTAGAGAACTGACCAAAGAGAGATGAACCCTTTTCCCCAAGTAGAAAACGGCACCTCTGCCAGTTTTCCATTGTTTTCCCTCATCTCTATATTTCCTTAATAGCAAAGAGAATTGGGATCCCACATGGCAATGACAGTGAAGATCTCTTTGGCCTCATCCACTTTGGGCTCTGGCTGAATTCAAATGTGTCTGGAAAAAGGATTAACAAGGAATAACTAGTACTGCTGTAGTTGGCTTGTGAGCAGAAGAAAAAAATTGCATTAAATCACCATTTTAGAGACAGGTCTGAGACTTAGGAGATTTTTTTCTACAGTGACTTACAGTCCCCACTTTGGCAATTTTTACAAGATATAAAGTTCTTAAGGGCTCCACAGCTGTCCTGAATATGAAGTGATTAATTTAGTTTTCTATTTGTCTTTATTCATATTTTCAGCCACAGTGAAAGGAAGACAATAGAGGCTAGAAATGAAGAGCACAAACACAACTGTGTAGTGAGGGTCTTCTAAAACCTTCCCAGTCTGTCAGGCCATAGGTGGAGAATAGTCAGTAGTGGACAGTCAGCTATTCATGCTGCTCTATGACTACAACAGCATATCAACTGGACCCTCATGTTTGGGTAGACATGAGTTTTGCTAAAGATCAATGACAATTTCTGACAGTCATTAATTATATAAAGAAGAGGGTGTTGTGTGTGCTAGCCACCAACTTCTCTGGTTCTGACAGACTTTGATATTATAATTATCTTTATTCATCTCTGCAAATAGACCACTCTTCCTTCGGAGGCTACAGATTTTTTGCTAATTTCTTCATAGCCTTGAGTTTCAAGAAATGGATGTGTCACTTACTGTGCCTAATCTAACAAAATTTCTTTGTCTTGCAATTTACTGAACCAAGATTTAGCACTTGGTCTAACACCCTCAGTCTCACTGTGACAGCTGGCGCTGTTATCATAGAAGGCCAAGTCTAGGCCTGGGCCCCCAGTGTTCAGTAAACTACAAGTGCAAATAAAAAAGTCTTGTTATTTCTTCTCCTGAGCATCTACCAGCAAGCAGCCTTCCAATCTGCTACAAGCATGCCAGCATAAATGCTTGTTGAAGCTCTGTACACAATGGTCACTGCATCTTCTCCGTCCCAGAGCACAGAACTTCACCTGCAGAGCCAGGTGACCAAAGGGAGGGAGCCTGGCAGGCAGACACATCAGTCTCTCCACCCTTGTTCATGTGTTAGAAGGCTACAAGATCCAGTGTGAATCACAGCAGAGCAATGCTAAATAGAAACTACTTCAGAGCTTTTCAGAGCATGACAGGATCAGACCTGTTACAACTCACAGCCAATCATAATGGTCATACACCTTCAAATTCTTTGCAAGAAAATGGCAACCCCTCAGTTGGCTGACAGCCATGGGGACCACTGTCTATCATTCCATGTATCATTCTTGATTTTTTCAAGCTGATTGTCAAAGATTTATGCAGTATCCAAGATGACTCATTAATTGCTTTCCAAAGATTTCCAGCATTAGTTGTCTGAGAAAAAGAACATGTGAACAATCTTCATCTAAAGGAGCTGAACTAAAAAGCAATGTAGTTATTAGTAAAAGCAGCAAGGTGTCACGATGACACACTTATTTAGAACATGATTACATCATCCACCATACCATTTGCACCTAAAAACCAGCTATGTAATGCAGCTCAAGTCAGCATCCACATAAATCTAAATGTGGCTAATCACATTAGTCTGTCCACACAAAATGAAATTACCTGTGACTAATACTAACACAGATGAAACTGAGGAAAATTATTTGTAGTGCAACATGAGCATCTCTTTGGGCTGCACTCAGTTTCTCACTGGTTTGGAGGTGAGGACAGTATGAAAAATAGGACCCTTATGCTCAACAAGGCTGAAAGCTCAGCAAGCACACACACTAAGAAATTATTTTGCCTAAAGACAAATTGTTCAATATTTTGCAAATATTGCTTTGCCCCCCAAGAAGGACAGTTATTTGGTTTGATACATAACCATGATCTCCAGGGAGCTACACAGAACAAAGGTGCAAATAAAGACAGAGAAAACAATAATGAAGTCAGATGTCCTGTGGTCCTGATGATATGCTATCAAGTCACAAAGTAACTAGTTCTAACAGCATTTTACTTAGTAGAGATAGACACAGTTCAGAAGTAGAAAATTGAATATGTCTGTGAAAAAGCCAAAAAAAGCTTTTTTCTTTTTTAAAAAAGCAGTTTATACCATCTGAGGATGTGGCTGAACATACACCCATGTCCTCATTTAAGACTTCAGGTGCTCACCAGAGGTGAGTATTTCAGGTAGAGGAACAGGTACCAGTGGTTTCAAAGATCTGGTGCTTCCTGAACACACATCAGCACCACTGTGGGCAATCTGGGTAAGGAAGGAGCATCCCCAGCTAGTCATGCATTGTGGTGCTGGGGATATTAGTGACTACCTTAGGATGTGTGATTAAAACATTATGCTTTTTCTACTTGTAAGTATTAAGAAAGAAAGAAGGTTCCCAGCTTCCTCATTTTAACACACAGAAACTACAATTTGAGGCCACATATATTAACCACATAAAGTAGCCTTAAGAAGCAACTATAGATCCCATGACAAGTGCATATTATACCAGAGACAAGGTTTAGTTCAGCAGGCTTTTCTGAGTCTGAACTCTACTGAACAAATGAACCGTACCAAACTGTAAAATAATGGCCTCACACCTCTTCAAGCTGCACAAGTATTAATGTAGAGACAAGGAGAGATGACCAGGATGGCTTGAAATTTACGTCATCAAAATTAGTTCAAGCAGGAGCTAGAAATCAGAGCAGATGACTACAGCCATGTAAGACCTCTTCTTTCTAAGGCCAGGAACAGAAAGAACTGTCCTAGCACTACTGAGCTGGGTAAACCATTTTCCAGTACTCATCTGAATAAAACACAGTGAAATGGACTGCCTCTAGAGAAACTGAGATGTAGATTGAGTACCAGCCAATAGTATATGTTTAAAAGCAACAGCCTCATTCAGCCAAAGAATTCTTTTTGGATATTTTTGTTGTTTAAATGAGGAAGAGAGAAGCTACTGGCAGCCTGCCATTGAAATGTGATATCTTGGCAGGAAAACACTTTGTGTTATATCACAACCATATGGTGGTGGGAAAGATTTTTTTCTATTAAGTTTCTGTAATAATCTGTACCTATTTTTAATGCAGCCTTTCAGCATAAGACAAGGATGTTTGCTTCTCAGTTCTGTCACAGGAGTTGTTAATGTACGGCTACACTTTTATACCGAATAATGGCAAATATTAAAATATTGCATTTTCAGAGGTACAATTAGCTCTTCTGTTTTGAAAAGGTAAATGAGCCCACTGATGGAATGGAGCTTCTGGAAAGAGATAACCCTGGTTTCCCGCAGGATGGCACTCCTTTTTTTTAAACTCTAATGGATGAGAATACTCAGGTAAGTATGATTAAATGAGGTCTGGCTTTCTTTGGTAACAGAGGAAACAGGAAGATGTGTGGGAAGTTGTCACTTGCATTTCTGTCCTCAGCAGCTCAGCTCCATTTTAGGAACAGCAACAATAAATAGATTTCCTATTGCTAGTATAAAGTCAGAGCAAGAGAAAGTAATAGGCAGCTGAATCTTTCATACATTCTTAGGACAGGTTCCTGCTCTGGCCCAGCTGACTTTCTCCCTCAAAATGTCTAGAAATCAGCAGGTAGAAACATTATTGAATTCAAATTTTTTAGATTTGTTTGTCTGCACTTTGACTTTCCTGGTGGGATAAGCCTCTTATCAGTATGAGGGCACAAACAAACTTTTGGCATATGAATACTCCCCAGAATCCAGTAGCAAACATGTTTTTTACTATTCTGCTCATGTTTCTAACTTTTGCAGTCTCCTATCTTTGCAACACAAAAATAAATAAAAGTACACAGAATTTCTTTTCCGTTACCAGTAATCCAAACACCACCACAATCACTTTTGCAATCACCTTTTTTGCCAAGGAAGCTGAAATACAAGATAAGACACAAAGGTACTTATCTAACAAAGTTTTTTCCAGCACAGCAAATAAATTTCCATTGAGGGTTCCTGAGGCAGATGCCTGCAGGATCCTAGTTCAGACCACATGAAGCCCCTGCAGCTTGCTGTTGCCAGACAACTCTGCTTGCACTCCCAGGAGTGCATAAAGCAGTGGATGGGTAGCTGGATTATGCCTCTTCATGGCAGTTCTTTGGCCCTGTATGGCTGCACTGAAGCACAGGAATTAATTAAATAATGCCCCAAACACTTGTAGGCAGTTCAGTGTGAACATCTATGGAGTTAGGCAGACAGAATAGTTTCTGGCATGTTTCTGACCCATGTAAAACAGTTTTCTCCCCTACAGCCCCAGGGTGGGCGTTCGAGCTGTGATGTCCCAGGAGCTGCCCCCAGCCAGCAGCAGGAGGCTGGGAGGAGGCCCAGACAGTTTCCAAGGGTGATAATTTCCTGTATTGTGCCCTCAGTCCTCAACGCCTTGATATTTTCATAGTTTCTAAGAGATTTAATTTTGTAGGAAATGTAAGCTATGCAATTCCCACTGATTTCAGCTCTGAGCTGATGTCAAGAATGAGGTGCACTCCATGACTGAAAGGAAATAAGTCTGGCCCACATTTGAATTTGCCGCCAGTTCTTCATGATATTTTTATGATTTGGATGCCTACAAAAACCAGGTAACAACAGAAGTACTGAACTCTGGAATGAAAACCCATAGGAAGGAGTTTGTGAGAAAATGACAGAAAATTTAGCTGCTGTGACTTGCATGATGGCAGCACTGAAGTTTCTTCATGAAACATTACAGGGCAGGTGCAAATATTAGATTGTTTCAACCAGTGGTCCATAACTTACCTACATGTTAAAATTCAATTTTCTCTACTTTCATATACTTTCTTGCACTTCTTGGTACATAACAACCTAAGAGGTTTCTCTTTATGATGTTGAGAATATGAATGTTATAAAAAATGTTTACAGCAAAATATCATCAAGAATTATTGACATTACTGCCAGCTCTTTTGAGACACTTTGACTAACCCTGTCTTTCCTTGTTAAAAATGTCCATGCCCCTTGATAAAGCCATTCACACTTTAGCCAGAGAATCCACATTTTGCTAATATGATGTATTTTTGACTGACAGCATAGTTTTCAGCCTTTAAAAATATCCATATGCAGCAGTCAAAACATAGCGTGCTTGCAGCCCCTTGGAACCTTAATTCCAAGTCTGTCTAACTTCCTGTCAAAACTTAAAGAGTAAGCAGTAATCAGAAAGATCTACTGTGAGAAAGAGCCAGTTTTGCAGGATCCAGTGAGACAAAAGGAGGTTATCTTCTGATTTTATGCCCTAAAATTGCAAAACAAACAGTTCAGCCTCAAAGCAATGAATCTGAATTGGTCATGGTATAGCTCAATGGAGAATAAATACACTCAAAAAAGTAAATGAGAGATGAAAGAAAGACTTGACTGTAATTTACATTTGTTAATATGGAAATTATGAAAATGAGTAAATGCTTTTGAAAATACATTAATGGAATTCACTCACATTTACAGTTGGAATTTGATTCTGTCATTCTTTCTTGTCTATAATCCAACAGAGCTCAAGCTGCCTTAAAAAGCACCATTATTAGAGTAGCACTGGTGTCTGCTCTGCCTAGTCATGAATTGCCACTCTGCCAGTGAAAGGGGGTCCAGCAGCAAGTGACCAGGAGCACAGGCCTCCTCTGCCCCAGCTACCAAGCACACCTTCAAACCAGGATCTCTTGAGTAAAGCTTTGTATTCCGCAAACCTTATTACCAGCTCTTTCCAAACCTGTGCTTGCAAGTCAGCCATAAATAACATGGAGAGCTTGCAGCTGTTCCTGTTGAGATCAGTGGTGAAATTTGCTTAAACTTTGCTGCTTCTGGGTGTGTTATGGTATGTGGGATATGGGTGCACTCCAGAATGGCTACAGCAACGTGGCAGCTCATGACTCCCACTAGAGACCTCTGGAGAGGTAAACTGGCATCTCTAGTCAGGTCACAGGTATAAAGGGAAATGCAAGCCCACTTCACTTCAGAGATCACCAAATCAAGACATGGTCACTCAAAAAATGTCCCTGGGCACACAAGCACAGGAAAGGCAGCAGGCCTGGAGACAGCAGGATAGCATCTTAGCATGCTTGTGTGCACAAGAGACAAGACAGATTTGTTCAAAACCAACTTGTACTATGCCTAAGAGCAACTTATTCTCTCCTTGTGTTCATTACATTCTCTCTCCTCTTTATGTGAAAATGATCATTCTGACCTGCAGAAAAATGTTTATTACTCAGTTTCATGGTCACAGCATCAAGTTTTTTTCAAAGATGCCTTACCAACTGAGGAAAAAAAAAAAGAAAAAAAAAAAAAAGCACCCTGTTATCTAAGAACCTATTGGAATTCTTCAAGTACGCATTATGTATTCACCAAGTTTGCTGCTGGTGATGTAAGTTAGAAATTCTCCTGCTGGTTTTGATTACAGCTGCAGAGTCACAGATTTGAAGACCAGTAGGCAATCATTCTTCTGAGCCTGCACATAAATATAAAATGTTTCCTTTTTCCTTATCTCATAAACCTTCCACTATGATTACTTCAAAATGAATTCCTGTTTTCTTCAGATTTTCTCCACTTATCCTGTTACAATTAACAAAATGTATTTCATCCAACAAAGCTATGTTATTTGCATATTCAAAGGTCACCATACAGGTTAAAGTTATTTAACTATGAAAGAAATGATAATTTCACAATCTTTTTTAATGCAGATAAAATACAAAATTACCTCTGGGTTTTTAATTTGCACATTTACAGACACGTGATAAAGAGTTTTATGATAATGGTATAAGCAGCATAACGAACTTTCAATTAGGCTGTGACAGCTCTTCCCTCTAGTCTTTGCATTGCTGTTTTATTATTTAAAACAGTCATCTCTTTAAGGGAGCAACAAAGGATATTACTGCACCCATACTTTGGAACCAAAGTGGCAGCTTCTCGCAGGAGTGCTGCTGCAGTGCAGCTCATGTGTGCCCTATGTGACATGGAACTGCTCCTTGCCAAGCAGGGTGGGAAAGAGATGGGACCAGATAAATTAGATCAATGGACAATCAGGTTGTGTGGGTGTTCTGACCACTGAACAGTCCAGATCATCAGGGCAGAGCAGTGATACATTGCAAAGAAAAGTCCTGTGTGCTGCTGTACACCCTTGTAGGGTTTTTAAACTAAATTTCATGTTGAATTTGTACAAACAAACAAACACAATAAAAATCCTGGACATTAGATTTAAATTAATTGCTGGAAAAAGCAACGCTGACTGAATTTCCCATTAAATGGTAACAAAGTGAAATTCTGTTCCCCCATCTAAAAAATCTTGGCCTACTTGACAGAAAATTAGATACCTCAGCACAACACTTCATTCACCTCCGGTAAACCAGGGCAGCTGAGCCAAATCCATTGCAAAGTCACTCTTTTCTCAATTAACACCATGGGCACAAATCAATCCACTTTCTTAAAATGAACAGAGGACAAACATTTCTGAGTATTATGAATTACAACAAAGTCAGTTACTGTTCCTATTTGGGTTGAAAGCCAACCCTGTCAAAGTCATATGTTGTTTTGTCCCCAGCTTTGTCTGCACTTTTAAATCAGAGAGTAATTGATTGCAACAAACCAATTTATGTAATTCTAGATGTCTATCCAAAGCCTGCAACTGCTACTTGCAAAGTCCTAGAGACACAAGCACTAAAAAATATAAAATTATAGGACTTTAAAGAAAAATAAGATTCTAAAATCGTTCAGAAATTGACATTACTTATTGAAAATCACAGCTAATTTTACATGTCTGCTGACTGCAGTAGATTGCAGCCTTTTCTGGACATATCTGATGTAACAGTATTGCACACCAATGGTGAACCTTTTCAAAATGGACCAGTCTTGAAGGGTATAATCAATAGGCCACACAAAACAACAGCCAAACTACTTCTCTTTCAAGCACTCTGGATAGCAAAGAAAAGTGAAAGACAGATGAAGGCACAGGAATCCTTCTTTGAAAGGCACAATTACAGATGATTACAATCTGTCCAGAATAGCTATTGAGCTATTCTACTGTCAAAAACTTTACCCTCCTTAACAGTTGTCTTCCTCATCTTCATTTGCCACGAATCCCATCCTGGGATTCCCATGCCTGTGACAACAAATAACACAGTGACAGGGCCCTCCCTTTACCCCAGTCCTTAAAGAATTCTACGTCTTCTGAGATGCATCTGATTTTACTTTTGTGTCTGTTGTAGATTGCTTTATGGGGAAAGGAGAGGAAGAGGCAAATGCAAGTGACAATTGTGAAGTGACCTAATTGTACAGAATACAGTTATATGCTATTGCCCCCATAGTAACTGCCCTCTTCAAAAAAAAAAAAAAAAAAAGAAAAGAAAATTCATATTCCTAATACAAAATACAATCTTGGAATGCAGTTTTCCAGAACTTCTACTACAGGAAATATGACTACATGCCTTCATGCTGGACATGAGAACATGACAATATTTCTATAGCAAATATGCATTTAAAAGACTGTTTAAAAAGAAATGAAGAATTTAGAAATCTGGTGCACATAAGACTGCAGAAGGTGACTTAAGATTGACTGAGGAGAAGATCTTCATATGAACTTAAAAATTTTAGAAGTTGATAGAAGCAAGAAGCCCTGACTTTATCTGGAAGTGGTTGTGTGAGAAGTAGTACAAAAACTTCCTTTTTTACTTCATATCAAACACTGCTGAAAATTGTATTTTGGAGGGCCAAAGTTCTTGGAGGAAGCTGAAAATGCCATTGTAGTCCAGAAGAAGACTCTGTGTATTTTACCGGTGAGAAGCTTACTTGGACCAACACTTTACAGAGTTTGATACAGCACTGAAGCTCAAACTAACAATGTTAAAATGTCTAAATTTAAAAAAAAACTTCTTAGCTCTCTGTTGCTATAACAGAATTCACAGTATGGCTGAATTTTTGTGCATGTAAAATATGCAGGAACTATGGAACTACCAAGTTGCAGTAAGATTTTTATCCTGAAAATCCTGTCACTACTTAGTGCTTTACTGCAGAAAGCACCTTGAAGCCAAACTGTAGACACTGATATAAAGGAAGAAAAGAGCAGTGAACAGTGGTTTGCTAGCTATCTGTACAATTTAAAGCATGAGATTTCACATAGCTTAAGGAGTTGGAAGTGTTAGTGGTCATAAAATGATTCAGCACCTTTAAAGTGTCCTGCTGCAATATTAGTCTAGGTAATCTTCCTTGACAACGAATTTAACAGATTTACCAGACACTGAGTAAAGGCAATATTTCTGTTTATTGGACTAATATCTATTCTCTTTAATATCATTAAGTTCACATATTCTATGTAAGAAAAAAGGAGGATTTATTTTCACCATACATTTGTGATCCTGATGCCGATTTTTAATTAAACAAATTCTTTGTCTTGTTTCTTTGTCATGCTGCTCTATGGTATGCCTCTTCAGCTTAAACAAAATAACAACAACAACAACAACAACAAGAATATTAGCATTGCAGGAGGCAGCAGAAGCTGACACCGAGTCTTCTTTTAAGGTACCTGCTGCCTTGGTACCATTTTCTCCATCTTGCTATATGAAAGACTCTTTGAATTACACTATAAAATGACCTGTGTGTCTAAGTGGTGCAATAAAAAAAGACCCACTCTTGTCCAAACTGTTTACCAGCCTACACTGAAGAGTAACCAAGGCTACTGGATGGAACTTCAAGAAAATATTTTAATAGTTGATTTGACAAAGAAATTGAAGTCTCAGGCCAACTCTCCAAAAATTCATGCCAAATTCAGAAATATTTTGGCTTTAGAAAAAGGAAAAAGAACACACATGAGAACAAGCCTTGTGTGATCATACTATGCAAATGTTTTCATCGCTTCCTGCCACCATTTTCTTGCCCTAATAGCTTGGACACCCACTAGCCAATGTTAGTTAAAGCTGGCACAGCAACAGCAACTGAACAGAAAAATTCCTACCATTTCCAAGAAAACAACCAGCAAGCTGAAGGAAGGAGATCCTATTACTGCCCTCACTAAGGAGAAACCTCTGACATGGGCTCCGCTGGTGGGCACCAACAGCTGCACACATCAGCAAGAGCAGTTGCATTGCTTCTATCACAACTCACAGTGTGCTCAACAGCAAACCCCAGAACAATGAGTCCTGTGAGTTCTGCCACTCTCAAGATATCAATATAAAGAAAAAGAAGGCCAGTTCTTCCAACAGCTTCACCACCTCATGTGGAGAAGGATGGAAAGAATCCCAGCCCCTTGCTGCCTGATGTAGTCAGTAGTGGATGATGAAGGAAAGGCATTTTAGTCATCACTCTAACTTAACTCAGAAGGAAAATTGTTATCCCCCCCCCCATTCAGGATCAGCCAGAGATGTGACTCAGAGGTGTCTTACTGACACAGAATGTCCAGCTCATGCTCATGTGTTGCTCTTTTCTCAAGCCACTGCATCACCCAACAGCTGGTCCTGATCAGCTACTAACTGAACACCAAACTGTGGTACATTTTCCAGCAAAGAAAATGAGTATTTTATTATTTTAATGCACAGAAGTACTTTTTTCTCTGCATCTTTTCAGTACCTCTGAATTTCAGCTACTTTTACATTTATTTCAATCATCTGCCCTCAGGTGATTTGATGAATCTTAGGGAGATTTTGGAACACTTTAAAAATGTATTTTTTCTCTTTTAATAGAGCCACTCTTCTTTTTTATCATACCTTCACTTGAACATTTTTACCAAGACAAAAAAAGACAAAAGAGCCCTGTATTTAAGCACTCTGCTTGTGTTACAGAACTATACTCTCACCTTTCCTAACCTGCCTGCATATCAATGCTGCAGAGCTGGATGCATGAGGGCACAAGGCCTGAGCTTAGGACAGGCTCATTAGACACCGAGGCTTAGGGCCTGGCTGTACACAGAGACTCACTGCTTGAAAATGAACCAAAAGGCAAAAAACTGCTGTCACTTGCACTCAAAAGGGATTTTCCCAGAAAAATATAATTCTGAATGGGAAAGAGGGTAAAAAGATCTTGGCCAAAGGCAGAGTTCCTTCATTCTAATAAGGGAGATTATGGTTGGAACTTCCTCCCATTCCTTACCACCTTAGAACAGTGAGAGGCTTGCCATGTGCCCAGGAATGGTGGCAATATGGAGCCACTAAAAGGCTCCAGGCATTAGCACTGGAAGAAAGGAAAGAGCAGAGGACAGAGTGTTTAGTTTCCAGCTTTTACTAGCATTATTCCTTAGAGAGAAGGAGTAGTCTTTCTTTTTTGGAGTGTGCATGGAAGAGCAAGTAGAAGGCCTTGTGAGTCAGATCAGATCAAGCTCTTTCTTGCCAAGCTTTCCACTGAGTCTTGCATGACATTGCAAATGACATTCCTCTTGGCCCTCAGTTTCCCAGCTGTAAAAAGACATCTTGTTTCATGGAAGCTGAAAAGATGGCTATTATTTAGTGTGGATCCTTAGAAATAAGCATCAAGGAGTGGAATGTTCTGGTCAGATAACAAGTTATGAAAAGCAGACATTATCATACCTCAGTGCTGAGAATGTGTTACTTTTCAAGAAACCACTAGAGCTTAAAATTCTCCTAAGTCCAAATTCAAGCAAAGTATGAAAATTTTAGCATTTTAAAGATTCTTGTGGATATAAAACAAGCTGAAAACTAACTTTTTAAACTGGAAAATCACTAATTCTGAGAAGGGGGTTTTAATGTAGGGGAAAAAGAGGAAGTGTTTGTCTATCTTCAGAGGCTCCTTATGCTGCACTATACTAGGAACAACCCGGGACAGGAGGAACTTTTTAGTTCCTTTCCCATGCTGTGGTAAGAATGATCTAGAAGTCCTCAGAATCCTCTCAGAGTATAGAGCATGAAGACAGGAATATCATGAACCCTGGTTGCAAGGCTTCTTGGAGCAACAATATCAGAGCACCAGAAGCAGAAGCAAAACAACTGGTATGCAGTTTTTTGTCCAGAAACTTGGCATTTTGCTACAAGTTTCCTGAAACCCAAATAGTTTCCATGAAACATTAATCCATGAGTAAATTTATGCTGTTTGATTAAATCTATTTAACTAAGAAAGGGCTTGCTATCGATTCCCATTCATCTTTCCTTGGAGGAGGGAATGGACCATAAAAATGTTGTGGTAACATTACAGCAGGAGGCTTAGGTAGAGAGTTGGGATCTGGGGGAACTGAAGGAATGTCTTTACTCTGAGGGTTAGGAGAAGCCCCATGCTCTCCAGGTAGGAATATTTCTGGTGTACATTACACAAATCTATCTGATTTGTCTCTCTATCGTCTCATGTTGTATCTGCAAATACAGACTGGCTAAAGGAGCCAAATGCCATTTAGAGCAATCACCAGTGTTACCACAGGATTTGAAGGGAAGTTGTTTCAGGAAAGTTGCCATCAATTTAACTTCCTACACAGCTCAATAGCTACTAAAATGTGGTTCTGAAGCAAATAACCTAAATTGAATGGAACAAATAGCTGGAATTTAGAAAAGACAGGACTCAGCTTACTAATTATCCACAAAAAAATTGACTTTCCAGAAACCAAACACACAAAATTAAGTATCAGATTTTCCAAATAATACTGAATGCTTCATTGCCTTAGCACAGTTATAGGCTCTAAGATGTGCATGGAATTGCAGACTTTGGCAGCATTTTCCAAGACCCTTGGGAAATACAATTACCATGTTCTAACCACACCCTGTTGATTGTTACTGCTGGTTTATATGGTACATATTAAACAAACTGACAACAAATCAACTTTAACTGGAGATGTTGATTTGAAACTGCATCCAGTCATCTTCTAAGTGCAAAATCAGTACATGTAACATTCAGCTATTAGTTTCCTTAGCACATTAAACAAGAAGAGTAAAGGTTCTATTTTTTACTATCTTTTCCTTCTTCTTTTCAAATTAGCAGCATAAAATTCAGAATATGCAAACACTTAGAAAGTGTAAATCAAGACTGATTTAAACACAGAGGTAGTCTGGCAGTATTGCATCACTCAGTACTTACATTTACAGTTGACAGAATCTTCCTCTCAACTTCTGGACAATTAATCTCTTATATTACTAAAAAAAATTAATTTAAAAATGTTCATTGTATATAAACCAACCTCCATGTACAATTTCTTAAAAAGTCCTAATTATCCATACAGCATTCAGGGATAACACAAATCAGAAAGTCCTACCTCTTTGTTTCAATTCTTGTTTATTTTTTCCCATGCCATAGGTCACACTTAGATATGTACACTTCAATTCTCCTTTAAGCAAAAACATCTCTTTAAGGTGTGCTGCATGACCTAACAGTCAGAGAAGCAGGCTGATGCCTAGAAATCATCGTGTGCTATCATTTCCCCCACAGAAATAAGTAGGAGCAAAGGTTGTTTCTTGTATTTGAATCTGATCATGTCTAATGAGCATCCTCAGCAACAGGCACTGATAACCATAATCTTTATTATAGAATAAAATTCTGTATCAAGACAGCCCAGGGAAAGCACATACTTTCTTTCTTCATGAACTAGTATGTGCTAGATAAAAATAATGTTAAAGGCATTTGGAAACTTTGCTTTCAGGGGCTGCATTTTGCCTTTATAATTGAGCCTTCTGAAGGGAAATTTCTGGAGTGAATCTGGCTGAACTTAGCCAATTGAAACGATTACTTGAAACCTACTTGTCACTGAGGGGTTCAGACCCCATCAGTACCTGCTGTAGTCACTCTGGGGTGACCTCAGCATTAAACTTTCACTATGACAGCCCTGCATCTCCTAGATTGTGTTTGGTTATTCCTTTGCAGTTGATAACCCTTTTTGTGGGCTGGATTAGTACTGCTCCATGGGGTAATGCTGCTTGGCAGCATTCAAGAATGATGATATGTACTGGGTTTTAACCCTATACCAACTACCTCCCAGCTGGAGCTGTGGTTCACAGCAGGACCACAGCAGCAATTCTTTCAGAAACTGGTTCTGTGGTTCCTGTGGCTCATCCTCTAGTTTCCAGGCCTACTTCATCTTTCACCTTTCAGAATGACATCTCCATTGATCTCTGATAGATGGTACAAAGCATCCCTCCAGTTCCCTCAATGGCAATCACATAGCTTGTTGTATTGAAGGCTGTCTTGGGAACAAAAGCATTGTCCAAGTGTACTGGCTGTGCCTTCTCACTATTTGCAGAGTGGGTGGGTACAGAGCGGAACTGATTTCTTGGACTTTTATTCTGCCACACCAGTTGCCTGGGCTTGATATTTTTGCACATTTTGTACTCAGTACTTTATCATGGAAAAACCAGCTCAAAGGAGAGAAGAAGAGGAATGGTGTGGGATTTTTGTCATTAAAACAGACCTTTTAAAAAGAAGTATAAACATCTGTAGTGACTCTTGCAGAGTAAGGATGGGACTCATCTGTCTAGTACTGTTAAATCAGCATAAGTTTTAGATGTCTACTCTGCTGAAAGAGAACAGAAATGTATCCAGATCTCAGGCTGAGTGCACTTCTACCCAAAAGGGGGGCAAGGCATTGCTCATCAGGGAAGGTTGTAGTTCACAAACTGCGGCTGGGACCAGCCCATTCTAAGGTGAAATGGCTTTGCTGCCCAATGAGAAACCACTCCTCTTCTCTTTATGTAAATGAAAGCATTACAGAAAACACTAAAAATGGAAATCTAGACTAAACTCCATTGACTCTATGGCCTAAACTGTAGCAATGTCATTATGAAAACAAGAAATGGCTCCAGTAGTGCAAAATACAAAGAAACTTCTGTACAGTAGAAATTAATAAGATTTTTTTTCTTAAAATATATTTCCAGGAATCTTTCAACAAGATACTATACTGAGTATTTTCCACCGATTAAAAAGCTTTAGAATACCCAAAAGAAAAAAAAATCCAGTCATTTCAAATAAAATATTGAAAAATGGAAACAGGAGCAAAGGAAATATTAATCCTGGTTAGAACAGTCTCTTACATGTTTGGTTAGGCACAGCTGGTGAAGAACTGTAAAATTACCTGCATTGAACGATGCTGGCTCTGCTTCTTACTTGCAGGATGACTTTTGAAAAAGTCATCATCAACATGGCAAATTCACCCTGCAAAAATCAGGACAGAAATAACCCAGACTGCTATTTCATAGACAACAGAAGAGTCATCCTGTTCCTCTCAGGAAAGCAGCTTCCTTCATCTAAACAATGCCATGTTTGATCTCTCCTTTGTATCTCCTGGGCCTTTCTGAATTGCCAACTGTGAATCTGGCTCCAGGCTGACTTAAGGGGTGAGGAATCTATTCCCAAGAGAGATGTTTGCCCCCTCTGTGTTCTCAAGTACCTCATATATCCTCCTACAAACCTTAGTGCGTCCTAGAATGATGATTTAGTATGTGCTTGGTGGTGGAAAATCACGTGCAATACACCTGTAATGCCCAAACCACCTGGCTCCTGCCTGTCTCAGCATTGGCAGGACAATGCTGCAGGGTTTCCAGTGCAGCTGCTTGTGAGAACCATCTGGCCCCATAGGAAAGTAACCACAGTGGAGATATGGACTAAGAATGTTTGCCTGGATAGTGAGGGAATTCAAAATCCAGCAAAAGTGAAGTGGTTCTGTGGAAAATGAACTCTTTTTCTTACTACACCTCCAGGAATTCATAATTGAATCTAGTTCTGTGCCATTTTGGCCATGAAACAATGAGGGGAGCCTTAGAAATTTCATTCTCAGTAAGATCTGTGATCACTGTGTTACAACAGCAGAATTTTTATGTAGGAAAAATTATAGACTTTACTGTAGGATAGGATTTCTGACTTGGTCAGATGGAATAAAATTACTCCAGTCTCAAAGCAGATCTTGTGATGTTCTATTGCAAAGAAAATTATAACAATGTACAGCAAAGAAATACTCCAATATTGCTTATAGCAGATGTGGTTATGTTGACACACAATCTCAGGTTTGTTTTCTTAACATTTTAATTATATTTTGCCAATATTTTATTTTAAAAGTAAAAATATTACTTAAATGATTTCCACAGTTTTCATTTCTTGTTGCTCTAAAAAGAGACTCATCAGATGGTTTGTGTTAAAGGATTTTCATAGCCCTTTCTTGGCCTAAAATGAAAATTCACATCAGGAAATCAGAGTGGAGAGATATTTCTGCTAGAGCTAGAACTGATGAGATTTCTTGGTCTGACACATTTGAGAAAAGCCCAGCTGCAGTAAACAGCACCATGGGATTAAGACTGGACAGGTGCTACCACAAAAACAAAGGCTAGAGCACATCTCACAATGATTGAGGGCAGTTTATGTTTTGATTCAGTAAGTTATTAATATGACTCATCCGTATGTTACCAAATATCACACCCAGAAAGTGAAAATTGAAACATATGCCTGTGAGATATAAAAGGAAGATTTTACAAGAGGCCTTGGCAGAATGGGTGTGAGGGAGGGGTAAGAACAGGGGGAGAAGAATAGAGATTTTCTTGCAGTTTGCTACATCAGGTAAAATGAATGCGCTTAAATTTTCCTCTAAAGGAAAACAGGCAACACCCAGACTTTTTTTCCTGCTAGCCTTCCTTCTAATCCCTAAAAAAAAATAGAGATGAGGACAGAAGGGCAGTGTATTGAGACATCAGAGCACTGTGCAGAAAACGAGATGAGGTATTTCTGATTCCTCCAGTTTCTCATTCCTTCAGCCTTTCCCTAATCCCAGGGCCCATGCAAGGGCAGAGGAGCATGCATGGATATAAAAAAGAAGGCTTTTTGAGGTTGTCCCTGAGCTTGGACCAACACCTATTACAGTTTCTTAACCATTTCCTCTAGGAAGAATTCACCAGGCTAGCGGGAAATTATCCAGGGAGATTGGAGTCTTTTCATGTCCCTCCTCCAGCTATTTTCAGGAAGAACACCGCTAGATGGCACTGGGAGCTGTCACCGCCCCGAATGGAGCTGCAGGGGCGGGCAGCGGGAGCGCAGCAAGGGCTGCTGCTGGACTCAGCGCCCTGCTTTGGACTCTGCATTTGCATGACAGTAATAGTCCTTCATATCAGAATAAAACCGAGTGATCAGTATTTGACTGCCCTTTAAACCTCACTCGAAATTGTATCAGCTGTCTGGCGTAATGGCTCCAGATGCTATTAAAGGGATGATAAAATAATCAGGGACTAATGTTATATTCACATTATCAACTACATTGTTTTCAGTTCTTTCAAATCTCAGCATGGGGAGGAGCACTGAGTTAGTAACATATCCTAACCTCATTAATAGGGCTGACAAAACCAGAGAGCAACTGTATTTTGCATAAGGCTGTGTAGTTTCTAGAGGACAAAAAAAACTTCCTGTGAAACTGCATGTGAATCCAATTGAACAAGAGTCTCCCATACATATATACGTACATATATGTACTGCCTACGTATATGTAATTAATATCATTGAGAGAGCATATATAACAAGTTTGTGATCCTAGTTGTCAGTACATGGTATTTTTACATCCAGTCATGAAATATTTGAGATCCCATACATTATGTGTCCAAAAGAAAATCCTGCCAACACACACAAAAGAATGCATTTATCATCCTAAATCAAATATATAAAACATATGCTACTTGTAGAATATATGTTAGAGATCTTCCCCTCCCCTTCTCTCTGTGTGAGAAACTGGCACAATTGCTGTCTCTAAGCAGAAAATCTTCAGATGAACATGCAATTCTGCAGTTCCACACAGGTGAAGATCCATTAATTCCAACTGGACTCATTCACTCCCAGAATCAGGGCACAGCTCTGAGAGTGGTTGTTTAATGCTGCATAGTATCTTCAGCTAACCAAGCTGGGACTCCAAGGATCCTCTCTCAGCCAAACCTCTCTGCCTTGAATGCACTGGGAGTGCTGAACAGACTTGCAAGCAAAGGAACCAGCCAGTGGGTTTGATAGAGATAGGCAAAAACATCCAAGCTCAAAAAAATGAAAAAATATTTGATCTTTATGGCTCTGTTTCCCCATTGAAGACCCAGTCTCTGTGTGAAAGGAATACTTATTTACAGGTTAAAAAGAGCTCAGGTACTTCTGCACCTGAGTGTCTGCTGCCTGTTCAATGTTCAGATGACTTGCTTGGTCCCAGTAGGCCAATGCCTCCAGCACCAAACACATACTTCTATTCCTTATTCTGATACTTCTATTCCTTATTTTGATATGGACTGTCTAGAGAAATCTTTTTACTAATGATTTGTGATATACTTGTTTTCCCTCATTGTCCCAGAGCCAACAAGACAAAGGGCCCTCTGTACCAATGAAGATTACCCTAAAGAATACTGGGTTTCATGTCTCAGAAACTCCCTTCAGCCTAACTTAAATTCCACTAATACACACTGTGCTCAGGTTCCTTCCTCCAGCTGTTTCCTGATGAAAGATTAAGGATTAACAGTTTGAGCATCATTATTTCCCCATCTTGAATCAGTTCAGCAGGACAGTCACTGAAAAATTTCACATGTAGGTCACAGAGTGAAGGAGATTGTGGGTTTTCTGGGGGCTAAGGGAAATCTGATGTGGGAGTTTGACCTCTATAACAACAATTCTTTAAGAAGAAATATTTATTAGGTGTGTAGTTGTATTATTCAGTTCAGTCTCATCACACACTGAAAATCCCAGGAGGTAATTTTTTAATCATTCCATGATACTCAGAAGCAAAGTAAGACACCCAAAAATTAAGAAACCAGATGTATTTTAAGAGACTGTGAAAAGTTCCTTTGGAATTTAATCAAGACTCAGAGTAATGAAAATAAGTCGTTTCCCATATGCTGCTATTCTGAATTCTCTGAAGCACCAGGCAAGGTGTTACACCCATGTCACAGGTCTAATCATTTGCAACTGCAAGTGATTCCTGAGCAGGCAACAATGTAGTTGGGGAATGCTGACAACGTCTCTGAGAGGAGACTGATGCAAAGCAATTGTTCTAAAGGTTACCAGGGATCTATAAAGCAATACATAAGAAGCCACTCCACAGAGAAATAAAGGCACTTTCTCAACAGAGAAAGTCTGCTAGGCTGGTGGACACAGATCCTTGACAAGCTACACAGACAAGTGAAAAACTTTTGGAAGCAATTTTTTTTTCTGACCACTAAAGTATGTTGGTTTGATATCTGACTTTTCATTCTAGCTTTGAGAGGAAAAGACAGAGCCATTCACTGAGCATTTCCAGTATTCCCAAGATTTAATGATCCCAAAATTGAACTTTTTGGCAAATTAACTTTTCTGCAGAGAAGGAAAAGAATAATCTGGTTCCACATCTCCACTGTAGCAGCCTACCACAGCAGTACTTAGAATAATTTACCAGCTGTGATCAGAGGAAAAGTTCTTTTGCTCCTGTGAAGCATAACTCGCTCTAATACTGACCTGAATAAATTTTTTTGTTTGCAATATTCATCTTCTGGTTTTAATTACTAGGAATATTAAACCTCAAGTTTAGAAGGTGCATTAGTGCCATTCTGAGTGCAGTTGATACAGACATAAATCTTCCTCTGGTGTACAATGAATTAGTTCTTTGCCACTCCAAAGATCCTTCATGAACCAAAACAAAATCAACAGAAAGGCTGACTTCACAGTTTGCAGGATTTTGAATAAATTTGGAAAATTTTGAGCCTGCTGCCTAATTGCCACTTCTTATAGATTATGACCATCTTCATGTAGGTCCCTTTTAAAAAGTAGACTTTGCTCTGTCTTGTCATCAGTTGCAGTCTTATGGATATTTGTAGCATCCTGGCAGAAAGGTGTACACAATCAATTTTTTGCTTACACAGACAACTAATTCACAAGGCATAGTAGATAGATGATTGTCTACTTTCTCAGTTGTTCTGAGGCTTATGGTCATCATTTACAAGGATACAACCTGAAAATTAATTCTCTTTTTTCTTTGGAGATGGTTCCTATCCCAAAGATATCCAAAACCTTTGCTAGAAAAATAAAAGCTTGTTGAATTTTCACTTTGTCAGGCAGTAACATCTGTTTCCAATTCGATTTGCTAGAATGCAGTACATTCACAGAATTTCATTCCAAATTAAGTCAAAGTTCCCCAGCACTGAAGGAAACACAAAGTTCCTCCTTATCCATCTTGCTATACACTTTGAATTCTTAAGAACAGAAAGAGAGAATTCTTGTACAACAGCTACATTATAGTAAAATTGGGTGTCTGAAAAAGTGAACACCTTGTCCATGTGGACCAGTCTGGAGATAGACCAATGATTATTGAATTGCTGAAAATAAACACATCTGATTTCAGCCTCAGAGTTTTCCCCATATGTTATTGGATTTCCAGCCTTTTATCTCTGTACCTTTATAAGCAGATTTCCCTGAAATATGCATATACATTAAAAATACCCTCATTTTTAATGCTGAAAGTCTTGAGAGTTTATCAAGACTGGGGATTTTCTTGAGAGAAAAACTTCTTTTCAGAGAAGGAGGATTTTTGACATTTTTAATGTTACAGAAGTCAGGCAACCTCTGGCTTCCCGCTACCAGTAAGAACAGCTAGAATAAAATAACTATGAGTCTGAAAGCCCAGGTTCAGTTCCCAACAAATACACTTGCTCCAATTAACATTAGTACCATCCATGGATAGACAGAAGAGAGCAAATCTTTTGTAGCTCTCTAAAGGGATGGAAAACACTGCACAAATATTGATTTCCTTCTTCCTCCCTATGCCTTAGGTCATTAAATATTAACACTGCCAATACAGTAATAGTCTATGCTTTCACATCAAGCAGTAACTTAAATAATTAATTAGAGAGAATAGAGGATAACTCTGCAGAATGGATAAGCAGGGGGTATCCCTGTATGTCAGGGAGAGTTGCACCTGTTGAGAGCTTAACAGTGGTGATGACTTGGTTGAGCATTTATGGTTAAGAATAGGGGAAGGCCAACAAGGCAGATATCATGGTGTGAGTCTGTTACAGACCACTCAACCAGGATGACGAGCCAGATGAAACATTCTCTGAGCAGCTGGGAGAAATCTCACAATCCATGGCCCTTGTTCTCCTGGAAGGCTTCAACTTACCAGATGTCTGCTGGATGCTCAACACAACAGAGAGGGAACAGTTTGGGAGGTTCCTGGAGTGTGTGGAAGAGAACTTCCTGATGCAGCTGATGAGGGAGACAGCTAGGGAAGGCTCCTGCTGGACCTGTGTTTGTAACAGAGTAGGGCTGGGGGGTGAGCTGATGGTCAGAAGCTGTCCTGGGCACAGTGATTCCAAAATGGTTCTTTTTCCTGGAGAAGCAAGAAGGCGGGTCAGCAGAACTGGCACCTTCCAAATGGAAATTTTGACCAGTTTAGGAGACTGGTTGAGAGAGTCCCTTGGGAGCCAGTCCTGAGGGGTTAAGGAATCCAGGAAGGCTGTATGTGCTTCAGGAAGGAAATCTCAAAGGTGTGGAAGCAGGTCATTCCAAAAGATGAGCTGGCAGGGAAGAAGACTGGATGAGCAGGGATTTTTGGCTGGAACTCAGGAAAGAAAGGAGAGTTTATGACCTTTGGAATAAGAGGTGGGCCACTCAGGAGGACTACAAGGATGTTGTGAAGTTGTGCAGGACAAAAATTAGAAGGGATGAAATCCAGCTAGAACCTAATCTGACTACTGCTGTATAAGACAAAAAACATTTCTATGAATACAGTAGCAAAAAAGGAGGACTGAGACTCTCCCTCCTTTATTGGATGTGGAGGGAAACATTGGCAAAGGATGAGGAAAAAGCTGAGGTACTTAATGCCATCTTTGGCTCAGTCTGTAATAGTAGGACCAGTTGTTCTCCAGGTACCCAGACCCCTAGCCGGAATAGAGGGATGGGGAACAGAAAGAAGCCTCCATAATCCAAGGGAAGTGGTCAGCAACCTGTTACACCACCTAGACACGTAAAGAAGCACTATGGGAATGGATAGAATCCCCCCGAGGATAGGGAGAGAACTGGTGAAAGTGCTCACTGAGTCACTTTTCATCATTTACCAGCAGCTGTGATTAACTGAGGAGGTCACAATTGAGTGGAAGCTGGCAAATGTGATGCCCATCTACAAGAAAAGCTGGAGGGAAGATCTGGGGAACTACAGGCCTTTCAGTCTGACATCAGTGCCAGAGTAGGGTATGATGATCTCTAGTACTACTACAAGGCATTTACAGGGCAACCAGGGGATCAGGCCCAGTCAGCATGGGATTAGAAAAGGCAGGTCATGCTTGAATGATCTGGTGAATTACACCCTCACTGAATTTGCAGATGACACCATCTTGGGTGGAAGTGTTGATCTGCTGGAGTGCAGGAAGGTTTTGGAAAGACTCTTCTGCAGGCTGAATCAATGGGCCAAGGCCAGTTCCGTGAAGTTCAACAAGTCAAAGTGCCAGGTCCTGCTCAGTAGAACAAGAAGAAGCAGAGTCAAGTTACACCAGGTGAGGTTTAGATCAAATAGTAGGGAAGAATTCTTAATGGAAAGGATTGTCAAGCAGTGGAACAGGCTGCCCAGGGAAGTGGTGGAGCCCCATCCCTGGAGGTATTTAAAAGATGTGCAGTTGGAGCACAGGGTCATGTGGTGGGCTTGGTAGTGCTGGGTTAATGTTTGGTCTGAAATGATCTCAAAGGTTTTTTCCGACCTAAACAATTCTATGATTCTATAAACATCTAATGTGTTAACTCCTTGAGGGAGTAGGGAAGATGGTAGAAATCAGCACGACTGCATGGAAGTCATAGGGAAGTATTAGACACAGGGATCCAGAATCATCCCCACAGTCACAAATTCGTTCTGCTGGCTCTTGGCTCCCCTTTCCAGCTGTGCTCCCCAGTGCAGATTTCTGTTCACTGTAGACAGCAGCAGGGGAAGGGGAGGGGTGAATAGATTTGAGGTCAGAAGGTCTGCCACCAAGAGAACAAAGAAGGAACTACATTCCCAGGTAATCGTCTAGCTTAAGAGACAGCCTAACAACTAAGGACCAACATGAAGAACTTTCAGTGGAGATTTGGTAAAACTACATTGACTTCCTGTGATAGATTAGAAATTACTGTGGAACCCCATCTTGACAAACCTTTGGTTGAACAACAGGCTTACATTTTGTTATTAGGGAGAGTGTGCAGGGAACATTAAGTACCTTGAAAGACTGCAGCCAAGATTACCTTAATGCTGTTTTACCACACTTAGGTACAGATGTTTTTTTGAGTATGTGAGCATTAACACTCTGCCTGTCTAATTATGCAGGCATAGACTTTTACATCACGTTTAAGAGGTCATAAATTTAGTGTAATAAATCTCAGCTAAAACATTTAGCACAAAGTATGTTCAGCACTACTTAGAAACTACTTTTAAATGCCACACTTGCAGGGCTCATATATTTCCATAAGACTTTGAGAACATCAAATTCTTTCTTTCATATTGTGGGTTTTTCATGCCTAAAGAATATTCTCAAGAAGGTTTGAACATTCAAGGGTGATTGTTAAAAACAATATTAGGAAATAATGCAAGATGAATTAACATCTGTAACATCTGTCTTCTTCTGCCATGGAATCAAGTCTGCCTGGATTGGAACTGTTGGAGAAACCTCAGTTGCAAAGCTTTGAATTGCAGATTACTAGTGATCCAGTAAACATCCACATTCCTTTATGCCTTTGGTTTTCTTGGCCTGAGTATGCAAGCTAGCTAAAATAGAGAAGAGCATCAGCTGCTGTAGTGTTTTCAAAAGAGGAGATGAGCTCAGGGGCTTAATCCTAAAGATATGCACCTAATTTATGAAGGCAAACTGTGTAGCAGAAAAATGAAATGGGATATTACCTTAAAGTGTTACGGAGAAAGTTGAGTGTGAAAAGACTTGTTGATCATATCTGAGCCGCCAAAACTTCTCCAAGTTTATGAAGAGGGAAGGAAAATAACTTCAAAAAATGCTTCATTGCTGTAAATCAACACCCTCTATGAGGTTTAAGACAACCCTGAGCAATCCTTAAGGCTAGCTCACTCTCCATATCTTTGCTTAGCTTGTTCTGAATAAGCAACAAAAGGAATTAGTCTTCAAGTGATTACTCAAGTCTGTATGATTTTTGTTAGTCCCTTATAACAATACCCCATATTGCATTTGTACAGACACGTTGTATCCTTATATTTGATGTGTGACAGGAATTATCTTCTCATGAAAATAATACCTTTACAATCCCTAAGATATCAACAATACATCTTCTGACCCTATGACTAGATTGATGAATGAAAGAATAATTTTTAGTGATTCATTCTTCTGCATTTGCAGGTTAGTTTATAGATGCTTCTACAGCAGTATTAGAAATTTATTTTGATACTGACTGAGTAGCAAACACAAAGACAGTGAACAAGCCAGTCTCTGAATGAGACTCATAAGTCCATGAGCTTGTGGAAACAATTACAGGTTTTGTAGCATAAGCTGAAATCAAATGGTGAATTTGTTGGAGTGCTGGATATTTACTGTATCTTGTCCATTAGCTGTCTTTCTAACACGTCTGGAATCTTCTCAAGGAAGAACTAGGCTGGGCATTCCCTTCCAAGCACTGGAGAAACATTCCTGCAGTACCAGGAATAGCTAGATAGCTAGATAGATAGACAGACAGATAGATGGATGGATGACAGAATAAATTTCTAAGGCTTTCCTCAATTCTGATTGATCTCATATAGATAGGAGAAGCCAGAGGAGACACCAAGCTGCTCACTGGATCTTGCAGGAGCATTCCAGCTTGGTTTCAAAATGTTCAGCTAAGGAGACATCCTCTTTCAGACTCTTTGCCTCCAGACAGGAGTATCTCAAACCAGGACAGAAGGCAAGAACAAAGCAGTGCTGAAGATTTGATGACCATAGTATGTGTTATGGCAAAGTTATTCCAGACAGTTCTAGTCTGACTCTGTGGCCTGAGGGCTGCCGGCAGTCCCATCAGCACTGTTTTATCCCTATGTCTGCCCTGCAGAATGGAGCTTGCAGCTGCCTCCCACAACCTCTTTGCTTTCAGTGCCCTGACTTTGACTTCATAATTACTTCATGAGACTAAACTTATTCCACAGCAACAAGATAGAGTTTTCAGTAGAGTTTCCCAAAGGAAAACTTGAGGGTGTGTTTGCCTACAGTTATATAAATAGCCTGACCTATTTCAAATACCATTTTTCAGTTCTTCCAGGCACAAGTACACATACCTTCATTTGGGGAGTTTCATCACAACATCCTCTCTGTGCTCTCAGGGTAATTTTTTTTTTAAAACACCAACAACAGCTTCTATAATAAGGCCTTTATCCACCATGCTGGGAATGGCAAAATAAACAGAATGTCACTGATTTGGCACAATAGGTGGTTCTGGCAAAGGGAACCTATTTTTCTTATTCTAGCATGTAAGACAGACTGATCCAAAGGCAATCATGTGAGATTAAGTCAAAATGGAAACAATAATTTTTCTGCTGAAGCCTACTCAGGCACAAAGAATGCCAATATGTAAGGTTTTACACACCTTTCAGCAAAATCAGAGCTGTAAATGTAGATTTTGTCACTTTAGAATAGCAATTGTGTTTGTGCCATTCCTCAAAAGATTCCTGACTTTTAGATGAATTTAAAAGGGGAATAGGGACATCCTCTCCTGACATATATTTTCCTTGCTGCTAAATAAAGTTTAACTTAAGGTCTACCCAAAACAATAATAATTCTCCTTAAGGTTTTATTATAAAATCACTGGTAATGATTCTTTATTACTTTTCCCAGTACCAGTAACATTGCCCAACTCACTACTCCTTATGCAGTAGTAATGAACCTCTTGGAAAAAGAATATTCTTTGAGAGTATTTGAATTATGGCTACATTTTATTTGAATGATAGCTTCATTTATTTCAGAGCACATATGCAAATTTCTTCAGACACCTCAGAATCCTCTTGTTCAGTAAAGCTTACTTCAATAGCATGAAGAGTAAAAAACAGAAGGCTTGACTAGGATTACATCTAAGTCTTGTGTCTTCTTTTAGATGCTGTAACTAAGTAATTATTCAAGGATCTAATTATTGCATCAGCTTTTCAAGTGTAATTATTTTGTCTTGTTACAGAATTGACATTGTTTAAAGGAAGACATAACCCATAGATTAAGAATGTGCTTTTAAATGAAACTGTTTCCATTTAAGAACTACTCCAAAATCAGCACTGAATACACTTAAAAGAGCAGAAGGAAGCAAGAAAATATTTCAAGTTTATGGAGGGTGTGGTGTCACATTTTAGGCTAAATACACAGGGGATGTTTCCCTGCAAGCAGTAAAGTCACAGCCACCAAACATGTTGCTATGTGTTAACAGGGCTGCTGAAACTGGCCTGATATGTCCTGGTCTGGAGCAATTGTCCAGGTAAATATGTCAGCTCAATTTAAATTTTCCTTAAGGCAGCCCCACATTGCAACTACGTTCATTTACTCTGTAAAGGAAGATGAATAAATCTAAACAAAGTTTTGTGCTATTTTTACTAGGTAGTTTATGACATCTAAATGAGACTGAGAATCCTCTATTTATGTTAAGACTACAGTGAACTGAAATATGAGCAGCTCTTAACTGCCCCGATAGATCATCTGGAGAGCTGACATGCTTCACATGAGCCAGTGATTTATTCCTGTAAGTAAACAAGGCACATTAGAGCAGGACACAGCAACAATGAACACTTGAAAACACAAGACCTTTGGATCTAGCCCAGGGGCCAGGAAAGGTTTTCATTTAGCAATGCTCTCATGCAGCAAACTTAAGGACACACAGAGGAAGTAATTACAAAAGTCTTGATGACTGGGGGGGGAAAAGACATTTTTGGAGGAGTAATATATCCATCCATACTGGAGAATTTATAAACTTTTGCTAATAATGAGAACCACAGTGCCCTCCAATTGTGAAAAAGCACCAAAGCTGCTGGTGAAAAGGAGCGTCACATCTTTGATGTCTGATTAGAGATGTGCTGTGCAAAAGAAACATCTTGGCACTAATATATTCTCATTCCCAGTCTTTTTGAGCCTGTTAAATCTCTTTCCCTGCTCACACAGATCTGACCTCTCCGCAGAGATATTCCTTCCCCTGGAAAGTAATCATTTTGTTTGCAGGGGAGGTAGAGAGAATATAAAACAGAACAGGAAGTGATAATTTCTTTGCACAGAAAGTGACAATTGCTTACAACCACTCAAAGTAAATAAAAAAAATTTAAAAACAAAAACAAAAAGAAAATCCAAAAACCCCTAAATACCTATAGGGTTTTCTGAAACCAGAAACAGTCAGGAAGGAGGGAGTGAATTTCAAGGTGAAACATCTATGCTATGCTGTTTATTTGTTGGTGTTTGCATAGCTGCCATTTCTCTATATTTTTCCCAAAAGGCATGGCTTTTCATATAGGCTTCTAAACTTGTGCTAAAAAATAATAGTACATGACAGGTAGAAGAATGGAATCCCAGCTCTGCTGTGTGCAACACTGCATGCAATACTAATATACCAATATAGCAGACAGCTAGGGTTATGCTGTCCATGTAGTTTTTAATACGCTTTTCCAAATGTATAATTTTTCACTTTTTCCATTCAAAGCACTATACTTTCTATAAATACATTTTCTCCATAGTCATGGTGAAGATTCCTCAGCAGTAGAACAGTAGGAGATTTTAGGGCAAATCTCATTACCTTGGAAAATAACTTTTTTCCGATTACTTTAGAAAATTAAATACAGCTATCGGCCAAGGACATTCTTCAAAACATCAGTGTTCTCATTGTTTTAGGCATGCATTTACCACTGCATTACAATCTGCTCTGCATTAGCATTGGCATAGAAAGGATTCCTAGAATTTGACATTTAAAGTGGAATCTTACTCTACAATTAAATAATTATTCTTTCTCCAGTAAGGACAGAAAAAAAATAAACTTCTTTTAACCTGGGGGGGCGGGAGGGGACATTAGTGTTTCACTGACCAAAGTCTGAATACTTCTGCAGCCAGGCATCCTATTTAGGGATGTTTGCTCATTACATCAGACACACACGCTGCATTCCCTGGTGTCATGTGCCCAATTCCAGAAGCCATTAGAAAGTCACGAGGTAAAAGGCGCGTGAGTGTGACTGCATAACCCCCACCCAAGCTGGTAGGACACCTTCATGTCTCTGCAGCCCTGTCTTCATAACATCCCTCAGCAGTCTCCTCTGCCTCTGCTCATAAGCCTGGGGACAGCAGTGTCCTGGTCACCTACAAGATTTGCCGGACAAAGCACTCACGAGTGGGGGTCAGGGAAGGAGAGCACTGAGCCAGCTCTCCTTGCAGCTCTTTGGGATACACAGCTCTGTTCAGCTCTGCCAGGCTTTTCAAGCAATGTGTGAACATGAGGATGTGCTCCTGGAGCATCCCCAGAGCAGCCCCTGTAACAGGAGCTAACAGATAACTGTAGACAGGTACAGGATTCAAGGCCATAATCTGTTCAAGAAAAGTAATTTTAAACACTTGAGCCAACAAGGGCTTGCTTTTTCCATGTTTCCTGCTCTCCTAATACTCTGCAACATATTTCACCCACCAAACTTTGGGCAGTCATTTTGCTACAAGTAATAATGAGCAAAGAGTCATATGGGCGATAAAAAACAACAAGGAAAGTGTTATCTGTGGTGGAACACAGAGGTTTGCGTGGAATAACAGTATTTTCTTTCTTATTGTTTCTAACCGTTCTCAAAAATGTGCCGCCTTATCTTTTCTCAAAGTGATCACAAATATTTTGCACTGTCCAAGGGTATCTCTTACTAGTTAAACTTACATTCCAAGATCAGGAAGTTCTTTATCTAAAGTGAAATTTTGTAACTGAAAAACACAGGAAAAGTTCTGTAAAATTATCTTAGTGTTCAGGCAGTGAGTGTCATGCTTCTCAGATAAGTTATCCTTTATAAACTTGAAAACTTTGTTCTCCCAGCATTTTAAATAATGTTTAACTACTTAAATCCCACACCAGTGCTCTCAGCAGCCATAATGGAAAAAAACCCCAAAACCAAAAAAATCAAACAACAACAACACCACTCAACCAAAAAAAGCTAATCCACTGAGGTTTTATCATTGCTCATTTGTGTGCAAATGTTTCTGAAACTTTTCCAGCCCTGGAGAAAATGTAGCAAATAGGTAAAGTAAGACATTCCATAGCTAATATTTACATTTATATTGTTATTAATACTGTTTATGTGTTTATTTTATATAAATATATATTATTGTTATTAATATTCCATTTATATTGTTATTTATGTGATGGCACTGACTACATCAGTATTTGGTTTGTTTGAAAATACTGCAGCTATTTACATTTCTGCTAGGCATGTCACATGGAATCTTTAGAAATGTGCTTGGTTTTCTTCCTTATTTCTAACAAATGGGACAGAAATGGAGGGGAAAATCCATTTTCATTGGAAGTTGAAAGGTTGGTGATGATTCATAAACAGCTCTAATAAAGTTCTCCTAAATCAAGATCTAGCTACATAAAAAAAAGACTACTTTTTTGACTCACTCTGAATTACTGTTCTTAGAACAAGGCCACCTGGGGATAATGAACAGCTGATTTAATTTTTAATCAGCATTTAAAAGCCTTTTAAGTGGAGCTCATTTTCATTAGTTTAAATAAAGAACACCTCGAAAAGTGAAAGGTCATTAAACCTCTGGAAGTACATTCATGCCAAGACTTCAGCTAAACATAGGTCCTTTTAACAGAGTGCCAAGGGATTTATTAAATATAATGTGAACAATTGCTCACTTCTGTAGTCAAACAGAGCCTCATAAAGGGTCATCTATTGTCTCATCAATGCCTTACACAGGAAATTGCTCTATTTTGAACTTGCCTGTACAGTCTGAAAGCATCTGTGTACAGACCTCAGTGCACAAGGTATGCAGAGCTCAGTTTCAGTGAGATCGAGGAAGACACCACAGGATTAGGAGTGATGGGTAGCATGGCTGTAATGAGGATCCACTTGCTTGGTAAGAAGGAATATTTTGCACCTTAAGGCTTTGGTATGAGACTTGACCATTTTTAACTCTGCAGTCAGGTTCAGCAATTGTGAGATACTTGTACACACTTGGTTGTGCATCTTTTTTACCCTACCCATTCAACCCAGGCTACAAAGCTGGCCTTCTATGGTACAACTGTTTTCCTTGCCTACAGAGCAGATTTCTGTCATGAGTGTGACTTGAATACCCTTCAAGTTTTTAATAAAATGCTGTCAAGCATAAATAAATATAGATATAATGAAGGATTGGAAAGTCTTCTCAGTAAATGGGGCTACCCTGAAAATCATGAGGCTCAATTCCTCCATTTCATTCTCAGATTTGTTCCATTCTCAGAGCAGTCAGGGGGTTAATTTTTTTTTTTTTTATGAGCCTGTAAACATATAATAGAACATTACTTATTACTTCAAGCTGGGAAGTTCAGCTCCTGCAATGCTAATTTTTCACAAACAATCAGCAAAATGAATGAGATTGAACACACATTTAGAATTGTTCAGGATATTAAACGTCACAGCCAGAAAAAGCCACCAGATTCATGATAACTGCACAATGCTTTTCCTTTTTGGGAAATTCACACTGAGCAGAAGAGCATACAGCCAGCAAAAAGCCACACTACCATATCTCTTACAGCCCTACGGTCTAGATGAGGAATATCAAAAAATAGCCACAGGACCTGGGAAAAAAGCCCCAGCTGAGAGGAAGAGAAAGGGACAGAGGGGTTGGGCTTTACAGACTTTCCAATAGTCTCAAAGTTGTGTACCAAGTCAGAATCAAGAAAAATATTCCTAGCCCACTCACTAACTGAAAGAAAAATAGTTTCAAACTCAAAAGCTCCCACTTCAGGGAAGATTTAAAACAGCACATTTACCTCCTTAAGAGGTTGGGATTAATCTGAATGTACTGGATTTTAGTGTCCCTGGCAATTTCTCAGCTAAAGTGCTGGTTCTTATCTTGACAATTCTTTTTGTTGATGTGTAAAATGGACTAGGAATCCCACAGGGAGATGGTGAGTCTCCTAGAGTAAATAGGGAGTTTCACTTCAGAGTAAGCTCAGAGTTCTCAATATGCCTCAATGTTATGTTGCACTCATCTGTTATACCTTTGACTCCTTTTGAGTTCAACAGTCTTATGGTTTGCATCAAAAAACTTGATTTGACCCCTTCATTCATAAGCTGTATCCAAATCAGCCCAAATTTTGGGTTTGGGATAGTACATTGTACACTTCATGTATGTGTGAAATAGTCTGACTGAATTCCTACATGATAGGAATGGAACAATCCCTGTGCCTAGGTTTTCCTGTTGGGAACATTAACCTCACTTTCCCCACCCCAATGTATTGGATGTCTTAACTTTCTCTTTATGCAGAAGACAGATCTCACGAAAATTAATTTGCCATAATCACTGAGGATTTGAGGTTGGAGATTTGCTAAATGCATTCACACATTATAACTCAGCTGCTTTAAAGCAGCTTTATAGTGTTTCTTCTTTAAGAATAGATAAGCCTAGTGAGGCTGAGATGTTTTTAAGTACAGGCAAAAGTCACAGGAGCTACATGCCTGGGTGTGTGCCTCAAGCACACTGGTAGACTAATGCTTTGAGAGATGTTAGAAAAGCTGCTAGTTCTCCTGAAAGGATCAAGTTACTTTCAATTATTATTATTTATACTGGCTTTTTTTCTATAATGCAGAAATAATAAAAACTTCCATATTTACATTCTCTCTGTGTCTCTCAATTCTATCAATATTCAGGATAAAACCTGGGGAACAATAGGGAAGAAGTGGCAATTTCACTGTTTGATACCAGAACTGCTATTCTAAAAGTAAGAGATTCTAATGCTCTAGTTCCTTATGTGTTGGCTTTTGTGTTCTTGGAATAATATACCACATATTTCCATCCAACAAATCACACTAAAATTAATAAGTGTATCATATGTAGGAATTAACACACGACTGATTTTTTTTCAGGGCATACTCGGGAACTGCCATGGCAGAAAGATAATACACACTTGAATGCTTCCAAATAGGGGGGAGGAAACACCCAGAATTAAAGAACTTCTGTTTTAAATTAAAACAAGGGCTAGGTTTCCAAGGGCATGTGATCATTAATTTATAAAGGCCGTGGTTTGCTTATCAGGTGACATTAATGGAATCACTGACCTGTATCAAAAGTTGTGGAAAGAACTAACTTAGGTTCTTTGAAACAAACAGATTGGTTCCAAGCCTTGGCCACAGAGACCACTCTAGCTTGTTTGCAGCTGAGAAGTGTCCACACACAAAATCCTTGGGGACATTTCCAGGAATCTCTGGCTACAAATGATGTTTCAATCACTGCAAATCTGAATGAAAAATAACCCCAAGACAACCAAAATCAACCAAAAAAAAAACAAAACAAAAAAAAAACCAAAACCAAAAAACAAACTGCTTTAAAAGCCTTTTATAATACAAATGACAAATCCTGGCCATTCTTGAATAGTAACACCACACATAAATGTTTTCCAGCTCTAAAAATATGATCACTTGGAACTCAGGAATGACCCACACTTCTACCACCATCTGCCACTTTTGTATAGAAGCTGCACCATATTTCTCCATAGAACAAACCTGGTTAAATGTTAGTTATACCTGATGGTTCCTCTTGCATTATTATTAAGGAAGACTCTGTAAGGTATCTAAAACTGATAAATACAAGGTCCTCTCAGGAAAAGTAGAAAACATTTTGTCTAGATCAAATAAATTGGATAATTTCTGGATGGCAGGTTAAGAATGACAGGTCCTATTTTTAAGATGTGTTGTCCTCCTAATCAGGTCACTACTAAATACTGTAAATCCAGCCTTGCACTTCACTCAGATTAGCAGGAAATGTACAAAAAAGTCCACTCATCCCTAGAACAAAATACAAACTGTAAGATCTGCAATCACTTCTATGCAAAAACTGCCAGGTGCTGCCTACTTAGACTAGTTATTTGAACAATAGCTATTAGATCAGCAAGGAACACAGGCAATGATTTTTTCAGGAGACATTCTTTGTTTTATTAGTTAGATTAACTTTAAACTCATTGTAAGAAGCATAAAAAAGAAATCTGTTAAAATACACCAATTTGAAGTTTATGAAGTGAAAAATATCTATCCAAAGCTGTTGATTATTTGTCTAAATTATTCTCTTTTAAATAACACCTTTGTTTGTGTTTACCCTTGAATGGGCAGACTAGTCAACTGGAAAAATGCTACTTGAAAGTCTGGAGGTTTCATTTGTTAAAACTGACTTCTGATATGATTACAATTTCTGATTTATATTTTTTCTGATGATAACACTTCAGAAACTGGAACAATGAGGTTCACTGTAATTTATAAATTTGACATAATTTCCAATGTATTAATTGCAGGATATATAATCTTTCAAAAGCCATCCTTCAACTTTAATCTTTTGGGCAAAGAGTCAAATCTCTTTTTTTAAAATTTGTTTACTCCTCTGAAGAATCAAATGAAAAGTATTATAGAAAATATCACTCACAATAAAATCAATGAGATATACCTGCTTAAGGCCTGTAAGGTCCATTTATTTCATAGGATTCAAGCAAAACCAAACCCTTTCCAACTCTGGAACTTACAATTTTTTATTTCTTTTTTTTATTTTTTCCCTAAATATTTGGACATAAGATAGGGTGATATACAGAAATATCAGCTGAAAATAATTTCAAACTAGATAATTCCTAATGTTCATTTATAAATATCAGTTAGGTACTTCAAAATATCCTCAGTACTTTCATTCTATTGGTTGACATTACGTTTCTATTACTATATTATCCAAATTACAAGAGTTGTTAAAGATTAACACTGAAACTGTCTTGGAAAACAAGTCTGACTTCATAAATGTTGTGTAAGGATAGCTAATCATAAAATATCTCCATTACCTAGTTTACAAATCTTTTAAACAAAAGTCAAAATGTAATCCAAGTTAAGTGCTCCTATTACTTCAGGAACAGGAACCAGGTGCCCTTTCATAGGTTAAAATAAATATTAATGTATTTATTTCAATTACTGTTGAAGATCTAATACTCTCTTGTCAGTCATAAGAATTACCAAAAATTTCTGCCTCTCTAAAGCATAAATGCCACATGTATCTTTATACACAACTTTAGAGACAGCCTTAGCACAAACAGAAAATAACATAAGCATCATAATAAACATGCAGGATTTTCGTTGTGGGGAGAACTTAAAGGGGAAATTCCTGCAATAAATCAGAAGCAAAATTCCATAATTCTTGATCAACATCAGTTTTATGGACAGGTAATAAAGTTTAGCAGTGCAACCTTTTCATACAGGAGCTTCCAATATGCCTGAATAGGAAACAAGAGCATGCAGCAATCAATGAAAAGCATGAAGGAGGCAAGTGAGAGATAAAAACAAATAAAGAGGGGTGATGATGTGAAAATAAATTTTCCATGGCTTTGCTGACTCTTGTGAATAACAGTGCTTGAGGAAGCTTAATAGGCAATACTTTGCTTTTTGTGAAACAGACTTGGATGACAGCTCTTAAATGCAGGAAGACTTACAGCTGCCAAGCATCATTACCTGATATTTCATTATCGCATGAGATACCACCCCTGACATGACAATGTGATATGAATGGCATGTCACATCAGTCTGAGCTAATCTTGAAGAGCGTCTCACTCCATTTTGGTAGCAGATACAAAAGCAGGGGACAATGAAATCAGGGATAAGCTGGAGATGTGCTAACAGTGTTCCTTTCTTTCCAGGGTGTACATACCAGCGCTAGGATTTATGTTTCTGCACAATTTTCTGTAGCCAAAGAAAATGAGAACTCTCCAGCACTGAACCAGTTTTGTGGTCCTCTTTCAATTTCTAGGAAAGAAGAGTCATCATGGAAATGCAGATCGAGAGTTAATGATTATGAAATTTCCTTGAACAATTTCACTGGAGCAGGAAAGTGCCACAGAAAAACAGGATGTGGAAATTAGATTAGAAACTTACTAAAATGTAAAAAAAACCCTGTTTGTAGAAGCTACACAAAACTGGTTGCTGCAAGGATTTCTGATTAATGATCAACTATTATTTCAAAAATCAGCAGTATAATAAAGTGCAAGCAGTTTCAAACTGAGAATAATTAAAAAAAATAAAATCAAAGCTCCTCTTGTGGCTTCAACAGAAACTGAATCTGAACTAAAAAAATAATTCTTCTGCCATTAAAGCCTGACTGACAATGCTTTGACATTTTTAAAGGCTCAAGATTATTTCTGCTAGTCAGACTGTAATAAGACATGAGTTCAAGTTACTCAGAAATTTATTTGTCTTTTCAGAAAAGGTAAATAAAGTCACTTTTTCTGACTGCTATGTATATAGTGCTGTGAAATATATCCTTAGTTTGTGCCTCAACCTCCAAAGACTTACACCAAACCTTTAAATAAGGGGATCCCCTGGGAAGAAGAGAACTGGAAAATATCACTGAAAACACCTCCTTACTTATTTTAGAGAGTTAATACTAAGGAGTTAAACTATGGGGAGGTGCAGGAATGGAATGGAAATGCTGCACAACCACAACCTAATCACACCAGACATCCATCTGCACACAGCTGGCAAAGCACCTCTGGGTGGAAGCAGGAAAGAGAGCTGCTGGCACTTCTCAGTCCTCCTGTTGAACTTGTAAGGTATATTAGGAATTCCAGGAAAAAAATATGAAAATTACAAAAATAGATTCATGAAATGGTGTCAACCAGGCAAATGCATACTATTGCTCCCTAAACGTCCATGACTTGCAAATTTCCAATGAATCCAATAGAGACTTGCTACAAATCCTCCCTAGGGCCACAACAATTGGCCAGGGATAGAAAAGATTTCTGGCTCCAGGACAGCCATGGAGGTCAGGCTTCCAGGTTGGCTGTCACAAGGCTGGCAGCTGTGGGGACATTCTGATCATGATGAGGAGCATAAGCACTTGTAAAGCCCTTGCTCCTCAGTACAGCTTTGAAATGTGTAGCATGGAGTCTTTTAACACCCTTTAAATGCACTACTCAGAATTGGAGGGGTAGCAGTTTGCAAAATTTTCCAAAATTCAAAGACACATCTCTCAATCACAGTGTACTGAGGACACTAACCTGTTGCAAAATAATCATATTTATGGCATCTTCCAAAACCTATATTTCCTGTGCATTTTATTTCCAAGCGATTGTGCTTTGCCCTTTTAAAAATTGAAACTTGACTTAAGCATGACTTAGTTAAACATGACCTGCAGGGAAAAACTGAAAAGAACCGTCCACATTTTTATGGGATAAGGCTGAAATAGAAAAGAAATTCTTTTTCATAATTTCCTTTTCATACACTCATCCAACAGCATGGGTGCTGGAAAAGTCAGGCCCTTTTTCCCTGCTCAATCCCAGCCATGCATGATACCCAAGTTTATTGAACATAACATGTTGAATGAAACTATGAATTTAAAACATATCCTAAGAAAGTCTTTTTCATAAAACCAACCAACCAACCAAAAGAACTCAAAACCCCTTATTCCCACTATAATAGCTACTGTCATTGCCTTATTCTTTATGCTTCTAAGTTTTTTTAAAATTATATATTTACAGTTGTAAGCATGTGGCAAGCAGATTATATATCCATGTAACACACTAACAACTGCTTGGAAGTATTATCTTCTAAATTTTCCCTATGATCCAGTAAGGATCAGGGCATGTAAGCCAGAAGATAAACACGTTATGCAACATGTTCAGGAGGAGAGATACTGAGCTTTTCTCTCACCAAGGGCCAGGCACAGGTGATGAAGATGCAGCTGCAGTAGGACTGTCAGCGTGGTTTAGATGAAATGCTTCTGTGTTCTTACAGGTTAAGCAGTTATTTTTCCAGTACAGAGTTGTGAAAATGAGTGATATTATTGTTTTTTTCTGTATTTTCCTGCAGGGATAACATACCTGCCACTATGAATTCATACAACCAGAAATGGAAAAGAGTTTCTACTTGTATAAGTACAGCATCTCCTTAGTAGAAATTACCTACTCTTTGTAAGCAATAGACAAAGGAGGATACAATTTTATGAGAAATACTAAATTTCTCACACACAATGTACTGTGCAGTTCTCTTGCCTACCTCCTAAATGTTCTTTTCAAGGAAATCTATGTGGTGTCTTATGATGAATTAATTGCAAAGATTGCATTCCCTTCATGTTCCACCTGGGTACACCTTGCTAATTGGAGGTCAGATGCAGAACTGTTCTTTGACTGAAAGTATTACTACAATAACTAAGGAACAGTTATAGCCATGAATTGCCATTGGTTTATGCAGTCCTCATGGCATTACACTCCAGATCAGCCCTCACTGAAAGGCCAGAACACACTGTCATTTGTGGGCTACACACCTGCCTGTGCCATCTCCTACGTCAATGCAATTACATGATTCATACTGCATGAGGATTCTGTGAATAGACTAATATAATATAATAATAGAATAGCAGGTGCAATACCAAGATATCCTCTTTCTGGACTTGCAGTAGTATAAAATGGATATGACTTCACTGAAATCAAAGGAGGGAAAATCAGTTGACATGTGAGGAGAGTTTAGAAGAATTTGCTCTCTACTCCACAACCAACAGAGCGAGCTAACAGAACTGTTCTTCAGACAAAAATGCATGACTTTTCTTCCCAGGGACAAATTATGCAGTCTCCTGAAAACCTGTATACTCATCTCAGGAATGGATCAGAGCTCTGTGAACTCCCCACAGGACTCATGCCAACAAAACCATCTAATGAAGGTGTAATTGTATTTAGAAATCATGTACTGTACTTACAAGTATATAATACAGAAGTTTTGCACAGAAACAAAACCCACTTGCAATTTAACAGATGGGCAATATTTTTTTTATTTTCTTTTTTTTTTTGGTGTTCCTTTTGAAGTGGAAAGAAGAGAAACCCTAGAAAGCTGAGATGAAACTGTACTTAAATGAAGCCATTGCTTTTAGGTTGATTTTATTCTCTGCTCCTCTCACTAGTTGTATTCAAAGCAGTATCACAAAACATTTGATTTCATGTAATGAAAGCAAAATTTTCTGTCTGTTTAAACTCTTTATGATAAAGGAGAACCTAGCAGATAATTGGAGTGTCAAGACATTGAAAGAGTTTATCCCAAATGACCTTTCACAAATTAGTGGTGGGAAAAGTGATTCTTTGCATACTGCTTGGTCTTCAGGCCGTTTTCAGGACAGGAAAGAGAAACTCACATTAATTTCTTTGGTGGTTGGTACCCAGTGTCTCACAATAAAAGTAGCAACTTACTACTGGCTTAATAAATCAAGCTGGTGTCATGCAAGTTCCTTACCTGGGCAAAGCTGAAGTTTGTGAGTGGCATTTTTGAGACAGGTGCTGCACCATAGCATCTCATTATACCCAGCACAAGTGTGGTGTCAGTCAAGAGCACTGGATGGGGATGGGCAGCAGTTTATGTTCAACCCTCCTCTTACTCCACTTTTTTTATTCCATTTAGTATTCACCATCCACACAGCATGTATAATAGGGGACTCAAGTTAAATATACTGCTCCCAGAGGAAGTTTCAATGCCCTTGAATTTAGCATAACTTCCTGAGTTGATTTTAAAAGGCACTGCTCCTGACTACCATTTCTGAGCTCATGACCATTACTGTTCACAGTGCAAAGGCAGCAGAAGGGACTATGTGGCTGAATCTCTGCCTTTCAGACCATGAAATTTGTTTTGCACTGGGAGTTAAGACACATGATCCTCATACTGCTTTCCCTGCTTCAAGTTCAGTAACCTCCATCAGAAGGTGAGGTGGAGAACAGAGACATATCTTAAACTGTCCCTGGAAGATTTATCATTGTGAGCCAAACTGGGTCTAAAATCTGTCATGTTATGAATTAGGCAAACTGTTCTGTCTGTGTTCTCCCTCTGGCCCTACCTCTAAATGTAAAAAAGTGCTGTTCCCAGTATTCATGATTGTAAAATTTAAACAGACCAAGCTAGGTCATTTATCTTATCAAATGTTTCTTGTGCTACAAATGTATTGCTCTCAGGGCTCTCAGTGCCAGTGGCATACAGAATCCTTTTTCTCCCCAGTGAAAGATGGTGTTGCTGTATTGTGCAAGCACTCTGAGAACACAGGATGTCCTTGTAAAGGGAAGAGAGTTGTGATGTATCTACATTTTGAGGCTTGGAATACAAGTTCTCTTTTGTCTTTTACCGTTGTGCTTTGATTTTTGTGAGTTCTTTTCTGTTCAGAATTCTAACAGCTGTTGCAGTGTTTTCTTGCCAAATTACTGGATTGTGTGACAAAGTCATGATTTGGCACTTCAGGTTTTGAGTAACCATGAAAGAAAACCTGAATTAAAATATTTGAGGAAGTGCTAAGTACATATGACCAAGACTGTACCTCAACAGCAAAACCCTAGCTCTGCATTTTCCATCTAGCTAAGCAGGAAGCAGCTGTTTATTCCTGAAGTGCAATTTCACCAGCATAAATAAATCCAAAAGCTGGAGCTTCATTTAGGGCACTTTTAGATTTTAATTAATTCTAAATGAAACATATCAGGAGGATGAGAATTGGTCAAAGAAGCAACTGTGTCATAAAGTCTGTGTGAAAGAGGAAGACTGGTAGATCATTTAGAGAAAAGATGAAGGTGCATCTAAACTTGAAGAAAAATCTAAACATTTTTTCTGATTATTCTTTTCATTAAAAATCTTATTTAGAGTGGCTGATTAAAAATAAATGTTAAACAAAGCTGCTTTGTTTGAAATCCTGTCCTTTGATCTGGGTTGAGCTCAACCAGATACATGAAATATAAGGCAGAGTCATAAACCAGAAAGTCTGAGGGGAGATTCTTCAGAAAAAGCCACAGCAAGCTAGCAATAGTCCTAAGGGTGAAATAGATTTTAAAATGTCCCCTCTCTAAATTCAACTCCTTTCAGAGCTTTGTTCAGATTTGCACTGAATGTTATCTACACTTCACATACCTAAAGTTGTCTCAAAATGCTTACTCAGGCCTCAGGTACCTTTTTGAGGTCCTTGCTTTGAAAATGAGAGGAATTTGGCTGTCTTTAATCTATTTTGATATATTTAGAGTTTCTGTTCTAACATGAAAACCTGACCCAAGGATAACCCTTTTAGGAAGGACAACCTTGACTACACCCTGCTCAGCATGCATCAACAGCAGCTGACCTGCAAAATAGGAAGGCCTGAGCACTAGAGTCCAAACCCACCATTTTCATTCTTGAATTATGTTATTTCCTCTCCAAATGAACACTTTTAAACTTGCAATTACTCAATATAATCTCTAAATCAAGTGCATTTACTTGCAGATGTGATACTAATCCTATTTATATCTTTTGGAGCATTTCTTTTTACTGGATAAAAAATGTGATTGAAGTGTTTCAAGACAATAAAAAACATGCTATTAATAATTAATTGTGCTAAAAAAATACTCTACATTGTTATCATATGAGCATATCACTTAATATGAGAATATCAAAGACACAGGCAATCCTCCAAGTTATCTACTGAGTCCTGTCCAAATGAGAAAAAGATGAGACCATTGTGACATGAATTTTTCATTGTCTCCATTTTTATTCTCTACACTCTTTTCATCTCTAACTACTTGTTCAACTATGTTCATTCAATTACTGAAATCCAGCTGGTTGAAATGTATCCAGTTGGGCTTTATCATCTTTTGAACTTCTTTTTCAGTGAGGTCTTTAATGACTTTAACTGTTGTTCTTGCAAATCCTCTCACTCACACTAGATAATGCAAGGTTATCTTTGCAAAAGCTATCTACAAACTTGACTCAAGTTCACTTGTATGCAAACTTCCAGGAGGGTAAAATTACCCTTCTAGCACAGTGAGAACACTTAGCATTCATTTGCTACCTTCTAATATTATCTCATATTAAATGCTTTTAAAACCCTCTTAAACAGAACCAGATGTTTACAGAAATTCTAATGTCTGTCCAAATCAAATTATCTTCCTGCCTTCCCACAAACTCCCTTTATTCATTAAATAATGCATTGAAATGGAAATATAGAGCATGCAGTGATTGACAGAATTAAACAAGGGGCAGATGAAGAGAAAACTGAATTACTTGCACATTTATGGCCTTTTTGTTGTTGTTGTTGTTGTTTTTTGCTATCCAGTCTCTCTTAATGACATTCTACAGTAAGTATTTGATCCTGAAAATTCATGTTTACTAATCACAATTTCTTTAAGGGTCATTTAAACACGGGTTCCTTACTTTTGTTTATATTCTGTAGTGACCTCTGTTTTTTCTTGTGAGGATAATAGGAAAAGGCCCAAAAAAGGAGGAAAATCACTCTTTCACATTGCCATGATGCCCATTTCTGTGGAACCCACTAGTTCCACTAGGACAAGCCTCCTGGTTCCAGTGAACTAGTGCTGTTGTGGAGACATGTGCTGTGGCAGATGATCCTGGAGGAAAAATGAGCTCAGGTCCCTACATCATCTAAAATGCACACAGCATTAAAGCACATAGTGGTTTTCTTTCTTCAAATTGTAGAACACATTGTCCTCATCATCAATGAAATTACTAAAACCATGGTAAATTGCAGAGATCCAGCTCATGATTCACAAGCCCAAGTATTACTTCAGTGAGCAATTGAAACAAAGGGAAATTGGCATTGTCTCTTTAGACGTGTAATCAAACAAAGTTCCTCATGCCATTAAAGGTCATTGGAATTGGCTACAACATCACATTCTACAAGATGAACCAATTTGAATTAAAAAAAAAAAAGGAAAAGAAGAGAACTCATTTTCTTGGAATGCACTTCAATTTTCTCCTCTGTTCTGAGCAAAATCTCCACTGGATTCAATCTAACTGCACAAAAAGGTTAACCCTCGCCTGTCTGTTGAAAGAATGTGATTTGCTTATGTAAATGCCAATGACCTCTATATTTCTAACATCCAATTGGAAATATTCCATAGAAATACCTTTATTATGGAGCTGATTCAGCTCAATAAATTCTGCCAGTGTTTGCCTAAAGACGTGGCTGCCCAGAACATACTGGGAAAGTGTGTAAGAGGAAAGTGAACAAACCATATCGGCCAAAGCATTATGTGATTTCCAAGCCTGACAACAATGCAGAGTGTTTGTAATCTGTTCCCTGTGATTTATCACCTATACAGATATGTATATAGATATATATGTAGGTGCTCAAATAATATAGACATCCTCTGTTCAGCTGGTTTAATCATGATATTTTAACATGAATGCAGACTATAACCCAGAGGTCTTTATAGGCCTCTGGCACCCACATTTACTTCATTATGAAAGCTGATAGGAAATCACTCTGAATTACAAAAAACCCCAATGCTTTCTTAATATTCATCTGTGTGCACTGCTACAATGTAACACATGAGCTAAGCATTCACCTGCACAGTTACTTTCATTACAAAGGCAGCAGCAACATGGGCCAGCAGCAATTCTCTAAGATGTGTTAGTTGCTCACAGGCTGACAGAAGCAACCAGGAAAATCAGGGAAAGATCAAAATCTATGTTTCTCTCCTTCTCAGTTCCTTTGAGTAGACCCATGGCTCATGCTGGCCACTATTTTTCTTCATAGTTCTCATGACCATCAGTGTGGGGACTCAGTTCAGACCAGAGGTTTATGCAGCTTGAAGGCTGATAGCAGAAGACTGACAAAAGTAGGAATACTGGCATAAGTTTGGGGTTTTGCTTGTTTTTTGGGTTTTATTTTTCCAAAATCTGTTCTCTTTATGCTGGTTCTCATTTCAGCTTCCACTAATGAGGAACCATATCAGTTCCCCAGTGGTGGGGTCACTGAACTTTGCTAGTAGGAGGGCTCCCATTATACACTTGGCAATAATGATATTTATTTAGTACAAGTACAAACATAGAGAAATTCTGCTGGGCCAGTGCTCTCAGAACCTCAGATTCCTGGTTTAAGACATATTTTATGCCACTGACTCTTTCCTGCCCTGCTCCCACCAAATACAGTGGAGATTCTGTCTTTAATCTCACTTCATGCAAGATCAGTCTCTTCATTTAACTGTGAGTGCTTTTCAACAAACTCTCTGCCTGCAGCCCCATTGTCTTCAGTGGGATCACACAGAGCATACCTGCAATACAGGATGTGTTGCCAATAATCAGTGCTGGCCAACACACAGCAATTGCCCTCATTAAGGCTGCAGCTCGCAAAAGGAAAGTAGCATCCTAAACTTCAAGAAGGTGAGGTATCACAGCAGTGAGAGCAGAATGAGAGCAGAAAGAAGAAATCTCTTTGAATAGAGCCCTGCTGCAGCAATTACCCATCTGACAGGAATGTTACTTCATTAAGCAGGAAATACATCAAGGCTATTATACTCTGAGTTCTATATCATAATTGAAATAGCTGCAGAGGTATTTCTTTTGCTATCTGATAGATCTGCTTTTATATCTGCTGACAGGAATTCAGCTGGAATTAATAGCTGTAAATGTAGAATGTACAAAAGAAGTGTAGCTCCACACAGTGCACTAATTTCTTCATTACTCTTCAAGCACCTTAAGGATAAATGACATTGAATGCTCAGATTGTGAAACGTGTTAAACACCCCTGTAAATCTCCCAGGCATCACTGATTTCACTAATAACAAGTTATGCTAATTGCCCTGTGCATAATGAGGGCCAGATGTCTCGGTACTGAAGGTTACAAACATTCAATGGTACTAAGGCACCTCACTCATTTTGGTCACATTGCTTCTCGAAATATGATTTTAGTCCATGAAATTCATCTCTCCAGGATTCTAAAACCAAATGCTGTCCAAAAGGCTGGATTTAATTTTGCTTTTATTAAAGCCATGTCAAAGTTAGAACTAGCATTTATGTGTAGTTGTACCTACTCAGCAAAGATAGTGAAATATTATTATGTATAGCCAAAAAAATCACAATGAATCACATAACTTCTGCAGACAGATTATATTATTTATTTCTTCTCTTAATGTTAATAGCACACATGATAAATCTGTCCTTTCTTCATTTTTCCCCTTCCCTCCCACTCTCTTTTTCCACCTACAAACCATTGTTTTTGTAGATCCTACATTCTTCTCTGTTGTCCTACATTTCTATAGCATACAATTTTTAATTACCTATTTTCTGTTCTAATCCATCAAAAGTTTAATTAGTATCTCAAGCTGGTCAAAACACTGGGAAAAAGAATAAAGAAAAATTTCCCATGTTTAAAAAACATTGACCAGACCTCTTGAGTGCATGTGCCTGTAAATAAGCAACTAAAATACATTCCATGAAATATATTATCTGAACTATCACACTGCTGACTCTGAAATACTTGGAAGTACAAATGTTTTCTAGGAATATAGCTGTGAGAATCTAAAAACACAAACACCAAAGATTTCCATTTCTGTACAGCTTCTCTTCCTAACACAAAAGACTACTACTTAACATGGTCCTTCATCAGAAAAGTCTCATGTTCTTTAAAAAGGACTAGTTGTGCTCAGTTTGTGGAAGCTGTTACTCTCATAAGATCTGTAACTAGAGTAAGATAATTATCTGGGGAAAAACTGAGTAGTTTTTGTTAACTAGAAGTCATCTATGATTTTGGCATAAAGAAGAGTCTGGACAGTCATAGCACAGTCACTGAAGGGTCTCCATGAAGAACAGCTCTTCTTGGAGCAAAATTGAGAACAATATTTATGTTCAGATTTGGGAGTCTTGTGTTTTATTTATGAATTTGCATACATCACATTATGGATTCTCAGGTCATTTCTAACAGATGGTAAATGTTAAGAAAGGAAAATGTGCTTGTAAGCACAACACTGCAAGCCATAGCAGGGCTTGAATGAATTGGGTTCTTGCATGTACAGTCCTCTGAATTTTAATACCCTTACACAATATTTCAACTCCAACAAAACCATTCATACATACCAGTGATTTTAAGGACAGTCTTTCACTGTCATGCAGAGAAAATTCTCATTTCTTAAGCATCTGTTCAGCTTTATCCTTGCAAAATCTGATTACGTGTATATATTAGACAAATTCCAATTAGTGATATAAAAGGATAAGTGAAACCTTTTTAAAACACATTTTTCCCCCTTCACTGAGAAAAGGCAAGGTCTTCAGCGCAAGTTGTAGTGAAAGCAATAACTGATTTACTGTTCAACTTTTTCCTGCCTACTAAAATGGCACTTTTTCCTTTAATTTCCCTGCTTTACTCCACTTCAGGAGCTGCAAGTTACATGAAACCTACATTTAGAAATAATCATTGTCTGTCAGTTCACTATGATTTCTAAAGAATACCTTCTTCTATTCTTCTAAAAAGATTCATACTCTTAATGAGCAGCACATCTGGGACAATTTGCCTAATACAGTGATGTAATCCCTAATGGCAACAACTCTCACCCCAAAAAGTTTGATAAAGATCTGTGTAATATCCTCACTAAGTTAGACTCTGCTCTCATTTGAAATTGTACAGAGCTGAGGATGCTGCTATGAAATGGTATTTTGACATAGGCAACTAAAATGGGATTTTTTTCTGAGAAAGATTTATAAATACTGTGAAAATTATTCAAAATACAAATGTTTCCCAGATGAGTCAAGCATGCAGAACAGCTGTAACTTAGCCTAGTGGGCAGTAGAGAAGACTTGGCTAAGTCCTATGATACTCCACGGGTTTTGGGCATTTTTTCTCTGTTACTGAAATTTAGTTTTTTTTCTTCTCCTTTCATTCCTTTTTCACCTCCACCTTGGAACAGCTGCATAAAACAAATTAGTCCTTGAAAGACAGGAACACTGAAAATATGAAGTAAAATAATTTCCCCTGGGATTGTAAAGTATTTGTGTTAAATCAAATGAAAAATCAAGTTAAACATCCATATGAATATCCTAGGAGAAATATTTAGCCACTTTGATACTTTCTAACTATTTCCCCCACACCAAGGAACAGAGCAGGAGATTCCATTAAAATAATGTTATGTATGAATTACCCTTCGCCCACGGAGAGTAGGGAAAATTACAGCTTTTATACTCTGTAATTTACAGGGACCTGTTTTGGGATGCACTAGGCTGACTACAACAGTGCTAAGTTTTTCCAGAATATAAAACATGCTATTTAGAGGAGGAGACCTGTACTGAACTCACAGGCACAATTCCAACCATTTCAAGGGTTCTGTTCCCGGCAATGTGCAGAAAATGCTGAGGTGCCTTTTCAGAGTGCAAGCCCAGCTTCACAGGACTGAAGTCATTCCCATGCTCTAAGATCTTTCCAAGCATTTGATAATACTTGGATGCAAGCATGTCTGTCTAATGGTTTTTATCCAACAGAAATCCAGTCAAAGCCAGTTCACATTGATCATACCTGGCCCAAAAGATTGGCCATGCGCAAATCACGGAGTTGATAAGGAAATAAAACCTTCACATCTGGTTCTCCATCAGAAGGTTCGGTTCTCATCTCCAGACACAATAGCAACCATGTATTATCTCATATTTCAGTTTTCTGTTGTGCTTAAGCATTCCAAGCACAGTTTCAGTTGTGCTTAAGTATTCCAAGGTATGGTCTCACATACTCTTTATCAAGCCATGTTTCACAGCTTGTTCAGCAAGTGAGACAGCACTGAACACTTGGCTCCACAAAGCCAGCTGCAGTAAGACTGGGAACAAACTACTTTGAGTGCACCATCAAAGGAAATCTTCCTATTTCAGTAAATTTTCTGACTACTGTAATAACCAAAGTTATTACAAAAGACAGGACTATGATGACACTGTGGTATCCCAAATAAAGAGACACCAGGTGAAGTGGTATTGGATCTGTTCCACAGAGATACTCATAAATTCATTGGATCACATTTTTCCTCAGAGTTAGAGCACTTTTCAAGTACTGAACTTCCCAGAGCTAGATTACAGTTTACAAACAGGAGACCTAAGGTTTTACTAACTTTTATCAATATTCTAATAAAATAATTTACATACTAAGAATACAGTTGCATATGAGATGCCATTTTATGAAGGTATTTTTAAATATTTATATTCTTACACTTTCTTTCTTGGGAAAGTCCAACAATTGCTGTATAAGGTAAATATTTTTTATTATTTACACAAGATCCCTCTTCATGAAGAGACATTTTGGGCATGAATCTGAGCCCTCTCAAAGACTGGCAGCATATTGAATTCAAACTTTATTCTATCCAAGTGAGACATTATATGGAAGCCTTTGGAAACTGTGCACATGAGACTGTTATTTTATATATAATTTCTGACCATCTTTGCAATCCTACCTATCTCAGGGAGGTCAGGGAACCTTTAGTTTAGTCAAGCCTGCTGAAGAAGCTGGGGAAAGCTTCAAATTGTCCTTGAACCAAATCATTGTGCCTAGTGCATTCAAATGTGTTTTTAATATCACAGTGTTTGCACAGACACAAGCAGAGCTCTGTTCATCACTATAGCTCTCAGGCAACACAAAGAATAAACAGCAATTGTCATGTTTGGTAATTTTTAATGATGCCTCTCACATCTTAGTGATTTTGTTTACAACTTTATCTGAAAGGACTGCAAAGTGCTGCCTCAGTTTCCCTGTTTCAAATGACAATGGTCTCACGAACTGCATGCTCTGAAGGCTGCTTCTGCAAAGAGCTACTGAGAGACATTTATCATGAAATGAAATTCATTTTTTGTTATACCACGTTTTTTCCAAATGGCTACTGTCTGCTTGCATACACAAAAGGAGTTGTTTTGTCAATGATTCGGGATTGTGTAGTACAGAGTACCTGGAGAGAGACAGGCTAGACAGGAGAGGCAACTTCTCAACCCCAGAAACTCTTGTCCTCTTAGAAAGCTTAACATGGGGGAAATTGTGCATTTCCTCTACACAGACCTTCTGAGGAACAAAGGAAAGCTGTCTAGAAAGTTCATCTTGTCTAGAATTAATAAGGATGAGTAGAGATAATACAAATTTTTCCCTTATTTTCTCTGTATTGATTCATACCTGGTTTTGTTTGCCTTCTATCTAGGCTTTCTTTTTTATCTATAAAGAGCCTGTGGCCCACTTTTTAGTCTTCCTAGGGTAAGTGAGGTCTGTCCAGGTACTTTTCCATTAGTAAACAGAAACATTTGCTGTCTCCTAGGTGCATAGCCTTGACAGCGAGAGGGGAGGGTAGAGCAGATGTGTTCTTCTTCAATTCTATTAATAGCAATGTAGCCTGATTGTCATTCAATAGGGAAATCACCTTTCTGCAGGGCTGATGCAAAGAAGTTAGAAATAGACAAGCAAAATGTCTTTTATGACTCCAGCTGTGCTCAGTGTTAAATCAATTGTGGGTGGTTCTTGTTCAAGGTTAGAAACAATATAATGGATAGTTCAGGCTGTGTAAATCCCATTTTCAGAACTGCCCTCTGAACACAGCATTTCTTCTTTCAGTCATGGTCCTCCAAACATAGTTTACTTAGTGATGCCCAGGAATTATCTTCCTTTGGACATATGCCTTCTCTGCTCCTGGATACCCAACAGGGCTGTGCTTATTGTGTCCTTGAGTCCCCCACAAGGTCAAGCTTTAGAACTGCCCATGCCAGCATATGGGCACTTTAGGGGCAAAGCTGGGTGTTGAGACCCCTACTACCAAATTGATAGGAGCACCCTGCCAAACTCCTGTGAGCTCAAAGGGGGCTGCAAACACCTTTGAAGAAACAAAACTGAGTAATGCATTTTTTCATCAAAATACACAGGCACTCACACAAATGTTTCAAATCTCCAAAGATCAAGCAAAAGCAGTCATAGATGTTTGCTCTGTCAGCTTGTACAGCCTCCTGTATCCACAGGAGCTGGCAATCCATGAGGATTGCAGACCCTGCAATTATGGCAAAGAGATATCATGAAATATCTAACTTTTGGGAAATTCAAAAATATCCATGTATCAGTAGACACCTTTTCAGGTGCAGTTTTTTCCTCCTTGCATACAGGAGAAACAGCCAAGCAGGTTTCTCATCACTTTTCGCAAGCATTTTTGTAGCACTGAGCCACCGTGCCTCCTTTTAGGCTTCTTCTTGCCTTGTACTTTTCTGTGCATGCAGTCCTGCGTCAAGGAACCCTGTCTGGGCCTGCTTTCTCAGCAGAGGCAGCAGCCTAAAGTGCCCTGACTTGCATGACACCTAGCCAGGATTAATGACTCTGTCACTGCTGCCCACGGCTCAGCGCAGCCCCCCCAGTGCCTCTGTTTTCTCACACCTCCCTCGGGTCATTCCCTATCCCCAAGGCTGACAGCCGAGCCCCAGGTGTTGGACTCTCTCTGTGAGACATTTCCCCTCCAGCAATGGCATAGGGTGAACTAGATAATTATACAGTTTACTTTACCAGCCAAGGATTATTTTGTTTTTAATCTTTTGTTGCGTTCAGGCTACTTTATGTGAGGTGTTTGCTGGATTTGCAACCCTAAACTTGTCAAAGACACTCTGAATATGCTCCAGAGCCATTTCTTACATGTCACAGAGACTTATTTTCCACGCAATTTTACCAGCTGACTTGGTGTTATTGAAATGAAAAGCACATAAATGCCTCCTAAGAAATACTCATGATTTGTTTACTTCTCTTTAAAATCTTAATCCAAAATGTTAACACTGACATTATGCAAAATGCCACATTTACATTTAATAACAGCGTCCTGAATAAATATTTATCAAAACTGGATTTTTTAAATTAAACCTGTTGTGAATAAAAAAGCAGATAAATAACGCATACAACAAAAAACTTTCCTTAGTCAATCCACCCTTTGGCAGCATAGATAGTAAGTGATTGTGCAATAAAATAGGTAACATCTGAGCATGAACCTTCCTACTTTTGTGATGATTTGTTGACTGAGTATATGCACACACCGAGTTAATCAGATCAGTTGATTCCCCCATCTGTTCATTTCTCCCCAGAAAGAGAGACAACATTTTATTAATCATGAGCAAACTATAACATAAAAGCAGAAATTCAGATTCAGAGAGACCTAGCCTAGCAACAGAGGAATATTCTAATTTCAGAGGACCTAGCAAAAGGACTCCAGCATTCTGACCCTAACCCTAACCCTGATCAAAATGTAATACTCCAGATGGGTGATATTTCTGATTTGTCAGCCTTAATAAACCAAAACCTAAACTCTTATCTGTAACAACTCTAGTATAAACAATTCTTCTGTCTCACTGGCCAAATGAATTAAAGCATTTAATGCTGTTTTTACACAGATGTAGTTTGGTCTACAAACTGGAGGCCCATTTTTATTTTTCTTCACTTGCTGATGAAAAGGTTATGCTCTCACATCATCTGACTCATCACAGACCTGGCTCTATGTAATGGGATGCTCCTGCCCACAAAGCTTGCTGTGGAGTTCCTCATTCTAACAGGATAAGACCACCTGTCCTGGGGATTCAGTGTGAACCAGTCCAGAAGACAAGTTTCCCTCTTGAGGCACAAGATGTACTGCTACTTCATCACTGATCTGATTTCCAGACTTGTGTCTCATGGATTAGAGCCATGCTCTCAAACTCTGGCCTCCCAAGCCCTCTGTGGCCCTGGCCTGGCATTCAGTGCCCAAGCGCAATGCCCAGCACCAGCCCTGTCCTGCCTGAACAATTAAATTGATAGGAGAAGAGCAGGAGCAGAGAGCAAAGGAGAAAGAGGTCCCCAATATCCCCCCAAGGGACAGCAGACAGGTCACACTGATGGTGGCTGCCATTGGCCTGTAGAGCTGTCAGAAGGACTGAGCTGCAGCAGTAGCAACTGTGGGGAGCTTGAAGCTGCAAGATATTCTGAGCATGGCAGGGACTCCCCAGCTCTGGGAACAATGACACAAAACACAGAATATTCCCTCTGGAATCAGAGTTACAAATGAGCAGTGCTCTTGTACTGAACACAGCACAGCACAAAGCCAACCTTTCTGAGCCAGCTTTTCCTGCTTAATTTATTACAGATTGCATAAAAGCATAGAAATGATAGATGGTGCTTCACTTTGGGTAAAATTATGCAGGTCCATGGCAATTACAGTGAAATGATAAATATTTCCAGCAGAACTAGATGTTACACTTTATAGACACAGACACACAAATTCCCCCATGCAGGAACAGACAAAAATTCCCACTGACTGGTTTAAAGTTCATGAAATGGTCATACTGTTTCACTGACAGCTGTAATAAGAATACAATGTATTTTCTATTACTTTATCGCATACTGAAAAATTGTGTGGCTCATAAGGAAATAATTTGTGCTATAAAATTCCTAGTAAGGAAAATTGGTAAAATGTTATCATTAAGCACTTTAAAAAACAAATATCCAGTCCCAAGACTTCAGGACATTCTATTTCCTGACAATTGTTTGTTTGAATTAATTTACCAAATCCCCACAAGAAAGTTAATATATTTTGTAAAAGATTTTCACTAGCTTTTTTCCCACTTTCTAAAACTGGCTTTAGTACTTGTAAATTATAGAAAATAGTAGTCAGGGAATAGACCTTGTTCTGCCTCCTGTGTCACTGTACTCTGAACTATGATTGTACAAGCTCTACAATGGTTCACATCAGGTGTACATCATCCTCCATGTCCTGGAGTTGTTTGAAATTCTTTTCCTACGGGCTGTATCCCTGTGGAAGCATAATTTCGGCCTTTTAGCAATTTTGGCATCTTTTTATACTTTCAAGATAATGTAAATTTGTTTTCATATCATTCCTTTCCTCTTTTTTTTTTTTTTTTTCGGCTTTCTTTGTTTTTTCCAGTGAAGATACAGGAAATTGTAAGGCAAAGGAGAAAAGCCAAGTGTAGAACAGAGAAGTAAGCAAGAAAATTAAAATTTCTTGGCTTTGCAGGGTTTTTTCGCTTTATTTTGCATGAAAATGAGATGCTAACAGCCTTAGACAGAATTTCAATTCTTGCCACTGCCTTTAGACTGACTGCAGTTCATGGAGCATTACACAAACTTCTCATTTTCTCTGAATTCTTTGGACTGGCACTATGTTATGAGGGTTTTGGCCTAATATGGTGATAATTTGGTCCTGAGGGAGACCTCCTAGATTCTAAAGAAAATCAAATAACAAATTATAACTCTGGAGAATGCGCCTCAGCATGAGCCATTTGGCTACTTTTTGTTTGAGTTTGGTTTGGTTTTATTGATGCACCTAAGGAATTGGGGTGGGGTATTAAGAAATTTTTTAAAAAACACAAAACCTATTTTCACACTGAAAGCACAATCCTCTAAAATTACAGTCTTTAAGGATGTACTTTCAGTGGGGGAGACACAAACCTAAAGAAACTCTCCCAAAGCTTCATCCTCACATATTTAAATTGTGGTACAGCTGAAATCAACTGCAAAATTTCCATTTACTTCAATGGGACTAAAAGTTCCCTCTGAGAATCTAATCAGTTTTCTTTATACTGTCATTTTTTCCTGCTCCTATTATGAACACTGATGCAATTTCTCTGCACAGACTTCTCCATAGCTTTTCAGCTCCAAGAGCATTCCTGATTCAATTTAGCTCATAAACAACTGCATTTGTTGTTCTTACAATATATTTCTCATAATGGTACCATTTTCACAAATGGACCCCAGCTCAGTAAAATTTATTCTGCCTAACATTAGTAAAAGCAGACAGATTTTCCTCAGGATACAGTTCCTAAGAGTTTTTGTTTCCATAGCTAGTGTTTTTCTGCATATCATTACAAAGACTGAAGGAGCATCTTCAATCCAGCTCATAAAATGGATTCAGAGTCTGAACCCCCTCCTTTTTCTACAAATACTAATCCTCTATCAGAAGTGTGGAGCTTCTCCACTCCCACTTGATGTTGAAATTAATGCATTAATTCTGCCAAGGATAAAAAAGTATTGACAATAAATAATAGTAGAATTATGTGGTAAATCTTAGATGGTCTGTTTATTATATTCTAAAATGGGTTTAGTAGATAGTATTTAGTCATCCTGTAGCAGAATGCTACATATAATATCATCTTAAAGAACAGATCATGCCTTTTCTGGTAACTTGTTTTGCAATATCTAGAATGATAGCACACCATGGACTTATTTGCTCATCAAGTCACTGGAGGGAGCTAAGTAAACACATCAATTATAGTTAAACTGAATTAGCAGCAAAAGCACACAATAACAGATTCTAAACTATTTGTTCCAAGCTACAGCTTAGAAAGACTATAAAACCCTGAAAGGCTTGACGAACAGAAAACAATATCTAGCTAGTTTAAAAAGAAAGAAGAATACAGATGTTGCTGCTCACTGGTGGGACATTCCTTAGGTGAATCAACAACTGAAACAAATTTACAAGGTAGATGTTCAATTGAAGAAAATCTACTCATATTCATTCAATGAGATTCTGAAATCAGCTGGTTAATCTGACATGTATATGTAACTGTTGTCTGCAACATAACTCCTGAAATTACTGCCTGTTCATTTGACTTACGTATGAACTCTGTATTTATAATACTTGATATTTAAATGAAACTAACAAATAACAGGAAGATCCATTAGCAGCCTAAGTATTGCTTCAATAGCACACGAGAGGTTACTCCCAAGGGATCACATCACCATGGAAGAGAGGAAGCTAATGATGCTCCCTGTAGGAAGGGGGTTCATACTGACAAAAAGCCAGATTATCAATCTGGTTAAGGCAATACAGTAAAGTGACGCAATGCTGGACTACAAGGCGAGAAGTAGAGACAAAACAAAAAAATCTGAACTAGAAAAGACATTCTTGGGAGAAAATTATTTAACAGTTATAAATAACATATCTGGGTATTAACACACTTTATATCCTGGTTACATAGTGCATCTTGCTTGATTATATACTGTGAGAAATTAATATTGTCATGCATGTTTTTATTGGATGTGAGAGAGAGCATTTATTACAAATGTCCACATCTTTTCCCCCATGAACAACACATAAATTAGTTTTTCCAGAAAAAGTCTGCCAGTTTTGGCTCAATGCCTCAGTGTCATGGTATGAGAGACACAGGCAATCAGAAGAGCTGCTGGCAGAAGCGAGTGCTGTATTATTCTCATTTACACTACTGACAAATCTGGCCCACTGCTACACTGGCTAAAACTGTTACTGTAGGAAACACAGCAGGTAAAACTTCCCAGTGGCAGAGGCCATGTGCTGCATGAATTCAAAGCATCCCCAGCTGTATGAACCTAAACCAGCCATCAGATGGAAAATGTCCTGTCACTGCTGATTTGACCTAAGAGAAAGCCTCTCCTAATCATTACTAATTTCCTGAGTCAGCCTGTTCCATTAATGCCTGGCACTAATCACACAGTTTTACAACTCAGTGCAATATTTGTGAACCAAAGGAAAACCCTCTGAGATTGAAGGATTATTAAAGACTATTATCCCAATACTAAAAAAATCACCAGAAAAAAACCCCCACAACCCTTTAAAGACAATGGTGAGAAATGGCAGGACTTTGATTTATGACATTATCATAAGATAAGAAGCATCTAATCCAAGGGAGGCAAACAATTACTTAGGGCTGGCTACATGTGTGGCAACATGTCCGTTACCTTTCTGCTAAATATCAAAGCTCCTGCAGTCCTTCCTCACTATCCCTGTAAGTTGGAAATCAGCTTTGCCATTTATAACACATGGCATTTCACTGAGGCACCCAATTGGGAGATATTTTTAGACTACAGAGGAGAGATTTGTTGGCTAATAACCTTGCAGCATTCCTGCATTATGTTGGTGGAAGAGTCACTGACAAAGTAACAGTTCAAACACTGCTTTTCTGTCATACTCTTGTCCTTTGTTAAATCCATCACCTTCAACCAAGAGCTTCTAATAGCTGAAAATTCAGAAGTTTGTAAAAATAAAATGCCTATGTGCAATGTCTTGGATAAGATTCTGTCAAAGATCACAAGGTTAGGATCTGATGAGGCAAACATTTCTCCTATGGGAACAAATAATACCTAATTAGACCTACAGATTTGACCCATTATGTGTGTATATATTTAAAATCATTCTATTGCCTCCTGGTGCCCATTTTATCTCGCTTTGTCAATTTTTTGGTAGAATTAGGTTACCTACTATAATCAATGGACATTTTATGGATGTGATTTAGTACCATATACAAGCACCATCTCCCATTACAGCTGTATAAAAACTATTCACATTACTGATCTCTTGTGGACAGGTTGCAGGAGAAGACCAACAGCTTCTGGAACATAAATTTACTTCATTCTGTTCATTAATGTCTCCATGCTGCCGACCTAGAGAGCAGAAGAGATAATTATTAGGTGTTTTCAGCACCATTTCCCATTGAAATTAGTTTGCCATACCAGAAGCAGAAAACAAGAACTGCAAACCAGGTACAGCCCCCATATCTTCCCACTGAAGCAGAGTGAGTGCTATGAATTCAGCACATTTCAAATACTGGTTATATTGTTCATGCAATTTAGCTTTTGCATTGTGTAGATATCTCATGCCTCTTTCATTAGCTGAAGCAATTAAAGTACAGTCAGACATAAGATTTATATTTTCATATTCTCTCTTTGTGCGATTCATTTTGAGATAATTAAAATAATTTTTCAGTGAAGCTGTCACAGCATAATGAAAAATGTTATGGGAATATAAACAAGACTTGTAAACATTTTATGAGGGTTTTTTTTTAAGTGGGAGGGATCCACAAGAGCTTTAAAAAATTGAAAAGGATTCCCAAGGTGAAGAAAGAACTATAATGGGATTTTTAAAACTCAGCTAACAATTACATGCAAATAATTACTTTCTCAGAAAAGAAATATATGAGAAAAACATCAGCTGATTAAAATAGTTCAGGATATTTCTCTCCTATTTTCTCTGTATGATTATTACTGTACCTGTCCAGATAACAGAACAGACAACGTAAAACAGCACACATAATTTCCTGCATTAGCTGCTTTAATCTGCTGTGATTGAGAATGTATTTCTGGACACTGTCCAGACAGGCTTCTGGCAACCACAACAGTGACAAGACCTGATGTACCTTGTTAATTCTCTTAAGGCTAAATCCCACAGTCCTTGCCCAGGCTAAATTCTCATTGAGAGTTTTATTTAGGTTAAATTGTGACCTATTAACCTTAACATCTTGAATTCATAGTTCTTTCATCCATACTTTTTTTTCTTTAAATAAAGTATCAGGTTCACCTAATATGCTGATACAGAAAGATAGTCCTTGGTACATTTAGAGTCATGTGTCTTGTGCCACTGGGGAACAGTGCTGGAAAAAATGTTTCTGCGAGTTACGGGGTAGTTAAACTGATGTAAAATATGGAAATAGAAGACATGTATTAGATCATTCTCTTCACCGTTTTTCAAGCAGATATGTACAGGAAAAACACAGAATCCACCACATACAGCACCAATTACATTACTAAATGCAGGACTAAAAGAGTTTTCTCCAGCAATTTTCTTTTTTTGAGTTTTGTCCCACTTAATTTACTGCCTATTCCTTTAGAGACTGGTTTACAGTTTAGTATTTTTCTTTCAGTCATCCTTGTTTCCTTTAGCAGCCTGGAGTTATTTTTTACCTCTGGTAGTAATCACAAGCCAATGTGAATACTGTGGAAGTACCATTCACATTTTAAAAAAATTATATATACTTAACAAAGATGCCTCCTGTTCCTTCAAATACTGGTTTCAAAACTCCTCTCCAATAAGCAAGCAGATAACTTGCCATGTCAGTTGCTTTTCTCAACACCTCTACTCCTTTTAATTATCTTTTAAATTAAAAATAGTAAAAACACCAATACAGGAAAAGCTAAGTGTTTCTGCTCTTCTGGTGCCATTGACATCAAATCCATCATTCAAAATCAATCAAAGCTTATTTTCTCTTCAGTACATTCTGATGCTTGACATTTGTGACGTTCCGCCCTGCATCTCTGTCTGCAAGTCCTTACATGACCTGAATCACTACAACCTCCATATTCCTTATCATTTATGGCTGGCATTAACACCTCTTTTGTTTGCTGGACTTTTTGCCACAGCCCTGTTTCAGTCTTCACTTTGTACTTTGCGAAGCTGTAGGCATTAAAAGCCTTCTACAGGATAATGCAGCAGATAAGACATCTAGATACCACCAGTTTGCTGCAACAGAGGCTGGATTTATTTCAAGGTTTACCATGTGCCTTCTGTATCTTTGCTTTTATAGTTTCATTTACTTATGTGCCTTCTATTGCTGCAGAGAAATAGACTTTCTGCTAGGAAATGTTTGCCATCAAAGACATGATGTAGATAAAATTCTCTTTGAGATAGATGGTCTGAAGAACAACAGTATTAGTTAGAAAACAGCAGAAATTTCTACATTTAACTGCAAACCAAACATAACCTACAGACACAACATACCCTAAACTGTCAGTTTTCATGACAGACATTCTTGGACCCTGAACCCTCCTTCCATACAGATGACACTAGAACAGCCCAGGACAGCATAAGCCAATGGCTCAGTTCCATGCAGAAAGTTCTCTAAAAACAGTTATTCTTAATTGTATGAAATTTCCATTACTTGCTCCTTCCTCTGTAACTGATACAAATTCTGCTGTTGAATATTGCATACTTGGAACTAGGTAGCAGAAGCACTTCAATAACTATTCTTAAACAGAGTTTGTTGTTGTGCAATTTTCTCTTTAAAAATAATTTTTGATCATCTACTGCTTTTCTTTATTACTACTGATACTAAAGGCACCTATGCAACTCGGAGTGTAAAGTTAAAACCTGAAGGAAAACCCCCACACTTTCTGTGTTTTGCAGTGAGCAAGCACTTAGAAGGAACCAGACAACCCAGTTCACAGCACTGCCTTATTTGAAGTCCTTATGCTGAAGCTAATGATGCATCTAGCTAGGCATGTGAGTATCAGAACTAGAGAAACAGCTTGAAGAAATAAATCAACAATTTAGGGTTTAAAGGATTTGATTCACACCCTAATGAGAAGCCACAAATGATCATGAACTCTCACTTTGTTTTATGAGCATTCATTGCTGTTCTGTTGGATAAGATATGTGCTATTTCTGGATAATAGTTCATAAAGAAAATGTCTTGTGTAGTAAATAGAGCAAAGTGTTTCATTTTCTCAGGAGTAGAAAAAAGTTCCAAGTTACAGCCATTGGGATTGCTGTGTGCACTGAGCAAAAGCCTGATCCTCCCTTTCAAACCAACAAAGATTCTGAAGGAGAAACTAAGCTGTAGGTAGTGCTCAGAAGATCAGTTAATAAAGACACATTTATCCTTGGAAAGAGTGTTTTGGCCAGCATAGTTTTCATATTTTCCATAAACATAGCAAAAAAACAACCACTAAAAGGGGATTCTACTGGTACAATCTACATGCTTACAGCTGGTACTGCCAGCAGCAAAAATGCATTTTGAAAAACAAAGGGGATGAGAAGTTCTGTTCTCTCTCAGAAAAGAATAAAAGAGAGAAACCCAGACCAGAATAGATCAAAGAAAACATGTGGAACAACTTTATCTCCCATTTTTGTCTGAGCGCCTAGCATGAGGAACTCTCATGTTTCCTGCAGGTTCTCATTCATACAGAACCTCTCCTTTCACACACACATCCTTGTTTCTCACTGTTACAGGTCTTGTTTTCAAAAGAGGAGCAAGGTTGTCCAGAGTATATCCAGCCCTGGAGTGCCCACAGGGGAAATACTCCTCTCCTTATCACAATCCCTTGGCAAGCCTGCCACACTGCTGTTTCACAGACATGCATTATGACTTAGGGTGCCATCTGCTCCCCGCCTTGGTCACCCTTTAATCACTCACCACTGCACAGACACACACGTCCTAACAACTTCATTTCTGTCATTTCTCAGAGCCCTCACAGAGCCACATTTCTGCCTGGCATCTGCAAGGGCAACCTAACCAAGTGCAAGCCCTCCAGAGCCTCAGCTCTTCAGCAGGAGCTGCAGCACTAATAATGAACTGTGAATAACACTAATAAGGAACTGGGAACTAATAATGTAAGAGCTAGCAAGGACATTGATTAACGGACATTGATTAACAGACCTTGCATCAGGACACATCAGTATAATTGGAACTACAAGAGCAACACAGATATTAAATACAATTCAGAAAACAAAGTTCTTTGCCAAGAAAATTCACATTTGTAGTAATATTTTTCCATAAAAGGAAAGCAAAACTGTCCTTTGAGACCTTCTTACTGAAAAGAAAGAAAGAGACTTTGTTACTGGATTTTTTTTTTAAATAGTCTCCTTATTTCTCCTAAAAGTGCCATGTTTTATTTTAGGACGAAAAAACCACACATACCACAAAAGATGCTAAAAATTTCTATTCCAATCAGCTTTTCCATAAATATCTGCTGTCCTAAACAATGCTTCAGACATGTTATCTAACCTGGGAAAGCTAAGGACACGTTTGAATTTCCAAGCAAATACAAAATGTAACTTAAAATAATTCAGCACCAGTTTCTACATTCCTTTTTTTGTCCATAGCTTAGACATGTGGATATTCTTCATATTTCTTTTTCTCCTGAGTCTAATCTGACATTCTCTTCCAAACACACACCATTTAAATCCCAAAGAAGGCCAGAAGCAAAATTTCTGGCTGGTAGAACTCCGCTGAAGTCAAGAGGAATTTATCCCATGCGCATAAAGATCTGGGGGCACAGCTGTAGCTTAAAAAGAAAGCAGAAAATTTAAAGCACTCTAGACACAAAAATGAATTGTAGAAGTTTGCTTAAATGGATAAATTAATGAGCTTCAATATATAATCCTGATTTACTGCTCTGAAGCTGTCACCTGCCATATAGAACATCCTTACAGCCTTGCTCGTCTTATAGTTACAAAGGAGCTAACCCTAGTAGTGGGATTTCAGCAAATGAAAAATCTACAAAGCCCAACCATATTTATTTGAAAAGTTAAAAACATGTATTTAAAGATGAAAGCATAAACCTCCTGCACAAAAGATTTACATGAACCTCACTAGTAAGACATTTTCTTCATTTAAAATTAGCTGCTGCATGAGTAGCATAACTAATGAAATGGTTTTCTTATAGATTTGTCCCCTACTGTCATGACCCAGTTCCTGCAGCAATATTTCCAGCTGCATCCTGCAAGAGACAGCTAGAAAGCAGAGTTATAGCTAATGTGACAGTGCAGAAATGCTAATTGGATGGTCAGGTACATTTTGACTGATTAGCTATAGCCAAATGTTATACATAATGTGAGTTCTGTCAGGGTGATCTTTCTTTGGAAAGCTCTTTTCTAGTCACAGCCAAGCCTCCCAGATTTTTTATTCACTTAGACATCTTTGTGTCCTACCTATGCCTCTTTCAGTTTTCACAGAAACTAACCCCTGGGCCCAATATAGGTGGAGGCAGAACTGGCAGAGAGACAATCACTGCACATTGGCACAATGGTTTTCCTCGGGCACGTGACAAACAAATAAAGAAGGTAACATGTGGAAATACCTCAGAATCCCTGTCACTATAACAAAATGCTTCATTTAAACACTGCAGGATTTCTGTCCTTAATCATACTCACCCATAATGAGAGGCAGCAAATGTGTAACTCCAAAGGAGTTGCTTGTGCTGCTGGCGCCACTGCATGTCCCCTGCCTGAGGACAAGCTGAGGTAACAGAATAGCCTGCTCATGTCAGAAGTCATCCAGTTTTAAGGTTTGAAGTCCTTCATGGAGTTAGAAATGGGAATTGCAGTGGCCTCATTGGTGAGGAATACACTGATTTTTTAAATGTTATTTTTAAGGAAAAGCCTTAAGGAGATGAAGAACTGGAGAGCAAATAACAATCAGGGAAGCTGTGAAGCAACAGTCTTGTGAGTCTGTCAGAACATTTTATAACATTCAAGGCCAAACCCAGATAATCTGCATCAGCAAGGCAACCACGTGGTGAGAAATGCTGTCATGAGTCCTAAGTGCCATTTCTCTGAGCAGACAGGAGTTGGAAGTCTAGAATTCTTCTTTGCCATTAGTGAGGATTAAATAAAAGACTGTGGGTGGATGCATCCAAAACGCAGGACAATTTCCTTATCCTTCCACCCTGGAAGCATGAGAGTCTCAGGAGAAATTTTTAAAATGCAGGTTGACAAACAGTTCTCATTAAGGGGCAAACACTTTTTGTTTTCTGTCTGGAAAGCAATACACTTTGTGTAAAGCTTTAGTTGCTCCTAAGGTCTGATCTATGTGTTTTCCTAACGCATTAGATTTTGTTCCAAGTCAGATAACCACAATTTGGAAGAGGGAGGAAGAGGGATGAGGGGAGAGAGAGAGGATGGGGGGGGTGTAGGTTGTGTCTTGGATTAAAGACAGTACAGTAGCAATTGCTTCCCAATTACTTTAATTCCCTATTTCCTCTGGCTAGGCAATGTGATCACAACTCAAGGCTGCAGCTGTCAACACAAAATAATACAGTAAAATAATTTAACATATTCAAATATTGAGTGATATCTTTGAAAAAGGCAATGTAGGAGTTGTGCCACCCAGTGGAACAACTAAGAAGAAAATACTGAATACAGAAAGTTCTACAGTGCTCAAACTGCAAATACTTGCCATGGCATTATTTAGACTATGGTTGTTAGTTCAACTTCTTATTTATTGTTCTTCTGAAAACTCATCAGAAGCTACTGATACTTATTTGGCTAAGTATAGAAAACACAATTTAATGCAGGATTTTAAGGAGGTGCGACCCTTTACCTTTTCTTCTGTACCCTTCATGGCTATATAAAGATTTGATTTCTGAAAGATTTGTTTGCAATGAATTAAAATGTTCTGCCTCAGCCATGTTACTTCTCTCTTAATATTTGGTAGTAGATTAATTTCTACAGAGTATTTCTGCAAGAGTTTAATTAAGGCTGACAACAAGAAGCCAATGAGTAAAGACAATAGCACTGGTCTCAGAAAATAACTGTAGTTGCATTATGCAAAGTGCAAGCAATCCCAGTCTCCATATCCAATAATCAGACCAGCACAGGGCGCCTGTCTGATAAGGAAATGCTCATTAAGGATGTCTAGCAACATCAGCCTAAGGACGTGCATTTCAGATAAAAGTCTCTCCTTGGGACAAGAACTTCAGTGAATAAGATGTACTTAGCCTCTGCTTGTGACAAAGCCTTTTCCTATTACATTACTTAGAAAGACATTCTTTGCTCCACACATTTGAGGAAAAAAAAAACCAAAAAACCCAACACCTGAGAAAAGCATTATAAATCTCTTGCAGGCATGTCCCGGTAAAAGGAAAGAGACTCCCTTTAAGCTCCCAAGCTGTAAACTGGAGGACTGGAAGAATCTAAGTGGAGCTGCAGCATGGGACAAACACCTTCTCTCTTGCATAGGCTAGCAAAGCAGGAGGCAGTCAATGCTTTAGTAGGTGCCAAAGGTAACATTGAAAATCCTTCTGCTGTGAAGATAAAAAGCCAGAGTCCTTCTCTCCAGCAGCTCTCAGAGCCCAAACTCCTAGATATGCTAATATGCCGACACCACAATGTATTTGTCATTGTGCCTGCTTGGTATGAGGTAAAGCTTTCCACATAAACCTTAAATGCTTGTTCTAGGCCATGTCCATTTGCGCTGTAATCCTGTAAGTTATCTTTGTGAAGAACATCAGGAAGGGACAGTTTTGCTTTAACAATGCCTGGGCTTTGTCTATTTTAAAAGGCCTCCAAACACAGTGCCATGAGACCAGCCACAGAGGAACTCTAGGCCTTTTTTCTGAACCCTTGAAAAGCACATTAAACGAGATTACTCTTGGTTCATTAAACATGTTGCCATACTGCCAGGTGACCTTTCAGTTGCAAATCTCTTCAAAACTGCCTTTTCTTGCATCAGCTATTCAGCATGTTCTCAGAATGCAGACATTTGTCTTATCATTTTATAATCATCACAAATCATAGGATAAGAATGACCATGTTTAGTAAGACAAAAGGCAATGTGAATGTGTTCCTTTTGGGTATGTATCTAAATATTCACTGTCAAATATGAGTCTAACATCTAGCTTCAAAAAGTGTAAGATTTGCATTTTGAGGGCTTCCACTCAGTGCATTTAAGCTCTGCATGAATTGAAGTGTATGCATACACCAATGCAGACAGAAAAAAATACATCAAGAAAAACATCCAAATAAATGCAAATATTTTTTGAATGAAAGCATAATTCTGATTTAATGAGCACATTTGTAACAGCAGTAGCTTTCCCTCTTCCTGTGTAGAAAAGGATCCTGTCATGATGAGAAGCCCAAGTACAGAGATGAAGAGAAATCACCAACTGCTCTTCTCAGCCTTGCCATTGCCTACGCAAGACAAGTGAGATATAGCAAAAGGATCTATGGTGATAAATATATTGTCAACGACCACTGGTTTGTTCTTGAAATTTCACATGTATGTTAATTTCAAGGCTGCTGAGACCTCATGTAACTTGCAAATATCCACATAGCTGTGATCACAAAAGAAATAGCAAATTTTCACATTACGTTCATGAGGAAAAAAACCTGAAGATAGTTTTTAATTTATTCTTATTTCCCAATTATGAGTTAAAACTCATTCTTTCAGACTGGAGGCCTCCTTGGCAGTCTCATTGGAAATACTAAGGATTGCAAGAGCAAATGAACAAAGACAAGAAGAATTAGGTTTTGAACAACCCATATGTAATTTACACAGCGTTTAAGGATGAGTTAGAATTGTCTATTTGCAAGTAGATAGTTTTGCTTTTTATTTCTGAAAAAAAATCAACAGTTGGCAAAAATAATTTGATTAATTCATTCTTTAGACACAGTACCTTCATTCCAGTGTTACTCCCATAGCTTTCAAGTTAAACCACACATCTTTCATCTTTATATGCAATATCTTAAATGTTTTGCATATTTTTTGTTCAAAAAATTACTAGTCTTTCAAAGCCACATGTTATCAACATATTCAAGTGTTGTGCACTGACTCTAATGATTCTAGGCAACATTTCAGCCAACAAAAAAGGATTTTTCTGTTTAGATGGTGTTATCCAAGTGAAGTCATTGGGCTGACTCGTATTTTTGTATTATTATATTTTGAGAGAGTTATGGATCTCAATTCAAGGCACTTGTATACTGGAAAACAGAGCATAGCTTCAGACTGAGGTCACACATACGGGTACTTTGCTTAGAGGAAGAGTCAGCAAGAAGTTATTAACCAGCAGCAAGACCATGCTGCATAGGTGGACCATAGAACTTTCTCTGGGAGCATTCTCTCAAGTTGCTTCATTGGGAGTTACTTGGAGTTACAAAACCACAGTTTGCTCTAACGCTAATACTTGTGAAAAAAGGCTAATGAGGTGTCTAGTATAGAATCTTTCATCACTATTCACCTAGTTCAAAATATCTGCCTTATTGAATTATTAAGGTGGCTCTAAAGGGTTCTGACTAAGTGACTGGAACTCAGCAGTCAGTCTGGCTCTGGGTGATCTGCTAGTCTCTTCCTCCACAGTCTGCCATTCACACTCCTCTTTCAGCCCCTAAGGAGTGAAGAGATGGTTGGCTGAACTTAGCATCTTACAAGAGTGCTTAGGCACTGGAGCATGCTTATGTGAATCTGACATAGTGAGCTAGTGGAAAAATGCAGCCGGTTTAGCAATCACAACAAAATAATCTTTAAAGCCAATCATGCTGTTCCTCTAGGCTCCTGTTTCCAGAGGATCCCAACCAGAGGGTTTGCAACAAAAGCAAAGCAAATCTGCATGCCAGGAAGCAAAGCAGAACACCCTAATTCAGGTCAGTACATCCACCACCTCATGGCAGAGCTGGAGCTCTCACTGCTTTAAGGTGTGCACCTTTTATCTACCTAACAGCTACTCTGATTAGACATTCTACCATGTGCTGTGATCTTCATTTGCTTAATAGCATCCAGATGTATTTTCACTTTTTCCTTGAAGCATTTGCAAGAAGGAAGGGGTAATATAACCAACTTTGAAGGCAAAATTTGGAGTGAAACATTAGGGAAAAAAAATGTTTTTCAGATCTTCTGGGTAAGACAGACTATCTTACCTTAAACAGTCACTCTTGTTAAAACCTGTGTAGCACCCCATTACCAAACCGTGGCAGGGATAATTAGGGAAGAGCTACTCCAAACACACGAATTCAGCTGAAATAATGCCCTGAGATCATTTAACTACATTTCTATATGAAACTAAGCTCATCTCTTAGTCTCTTCAGGGCTTGGGATAGAAGTCCAACTTTAGACTTTTCATTTTTCCCTTGTTAACAGTGGCTAAGCCAGGAGGCACACAGACCTACATTCTGAAATTCACCTGACAAAACTGGCAGCTCAAGACTAAACACGATTCGGCTTGAAAGTGATGAGCTTCTACACTTCTTCACTCAGATTTGTGTAAGATAGGAAAAGATATTTACCCCAAGGCTCCTTATTCACCAAGAATAAAAAAATTAGCATAGGAGCTGCCATTTATCAGAAAATTAAGTTCTTTAGTCCAGCTGATGGTTTACACAGTAATAATGGATTGTTCTTTCTTGTTTTCACATTGTATAGGAGTTTTCTTTTTTCACATTATATAGAGGCTCACCTTTCTCTGTATTTTCAAATGCTTTGAGAACCCTCTTGAAAAGGCAGATGGCATTTATTATGAAATAATGTATAGAAATAAAGGGGCAGGGAAGAGCTGATCATTACTTAAAAGTATATTTCATTGTACTGTGGAAAGCCCTGGTTCTGCAATTGGAAGAGGACATCTCTGTTTCCTATTTAAGTCCAAGTATACTTCCTATCCATGTGTGCTCCCCTATGGTCTGAGGCCTCCAGGGTGCTGCTTTAAGCAAGAAGCCAGACTAAGTGTCCTGCAACATCCCTTCTGACCACCAGCTCTGTGACCTTGCCTCTCATTTCTATCTTATTCCTTACCCTCTTCACCCCACCCAAGCTTCTATGGCAGATATTTAATTTTTTAATTGTCCTAGAGCAATTTCCTCTGTCTGCTTGCAAGTATTATCATCTGTCTGACATGTCCAGCATGCCATAAACTTGCTATTCAGCAAGAGTAGCAGCAGTGATCTGCACTAACGTTCTGTTCATGAGAGAAGACCAGGAGGCACACACAGGAAAGAAGTTTAAGAGGCCAAAAAAAGAGGTCTGCTATAATTCATGATGGATCTTGTGCCGTCCACCTGCTCTTCCTAGCAGAAGCTTAAGGAATGATATGACAACAGCCAGCCAACATTAAGATATCATGAAGTAACTAAGGTCAAGAGGCATTTATGATGACATCTGTTATCATGAGAAACTGTCTAACTAGAATAATCTCACTTAGATAAGTGTCTGTGCCATGAAAACTGATCTGACAGCAGTCCCAGTTACTGTCAAGAACCTCACCATAAGCCTGTGCAATAAAAAATGTAACTTAGCAGTCACTGTCCTCCCTGCTCCAGAGGTGACCAGTGTAAATCAAGAGCTTACTGTATCACAGATGAGCTGAGTGACTTTAATGAGAAATCTCACTCTTATGGATTACTGTTCCCGTGCCACATCTTGTCAGCATTCTTCAGAAAATTATTCTACCCTTCCCAATTGCAAGGAAACAGATGGCACATGGAGGGAACTCTCTGATGTGTAATATCTTGGAAAAACAAGAATAAATAAATTAAAGACCAGAGGCCAACACTAAAATTGTCTTCTATCAAAATACAGCTTAACTCAGTGTCTTGGGTTTGTGTGTCAAGGTTTTGGTAGCAGTGGCTACCAGTGACAGAGTCTGCAGGGGTGGCTCCATGAGGAGCTGCTGGGAGCTTCTCCCTTATCTGCCATGCCAGCCAGCTTCAAGATGGACCCACTGCTGGCCAAGGCCAAGCCCATCAGCCATGGTGGTAGCACCTCTGGGGTAACAGATTTAAGAAGGAGCAGAAAAACTGCATGAGCAACAGCAGGCAGAGAGGGGAGTGAGAATATGTGAGAGAAACAACCTTGACACCAAGGTCAGTGGAAAAGGAGGTGGAGGAGATGCTCCAGGTGTCAAAGCTGAGATTCTCCTGCAGCCTGTGGTGACAGCTGTCCCCCTGCAGTCCATGATGGTCCATGGAGAAGCAACCCTTGGAGGACTCCAGATCAGAGCAAGGGAATGCCCCAAAAGAGGCTTCCCAATAGGAAGCCCATGCTGGAGGAGGTTCCAGGCAGGACCTGTGGCTCCATGGAGAAAGGAGCTGATTCTGGGGTAGGTTTGCTGCTAGTCCTGTTAACCCATAGGGGATCCATGCTGGAGCAGGCTGCCCCTGAAGAAGTGTCTCCAATTTGAGGGACTCCATGCTGGAGCAGGGGAAGAGTGTAAGGAGTTGTCCCCCTGAGAAGGAAGAAGCAGCAGAAGCAATTTGTAATGAGTTGACCACAGCCCCCATTACCTATCCCACTCTTCCACTGAGGCAGCAGTAGTTAGAGAATTCAGAGGTGAAGTTGACCTCAGGATGAAGGTCAGGATGAGGGATGGGGAAAAGGTGATATAGGATTCAGGTTTTATTTATCATTATCCTGCTCTGGTTTGATTGGTAATCAATTAAAATTATTTCCCCAAGTCAAGTCTGTTTTGCCTGTGACAGTAACTGGTGAGTGATCTCTCCCCAGATCTTGACCCATGTGTATTTCATTACATTTTCTGAGGGGAGGATGGAGCAACTTTGGTGGGCTCCTGGCATCCAGCCTGGGTCAACCTCACATGCTAGGCTGTGTGTGAGTAATAATTTTCTATTTAGCACTTACATAGGGCAGTCATTGTTGGATCCACATTTAGATGATTCCTGCAGCAGCTGCCTAGGCAATATGTGCTGTTTTCACAATGTGGAACAACATCAATAGAACAATCTACTGTAAGGTATAGAAACAGATGGAACAATGTTAACAGGAATATATTAATTTTCTTGGCTTTTTAAGTATCTGAACAAATACCAGAGCATCTATATTTCAGTCATAATTTATAAGTAGGCATATTGCATATGCATCTATGCATATGAAATCCATCCATGAGATCATAAATACTCAGTAAAGCATATTTATAACCACTCTTGCTAGTTCAATGAATGCTAAACTTTGAGAAGTAATATAGTATGTTACAAAATTAATATCTGAGTAGCAGTCAATGGATACCAAATGTATTCCTTTTTTTCCATGCTTCTCAGCTGTGTAATACAAGAAAGAAGGGAAAATTTTCCTAAAGGCAAGAGCTATACACAAACTTGCAAATAACCTCTTTAGCAACTTACAGATGGGTAATAAGTAGAGAAATAGCATTTTTTCTCATTGAGGTATTATGGGAAAGTTCAGTTCTTTTGTCTAACTACAGAGTGGCTTCCTTAGAGAAGTGTTTAATTCAAACACATTTGGCACAGTTTTAAACAATCATTACTTCTGCAAGCTGCATCAAGAAAAACCTCTGAGTACAGCATAGCATAGATATGTAACACATGAACATTCTATTAAAGCCATCAAAAACGTGGCACTTCTAGTAAGCTCCTGGAACTGTTTCTCTACTAGTATGTGATTCCTTTGATCAAAAGAACAGTGCTGTGGAAGGAGATTGGGTACTGTTACAGGATAAGTAATAATTCAGGGGATGCCCTAAGAACCTGCACCATTGGCAGTTATGTAGTGGCATTTGGTTGTTCTGAAAAAGTCTGCACTCCTGTAGATAATGAAAGCAAATAAAGTACTGCTGCAGTCCTGCAGACTTTCATTCCCTCTCCAGGGACTCTCTTGGAGCACACAAAATTGGGGTAAACACCTGATTTTTCAGATAGAGGTAGTTCTCCTAAGGTACTGATGAGATTTTGACACAAGGCTGAGCTCCTGCCCCTCTATGTAAATATCTCAGCAGGTGTAGCCAACAGCCTGTCACTGGAGGAATTCAGGTTCCGCAGCCAGTGGCAAGGAACACAAAACAAAAAATACATAACAATTGGAGATTAAAAAGCCAAAAAATGGTATACAAAGCTCTATCTGAAGTCTGCCTAAGCAGTGTTTATCTCCTCAGCAATGCCACAAAGGTCAAGAGCCACTAAACCACCCATGCCACCATGAATTCCCTAGAAAAACTCCTGGATCTGTAAGGATCATACATTAAAGAAAAAGACAAAGCTTTTGCTAGAACCAGCTCAGTAGCCAAGCAGTTGTCACTGAGCCTATGAAAGTTTTGATGAGAGCAGACTGTGTTTTCTCTTTGTAAGAAATGAACAGCTTTGATGCTACCTTTCATATTTTCATGAGTTTTAAATAAAGTAATTACATCCAGTCTTGTCTTCCATGACACAATCTATTACTTTTCACCTAAACACAGCTCTGCTGACACCTTCAGCACATCAAAAAAGTTATTCTTTTGGCAGTTAAGATGACAAGTGTGTTGTTCTGTTTTGTGCTGGCTACATGGCAGTTGCCATGATGCAAACAACCTCTTGTCTTGCAGAGGATATGACTCAATGCTCTCACACAGGTAGTTCATTAGTCATGACCACAAGACCATGGTTCTATGCCATGATAAGCTCTGACTCCTGCTATTTCTATTATGCCTATGAGATTTTGAGGATGATACATGGGAACAGTCAATTGTGAATGAGAACAAGGTGCCCCATACTGAGATATCTGCTGTACAACTGTGCACTTTACAGATGGATTTCCAGAAGCAGCTGAGGTTTTCTTTTTTCTGACATACATAATATTCATGACTGCGGTGTCAAAGATCAGTTAATACGTAACTGAAATGAACTGAAATAATCATACAGTTCCCCCCTACCTCTAGGTTGCTATCAACACTGGTGTTTGCCCAAATACATCCCAGAAGGCATTCAGACTTGATTAAATTTACCAAGATACAGAGAATCCATCACTTCACTCAGTATTTTACTGTATTTGGCTCACTTTAATTTTTAAAGTTTCCAGCTCACCAAGTCATTGATTGTTCTACCTTTCCTCAGCAGATCTGGATGAAAACATGGGATAACAACTTCAATGTCACTGCTGAGCTGTTTTCTACTGCTAGTAGATCAGAGAAATGTGTTATCATCCAGGAGCTGACTTTTGTTGAAGATTTCTAAGCTTTAATTGATACATTTGCTACCAAGAAATTGCAATAATAAAGGAAGACTTTATTTGTGCCAATATTTTTGACACAAGAAGTACTAATAGCCACTATATTTATATCAGTTTACTGACTCTGCAGAGACTTAAATTTTCTGCTCAATTTTATCACTGATCATGGATTAAAAGGTAAGTGCCTTAGGCAAGTGCCGATTTAACTCTGCAGGAGTTTTGAGCAAATTATGTGTTGGGATCATTTGGCCATTGGTCTATTAATTAGACATTTCTCCAAAAGACAATATATTAAGTTAACCTAAGCAATACACAACCAACATCAATATTTCTTCACATTTCACTGTATCATCTGAGTGAGCTCAAAAAATCTGATGAAAGTTTTCATATAGACATGCAATGCAAACCTGTTATTCTGATTATTTACAGTTGGCTTGAATGCTTGTTTAGCACATTCAAATACAAGCAGCAGATTTACCAGGATTATTACATACCTACATAAATATATATACACACCCCAAAAAAATTATATGTATATACACACACATAAGGCAAATAGTCCTACCATCCTTAGATCAAAACTTCCTGACTTTTATAAGAGAAAATGTATGAGCACAATCACTACTCAGTGGTTTGAACTCTTCCTGCCACAGCAAGTCTCTTCTATATTGACCCCATGTGAGAGAGATTTTCCTGAAGTGGCCTTTTAGACTGGCTGTATATGAACTCTCGCGCCCTGATACAGTTTCTAATGGCATCTTGAAGCTCCACAATGGTCAAGAAAAGACTTCTCCAGAAAGGCAACATTCTTTAAGAAATCAAATCGTTCAGATATTCCTCCTTGAGAAAGCAAGGAGGCAAAGAACAACAGAATGATTACAGCATTATTATATTATTCATAATGCTACATATTATTGTACCTAAACTTTTTTTACATTACTGTTATCAATAAATCTTTAAGATATTCCAGATGCACAGCACTGATCTCAGCTGAAAAGGTTATGCTTAAAAGATATGTCACTTTTCTCAAATTGTTTCCACAGCAAACATTATCTAAGGGTTGTACTTGAAGAAAAATCAAGATATGGCGACAAGCTCTCTTCTAGAGAAGAAACAGCAATATAAATAAATACAAATAGCCATATATGAGCCAGCTAAAAATAATAAATGATGTTTTATTATGTGGCACATTTTAGGGAAGATGTATTTCTTTAACATGCCATACTATTATTAGTTGAAATTATTTTTTGAACAACAAATAACCTTGTAAATTCACTTAAACCAATAAAAAGTTACATTTCTCAGAACTTCCACAGTACATACAAGACAGTATTTATTCACTGTTCAAAATCTTCTTCACCCTGTGGGCCAGAAATCACTGGCATACCAGAACCTGTCCTAAAGTAGTCTATGAAGAGAAGGCAAAAAAACTACACATACATATTCTTACATGTGCAAGGAAGCAAACAAAGAAGCACAGGGGAGAAAAAACAAATATTCAGAGTTCAGCAAGTTGGCCATTATACAGAAGATTTTCCAGTATGAAGAGAATAATGTTATCATTGCACACATTTAAAATACCAGCATCAAAATACCAATGTCAAAACAGCCAAAGGGCAGAAAATCACTTCAGTTCCCAAGCCCAAAAGACAGTTATTAAGCCATTACATGCTGATTAAAATCTCATTTTAATGTCTAATATCCTACAGATGGCTTTGTACAGGCTTTTCTGAGAGTTGCAGGATGAGCTTCACCAGGTAATGCCTTCAGTCTCCTTAGCTGTAAATTCTTTGTTGGCAGAGCTAACTCAAAAGCTGGTCACTGTAAAATTTGTTTTTCAAAGGGTCCCTAAGCTTTTAAAATCAAAACCAAGAAATAAATTCCTTCCACTCTTGTTTTGTTTCAAAATTCCAGAATACCCTAAATCTACAGTGAGGGGCTCTGTATAAGTAATGATGTCTATTTCAAAGGGTAAACCAAGGTGATATGAAATAAAGCTAAGAGTTATATTTATACCACTGAGAAAGCTCCAGTTTTGGACTTCATTATGCTTTGCACTCCACAGGCCTTTCACTTGCACCATAAGACATGGAAGGGACTTTTCTCTGGTACAGGATGTGTCTGTTCCACCCTGTGTGAGCCTGTTGTGATATATGACAGTGGCATAACCAGTCCTTTCCTACCTCTTGGAGCTTTGTGCTGAATAACTTGGCTGAACCTCAGAATCCTGCTGTTGGCATTCAAATGGCACTGAAAGCCATATCTCACTAAACTGCACTGCTGTGTTTCCTGTGCTGCTTTAGAATGTCAAAAGAATCTTTTTATCATTTTGTGTCTAATTGAAATGAGACAGGGAGAACTCTAAAGGTTATATCTTGTGTTCTGTTCACAATCCTGACCTCCTTACCTCATTTCCACTATTAATAGATTTGTATTCCTTAAGACAGTAACAAATGAGGCTAGTCTTGGAAGGAGAGTAGTATCTTTCAATAGCTGTACTGAAATAATGGAAGAAAATAGAGAAGCTTGTAGACCCTAAAGGAGTGGGTTGTGTGCTGAATGCTCCTTTGTTTTTTCCTGCTACAGTAGCAGTCTAATAAAAAGATAATATAATGTTACCACTCACAAAGTATGCTTCATTTGTATCTCCAAATCACTGCAGCTGCAAAATAATCTACTTTAGAAAGGTGGCAGCTGAGAAGCCAGTTTAAAACAGAGCAACGGCTTAAAATAAAGAGATATCTTTATCTTCCAGTTACACTGCAGAGTTAAATTCCTCTGGTTGGTTAAACAAATAAAAGCCTTTCCATAATTCTTTAAATACCAGCTAAATCTAGGGAAAAAATAGTAATTCAGATTTCAGATACACCTTTAATTAACCATGAGATTTAACTAGTTTCATCCTTGGGACTTCCCACAGTTCATCTACAGCAATAAATCTTAGTAACACTATGAAATCAAGCTCTCAATTTTAAAAGCCCATAATTTCTATATTTTTTTTTGTTCTCAAAGGACAAGATTCACCATAACCAACTTCTGTCTGTCTTCCACAAATTAGAAACCCTAAAGTTACCTCACTGCCTAGACTCCCTGGTAAAAGAATGGACAAAAAATTTACAGGGATGACTGACTTGTCTCCATGCCTAAGGCAGGCACTCACAACCATCTGTTGAAAGAGCTTCTCTCTTCTGTGGCCACACAAGAAGCCAAGAAAATTGTGTAGGCTATGGACTAAATGCAAGGGTCTGGTCCCATGTGAGATGCCTCAATATCACCACTGCTGCCCCAGAAGGGCAACAATTTGCCTTAGATCCTGTGTCATACCTGCCAGTCCTATGGCAGGACCTTTGAGCATTTCAAATGGCATTTACATGTCTGTTCAGGCAATTGATTACTGCTACAGACACCTAACTAAAAGCAGCTTAATTAAATAAAATTTTGAGCCACAGGAAAAATTAGTGAGCTTAGTAATGTTAAAAGATCTTCAGGTAATTACCTGAAGATGATGCAAAGATGAGACAGAGAAAAGCATAGAAAGCAATAAAGAAGGTGGCTCCTTCTCTTTCTGCCAAGGCAAAAGGCCTTTTTCCCCTACCACTTCTAGGCTTAAACCTGCCTTCCATCCCAGCACTCCCTACTTTGGATGCTAAGGAAAGAACTTTCCTTGTTTCAACCTGCTTTAACCAGGGCCAAGGCAAACGGGAATGCCTGTCATTTCACAGGAGTAGGACAAAATTGGTGTTTGCGTCCTGCAGCAGTCTCACTGCCACTACAAGAGGTTTCAGACAGTTTGCATTTGCAAATCCACAATTCCACAGGAAGCCTTCATGGGGCCTGGCCCCTCCACCACAATCAACAGCCTGTTTATAATCACATGTAATCAGCTGACCTGATGCGAATGCACATGAGATGGCACATTTGCCTCTGCACTTGCAATTGCTTTCAAGGTTTACTTATAGAGCAGGATTTTGCAAAAAACTAAAGGATTGTGTACACAGTACACAAAAAGGAGTACTGTTGAATAATAAATAGTTCACATTTTCTCTAAGAGGAAGAAGCATGGGTTACACATTGCTTTATTTGAGTTTCATGGATGTGTACTTCATGACTGCAGGAAGTTGGGTTCAGAAGACATTTCATTTCATACTTTGGATACACATCTTGATTAGATTATTCTGCAGCTGCCTCATTTTAAAAGAGGTGTTAAAAAAACCACTGTCCTATTTCCAAATCTGGTTCACACCCTTTGGTATGCTAAGAATTTTAATATGTCTCACATTCTACACTTTACTGTAAGAGTTAACAAATTCTGCCCTCAAAATCCATGCTTGTTGCTAAGTATGTGATTTAATACTGAAAGAGAGAACTGCTTTATATCATTTTACACAGTATGAGCCATATAATAAGCATTTCTCCCTCAACTCTATCAGAAAAGTCTGTTTTTACTCACTGAAACATGAGTGTTTGAGGCCCCTGGGATTACAATCCCATTTTTAAACCATGTTTATCTGAAGATATATTTGTTTTCTAATATATAGGAATGCATTAAATCTAACAGCAAATAAGGCAGATGTGAACCATGAACACTTGCTTAGAAAATGTGAGATGAGGTAGGATAAGATGATGCTATCTGTAAAGATTCAGGCACATTTGCCACAGATTAAGAATAGATGTTTTCAAATACAAGTATTTGTTCTAAATTATTTGTTTCTCCTTGATCCTCAGACAGATTTAACTGCAGTGCAAACCTTTCATGTGCCTCCATATGCTGATTTTAAGTTAGCTTTGCATCTGATGAGCAGTACAGACACTGCATTTGCGTAGCTGAAACGTCTAAAATGTGAAAATCCATATTGAGCAGTAACAGGACATGTAAGCCACCCACCAAAGAATATGTCCTTTTTGCCAAGAACAAGGAGAGTCTTATTTGAAATAGCTCAAGTGACAAGAGGGTCACAGGAAGGCACAGCACACCAGTTTAGCCAGGCCACATTTTTCCTCCAGAATCACACCTCCCAAGGTGAAATCAGAGAAGATTGTCTTACACCACAACTGTGCTCTAGAAGCACAACTACAAACTGACACTGGCAATATGGATTGTTATCCGGTCAGCAAATATATTCAAAGTTAATGCCAATCTATCAAATACCTTCAGGCTCCATTACCCTTTCCTTTCACCCAGCTGCTGTTTACAGACAAAAGGAGTCCACTCTGTTTTGCTGAGCAGATCAAAGTGTAACAGGCTATATATGGCCTGCAGTGGAAAAAAAACAGTGTGGCATGTCATCACACTGCACTGACGTAAGGCCATTACAGGCAGCCACAGTGACACATTGCCTTTTGCACCTACGGCAATATTTTAAGCCTCTTTCCACCATGTCAAGTACAGAGGCCAGCCACCAGCAGCCTCAGGCAGAATGTGCCAGTGCTAGTGCCAGACAAAGAGGACTGGGACACTGGGGGCAACTCTAAATGTGGACTTGTGAGCTGAGGTCTGACTCAGCTCTGCCTGGGCAAGTGACTGACAGGTAAGGATGTGCTACCAAAGAAAACTCAACACCCAGCAGGACACAGAAAGGATAAACAGCAAATTTCAACCATAGTTTACTGTTGATAGGAACTTGTGTAAAATCCTCCCTTTGGTAATGGAGTCTTAAAACACATATATTGCATGAGAGATTTTAATTATTCTCTAAAAACCTACATTTCTCAATTTAGGTAGTTAGGGTACTGCCAGAGTAGAAAGAGAACTGTGCTCAACTCTCTGCCAGGTTATGTGAGCACAGAGGAGGAGGTGATTTATCCCACTCCTCATATCCTCATCCTGAAAGCAGAATTCCAAACTCTCTACCAGGCCTTGCAAAACACAGGAGGAGACATGAAAAATCTACTGCTTCATCAAGTATTGTCAGTGTCTTTCAATGAAATACAGCCAGAAATATTTGGTTCATGGACTACTTCATATTCTTTCCTCTAATACTGTGGGGTAAACAGCACAACTTGGGAAGACCTGCTATGGAAATAGAAGTGAAATTTAGAAAATTCACTGAAGTAAAGAACAAATTTTCTGACCCTGAAGCATTATGAGGCATCTGGACTGGAGAACCTGGACCCTATACAAAGTGAATTCCATAGGAGGATTCTTTTACTATGTGTAACTCAAAGATGACATGGTAGTCAGAAATAATCATTACATTGCAAAATGGAATTATCTTCTTCCTTTCTTAAGGTGTCATGCTAATCACTGAGATACATGACCCTTGCTGCCTTCAGTATAATTCAGTGCATGAATTATGAAAGTGGCTTGTTCAGAGTTATGAGTACCACAACAAGAAACTTACCATAACAAGTAACTGTTTTATACTTCATTTCATTTCCCCTGTCAAGCCCTAAAACCTTGGGTCTACAGATTTAATGGAACAGTATTTTTTTAATCCAGCGACTGTACAGGAAATAGAGACAGTTACAATCTAATGAGTTTCTTATCAGAACATTCAGGTTGTTAGCAACTGATCCAGACCACTCCTACATATTTCTCATGATTCCCTATAGTGTAAGGTGCTGTGCTATTGTTTGATAATTTGCAACATGCTGGTACTTTCCCAGCTTCTGCATTTGTCTTGCATAAACATGATATAAGAGATATCTACAGAAGGACAAGAATGGCAGAGCACCAAAAACAGATGCAATAAAATGGAAGATGGGATGTGAAAACCACCTCTCAAGGTGAAATAGGCATTACTTGTAGATTTTGATCACTAGAGAATAAAGCTAGGCTAAACCCAGTGACATTGCAAGCTAGTTAGCATACCCCATGCAGAGAAACATTGTTTTATAGACTGGCTTATGATTAATAACACACCAGGAATGGTACACTCCAGCTGACATGCACAACTCCAGCTTAAAAGATTACCTTTTTTTCCCCAGTCATCATTAGAGTAAAAGTTTATGTTAGTCAAGCTAGCAAAAAGGAAAGAGGATTTGTTTTAGGGAAAAAACCTCCTGCACGATGAATGTTTAAGAATGTTTCAGCTTTCTATATTTGATCTACATGACTGGTTTATAAACTGCTTTTAAAACTGACAAACAAATCTTGTCAGAGAATAACACAACACACCACTAAGCTGTAGCAAATGATTTCCCTTAGGGTTTGGTTTTGCCATGTGTCCGGAAAAGACCAAATAAAAACATGTCCTCGCTAAAATAAAGCAGTTTTTCAAAATTCAGCATTCTTTCCATACACAAAGGTGGTTTTTTTTGTAGCAAGGCTGTGCTGTCTTTTTGGTTTATGTACAGCCATATGCTTTCAATAAATGTCAGCAAGAACAGAACAACTTCACTAGGCTCCTCAGAGAGTGTTTCACCTGGCTGTATAACAGCTGCATTTCCCTGAAAGCTGAGAAGCCCTAGGTTTATGATTAACAATTTAATGTTAGTTACATCATGGGAGAGGCACCTTGTGCAATCTTCTTACATAATTTACTGTACACAGTATTCATTCCAACGTGAGTTGTAAGTCATCCATGAGTAAGTCCTGAAGAATTAGAAGAAGCTGTAAGCAATACACAGGAAAGCCTAGCAACAATGAGCATTTGTGATTTGTTAATGACTTGGTATTAACCTTTACATTTTGGGTTTTCAACTGCTATGTGTAATCATCAGAAACCTCCAGACAGATGTAATCTCTCACATCCCCAAGTTGTAAAATGGGCCTTTCGACCATTTTTTTCCAAACTGCTTTCTTGTTAGCGCTTGCTGTAGAAAATTACTAAGAAAGTATTAATATCTTTTGATGGCAGAACAATGAATTTCTGACAAAGCTGGCATTCTGCATAATCATGATCACCATTACTTTATATGAGTGCATGATCTCATTAGACTTATCTTTTTCTCACTCAGCTGGGACTACTCTTACATATGTAAGGTTGCTAACACATTTGGATGATTGAAGATTTCATTGAAACCAGTAGTTTGCAATGACATTCATAATACTGCAGCTACTTCCTAAGCATACCAGCAACAGTCTACACTTCATGAAGTTTAGTGTATGGGAACAGTATAAATAGAAGTAGACAAAAGAAAAACAAAATTTCCCCATTGCAGGAGTTGTGTCAGAGGGCCTCTGAATAGAGGGTTGTTTACGAACTGAGGGAGAATGATTCCACTTGAGGAATATGATTGCAAGACACAAGTGTTTGCTATCACAAATAACACCAGTAAACATACAATTCAGCAAATATGGGTACCACTAATAAAAGTGCAAAGCTCTATCAGTTACTTCCTTTAAAAGTACTGAAAAAAACTCACATTCCCTCCCACATGTGGAGGACACACTCCTACAGCCGTTTTCACTCATAGGCCTGCAAATTTTTTTTGCTGCTAGGTTTTTCATACACTTTGAATTACAAACGTGGCAGAAGTAGGAGCCTTCTTTCTATATCTTTGCTTACAAAGGTGAATAACACATAACAGTACCATAACTGCATTATATGCCTACAATATATAATGTATTAAATGTTACACTACAGCAGAGAAAGGCTATCCTTCCATTTAAAACCTGCAAGCAGATTCTAAGTATTACTGCAGTTTCTAAATAGATCTGTTGTGCCCTCTTCATCCATGAAGTGCTTAATTCAAACATCTCTTTCCACACCAAATTTATCAGACCCCAGGGATCCCTTTGGTATCAGGAATCACAGCTCAATAATGCAATCAGATGGCCTGTGAGAAGAGGGTTACTGATCCATTTGTTCTCTGGGATGCTCAAAACATCCTGAAGTCTGCTGATTTGACTGAGTGGTCTCTGTTGTAGAGAGGGAATTCTCAGAAGGCAAGGAGCTGCCAGAGCAGCTTCTTTCACAATCTCCTCCAATGGGCCTCTTTTCTAGCAAGAGGCACAGCTGGGAGCAGAGAGTGCGCACTCCCTGCTGGCACAGATCCCAAGGGCCATGGCTGTTACCACGTGTGTTGGTGACACTGGGACAGGCACAGCTCTGCAGCCACAGAGTGGAGCTTTCTGCCAGCTGCAGCCAACTCTGCACTGCCCTGCTGCAACGTTTGTGCAAGCTGCCAAACAGCCAGTTTGCCTTCATACTCGGTCAATATGAATTGTTGCAGGTGGGATTGTCAGGAATGACTTATGGCACACCTGCACAGCCAGAGTACAGTGACCGAAACTATCACACATTGCAGGTGTTTTTTTCCAGCAAGACTCAGATTCTCTGTGTATGCATCTATTTTTCTTTTATATAATTACTTCAAATGTAGTTTTTTTGGAAGAAGTTGCTACATACTGTAGCTACACACTGTGTTTCACAAAATCCACATTCTGATCATTTTGCTCAATTTTCTACTGCCTGTTCACTGAACTATGTCTTTCCATATCATTTTTCTTAAAGGCTTAATGCACTTGTGAGCCCACAGTACATCTCTTTCTACATAACACTGCAGGTAGTAGAACCTCAAATGAGTACAGCAGGAGATTCCACACAGGCATACATAGAACATGTGTGTACATATCCAAATGGCAGAACCAGGCATAGAAGACAAGCCCTGAGAATCACAGCCAGGAATTAGTGACTGTATCAGCATCAAGGGATCACCATCAGCCAGGCTTTGTGGTGGAGGAACACCATATGACCACAATCAATTTCTTCTTTGAAATGCCCTGTTCACTACAGCAGTAGTAGAAATGGTCATCTTAACTTCTAACAGAATTAGATGCAAGATCTGCACCTCAAGGAAAGTATAAGCTGTGTTCTTAGTCTGACATTCCTGTTTCCAGTGGATCCCAAAGGCCATTGGAAGAGGACTATACATCACTTTTTCTGCCCCTGGGCTCAAAGTAATTTGCTATTTTGCATAAAAATGGCCTTCGTGAGTCTGAACAACTATACTTGAGTATCAGTAATTAGGCAAGTGACAAGAAGGCTACTACAGGTACAAAATGTGTTTTGTATGTGTTCTACATATTTCCAGTGCACCAAAGATATTTAATTAGCTTCATCCATATTAATAATGCTGAGAAAAAAATAATGTTGATAAGAGATCCCCACAGCCCCAAGTGCTTTCTGACCTAGTACTGCAAGAGTTCCCTTCCTCATTATTTTGAACTAGGTTCCTTATGTTATAATTATAACAGGTAATGTTATTTCTGTCCAAGCTCACGAAGTATCAAATGTGTGAGAGGAAATTACATGCTGTTTTATAGAGCGCCACTTGGAAAAATTTGATTTGATATATAATTTTAAGCTTATGGAGTCAACTTGCCATGTTAATTCTGAATTCATAAGCATTGCCTTAGGTTTGGTTAATGTGGTTTTGTATTTTAATATAGAATAAAACAATAATGTAGCATCTCTGCCTGAGAGAGATTCAAGACCTAAGTAGAAATTCATTATAAGGAAATTAATTCCCCATGGTGCAATGTGAGGTCACCTAGGCTGAGTAAAGATAACAGCCAGGATTACGTAGAGTAGCCTTATTTTGGGATATCAAATAAGACACATCATAAAAACTTGGGGTTTCAAAGGACAAGAGATCCACTGTTTTCAGAAAGAAGGTAGCTTGAGTGCCACCAAAAGCAATGAGCCAGTAAATCTTGGAAAATAAATGCTTTATTCCAAGAAGAAAAAATTTTTAAGGACAAATATCCTTTTTCCATTTTGCATTAGGCACTTAAAAACCCTGCCAACATTTGCAAAGCTTATATGATTTAATGATTGTATGAGAAGAAGCAGCTGTAAGGAAACTGACAGCTATGAAATCCTAAAGTAAATTTTGCATAAAATACCTTTATTAATAGGTGGAAACTTCTGTATTAGAGGACACTCTCCTATGCTGTGCCCATTGAAGTAAACACAACTTTTCATAAAGCTGCCTTAAAATCACAATATAGCAACAGCTACAGTAGATGTCACAAGACCTACACAGAGGAGAATACTGTCATTCCCTACTTAATGTGTCCTTTCTGCTGTGCCTAGCTATCATGCTTAACTAAATACAATAAATGCAATCAAAGACTTCCTCTGTGATGGTACTAAAAAAGTAAGTGGATTACTGGAGGGTGGGGATGGGCAGGGCAGGCTGAGGGGTACAGTCACTCTACCATCTTCCTAAGATAAACTGTATTTACATTTCCCCAGTGTCTGGTGTGCAGTGACCTTGAAGCCTGACTGTTCTCACAGTAACTGTGTCAGGTGTGACAGCAGAGGTACTCAGATAGCTGCACTCACTGCTGCAGCAAGATAGAAACCAAAGGAGGGCATAGGCCATCCTTCACTTTTAAGAGGATAATATACTTGATGATCCATCACTTTGGGTCCATGGCTTTATTTTTGTACCTCTTACTTCTTGTACAGAACTGTGAAACTGCTTAGGAGTGCATTGTCATCCCCAGCTGCCTCTGAGCCCTACCTTTCCTCAGATTTTAAATGCCTCTTGGTATCCCTCAAAAGGCCTGTGGAAATATGAAGTTTCATGCCTCTCTACTAACACCCTCCACTACCTCTCCTCCCTCAGAAAGACTTTTTCCCCAATCAAGTATATATTTGTGAACATAATGGCAAGAATATGAAATCTGTGCTAACCATTAGGAAGCTACCAATATGCTGAGAGCACGTCAGTGAAACAGTAACTGGAAAAGAATGTACGGGGATTTTCTGTATCTCAGGTTAAGGTCTAAACCAATTTATTTTAGCTACTGTGCAAAGATACCTGTGTGGATACCATTGCTAAAACTGGCCCATTAAACCCTAAGCTCCATGCTGAACTGAATTTATAAATCCTCCTTAGAATCTTCCTTGGACTATCTAAACATTGCCTTCCTTAAGTATTTATGAAGATCAAAATCTTTGATGCATCAGAAAAAAATACCACATTTTCCTTCTTGTTATACTGCCTTGCTTTGCCAGATAGCACAATGTGCATAAAATACATTTGGCTCTTCTGTGACCATGCAAAGAAACAGCCACTGTTTGATGGGATACAGCCATGCTCCTGGCTCCCTCCCCCTCAGCCTTCCACCTCAGGAAGAATGGGAACAGGGGGATCCTGGACTGCAGCCCTTTCCCTGTGTTCCTGAACATTTGGGTAAGCACTCAGCACATCCTCATACCTGCCAGAGACTCAGGGGCAGCCATGAATTAAAGACCAGCTATTTTTTTTTCTTTCAATGCAATGTTTGAAAACCTATTCAAGAGCCTCTTCTTTATCTTCCTCCTCCCTTTTTTTCTCTCCTCATGACTGTCATTTCTTTTGACTGAGTATCATATCACTGGGATTGATTGCACAAGAGTCACCTGAATGCCAGTCACAATGTTTAACCTTCCATTCACCTGCATGCTCTGAGACACATGATCTCCTTCAAACACTCACCCTATGATTTACAGGTCAGGGAAAAGTGAACACTGAGGCAGCAAAGTGCAGGGCTTTAAATGAGCTGAAATGAAATGTTTCATATATGTAGGCATTGCTAAACAGTAAAGTCCTTGTTTATGATACACCTTATTTTACCTTCAACCCACAGTGACTTTATCACACTTCATTTGTAAATTCTGGGCATAAATTCTCACAAAGCTAATGTATTTCATTTATTCATACTGGTAAATCTTTCCTTAAGAAAGTTGTCCTGCTAAATCTTTTAGGGCTGAGACAATGCCTACAATTGTGCATCAGCTGAAAATAAAAAGCCTTAAGAACAGGCCAGTTTTTCCTGTCCAGGTTCTATGGGAAATCAGCACCACATATTTCCAGGAAGGCTACACTGTTCCAGTACCAAAAGCTATGTAAATCCATTGGCCCAAGACTCCATTTGAACTAATGGCAAATGGAGCCTATGGCAGTACCCTTACTGATACCTAAATTACTTGGCAGGCTGCTGCATTCTAAGAGGGGACAGAAGAAATAAAAATCTTTATCCCAGAGGCCCAAATCTATTATGCAGCAGAGAAGTAAGACAGTGTATTTCACAGAAAACCAGGCTAGTAAGAAAATAACTCCTTAATAAACAACCACTCTTATGGCATGACAATTTCTTTATATGCACATACCTAGTCCCACCCAAATATGTCACCATTTCAGCCTATGCCAACTGTTGAGTAAAGTTTAGCCGTGGTACAGACACTATTAGATCCCCAGAAGATGTAAACATGAAATTGTATCTTCCTTAGCTCTGCTACTCACAGATCTACTTGTAATCCAAGAGACAAACTAGACAAGGCATCCTGGCAGATCCACCAAAGTTCTCACTGACTTTCTCCCTTGGCAGCCTTCTAGTTTCAAAAATGCAATTCTCTTCTCCAGCTGCTAGATGCAGCAACTTCTGAAGACATTGAGTTTATCAAGGAGAGTCATTCCAGACAAAAAATCCCCACACTCTAGAATTTTTCAGATTTACACTAATTTGTGCTATGGGACTTTTCACTTTCATTGCTTTATTCTGCCACTAAAAAGTAGATATGAATCCCTTTTATTCTCACTATCTGGGCAGCAGTGTCTTTGCTTTTATTTCCTGACAGGATCAAATACCAATGAAAAAATATTGAGTGCTTGAAAGCTCAGAAATAGAAATACAGCCTAAGAACTGAAATATTTTCAGATGAATGCATGAACTCTGTGAATCAAATTTTGCAGTCACCAATCACCAACTGCTGCTTACTCCTCTAATGACCCAGACTAATACCAAAATAAAAAGACCCTTGCTAGGTAATTCAGAAAGTCAGTCATGTCACTAAGGCTACATTGTTTGGGGGTTTTTTTTGCCTCATAGATCATCTTAGTCGAAAGTTGAAGTCATCTATTTTCCACAAAACAAATCCCAAATTTAAAAATAACCTGGCTTTTAACAATAGATTTTGTCAAGTTTTCCACTTTTTATTCTGTTCTTGGGAGCCACAATATGTAACAGTACAAGTGCTGTGATAAACAGATGACAGGATAGATTACCATGTTATCTTTTAAGAGCAAAAACAGATTCAGGGTTAGAAAGAAAGGAAATTTCTACAGTCTGAAGTATTGACACTGATTTCTGCCTGACTTGCCAGGCTAGGACTTTGCAGCTGATTTGCTACCAGTACCAGCGTCTCTGACCTGCTGATGAGAGGAGGAGCCTCAACATGAGACTCTGCAGAAGTGCTGCTGGTCTGTACTAGATAAGGAAAGTGCCTATCACTGCAAGTTCAAATCCCATTCCATAGAACTGAATCTTGATGCCCTGTAGGTGCTGCTGGTGACTGTAGCACCAGAGATGCCTGGTCCTTGCCGCTTGGAATCTGACTGTGTGTTGAAGATTCACTGGCAGCTTTAAAAGCCCTTTGGCTCTGTGACTCAGTTTATTTAGGACCATTAGGATAACTGCCATCTATGCAGATAACTCGTAACAGTTTCTCTTAGCAACTCTAGGTGCTGCCATCTAAACTGGTAGGTAGGATGCTTCTTTCAGGTTTCTCAGCACAAGAAAGATGTGGACATGCTAGAGTGGGTCCAGAAGAGGGCCACAAAAGTAATCAGAAGGATGGAACACCTCTCCTATGAGGAAAAGCTGAGGGAGTTGTTTGGTCTGGAGAAGAAATGACTTTGAGGAGACCCTATTGTAGCCTTTGAAAACTTGTATGGGACCTATAAGAAAAATGGGGAGAAACATTTTAGTAGGGTTTGTACAATAGGACAAGGGGTAATGTTTTTAAACTGAAAGAGGGAACTAGATATAAGGTAGATATTTTTTACAATGAGGAGGGCCAAACACTGCCACAAGTGATGGATGCATCATCCCTGGAAACATCCATGGTCAGGCTAAACAGGGCTCTGAACACCCTAATCTACTTGAAGATGTCCCAGCACACCGCAGGTGGGTCGCAACTTTAAAGGTCACTTCTAACACAAACTATTCTATGATTCTCTTATTACTTTGCTGTTTCAGCATTTCTGACCAGATCTAATTGTTTCTTTTCCCCTGTATCTTCTGTGGACTGTTTAGTGTACACTCCCAACTCCATAAGTGATACGATGCACTCTTGTATTGAGAAACACAAATGTCCATTTATGGTTTTTATGCCAGTGGATTGGGTTAACCCTAAACACTGACAAATGCCAGGCTACAAAGAGTGAGTCACATCACAGACAGTGTTCTGGATCTTCAGAACATGAAAATACAACCAAGAACTCTTTATGGAAGTTGTCAAATTTTCAAAACTCACATTCTTCCTAATAGACTCTAAATGAATGGGCAAACAAAAAAAAGATACTTCAACATTATCACTAAATTTATAGAATTCCCTAAATGGAAAAAAAAAGTTCACAGTCCATGAACTATATAGAAATTCCAGTACAACACTTAAAAGTTCTTTGAATGATTTACATATGTTCTAAACATGTCATGGACAAAGAAGTATTATCCTGTAAAGGCTTAAACAAACTATCAAATACTTGTAAAAATGTCTATCAACTCTTTATAAACTGGTGAAAGAACCTGTTAAAGAGCAAGTAGTTCAAGTAACAATGCCTACACCAACTGGTCAACTCCTTTCACAGGTTTCAAGACATTTGGATTTCCCTGAAATATTTTAAACTATGATTCTTCAAATGCTCTGGTGTTTTCTGAAAATTCTAGCAAAAGAGCAACCAGTATCCAGAAAGTGTGATGGATCACTGACAGTGATCTTGTTAGAGACAATGAAAAGCTTGATTGAGTTTAGTGCCATATGCACTCAGTCTGAAAAGAGTAAGTAATCAGTAACAAAGCACAGGACATTTCCAAAATTTCCTGTATGTACTAAAATTGTCTTCACATTTTTCTTTTTTTGAGCTACAGGAGCTAGTTATGTATCCAGAAGAAAGCTTTTCTGTGGTTATCAAGACACATAGATCTTAAGCCCAAGTGAAGATCTGCAGATTAAGTACTAGTTTTGCATAATTTAATTAACTATTTTCATTAATATGTAAATCTGAAGATTTGAAAGCAATAATCAGTATTCCCTTTATTTTTTCCTCATATTTCCTAATTCTCTAAACTTGTTAATAGGTTCATTTAAGTGCATCTGGCATATTTTCAATGTCTCTGTTGGAAAACACAGAGAAAGTTTTTTCATGCAGTATACCACAATCTTTAAACATAGAGGCAATAAAAAACATCATAATTCTCTCTCTTGGTCTTCTTTAACTCTCCAGTTCCACAAACAATTAAATCCAAACCATCAGATCCAACATCTTGCTAGAACAAAGAAGTCAGAATCTCTTATCATTATATTGCAAACATTACATATTGTTGTTTCCTTATTGCAAGAGTTTCATACTTCTTTGGTGTTTCTCACAGGCATCTCCTCTAAGCACTGACTCCCTTTCTTCTCACAGCAGCAAACTGACACCAGTTCCCCCTCAACCAACCACCCCACTCTTTTATAGCACTCTTCTTCTCATTGACTACAGCTGTGGTCTGTTGTTAAAGTCCAGCTTGTTCCTAATCTCTAATAATTGCAACTCCTTAGGGGTAAGATTACTTTCTATACTACCTTTATTTTCTTATAATCTATCCCCCTACAAGAATCTGAATCCAGACACAAGGATTACTTACTGACTGTCATTGTAGCAGACCTCTCTTATTTTCAGTGAGACAACTCTGGTCTCCACTAGTGGATACACTGCAAGGTGATAATTCTTAACTTCTCTCAAAAGCTGACAGCAAAATAAGGATTCCAAGTGCACATGGAACAAAGGAGAATTTCTACTTTGCACTCAGGTCCTCTGTGGTCTCAGAAATGGTTTCGTGCTGTGTTGATTTTGGCTTCTGAGGAGCCATGGCACTTACAGCCCACAGCAGAGGGTAGCAAATAAATGAGGTTTGAGTTTGGGCCTTTTTAGCAGCAAAAACTTTTGTTGAAATGTTTTATATAAGCACCTACATTTTGTTTTAGCTGATAAATGGGAGACAAAAGAAAGTGACACAGAGTGTTTCCCTTCACAAAGAATTGAAAACAGAGAGCAAGTCGATTAAACAGCATGAAAAATACTACTACACTTAAATATCCTTTTATGGATGGCAGCCTATTACCAGGTCTAGAAAAATGTTCACATTGAGGTTCAAACTCCCAATAACAAAGCATATTACTGTAACTCATTGGACCAGCTTGAGAACTATCAAAATTGCCAATGTTTACATTTCAGATATAAGAGTGAATAAATTTTTGCAGGCATATCATAATCTGAGCTATCAGAAGGCACTGATTTTCCTATAGTTATACAGACTGGCTAGTTTTGGCCAAAGTTCCTTGGTACTGTAAGTGGTATTTGTGAGGATAGAAACAAGGAATTCTTTTACAGCAACCAGTGTTTGAACTGATGCATAAATCATCACAAAAACATATGCTTTTTGACTGTGATGCTTGTGAGAGACTCCCACACACACCGCACAAGAGGAGTTTGGGCCTGGATGATGGGGATTTGGAGGTGGTGTGCTCATTCTATCTTCCACACTGGTGCAGACTTCAAGATAAGGAGTGGAAACACACAAAACAATTTGACATTTGAATAGGAAGGGAGATAAAATTGTATATTTTTCTTGGAAACTCGTGGTCACCAAAAGAATTTGTGCCAGCAAACAAGTAATTGTATTAAATCCAATACAGATTTTCGGCAAAACAGTGTTTAATTCACAATGGGCCTGCTCTCCTTGAGTTACAGCTGATCACAAATGCTTTCCAAGCAAGGTAAAACTGTGCTGTTCTAGTTTGGTAGCATTTAACATTTGCTGCACAGTGAAAGGTTATGGTGAAAGGCTCTTGAGAACTAAGCCTACATAGTATCACAGGTCTTGGCTCGTTGTACAGAGGATTTGTTAGGAAAGCAGCTACATTGGTGCAAATCCTCTGTATTGGCAGAGCAAACAACCACACACACTATGCAGTGTTGCAATCCATCTGGGTTTCAAGTGGGGATTAAATTCTGCAGCCCAGGCTAGACAGGGGAACTATATAGCCACAAACCCTTACCTTGCAGGAGCACACGCAAATGGAGGGACTGAGCCACTTCTTCTCTACAGCACATTCATCCATGGGCTCTGCAGTCACATGTGTAGAAAAAGGAGGGGAGGGGAGGGGAGGGGATGGGGTAGGAATATTTTGCTCTCTTCTTGTACTGCCTCAGTTTTACATCTGACCATAACAATGGGTAAGCTTCAAACAGTTTAACACTCTACATCAGTTCATGATCTCTTTTTCCTGGATCAATTTTGTGTAGTTATGAAGTCATGCAAGCTTTTCTTGATGAATTTTATTCTTTACCAAAGACTAGTTCAGTGTGGTTAAACATATTCACTACATTTAATAAAACTGTGAAAATAAATGAGTGGAAAGGCTTGTCTTTATCCTCCTTCCATAGCATTGCTGTTCTTTCCAGTGTTCTTTGGAGTGTACTCCTCAAAGGCTTGTCCAAACTAGTTATAAGCATTTTTATTTTAAAAGAATGAACTGTATTAAGACATGATTTTGAGCAATGATGGATAAAGAGGAACTGTCCATCAAACCAGAGTTAATAAATGTTAATTTCTTTGAACCACTAGAACTCAGGAGCTCTGCTGTCACTTATGCTTTGTGCTCATAAATATGTGTCACTTGTGCACATATTTATGAGCACAAAGCAATGGGAGATTCAGGTTTTCCAAAATCAGGAATGGATTCCCTCTGCATTACTTTTGTATAATACAGATTCGACATTTCCACAAACTATTTCTCCTCAGGATAAAATATTTCACTATTACAACAGTCTGTCAGTGAAATCTTTTTTCTCTCACAGTTTCCAAGTCAGCATCTTTACCCAGATAAACCTCTGCCAGTCTTACGTAGGTTTGTCTAGCATGAACACAATGTGATTGATGGTGGTGACTGCTTCAGTGTTTATAAGATTATTTTTATAACACTCTATAAGGACGAGATAAACTTCCACCAGAAGGTTCTAGCATACCTCCTGACGTTTTATTTGACTCTTGTTCTGCTCACAGCTCTCACTGAACTATTTATAATGTTTTAGGTTTGGACTTGCCAAATCCTCATAGGGAAGAACTAAAACCTCTCACTCCTCTGATTTGTTGTATTGAAGCTGTAAGAGGGCCTTCTAAGAAAGGCTCTGAAAGCCCTCAGGAAGGCTCCTGACAGTGATTGTGATGGCTCTTAGGAAAAACAAGCAGACTTCAAAGCCAGTACAATCTTTGCCACACACAGATGTGGAGAACAGGAACTCCACCTGTCCTAACACCAAATGAGAGGGAATAGGAATGGAAGCCAGACTGGGGACTCTGGGCAGAGCAGGAGAATATTTAGCAAGAGGATGCCACTGTCAGAAGTCTGTTCCAGACCAATGTGGCAGTAAAGGGATACAGTAACTACAGTCATAACCCTAAGACAATAGAGGATAAAACATTAAAAACATCCCAATAAATTGTAGCATAATGAGCCATTGGCTTCCCAGCCTGTCTGGAAAGCCTGGGACATGCTCATCCCCATGTCCCATATGACCTCCTGTGTCACCACAGTTCACGTGGCAGAACTGAACACATGAACACTCCCTGCTCTCCCATGGCACAAAGGTCTGTGCTCCATTCACTGCCAGTGACTCCTATTGCTCCAAGGCACTGGTTGGAAACAGCTGAGGAGACTTCCAGAAAGCTCACAATCTACCTCCATCCTATGTAGTGAGTGCTGAAGAGTACAAATGCACTTACTATCACAAAACAGATTTTGTTTCATTTTTCTGCAGAAAAAAATTACCTCTCCCAAATCTTTTACCCTTTAAGAACCCAGACATATAATGAAAGCCATGAGTCACCTGAGCTACTCTAGTCAGACTAATGTAACTGCAGCTTGGTAATGGTGTAGCAATGAAAAGACTCACAATCATAAGCATTTTTGTCACCTCAGTATCTCCTGTGAATGAGGAGAAATCACATCTTGACATTATGACTGGTATCAGTCTGTCTTATGTCTGGGTTCAAGAGATAAAGTCATAAAAGTTACACAACTGTCAGCCAACAATTATTCTTAACGGCAAATTACATAAATTGTTTTTCTTCTATTCCTGGAAGCCTAGAATTTACACAGCTTCTCCTCATCTATTCCATGTGCACTTTGAAGGATAATGGTACTCCATCTCTGCTTATAGATGCAACATCTGTAATTTTGCACAAAAACAAGCACAATATTAAAAGCATAAATTAATTTTTCAGAAATCAATATGGACTATAAATGAAAGTTGGTGGAAAGGGAGCAAGTATTCTGTAAGATCATTAGCTTTCCATACTACTGCCTAATTAATTTAAGGCTGAAATGGAATTATCATACCTTAAAGGGGAGGTGATTTACTAAATACTTGCTTATTTTTCCCTGAATGAAACATACAGTCTCAGCATTGAAGGCATAATTTTAATGTAATGAAAATATCCTACACCCAGTCACTATAGATCAGTGATAAAACAGGAAATCCTGCTTTTGCTGGCATGAGAAAGTAAATAAGTGAGACTACCCTCAGACTAGCAATGTTTCCTCTCTGATACAGCTGAGAAGCTGTCTTGCGTTGGACTCAGTCTGGGATTAAACACAAGAGTTCAATTTCTAAAATTGTCAGTCAAGAACCTTTCAAACAACCTAAATCCATTTTGAAGTGCTGAAGGAAATGCATGAAACAGAATCAAGCCATTCAGTGTTCATAAAACAGCTGATTTAAAGCAAACTGTATAACCTGTTGTGTGGGTGGACTTTTATCTCATGTCGGTTTAGTTAGCAAAGCTAAAAATATTAGCCAATACAAGGTTGGAGGTTGTCCTCTGAACAGATGCAGATGATAACCCTGGTGAGCTCAGCTGTCTGCTCCAATTGCCTTGCAAATGATAGTGTGTTGCCAGCACAAATTACAGGAATTTAGACAGTTTGTTTGCACAGAGTGAAATTGCACAACTATACAATTCTGCACGCAAATACTGTGGAAGCATGGTGGAGGCTTCCTCGTTGGGGCTCTAAATATGAGTTAGCAGGACTCTGTATAAATTCTTCCCAAATAAAACAATCCTTCCAATTCTGGGGAGTAACTATGGCCTAGCAATCTTTCTTTGTGCTTGGTACCACATATGCAACAAAGGTCATTATCTTTCAGTCATTTATTCTAAACTTTACATTTAGCCAGGTTTCTAACAGTTTCTGTCCACTTAATGAGGGCTTCAGAATTCCAGTGCCATTTGTTTTAAAGGCTCAGCTCCTGAAATCCTATGATCATTCTCCCACATTTCTTTTGCAAATGTAAAACACAGGGTGTGCTAGTGTTTGATAGTAGACTAAAGCTGATTTATGTGCTGAAAGCAGTCTGTCCCTGGCATCACAGAGCTCTATACAGGCTAATTCCCCCTGCTGCACAGCTCAGCATCCTGATACAGCATGCATGTATATTTCACTATTCATACAGTATACAGCAGGTATATTTCAAGCCTTCATGACTCCACAGGGAAGCACATGAAACGAAAATCATCAAGAGAAGTGAGAAGATTCGACGAACCCTGCTTCTCTTATGTTTTTTGTGATATGGGGGCTAGGTTCATTAGTTCTGCACAGACTGCCTGATCTCTGCCATTGAGATAGGAGAGCAGCTTGGCTGCCAGCCCAGCCTGCCTCTCTACCTGCATTGCTGCCGGCTCCTGCTGCCCTTAGGCCCCGTGTCTCAGCCCTTCCCCTTCCAGAGGGGCTGTGCTGTCAGGAACTCCCCGTGACCACCATCAAACATCACCGACGAGAAGCACCGGCACAAGGGCCGAGTGCCTGGGCCCCACAGTCCTCCCAAATCCTCCTCAACAGCACAGGATGACCCAGGGTGGAACATTGAGTCCAAGACCCTGAGTAAGCAGAAAATTCCTTTAACACCAGGCTATGGGCCGTTCGTCAAATTTACCTAAGTATTTCAGCAATACGTTCTACAACCGTTTTAAATGCCTGATGGAGCTGGATTATTTACGGTGTCCCGCTATTGTTCTTTTTAAAGACTTCTCTTAGCGTATTATTGATAGAGAGGTCAGACACCCTAAGGGCAGTGTAAGGGAAAGCATCCTGAGCGGAAAACAGGCTTAACGTTTTTTTTAATCTACGATTCAGCACGAAAGTCCTGTGTGGGGAATCTGAGGCGAGCAGTGCGGTGGGATTTACTCGTCAGCAATGTTTAACACAGGAGTATTCACAGTTCAGGGAGGCGCACACACCTTGATCCACATCTCATGGTGCGGATGCTCACACGGAGCAGGGAGGAGGCGGCTGGGGACCCCACCCTCTCGCGCACGGAGGTGATGCCATTGCGGCCGCTCCCCGCACGGGGCCCCGCAGGATTTCCTGCCTCAGCAGCCCCTCAATTCCTGGAAGCGCTCTCTCCCGAGGGCAGGAAGGGCGAGCGCGCCGCCGCCGCCGGCAGCCCCGGAGCCCCGTGAGGGGCGCGGCGATCCCCGGCCCCTCAGAGCGGAGCGGAGCGGAGCGGCGCGCGCCCTTCCCGCCGCCGCCGCGCGCGCGCCGCTGCAACGGCCGCGGCAGCAGCGCCGCGTGCCGGGGCGCGCTCACGTGACGGCGCTGGTTGGCTGGGACGCGCGCGCCCGCTCCGCGCTGGGCACGGCACAAAACAGCACGGCACAAAACAGCACGGCACGGCAGAGAGCAGCACAGAACGGAACGGCACGGTACGGCACGGCAGGGAACGGCACGGCACAGCAGGGCGGGACGGCACCGCACCCGAGACACCGCACCGCCCTCCGCGCCCCGCCGAGCGTCACTTGTGTCCTGTCCCCAGGCAGTCCCGCTCCGCCCTCAGGTGAGTGAGACGCTGCGGCCCCGGGGCAGGCGCGGGACGGGCAGACGCCGCTGCCGCCGGTCGCTGCCGCCGGTCGCTGTGGGTGACCCAGCGGGGCCGGGCGCCGTGGGAGCTGCGGCGGAGGAAGGAGCGGCGGGCGGCTGGGCACCGCGGGGCTGGGACCGGCGGGCCGCGGGCGCTCCCCGTTCCGGGCCGGCTCCTGACAGGAGCAGCCCCCAGCTCCCGCTCCAGGACGGACTCCGCACCTGCCCGCCTCGCCGTGATGTCCCGTTCCCTCGCCCTGACGTCCCGTTCCCTTCCGCGGTAAGGTCAGAAATGCGGACGGCTCGCTCGGGTGTCAGGCGGTCCTGCTGCATCGCTCCCGAGCCGTTCCATACCGTTGGACGTGTGCGTTCATTCCCTGGTTTCCCACGGTGCACGCAGGGCGCTGGGTATTTATCATTACACCTGGCTTGACTTTTACGTGCTCCTGCAGAGGGCTTCTTTACAACATTCACCTTGGCTAACTCCTGTTTGTGAAAACTAAATGGACAAAACTAAATTCTGTTTGTATTTCACTTTCTGGGTATGGGTTTGGCACATTTGCCATAGAAATGAAACTTTCTTCTCGTGTAGAATCTCCAGGCACTTTCTGCATGCACTTTGTTTGAAAAGCAATTTGCTGAATTAACGTAGCATGCACAAAGATAACTTGAGTTGACATACTAGCAGCATACCATCTATCTCGTGAGCAAAAATGGAATATTCCTGCCCTTAGGTTCCTTTTTAATCTTAAATTATTAATGGTTCTGTGCATAGGAAGAATGAAATTTGTAATTGGTACAGAGTGCAAATACATGTAGAGAGCTGGATACAAGAGCAGCTGGTTATAAAAAAGGATGTGCCTCCCTAAAAAACCTTGCATGAGAATGACATTCAAGAGCTCTTTCCCTTGCTTACAGTTGTTGAGAACCTCTGGGGAGAAGCAGAAGGCCATACTAGCCCAACTCTTCTGTAGCTCTTGGGAAAAAGAAATGACAAAAGGGAAAACCTTTTCCCTATTTGGGGAGCATAGGAAAGCTGAGCTTTAGTTACTTGTACTTTCGTTTAGCAGCTGTTTGACTGAGTTGTTGGGGGTGCTCTTAAGATAGGGCTAGTGGCAGTCATAATATCTCATCCTCTTTTAGAACCTGATTGTCAACTTCACACCCAATGTTGTCATTTGTACTTAGTTAAATGGAAATATTTGTATCACACTTCATCATGTTGTTGTCTGTGTAATCAATGCAGGAAAAAGTTCCTGTTTCTCTTAGAGATCCCAGAAAAAAAACATAGTTACCAAAACTGAAATAGAAAGGGCAAAACACTTGCATTTGCTGTGTGTCCAACATTTAGGGTTTGAATGTATGTTGAAAGGAAGTGTTGGTTTAGGTATCAATGGGAAGTAACATTTCTACTGTCTGTTCAACCATGTAATGTAGAGCAAGTGAGGTGTGTCATAGTAAAGATTACAACAGTGAACTAAGGTTCTGCTCTTTCTTCTACTTAAATTTCTCCCAGTATTTGAACTTTTAAAGGCAAAAGTTTGAAGTGAGACCATGTTAAGCAAGTCAGAAACATAAGGCTTAAAAGCACTTTTCTTCCATGTAATCCCTTACAGTTTGTTGAAGAGGCTTGGAGCAGATGTACTGTGAATTTGTGGTGTTACAGAAACTGAAACCAATGCACAGAGGTGATGGGCCAGTTAAAGGAAGCTTGTAAAAAAACTTGAGAGGATAAAATTCTGCAATACTGTTAGTTTGGTAATAATAATAATAATAGAAATCCCCAACAAACCAAAACAAAACAGGAGTGGGGCAAACACTGGATCAGCTAAGGCTTCTGAACAACACAAAGGTGAAGCTGAGGTGGATTTGAGGGAAAAACTGGGCTGTTTTCTTGAGTTTTCTGTAGTGTCAGTGTGTTAGAGGAGTGTCTTGTCCATCACATAAGAGGCTTCTAAACCAGATTAGACATGACTTGGCCACAAGGAGTCATCCAGGGAGCCCAGTGTTCCACCTGGCCTCCCTTGTGATCCTTCTGGGTCTGGTTTGCACTGGAAATGCTCCACTTGCCAACCTGCAGCAGGTGTTCCTGTTCCTCACCTGCCTATTTAAAAGAAATCCCCCACTTTGGAGAATTACACCATGCAAGTACATCCCTGAGTGAATTACTGTGTGTTCCAGCAGGTTTTATTTTCCCTCAGCCCACGGTGACCTTGCTGTGTGTCCTGCACACACGGTGTGCTCGTAGCTGTGGGTGAGCATTAGCCTGGGTACTGCCTGGGTGCAGAGAGATGGGAGAGAGAGGGAAGGGCACTGCCACTGCCAGAGCTGATGCTTTCTCTGCAGGCACACAGGGGGAGGGTCACAGCAAGGCAGCTCTCTCCTGAGCTGTGAGCTTCTCCAGACTCTGGGAAGGAAGGTGCATGTGAGGTTCAGCTGCTCTGTTCCTCTGAGTGCAGATCATCATCACAGAGAGAGATCTGCCTCCACTGCCATGGTATGAGAGCTGTTTGTATTTTGGAGTTGTAATAGTGTAGAGCAGTGCTAATTAAGAACTCAGCTATCTTCAAAACCAGAAAGTGGAAGACTGAAGGGCAGGGGGATGAAGGCCATAAACTTTTATCTGTGAAGTGGAACTTTTAGGCTTATGCTTTAGTAATGATGAAAATCAGGTTTAGCTACATTTCTGTCTGCTTACATTCTTCAAACAACTGGTCTCATTTTACAGCATAACAATTTAAAAAATATCCCAGCAAGCAAGAGAGTCTTAATGTGGCCTTTAATAGGAGAATAATGTAAATGATTAATGATTGATGAAGAAGAATTGTGAATGAGCTTGTGGAAGGGCTTTGCATGTCTGTTTGAGATTAAGAAGGATCTTGATATATCCTTGGAGGTCATGTCTGTAGATTTTAATGAGGGTGAAGCAGAGAAAGGCAGTTAAAAGCAAATGAGATCTCAGTAATGTAAAAACATAGAAAGCTCTGGGTTTATGATCAGATAAACCAGATGCCCTTTTTTTAGTTTGGTTTTTTTTAAAAGAAATTTTCTGAAAGAAGCTGCAAGTAACTTCTAATCTGCCATCAATACTCAAGAAACAAGTAAACAGTTACAAGTGGTACAGTATCACATAAAGTATCTTTTTAAACAGTTTTAGAGCCCTGAGTATTAATTAATAATTAATAATTTGGGGAGCTGTTTAATTGTGGGTTAAGGCTGTTATTGTAGGGCTTACAAAGGGAGCTGTGGGGGCCTGCCTTGGAGGAAGTAAGGGTGAGCACAGCAGAAAAGATGGTGAGAAGATTCTCCACCGTAATAGCTGCATGAAACATGGCAGTTCAGGAAGACTGATATGTCTTTGCCACTAAAATGCTCATTGATAAGTAGCAAAAGGAAGGACAGGACTCCTAGAGGACATAAACATCATCCCTCTAGCTCTAGTGTCAATTCTTGTGGCTTGTCTATTCCACAGAGGTGGAATAAAGTGTTACTTCATTTTCTGTTTGCTCTCTCTCTCTTGTGTTGTGCTGGGTATCTACAGAAGGTTGTAACTTCTGTGAGAAATTAACTTCAGTCCTAAATTCAGTTCTGAAATGATCCTGATAAGAAGGGAGAAGTGCCCGGTGGGCCACTGCTCTGTTCATTTGAAGACTCTGCATTTCACTGCTGCTATTTAAGTTGGCCTGAACCTCTGAAACCTACTTATGCCCCCAAGCTTTGCTTTTAGGGCAGCATCTGAGGTGAAATCAATGTTATTCCCACCTTGGGTTCTTGGAAAACCTTCACCTTGCTCCTGGATGGGAACCAAGCCACAATAAAGTAGGCATTTACCAAACCCAATTAAGGACTTTTATAGTTAATTTCATTTGTTACCAAAGGGGGGAAGCAACACAGAATTCCCAGTTCATGTGTCATCAGGCTGTCAGCTCATATTTTAGAGTCTTGTCACCTTGAAGGTAGCCAAAAAAATCCCTCCTCAGAGCCTGTTGCCTAAGAGAGAGGAGTTGGTTAACTGGGATACAGCAGTGTTAGCTTCTGACACCTAAGGTGGTTTGAGTTTTTTTAAATTTAAATCCATAAGGAAATTATTCATGAAAAAGCTTCATTTGACAGAGTTGTGTCAATCTCCAATTATACCCAAAAGCTCATCAAGCTACCCATGATTTCTTCACTGCATTGGAGCAAAGAGTGTTTTAATAAAGATACACAGTTTACCTGTTTCAAACTTCAGAAGACTCTTTTATTGACCAAGCAGGCCTGTTTTATAATATAAAATGCATCATAAAAGATGTTGTTACTATTGCATGCATTGTAATTTTAGGTTGAAAATAGTAAAATTTATTCTCTTTTTTTCCCTTCTTTCCTCCTTAGGAGTGCCATGTTAAGAGAAAGACATGAAGTATTTTTAAAGAAATTCTGCTTTTGATCAAGCTGCTAAAAATGGATGTGAACATTTTCTCCTATGAGGTAAGTATTGACAGGGAGAAATAAAAAAAACCCTGAGTTGTTTCACTTAGTGTTGCCTTTCACCCCTGCTCTTCTGACCAGCAGCTTTTGGTCAAGTATTTTAGAGTTAAAACATCTGTGTCTTGGCAAACTTTGCACCAAAAGTCTTAACTGAAAAGTCCTGCAAATAACAGTTTTATTTACAGGATTAATCAGCTTTGTTCTGATACTCCAGAAGATAAAAACAAATGTTGGTGTTGAAGGGTTGGTAATGAGCAGCTTCTGCACAGAGTAGCTTTTGACCCAATGTCAGCCTTTTTTCCAAGCATCAAAGAAACAGAAGCTGCAAAGTCTGATTTTCAAGAGTGAATTCTCACACAGACTAACTGCAGGTGCAGGAAATGAGTGAGATCCTGGGATGAAGGAAGAGTTTGCACCACAAACATGTAGGTACTTTTCCATGCATCCAGGCAGCTTTCTCAGTTCCTGCTCTAGGCAGCCTAGGGAAAAGTGGGGCTTTTGCCAGCCTGAGTTACAGATGTATATTTATATTGCTTTTGTCAAGTATCACAGCCAGATCTTCACAGTTCCTGCAGTAAGTATGTAAGTTAGTTAAACCAAATACATGTCCTTGATGTTGGCTCATGGGAAAATTCAGGTTTTAAGGAACCTCTGGAGATCATAGAGTCAAACCCTCTGCTCACAATTTGGAGTAGTGAATGAAAGTAGGTCATTTTCATCCACTGGCCTTCTCAGTCTGTTGTATGTCAGAAGTATTAACAAAAGATGGATTTATAGCTTTCCATATGTATTAAATGTACATTTTAATAGTGCAGATAGGGACATAAGATGCTACTAAAATTTGCCAGAAGGGATAATGTTTTAATTAAGACAGGATTGCACAGGAATGGTCTATTTCTCTAAACAAAGGAAACAATAAATCTCTGATGTGTTGTTTTCTTGCAATTGCAAATGAAACCTCCACTAACACTGACCTAATGTCATGCTGCTAGTATTTTCAAGATGGGTTCCCTGCAGGAATTACCCCTTCCCAGGCATCTCTGGAGAATTGATTTATTTACTTCCTCCTGTAAGCAAAATTGCTTTCTCATAATAAAAGGAAGGGAAGTGAACACTGCTTATCCTGTCTGAAACATGTTACTGAAACATTTAATCTGAAGTATAAATATTTTTTCATGCGAAAACATAGTGACAATGTGAATAAAAATAAACATCTTGTCAGGAAGCTTAGGGAGCAATCTCCCCCCTGGGCTCTAAAAGTAAACACAAACCAAGCATCTCTCCTCCCTCCATCATTGTGTACTACCAAGCAGAACATTCTGTGAGCCCTAGGAGTAGCTACTTCCACTGTTTTGGCCAGGGAGGATTATACAATGAAGGGGTTAATCTTGTCAGGAGAAAGACATTTTAGCATTCAGAGCCTCATTGGAGGGTCAATGAAGTGAAGAGACACTTGGTTTACTTTGGATTTATGCTTATCTCTATGTGCTTTGAATTGATCCCTCAAAATTGGTAATTTAATAGCTTTAATAGTTACATTAGTAATTTAATGAGCCCCTTTCAGGACATCATCAAAGACAGACATATACTTTGTGAATAAAAATAGAAGTCATTTTACAGGTAATGCAGTTCCTGAAAGCCAATATACAGTATTACACATATGCAAGTTGTGATTGTTATGGTTTAACCCCAGCCAGAAGCTAAGTACCATGCAGCTGCTTGCTTGGGTACAAAAAGGTAAAACCCGTGGGCTTAGGACTGTTTAATAATTTAAATAAAATAGAATAATCGTTTGAATTGGAAGGGAGAGAAATAAAACCCCAGAAAAACAAGTGGTGCACATGTGCTGGCTGAGGCCCAGCCCAGCCCTGAGCAGCAATTGGTAGCTCCCCGTTGATTCCCCCAATTTCTACACTGGGCATGACCTTTTAGGGTATGGAATGTCCCTTTGGGCAGTTTGGGTCACCTGTCCTGCCCTGCTCCCCCTCAGCTTCTGGTGTACCTGCTCACTGAAATGTCTCAGTTTGGAGTGAGCACCACCAAGCAACACCCACAACACCCGTGCGTCATCAGCGTTCTCATAGGGAGTGCGAAACACAGCTCTGACCAGCAACCAGGAGGAAAATTAACTCTAGTCCAGCTGAACCCAGGACAGTGATGCTATGAATTATTTAATATGCATTGATTGATCTCACCATCAAAAAGTACCTATTGAGGGAAATGGCACACCCAAGAATCCAAATTTCTCTTTTCTCCTCTGCTCCCAGTGTCAAGCCTTGCTTCCCAGTCTGTTTTAAAATGAATTTCTGAGTAAGATGTATAGCTCACGTAGGTATATTACAGAACAATATTCTCAGAAACTTGCTGTTTCCACACCAGTTCCTGTTATTTCTCTTATTTGGTCTCACTTCTCAAAGTGAATATATCTGCAGGTCTGAAAAAAAGCTAACTTGTAGATGGATATGTGCTTGAATCAGAAAATGCTGCCTCTCTGGAAGGTGTGTATTTGTAGAGGTGTTATTTACTCCTTAATATCCCAGTCAAAGCTTATTTGCTTTTGGGCTTCTGTGTCACTTGAGGTATTATGAGACAAGTAGTAGTAAATTTAGCTGTCTGGGTAAAGAAGCTACTGCTCTCTCAGAGATTAGTGTCTTCACAGTCAGTGGAATAAAATAGCTACTGCCTCTACAGTGCAATCTGGCACTTGAATGTATCTGACAATTCAGAATGGTAAATACAAAGTTCTGGACTGTGCAAAGCCAGCAGAGGGGTGTGTGTGCAACAGTAACCTTCAGCAGAATTAAATTTGTCGGAGGAAATTTTAAATTTTAAAGCTGCTTGAACTAGTTCTTCTCAGACTTATGGCTGCTTATGACTAGATTAGAAAACAAGGACTGCCTTGTGTGGGTGGTTCAGGTGTGAGAGGAAGGGCAGTGTTGCTGTTTGTTGCTTTTGATCTTTGTAATTAAATTTATGTTCTCTAGCACTATTTATCATACTGTTGAAATCCATGTTTCTGACTTTTTCATGGGATTTGCTGTGCTTTACATTAAGAAGAATGACTGTTTTTCACAACACCTATGTAGAATCAGGAACAATTTGTTACAGTTAGGTGGGAAAGGAAGAAAGAAATGATGCAGTTCTGAAATGTCCATTAATTCAGGGAGATTATGCATCAAGGTACCCAACATAAGAAATCAAAGCTGGGATATAAAATCAGTGCTGTTCCATCAGAACATTCTCTTGCCAGCTGGAATTACCTGTCTCTCACACCTCTGGAAGCAAGGGCCTAGCACCCTCAAAATGAGGATTTGCAGTAACAAAAACATGGTATGGTACCAGTACCTGAGCTTTAGCTGCTTTTTGTTTTCAGCTGCTTTCTCAGTGGTAGAATTTGCTTCTGCATGGGCTCCTAGATGTGCTCAGCATGGGCAGGTGTCCCAGTAATTGTCCTGAGCAACAGGTACAGTTTACACTTGAGATGGATGTATGTATGGGGGTAAATAAGATTAATACCTTTGTAGTTCTTCTCTTCTACCATTACCCACGAAAAGAACTATTGCCTGACTCACAAAAGACTTTTAAAAAGTTTAAAAATAGAAAGCTACGTGTCTTGCTGCTTTGTTGAAAAAGCCCCTTCTAGTAGAATTCATGTTTCTTTGGCAATGACTTTCAGGCAATGAGTGGATGAGAAATTTCAAGGCACTAGAATATCTTTGATTTTGTTAAAGCTCCCTGAATGCCTGATTAGCTTCAAAACCACTGCTATTGCTGGTTCTAGCTTGTTTTTAATTTTACAAAGGTGTATTCTGTTCCTGACACATTTAAATGCTGCAATTGTAAGTGTAATTGGAAGGTGATGTCTTTTACTCAGTACTTTGCAAATTACACAGTATACACACACTCCTTTAAGTTCTCTGATTTGTGCCTAATCTGTAGTTCAAACGTGTAACAGTGATACTTTTCAGGCAGATCCTGGAAGTAGTCCTACACTCTCTGTGAAAACTGCAAATATATGCAAGAAGTATGTGATTTCATGGTTGATAGCTTTTGAATGGTAGCATTTAAAAGAACAAAATCCTTCTTGGAAACTATTCCTAATAAACATAATTAGGGAAGTTTCATCAAGCAGCCTGTGGTGAAACATGCAAACTGTCTTTATTGCCTGCTGCTTAGACTTGGAATCACTCGTGTGTGATTTCTTCTATGGATCACTTGTGTGCATTCTTCTGCAATTTCTGCAATTACCATTATCCTTCAGCTACACCATTTTGCTAGAATTTATAGAAAGTGTTTCAGAGAGTGAAAGATATCCATCAGAACCAACCCTGGTAATATTCTTTTTGCATATGGTTTATGGTCCTAACTCATTGGGGAAACAAAAAAAAAAAAAAGGAACTAAGTTTGTTCAGGCATATTGAAGTAAACCTCTAAAATACATGAGTGACATTTGGAAGAAATGCACAAGTAGGAACCTTGTGTTGATATAATCCAGTTTCACCTACTGAATTTGTTGTGTTGCAAAAATGCAGGCTTTGCAAGGCAGTCTTTGCTAGTGTGACTAAATCATGTCAGTAAACTGGTGTAAGGTGGTGGTAAGAGGCACAAGGTCTTACCTTCCTGGCAAAGCTTCCTCTTTCAAAAAAATGAGTGGTTCCAAGGTATAAAACACACAGAATATAACAAAGTTTGAATTTTGGTCTTGAATTCATAAAATCCCACAGTGTTGCTACTGTGTGGAATCACACTGTTCAAAATAAATGTAGAATTGTACTGTAATCTTGGGAGGGATTGTAATCCAAATAAGCACACTCTTTGAACAACCTAGTGAAAAAATACTGAAGTTGCAGGTGCATCATTCATTTCTGGTTTTTTCAGCTGCTTTATCATCTTTCTAAGACAGGCATGTAGCAACTGATTCTGTGAACTTTTTCTTCTTGAATTACTCCCCGAACTGAAGCCCAGAGGAGTCCCTGGAAGCTTTTCCTCTACTCTTTCAGAAGGATTTATATCAGGCTCTTAAAACCATAACTGGGTCTTACTTTCATGTCTAGCTCACTATGGGACAGAGGTAGAGAGGAGTAAATTGTAGCTAATAAGGCTGTTTCTCTAAGATCAGTGATGATGAGATTAAGCTGCCTTTGATTCTTCTACTTAATCCTGCTCTGTTGGTTTGACAGCCTATAAAGATCAGAGTATGGCTGGTGGCTGCTGTTCTTGTATATAAGCAGTGATTCAGAGACCAGGAACATTAGGCTTTGGCAACTGTGAAAAAGGCGACAAAATCCACTTTGTTTCTCTTCCCCTCACCCTACCCCATGTTTTCCAGTTCCTGTAACTAGAGATCTGTGTTCAAGACTTGTCCTCATCATCTCTTTATACCACCAACAGAAGGAATTCCAAGCAGGGGTGGCACATTGTTGCAGAGATCTCTATTTTTTTATTGCTCCTGTGGAATTTCTGAAATCTTTGATGACTATTTTAGGTTCTAAAATTTGGTCTGCATTTTGTATCCTCCTGTGTATAAATCTACTAGGCATTTAGTAGGCGATTTATGCAATCCTCAAAAGGCAGGGAGAGCATTTATAATGCTTGGAAGAAAAAGGGCTGATCCATTTATATACGGTTTTTAAAGCTCAATAGCTTAGATCAAGAGTAAGAAGCAAAGACTGTGTATGTCATTGAAAACCTCCTGTAGTTGTAGTATAAAGATGTTTCAAGTCTCTTGGAAACTCAGTTCTCAGAGACAAGTGAATTTTGACTGATCTATATAGAGGAGAGATAGAGACTGACAGCTAGCCACAAGGTCAGACAGACAGACAGAAAATCTTCCCCAGCTGACTGTTTGCTATGACTCTTATTTCATTCCACAAAGGAGTTCTTTCCATTCCATTAACATCTGATTAGATGGCAGAAACATTTTAAGAAGCTCTGAACAGTTATGCAGATGCCAGCACTATTACTTCCAGATTCATTCCCTTGCCAAACAGCAAAATGACATAGTCAAGAAGAAATCCTCCTACTAGTCAGTTTTTTCTATTTAAGTTGGGGTTTTTTTTTTAATGTGTTTTTATAAGTTGATTAAATCTTTTGTATCCATGTTGTAGTCCTGAGGAGTGAGAAGTGTGGAATATAACAAATACAAGCTGTTGCAAAATTGCTCCCATTAGAAGACATTACACATGTGATACAAAACTCTGCCATAGAGCCAATTCTTAAAACAGCCTCATCCTCTCTGGGTTGGGAGTGCAGTGAGCCATAACCCTGCCACTTCTTCCCTTGGGAGACTCTTATATAACTGCTCAGCTGTTTCTCTTGCTGTTCTTCTTATTAAGCCAAAATTTTGTTTTGCTTAATTGTGTCCTGGTACACCTAACTTTGCAGACTGGAACTGTTCAAAGTGGATCCACTCCCTTTTAAGACCAGACCCCACAGTCTGTAGAAAGAGAAGGATGGCAGCAAAGGCAGTTTATCAGAGTTTAAGGGACCATCAGAGAGACTGTAACAGCACAGGTGAACAGGCTGGGACATACCTGGCTCAGCTGAGTGCCTTTCCATCAGCGGGACAGCCACATCTGGAGATGCCTGAGGCTGAGAGCAGCGAGGAGGGCGAGGGCAGGGCTCCTTCCCCTCTGCTGGGCACTTGTGGGGTGGCTGCTGAGAAACTCTGCTCAGTTTTGGGCTTCACCCTTCCAAAGAGAGATTGACCAACTGAAGACAGTGCTGCTAATGATAATAGTGCCCTGAACCAAGGGCTGCTGATACTGTGGGGAATATGAAACACGAGATACGCACAGACACACTGAGCGAGCTGCTTATCTAACCTGGAGAAGAGAAGGTTAAGAGGGAATCTCATTACTACCTCAATAGTCACAAGGGGTTATGGGGAAACCAGGTCTTCTCTGTGCAACAAAAGGACAAAAGGCAGCAGTCATAAGTAGCAGCAGGGAGGGTGTAAAGAAAAAATTTTCTCACTGTTGTAAAAAAAGCCATTTGCATAGCGAGTGGCTAAGCAATGAAACACATGGATTGGAGGTTGTGGAGTGATTGTCCTTAACCAGATCAAACTTTGAAGTTAGCTGTGCATTGAGGAGGAGGTTGGACTAGATGACCTCTGGAGGACTCTTGCCACCTAAATTGATATTCTGTTTTGGAGTGAGGTGGAGAAAATTAGGGTCTTGTAATTAACAAGATTAAATATGGAAGCAGGGAAATGCAAAAGCCAATATCCTACACATAATTAGATTGAAAACTAAAGCATTGTCGAAATATAACCCTCTGAGAAAAAGGTAGATATTTAATTTTTATTCCAAATTATAAGTATTGGCATTTTCCTTCTGTAGATGGTTTCTTTCCTGTTTACTTGGCTGTTCAAAATGCATGCTGATATTAAGCCTTCTATATCCCTTTTCTAGTGAAAAAGAATGGGGAAATATAATTCATAAGGCAAACCACTGGTGCTATGTATCATTCACAGAATGCTCTAACAAAATCTGGGGCACTGCAGACTTCTTAAGCAACGATGGTCTTGCACTATTTTTAGCAGTCCATGAAGAACTGAAAAAAACCCTAACAAATAAATGTATAGTGCTCTAGGTTGGTGTCTGATGACAACAGTGAAGGAAGGTACCATTGTGTGTGTTACTTGTTTCCATCTCTGAGAATTAAGACAAATGTGGGATTGTAGAAAAAGGGATGCAACTGGCCTAATCAATTTGCATAGCTGGCTGAGAGCAGATGTTGATGTCACTAAATAGAGACACCTTACGTCAAATGCAAACCAAAGAGAAGAACAGACTGGGTACAATATGCAATAGTTTTGAAAAGAAAGCTAATTAGGAATGCATGAGCATTTGGCAAGGGTACATTGCAGCCCTGAATGCAAACCTTTTAATACAAAAATTGTATTGACAGGAAATGAGTTGAATTTTATTTCAATGTTTACAGAGTATATTCTTACATAGTTTTATTCAAGCCATTTGTTCTCTTTATGAACTTTTTATGGATAAAATCTAATGAAATATATTCTAAACCATTACAAAAGTAGTTAGAAATTATTTTGATCTACCCACGTCATTGAAGTCTCTAAGCCTAATTGTGGGGGGAAAGTAGACTACAATGACAGGAGCTGGGTAATTCTGATGTTTTAATTCACATGCTGCCAGCTGGCTGAGACTACACATACCACATGCAATGGGTGGATGGTGAAGTCCACAACTGAAGTACCACATTTCCTTATTTTGGTTGTACAACATTTACTCATGTTCTCTTTGTATTGTTGAAAGCAAATTTTATGGACTGAAGAGAGCACTTCTGTCCCTGTGGGATTGCCATATGCTATGTGGAACCCATGCAGGACAATTTGACTTACTTTGTTTTACTTAATTCCTTGTGCATTTAAATTATTTCCACTAACATTTTTTTTATCCAAACATGCTCCTAAAATCTTCTAATATGAAAGGCCCTGCATTCAAGGGTAAGGGAGAGAGAGAAACTCTAGGACTATTTGATATATACTATTTGGTTTTGGGTTTGGACAGTCCCAGGCAGTCTCTGCAATGTCATACCTGCCCTCTTTCAGTGAACGAGCTCAGGTCTGTAACTGTCCCTACTGAGTGTTGTTGGTGTAGCTTGTCATAGGAAACTGCATTTGTGCTTGGGTGTTGCAACCTAAAGCAGAAGGGAAATAATCTCAGTTGTCCTGAATTAAAAGCTTGAGTGGGTCCTCAGAGGGAGCAAAGAGCCACGTCACCACATTTTTACATTTTTTTTAAGCAGACTGTACCTAGATGTCTAATACAGGGAAGAGCCTCTTGCTTCCACATGACTCTTGGGTCTGGGATGTAGACTTTCTCAGCATGCTGATAAACAGAAATGTAAAATCTAAACCCCGGAGTTACCATGCTTAGACTATCAATCCTCTGCAGATGCAGCAGACTTAGATTATGATGGGATGGTGAGAAGCCTAGGTTCCCCTTCCAGAAGAGTTTGTCAAAGAAGCCAAACCAAGTGCTTGTAGTCCCTTCTTCCTGCACTTCCTGTTATCCTTGAGTGGTGTTTTTTCAACCTGTCTCCTCCTGAGCCTTTCTCTGGTTTCTCAGAAGTGCAGAGGATGGAAGGGCCTGTGGGCACTGAGCTTCAGTGTTTCTGAGCTGGTAGAAAGTTCCTTAAGGAGTTCTGCTAACACTGCAGGTTGGAGCAGCGTCTGGAATTAAACTGACTCTCAAGATCCAGGAGTAGAAAGGTTATTTGTAAACTCCGTTACAGTCTCTGCACAACTGATACTCTCTCCTGATGTTTTTAAATCATCTGAGAAATATAGTCTCAAAACCAAAAGGTTAGTTTAGCCCCAGAGTAAAAAATAATACATTGGAGCATATGGGGATGTGGATTTACATTTGTGCTTTCAAATGCATTTTATAATTTAGCAAAACTAAGATAATTCTAAGTAGAATTCTCCATGGGAGTTAATACATTTTTAAATTATTATTTTAGGTTTTTTTATCCAGTTGTTCTCTCAGTTGTGAGATAGTGTTTAAGGCACATAACTGAGCTGCAGTGACGGAGCTCGCTTGGCAGCCCATAAACATGTTTTGGAAAGCTGTATTGACTTGGCAAAAGCAGACTGTAGTTAAATGCTGCCGTGGTCCAATGCCATGTCCTTTAGGATTGCTTGCAAAGACAGAGCTTATTCCCTTCTCCCTTTCCCTCTAGCTGTTATTCCTCCCTGAAAACAAACAAATGAAAATGAAAAATCCAAGCTGGCTACCTGGAATACTTGAACATCCAAATGAGTAAAACTTTACCATTCATGTATTTTTAATGCTTATGCAAAGTCAGTGGGAATATTTGTGGTTTATTACTGTGCGTTCTTGTACCAAAGCCTAGAAACTGTCAGTTGCTCCACACCCTATTAGAGATGCATTCCAACCACTTCTCAATGTGTCAGTCAAGTTTATGGTCAAAATTAAACTGTTTGTTTTAAAAGTTGGGGAGAATGTAAATATGCTTCCCTACAGGATTATGTCTCAGAGAACAGAGAATTTCTGGTTGTCCTGGGGTTTTATTTTATACTTTATTTTATACTAGAAAAGCTGCAATCTGAATTATGTAAGAAGTTTTACATTTGTGGTAGGAAAGCACTGAGTGGTAAAAATTGCTGTAGATGGTCATTAAAATAGAAATTATATAGTAGCATGTACCTATTTCCACAGCAGTAGAAGCCTTTATCACCCTTTGATGAAACAGGGAAAAAGAGAGAAACTTGAGACCGTTTCTTTATCCCCATCAAAAGCAATGCCCTCTTTCTCTTTCTCCCATTTTAACCACCTGACTAATCTTTGTCATTGCTGTATTTTGCTAAATTTACTATTGTGCACTAAAAATAACACTTTCTTCCTGTCCTCTTCCCCCCCCTTTTTTTGTTTTTTGTAGAAAAGCTCTGTAAAGAGCTGGGAATCAGATCTAAAGGTTTGTGGGTTTTTTATTGGCTTGGTTTGGAATTTTTTTTGAATTGCAGTCCAACACTTCTTGAGTCAGTATCATGGCAAGTCTGGTTGCTTTGTGTCAGTTTTCTCTGACATGATGTTAACTTACCTGTTCTCACATTAGCATCACTGTTTGCAGCAGTAATAGTCTAGGTATTTTTAATAGAGACATGGGTTCTAGCTCTGATTTTTCTCCAGGAAGTGATCATTTAGACTGTAGGAAAAAGGTACCAATAAGGTATTAAAAATTGACATACTGAAACAGTTTAGTAAAAGGAATGCCTTTTGTATAACACTGCTTTGCCCAACCTCCTGAATTGAGTGGGATGAACATGAAGTTTTTGTGTTTATCTGAGAGACAAGTGAATACATGGAGTTGTTGTTCTTGCACAGAATGAAAAATTTAACTCTCATTTGTGGAGAAGAAAAAAATCCCATAGAACTTGAAACTTAAAAACCAGAAGGTAATCAAACCACACATTTTAAATCTGTTTACTTTTATTTTTACTTTTTGTTGCCTGCATTAGCAACTTGATATTTCTTTGCTTGTAAGTAGATGTCTGAGTGAGAGTTCTTTTACTTTCTGGTGCATTTGTTTTCATCCATCCAAACTGTGCAAAGCTAGGAAAATAATATTTGCCATGATTCCTGTTGTTCTCCTGCCCCTAATAGCCTCCTTTTATAGGAAGTTGCAAACTATAATTTGTCCTGACATAGATGTACTCAACTGAAAATTGTTGCAGACTGACCTGGTTAATGTAAGTTTGGCTTCTGGGTATTTGAAAAATGTAAGTAATTGAGTATAACCAAATGCATTTGGATACTGTTAACCTGTTACCGGTACAGATAAGTATTCTTGTAAGTGGGGTTTTAAACAACTTTATAATGTTTTCTAACAAATTATGGTTTTAATGCTACGAGACTGTGCAATGTGTGAGACTAGGTTGCTGTAAGAGAGTATTTTTTGAATAGTGACTACTTTTTGAATAGTCACAGCTATGTCAAAAACTGTCCTTAGCTGTGCAATTGTGCCCATGCCTCTTACTGGTTAGTGACAGTTTTGTTGATGTCAAGTGGTAAACACAGAGCCAGAGACTGCAATTTTAGCAGGGGGCCAGGTGTGAGTTGTAACACACAGGGCCTGGAGCTGCTTTCACTGCTGCTTTCAAGTCTAGATTGTCACTGTAAGACAAAGGGAGGTTGTGATTTAGTTGTGATGTATGTATTTTACATGAAGGCTTCAAAAACTAGTGAGACTAGAGAGAAATGATTTCAAAAGCTATCAGCAGCACCTGCAGTAAGAAATCACATAGCCAACTTTGGGCATCATCCAGGGAGGCTTTCAGGACCTTTGCTCTGTGACTGTATTAACAGTATTTACAGTGTATACGTATAAAGACGTCTGCTTGTGCGCGGTGTTGCTTTGATTTCAAGTTGTTTCGTGTCCGAGTTTACCGTACGAGGCCATGGCAGAAAGCCTGAGCTACGGGCAGGGGCGGGATGCTCCCGGTGATCCCGGCTGCGGGCCGTGGGGCAGGGGTGGGATGCTCCCGGTGATCCCCGGCTGCGGGCCGTGGGGCAGGGGCGGGATGCTCCCGGTGATCCCGGCTGCGGGCCGTGGGGCAGGAGCGGGATGCTCCCGGTGATCCCCGGCTGCGGGCCGTGGGGCAGGGGTGGGATGCTCCCGGTGATCCCCGGCTGCGGGCCGTGGGGCAGGGGTGGGATGCTCCCGGTGATCCCGGCTGCGGGCCGTGGGGCAGGGGCGGGATGCTCCCGGTGATCCCCGGCTGCGGGCCGTGGGGCAGGGGTGGGATGCTCCCGGTGATCCCCGGCTGCGGGCCGTGGGGCAGGGGTGGGATGCTCCCGGTGATCCCCGGCTGCGGGCCGTGGGGCAGGATGCTCCCCGCCATCCCCGCTGCGGGCCGTGGGTCGCTCCGTCGGGCGGGATGCGGGGGCGGCTCCATCCTCCGCCCCTTTACGCGCGGCCGCGGTTTCATGAATGAAATCCAATCGCCGCGCTAAAGATAGACCGGGGGCTGGCACGTCACGGCTCCGCCGCCCCAGGCAGCGCCGCAGGCCGGGCCGGGCCGGGCCGGTCGGGCGGAGCGGCACCTGGGGCGATGCCGCCTCCCCGCCGAGGCGCGGCGGCTCCGGGCGCGGCCCCGCCGCCGTGAGGAGCAGCGGGAAGGGGGCGCGGCGGCGGCCGCCACCCCCGCGGGGCCGGGCAGCTCCGCCGTACCCAGCCCGGCCGCCGGGCAGCCCGCCCTCCCGGGTAGGTGCCGCGTCGCCCGGGCGCGATCGTGCTCCGAGTGCCGGTGTGCGGGCAGGGGCCGCCGGCGGGTCCGCAGGGGGCGGGTGGCGGCGCCCGCGCGTCCCGTTTGCCCGCAGGTGCTCTCCCGGCTCGTCGGGAGAGAGCAGGAGGTGGTGGCATCCTCCCCTCCTCCGAGGACAGAGAGGGCTGAGTCCTTGGTGAAGCAGATCTGCCTGGCTTCCTTTTGCAGCGAGGCCACGAGGTGCAAGGCAAAAATAGACGGGTGTGATGTGCACGGGAAGCACAAACCTCCTGGCGCTTGGTACCTCTGAGTGTCACTTAGTGAAAACCCGAGGGATATCTTTTTCCCCTCCCCATTCTTTCCCCTGCTTTGTCTGTGGAGGCTACTGTGAGCTGCTGTGACAACAGCAGGAGGCTGTTGAGGGCTCTTGTGGCACAGATTATCAGGTGTTTATGTCGGGACCTTTCTGTGGGCCATAGAAAGGGGCTGTAGAGACAAACGGTAGTAGACTTTTAGTCTGTGTAGTCTACCTTTAGTAGGTATTGTGGCATCTGACATCTAGAGCAAAGAGAAATCAGTCACTGGATGTACCGAGGCAGACTAGGTGGAGGAGTTGCCGTCTATTGGTCGAGACACTACTCTGAAGGCAACAATATACTTGTTTAAAAAATTATAATAATAAAAGAAAGCCCTTGAGATTCTGCATATGGTCACAGCAAGAGCAAGGAAGTGATGCCAGAATGGTCTCAATGACTTTGTTCATCCTCAGTTTGTGTACTATTTCAGGACACACAGCTGACTTGAAGCCAAATGTTCAGCTTGAGCTGTAATAGCTTGAGCTCTACTGGAAGCTGAGGTGGAAATTAGCTTTTCCAGTGTGCTTAAGGGGAGTCCTTCAGCTGCTGGTCTTTCTAGGCAGAAATAATGCATGTGGGGAGAAACCCACCATCAATAGGATCATGCTGGAGTTGTCATGACTGCTCAGTGTAAGTAGTAATATTTCAGTACAGGCTGTATTTCAGAAACAGGAGTCACACCTCATGGAAACAGAATGGCTTCATTTCTTTTCAGTATTTTTCTGAGGTCCTCTTCCATTAGGTTATGCTTTTCTTTCTGTGTATGTTGCATTTGCACACCTGATTCTATGTCTCAGATATACAGTGCATCTACACACTATTAAAAAAAAAAAAAAGTGATTTCAGTATTTCTACTAGGATTCTTTATTTAAGTGACATAATACTTTATGAGCATAAGATCTGGGACAGGCTCAGATACAAAGAAGTATTTTTATCCAAGAAGAAATAAACATCAATTTTAGCTCTGGGAAGCTTTCTAAAACTCCTGCCCTTTTAAAACTCCAAGCTTCATAAATACTATAAGCATTAGGCTGAGAGGAAGAACTGATCACTTGACCAGTAAATCCTGATGTTTGATTCTTTGTTAATACATTTTATTTGCTGGAAAAATACCTAAGTCCTTTATCCAGATGTTACCCTGTGCTGAAGGGGACGAAAGGACAGAAGAGGAGAAGCAAAGGAGCAACAGGTGTTTGACATGTTCCTCCCTTGCTCCCTTCCTTCCTGCCAGAAAAGTATAAAACATTGTAGAGCAAAGTATGTGCTTGGGGAGGGGAAAAGGAAATGCTCAGGTGTCCTTGCTGCATGCAGCAGACTTGCAGAGCAGCTAAGAGACTGGGTGATTGTATCCTTGGATCACTGATTGGGTTTCCATAAAAGAGCTCAAAACTTTGTGCTGAAGGAGTGAGTGGTGCATGAGCTATAATTTGTCACCTGCAGTGTGTGTGGTCATAGCTGGGGCTCTTTGGCATTACAGACAGGTCATGAAATAAAAATATGGATTCCCTCTGCCTCCCATCCAACACTATTCTACTTTTCTGTTTTCCTCTCCTTTCTGTCTCACATGAAACAAAAGACAGCAATTTCTTTCTTCTTTTTAAATTATTTTTTTCTTTGCTCTGTGTGGCACTAGACATCACAAGTAAACCCTCCATCTCTGTGTCTCCTGCACTACTCCATTAATGTTGCTGGATTTGCATTTGAGACGTAAGTGCAGAACTTGACCCATGATCTGAAAATAGCATTTACCTGAAGTCTGCCATCCTGAAATGTTTGCTGTTCCAATGAGTGTTTAGGTCCTTGGGTGGGTTTTTCCTGCTGTCATTATGAGGTCTCGCTCTCCTTTGGTAGTTTCCTAGTGGTAATATTGTCTGGGAATGAATAAAAGCACATATAATGTCTTTCTAAGATCACTGATTAACAAAGAAGAGAATGCATGAGAAATGTTACATAAAGTTCAAAAAGCAAGAGCCTGATTCTATCTTTTGGAATTAGAACAAGTACAGAAAGTGAATTCAACAGCTCTCTGTGCTAGAAGGTCACCAATGTCTCTGGAATATTCTGTGTTTGTAGCTCTAGTGAAGCCTGATAAACATTTTCCCTACAGAAATGAACAAAAGTTGTGAGAATGCCTTATTTGGTGGTGATTGTTGTTATTCTTTCAGTACTGTTGGGAGCTCTGCTTGGGAACAGCTACAGTGTCAGCACCTCTTTCATGTGTGTGTACAGTCACCAACAACCTCTGCTAAAGTAGCAGTAGTTTAATACTGCACAAGCATCTTCATTACATAAGAGTAAAATCAGGCATTTCATGGAGTTTATTATGATGAAACCTGGTACTGAGTGAGACTTTTCCAGGGACCCATCTCCCTTTAAGCTTTGAGTTTTATATGTTATCCCAGGTACTCTTGGGCACGACAGTCATTAAGGATTCAGCTGCAGCTTTACCCAGTTATGTTAATCCAAGTACCAAAGAAGGAATCAGAGCACCTGATGCTCTAGCTACACTGATGCATCATGTGGTGCAGTAGCAGGGGATTTGTGAATGAAAATATTGGTGCTGAGGACCCAGTGTCCACACTGCACACTGCTCAGGGACAGAGGGCAGTACTTCAGACTGCCTTTAATCTGGTCCCATGGACCGAATGCTTGTCACTGGTGGGTGGCACACATTCCCTGTCAAAATTCAGTTTATGCACTCTGGCTGCACCTGATGTGAACCAAACCATGGAATATTTGCTTAAAAAATGTATTCTTCAGCTGAATTAACATGCTGTTAGCAGTGTACCCTTTTTCAGCTCTTACAGCATAATTTTCTGTTGCAGAAGGAGGACTGATCTGAGGATTTTATGGGTGGCTGCTTTAAAAAGTGCCAGCTGTTTGGTGATGGTTATCACCATCAATGGGTATTGTCCATTCTTCAGGTACTTGGTTCTCAGCCACTTTTATTCACATCAGGCACAGTTAATTTCAGTTTGTGATGATGTGACAGATTATGACCCACAGCAATGCCGGATCTTGGTCACTGCCTAGTCCCTTGTGTCTGCTGTGATTATCTCTGGTGAGTGGAATGAACAGTCAGCTGTAGTCAGGTATATCTGGAATCCTCACAAGATGCACAGGCAAAGCTGAAGTGCCAGCCTTAAATTGGTGATGTGCCAGCTGTAGGGATGTTCCCCCTTTCCAGGAGTAGGTCCTCTATATGGGCACTGTTTTCCACATCTCTGTGCACACCAAGAAAGGAGAAGCAAAAGGAGGCACAAGGGACTGCCTTGTGTAGTAGTGTCTGGAAAATTGGTAAAGGGAGGAGTGGCAGTGCTGCAGGCTCTGCCACCACGTAAAAATCTCATCCCAGATTCCCACACATGAGGTTTCTGAAATGGTTAAATGTCCTTCACCTGCCATGTGGGTTAATTTCTAGGGCACTGATCTCATCTCAGAGGATATCCCAAGGTATGTCACAGGTCAAAATAATTTGTAAGCTGCTCAGTGTAATCAGCTTGTTGATTTCTGCCCTTCAGGTCTTCCTGAAGAACTTATCAGATACTTGACGTAGCTCAAGTCTAATGCTGAACTCTCATTTGGGTCTCTATTTGGTCTGATAGACTGAGTGTGTATAACACAAAAATTGGTCCTTGTG